>NC_134260.1:10000000-11280500 GCF_965152275.1 Natator depressus | reverse complement strand
CCGCAGTGGGGCTGACAGCCAACAGGCAATGTAAGTAACACTGTCTACACAGATACTGTGTCACCTAACTACATTGATTTAAGTGCTATGTCTCTCATGGATGTGGAGTTAAGTTGGTGTAGTGAGCGACTCACATCGGTGGGAGCTACATTTTAGTGTAGACGCTTACAAAACTGTCTTACGTCAACCTAACTCTGTAGTGTAGACCAGGCCTCAGACTGACATGTTACTTGTCTTAGCCAAGGTAAAATACTGTCACTCGGGATGGGTCTGTCTGCCTCTCTTATTGTGTATTCCTTTTGCAGTCTGTTTCATTTAAAATTTCCCCCTCTGAATTTCACAATCTGATGGGAAAATGTCAGGCAACTGAACAGTTAGGGCCCAGTTTCTAACTAGCTTAAGAATTAATATTTACATTGCAGTTAAACAGAGGGGCCAGTTTCCATAAAGCCTCAGTGTTAGTAGGCTGTCAATTACTTGCAGTTAACGCAAGCGGTTAATGCAAAACAAAATAGCTAGATTAAAAAAAATAGCTGCGATTAATCGCAGTTTTAATCGCCCTGGAAAACAACAATAGAATACCAATTTGAATTTATTATAAGTATTTTTGGATGTTTTTCTACATTTTCAAATATATTTATTTCAATTACAATGCACAATACAAAATATACAGTGCTCATTTTGTATTATTGTTTTGATTACGAATATACTCAAAAACAAAACAATGTAAAACTTTAGAGCCTACAAGTCCACTCAGTCCTACTTCTTGTTCAGCCAGTCACTAAGACAAAAAAGTTTGTTTACGTTTACAGGAGGTAATGCTGCCTGCTTCTTATTGACAATGTCACCTGGCAATGAGAACAGGCCTTTACATGGCACTGTTGTAGCTGGCATAGCCAGGTATTTGTGCCAGATATGCTAAACATTCGTATGCCCCTTCATGCTTCAACTTGTCGGCTCTAAAGTTTTACATGGTTTTGGTTGTGAGTACAGTTATGTTAAAAATAAAAATCTACATTTGTAAATTGCACTTTCATGATAAAGAGATTGCACTACAGTAGGGTTTCTCAACCTTTTTCTTTCTGAGCCGTCCCCCCCCACCCCCCCACCCCCCAAAAAAAGGCTATAAAAACTCCACGGCCCACCTATGTCACAACAACTGTTTTTCTGCATATAAAAGCCAGGGCTGGCATTAGGGGGTAGCAAGCAGGGCAGTTGCCTGGGGCCCCACACCACAGGGGCCCCTGCAAAGCTACATTGCTCAGGCTTCAGCCCCGGGTGGTGAGACTCAAGGCCCTGGGCTTCAGCTCCATGCAGGCTCCAGCGAGTCTAATGTTAGCCCTGATTGGCAGACCCCCTAAAACCACCTCGCAGCCCCCCAGGGGGCCCTGGTCCCCTGGTTGAGAACCACCGCACTACAGTAATTGTATGAGGTGAATTGAAAAATACAATTTCTTTTGTTCAGTGCAAATATTTGTAATAACAAATAATATAAAGTGAGCACTGTATACTTTGTGTTGTGTTGTAATTGAAATCAATATATTTAAAAATGTAGAAAAACATCCAAAAATATATATATTACATTTAAATTGGTGGTCTATTATTGATTTAAAGTGTGATTAAAATGGCATAGTCGTGACTATTTTTATCTCACGTTTAATTGTGAATATTTTTTAATCGTTGTACAGTCCTAGTTAATAATTATATCTAGTTAATTGAAAAACTCCTTTGTATAGAACTCCCTATATGAAGTGGGTGAGGATCATAGAAAATGGGCATGGTTCAGGTTACCATGACTCCTCTGCTCTGGCTCTTTTCTGGCTAGAGTTGCTTTCCATTCTCAGTTCCCACCAAACAGGTAGCTTAATTGTTCACTGAATATTTTGGGTGTCTTGGCTAGGTGAAAACAAGACAAGAAGAGGACCAAGAAAAATTGGTGACCTGGGAATGACAGAAGTTGCTTAAGACTCAGCCCTCTTCTAGAGTCTTGATTCCATAACTGGGGATTAATGAATGTTTGTGTGGTGTTTTAAGCATGTAAAACACAGTGCAAAGTGCTAAGTATTTGCTTGTAAAGTGCCTTAGTGTCCCTGAATAAAAGATGCAGTAAGGGCAAAGTACTACAATGTAAGACTGCTCTATTTCAAGATTTACTCAGGATACTTATTCCCTTTCTGTCATCTAAACATAAAGTAACTTTTTGAGGCCAGTTGAGACCTCAGCATTGTTCAAGTAGTTGTTAGGGTTGGTGACATCATTGGATAGTCTAGGAGATGAATAATTTCACATCTGACATGAGTTAAAATCTCTCCCAGGTTGGAAGGGACTGGTTATTGAGAGGCTTATATAAAATGAGCATTTGGATTCAGCCCATGTCCTGGAGGGGCTGATGTCCATCTCGCACAAATCCATACCACAGTTGGCTCTTCTAGGCAGTCTCCTTTGGCAGCCCATGCAGAGAGGCCCAAGACTGAATGGGTATGAAAAGTAAACTGAACTATCTTCTGACCCGATGGGGAGAAATCGATTAAAAGGTTGATACATGGGTGGGACACTGCAGATGCTCATACTTAAGTGCTTGTGCTGACTGAAATCACGTGGCCTACTGGTATTGCAGCATTTAAAGAAATCTTCCTATCAAGCCCCACACACTGTCTTGGCTATGGAATATTACCCAGCAGAAGTACCCTTTCTGCAGGTGGTGGTTTGGTGCTAACAACTCTAGGAATCTTTCAACAGATCCTTTGTGCTTGATATTGTCCTCTGAGGTTAGGCTTATTAACTGTTTTGCACAGTAATTAGTAGATTAACTTGTAGTTCAGTGGGAAAGATCGTTGTCTGCCTATAGGGATCGTGGTGCCTAGCAGTGGCAGCATTGTAGTGAATTTGATAACGGCAATTTGTATGGTAAAATACTAGTGTCTGGGTCAGTTGGAAACACCCCTCTTGTAGAGATGTTTACATATTTCACTGACTTAAAAGAAAAAAAAAAAATCTAGTGCAGGTTACTATCTGCCTAGCTGTTTACAAAAAAGAATCCAGATTTGAAAGATACAAAATTTTAACTACTTTTAAAAATTCCATATTTCATTCTCTCATACTTCACTGTCTCAGTTCTTGAAGTTCCTCTCCTGGCTTCTCCAAGAAAGATTGGGGAGCTGCAGCAGGCTTCACATTTCATGTGCAGATGCACAAAGTCTGATTCCATGCATGTAGCGCTTACCCTGTTGGTCTAGTTTGTTCATTATTGTGAGCCAGTAGAAGATTGAAATTTACAAGAATCCTATTTGTTCAATTATATTTGGCAGTAGCAGGTTGAAATTAAAACACAATGATGGGATTAAAGGTTTGTGGGTCCTCTTTTCTAGAATTCTAGTAGGCTTTTGCAAGAGCATATTTTAAATAAGAACAATTGTGCCTGAGCCTTAAAAATTACTGTCAGTCTAGCTCCTTAGTTAACAGTTGATTCTACATTAGAACTGTATCAGTGATTGGATTGCACTTGAATAAAGTTTAATTTGCATTGATGCTGTAAATGACATTCACTTGAGACCTGCTCTACAAAGAACATTCTCACTGACACACTAGGTAAACAGCGCCCGTGATAAAGTTACTTTGATGTGTCGGACACTAAAAGATGATTCTGTGATTGTTTGCTTTCAGCAATAGTGAAGTTTGCTCTTGAACACCAGAGGTGATTCTAATCATCTGCCTGCCATTGAGAGTTAAGCTTAGGAGCTATTTATGTGAGAGACTGTTTATCTGTTCTCTTGTTACCCAGAAAGGACTAAGCTGAATTAATATAGTGCTCTCCAAGCTTTGAATATACAAACTCCTTGTTAACTGTGTGGCAGTTCTGTTTGCTGAGAGATTTTTTTTTTTAGGTTGGAATTTGACACCACAGTTGAATAAGGTGTATATTTTTATCTTTGCATGCAGATGTGTAACGATTCTAAGCAGATACAAATGTTACTGTGCTCTATTCTGTAGGTTATTGGCATGTTGCCTTTCTTAGCAAGATCAGGTTCCCCTTTGGTGCTGAGGCATCAAGGGCAGAATAAATCCTGGATGTAACTGAATTAGATGTTAGAGCTCAGACAGAGCTCTACCTTGATTACTGTATTAGATTTTCATAAGATTCTATTAATAACCACTTAGGCACTCCATATAAATAGGCTTTCTAAGCCTACCTGTGGAATTAAAATTAGCATCCCATCATGCATCCCTTACTCATAATGATAATGGTTGCAGTATCAGGTCCTTAAATTAGATAGAAAGGTAGAGCTTAGTCTGGTTACAATAAAGTAATAGAGTAGAAAAAGTGAATACAAGCGGAAGCCTCACAGGTACTGTACCAGTCAATTGCGATATCTCCATGGCTGGTGAGATTTTGCTTGTATTACTCCTAATGCTTAGCTGCCATTGAGCAGTGTTCTGTGCGATGCTGCCAAAAGGGGTGGGTGGGTTTGAGGGGTGCTGGCGTTGGAGCGGTGGGTGGGGACGAATTGGAGGGAAGAGTTATTTCAGAAGGGCAGTGAGCCAACTAAATAGCTTGGCCTGAAGAAACAGACAAAATAAATGTTCTGTTTGGCACCTCCAAATAACATGTCCCATCTGTTCTTTTTTTGTCACAGGGACAGGGACGTTAAAGATAGACTTTGTTGGAGAGTTGAATGATAAAATGAAAGGTTTCTATAGAAGTAAATATACCACCCCTTCCGGAGACACGCGCTATGCTGCTGTCACTCAGTTTGAGGTATGAGCTGTATTTGTGTTTTCAGAAAGGGTCATTCTTAATATAAGATTTACTCTTGGGAAAAGACTTGGGTACAGTTTTTCTAGTCTCAACTACACACATGGCCTGATTTTTTTGGAATCCATATTTTCCACGTCTCACTCTCAGCAAAGTAGAAGGTAATAAAAAATAAGCTTTGTACTGTGACCTAAAAGTCAAATTCAGGGTCTGGCAAATTCCTCAGTCAAGGTCTCTGTCTATATATAGTATATGCATATGTATAACAGCTGCAGTGTTAGAAACAAATTCCTTTAACAGCTGCTTTGAACCAAATGTCCATATAAATTGCCTTTTGAAAGTACACTAATATTTTAGTTTGACTCTCTGACTTACTCACAATATCTTAATGGCACTCAGGTTGTGTGCTGTCTTGTGTCTCAAATATTCTATAACTGTTGACATCATGAAATGTTTATACCATTCTTTAAACCAGTGGTCTCCAACCTTTTTACACACAAAATCACTTTTTGAATTTAAGGGCAACCCAGGATCTACCCCACCCCTTCCCTGAGGCCCTGCCCACTCCATCCACCCCGTTGCTCGCTCTCTTCCCCCACCCCCACCCCCACTTTCACCGGACAGGGGGTTGGGGTTTGGGAGAGGGGGTGCGGGTGCTGGGCTGGGACCAGGCGGTTTGTAGTGTGGAGGGGGGCTCCCGCCTGGGACAGGGGGCAAGAGGTGCAAGCTCTGGGAGGGAGTTTGAGTGCAGGAAGGGGCTCCGGGCTGGTGCGGTATGGGGTACTGGCTCCCGCTGGGAGGCACTTACCTCAGGTGGCTCCTGGTCGGCGGCATAGCAGGGCTAAGGCAGGCTCCCTGCCTGCCCCAGCCCCACGCTGCTCCTGTAAGGGGCCCATGTGCCCCTAAGGAGGGCATGTGGCTCTGCGCGCTGCCCCTCTCTTCAGGCACTGCCCCCACAGCACCCATTGGTCACAGTTCCCCGTTCCCAGCCAATGGGAGCTGCGGAGGCGGTGCTTTCAGGCAGGTGCGGCATGTGGAGACCCCTGCCTCCCCCTCCCCCGGGGCTGCAGGGGTGTGCTGGCCACTTCTGGGAGCAGTGTGGGGCTGGGGCAGGCAGGGAGCCTTAGTGGCAGCCCTGCTGCACCGCCGAAGATCCCTCCACGATCAACCAGGTGATCGCGATCGACCAGTTGGTGACCACTGGTTTAACAGTTGTCTTAGTTTGTTACATAAACAAAACCATGAAGCACTCTTTCCTTTATCTAATGCACATGAAACATACCGTGGTACGTGCAGTCTAATGAGATGATACAACCAAGGGGTCCTGTGTGCTTTCTATGGGTGTCTGTGCACTCTCCCTTTCACATGACTGAAGCATTACTCAGGTCATGGCTGTGCTGAATTTTGCTCAGGGACTGTAAACTTCAGTGGCAACACAAGATGAATTTCTGTTGCCTTTTTTTTAACCTGAGAATGAATTAAACTATATGCTAAGAGAAAACACACTAATCCAAGGGCCAAGGAAGATGAACAAGGAAACTTTTTCTAGCAGAGACTGACCATAGCTTGCCAGACTATCAATAGAATGTATTTTTATGTGGTTCATTGTGATAATCTTGGTGAAAGATTTGTTCAGTTAATGCTCTTATTTCCTTCAGGCCACTGATGCTCGCAGAGCCTTCCCTTGCTGGGATGAACCTGCTATTAAGGCGACATTCGATATCTCATTGGTTGTCCCTAAAGACAGAGTAGCTTTGTCAAATATGGTAAGTGTTTAAAGTGCAAGTAACAAACTCAATTTTTTATAGCAACTGGCTATGTAGCGGTTTTATTTGCAAGTTAGTGATGTGTTTTGGTAATATCCATTAATAGGAAGATGGATTGTATTATTTGTCATTACTAAGCAATTATACTTGATTGAGGGAAGCTTTTTTAAAGTAGATATCCATTGCTAGTAGACGCTAGTACAGAAATTAAATACACTGCACAAGCCAGAGAGGGTTGTTTATTAAAACGAGTCCTAACATGTGGCATGACGTGCTGCTCAATTAAATGAATGAAAAAAATTAAACTTTTGCTGGTTTAGATAGCTACATAAGCACGCATGGCATTTTATAGACGAATAAGACCAGTCTCTGCCCTGGAGAGCTGATAATTAAAGTTCAGATGTAACAGGAGCAAGTGGTAGCAATTTCATCGCAGGTACAAAGCGGGTATCTTCACATTCCCCATTTTAAATATGGTGTAAAGCTTCATGATAGTCATTTGCTACTGAGAAACCACTCTTCAGTGTCTCATCCTACAGGCTCCTATTGTTGGGATGACTGTTTACTAGTAAAGGCCATTTTCAGTTAAGACTCATTTTCCTCTGCTCGGGCAGCTTGATGCTGCATGTGTTAATGCAAGCCAGAAGTCTTGTCCAGCACCATTTTGTTGCAGCCATCCATTCAGTGTTTGAACAAAAGAATCATGCCCTGAAAACTTCATAGGGGAAACTGGCTCCATAGGCATGGGTCCTGTCACCAGTCCTGGAGAGCAGGAGTCCAGGAACTGATAGCAAAAGCTATCCAGCAGACCTTAGCTATTGCAGTGTGAAATATGACTTGTGGAGTAAACGATACAAAATAAGTATTTGTGTTTCGGGGCGGCTATAAATCTAATGAGCATTTTAAAGTTGTAATCCAGTGTTGCTTTTCATGGAACTAATCTGATTCCTTTTCGTGTTTTGTTGGAAAGAATGTCACTGATCGGAAGCCATACCCTGATGATGAAAATCTGGTGGAAGTGAAGTTTGCCCGCACACCTGTGATGTCAACGTACCTAGTAGCATTTGTGGTGGGAGAATATGACTTTGTAGAGACCAGGTCATCTGATGGTGTGTTAATCCGTGTTTACACTCCTGTTGGCAAAGCAGAACAGGGAAAGTTCGCATTAGAGGTAAATGCGCTTGAAGTGATTTCTCCACTACTTGTATAGTCCCCAGTTGCGGGGAGCCTATGTTCTGGCTGGGTTCTATCAACAGCACAATTAATGTGAAACTTGTCATGCTGCTTTGGTTTTGGTTTGATTAGTGACATGGAGAAACAAGGCTTGATAGTAAACTGAAATTCATTACATACAAAGAAAACATGAAGTCATGACAAAAATCTAGATTCTGACCCAACTGAGATGATTTAGCGTTATCACCTTTTATATAAAGTCAGTGTAAGGTAGTAGAGATTTGCTGAAGCCTGGAAAAAATTGGGGTACTTCCAAATGTTGGTACTCTGGCATTCCTGGAAGTCCCACCTTTTAGAAGTGGGATTTCTGGGGAAGAGAGCCAGTATGTGCTGCTTTCTGGAGTACTTACAGCCTGTGGAAATGTCAGTTCTGGCCTATCATTGTGAGTTAGTTCAAAATGTTTACTAGGTTTTTCCTTTTATTTTTTTATAGGTTGCTGCTAAAACTCTGCCTTTTTATAAGGGCTACTTCAATGTTCCTTATCCTCTTCCTAAAATTGATCTCATAGCTATTGCAGACTTTGCAGCTGGTAAAGTAACTCACTTTATTGCTGAACGGTATTGATTTTCTTTGAATTTTAAACATTTAGGAAGAGGTGTGTATCAATGTCAATAAACCTTTGTATTTATTTTATAAAGGTGCCATGGAGAACTGGGGCCTTGTTACTTATAGGTATGCTGTTAAAATACTGTCTTTCCCCCCTTTGTTCACTAATTTTGGAGGCAATCAAACTGGTTTTAGGGAGCTGTAATGATTGGGCTTCATCCCAAGTAAGGTTGAGTAACTTCCTCCAAACTCTAGCTTCAGTCTTGAGTAATTTTAGGCTTTTACACCAGAATGCACTGGTGTTCACATCTCAGAAGGGCAAGAATGAGCTTTTAAGACTAATGGCCAAGATAGCCTGAAAGATTTTAAAAGCATCTGGCAGCAGCAGCTTCTGCAGAAAAGGAAAGTGTTTTCTTGGCTACATTCTCTCCCCCCCCCTCCCCCCCCCCGGCCCTCTCCCAAGGTTTTGTAGTTATTTACACAGCTTAGAAAACTGTTTTTGATTTTTTGCATGTTCTAGCCAAAGTCAGTAAACTTCTGCAACCATAGGACAAACATGTGGGTTGAGTAATTTTTAAAACTTTACCTTGCCTTCCATTTTCAGTTGCTTGATCAGATGAGCTAAATTTCATACCTTCTGCTTGATAGTCTCGTGTTTGTTTTCAGCTGTTGGAAGGCGCTCCCTTCAGCCTCTGCAACATGGGACTCTCATTAGCTCTAGATTAATTAGCATTGAAGTGATATTTCAGGATTTTTCTTCTTTTAAATTTACTCCATTAATTTGGCCTTACAAAATTGTCATGAAAAATTACTAGCCCATGCACAAAATCTACTTGCTTGCTCTACCGTGCTGATGAGAACTGATATTTTTTTCTCTGTGCAAAAATTATTTGCCCTGAGTGAGTAGAATTTTGAAAGCCTGCTTTAATGCTAGTGCTATGTTCTCCCCTTGCATTCAGATTGGCAGTTTTGCCTCTTACCTGTATGATAGATAGGAGGCTGGCATAATGTGCAGGCTATATTTTATCCAAGACATTTTTCCCCCTTAGAGTTGCAGGAGTCTAAAAGTCTCTTCTGATTGACCTACTGAGCCATGGTTGTGTTGCAGGTGTTTGTAGATTTCTTTAGAGTTTCCCTTATAGGATCACAAGTGAAATGAGTTTGTGTGTCTGTGTGTGGATATTCGTATGCATCTGAGATGGTAAATGTAACACGACTGATGATTGGGCACGTGGATGAGTGGAGACTCCCTCTGGGTTGAGTGTGGGAAAGAAGGCTTGGTTTGCATACATTATGAAGTGTGAAAGCAAATTGCAGTCAAGGTGAGACTTCCCCCTGTTTTTTCTAGTCATGTAGCTGGACTATTTTTTGCAGAATAAAGTTTTTCTCCTGTCTGGGTTTCTTGCCCTTGATTTCATGCATACTTTGAGAAAGTGTTGCCCCAACTCATCCCAACAGCTCTGAAATTTAATGTAACTGCTTTTATGCGCAAACTGAAACAACTTCTGTTTTTCAGTTGTGCGGATCATGTTTGTAGGTTGCTTAGGTAATTCAGACTTTGAAGTCTTATTTTTCCCAGGTGTGTGCTGCTCAATTAATTTCTTTATTTCTTAAAAAACAGGGAGACTGCACTGCTGATTGATCCCAAAAACTCCTGCTCTTCGTCCCGCCAATGGGTTGCTTTGGTTGTGGGGCACGAACTTGCTCATCAGTGGTTTGGAAACCTTGTCACAATGGTATTTAATATTTAAAGTATTTTTATTATTATTTGTATTACCATAGCACCTAGAAGCCCTAATCATGGAACAGCACCACATTGTGCTAGGCACTGTACAAATGCAGAACAAAAAGACTGTCCCCACCCCAAGACGCTTGCAAGTTAATTAAGAAGAGATGTATCGTATGTTTAGATTTGACATGCTTCTCCTAGATTCTTCATGTGCCCCCTACAGTATCATGTAATAGACAGGTTGAGTAGATACTTTACAAAGCTGTCTTTTTAAAGTGGATTTTAAAATACTTGACCAGATGCTCCTGAAGAACAGATGTATAAAGAGAAAAATGCTAATTAACCTGTTCTAGTTCATGTGTGCATGAATTAATGTTAAGAAGTTGACTGCGTCTGTTTGAATATAGTCAGAGAGTGGGAAGAGAACAGCAAGTTTCCATGGAAATGAGTTAAGCCACCATATTAGATTACTTCTAAAGTGATAAATCATCATTTTCCTTTCTGGTAGGGATGATTCACTGTGTCATCAGCAACTTTTCATACTAAGCAGGCCTTCTCAGTTTGTGACACTGGGACTGTATTATTCTAATCCATTAGTTGAAAAGTTGCCTGGTAGTAGCTGACATAGATTATTTTGGGTCCATAGGGAACCAGTCTTCTGAATGATTGAAGCTGAAGCCATTTAGATGGGAATAAAAGTACGTGAGAGGCAGCAGGTTGAAAGGTGCTAATAAACTCCCCACTGTGCTTACAAACCTGAAAGCCATGTTTACTGAAGTGTCTGCTGACAAATGGCCTCTGCCGATCCTGATTAGATCCTGATTAGATCTTTGCAGCGTTGTTGTAGCCTGACGCTCTCTTTCCTCTGAAGCCCCATCAAAAAAACCCTGCTAATGAGTCCTTGGAAGCCAACCATGTTACATATTAGGAAGCTTATGTGTTGTCAAAAGCAGAGTATGTTTGGTAATTGAACTAGAAGCACTGCAGCAAAAAGAGCATGGCTTCTGGGGCCAGCAGTTTCCTAGCCGTATCTTTTAGGCTGCCAAAACAGAGGTCATGACTTGGGTGGAAGATAGATTTAGATGTCACTTCACAGGGAAAGCAGTAAGGAAGGGGTTTTCAGACTTTTCCATAGTGTGGCATGCATCATAATAGAAAGTCTTGTGCACCACTTCTTTTCCCATTCACAATTGCACAGGCTACCTCCCTCAGTGACTCAAGTCCCATCCCTGTGACAGCAACAGCAAATAAGAGGAAAAGTAATACAGTAGAGACCCGTTTACGCAAGGTAGCGCCATGCCTTCCACTGCTCCCTGTTTAACACACGAGACTCGTTAACACGCAGTACAGGAACTTGCTCTGTAGCGCTACGGATTTGCTCACTAACTCACTGACATAGAAATCGACAGGAAGTGTGGAACTGGAAACGTGTTGTATGTCTTTACCGATATTGCATGCACGCTTAGTCATTGTCACGCTAGAGAGAGATACAATATATAGTAGTGTTATAGTAATATATATACTACATTAGAAAATTTTAACCGTAGGCCTAATATAATGGCAGAGGGCAAGCATCAGCGTTCCTACACTGTAGAAGAAAAGCCAGCTGCAACAGATCGAATAAATAGCGGAGAAACCCAGGCCGAAGTTTCAAAAGATACTGGGATTGCCGAATCTACTCTCCGAGGATGGCTAAAAACCAAATCTAAATTGAACGGCTTTGTACAAAATATCGATTCTGCCTCAGGGCTTAAGCGAGAATGTGTGCGCTATTCAGTAAAACCCACAATAGACAAAGCCACACGCACGGGGTTTGCTCGGGAAAGGCTGAAAGGAATAAGTGGGCCAATGCTTCAAGCCCAAGCTACAAAATTTGGAAATTTAATGGGGGATGAATCATTCCAAGCCAGCAAGGGGTTTATAAGTCGTTTTAAAAAGCATCATGGCAGTAGCACAGGTATCGATTTCTGGAGAAAGCCGATCAGCCGATGAATCGGCCGCGAATGCGTTTCCTGCAGAGTTAAAATCTCTTTTACAAAATGAAGACTACCACGAAAAACAACTTTATAATTGTGATGAAACAGCTTTATTTGCAAAACTGCTACCTGATAAGACTTTAGCCTTTAATTATGAGAGACAGAAAACAGCTGGATTAAAAAAGATAGTGTGACTTTTCTTTTTTGTAGTAATAAGATGGGCAGCCATAAGCATGCCCCTCTTCTCATTGGCCACTTCCATAACCCTCGCTGCTTTAATCCCTCAATAGAGCCAAACTGCTAATAGTATATGCTAACAGCAAAAATGCTTGGATGACAAGACACATTTTCAACAACTGGTTCCACAACCGCTTTGTTCCCGCTGTTTGTAAGCATCTGCGGTCGAAGAAACTCGAAGCCAAAGCACTTTTGCTACTTGACAATTGTCCAGCCAATTCTCCAGCCGAATCACTGGTATCGAGCGATGGAAAAATTCAAGTGCTATACCTACCATTCAACACAACATCAAAAATTCAACTTTTAGACCAGGGCATTATTCAGAATTTTAAAAACAATTATTGACAGGAGCCTGATTTCGGTGATCGTGTCATGCGCGTCTTCAGGCATTTCCGAATTCCTGAAACAGTTAAACATGAAGGAAATTATTTATTTAGTTAAAAAAGCTTGGGATGGAGTAAAACAAAAGTCCATTGAAAACTGCTGGATGAAGGGTCTCGGTGATGCCTTTTCTGTCAAAGATGGCTCAGACTCGGAAAACTCCAGCAGTGGCACTGATTCAGAGCCAGACTTTGAAGGATTTTCGGAAGAAGACGTCCTACGAACACGCACACAGACAAAAGAAGATAAAGGTAAACTTCTCTTTCAAATTATAAAAGATTTTAGTGTGGATCCATTGCCGGAAATCATTACCAAGTGGCTGGAGATGGATGAAGATTGCCAGACTTCAGATTTTCTGTCTGAGGAAGAAATATTAATGGGCTGCGAGGCTACGTCGGACTGCGAAAGTGATGGTGAGGATGTCGTTGAAAAGGTCAACGTTTCGCCCACAGAAGCCTTTAGTGCTGTAGAAACTGTTGTAAGATTTATGGAGGGGCAAAATGTGGAAAATATCCAAATCATTCATCTGTGGCGAATGACAGACTTCATAAGAGAGAGAAAAAAAGTGAGCCAGAAAGCGCAGAAAATAACGGCGTTTTTTTCTAAGTGAATCATAGACACTTTTTTCAGCATAGCCTTCTTAGCCCGCGGTCCGTTAACATGCGGTCATGACGGCTTGACTCCCGACACCCGCGTGTAAACGGGTCTGTACTGTATTAGGATAGTGTATAATGTATTTTTAGCTTTTAATGCAGTTGGACAGCTGGAAATTAAGAGAGCTGGCATTGTGTGATCAACCAGTTCTTTGTGGATCACTAGCAAGTGCTTTTGGGACACCAGTGGCTCACAGACCATCAGTGGTCTAACCGCAGCTTGGGAACCACTACAGTAAGGCATTTAACAAAGCAATATTACTTGTCTTATAAGGGCTTGGCTGCTTTGATGAAGTTTTACATTTTCTTTCCCTTTTGAAGCTTTGTGCCATTCATAAAGTTTTTTCTTTTAATTTTCATATTTTCAAATTTTTTGTATTTGAAATAGGATTGTTTTGTGAAATGAAAGTCTTTCACTTTCCCATTTCAGGTAGCTTGTTGCACACAGGGAACAAAGATACTATCACTGCAGGAAGTGTCAGTTACATCATGGTTACAGTGTGCCAGTGTTGGATCTTACCTGATTGCACAGCCCTCAAATGCCAGCTCTTTAACACTGAGGATGTTAAACTAATTGGAATCAAAATAGTTCTGGGAAATAAATGGATGCCTGAGCAACAAGACTGTAGTTGTCTACCCCGGTCTTTAGTTTTCACTGGGGTAGGCTAGCAGCTTGTTGCACTTAGCATGTGACTGACAGCCACTTATACTTCATGAAATTAATACAGAAAAAACCTGACTTGTTGGGAGTTTGAAAGTAAAGTTGAATGTCTTTCATTTTTCACAGTTGCATTAATCTTTTGACACCAGTACTACATTTAAGTTCTGGAACTTTGTCTTGAAAACAGATTTAATCAGAACTATAATGAAAATTGGACAGTCTCCGCTCTAAAAATAAATAATGTTGGACTTATCTGTGTAGAATGTCAGTAAAATTATTTCTTATCATATTCCCTCTGTGATGTTTCATTCTTAACTAGGAAGTAGAATTGCTGTGTGGCTGAATTTTTATTGGGTTGACTCTGCAGCACTTTTCTTCTCCTTAAATAGACATGGCAACTTAATCAAACATATCTGAATTTACCTACCACTGTTTTTGTAAGTAAGAGTACTATATCTGAAAGAAATAAGAGGATGGGCAAGTCTTTTCCTCTATATTTTTTTTTTTCAGTTTCACATGTAGTCTGTTTCCTTATCTCAGTACAGTAGACATTCTCTCTCTTAGCCAGGGATGGGGAAGGAACATGCATTTAAAATATAGCACATATAATTGTACACCTGCAAAAATTGTCAGTTACTGAGTCTTGGATAGGTATAATCCAGAAATTACTTTAACTTCCTTTTTCAAGAAAAAAATTACTAGATTTCAGGTTTTCAGTATCTGTTTACAACAGTATTCTTTCTCCCTCAGGTATCCAAACTCCTTTTCCATTACCTGTAAGGACATTAATACAAAAATTCCTGTGCAGCTGTGATTGATGGAGGCCTTTTCCAGGATTTGGCTACTTCGTTGAACTGTGGCCTTCCATGCCACAGACAGCTTCCCCAATCTGGTCTTCCCTTGTCAGCTTCCTGTAACTGTTCCCTCTGTGGCTCTGTGCTCAAATCCAGCCTCATATGCAGCTTGTACAGCAATTTCTTTTGTACCATCTGCAGGTTTGCCCTCTCCATTTTGAGTTCTTGGAAGCACATCTCGCCTAGCAAATAGTTGCTAGATAGGCCATTCTGCACTGGGTTCAGTTCAGTCCACAAGCTGTTCTAAGGCTAAAGGGGATACTTTTGTGTAACCAGTCTGCTGTGTATTCTATTCCACTTCCTGAATTTGACTTCTCCGTATTGTGGAATTCAGATACCAGCTCAGTAGACCTTTCTCTCTGATTTGCGGTTAACTGGGCCGTTAATAGGTTATAGTCTGTAATGCAGACTTTTTAGTTGAGTGAGTAGGAAGAGTTAAAATAAGTGAAACTAGAGAAATAAAGCATTTTATATTCAAATACTCTTTTCTTTCCAGGAATGGTGGACCCACCTCTGGCTGAATGAAGGCTTTGCTTCCTGGATTGAGTATCTCTGTGTAGACCACTGCTTCCCAGAATATGATATCTGGACTCAGTTTGTTTCTGCTGATTACACACGAGCTCAAGAGCTTGATGCCTTAGACAACAGTCATCCTATTGAAGTGAGCTGTAACTCCCTGCTACTGGCATTCTCTCTTTCAGTTCAACTAGGAATTCTTGGTAGAAACCTTCCACTGATAGCTAGAAAGGAGGGAAGTGTGCAGGCATTCACAATGCAAAGCAAAATCTCAAATTGCTTTTGCATCTAGTAGATTTTCTGTTAAAATAGGAAGGACTCTTCTAGTAAAAGTAGTACTTAAGGGAGATCTGAAAGCTCAAGCAATTGGTAATGGTTTAAAGACACTTTCATCTCTACTGACTTGAGCTGGCAAACTAGTGACCAAAACACATGGTTTTTCCTCTGACAACAGTGAAATGAGTTGTTGGGTCTCAGTCCAGTTCCTAGTCAATACTTGCCCACATTAGAAGCAGCCACCACTGATTGGTATCTTTGAGCCTCAGCAGTGAGGGAAGGGTAGACCAGAGGGCAGTAACTTCCCTGTAATCCTTAGAGGTGGTCACTCCGGTTCAGAATTTGAGGCCAATTAACAGGACAATATGAGGAAACTCATGTTGCCGCTGCTTGTGCTGTACCTGTTCTGTGAACAAATAAGAATGTAAGTCTTCTGGGCTGTAGGTCTGGCACCTTAACCTAAAAATGCATAAAATGTCATTTAAAACTTTGAAAATTAGGCTGCTCATCTGCTTAGTATTTGTACAGGTGAGGTAGTAGCTGTTGGATCTATTCATCTATATTTAGAGTCTAGCCTCCATTATATAAATGTGACAGGGATTTAATATGTTCAGTCAAGCTTTCAGATAATCAAGGAAATTCTTAATGTAATAGATATCAGGGGGCATGATCCTGCTTTGCGTAACAGGGAATTTTGGATACTTGTCGATGTACTGCTATCACCCACAGGCAGGTACAGTGCTGGTACTCTTAGAAGTTTACTTTTCTCATTGCCCCATCAGTAACCAGTTTTCATTATATTATTTTTTTACTTTGAGCTCAACCAAATTTAGTCAAGTCAAAGTGTGAGTGTTTGAGTGTAGATCATGGGCCACAAAGGACTGGGACAAGACCTTCAGACCTATTTATTAGGGGCTGGAACCTAAGCACAAGACTGTCAACCTATAAATGAATCCTAACACTGCCATCTCTGAACATATCTAGTTGAAGAGGCATATTAGGTAGGCTTAGTAAGAGATTCAGACATGGAGATAGGCTATATGAACCTCCTCTCTAGCTGAACTATTAAATAAGAATATTGTTTTAGCATTGGCTATTGAGACTTTTTTGTTCTGTTCATTGGAACTGGAGTTGCAGATAAGATGTTGCTTGTTCTAACTACATGTTGTACTGTAAACCCCAGGTCAGCGTGGGCCACCCATCTGAAGTAGACGAAATATTTGATGCTATTTCTTATAGCAAAGGAGCATCTGTAATCCGAATGTTACATGACTACATTGGAGATGAGGTAAAAATGCACAATGCTATTGTACACAATTTAATTCAGATTGTTAGTAAAAACTCTTATTGAACAGTTAAAAACAGATGTATGTTTGTCATTTCTGGTTGCTGAACGTTTATATTTCTGAACACTAATTCTCCCACTGAGTTTTGGGGAGCCATAACTACACTTCAAGAGGAAATGTAAACACCCTGAATAAATTCAAGGGGGAAGTAAGCTATTCGGACAATATAGAAACATGATTGTTTAAAAGTTCTAAATGCATTTGAAGCTTGAATGTCACCTACCAATAATGCTACAAAGCCATTTTGGTGCCTAATGTCACAACCTAGGAGAGTGGCAGATAAGTAAAACCGGTGCTAGGGATCTTTGACTGGTGTGTGGAAGTAAGTGCACTGCACTGGAAGGCAAGTAAGAACCTCCTTTCTGGTGCAATTAATGTTTAATTGTATGTTTCTAGGATTTTCGGAAAGGAATGCATTTGTACTTAACCAGGTTCCAGCAGAGGAATGCAGCTACAGGTAATCAGCAGTTATTCTTGTACTTTATCCAGGAAAGCTCAACTCTGGAGAATTAAATTGTCAGCGGTATCTTGGGTTTCTAAAATACCCAGTTTCCCTGCTGAGTTGACTGAGATGCAAGGAAGTCAATAGACTTGCACTTGAGGTCATGTAATGAGTCAGTAGCTCAGCCTGGATTAGAACCCAATATACTCTTGGCTTTCTCCCAATCCGTTTCTCTAACCTCCGGAGTACACAAGCACAATGATCTGAAAGAGCTGTTTTTACCTCAGTAAAGCTGCCTGTGCAGTAGTCTAATTCAGAATTTTTGCCCTTGAGGCTTTTTTCTAATGAGTGGTTGGTTTTTCAGAGTAAGTTGATAATTGGCCATTAAGGCTTCTGCAAATTTCCATTTGCAGAACTGATCACATGTGGGATTAAACGGATCAAATGAGGTTGTGTCCAGCGTATCTTGGCACTTATTTCACATGGCGATTTACTGTGTATCAAAGTTAAAATTCTGAAGTGGAATAAGGAGCTCTCTGTCATTTAGGTATAAGTGATCCAGATGTTCAGTAATGCTCCTGGGCATAATATGTGAAAGTATGTAGAGAAGAGAGCAGTTGTTTTTGAAGCCTGGTACAGTTCTGAATGTTTCATTACTTACTCCAGATCTTTTGATAACAATGCATTACAAATGATACTCTTTGGAATCCTAATGAAGAGGCTGACGTTTTCCATGGGAGGTTTAAACTGCTGCTTATTCTAACTGCGTGATCTCTGTTATAGTGTAACTTTACAAAAATGGAGCATAAAACCGCGGAGGGAGGCATCTTTAGCTTCTGATTAGGTATATTTGTGACAATAAGAATAAATAAAATGACACAAATTAGACTCCTTGATGGTGCCAGTATAGTGGCCTTAATAGCTTTTAATGTGTGTTTAGATTTACATTTTTGTGTGTGTGTTTGGGGCGGGGCGGGGGGCAGAATTTGGGAACCCTTAGACTGGTGATTTTTCTTCTACAGAGGACCTTTGGGAGAGCCTGGAGAAAGCCAGTGGTAAACCTATAGCTGCTGTAATGAATACATGGACCAAACAAATGGGATTCCCACTCATTTATGTGGAAGCAGAGCAGGTAAATTGTGATAATAAAAACAGAACATCATTAGAGGTTTTGAAATTCCAGTTACACTAAATGTTCCTCTGCACTTCAGAACAAAACACTACCTTACTTAAGTGTCCTGGATCACTTTTTAATAGTATCCAGTCATTTCAGATCTTTCTTCTGTTTGATCAGGAGGCAGTGCAGTGACTTGCTTTTATTCAGTGACAAAATCTGCTCCTGAAGGGATGGAGAATGCTGTTAGATTGAACATAAAAGTTGGGTGCTATCATACTGTTGTGGGAGGATTATTGTATATTCTTCATAATTTAAAATTAGACTGGACAAAGTATCTTAAAGTAGAGGAGCTTCTATCCCTTTCCTTGGGGAATGCTCTTCATAGTGGTATGGAGTTCATTCTCCTGATGCGTCCAGCTCATGTGCTTGGAGCTTAGACATTAAGTATCCTTTTTGTTCTGAGTGTGCATCAAGTATAGGGGAGAGAATACCTGGCATGACTCACTTCTCGTTCCAGTTTAATTACAATGACTTTAGGAGATTGGCCCTATCAGTCTTCCTTGTGTTAATGAATCAGCTGTGGATTAAGATGCATGGCCAGTCTTGCTAGTGGGCTACAATCCCTAGGATCCTCATAGTATATGACAAAGGTAGCTGCGATCCATTAGTAAGTCACTTTCTGAGTGAAATTCAAAGTAAATCCAGGGTGAATCCAGCAATCCTGTGGCTGAATGAATGATGTGAAGGGCTGTATTAGCTCAGGTTTCTCAAAGGAAACATATCATCCAGGTTTATAGACAGGGATGTAGCCGCTTTACTGACATTACTCCAATTTACTTGAAATTGTCTGTGCCCTCTGGGATTAACAAGGAGAACTGGTTTATGCAGGTGCTAAAATTTGAGATTGGGAAAGAATTCCTGAAAGAGTTTAATGAACTGCCATGATAGACTTCCTGGTTCTGAAATGTTACAGCCAGAAGACTGATCTGCCCTCAATTGTTCTGAAGTCTTTTATGGTCTCTGGTGGCAAATTTTCAGTTTGCTGTTTTTCTCGGTGTCGTTCAGAGAGAGACTGTCACAGACACCTGCAGGAATGAGGAGCTGAGATATGTGGTGTTTGAAATTAAAATGTTGAAACACTGCATATAAATTGGTCTCTTGACCTCTAATTCTCTCTAGTTCATCATACCTAATATACATTAAGAGTGTTATAATGGGGCAGTAAAATTGGCAAATTATCCTCTGAGCAAGTGCATCATAAAAGTTAGATGCATCACACTGTTAGGAGAGGATTACTGTATATTCTTCGTAACTTAAAATTAGATTGGACCAAGTATCTTAAGTAGAGGGGCTTCTACCACTTTCCTTGGAAACTGTTCTCCAGTTTAATAATCTTGCTTTCAGTAAGTGTCCCCCTTTTTAATGTCCTCCCCTTACTTTTAGTTCATACCATCCTATACAGTGTCTTTCCATCACTGATGTTACACATTTCAAATACTTGTTGGATGATTCTCACCTCCCTGTCAGTAGTAGTTGCTTAGCCACTTAGTCACTTTTTATAAGCTAATGTTTCTGTCACCACTAATAATTTTTCCTTTTTCTCTTAAAATCTTCTGGTGCTGAGGCACTTATGACTTAATACAATATGCTAGGTCTCACTAGCACTTCATAGACCACTATCTTCTACTGTACTCTGATGTGATGAGCATAAGAATGACCACTCTGGATCAGGTCCATCTAGCCCAGTATTCTGTCTTCTGACAGTGGCCAGTGCCAGATGCTTCAGAGGGAATGAACAAAACAGGGCAAGTTCAAGTGATCCACTCCCATTGTCCAGTCCCATCTTCTAGCAGTTGGAGGTTTAAGGACACCCAGAGCGTGGATTGCATCCCTAACCATCTTGGCTAATAGCCATTGATGGAACTGTCCTCCAGTAAGTTGTCTAATTCTTTCTTTTTTGAACTCAGTTATACTTTTGGCCTTCACAGCATCCCTTGGCAGTGAGTTCCATAGGTTGATTGTGCAGTGTGTGAAGTACTTCCTTTTGTTTTAAACCAGCTGCCTATTAATTTCATCAGGAGACACCCCCAAGTTCTTGTGTTATGTGAAGGGGTAAATATCACTTCCCTATTCACTTTCTCCAGACCATTCATGATTTTATAGATGCTTCTGCTAACGTTGACCAAAGTTGTATTTGCCTTTCTTGGTGCCATGTTGCATTGCAAACATGTAGCCAGCTTGTTCTTCAACCATTGTGGACCATAACATCTTGAGGAACATTTACTATGGGTGCTTCTGTCACCTCCTCTGCTTTAATTCTGATTATTGGAGCTTTAACCTACAGTACTTTTCAAGCCCTATACTTTCAGGTTCAGAAGCACATTTAAATGGAAAAGGGTGGACTTTACTTTGGTTGGACACTGTTTCCTCCAGTGAGTAATTCTCCTCCATAGAGCAATTCTCTATGTATAGCCATTCCGTCACACTTTAAATCATCCCAGTCTTCTTTCTTCGTGCTTCCTACAAGCTTGAACCCAATTCTCCACTCTGAAGCAGAAGTGGCAAAGCAACTTTCAAAGAAAAATAAAGGATGAACGAATAACCTGTCTTGAGTCATCCCAGTGCTGAATGAGGATCCCTAAAAACTTGGCAAAGCTGGCTTGCATTAACTTGGGAAAGGTGCTTCCTGACAAAGTTGCCTGACTCAGGCAGGCTTTGAGGACCAGCACTGTGTAGCTAATGTCCCCAAGCTCCAGTAGAGAAGTTCTCTCTCCAGTAGCTATGCTGATGGACCACTCCTGCCTTAATTGAAGAGCCTTTGATTGCACTTCTGAGTGTATTTTTGTGAGCATTTAATCTCCAAGATTTGTGCTATATAATCAATTTGTCAACCCTTCAAACCATTGGAAGCCCCATTTCCCTTCAGACTGTGGCAAAGCTGTCTCTGCTTCTACTCTTCATTAGTATTTTTTTATTACCTCTCTATTCTAGGAGTTCACCTGTAAAATGTCATTGCATGTAAATGATACTTTTTCTTCCAGAGCCTTTGACCTTAGCCCAGCACTGCTGTAACATGCAATCTTCCGATGATATGAGTGCTCTTGTTCCTGTTAACTACAAGAAGCAGGAAATGACTTCCTGATTCTATCATTTTCAGATTAGTCCTTCCAGGCACCAAATACCTGTTTCACTTTTCTGACTTGGCAGTTATCACCACTGCTGTAGTTAGGAAAATCAGATGCAAGAGAATCCCAAAATGAACATTTTTTTTCTTTGCCTATTTTTTCCCTTGTGTCTTGTTTTTACACTTGAATAGTTTTACAGAATCATACTATACCAGGGATGAAAATATATGGGCTTCTTCCTATCACCTGTTCGAATTTTTTTATCTATTGGTTTCTAGAATGTATTAGATAACAGTGCTTTTCTGCACTGAAGACACTTAACTGCCACGGTTACATTTTTTCAGTCTTGGAGTAGGTGAGTCTGTGAAGAATGACCCTATTGTACTTTCATTAGACTTTCAGCATTGGTATAGATTGAGGACGTGTTTGCATTTCAGCTGCTTTGATTCTAGTTCTCTGTGCCTGCAGTTATGGGACAGGCTGGGGACTTCAGATGAGGAACTCATACCTTAGTGACAACTGGAGGCCACTGTTGATAATGGAGCTGAAATCTCCATCATTTTGGGGAATAATAATCAAATTAGGGGTGTTTCCAATAGGGTTCTGCAGGGATTGGCACAAGGCTTACCACAGTTCAACATGTTCGTCAATGCTCTGGAAGTAAATGTAAAATCACTGCTGATAAAATTTGCAGCTAACCCAAAGATTAGCAGAATGATAACATATGACAACAGGACAGTGATACTGAGGGATACTGGATGGCTTGGTAAGCTGAGCATGTTCCAATAAAAATGCATTTTAATATAGCCAAATGCAGAATTATACTTCTAGGAACAAGGAATGCAAGGCATACCTATGGAATGGGGGACTGCATCCTGGAAAGCAGTGATTTAGAGGTCATAACGGACAAGCTACTCAGTATGATCTCCCAGTGTGATGGCTGTGGCAAAAAGAACTAACGCAATTCTTGGATATATAAACAGGGAAGTAGTGAGTTAGGAGTAGGGAGGTGATTTTAGCTCTATACAACACTGGGAAGACCAATACAGGAATACTGCATGCAGTATTAACCTTTGGAACAAACTACCAAGGCGGAAGTAGCAGATTCTCAATCTCTTGGAGTCTTGATTTGTAGACTGGATGCCTTTTTAGAAGATATGCTTTAGCCACACACAAGTTATTTTGCTTAATATAGGGGTAATTGGGTAAAATTTACTGGCCTGTGCTATGCAGAAGGTCAGACTAGATGATCTAGAAGTCCCTTCTGGCCTTAAACTCTGTGGATCTTTAAATGTGCTGGGACTCTGTTCTGAATCGAGTGACTGATACCCTAGTATCCGTTTCCAGTTGTGTTGCTTGCTAGTAAAAAAAACAAAACAAAACAAAAAAAACCCCTCTGCCCCACGTGATTGAGCCGTGGGAGCAGGGGAATTGGAAAAAACATTTTCCAGTTATTCTGTGTTTTCATGAGAATGTTCTTCCATCATGGAAGTTTTTGAAATCGATACTACTTTAGCATTTATTTTCCATTTTTAGCAAGAAGAGGACAAAGTTCTGAAGTTAGTCCAGAAGAAGTTCTGTGCCAGTGGACCATATAGCGGTAAGATGAAGGCTAATAGCAGGAGTCGAGCCGTGCATCATATTGTATGCCACGCCAGCACTTCCGTGAAACTCAACTCTTGCACTGTCTGATTGCACAGGCAGGTGCCCTTTTAGGATTTAGATTTTTTTAAAATACTTGTTAAAACCCAAAGTTAAGCTAAGCCCTGGGTGCTCTTGCATTTTTAGAGTATGTCCTATGCTGCAAAGATAAACTCTGAGCCCAGGTCGATTGACAGGTTGATTGATTGAGGGTGTGGGGTTAAAAATAACTGTAGACATTCGGGCTTGGGCTGAAGCCCAAGCTCTGAAACCTAGGGCAGGGAAGGGCTCAGAGTCCAAATGTTAACACTGCCGTGTTTAGCCCCAAGCCTGAGCTCCACAAGCCTGAGACAGTCGACCCAGGCTCTAAGACTCTGCTCTGTGGGTTTTTCCTCAGCAGTGTAGACGTATCCTGAGTCTGCATGTCATTATCACATGTATCGGGGAGAGACTTTCACCTGTAAAATGTTTTTATATTAGCATATTAAGATGTTTAAACCTTTGTTCAATATCCAATCTAGGGCCTTGACTGCCATCTTAGCCCTGGTCTACACGGGAGGGGAATCGATCTAAGTTACGCAACTTCAACTACGTGAATAATGTAGCTGAAGTCGACGTACTTAGATCGACTTACCACCCCGTCGACTCCACCTGTGCCTCTCGCGGAGCTGGATACAGAAGTCGATGGGAGAGCGCTCGGGGATCGATTTATCGCATCTAGACTAGACACGATCAATCAATCCCGGCTGGATCGATCACTGCCTGCCAATCCGGCGGGTAGTGAAGACATACCCTCAAAGAGCTCATCTTGTGGGCCTCAGTAACTGAGTAAATTCTCCATGTATAAGAGCAAGCACAAGCTTGTCGTTTATAATTTAAGTAGATATAAATGCTGGTTAGCTACTGCATGTACAGAAATTAGAACGTTTTATTTCAGAAGTGATATATGGACTCCTGTTGTCAGATTCTAAAATCATCCTTTTCTCTCAGAGTCTTTGCCATTTTCCTGACTGTCAGAATAAGCTGACTTTAAACTGTAGTGTTGAATTGGCCACTGAAACCTGCTGGAACATTAGGCTGAACCTCTGTGTCGGGAAGTGTCTGCTACCTTCTTCCCTCAGGCTTCATTTTTTCTTTTCTCTTGTTTAGCGGAGGACTGCCCTCTGTGGATGGTTCCCATTAGTATTTGTACAAGTGATGACCCCAGCTGTGCCAAAATGCAAGTGCTGATGGACAAGCCAGAGCTGACGTTGGTTTTGAAAGATGTTAAACCAGGCCAGTGGGTGAAGGTGAGTTTGTTCAGAAGGGGACATACTCATGAGACTTAAACTCAACCTCATTGAGATGTTCCATGATGCTTCATTCAGGCCATTCATTTTCCTTTCCTACTCTTTTGTGTTGCAAGCCTGCTATGCTTCTGGTGGGTCTTGTCGGTGCCATTACCCTGCATTGGCTCTGCTCCATAGTGCTTGCTTAGGGGGGTCCTTTCCCTTTGAGGATTTGCTTCCAAGAGCGTTCTAGACAATGTAAACTCAAACCATTTAGAAGTCCAAGCTTGGAAAAGCTGACCGATGCCATTAAACTGTGGCAGCTTTTGAATTGAACTGTGGTGGCTTTTTGTGCATCCCCATAGCAACCACAGCTTAACTAAAGCCCATCCTGGCCAAAAATAGTCCTGTTTATCTTTCATGAGTGTGTAGAGTTTTTACTGGCTATTATCAGGCCAGTACAGATCTGCAAGTGAAAAACTCAGTGTTGAGGTCTTCTGTAGATAGTGATGCATGTATCAGAATCTAAATGTCAAAACTGAAAAACACTTGTTGGATAGCTGTCATATGAACTACTTAGGTTAAGGAATAATCATTCTTAAGGTAGAGAAGTACTTTGAAAAGTGACTCCATGAAATAACATTATGGGCCAGTCTCGCAGTGATTACATATCAAATGGGCGCTGTCCCATTCTTAACCTTCAGCAACTAAACACCTTAATCAGGAAATCCAAATTCCATATGGTAACACTGGCATCGATTATCCCATCTCTCCCCCAAGGGGCCTGGTTTGTGGCTCTTGGCATGGATGCCTACTTCCACATCGACATTCATCCGGCCCACCAGAAATTTCTCCATTTCCAGCTAGGACACCACCACTACCCATTCCAAGTCCTCCCTTTCGTCATAGCAACGGGTCCGTGAGTCTTCGTGAAAGTCTTTGCCGTCATAGCAGCACAAATACGCTGCCTTGGCTTATCGGTGTACTCCTACCTGGGCAACTGGCTCTTTGTTGCACTATCCCAAGAACTCACCTCCACCATCCTCACCCTTCGCACTCTCCTCACATCTCTAGGTATTTGCATCAACAAGGACAAGTCAGTGCTCCTGTCTACACAGATGATTCACTTTGTTGGGGCATGGCTCAGCTCCATTGTGGCATGAGCCTTCCTCCTGATGGACCGCTACTCTGACAGGCATAATTGCAGACCTGCATTTCAAGCCGAACACCGCAGTCTGCTGTTCTCGTTCGTTCTCTCTCTCTCTCCTTGGACATACCTCCGTCACACCACACACACATCTGCACATGCGTTTCCTCCACCTGCGGCTCCTCTCCATCTACAGACCCAACAAGGACTATTTGGAGGCCAGAATTATTCTGCAAACAGTTCTGGCCTCCCTCATGTGGTGGACCGATCCTTCCAAGGACATGGTCAGGACCCCATTCATCCTTCCCACCCTGCCGGCCACCATCACAACAGACACCTCCCTCGCAGGTTGGGGAGCCCATCTAGACCATCACAGTCCAGGAGGGTTGGATGCCACAAGAGGTCAGAATGCACATAAATGCGCTGGAACTGAGGGCAGTCCATTTTGCGTGCCAGGCATTTCTTCCTCTCATCTGGTCTCGGCACATTCAATTGCTCTCCCAACAACATCACAGTGGTCGTGTACATCAGCAAGCTGGGTGGCCACCTTCTGCACTGAGTCCATCCACTTTTAGAACTGGTGCATCGAACACCATGTGATGCTCCAAGCCGCATACCTCCCAGGCACCCAAGATTCCTTAGCCGACTCACTCAGAAGGACTCTCTACCTTGACCATGAGTGGGAGTTACACGAAGTCCCACTCGGATACCTCTTCCACAAATGGGGCATCCCACGGGGACCTCTTTGCTAACCGAAAGCGGCCCCTTTATTGCTGCGGGGAGCCATAGGGGAGGATTCACAGGGCCACACTCTTCTCCCCTAGACGGGTGACCTGCACTATGCCTTTTGCCCTCATTCCCCTCCTCCCACAAGTGTTATGCAAGATCCAGTGGGACCAAGCTACCGTAATACTTGTAGCCCTGTTGTGGCCACACCAGTTCTGGTTCATGGACCTCCTCATACTCTCCACTCACACACCACTTCGCCTCCGCTCACTCCCGGATCTCTTCACACAAGTTTGGGGCCAGGTTCAGCACCCTAACCCGGGCACTTTTCACCTCATGACCTGATATTTGGATGGGGCTCACGGGGAGACAGGGCCTGCTCCACCACAGTGCGAGACATCCTTAACCAAAGCAGAAGGGCATCAACCAGGGCCAGCTACCAGGCTACGTGGCAATGGTTCATCTTTTGGGCTCGCTGACATCAACACCCACTGAGTGTGATATTTATACCTATCTTCCTCGACTACCTTCTCAGTCTCAGAACGTCGGGCCTTTTTGATTGCAAAACGTCTCTCTCCGAGTCCATTTGGCAGCACTCGGTGCCCCTCACTCTTCCCTTCCCCATGGATGGTGCCTCTGTGTTTACACATCCTACCACTATCCATTTCGTGAAGAGTTTGCTCAATACCTTTCCGCCAGTACGCAAGCTTACACCTCTGTGGGTCCTTAACCTCATTCTCTCCACCCTCACAAAGCCACCTTTCGAGCTGCTGGCAGCATGCTCCCTGTCTGACCTCTCCATGAAGGTGATATTCTTGTTAGCCATCACTTCAGCTAGACGGGTCAGTGAACTGGCAGCCATGATAGCAGACTGCCCTTATACCGTATTCTACAAGAATAAAATTTCCTTACAGAATAAAACTTCCTCCCAAAAGTAGGGTCAGAGTTCCACCTAAAGCAGTGCATCCACCTACCTGTGTTCTGCCCCAAACCACACGCCTCCCATATGGACAGGGTCCTGCACTCCCTCGACATCTGCTGTGCCTTGGCATTCTATCTCCACAGGACTCACTCCTTTCACACGTCACCAAAACTATTTGTGGTCATTGCCAAGCCCTCTCCGCCCAACGAATCTCCAGATGGGTCTCCAGGTGCATCTTCGAATGCTACACACAATCCAACCTACCGCTGCCTGATGGAGTCACGGCACACTGTATGTAAGCACAAGCAGCCACGTCAGCCTGGCTCACAGATGTCTCGTGGCAAGACCTCTGTCATGCGGCAATCTGGTGCTCCGTACACACGTTCATGTTCCACTATGCCATCGCCCTAGCAGTGGCTGCGGAAGCTGCTGTAGGCCATGCCATACTGAAGACTGAATGTTCTTTCACCTGCCTTCGCACTGCTCACTACTCACCCCATATGGAGTATGCATAGGGACTATCACTCAAAGAGGAGAGGAGGTTACTTACCTGTAATTGGAGGTTCTTCGAGATATGTGATCCCTATTTGTATTCCAATACCTGCCCTCCATCCCTTCTGCTGCTGACTGGAGTACTCAGCGGTAAGAGGGATCCTGGAGAGGCACTGATCCACATAACCTATTATACCCTCGGCTGCGAGCACGAGGGGATGCACGATGCACATGTTGGTCAATGGACATTGCTAAGAAAACCTTCCAGACTCAGGCACATATGTGCATCCACGTATGGAATACACGTAGGGACCACATACCTCAAAGAACCTCCAGTTACAGGTAAGTAACATCCTCTTTTCCTGCTGGCAGTTCTGCAAGTTCACCCTGGAATCAGAGAATGAAGCTGAGTTCTTTCCTTCTCACCAGTAATAAGGGTGCATAACTTAAAAGACAATGGACTTGCACGGTTATCAGTGAGGGCAGGACTTGACCTGCGATATCTGTAATAGTGATGCCTGAGAAGGAAGGAACCCAACCCAAGATGAACTTGTAAGGCTAGCAGGTAGGAAAAAACATAGTTGTGTTTGTAAACAGATCATTTGATATGGACTCAGTGAGACACATCTGGAACCCTACACGGCCATTTCAGAGTCCCTTTTCAGATTAGAACTGCCCGGTGTTGCTTGATCTTTGGTCGTGTGGCGTTCAAGGGTGTTATACTTGTGGTGTGTTGGGACTTGACAGCTTTGACTCCTGCTTGCTTTAGTTGCATTACTATCTCCTTGAGAAGATTTTAAATTCCTCTTACTGGTTAGAGGAGAAACACTTCATCCTTGGACTCCAACAGAGGGAATTCTAAGAGGTTTAAAGTGGGGAGTGTAGGGCCCTGGGTGGGGTCCACGAAGATTAACCTTCAGATGTGCCTGTTGAGAATGGGAGGAGAGATGAGATCATATTGTTCAGAAATGTCACTTCCTCGCCCTTCTGAGAGAGAATCACCATCCTTTGTTATGCTTCGCTAAATCAGCCCACTGCCCGATGCAGTTACACCTGCAGAGGTATGAACTTACTTCTATCCTGTTTGGATGATAAATTCAAAGCCTGGCTGAGCTCTTTTACATCTTAACATGGTTAAATCCGCCTAGATGTTTGAACACCCATCTTGAGTCACTGAAATGTAATATTATGTCAGCTGGCATGTAGTTTATCAAGTTTGCTTACCACAAAGCACTTTTACACAGGACAGAGGAGTTTAGTTGTCTTTCTGCAGGAAGTAGAAAGAGATCTGCAAACTTGATTTGGATGGTTTCCAAATATTGCACTGGCATTGCCAATATCAGAATTGAATGGAGCTGGCTGTGGGGTGACGTTAGATACGCATTTTTGTTCTTCCTCTGTACTTAGATGTGCGTGTGTCTACACTGCAGTCCCCTTCACTGATTCCTGCAAGACCCAGAATGCTGCAGTCTGCCTTCAGTCATAGACAGAGGCATGTCCCTGTCACTCCATCCTCAAACAGCTCCACTGACACTGTTCGCTTTAAGCTTCCATTCAAAATTGCCCTCCTTGTTATAACTCTCCATGGAGTTGATCCAGTCTTACCTCATGGAGCTAGTTTCTCTCTGCTCTCTTCCCCACTAATTTAAATACTTACTAGCCTCTGTCTCCCCCACATAAACTTACCACTGATGGTGCACGAACTTTCACCTCTACAGCTCCTACCATTCTGGATATCTCTGCTTCAGCACACCTTATTTCAGATCTGTTCTCCCTTGTTCATACCTCTTAATTTCTTTTTCCCTCTGTGCTGTGCAAAATAGTTATGATTTTTAAATGACAGTGTGGCTGATTCTGCTGCATATACAGACAAGGACCATTTGAAAACTGTTTCCATATATTCCAGAAGAACAACAGTTGGCTTAATTATTCAGTGCTGGTAATGTTGGTTTTATTTTGGTGTATTTCAGTTAAACCTGGGAACAGTCGGGTTTTACCGTACTCAGTACAGCCCTGACCTGCTGGAGAGTTTAATACCAGCGATCCAAGACCTCTCCCTACCCCCTGTGGACAGGCTTGGGCTGCAGAATGATCTCTTCTCTCTGGTGAGCAACTCTCTTCCTGTCCTGTGTTGCAGATGATTAATAACGAGAACTACAGTTACTGTAACTATCAGTGTCTGAAGAGCCGGGCTCTGTTCCTGGAGTCAAAGCACCTTTGGGATTACTGCATACAGAGGATTATTAATGAGCTTTGCAAGTTAGAACTTGTACTATAAATTTAAATCCTGTGGCACCAACCTGAGCCTGCAACTCTGTTTTGCCATTTTCCACAAGGGTGTTTCACACTGTTTTTTTTATAAACAAATAGTATCTGAAAACTTCCCTTGCTTCTCTCACCTGAGTCAGGACTATTTCCTGATCCCTAAAAGGGTTTTGAGTAAAGGGCTTGTTGGGGAAGCTTGTCAACTGTCTTCCCTCTGGGGACAGAACCCATTTTTATGTCCCACATACTATACACGTATTTTTGAAACTGCATAGGGAATTGAGCGTTAGATATGAAACAGTCGACCCCCTTCTCCATTCCTGAAATGGGCTGGAGAAGGTCCTTCTTTGTTGAAAGAAATGACCGGTGGTTTTGGATTCAGTGTCCAAGCACAGATTTCCATTAAAGCAAGATGTACCAGCTTTGAATATCCCCTTTACAAGATACAAATGTCCCATGGCGGGGCGGGGGGGCTCTTGGAGCAGCTAGCTCCTGTAACTGAAGTCATACTTTCTTATATTGCCAGTCAGCAATCAGCTGAGGGATTTAAACACAATTTTGAGACTACATTGACGTCCTTTAATGACAGGTTTCAGAGTCGCAGCCGTGTTAGTCTGTATCCGCAAAAAGAAAAGGAGGACTTGTGGCACCTTAGAGACTAACAGATTTATTTGAGCATAAGCTTTTGTGAGCTACAGCTCACTTTTCCACTGAATGCATCCGATGAAGTGAGCTGTAGCTCACGGAAGCTTATGCTCAAATAAATTTGTTAGTCTCTAAGGTGCCACAAGTCCTCCTTTTCATTGACTTCCTGCAACTTTAGAGATAGAAATAGTCTTAAGCTTGTAAAGAATGCCACGGTTTAGCTGTTACAGTTTTTAAGGGGAAGCTGTCAATAGTTTTGGCCTGTAGTTTAGGTATTCGATACTGCTAGGAACAAAAATATTTTCATGACGCCTTTTTAAGGACAGTTATTTAATTCTTTTCTCATAGTGGAGGGAACAACAATTTTGTGCTAGCGCCCAAGAATTGGGAAATGAAACTGACTTCCCTAGTTTCACTGTCCCTGCTGAATGAATGGTAACAAGTAAAATGTAGATGTTTAATCCGAAGGGAGGTTTCAGTGGGCACAGAATCTGACTGGGATTAAGGAAGGTCTCGGGCTTGGGGGAGGAGATTTCTGTTGTCAGCCCTAACACAAACATACTGTGACTTTGGGAAAGTTGCTTAAGCTCTGTGCCTCGGTTTTCCCATTATTATCTTTAGCCTCCTTCTTATAGAGTGCTTTGTCTGCCGTTCAAATGCACTCTGGGTGCTGTGTCTTATTAATAAGAAGGCAGGTGAGAAATTCTCAATAGACTCATCTTGGCACCATCTTTCTCCATACACAAGTGCAGCTCACACTCAGACCCTGTAGACTGCAAAGAGGAAAGAATGTTAAATAACTATCTGGTGAACTACTGACTGTTTCAGTTCTGTTTGGAGATGAGTTTAATCTGTCTCTTTTCCTCTCCCAGGCCCGAGCTGGAATCATTAGCACTGTAGATGTTCTAAAAGTCATGGAGGCTTTTGTGAATGAGCCCAATTATACAGTGTGGAGCGACCTGAGCTGTAACCTGGGGATTCTCTCAACTCTCTTGTCCCACACAGACTTCTATGAGGAAATCCAGGTGTTTGTGAAAGATGTCTTTTCACCCATAGGGGAGAGGCTGGGATGGGACCCCAAACCTGGAGAGGGTAGGAGATTTTTTTATGCTACGGAATTTAATAGTGGTTTTGAAATACTGCTATGTGATGAATAGGTTAAAAGTTTTGGGGGGTGGGGCATTGCTGCTGGTGTGTTTAGAAAAATGTTCCTCATGTTTTCCTGCTGCAGTTAAAGCCAGCTGACATGGTAAAATCCATCTCAGCATGTATCTTTGCAGCTTGAGAGGTCTCTTATCCTAGCTCTGAGTCTGACAGTGCAAAGATTGCAAGGTTAATGAAAAACTTTACGCATGCACAACTTGTCTTGGACTAATCTGAGTTATGTTGTAGCAAAGCATTGACGGGCTCAAATGGGCATTATACTTAATTTCAGTAGGCCAGATTACAGCTCTAACTATCTGTGTCTAGCCTGCAAAATCCCCTTTTCGTGAACCTCTACTCAAAAGTCAATGCATTGTCCAGTGGAGCCAGGGGTGTGGAAAAGATCTAGCTTTTTCATACAGTTTACAAGGATGTGGGAGAGAAAACGATTGTGCATTTATAGCCTATCCTAATGGCTGTAGGTCATGAATGGAGCTGCTTAAATATTGTCCCAAATTAATTTTTCTCTCTTCCCTACCCTTGTTTATCAGGTCATCTGGATGCACTTCTGAGGGGCCTGGTTTTGGGAAAACTAGGAAAAGCTGGGCATAAGGCAACATTAGAAGAAGCGCGACGTCGGTTTAAGGACCATGTAGAAGGAAAACACATCCTGTCAGCTGACCTGAGAAGTCCTGTAGGTTACTGTGAACTCTGCTTCCTAATGGAGCCAAACCCATTTTCACTCTGCCCCTTGTTCTGTACCAAACTGTCGTATTTACAGTGACCAGAATTAGTATGAGTCCCATACTGCAGCACTGCCTGCCTAGGTTTTTGTCCCTGAATTAGGTTTGTACTGAGCAGATCTTGCCTTTTTTGAATTTTGCTTCTAGCAAGTTTGCAATGCTCCTGATTGCTTTGGAACTTATTAGTGAACTGATCCCCATCCCCTTTGGCAAGCCAGAAGAAATCAGTGCCACAGAAGTAAAGTTGGTTGGTAAATGCATTTCTGCTGTGCCCGATATTGAATTGCGGCTGGCTCCTAGTCAGCAATTCACAGTTTAATCCTTAAATTGCTGGCTTTCTCCAGGCAGCTGACTGAATGCTTATAGGTGTTTAGTCTCATGAGGACTAAAATGCTTTATTTAACTGAAATAATTGGGCTTAACATAGGAGTATTTGGATAAAATTCAGTGGCCTGTGATATATAGGAGGTGAGACCAGATCATCTAATGGTTCCACCTGGCCTTAAACTCTGTTAATCTTTGTATATATATCTGTCACCAGTGAGTTACTGTAGTTTAATAAAACATTTAATCTTTCACTAGTATGCTATTTAGCATGTCCACAAAAATCCTAATTATCTCTATCACCAGATCAGGGGTTGAAAATGACATCGGTCTGAAATCTGGGACTTGCTTCATTCAGTCAGTACTGGACCAGTACCAAATAGCACTGACTAGATCAAAGGATTGGTAACAGTTTTAAGATCCAGATATCTTGTGAATTACCAGAACCAGGAATGGTTTGTGCCGTACCCAACTGGAAATCACTTCACTGTCATTGCTTTCTTGCAACTGCCTCCTGGCACCATTGTCCCATGTTTAATTTCCAACATGATTTTAGCAGCCAAAATCTCTCTCTCCCTTTTACAGTTAGATTTAAGCATGATAGTGTTTTTTAAAGTATTGATTTCTAGCTTTGAGGTTTCCTGAAGTGTGACTTGAAACAGGAGGGCAAGGAGCAAGACAGATCTTTAAAGTCCACTATCTTGTGACTTACTGGGGCTGGTCCAATACTAATATTTTCAGGACCAGTAAACTTTTCCAAGATCTGGTCCCAGACCACTGGTGAGAGAAATTTATTATTGCAGATCACTTACATTGTAAGAGAACTCCTATGGGTACTCTTGTGTACAATGCCTTACCTATAGCCCATTCATCCATTTTGCCATCTTTTCCTCTGTCTTTCTGTTTCTAAAAGCCTGCTTTTCAAGGAGCGTTCCTTGTTTGTGTTCTCTCTTAGGTATATGTAACAGTTTTGAAGCATGGAGATGGTGCTACTTTAGACACTATGTTAAAGGTGAGTGCGTTCTTGTTGCTTTATGTTCCTGTCACCTCAAGATCTGTCCTTTTATCCGGCCAGGAACTAAATATTCTTCCTCATGAACTGATCTATGAGACAGTTGGTCTGAAGCTAGTGTCGCTCCCATCTTCTGCAGGTGATGTGGAAGCTAGTTTGCCACAGTACTGTTTGGTTACAGATAGTGTTAAGGTGCCATCTAGTGGGCTCCTACACCTGTTTTTTCTTAAAACAATGCACCATTGCTCAAAGGAGCGGTGCCTGCTTGACCCTACGTAAACGAAGTGGTGAGTAGTCCAGTGCAGATTACCAATTGGCTACGTGCCCCATTGCTGGGCTGATAATGTGGAAGAGCTGAGGGAGTATGTATAGCCATGTAGTACCACATGTCCACTTCATAATCTCCAATACTTGAATGCCAGCCGTACAGCCCCAGGATATTGTGAAGGATTTTCTGTACAGGGTAAGAATCCACGTAACGATTGCTCCTAATCTGTGCTGTGTTTAACACTGCTTACTCTTGTTCCCTGAAGCTACACAAACAAGCAGAGATGCAGGAGGAGAAGAACCGAATTGAGCGAGTTCTCGGAGCCATCTCTCAACCTGAACTGATCCAAAAAGTTCTGACCTTTGCACTTTCAGTAAGTTATCAGAGGGGTTGGTACTTGTCTACCTCATGGGAACAGGGTTGTTATTGAGCACCCTGAGGTAGTAGGATGGAAGGCTCTAGGGTAGGGTGAAGTATCAGAACTGCTTTTGAAAAGGACCCACCAAACTTTGGCCTTGTTGCCAAATCTTCTAGAGTCGTTCTGTATCCCATGATTAACGTGGCATAGACTTCTCAAGGCCCTGGGGTCAGGCCCAAGAGGGGTATTGAGGGGGAGTGTGAAGGGGTGTCACCTGTCTTTGAATTTTAATGTTCAGCCCTAGACTGAGGATCTCTGCCCTCAGTCCCCAGGGTTAGTCATTCTCCTGTTTAACTAGTGGCAGCTCTTCCTCATGGACTAGCTTGTTGCTCTCTACCTTAAAAAGTCAACGGGTGAACAGCCTGGGAGAACAGAAGCTGATCGATGCTGCCTACAAGCGCAACCTCTGAAAAGTGCCGTGGGAAATAAAGCCAATGGTCTATTTCCGAGGACACTGGCCTGAATGTTTGCTTCCTCCTTGTTTGCAGGAAGAGGTACGTCCCCAGGATACCGTGTCTGTTATCGGTGGAGTGGCTGGAAGCAGCAAGCAGGGGAGAAGAGCTGCCTGGAAATTTGTAAAGGACAATTGGGAGGAACTTTATAATCGCTATCAGGGTGGATTCTTAATATCCAGACTAATAAAGGTATGTGCAGTTGCTTGGAAACTTTGGGCATGTCGTTAATTACATCTAGACAGTTCTAATTAAAATGGTTCTCCTTAAAACATAAATATTCTTATCCCTTTTCAGCTATCGGTGGATGGATTTGCAATTGATAAAATGGCTGCAGAAGTTAAGGTAAGACTCATCTTGCTTTAATCTTGTCCTCTAACATAACAAAAGAGTGACTAGCTTTCTTTGACAGGCACAAGAGAGGGGGAGCCAGAAACTCCTGATTTCAAATCCCAGCTTTTTCTGTTGACTCTCTGGCTGTGATTTTGGCCAGGGCACTTAACCTCTGTGTCTCAGGCCTTGTCAACATGAGAAGGTTCCACTGGTTTCAATAAACTGGTTTTTAACCTGATTTCGCTGAACCAGTGCAAACCCCTGTGTGGATGCTTACTTTGGCTTCGCTTAATCTGATGCCTATTCGATTCAGAGTAAACTGCAATAAACCTGGTTTGAACTAGAATAAGTGTCCACATAGCTTTTTGCACTGGTTTAACTAAATTGATTTAAAATCATCCCGTTAGGTAAACTTGGGCAACTTTTGTTATCTGGACTAGCCCTGTTTCCACCATTTGTAAATTGGAATTAAAACCTCCATATGTCAGAAGTGGTGGGGTGGTTAACTGTCTAATGTTCATTGTTTTATGATGTAAAGTGCTACGTAAACTGTAAAGCGAATTGATTATAGAGAGGCTTTAGTACCACTATAATTAAGGTGGAGACTAGCTTACTGTTTAACAGCTGATTTTTCCAACTGCTCTAAAATTCACATATTTGGATTGTCTTGAAAATTCCTGTACCTCGTGGGGATCCAGGATAGATTAGTGGTCTAAATTTGAGGTCATTTGGCCTAGGGGTTCCCAAGATATGGTCCTCTTAAAATAATCATGACATCAAAATGTTGTAACTTTTTTGTGTACCTGGGGCTCAAACTGATCTTACTCGCTCAGGATTGATCTCAACTAATGTCTGGCTCCCACTTCCTCTCTGGAAAAGCAATGTTAAAAAAGTTAGAGTAAAAGCTGAACACCAGTGTGGCTAGAGCCAGGATGAGGAGCCAGAGAGTCATTTGCCGGTGTACAGCTACACTGGGGCTCTGTTGCAAGCCGGAGCGTTTGCAGACAGTCTGATGTCAGAGTATGTGGCTGGCTCAATGCGACAAGCTTTGGCCACTGAATCTGAGCGGCACCCATATACTGAGAGTTCAAGGCCTGTCCTTGGCAGCTTTCTGCACATGTGTTGTGTACATTATTTTCTCTTTGCCTGCAGAGGCTCCTTCTGGAAATAAATATCCGATGTTAAAAATTTGTCACATGGCCCTTTTTAAAACGCGTGTTGTCATAGCCCTGTTGTTCCCAGGGTATTAGAGAGATAAGATGAGGGAGGTAATATCTTCTGGTTGGTCCAGTAAAAGAGATTACCTCACCCACATTTCCTCCTTCATTAGAACAGTCGTAGCAAACCTCAAAGGATATTTTTCTCCCACAAATGCTATAGAAAAATCTAACCGTGCACAAACTGCAGTAAACAATTAAAAATGATACTCTGACCCCAAAGACAGTTTTTGTAGACCTTTTTCATCCCTGTTAAAATGGAAATCCCTAATGCAACCATAACAGGTGGTACTATTGCTCCATCATAATTGGCAGATTCTCCATTTCTTGATGTCTTCAGATCAAGGCTGGTTGCCTTTCTGGAAGAGATACTTAAGCTAAACACAAGCTATTGGGCTCAATATAGGGGTAACAGGGTGAAATGTAATGGCCTGTGTTATACAGGAGGTCAGACTAGATGATCTAATGGGCTCTTTTGACCTTAACTTCTACGAATCTTTAAATAATATAGCTGTCACACAGGGCCTGGAGTAGTGTTTAGTTTGGCAAGTTGGGGTCATTTGGTCAAGGGGTTTCTCAGATACAACCCCCCCATAAGAAGATGGTTTTAACATTCAGATTGTTCCAGAAGCATAGTAAGATTGTCTCAAAAATTGGTGTGTTGGAGCGGGGCTGGGTTTGACTTTGGAGAATAGAGGGGAAGAACACTCAGTGAGATGAATGAGCCACATCACACCTCTACAATCCTCCTGTGCTGCAGGGGATTGTGCAGAACCCCTGTCCCCTACACAAAAGTCAGCCACTTATCCAGAGAAGTCAACGGAGTACTTTGTAATGCCGTTTCCTTCATTATTGATACTATTACCTTGTTCACTAATGTGCTAATTCTCAGTGGCTCTCCTAGTCAATAGTATGAGTTAGTGAGGTTCTGCTATCGTGGGGAAGAGCTAGTATGCAAATAAATTTAATGATTATTCATCCTTATTCTGACAGCATCCTCTGCTCTGCTCCTGTAGTCAGTTAATTCTAAAATGCTAAGTGACAGTCTTTAATGGAGTGCTCTCTGGCTGGAATTATTTCCATGTGGTCAACTTCCATTCTTCTGGGGGAGTGGAGAGAAGGGCAGGCCTCCATGCTCTTAGCAGTGCCCCTTCTCCTCTGGGGCCAGAGGCCCATTTAAAAGCAGCATGTTAAACAAAACAAAACAAAAAAAAAAAATCTGACCGTTAACAAAGTTATTAGTAATCCTAAAGGGCCTTGGGCTTAATTTAGTGTCTTCCAAGTAGCCTCATGATAGTCACACCTGGGATTTGTTTCTCATTTGCTGCCCTTCCATGATGAGATGCATGCTGGATCTGTCTTTGTTTAAGCTCAGTTTGCTGTCGCTGGTAGTCAGTGCATAGTGGTAGAAGGCTCTGTCTGAACCAGTTTGCAAAGATAATGCTGTGGATTTTCCCTGCCAGAGCAGACATTTTGCTGTTCCCCAGCAGTACCTGTGGTTACACAAGTAGCTCTAGCAAACTAAGAGCCCCATCCTGTGGCCTTTACTCACCCAGCTAAGCTCACTGACATCATTCTCTCTTCTCGCATGAGTAAGGGCTCCCAGGAGCTAGATATTGTGTAATCATATTTTGTAGAAAGACTTTCTACCCAACTGGTGAATTTGACCATTTAAAAAAACATATTTTGTCTATGGGTGTTACCCCTTTATGGATGATGTTGTGTGTTTTGTTCAGGCCTTCTTTGAGACTCACCCTGCTCCATCAGCAGAACGCACTGTCCAGCAGTGCTGTGAAAATATCTTGCTGAATGCAGCTTGGCTGAATCGGGACGCCGAGAGCATCCACCAATATCTTCTGCAGCGCAAGGCCCCGCCAGCCATGGTGTGAATCTGTGCATGCGGCTGCTGCAATCCTACTGCCTCGTCAGGGGGAGAGGGAGGAGCTACCCAACAGCTGATTCATATGCCAAGAATTTGGAGTCTTTTCTCAAAGCGATGGGGATTGGACAATGAATGTAGTTAACTGGTTCCTGCTCACACTCCAGAATTAAATTCTATTAAAAAAAAATTATCAGCAATTCAGCAAAAAAAAAGTCTGTAAATATGATAGTAATAAAATAGAGCATAACAAAACTGTGAAACTTCCTCAAGCCTTGTCAGTGGTTCAAATATTTAACACCCCCTTCCTACACTCTTATTGACAGATGTTCTGTTTTTTTACATCCCTTAAAAAGGAAACCAGAGGCTCTGGGTCAGTGGAATTTTGTGATAAGTCTGGGGCAGGAATGGGTTAACACCTCTGTGTAAGACAGAGACCTACAAGACACTGAAGTGCGCGTTGTGTGGAACAGTTCACTATGAGAGGCAGGTCGCTGGTATAACAGTCTGAATCTGTGCATAAATTCCACCTGTGTGGTTTTGGGGAGATTATTTTCCTGCAAACTCCAATCAAATCCAAGGATAGTAGGTCCCCCCGCATCCCTTCTGTGTCGCCTCTTGGCAAAAAGAAAAATATTCTGTTGCTCTTTGGTTTTTCTCCATGGTTCCACTTGCTGATGTCCTTCTTAGAGATAAAGGAATTGTTAAAGAAACCTCTTTCACAGCCACATTAAATAAGAGATCAATTCAGGCAATATTTTTCCCCTTATTAAATGCACCCTCGAATTGCATGTGAATGAGGAGCTAGAGTAGCGTGTGACTGGTTCCCCTCAGCCGCTGTTCAGGGGCGGCACCGTTACTTGTTTAAAAGATCTGGCTTGTCCAGCCTCCTCACAGCCGTAGCCACACTTGCTTTTAGTTTTGTTCCTTTGCTGTGATGTCGATGGTCATTTGATTCCGAAGCCTTAAATTAGTGATAACTGGTGTGACTTAAATGAAGTCTAAGCTGTGTGCCATCATTGACTTCACAAAACAGCATGGTCTACTAAGCAGACAACACCATTTAATCAATGAACGTTTGAGTTCCCACGGTTTTTTTTTTAACAGGAATTCATATTTGGTGTGGCTTAACTGTGTTTCAGAAGGTCATCAGACTAACTGTCCGACTGCTTCCCTGAAATTTTTTGTGCTATTGTTTTAAAAAAAAAAAATTAAAACAGTTGGCGTTAATAAAAATGTCAATGTGAAATCCATGCCCTGCTTTTTGTGTTCTGTTCGCGGTCTGAGGAGGCGCTGCTTCAGATTAATCGTCGCAGCTTGGAAAGCTTCTTACATTTCCATAGAATGCTGTTGGTCATTTGTCCACTGTGGCTTTTAACTTCCCGAAGGAGCACTTGTCCCCAACCTCTTTTCCCCTCCTGCAGCTGTTCATAGGGTACCGGACGAGCTAACCATATGGAGATCAGAAGACCTGTATATCTTGTATAGCATTTTGCATGCAGCCTATTTCCCAAACACGACAGAACTAATGGCCGAGGGACAGAATTTACGAAGGGTGGACAAGGGAGGAGAGATTCCAAATCTCAGCTGAAAACACGAGGTGAAGAGTCAGGGTGATAAAGATGCAGCAAGACGTTTAAAGTGGCAGGAGCTGCAGAGGAGCTTGTGCACCAGCAGAGATGAGATTATCTAGCGGTACAGAGAAAGGGGAATAAAATAGAAACTAGTGGTATAAAGACTGCGGGCGCAAGGCATCATGGGCTTTAAAAGCCAAGGAGGGAACTTGGAGCTGAATCCTGAAATGGAAAGGGAAGCAGTAAAGGAGACGGAATTGGGTTAATGTGGCCATGCTTAATGTGTGTGTGACAGGAGCGGGGAGGAACATTTTGCATAAGCTATAGGCAGGCAAGCTGGGACTCAAAGCTACAGAAGGATGCTCAAGGCATGGATCACTTGAGCAAAGATACTGAGTCACAGCGGTGAAGTACATGGGTAACAGGCAGCTTTATAGCTATGGCAGATGTGGGTTATTGAGCATCTTGAGCATATAATGGTTGGTCTGAAAAACACCAGCATCCCTAGAGAGTGTGGCTACATGGTCAGAAATGTGATTGAAATGTGATTAAAATAGGCAGTTGGTCTGCTCCCTACATGTTCTGAGTCATATCGACTTCATTTACTGACCCAAACCATTTTTTCCTTGCTGTCAGGGCTGCAGTGCCAATGTAACTGCAGAAGAGCAAGCTGGTTTCTCTTCTGCCTCTTGTGCGCTGACCAAATAACCTGGCAAGTTCTCCAGTGTGATTGGTGATGTATGAAGAGAACAGAGTGCTGTCTGGTTTTTTGACACCAGAGGCAGCTGCTAAGTTAAGACCGTCTCATTTTGACTTGTAAACGAAGCATATTTGATTTGCAAGTTATTGAGGTAGAACAACAAAAAGAACAACTGTGAGCTGTAGCTCACAAAAGCTTATGCTCAAATAAATTGGTTAGTCTCTAAGGTGCCACAAGTCCTCCTTTTTCTTTTTGCGAATACAGACTAACCCGGCTGCGACTCTGAAATTTGTGGTCACTGTTCAGTTGGCTGACTAACAAATTGAAAGCTTGGGTCTTCTGGATCCAGGAGAGTTGATCTAGGTTGGATCCCGGATGAAAATAAATCTCATTTCTTTTGTCCACGTCAATGCAATCATCCTGCAACTTGGTACAAACTAGTACCCTGTCTAAAGAGATCCAGGACAGGAGTAGCAGGAGTTGCTGCAGATCAGGACTGAGCTGCCTTGGTGGAGCTTGGCCTGAGGCTTGGGTGATGAACAACAGGAATTTTGCAGGTTAGGAGTAAGGTGTATTTTGCAATGGTGTGTGCAGCCCATGGTTGGAACATCAGGGATGATTATAAGTAACTTCCATGTCAGCTCATTAAACAAAGGCTCCACTGTATTGCATTTGGAAGTTAAGCCCATGAAATGTTACACAGAATTCTGTTTGTTCTTTTTCCCCCTTCTCGTCTGTTTCACTCTTTATCCCACTAGCTCCTCACTGAGATCTAAAGAGGCAGGAAGTAGGAGACGGACAGCACGGAAAGCAGTACTAAAAGCTTTCCAAGCCTGCTTTGGAGAAGTTTGCTTCCATCCCATCCCATCGCTGGCCTCGCAATACCACCAAATCTATTCTCCCTGCAGGAACCTTGGTACTAGGCTGACTCACATCCCAAGGTGGTTTGTGGAAAAATCTGTATCGAATCTGTTATCCTCCCTCACTGAAACATCGGCTTTCTGAGGGTCTCATCTGACAATCTGGGTATATTCTACATACCTACCAGGGCTTATAGCTCCTGGTCATGCTATATCCCTAAGTGTAAGTGTGAGAAGCAGCGAGCGAAGTGAACTCCTGGGGTCTAATCCTGGTGGCTGTGACACTTTGGAGGAGTAATCTATGCCTCGTCTTGGGTACCACACTTGCCTCCCAGGCAGGCTGAGGTCTGAGTGAATCTTAAACACTAAGATGCTGTCGTGAAAGGTTCCTTACCCCCTTCCCGTGTTACTCTGCATACTGGAGTGGAGGGCTAGGGTAATGGCACCTCAGCCTCGGGGACTTTGCTGATTTCTGTCCCAGACTGGTTGTGCTGGGATTGCAACCATACACATCCTGTGTGGAATGTCCCTTTAAAGGAGCAGGAGCTTTGCATGTGCTAGAATGGCAGGTGGGCTTTGCTAAGCTCCAGGATCGAAACACCCCCGCTTGGAAATGGTGCCTCTGATCCCCTATCTGGTCTTCTGACAGCTGTGCTAAAGCAGCTCATTTGAATCCCAGTGAACCGAGGTGCTGTGTAGGTCTGGAACAGATGCTGCTCCGACCACAGACCTCACTTCCTGCTCTGTGCAAACTGGTGGCGGGGCTTCCCTAAGCACAAAGCATCAAAGTAACAGAAATGAGCTGGGTGCTTTGCTTTGGGTGGAAGGTCTAACTGTCTGATCTCTCTACACCTAAGGCTACCGGGACCTAGCAAAGTTAAATCATATTTTCAAATCAACTTCCTTGCTTATGCTACAAACCCCAACTTAGATCATTAAAACTCAGCTTTTAAAAAATACAGACCTCAAACTCTTCACTTCCTATGGTTTGTTTGGTTTTGCCATTTTCGCAGCTTGGACCATGAAAGTAGCCTAGTTTCACTTTACCTACAGTCCTCCTCAATTTCCTTTTCAAGTTCTCCTCCACCAGCACTTCCATGTCTGGACTGCAAATGCTGTAGAGGAAGATTCTGGTTTAGACTCTCCACTGGAATTTTAAAAATGTCATTGAAATACTTATATTGGTTAAGTTTTATGTGAACTTTTTACAACAATTTAGAGGTTACATTTGACTTGAATTTTTGTTTACTTATCCATTTAGGGTTTTCTACTCAGTACGTCCTGTCCTATCAATTCTGCTAGCTCACCTGAAGCAGACAGATATGAGCAGGGCTCAAACTGTAAATGCTAATTTCTAGTTGGTCCTGTCTGGGAAAGGATGCTAATTATATCCTTCATTTTAGCCTCTAGGACCCTGATTCAAATGCAGCCAGTCTTGGTTGTGATTGGGAATTACAGTCCCCTGACAGTTTGCTAGTCTGTGTGAAGTGGATCAAGCCAATTTGGAGTGGGCAAGTATCTGCATTCTAGAAAATAACTGCTTGTTAGCCGAAGCAGTGGGGCTGAGCTCCTGGGAGTCCTCATCATGGCTGGTACGCAGCAGGAAGCTTGTTCTAGCCTTTTGACAAGGAGCTTTACTACTTTTGAGCAATGTCCCAGGCTCTCCATCTTACGCAGAATGTTACCTTCCCAAACGTTTCGGGTTCGGGCAAAGGATAAAAGTAACACCCACTGGGTGTTCCTACCTGGATCAGCACTTCCTCTGGACACGAACACATCATAGGCTGTTCTGACTTGACGCGAGTCAGATCCATTTTCTATCTAATCACAAATGCCAACTCTGGGAAGCAATTTAGAAAACTTCAGATGTTTTATTTTTTTAAATATATATATATAGAGAGAGAGAGAGAGAGAGGCCTTCCTGCATACAGCCACCGCTGATGCTTGAAACCTCGTTCCCAGGGGACGAGAGAGAATATTTGGTCTCAGAGTTGGGTGCAGAGGGGGAAGTATGATCCTGCCAGGCTTGTGTGGAATTAAGCTGGACATAAAATTTTCACACCCTGTCCCACTCTCCCAAAAAACTCAGCTTCCAAAGACAGGAACGTTCTCTCTGGCAGAGTCTGGGTTGCAGCATCTGGAAAGAGGTGAAGTCTTCCCATCCCTACAGGCCAGGGCCCTTTCTTTTTCCAAACCAGAACTGCATTAAGAACATGTTCTTTATTTCTTACTATCACAGGGCTAATTAAGGTACAACAGTGAATAAACTGTCGTCTGGGTGAAGAGCAGTTGGTGAACCTGTGAGTTTGAGGGGGGTTCAAAAAGCTTTAAGGCTGAGCAATGAGGAGCCAAACCTCTTAGCATTCTTCAGTCACTGCCCCAAATCACTTAATTACATGGCCCTGTTTTGGCTTACGTCTTTACTGGGTCATAAGATGCAGAGGTGCTGGGGGGGCTGCTGCACGCCCTGGCTTGAAGTGTGTTCCATCATAGACCAGGCTTACAGTTTGGTTCAATAGCTCTCACCACCCCCACTATACAAATTGTTCCACCACCCCTGCTAAGATGATGCTGTGAGGTCCCTCTGCTCTCTCTTGCCTGTAGTCAGCCAGGTAATCCTTACATGCTGAATATCCTTCCGCTCCTCTCTTAATCTGAGGGACTCTTCACGAGATAACAAAATCTGCCTTAGCCCATGCGGGAAAAAACCCCACCGAACTCTGTGGAAAGTGGGGAATGTGTTAGCTACCCCGATTTATTCCTTGCACCCCCCAGACTCAGAACCATTCGAGTGATGGGTAAAGGCAGGGTTGTGGCTAGCTTGATTCTCGCACGTTTCCCTTGACACGAGGCTACGGGGCTAGTCAAGAGGAAAGCATTCTGCAGCTCCTCTAGCCACAAGCATGCGGGAGCTAGCCTAGTTCTGCGCCGAGTGTGCAAAGGACCATAAAGCAGTGCAACGCTGCTTAGGCACTAGACGCAGCCTTAGGCAGAGTGATTGGCAGCGGCTTGGCTCCGAACGGATGTTTTCCCTTACCTGGAACAGGGCTGTGTTCCTAGTGCTGGGTTCGGCTGAAGCCAGAGTGGGAAAGGATCTGTCCATTCAAGAGAAGCGTGCAATCGATCGACCGTCCACGGTAGAAATGGGAGTCTGGAGCGGACTATGGTAGCTGCTGATGCAGCGTTTTACCTGGACTGCCACGGAAATGCCTCCTCTCCCTGCACTGGAGGTAAAAGACTTTGGGCCGCTACATTAAGGGCAAGTGAGAGGGAAGGAAAAAGGTGACCATCTACCCAACTGCTGCTGTTTAAATCCCTTCAGAGGGGAAAGGACAAACCTGCTCGGTTCTCCTTTCAGCGTGTGGGGAAGTGTGTGTATAAAATCCCAAAGGGCACAGCTTGACCCCACTGTACTGCTGATCCTGTTTGTTACAGGGCTGAGCTGACTCCAAAGGCCTGTCTACACTTGCGTGCTAATTCTGCTTTAGGTAGGGTGGGGTACCCAAGCCCTGAGGACCCACAAGGTGTTGCAGGAAGTAGTGTGGGTAGGTCAGTCAGTGGTGCTATTTTCCTCTGCCTCCGCCCTGCCATTGCACAAGGGGTAACAGTTACGGGTGGCACTATCCTTTCAATGAGACGCAAACGGGAGCTCTGCCTCCGATGTGGTTCTTAAAAATTCCCTGGATCTTTTCATCAGTGTGAGGTTCAGTGCTGGAGTCCTGCTCTGGTCCAGTTTGGGGTAATTACATCCCCCGCACATTCTCAATCAGCTCTGGTATCCTCCTTCACTTCCTGTCCTAAACTCAGGCAATATCCCTTTGCCTTGTTGAACTATTGGTACATTCCACCCCAGAGGTGGCTGCATTTCCGGCTATGCCTACATTTGCTTCCTCATTGTTGCACCTTCTTCAAAGGTGGGTGTGAGTGTAGACACAGCTCCAAGTGTCTTACCAGCATTTTCACTCCTGTCAGAACTTTATTTGAACTTCAGGAGCATGTAAGGGCCTCACCTGCGATCAGGGCCCCCGTGTGCTTGGGCACTCTACAACCAGCTAGGAAGAGACAGTCCCTGCTCCCTGGAGCTTGCAATCTATGGTGCTGGACTGTCAAAGCAGCAGCCAAATCCCACTGAATTTCAGGCCATGTAATTTAAGAGCATAGCCAAAAAGGTGGCAGGAAAGGGACTTTCTCACGGTTACACATCAGAGCAGTGCCGGAGCCAAGAACAGAACCTTGCTTTCATGCCATGTACGCCGGCTGCCTTCTCCACTCCACTGCTCTGCCTCCTCTCAGCTGGGCCTCTCAAAGCTGTGCCAACGTTCAGCTTCACAATGAAGCTCGCCCCTTTTACAGATAGGGCAACCGAGGCACAGAGTGGTTAAGTGACTCATTCAAGGTCACGCGGTGAGCTAGAGTTGGCAGGAAAACCTAGCACTCCCGGCCCGCAGACGTCTGCTCTAACCACTGAACCGTGCTTCCGGAGTTAGGACTAGAACCAAGGAGGCCTGGCACTCCCAGTTCTTGCTCAAACTCCTCCCCCTGGTAGAGCAATCACCCCGATGGAAGTATCACGTCCCCAGAGTACCTGCAACTGGGTTGAGTGTTGTTCTAAAGGTCAGCTGTTTATCTGGAGGGGGATTCCAGGATTTCCTTCCCTAGTTCAGCTAGTCCGTTTATGAACACTGGATGATACAAGCCCGTTGTACCACGGAGGCCGAGCACACCATGTATGGCAATAAAGAGCGGGAGCCTGCATCCACCTCCAGAGAACAGCCCCAGCAGCCGTCAGACCAATCGGAGCCGACGCTGCGATCTCAGTTCTCTCCTCAAGCCTGATTTTACACTAGGCTCCAGTGCTTTGATCTCTGCCAGGGGGACGGATTTGTACCTGGCTCCTTACCCCCGCGCTCCTTGGCCGCCCTGAAGGAGCACACCCTTAGGGAAGGCCAAGCTGTGCATAACGCTGAGTTTCATAAAACTCCAGCCGTGCATGCCGAAGGGTTGGCGTTTTTCACACATGCCCTAATGCCCATGCTTAGACAGAGCCAGGCCACCCTTCGGTCAAACCCAGGAGCTGGGGCCAGGTTACCATTTTGGGTGGAACCAACGTGCAAGTTATTGGCGTTGTGATTTCAACCCAAACCGTGCAGTTTGAGGTGAGTTTCACCTTGAGCCTTTTGCCTTGCTAGCGGAGGGACCCCAGTGATGGGGGTTTACCGGGAGAGGGGATCCACTCCTTGTGTCTGAATAACCCCTCACAGCCGTTTCGTGAGTTGAGGAGCAAATAGTAAGTGGTCTTAGCCAGTGTAGCTGTGAATTCTGCACAACCTTCTGCCCATGCCTGGGGCCCCGTCCCCATCTGATGATCTCAAAGCACTTTACAGGCATTAATGAACTCTGCCCCCTCACATCTTGAGCAAGGATCATCCCTGAGCATATGTCATCACTACAGAGTTAACCTGGGTCTGGGCACTAGGTTAGCCCAGGCAAATCCCATGGGTCTTAGTGCTGCTCTGTTCTAGGGTGAGCACTTTGGGTCAGCATGCTGGGATGAGGGTCTCCCAGGTGGCCCCGCTGCTCATGGGCTGTGTGGATATGCAGCAGGCCTTGTGGAAAATGGGGCTGAATCACCAAAGTGGGGTCTAGGAACTGGTGGGAGCCTTCTGGTGCAGAATACAGCCCTGAGGGAATTGTGCGAAGGCTCCGGAAGGCTACGAGCACCCGAGATAAGTAAACTGGGGTTATAGGCCGTGTCCACACTGAGATGGGTGACAGCCTGAGTTAAAACAGAACCTGAGCTCTGACCTATACTCCCAGCCGGGCAAGCCAGCCTGGGTTCAGAGCACCTCCCTATTCAGCTGAGTGTGTGTGTGTGTGTACGGTAAGGTGGTTAGGGCTAAAACCTGCGTTAACACTGCAGCAAAGAGTAGCCAGACCCTGTTTTACAGATGGAGAGCCTGAGGCGGAGAGAGGCACAGTGACTTATCCATTACGCCAGCGGCAAAGCTGAGGATAGGCCCAGGATAGACTCCCGGCCCTACTCTTTTATTTCCTCCCTTTTGACTATCTTAAGCTTCGCTCTACTCACCAGCTGTATATAAAACCGGCTGAATGGGCCAGGGGCCAACGGACATTCCCTGTGATGCATGTGGCCTCGGTGTAAAACCGCCTCCTTCGCGTTACTGCTAGACTCAGCTCCCTGACTGAGGATGTTGCTGTGGGTGCTTGCCATGCATGAGCTGGCTCGGTCATTAGTCCCCCGGCTGTCGGGCAATAGCAGCTTCGGTGACTCACCCTGAAGTACAGCCGGACTAGAAATCCATGGCGTTGTTTGGAGGACCAGAGGCTCCCCTTCCTCTCAGTTTCACCAGACATGGGATTCTTCCCTTCCTGGGCTAAACCATTGGGCAGCATTACTGGGAGGCTGTCAAATGGCTCCCACGGTCCACCCCCAAGGGAGGTCACGTTTCAGCATTGGCTGAGCAATCCCTATGCAGCATTACTCAGCTGTTAAACATCTGCATTCTGCCTCAGAGGTGGCTGCATATCAGGGCTCGGTAAGCAATCCCGGTACAGCGTTGCTCTTAATCACCACCTGCGTTCTGCCTCAGAGGTGGCTGCCCTTCACTGGTGGGGCAAGTGATACCATATCAATTTGTTACAGTTTAAAAGCACTTTTGGATTCTTCAGGATGAAATGGCAGGTAATGTTAGTCCTCAAGAACAACCTCTAGGGCAGCACTTGGAAGCCGACTTGGGAGCTTCAGCTTGGAGCAGAAATGAGTGGCCCGTTTACTTAGGGGCAGCTCACGGAAGCATCTCACACAAAGGCCCCAGAGCTGAGATTGCTGCATGTGTCTGGTTGCAACTTGCCCTACGATGCCCTCTGGGCTTTGGGCCCAGAGAATGAGAGAGGGGCTGTTACAGACAGCAGCTGGGAATGGAAAGGGGTCTTTGGGAGTGGATGAGGCCATTAAAAGGGATAGTTGGAAATGGTGATTGGCAGGGCAAGGGGTTGGGAGTGGGTAGAGCCAGCTGGACATGGCACTTAGGAGGAATTACTTCACACAACACACTGTCAACCTGTGGAACTCATTGCCAAGGGATGTTGTAAAGGCCAAAAGTATAACAGTACAAAAAATAATTAGATGAGTTCATGGAGGATAGGTCCATCGATGGCAATTAGTCAAGATGGTCAGGGATGCAAGCCCATGCTCTGGGTGTCCGTAAGCCTCTGACGGACTTGATGCCAGGGGATGAATCGCTTGATAAACTGCTCTGTTTCTGTTCATTCCCTGTGAAGCACCTGGCACTGGCCACTGGAGCAAGACAGGATGATGGGCTAGATGGACTATTGGCCTGATGTAGTATGGCCATTCTTAATTCAGAACTGCAGGTGCGAGAAGAGTCTGGGAGGTGGAATTTGGTGGTTGAGAGGAGGGCACTGTTCTTTTAAGGTCTGTCTGTCAGACGTTGCTCAGAGTCAACTCAGATGGGAAAGACAACCTGCTTCTGGGGAGCTGGTATTGTTAGCTTTTAGGGACAGTGTCCCAAGTTCACAACTTCACACGTTACAGGGCCAGAAGGGATCATTAGATCATTATCCGACCTGCTATATTAAAATACAGGCCACAGGCCGCCCTTGAATGACTTCCTGTTTGAACCAGAGCAGGTCTTCTAGGACAACATCCAGTCTTGCTTTGCTGCTTAGGCTGAACTAGGGGAAATGTTTACATTGTAAGAGGAGGAGCTGGGGTTCGTCAGAGGAGGCATAGATAGCGCGGGACTGGGGAGCCGCTTTTCCACTGTCCCCCTCCCAGCACCAGCTGCAATAGGGAAACCCATGAGGAGGAAAGCAAACAGGGTCCCTTGTAGCAGCCCGCGTCAGGAGCATCACAGAGCGAACAAAGCCCATGGCTAAGGTACCTCTGGAAGTTGCTAGCACTCAGTAGACACACGTGTCTGTCTAATCCATCCCTGCAGCGAACGATCAAAAGACGGTGTCTCCTAGCTGGCTGTGGGCAGCTGGGTTCCTGCTGCCATAGTAAATGGGGTGGGGGTTGAGTTGATACAGGATAGTCTAGGGAAGGGGTTCTCAATGTAGCCCACTTAGTAACGTGGGGGAGGCTAAGAGTTTGCAACCCCCAGGAGTCCGCTAGCGGAGGTCACTACACTGGCTGGTTGGGAATTTTTCTACATATTGTCTTTTCATTGAAACATGTCGATTCGTCAAAACCATTTGCCAAACAGCTTGATGAATTCCCGACTGGAAACCATGTGGAGAAACAAAGGTCTGAAATTGTCAACGTGTTTCATTTGGACCCAGTCTGAAATGAAAAATTCCAGTTTCCCACTTCTGAGTCCCCTTTTTCAGCTTTGAAATTGCAGCTAATGAGGCTGAGAAGAAGGTTGAAAAATAGGACAAAAAAGTCAAAATTTAAACAAAACCTATGGAATGACCCAAAACAAACAAAAACTCGGTCTTCACTGGGTGAATATTTTTGACATTTCATCCCAATTCAAGACAGGAAATTTCAAACTCTGGAAAATATCTGTGAGACGGCAAAACTGCTCCTCGCCAAGCTCTAGTAGCTACTGAGGAAGAAGAAACTCCCTGCCCCCAGGGACAATGTGTGCTGCATCCACAATACCCCCAAGCCCTTCTGCTCTTGATCAGGGCTGCCCAGTTGTTTTTTCCAGTTTATATGTTGTTCTTTTTTACCCTTTATCAGTGCACCCTTCTGCCAGGGTCAATCATTTAGCAAGGGGCTAGTTAGCCAGTGGTTAGAGCAAGGCACTGGGAACCCAGGACCCCTGGATTATATTTCTGGCCCTATGTTACTGGTTCTCAAACTTTCTTTTTTGTGGACCACTTGAAAATTGCTGAGGGTCTCGGCAGACCACTTAATGATCTTTCCAAATGTTGTTTGTACCATTAGCTAGCTATTGTAAAGCACTTTGGGTAAAAGCGCTATATAAAAACACCCTTAATAATAAACTTTTTTTGTTCTACAAATAAAAGCCCACAACTCATACTTAATATCAGTAGTCTTACCTTTCTAATACAATGGATGTGCCCTCTCTCTTGAGCTGGGGCTGGGAAGGAGGTAGGGGGGTCTCTCCCCGGTAGCCACAGCCCTGGAGCTGAGGAAAGTTGCCTCTTTCTCTGGCCGCCGCAGTCCTGCGCATCCCAAATTCCCTCCACCACCTCTTCTGACCCTCAAGGCCACCACCTCATCTTACATGTGTGTCTCCTCCAGAATCCAGGCACCTAATTAGTGGAGCCACGCCTGCACAGCTCCATTAATTAGGTGGGTGGCCCCTCATTCTCTTGTGTGCGGCCACCCAGGTGTGCACCTTAGAGGGAACTATCCGTGGACCACCTGAATGGAGTTCATGGACCAGAGTCTGAGAACCTCTGCCCTATGTGATCTTGGACTCACTGTGCCTCAGTGTCCCCATTTGTAAAATTAGCAGAACAAGCCCTGTTGTGAAGGGCTTAATGGCTTGAAAAGGTGACTTGGAGGTCTATGCAACAGGTTTTAAACATACACATTCCCTTGATCCCCAGGTTCATATCTTGAAAGAGTCAACAGAGAATTCCATGGAGTTTATTGTGCATGGGACCTTAAGAGGAGACCTTGCAAGCTGAGACCTGATCTGCTGCATATTGACATTAAAGATCCCAGGGCTCTTTTCAGAAGAGTAGATTTTTTTCCCCTGGTATCAACTAAACTTTTCCCTCCCTCTCTTAGCCTCCTCTCAGAGGTGGTTGCATTTCAGTGGCACATAGAACTTAAAATGCTTCCCATTCCCAGAGTGCCTTACATATGCGTATGACATATGGTCGATTACAGGGCGTGAATTTCATGTCAGACCAGGAGAGTTATGTCTTACTCTGGCTGCAGCAGGAAGGACCTAATATACATCTGCCAAAAGAGACTGGACTTTCCTTCTCATCTTTCTTCTTGTGCGAGCAATTGGGCCTGTTTTATCCCCTCTCTGTTATTAGCCTTGGGGTGCTTCCTACCTGTAGCAAGAGAGAATTGAACATATCTGGCTAACTTCCCCTTCTCCACATGGCATTTGTATTTAATACCACAACAGAGCCTGACTGTGTTACTAATTACTCTTTCTCCTGCAGCAAGAGACCCTCTTCGCCTTGGTTTAATTATTCAGCTGCACCTCTGTTCCCCTATTTTCCTCTTCTGACAGTCTTGATTTTCCATCAGAGCATCTTGCAAGTTTCACTTAGGTCTTGTCTACACACACAAGCTGTACTGCTTTTACTAAACCGCTCTAGTTAAAGTGATACAACCCCCTTAATGTGAATGCAGCTTTACTATTACAAAGGTGCTTTATACTGATATAGCTCTTCCTATATAGTTCCAGTGGTCAAAAGCACCTTTCTGCCAGTATAACCCACGCCAGGGATTGTACTGGTACAACTATTTCCATACCAACAATCATCACCACTCTAACTGAAATATCTGTATGATACCAGTATAAAACCGGGGTGTGGACCAGGCTGCATTATTATTATTTACCACTTCTATTGTGGTAGCACCACAGAGCCCCAGTCCAGGACCAGGACCAGGACCCTAATGAGCTACGTGCTGTATAAACTCAGACCAAAAAGAAGCCCCAATGAGATCACAGTCAACGTCTGCCTTAATTTCAACCTTGCCTTCATCGCAGTTTTTAGGATAACCAGTCTGGAAATTCTGTCAAGCCCAAAGCCTTTTTGGAAGATGGGATCCTCCAAGGAGTTTATTTTCTGGTTCTTTGGGGTTGTGGCACATAGTGGGGTGTGCAGCCCTTAGCTTCCCAGGGTCCAGCGATGAAGGCGCTTTCAGCTCTGTGACTACAGCATTACGTTTCAGTTATATCCTGGGCTACCTCCCAGGTAGCAAGCTATAAGCTTTCCTGTTTCTTCTCAGGTGTTAGTCTGGGCTTCCCCTCAGATTGGGTGACCGCTAATGCTCTGATGGTGTCACAGGTGTCGAGAGGACACGGGAAGTGACACTGCTGGGGGGGGATGCTGCTCAGGTGGACATGGGCTAGAGAGGCTACTGCGCCCTATGCGCGCTCAGGAAAGTTGCTTCATGTCCCCATTGCAGGAGTCACCCCCCAACCCCAAATATGGTGATAAGGAGAGTGTGAAGGGTGAATTAATTTATGTTTATAAAACCTGTTGAAAATGTGAAGCACAGCTACCCTACCGTGTTCTGCTGGGAAGAAGGATGTTGTACAGGCCACTGAGGTAGTTATTCCTTGCTCCTTCGAAAACTTGTATTTCCACCATGCCAGCCGTCGCTATCAGCCCCAAGGGACAGTGGTGTGTCCTACTGGCAAACACCTCTAATCCCACCACTATCCCAGTGTTCTTTATCTATACTGAGCCGTAAGGTCTAGCCACAGACAATGCTGGAGGGAAATCTGCTGCATTCACACCATTCTCTTCTCTCTTCCATTGAATACCTACCATGTTTCAAATGCCCTCTGAATGGGGGAGGGCTGAAGATGTCCTAAAAAAACCCCTCAGCTCCCCCAAAAAGCTTTCAAAGAGATATGTATTACCTCCAGCACTTCCTTTCATGGTGGGTTTAATCATCCCTAGGAAGCACTTTATTACGAAGTTAGCCACAAACCCTTTTAGTCCATTTCCCATACTCCCTGGAGTCCCAATATGTCCTTCCCCTCTAGTCCTCATAGGCACAGCACCTTCCCCTGCAAGCCCAGTTCCCAGAATGCTAACCCATCCTCCTGTAACCACAGTCTCCTAAAGGAACCTAGAAAAAGGTCATACCAACAATACAAATTAATAATTATTAACACCTAGTTATTTTCATCAGTCCATCTCAAAGTACTTTCCAAAGGTGGTCAGTATTATTCTCCCCATTTTACATATGGGGAAACTAAGACCTGGAAGGTATAGCAGAGCCAGGAATAGACCCCAGTCTGCTGTATCCCAGCAGTGCTCCATCCACTAGCCTGTACTATCTCCAGTGATCCATTTAGTTCAGCAACAGGTCTCCAAGAGTGGACTGTACCTACCAGACGTTGCAGAGGAATGTATGAGAAACACTATGACGGACAATGATGGGCAACCGACCCATGGCAGCGTCTCCTTAACCCCAAGCAGTGAGTGGCCGACTAATGCTATAGACCAGCCATTACAGACAGTGTTCCTATTGACCCAGGCCCTTGAGCTGCAGCCCCTATTGAAAAGGAGAGTATCCACAGCTACATTAGCATAATAATTACATATGGGCTAGAAATCCTCTTGCTTTAGAGCATGCACCAACCACTAGCTGCTTAGGAAGAAACTGCCCCTGTGGGCAGAGGATTCCAGAATTGTCCATTATGAGTTTCTTACCCCTTCCTCTGAAGCCTCTGGCACTCACCCAGATGTATTATTGATCTGATCCCGTAGCAATTCCTACATTTCTAAAACCACAGTCCCCTCCAGACACAGCGCTATTTCTTCTGATTTAAAACAGGGCCTCCTCAGTCATTCCCCTATAGTACATCCCCAGCTCCTAGAACCCGCTCGCTTCACATCTTTTCATATGGCCCCAGCTCCTGTCCCTTGTAATCCCAGCCACATATAGCTTCCTTTATGGCCTCACCCCCGCTAGAGCCCCAGCAGCCCCTTGCCCTGACGGCCCAACCCCCATCTAGGCCCCCAGCAGCCCCTGATGGCCCCACCCGTCTCTAACCCCCCCAGCAGCCCCTGGCCCTGATAAGCCCCACCCCCTCTAGCCCCCAGCAGCCCCTGATGGGCCCTAACCCCCCGATTTAGGTCCCCAGCAGCCCCTGATGGCCCCACCCCCTCTAGCCCCCAGCAGCCCCTGATGGCCCCCCCCCGATTTAGGTCCCCAGCGGCCCCTGATGGCCCCACCCCTTCTAGCCCTTGGCCCTGATAAGCCCCACCCCCTCTAACCTCCCCCCCAGGAGCCCCTGATGCCCCACCCCCCTCTAGGCCCTGGCCTGATAAGCCCCACCCCCTCTAACCCATGGCCCTGATAGGCCCCACCCCCTCGAGCCCTTGGCCTGATGGGCCCCACCCCCTTCTAGCCCCCCCTCAGCCCCGGATGGCTCCGCCCCCCTCTAGCCCCTGGCCCTGATGGCCCCTCCCCCTCGGGAACTTCTGCTGACGGCCCCGGCCTCTCCATCCGCTTCTCTTGGCCGCCCTTGCCCAGCCCGGCCAAACGGGCCAATCGGCGCGCGGCGCCGGAGCCCGGCTCAGCCAATCGCCGCGCGTGCGGCGGCGCCGGCGCCGGCCCAATGAGCGCCGGGCGTGCGGGGCGCTGCCAGCCAATGAGTCTGTGCAGCGGCGCGGCGCGGGCCCGGCTCAGCCATATCCCTCCGCCCGCGCGGCTGCCCGGCCCCTTCCCCCCCCGCTCCGCCTAGTCGGTGCGCGCGCGCTCCCCCACCGGCGCGGCCCTTTCTCCCTCCGCCGCCCGCCCGCCCCGGGGTCCCCCACGCACCAGGAGCCAAGAGCGCGAGCGAGCCAGCGGGACCCCGCCCCGTGCCGGAGACGCGCCGCCGCCGCCATGGAGCTCATCACGATCCTGGAGAAGACGGTCTCGCCGGGTAGGGGCCAGCACGTGGGGGAGGGCCCGGGGAGCGGCCGGGCGGCGGCCGCCGCCGAGCCCCGGGAGGGCGCGGCCGGGCCTGAGGGGGTGGCCGGGCCTGGCGGCGGGAGGCCGGGCTGGGAGGCGGGCTCCGGGGCAGGCCGGGCGTGGGGCCTGCCCCGGCTGGCGGCGGGGGGCGAAGCCGGCCCTGCAGCGGGGCTTGGGGAGCGGGGGGGCCCGAGGCCGGGCGCTGGATGAGGGCGGAGGCCGGGCGGAGGCGCTAGGCCGCGGGGAGCCCGTTTGCCCCGCGCCGGGCCGGGCCGGGGGGAGAGGAGCGGGGGGGAGGGGCGGGCTCGGGCAGTGACTGACTCCAGCTCCCCCCCACCCCGCAGACCGCTCCGAGCTGGAGGCGGCGCAGAAGTTCCTGGAGCAGGCGGCGATCGAGAACCTGGTGAGCGCCGCGGGGCGGCGGGGTCCCGCGGGCGGGGAGCGCCCCGCCCTGCCCCGCGCAGGCCGAACCGCCATCAAGGGCGCAGCCCAACTTGCCGGCTGCCAGCCGGGGCGGCGGCCGGCCAATGGTGACGCGCCCGGGAGCCGCGCCGGCCAATGGGGGCGCGGAGCCGGGGCGGGGGGAGCGCGGTAGGCTGCGCGGCAGGCTGCGCGGCGCTGCGTGCGCCGCGACGGGGCCTGCGGTCCATGTGGGGAGACCGGGCTGCGTAGGGTGCGCCCGGAAGAGGCCCTGGAGCTGGGACATCACCCCCCCCCCCCGTAGGCCCTTCACTTCCCCTCTGTTCCCCCCCGCCCCATGCAGAACCTGATCCTTCATCCTGCCCCCTTTATCTTGTGCCTGCCATGCTGGGCCTGTACCCTTCTCTGCCTGCTCTCAATCCCCCCCCCCGCCCCATTGCTCTCATGGGCCGGTACATTCCTTCTTCCCTTTGCCAGGCCTTCTGATTGTCTCATTCTTGGCCCTTCATTTTCCTCTTTGCTCTTCCACTGTTTGGATCCTGTTTACCTTTCATCCTACCCCCCCTTTACTCTTAAGAGGACCCTCACTCTCTTCTGAACTAGGCGCTTCTCCCCTCACTCCTTCCCCCCCCCCCACTTGTCTGTGGCCCAGATAAGGTGGAGGTGGGGGATGAAGGTGTTAACACTGTTGGGGTCCACTGTGGTCCACTGCCCTGGGTGGAGTTAGAGCAGATTTAGAATGCATTTAAGGGAAACGAAAGGCTCCGGGTCACTTTGTTCCAGAGGGAAAGGGTACTCAAAAATCTGCAAATGACACACTGCCATTAGTGTGTTGTGAACTCTTAGCATCGTCTACACATGCACATACTAAAATCAAGGGAGGATTAAGTTAAAAATATGTCCTACCATTAATGTATGTTGTGTGTGTAATCAAGGCACAACATTACAACCATTACTCTACAATAAGGGTGTATGGATCTGATTCTTAGAATTGCTATTCTGCTTTCATCCTGGAGGCAATCTCTGGTTCTTTGTGTGAGTGATTAAATATGGGTGAATTATTGCATTCCTCTTTGCTACTGTGAAGGTTAGCTGTCACTGACTTGTCTGATGGATTGGAGGTTAGAAAAAAAAATTGGGTGTTTAATTTTTTGGCAACCATATACATTCTTTCCTCTCCACCAGCATAAATTGACAGCCTATGCAGGTTATTTGTATGTAATTTAATGTTAAAGGCTTGTGAAATCTGGTAATCAAAGTTGCTTACAGTTTCACATTAGCTCCAATTCTCTGGCTAACTGTTTAATGAATCATTGCCCTCCAGTGAAACGCGAGTTTTTTCTGCCCTTATTTTGGGGCTCTTGCTGAGTCTTCCACACGCAGAAGCATTGCAGGAAGCTGTGAGTACACCCCAATTGGGTTTGGGTTTGCAGTCTAGAAAAATTAAATAAGAAATTCTAAATTAGAATTGTGATTTTTGGGCCTAGAATGAATAAAGCTGTTGTCAGTAGTTTAAAAAAAACACCTAACCATTTGAGGGAGGCAGGCGAGAGAATAAAGAACTGGTGACTGCTGGCTACTCTTATGTTTAGTGGATTTTCCTGGCATAGTCTTCATCAGATATATGGCATTTTGGGAGTTGAGCCCACTGTTTCCCCTCAAAGGATGTGTCCTTGCAACACTTTCACTTTCTATCCCAAAAACATTCCCTTCCTGAAAGCTTCCCCCATTTTTAATTTAATCCAGGCTTGCAAAATTTTGTGTCTCAAATATTAATACATTTTTGATGGATAAGTAAACTTAGCTTTTTCATTATGGTAAAAGGTGAACCAAGTAGATTTCTTGCCTTGGGCATTGCATTTTTTAGGATATTTTTGCAAGACTGATTTAGCTTAAAATGGTGGTTTTAAACTATATATTTGTTTACAAACGCTGCAGTTTGGGTGTTAAAACAGATTCTTTGATAGCTTTATTTAACTTTTTTAGGTGATATTTTGGACCATGAAGAACACAAGTTCCTCTGTCCTCACTACCTGCTTAAAAATGGCTGCATAGCTACTTTTAGGTAGTCTTTCTTAGGCCCTGGTTTCCACTAGAAATTTAGTTTGTATTAACTATGAGTGCAGTTGCACCAATTTAAAAGATTGGTTAAATGCTAGTATAAAGTAGAGAAAACCCTTTCAGAAAGGCTTGATTCCACCATGTCTGAATCACTTTGGTATGAATTGATATTGAAACCAGTGCAGCTGCACCGAAAAACACACACACAATTTTTAGTGGAGACAAGGCTTTGGTCAGTCTTCGCACAAGAGTCGCACTAATGGAGCTCTTTCTCCATACCACACAAAGCAGAAACGTATCACGTGTCAAGCTGTCAAATTGCGAGTAGTCCGAATCCTAAAGACTTTTTCACTTGTTACCAAAACCAAACAGTACAAATGCAGGTATTGATAAACATACGTTAAATAGCCCTGCGAAAATGATATCTTTGACTTTAGAGAAATTGTGTAATAAACTTACTCTTACAGAAATATTTTACTGTATATAAAGCTCCTGATTTGAGCTTTTAAAAGCATTAAAAAAATTCCAAAAGGAAACTGGCTTGGTGCTCCCCTTGGAAAAAAGAAATATTTTTTTATTCGACGTGACATTTAAATTCATGTTAGTTTTAAGAACACAGACAGTCCTGGGTGATATAGGCCTTGGAATAGGACCTGAGTGCTTTATTTAAAGGCCTACTTTAAACAGACAATAGGATTGTGAAAGGTATCTGAGTGTCTCAAGTAATCTGAAAAAAATCCAACAAAGTCACATCTAGTTAGGTTGCTTTCCAGCCGTTCTAATTAGAATCTTAACGTTCATAATCTTGGTATAAAATACAGTCATTGTATGGTAGCAGCAGTATGCTATTGGTCAGATACTTTCCAAATTGTCCAAAGAGTTTTGCTCTTGTTTGGTTGGGTAAAAATTTAATTCTCTTTAGTTAGAAAAACCTAATGGATCGGATTCAGATTAAGAGCAGATTATGTGTTTGTATCCATTGATAAGCAAGTTTTCTTCTCCTGACCCAGCCCACTTTCCTTGTGGAACTGTCCAGAGTGCTGGCAAATCCAGGGAACAGCCAGGTTGCCAGAGTTGCAGCTGGTTTACAGATCAAGAACTCTTTGACGTCTAAGGACCCAGATATCAAGGCCCAGTACCAACAGAGATGGCTTGCAATCGATGCCAATGCCCGCAGGGAAGTCAAGAACTATGTAAGTAACTTCTGTACTTCAGTGAATTCCATTTTTGTCCATTCACTTCCAAACAGCTTGTCACTTTTCCCACAATATGGCTGAGTAATGAACATTTGATTTATTTCTCACTGTTAGAAAAATCGTTACTTTTCTTACCATTATGGAACAATGAACCTCATTTGTACTTAATACTTTATGTTGCTGTAGCACCTTTAATCTGAGGAGCTGTTTCACAAGCATTAAATTGCAGAACACACCTGAGAGAGAGCTCAAGGATAGGAGAGGGAACAAGTTCACCAACTCCGTAATGCAGCTATCTCTGGGGTAGAACACAGCACTGTGGGGTTTTTTAATTTCTCGTAAACCGAGGTCTAGGCCTGTGTTGCTTTAGTTCAGGGGTTCTCAAACTGTGATATGTGTACCCCTGGGGGGTACATGAGACCTCTCTGGGGGGTTCGTGGGAGAAACTGTGTAATGGTGGATTTTATTTATTGCATTTTCATAATAGGCTGCATAGATGAAGCTTTAAAACTCTGGGGGAATTTGTGTTATAAAATACGGTAGTTAATTTATTTCAAGATAGACCAATGAGAACACAGACACTGACGTACAGAGCACTCGCCTCCAAACGCCATACACCATGGGTTCAGTTGCCCAGCAACTGTCCAGTCTAACTGAGCTCGGAATTTAGTCAGGGTTGTTTTGGGGTTTTTTTCCCCAGTTGTATATGTCCACTGTAACTACCTCTGTATGTAACAGTAAAATATGGGCAAATGGCTAAAGAACAGGTGGTGTTAGGAAGAACACACAGCGCATCAGTGATGAGAATGGTGGGGGTATGTGGGCATCTGGTAGATCTGGAACAGGGTATTTCCATAAGAAAAGTTGGGGAACCTCTGCTTTAGTTAATCCTCTCCAGTGCTTGCAGCCTGGTACGTACTCTTCCCGATCTCATCGTTGCTAGATGTGTAAAATATGTGGCCAATGTCTACTTCTGATGCTTAAATAAGCAATGTAGGATAGTGCTTAGGGAAGAATAATATGTCCAGCACCCGTTAAGATAATGTTAGAGGGTAGGTTTTTCCACCTCTGTTCTGCTACTAGTTTTTCTCTTCCTTACCATGGGAAAAAAGGTGGGATTTGCTGTTGGAGCATGGTGCTTGAAGGAAAAGTTATAGGTGAGGTTTTGGGGCAAAAACTGAGACTGCTTTTGTATTGTGTTAAAGCATTCTTCAGAAGCATATGAATAGCCAGATAGAAAGATTTCTGAATGTTGAACTGTGATTCCAGACTTTTTGGAGGATATAGTTTTCATCACTAGTAATTTACAGATGCATTGGGATTTGATTTTTATTCTTCATACTTGAACAATTTCTTCAATTTTTTTTTTAACCGTGTTAATTGTAGCTTCCATTGTGAAGTCTCTGAGACAGGGACAGTCTTTCTGTGTGTACGCTGGGCCTAGCACACTGTGGGTGTTTACAGAATACAGTTAAAATAGTTACCTAAATTCCAGGTGCTGAAAGCTACCGCTAAGTTTTGTAAAGATGTGGAGTGTCTTTGTGATTTGTCAAGCTAAAAGCTATTACCTTTGTCAGAGGAGATGGCAAGAGATTTTAGTTGTGCCAGCAAGTGGTTAGCATGAAGAGACATAATGCTGGCCTGGCAATAATGACTTTCCGACAGATAACTGCTATATTCTTTAATGACAATGGGTCATTTGCTGTCAGCCAGAGTGTCCTTTGTGCTGGTTATCTTTTTGACTTTTGAAGATGTATGTGCACTTGGATCTATGCAGAACTTTATAGTGGGTACATTCTGGGTGCAAATGGACTACCCATTCTGCATAATCATTTGTCTCGGATAATTGGTGTCTTTGAATGTTTAACACTTACGTAGTATTCTCCAGAGTAAGGTTGGATGATTAGATATTGTGTGATAATTTAACTTTTTTCAGTTATTACTTTCAATGGGAGGGGAAGGGGGTAATGCTGTTTTGATGTTTTTGACTTCAGTTGTCAAATGTGAGTCAGGAAATTTAGTAGCTTTTGTTTCTGGTAATAGTATAATTACAAAATAACAGATCCCTAGTTTAGGAGCTGCAGTGTTGTAGTATATTGAAGGAAACTCATCAGTTTCATTTGCTTTTAATACTGTCCCTCCAAAGAATTAAAGTAATAATCCTTTACCTATTGTCATTGGATCATCTGGTGCAAGTGATCTACTGAGAGAACTTTTTGATTTAAGATTCCTGATGACTAGCTTTCTTAAAAACTTGGAGAATTTTCTTATTTGCACTACCCTTTTTCCTGTTTAGAAGTTAAGTGGGAGTTGTGACAGGGCAATTTCCTGTGATATCTTTGGGAGATCTTATTGAACTAAACTTAAATAGCTTTGGAGTCCATTGTATTATGAATGAAAAGTGTATATATTATTGTGGGATTATATGTAACTTATCTGGGGAGGAGACTTGGCCAATGGAAAACCGGAGAAGTGTCAAAGTACTATTTTAAACAATATGCCATTTAATTTTGTTTGTCCCCAAGTTCCTTCTTACCTGGGTTTCCTAGGAGACACCTGGATTGGGTGGGGAAGGAGTGAATGCAAGTTCCCACCTCCAGACCCAACCTTTTGAAGCTACACCCTGAAGAGAACCATTATCTGACTGATAACATGTTCATGGTCTCTAAAGATCAAAGACCCAAGCTGTGTATAAAAAAAGATTGAGTTATGAATATGCTTGTTCTGGGCTAAAAGCTGGTAAACCCTTAATAGGATTTAAAGGGCTGATTGCCTGCCAGAGCCCTTGTTGGCGTTGGGGCGGCGGGGGTGGGGTCATTTCTGGTAAGCTTATTAGCGTACATGTGGGTTTTTACTGTTTTTAATGTGTTTTCTCTGTAATGCTTTCACTTTAAGAAATAAATGTACTCGCTTAGAGAGGGCTGTGTGGTAACTTAAAACTGGGCAATTACAAAGCCTTTGGAGTGAAAGCAACGTGCAGATGCTGACCAATTAAGGCAGATTGGTTTGCTGGGAAACTCTCAGTTTAGACTGGGGACTGTGCAGCATGGAAGAACACTGATCAGGATGGAGAAAGGGATGCCTCTCCATCCAAGCGAGATGATGGCTGGGAGCCAAAAACCTAATAGTGGATGCGTTTGCTGGATCACGGGGGGGTGCAGTTGACCTAAACTGTGACAGGAATGTGTTGACCAATTGCTACTGTCTGATTATCAGTAGCCTAATGTGAAATGAGTTGGTGAATCAGTCGCATTTCCATCATAAAATCACTTCCACATTTGGCTCCAGCCGGTATTGTGAATACCAAAGATTGAATGGCCATGGAAGCTTTTCCCCTATTCCTAAAGGTCAACTAAGACAATAGTGGTAGGTTGCTTGGGAGAACCTTGCAATACCACCAACATTGCTGTACCTATTGTATGGATAAATGGAAGATCTAAGTATCCCAGGCTGAGTGCCTGCAATTAGTAGAATTTTTTTTTTAAAAAATGGAAGTTATTTGTTGAAGTGGAGAGTACAAAATGTCTTTGCTGCTGAACAAAGACTAGGACTGTTCAGCAAGTCAACCAGTTAGAATAAGCAGAAAGGTCACAATAATTTGTGCGATACTGGTCAGCCAGAGGCAGTTCAGTGCTTCCTATTGGGACAGTTTGACTTAGAGATTCAACTGTAATAGAAATTTAAAATATTATTCACCCCCACTCAAAGATAATCTTCTCATAAGCTGTCCAGTTATATTTTTGATTTGGAATGCCATTTATCCAATTTTTTTGTGATTAATTTTTATTCGTTTTCATAATACAAAGAGGTAAATGACTCCCAGCATATATATGTTTACCAAATGCTGCCCATTTCCCAGGATATCCTATGCAGTTATTCAGCTTTACAACTCATCAAAGCTGCAAGACCAGGCAATAGAGAATCGGACAATATTACACAGGCATAACATGTTAGGGCTGGGGGGGGGGGGGAGTAACAATTTAAAAAAGCTTACATACACAGGCAAAACAAGGAAGGAGAGGGTGGAGGGGTGGGAAGTTGGAGTGGAAGAAGCCGAGAGGTCAGGTAGAATGGAAGTTTAGCATTGTTTGAGCTATCTCAGCATTCTTTGTCAAGTGTATCAAGAAATGGGGTCCAAATTACTTCAAATTCATGTAATTCTTCTCTAAGTTAAAAAGCTTTCTTTTGCTGATGATTTTTCTGATTTATAATCTTATAGCAGACAAAGGGGAATTGTTCCCTTCCTGTTTCATTGTATATGGGCACTCTTCACAGAATATGAAGGGTGCCTTTGCGAAATGTATGGAATCATGCAGACAAATCCTGCTGCCTGGAGGGGGTAAACAACTACCCTGTTAATATAGGGGAAACTCATTTCAGATGCTGGGGTTATATGCTTGTTTGTAGAGAGAGAGAGAGAGAGACAGAAAATGTACCTGTTTTAATCCATGTTTGTGGGTAAAAATAAAATTGATCAGCTAACTCATGCTAGTTAAATTTGCTATACTCTCTCCCCTTCCCTTCCCTTCAAGTAGAGATCTTTGTTTCCACTCTTCTTATATTGGGTCTCTGATATCAAATCAACGTGTAGACTATGAAATTGATTTGGAAATGTCTGACTAAATTGCTGATGTTTTCTCCACAGGTGTTGCAGACATTGGGTACGGAAACATACAGGCCCAGCTCAGCCTCACAGTGTGTGGCTGGCATTGCTTGTGCCGAGATTCCCATGAACCAGTGGCCTGAACTCATTCCTCAGCTGGTAGCTAACGTTACAAATCAGCATAGCACTGAACACATGAAAGAGTCAACGTTGGAGGCGATTGGTTACATCTGTCAGGATATTGTAAGTGCGTTCTCTTGAATATATGGTATGCAGTGTCTTTGCTCACCCTTTCTCCCTTCTAAACTTGTTTTCTCTAGACAGCTATTTGCAGTCAACTGCAACAAACCCCTATAGGCTGTTTTGTTGCCTGCAGGTTGAGGATGTCTATACTAAGAGTTAGGCAGCAGAATGATTCCCCACAAAACCCACGGATGAGACCAAAGTACAAAGAGTGGCATCTGAAGGAAGAATTGACCTGGTTTCACGACATAAATCCAGGTCATCTTTACTAAAGTGCAGATTTAATCATGGAGTGTGCATGGTGTTCAGCCTGTGGAGATGGGTGCCATTTTCAGAACCCAGATAAATGTCCTGATGAGTAAAATGATTACAACTAAGTGGTAAATGCTTACTGAGGTTGTCTCTGGGGACTCGAAAGTCTAAATTATTTCATTATATCACGGGCTAGGTATCTTCTATATATTGACCAAAATATTTTGCTCTGTACAGCACCTTCCTGCCAAGGACCTTAAGAAAACAGCGGTCACAATTTTTGTGGACAACTTGTTTTTAGTATCAAACTGTGTTCTGTATATAGGACAAGTGGCTGATCTGAACTGCACTTAAAAACCCTGTGTTCTGACCTAAGGCTGAAAACAAAAACTGGCTTCCTGCCTGTTTCTGTGTAAATGCCATTGAATGGTTGTTTTGCCCCTTATTACACTTTGGAAAGAGTACAGATGTGCTCCTTCTGAAGTGTAAAGTGCAGTGCATCTAGTTCATCAGAGCCAGAGAAGTTTATAAAAGCAGTGCTCTAGTCAGGCAAATTTTCTGCGTGATGGCTTTCACAAGGAAAGCAGGAGGTCCGCTTTCACTTTTCAGTCTATGGTCAAACATCTTGTCAGTCAGTGTGTAATAGGATAAACATGTTTTCCCCTTCTACTGCTATTCATGCAGCAAGTGGGATATTTTAGGTGGTGTCCCTTTTACAGGAGAAAGGATGGAATATTGGAATCAAAGTTTGGGAAGCTTCCGTGGTAGACGGAGAGGCCTGAAGAACGTGTAATGACTGCAGAAGGCGGGTCCCCTCCTTGAAGAGGAGAGAGACAGGGAGCAGGCAGTGAGGGAAGCCTCATAGGGTAAAGTGAAGAAACAGTATCAGAAGTGTCAGTGAGGACAGGGAGTGGAAGAAACCAACAAAAATAAGGCAGGAGGAGAGACCAGAGGAAAAACAGATTTTGAAAGCGACCTGAAAAGATAAGTGTGCCTCTTGCTGCACTGAGTGTCTGAAGGGTTTGAGTTGCTGCCTGACTGATTTGAATTGAAAGCTAAAAATTTTTTCAGTAATAAGTTCTGGGGCAAGTAAACAGGCTTGGGAGGGAAAATACGGATACTGAGATACGTAAAATGAGGAGGTGAGTCAAAGTTGCAATCACTACTACTAGAATAGCGGGGCTTCAGGTCAACCATTGTCAGTTACAAATACACCCAGGATTTCTAAGTGCATGTCAGCCGTTGTCTGGAAGACAGCAAGTAATTAAGCTTCACTAATCCATAGTGGATTTTTTGATTGTCCTGGATTGCTGAACAGAATTTTTCCTAACAGGAGTCCCTTTTACACTGTTTTGTATTGTGCCTCAACGTGATATTGATAAATCCTAACACAATAGTTTAGGGACCCTTGGGACCTTGCATTCCAGATACTCATTTTTTCCTGTGGTGTAAGTGATGGTGTTCTGTATTCATCATTTAGTCCCTCCATCCCTGAATGATTAACCTCTACTACCTCTTTTGGTTATAGCTGTCCTTCCTTGCTACTGATCCTTGCATGATCCACTGGCAGTATACCAAACGTGGGCCTATTAGTGACCACTGATACATGCCTCTCTGCTCAAACGGTAATAGAGTGGAAATTGGCAGTTTGACCTCACTATAACATAGCTGAATGAGGCAGTCTGAGGCTTGCTGACTTGAAGCACAGTGGTAATATTTAATATTTATTTTTAATATTTGGCACTTGCGATTCAAACTCTGGAATGCATATGCTGTTCAGGTGCAGCAGACTGTGCCCTCTTTGTTAAGGGTGCACTGCCTCGGAGTCACAGTGAGGTGTTAAGTTGCTCATATTTGACTCCTGGCATTTCTAGTGAACAAAAGGCCTTATGGCCTTAAAGGACTTGAATTTCCTCTGGCTGTAGAATTCACTGCCAAACCGTATCGGGGGGTGGGGGGGGACTTGATGCATAGGTGAGCAGGCACCTGAAAAGCAGAGAAGCAATCTGCTAGCCATCAGAACTTCGCCACTATTTATTCCTTGTTTCAGGACCCAGAGCAGCTTCAGGACAAATCCAATGAAATTCTCACAGCCATTATCCAAGGGATGCGAAAGGAAGAGCCCAGTAACAATGTGAAGCTAGCAGCTACTAATGCACTCTTAAACTCTTTGGAATTCACCAAAGCAAACTTTGACAAAGAGGTGAGTAAAGGAAGCAACGGAATTCTGGGTGCAAAAGGCAAGGAATGAATCCATGGTCTGTGATGAGAAATCATGCACCACGCTGAATTTTGCTTGATGCGTAATTCCACTGGAGCTGAGACTTGGGTTCTTGTCTGTAAAATTAAAGTTTTAAAGGCTGCTGTGATGCAGAAATACCGTGGAAGTGTTTGGAGAAGACTTATAAAATGAAAAGGGAGCATCACTAGCTTTTTTGGCTAAATATGAACTGAACTTAGAGTTTAGCCTGTTACACACGGTGTGTCCTAATCAAACTCTCTGCAATGTTGTTATTGTAGCCCAAGGGTAAGTCTACACTACATAATTCATTCAATCTAAGTTACTTGGACATCAGTAATTAAATCACTTTTGCATGTCCACACTGTGCTCCTTGTATCAGCGGTGCGGGTCCTCACCAGGAGCACGTCCACCAATTTAACTGCCAGGGTGGAGCTTTGTGGGACAGTGTCTGAAGGGCAGCAACGGTCAATGTAAACAGTGTCTATGCTGACACTGTGGACCTAACTACAGCCACTAAAGCATTACCCCTCTCACGGAGGTGGAGTTAAGTCAGTGTAGTGGGCGAGTTTTATCGGTGAGAGCTGCATTTTAGTGTAGATGCTTACAGAGGTCAACGTAAGATGTCTTACATCGACCTAACTCTATAGTGTAGACCATGGCTAAGCATGGATCAGCACTTCCTTTCTAGTGGCGTGGCAGCAATCTAGCTTTTTGACTCTAGCTCTGAAATTGTGTGCCCTATTTGGGGAAGGTGGCATTAAAGTAGGGACCTCTGCTAGCATTCTGAGGTCAGTACACCCCTCGTGTTCCTACCATAGAGATTTCATAGAAAATGGAACTAGTAATTAAAGTTGGGATGCTCTCTTAATAAAAGCTTTTCCCTAGTCAACCATTCAGCGGTTGTTGATTTCAGTTGGTGCCTTAACGTTTGAGCTGGTTGAGTAATCCATTCAGCTTGCATTTGTAGTGGACTTCTGCCCTCTAAATGGGCCTGGGAGTAGTAAATAGAATGTTAAATTATTGTATTCCCGATCTCCTCTTAACACCTCCCAGAAAATTAGTGTCACAGCTAAATCGGCTTTTGACATCTCTTGTAATAATTGCTGGAATAAATCTAGGGGACGACCATAGCTTTTTTTTGTAAAACTTTCCCTAGTGCTGTGACCTTCTTTTTGGGGCTGGGGGGTGGGAGGGGGAGTAGAGCAATGTACCTACTTGCATGTGACATTCAAATTTGGGATTCACAATTGCAGTGGCTGCTTATCACTTGGAAGTAATTATGAAAACACTGTGTGGCGAGTGGCTGCCTATATCCTTCCTAGCTCTTGTAGCAATGTAATGTTGGTGGCAATAATTGCTGAGAAGATCAGGTGCTCTCTGAGCCAAAGAATTAAAATATAATCCTGTTCGGAAGATTTTTAAACCCTTTTGCATAATTACACTTCTAATTCTTTTTCATTTGCAGTCTGAAAGGCACTTTATTATGCAAGTAGTTTGTGAAGCAACGCAATGTCCAGATACAAGGGTAAGTGATAATATAATGTCTTGAACTGTCTGTCGCTGCACCATCCAGTGACCTCTAGAATTTTAAATCTTATATTTAAAGAAATAGTGCTATATGAATAAGTATATAAACTCGTTTTAATTGGGCTGTGGAATAATTTTAATCCCTAATAATTTGCCTTGATATTTGCTTCCCTTTGTTTTAGTCGTGTTCTGTTTGGCTACAAACATGCTAATATTGAGTATTAGTCTCTGAAAAGAGTGTTTGTGATGGTTGCATGAATTCTGCTTCGAGAGTATCGTTTTCTTGACGTGCTCAGAAAAATGACACATTTGTTGACCTGCTTCCTTCTCTGACAGGTACGAGTGGCTGCCTTACAGAACTTGGTGAAGATAATGTCCCTTTATTATCAGTATATGGAGACATATATGGGTCCTGCTCTTTTTGCCGTGAGTACTGTAAATCAAAAATGGAATAGTGGCTTAACTCCAGTGTGCTCATGCTTACAAACCGAGGGACAGGAACCAAGAAAATTGCTCCCCTGTGTCTCCCACTCCAACCCCTACAGTGCAAGAACTGGAGAGGGAAGAGTAGCCTTCCGCTCATGTTCCCACACTCCCCAATCTGGAAAAAGGGCATCTTTCCTTCCTAGGGTGGGATAGAACCATTTATACATTACCATAATTTGCAGTTATAGTGGCTTTCCTCCACAAAGAATGAATCCTTGTACGGACATCCTCTCCTGAAATTATATCTATTTAATTATATCGCAGTGTTGTGGTGGTCACATTTTACAGATTGAGTTAGATGACATGCACCCAAGGTTTTGTAGTCACTGGCAGAGCTAGGAATAGAGCCCTGAACTCCTGATTCTTGGTCCCCCTACTTTAACTCCAAATGTATGGCAAATAGATTTTTTTAATGTGAACATAAAAGCATCTCACCTCTTCACAGCAACGGTTGTCAGCTATGTTCATAATGCCCCTCCCTCTGTGTTAAGTGGATTGTAAAATAACTAATCCCAGACATAGGTAATCTAAGAAATGTTCAGATACTCTTAGAAATTCCTTATGCTTTCCCCATCCCTTTACACAGGACTGGATTTCTGCATGTTTGTTTAAAGTAGGACTTCCCTGCCACTCCGCCTGTGTGAAGAGGAAATTGGTTTTCTGCCCCTTCCTCACTGGAATTTTGTTTTCCATTTCTTCTGTGTGGCAGTTGCTACTAGAGGATGGCTGGGCACTTAGCTTTTAAAAACTGCATATTCACAAATCACCTGGCAGTGCTGTAGTCACAGGGGACGGGACCTGGCCCTTTTCGTTGCCTGTTCTTTTACAGGCTTAGGGCACTAAAGGCTGAGTCTAAATATAAATGTGGTCTCTACGTTAGCTGCAGGCGTGCCTGCTTTTCATTTTAATTTCTAAAGCCCTTCTCTTCCTGAACAATTGCAGAATATTTCAACCTGGATGCTTATAGTACAACTATAATGCAGCCACCTCTGGGACAGAGCACTGCAACTAACTAGCATATACAGTAGCATTACGTAGTAGTGAAGGGGGAAACATCTCTTTTTACTAAAGAGCCATAGACTCTTTAATATCCTGGCAGAGGACTCAGGACTTCTGATTGTGGTCTCAGTTAAAGAACCACATATTGTAGTTGGAACTATATTTTGAAGGGACAGTAAGCCTACATTAACTTCAGATAAATAATGGAATACACAAAATTCACAAACTTTGCCAATATCTCTAGATTTTTCCATCTCATAGGTCGCCTTCTGCCTCCACACCACCCTCTTATGTACCACTAAACCTGGGCAATACCTTCATAAGCAAGACATCCTGAATGTAAAAAACAGCAGGTCCCTGTGCAAGAATTTCTAACAGTATCTTCTCTAGTTTTGGGTATAACCCTATCTTTTTTCGTAAGGTCTCTCTACGAACACCCCTATTCCAATCAAATCCATGTAACCAATGACTGGAGTCGCATCTCTGTTAGTGCTTGGTACTGTGAACATTTGTATCTAAGCAGTGTTCATGAGCAATTGGTTGCTATTCTGCAGTCCTTAAAGGCTATTCTCCCTATTGCCAAGTTGTACTCTCTTAAAATGTGGAGGTATTGTTTAGCAGCGGTCTCCACTTGGAACTTGTATTGGCATAGCTACATCTCTCTGGAGTGTAGATTTTTTCACACCCCTGTAAGTCGTAGCTATATATACCTAACCTTCGGTATAGACAGGGCTAGTTCAACAAAAGAAGTTTTCTGTTGACCTAGCTACCGTCTCTTGGGGAGGTGGGTTACCTGTGCCCACGGGTGAACCTCTCCTGCTGCCATAGGTAGGGTCCACGCTGTAGCGTTTCACATGTAGACAAGCCCTCAGAAAGACACGCTCTCTCGAGCTGCCTCTTGTGTCAGGACATCTAGGTTCCTGTACCATGCTGCCAATATGTGGCGTCAGAATTACTTTCTCTAAAATGTCCCCTTTTTCTCTACCTCTCCTGTTTCTGAAGATCACAATTGAAGCAATGAAAAGTGACATTGACGAGGTGGCTCTGCAGGGAATAGAATTCTGGTCAAACGTCTGTGATGAGGAAATGGATCTGGCTATTGAAGCATCTGAGGTGAGCTTGGAATTGGTGTTTTGTGGAGATCAGTGTTAGATGAGTAAAACAGGCAACTGTTTCGAAACGTTGAAAAGGAGGGACTGAACCAGGTCTGGAAGCTCCTTTGTTCTTCCAAGGTGCAATTTTTTTTTTTTAAATGAGAGAGCTGACTCTGAACCCTTGTGTAGCAGTCCTAGGTCCATGATGAGAGATCATGCACCACTCTGAGTATTAAGTGATGCATATCTATTATGGAAGCTGAGACTTGAGGCTGCATGGTATACAAGGCAGTATGCTGGCTTCACCCATTTCCGGTTGCTGTCTTTATGAAGAGCGATTCAGTAGCAAAACTTCTGATTCACTGGCTTAGACGGCTGGATGTCTGTCAGGGGTTTACAAGTAAAGTTTTGTATTTGCAAGTATCTCAAGTTTGTTTAGCAGCTGTAAAAGCTTTTTCCCAGCTCATTGTTTTTGGCCAATAACTTGCTCTGTCCTTGACAGGCTGCCCAAATATTTCTGGGTTTGAGTGCCTTGGAAATACTTACTACAGTTGGAGCACAAGTTGCAGGAGTGTTTCCATTATTGAGTCCCTATAAATTGCTTTTGTAAGTTCTCCAAATTTGTATCCATCAGGCTGAAATTCTTCAGGCTGAGTGGCTCTCTTGAGGTAAATTTTTTGGGAAAGCTGGAGCAAAATATTTCTGCTGTTCTGAGATGGGACTAGAACAGGACTTAGTTCGAGTGCCAGAGTGGCTGGGAATTGAAACTCAGCAGGGCTAAAGAGATGTCTTTGAATATTCTGATGAAATTAGGTTATGATTTGGGAGTTTTGGCTATTTGAAAACAGCATTTGTAAAGTGCATATTTTGGGCATGATTTTTTAGCGTTCTTTTAAAGACAAGTGAGGTCCCATATGAGTGGCTGATACGGCTGCATAGTGAACACGCGCATTGGTTTGCACATTACATTGAGCTTTGTGCATAAAGTTCTCAGCACCTTGGAAAACTTTAGATCTCTTGCTTCATTAAGGCTTATTAGAGCCCTTCCTCGGTCCTTGTACTGAACAGGGCCACATGAGTATTTTCGTGGGCTGAGTTTCCTTAGCTCTGTGAATAATAATGATTTCTGTACCATGAGCCAATGACATGATTTAGGAGTTCAGTGATACTGGCACCAGTAGTTTACCTCTAGGAATGTTTAAAGGATTACATTGTGTATAATACATGAGATTTATGGTTTTGGTTATAAAAAGCAATTGGCTAAAATAAGTTCGTATTCTTTAGAGTGGATGGATTGAAAAAGAAAATGGTGTCTTGTTCTCCATGCAGATGCTCTTTCTTTCCAAGAACTGGTAGTGTAAACTTCCTTCTTTAAAGGGAGCTAAATGTATTAATTCTGCTGAATGCTCAAAATAGCAAGGGTAAAGGGACAGGCGGCACAGAGGTCTAATCTGTATGCTAAGTGCCTCTTACCCTTCCTGTTTGGAGGCATTTAGTAATTGTTTAATTTGTAAATATTTGCAGTTTGTCTTCAGCATGTTTGTGTAACGTGGGGAGTGGCGGCATGCATTTGTGGAATAGCAAACTGAACATATGTGTCAAACATTTAACTAGAATAGAATTCAAGAAGTCCTCCTGGGAAAGAGTTCCAGCTTTTGCTGGTGATCTTACAGCATAAAGTAGATAACTTAAATGTAATTCATTTTGTGATTTTTATTTTTATTTTATTTTTTTTTCCCCCAGAAGGAAAAGTGTTTCTGTATAGCTATTGAGGATTGTTTTGTAACCTTTCTTTCTAGGCAGCAGAGCAAGGAAGGCCTCCAGAGCACACTAGCAAATTTTATGCTAAGGGAGCACTACAGTATCTGGTCCCAATTCTCACGCAGACACTAACTAAACAGGTGAGTTGGAGGTTCCTTACTATGTGCATTGCCTGGAGTTGTCTCTGTGCACCAAGAACCTTACGCTACCAGCCTTAAGTTACACAAGCAACTGCTGGAATGCTGTCAGTCCAATTATGTAGGATAGAATGCCATTAGTTAAATGTGGCCCCTGGTCATAAATGATTCACTAATGAACTGGGACTGGAAGATCCTTTAGGCTCTTTATAGAGTTGTTGGTAAAGGCATGCTTGTTCTGAACACCTCAGGTAGCAGTCCTTGGTCTGTGATGAGACATCATGCACCACTCTGACTGAATGATGCATTCTTTGTGAAAGCTGAGACTTGAGGCTGCAGTGAAGCTGGTTCCAGCCACTTGAGGTGGTTTTATTGTTGTACAACATTTCATTAAGGCAGGTTTCCCTTTCCGATGACTGAAGGCTTTTGATAGGTTATCATGAGTCTGCAGTATCATTTAGCATGAAGTGTTTGGTGTTTGTTTGTGGAATTAAAAACAAGACATCAAGGTTTTGTTTGCCTCATTTAGAACCCCATTTCTGGTTTTTTAAACCTTAAATTCTAAGCTCCGAGTACCACATTTTACCACACTTGTTTGTTTTTATATGAGGACTTCTCAGGAGCTAATTTAGACTGTGGAAAAAACCGAATCCAAACAAAACCTAATGAAATCACTTGCTGTACCAAATCTAGTTAATATATTAAATAACAGTTACAAAATTCATGTAGTATCAAGTTCCTTTGTTTGCTCTAGTGTGTCTCAAACTTCACAGGAAATAGCTGCAATTTTTAATGGCTGTTATGTTTGAGATTGCTTCCTTGTTCCATGTTTTATTGCTACCTGCCTGAATAAATGGTTCTTTAACAACCTTACAGCCTCCTGTGATTGAGCTAATCAGGAAGCATACGTCATCCTCAGATGTGCACCTTCAAAGGAGTTAGGTTAACAATGGCAGAGCCATCAGCTGGAAGGAGAAGCTACCTAACTGGTTCCATCCAAGCTAGAATGGGTTACTCTTCCAAAGGCTAAGCCTGGGGTTAAAGGAGACCTAAAATCTCAGACCCCGAAAAGGGTGTGGTGTTGGTTGGCCTAGAAGAGGCTACTGAGGGTGTCAATTAACTGCATAGAGAGTCACTGCTTCTTCCTGACAGAGATGGAGCTAGCTGGAAAAAGAGAACTTACAAAGGTGTAGGTCAGTGGTTCTCAAACTTTTTGTTTCACGGGCCACTTGAAAATTGCTTCAGGTCTTGGCAGACCTCCTTAATGATCTTTCCAAATGTTGTTTGTACTGTTAGCTAGCTATTGTAAAGCGCTTTGGATAAAAGCATTATATAAAAAAAACTTAATAATTATTGTTTTTTTGCTCTACAAATAAAAGCACACCACTCTTATTTTAATATCAGTAGTCTTACCTTTCTAATGCAATGGATGTGTCCTCTCTCCCCCCCCCCCCGCAGCATCCCCCGAGCTGGGGCTGGGAAGGAGGGCCATCTCTCCCTCTGTCCCCCACTGCGGTAGCCCCCGAGCTGGGGCTGGGAAGGAGGGCTGTCTCTCCCTGGCAGCTGCTGCCCTGGAGCTGGGGAAAGTTGCATCTTTGGCTGCTGCAGCCCTCCATGTCCCAAATTCTCCCCACCCCCTCTTCTCACCCTACTGCCCCCTCCCACCTACCTCCTATTCCCCCCCAACGCCACCACCTCACCTTACATGTGCATCTTCTCCAGGGTCTAGGCACCTAATTAGTGGAGCCACACTTGCACAGCTCCACTAATTAGGTGGGTGGCCCTTCATTCTCTCATGTGCGGCCACCCAAGTGTGCACCTTAGAGGGAACTATCCGCGGACCACCTGAATGGAGCTCGCGGACTACTGGCGGTCCGCGGACCACAGTTTGAGAACCTCTGGTATAGATAATACCCATGCCTGTAGACCTTTTATTGTGTTTACACTTTGATGTAGATTGTTTTATCTTCTGATGAAAGAATAACACTTTGATTTGAAGATGATGTTTGTTTGTTTGTCACTGCAAAATTATGCTCTCATTGGGCTCCTGAAGGGAAACTCATACAGGAGCCAAAACAGAGTTAACACAGTTGGGAACCACAGGGCTCCACCCAGAGATCCATTCTGAGTGGTTGGACCATGTGGTTCCACCCAGAGTAAGGTGCCTGTCACCTAAAGAGGCGTACTCCTGAGAGAATAAAGGGGCTCTAGGGCGCAGTTTGCCCGGTAACTGACATTTACTTTTTTACGTTTGTAATGTGGACTGAATTCATGTCAAAACAGTCAGTACCTGTTCATATTCCTTGCCCTTGGATCCAGCAAGATCATTTTATCTGTAAGTGGTAGAAGCAAAGTCTGGCTGGTAACAGATATTTTTGCTAAGAGTGACCCAAGTGGTGTTCTCTTCCCAGGATGAAAACGATGACGACGACGACTGGAATCCCTGTAAAGCAGCTGGGGTTTGCCTCATGCTTCTGGCAACCTGCTGTGAAGATGACATTGTTCCTCATGTGCTGCCCTTCATTAAAGAACACATTAAAAACCCAGATTGGCGATACAGAGATGCAGCTGTCATGGCTTTTGGGTGTATTTTGGAAGGGCCAGAGCCCAACCAGCTCAAACCACTGGTTATTCAGGTCAGACCAAGTTTTTCTTGGGAGGTTGGCTTGCTTGGACAAAAATATTTGACTTAATGTAACTACTTTGAGCACTACCCAGGAACGGAGGTCCGAGATCATGGTGGAGTGTAACCGGTTAGTTTTGCTCAGTTGCTGAACAATCTGCAAAGGAGATTTTTAAGATGACTAAATTTTAGCAGTATTGTAACATGCGGGTGTTTGCATGTGTTTGGCCAACTCTTGTGATCAGTTGGAGTAGCTATCTTTAGAGCAGGAACACCTTTGTTTGTGAGGCACATGGAAGGCACACTCAGCCCACACAGCTTAGGTTAGCGCAGGCTTTTAACCCTCTGTGTGTTAACTCTCACTGTGAGGCAGTACGTAGGATTTGAGAATTGAAACTTGTAGGGTTCAGTGCTCCTGGCCTTGTCGCTACGGAATACTTTACTTCATGGGCCTTCTTTACATCAAAAGGTGGCTTCTTAGCTTGGGGGGGTCCCATTTATCGGTAGACCATGGAATAACTACTCTTAAAAGACCATATGCCCAAACAGGTGCAGGCTCATTGGCATCATGCAAGTGAATTAGGTATGATTCTGACTTACTACTAACTGTGTGGTTCTGTTCCAGGCCATGCCCACTCTAATAGAACTAATGAAAGATCCTAGTGTGGTGGTTCGAGATACAACTGCATGGACTGTGGGCAGGATCTGCGAGCTGCTCCCTGAAGCTGCCATCAATGACATTTACCTCGCTCCGCTGTTGCAGTGTCTCATTGAGGGCCTGAGTGCTGAGCCCAGAGTGGCTTCCAATGTGTGCTGGGTAAGGCAGGACTCCACTGTTATGTGACAGTATGGGCGGGGCTTCTACCAACAGGTGTGGGGTTGAAGGATTTACTGACCAATTCTTGTGAGCACACCTCCTATGTAAAATAGGTGTTCAGCAGCGTATGGGGTACTCACTTAAATGATGTGAAGAGATGACTGATTTGTTCATCCACCACAAGAAGCCTTGTGTGAACGAGCCTCAAGTCTGTAGTGCCACCCTCTGGTGGGACAGGAAAAAAGGAAGGAAGCTGATGGGGAGAAAGCTAACTGGAAAGATGCTCAGGAAGGAATCCAGTGTGTGAAGTCTTCAGTTTGAAAATGCTGGGGCCACTACCCTTCCCTACAAAGACCTAAGTGGTTATGGTAACTGTATAAAAGAGAGGTCTTCAGATGACTGTTTTAATGCACTCTCTTTTGTATTGTCTAGCTTCCCTCCTCGGGCAGCCAAGGCTGCTCATTCAGCTGAGGGGGGAGACAGGATATTTTCTCTCCATATTAGCTGAGCGTACTGTCTCTGCAGCACTAACTCAAGGAACACGAGATACATCTCATTCCCTTGCCTATGGTCAAGTTGTGCTATGGCCAAACCACTGGGCTAGCATGGCAAGTTCAACTTTACCTTCTTCCTAATGCATTTAATATTAGGCAGCCTATCTGAACAAACATGTAGCGTCCTTGCAAGGAGGAGGCATGCCTTTTAACCAATCAACTACCTCTTCAACATTTTTGAGTCCTTTTGTTATGTTCCAGCAGAGATGTGTGAGGATTATGGTGTTAAATCAAGCGTTAGGAGCTGTGTAATTAACATTTTAATTTTCCTTAGTATATTTTCTCAACTGGTCCCAGGAACCTGGAGGGCCTCTGCTCAGCCAAGGACTCTTCCTGATCCCATTGACCCTGGCAAGGGCTCATGTTACTGGGGCTTTTTTCTTCTGAAGACGTGAACGAATGTAAATTTTGCAAATCAAAATGAAAATCATAAGGCTTTCACCTTTTCATCTGTTCAGTTCTTTCGTCCTTTAAGGCAGTTGCAGTCACTGCCTGGCCCTGCAGCTGGCAATGTTAGCATTCTCTCAGGCCTTGTCTAGACTAAGGTTTTAAAGTGAGATGATAGTACAAGTTAGCTAACAGGTGTCAATTCACATGTTAAAAGCCTCATAGAGTCAGGACTGTGTGCCTTTAAAGGGTAGGCTATTGACACATCTTATATCCTAGTCTAGACAAGGCCTCAGGCATCATTATTGGTTTGAAACGTCACTACGCTTGGGTAGCTGGCCATGGGGAGGAAGTCATTAGTCCTGCACTTGGCCTTCTCTGTGGGTGACTTTGACTCCTAGTGTTGGTGCCTGGACTTCCTGCCCCTCGCTTGCTACTGGACTATAAGCAATGACAAGTTTTCTTCCTGCTAGTCAGCTTGTTTCATATTGTGAGCTGAATTCTCATTCCGCTGACCCTTTCCTATTGTGTTTGGCGAATGAATTTGGCCACACATCGCAGTCTCTCCTAAACCATTGATGCTGCCATGGGAATGACTGGGCAGGCTGACAGATTATTACTTTAAATGTGTCACTTGCCATCCCTTAAACTGGCAAGGCCATGTATGGCTGGGCTAGTTTGCTGTTATGATAAACTCACTCCATTGTAGAGACTGTAACCTGTTCTGTATTTCAGGCCTTCTCTAGTCTGGCTGAAGCTGCCTATGAAGCTGCAGATGTGGCAGATGATCAAGAAGAGCCAGCAACCTACTGTTTATCCTCCTCGTTTGAGCTAATAGTTCAGAAACTCCTGGAGACCACAGACAGGTACTCTCAAACCAGCCGGACTAATTGCTGCAGAAATGCCTTTTTTTATTCCCCTGTCCCACTCCTGTTGCCTCCTAAAGCTCGTATGTGAAGTGATGTGTTAAGCGTGTCAGTTCGTCATGGCCTAAAGTTTGTGTGACTTGGAGTATCCCAAGAGAAAAGTCATATTTACACTTACAGGGATTTTTCCAGTTTTTGGTCTCATTCATCCTTATTGATATCTCTGGAGCATCCTGTAAATGTATTTTCTCCTCCAGTGCTTTCCTTCAAGTTGTGGAATACCATGTAAAACTGTACACAGTCAGAAACATACAGAGGTCTGCACAATATTCAGCAAGCCATTTCAGATATCCTGTCTGTCCTGAGAGTCACTAAGTAGTCAAGATTGTAGCACGACAGACTAGAACTGTGTGTGTGGTGTGCCTTTCGTCTCTGTAGTTCGCATGTATGCAGCGTATCGTGGTGTAGATTTTATTTTGATACTACGGTAGCACCTAGAGGCCCCACAGCAGATCACAACCACGTTATGCTAGACATGGTATACACACAGTAGCACTGTCCCTGGCCCCAAACAGCTCACAAAAATAGACAAGACCACCATTTTGCAGATGGGGAGTAAGGCACAGAGAAAGTGACTTGCCAAAGGACAAAAAGGGAGTCTGGCTGATCCAGTAATTGAACACTGATCTTTTGAGTCCTTGCTCTAGTGCTTTAACTACAGGATCAGTCTTTGAGGTGGTCCCTCGAGGGCGAAGGCACATCAGGAGAGAGTGTTGGGAAGTTTTTTCTGAAAGTGCAGCCCCTGCTGTCTATGGCTAAATAAAGGCGTTTCAGCATCTTTCATTAACACAGATTAATAAAACCAAACTATCAAAAATTTAGCCTAGATTCAAGCCTCGGTATGCAGTAATTAATAGTACAGATATGTTTAGCTTCTGCTGTAGCATTGAGGTTTAACTTTTACTAATTGGTCAAACAAGGTCTGTATTGAAGCCAGCATGGCCGCTTAGAGCAAAAAAATAAACTCTTAAACTCTTTGCTTCCTGTTTAGGCCGGATGGACACCAGAATAACCTGAGGAGTGCTGCATATGAAGCTCTGATGGAAATAGTGAAAAACAGTGCCAAGGACTGTTACCCTGCTGTCCAGAAGACAACTTTGGTCATTATGGAGCGGCTGCAGCAAGTGCTGCAGATGGAGGTAGACAGAGGCCAAATTCGCTACCGGGGCATAGGGCAAATGTAATACTCAGCGGCATAATCACTTGGCTGTATTCTGGCTTTAGTCTCTAGCCAATGAGTTCTGCTGTTGATGTCTATATATAGCAAGTGTCTTTTGAGAAGCTTGAAGTGGAACAAGCAAATTTAAAGCTGAATTCCTTCTGGTCATAGCACTGCCATTGCTGTGACATATTAATGTCCATGATACAACAGCAGAGACCTTTCTTCTAAGTATTAAAAGAATCTGTTTTTGTTCTCCTGCAGTCTCATATCCAGAGCACATCAGACAGAATCCAGTTCAATGATCTTCAGTCTCTGCTATGTGCTACTCTACAGGTAAACCACTTTCCTACCAGTTCTGACATCCATGGAGAGGAAATAGGTAGAATCTTGTGAGAAGCTCATGCATCCCAAAGCGTGCATGCTTGCAGATGAAATTTTTAAAATGAAATCCCACTCCTTACACCCAAGTTAGTGTGAAAGGGGCAGAGGAGTTTAAACATATGAAAGGATGGAGCCATTCTCACAACGAAGTGCCTGGTTTAAAAACAACAAAATACTCTTGTTTTTGTGGAACAGAAGACATCTTACCAGCCATGTTTAAAATAAAATACCTGTGCAGTTTCACACTGGCTGTCATGTTAGTGTAAGATTGAACAGTCACTCACTTTTGTCAACACTCATCAAAGAAATTAACAGCTTTAACTTGTTCACTGCTGCTTGTGGTTGGAGTTCAGACTCATTCAAATTTGCACTAATTAAAATGCACTGAGTGTCCTTGAAATTAAACAACTTGGTAAAGAACACCTCACCTGTTTCGGGAGCATTAGCTCATTCCACTTGCTTACCTAGTCTTAAAGGCTACTGAAAACTGCCATCCTTATTCTAAGCCTCTCGGGAAATCCATCAGACAGTTTTTCTGCTATCACGTGATAGTTTCCTGCTGTCTGTATTGCAAAAGGGCTGGAGCTACTGTGGGATCGTGCCTACTGTATTTTTTCCAGCATTGCTGTAACTTTTTTCTAATATGCAGTATTGCAATTAATACCTCTGTTTATTACTGGAAAATATTAGCATATTATAAGCTTTAATGCAATTCTCCAAAATACTTTACAGTAGACATGGATTCAGCATGCTCCGTGCAGGATTCAGAAGCAGACCCTGCTCTCTTCTGTATGGTAACATTCCTAGAGGTGTGTTTGAACATCAAGTACGCTGAAATAAAAGCAGTTACTGAACACCCATCTTTATCTGAAACTCACTTTTTTCCCCCGTTTTTGTTGTGTGCTCATTATGGGTTCATGACTTCTCCCATTTCCATTAACGTAAGAGTCTGAAATGATTTTAACACCCTCATGTTCAAAAGCAAGTAGCATCAGCTGGGGCTCTGTGAAATTTGGGGAGAATGAAAGAAAGTTTTAAATCACGGAAGCTAATAGTAAGATCCTTGACCCCATCAAACCCAGCAGAATCATAGATGTCTGATGTCTGGGATTTCTCTCATCTCAGTAGTATGAGATTAATTATCCCTTTTGAGTTGCCTCCAGTCATTTGCAAAACACTTAATAGCACTGATTAAAATTTTCAGTTTGGTTTTACTCTTCTAAGGTATACTGTCAACCTGAATCACATTTCTCTGAATTTCATACTTACTGTAGTTACAATACTTAACATGACTAAGTGAAAAATTAATGGAGAGCACTTCTTTCAGCTTTATTTGACTGAACTTTGTATGTAATCAGTTTCACTGTTTCTGGTGTGTAGGCAGTCATTTGTCTCCTGCTGAAAAGATAAGCGTGCAACATAAGAAATTACTTTAAAAATATTTGTACAAAGAATTTTAAGAAAAAGAGCAAGACCTACTATTTTAATGGTGAAACTCAAACTTTCTGAAGTGGGTCAGTTTAAAAATTCAAGTTCAAAACATTCCTTGAAGTGTCATATGTGAAATATACTAGTTTAAATTTTTTGCCAAGCATGCGGAGGCAAGTGGTTAAAGGATCTTTGTGTCCTTCACTTGGTGAGTGTTGGGGCTTCTTGTTTGTTAAATAACAAACTGCCAAAACTAAATTTCTGAGGTCAAGTTAAAGATGGTGATGGGGAGAACTTTGCAGTGAAAAGAGAGCATATATAATAGTTGGGGGGGAAAAAGGGTCTTTGAGGAACCTGGTAGGAACAATATTTAGGAAAGTTGTAGGAAACCCTGTTCTATAGCACTGATGGTAAAATGTGTCCTGCCTGTTAATACCATGGTGTACATGAAGCACGCAGGGCAGCTGGGATTCCCTATGTCTTCATGGGGCTACCAGCAAAGTTCAATTACATTCCACAATCGGAAATAAAATTGCTGAGAGATTGTTAAAATGGGAAATAGGCAGTGTTAAAAAGGGATTGCTTAAGTCTAGCCAAACATAATTCCAGTCATAAATTAAATGCCCAGAGAACAGCCTCTCTAGCAGGAAAGATAAACTCTGCTTGTTATGTAGCTGGAAAAATCAAGGATAGATAAAATGAGAACAGCGTTCTGTTCTTGTACTGACAAAGCATTTTTTGCAGCAATGGTGTTCAGAGCAATGGAAGATCTTCTTTTTTTAAAAGCATAGTATGGTTTTGATAAAACTGTAGTGTTCTGAGCTAGTGTGGAAAACTCAAAGGAAGAATTTACCCTAGTGTATATGGGAGTAGTGTGTTACAATCTCTTCCTTTTCTCCCCCCCCCCCCCCCCCATACCTAGAATGTTCTCCGGAAAGTGCAGCACCAGGATGCTTTGCAGATCTCTGATGTGGTTATGGCATCTCTGTTGAGAATGTTCCAGAGCACGGCTGGATCAGGGGGAGTGCAAGAGGATGCCCTCATGGCAGTCAGCACCCTGGTGGAAGGTCAGTAGTGGAAACTGGAAAAAGTCTCTTGCTTTATGCAATGCACAAACCGCTCTGAGTGAGCAAATCAGACTTGCAGGTTTGCGATTGGCACTATGTCTGTCCCTGCCAGCTGCTTCTGTTGATGAAGGCTTATCATATAACATCCTTTGCTAAATAGTTGCGTTTACGCAGATGCAAATTTGACTGCATAGCTATTCCAGAATAACGCCTTCAGATCTGTGAGGATTTGAGGCTAGCCAGTCCAACAAATCAGATGACAGCTTGATTCTCCTCGACTGTGTTTCTTGTGCGTGTGGTGTTTTTTCTGTAGATAACGTGGGTACTGTGTGTGTTGAATAGGCAGTATATAGGATTTTCTCTTTATTTTTGTACAGTGCTTAGCATAATGGGCTGCTGGTCTCTAGATGCTATTGCAATGAAAATTAATATTCTGATTTATGTTTGCTGTTATCTGTTACCATTGATTTGTGTAGTTATGTCAGTGGTTGATGTTTTTTGTGTCTTTAAAAACCACGCAGTGCAGAGACTGAAATTTATTTTTCGTTGCAAATTCTGATTCTTACTAAAGTTGGGGTTGTGGCATACCAGACAGTTTTAGAGCTTCATTGTGATTCCTCTTTAGAATGCTGTTGCTATGGCATGATATTGAGCTCTAGGAATGCATTGTGTTTTCAAACACTGTATGTTTGGATGTGAAAGTTGGGTGCTGTTAGAAATCCATAAATGATTTCACTGTTGGAAAAACCGTTAATCTCCTTTAAAGACCATGTTTGATTGGGAAATGGTTCTAGAGAAACAGGAGCCTGTAAAGGGACTTATTTGAATCTTCCTTCATGTTTCTGAGGCCATTAGTGTGGCTAGCTCATTGAGGGGCTGCTCTCCTGGGGATTGGGCCTGGTTTTAGTGCAGAGGACCCATGCCTAATTGCTCTCAGAATATATGAGAGTCTGAAAAAGCAGAGAAGTTAATTCTGGCTTCCTGGAGCAGCTGCTTTCTTAGAACAGGTTTGTGACTTTGCCCAGCACCTCCTTCTGGGGGGGTGTTATTTGTGACTACACTTGAAGTGATCAGTATCCTTTTGAGTGGAATCAATGGAATTGATTGGCCAGGTCTGCAAGTGAGGAAGCGGAATGGCTGATTGCTGGGGGTTGGTTGTGACCCTGGCTAACGGGCTGACTTGTGAATAAACGTTATGACACCCTTTTTGGGCAAAGCCATTCTCCTTGCCAGAGGTTAATAGTAACTTGTGGGTTCATTTGTAATAAGGTGCTGGGGGAAAGCAGATATGTAATATAAAAGGAAGCCTTTTCCTTCACCAAATAGTTAAATGTTCTTTAAATACAAGCGTCCCAAATATTCGTCTACGCTTGGGCCCCACAGTTCTTCCACAGCTAAAATAGAAGCTGGACAACTGTTCCGAAAAGAGGATTTTACTATTCTCATTCATGCTGTCCCCTACCCCCAATCAACTTTAACCCTACAAAGTAGGACTTCTCCAACGGGTGTAGTGTGGCCTGGCGCTGCCCCGTGCCCCCCCCACGCTACTGAACGCTGCGTGGAGAACCCCACACAGGCGCAGCTGTATTTTTTGCCATGATCCCACTTTCACCGTCCTTTTGCAGCCACAAAAAAACCAGGTATGTGAGGTCTGGGTAATTCAAGGCTGAAAACCACTGCTCTAAAGGGTGCTGTGTATATATTGGGGGAAACCCTGCAGCCACTTCTGAGCACAGGATGGATCTGTTCCTTATCTTCAGTGGTTTGCATCTCCTACAAGTCTCTTGAAGTCCATTTTATTACAGAAGGATGTTTTCCGCTGGTGCTCAATTCTTCGTGTAAAATCTAGTGGAGAATCAATTTGTCATGCTTCTGTTGAATGTACATGCTCTTCCTGAGAGCTGCAACGGGCTGGGTTTCCTTGTTTTAGACATCAGGCAAACATGTAGACTGTCCGGTGGGGATTAGACCTAATCAGAGTGTTTTCTGTGCAGTCTTGGGTGGAGAATTTCTGAAGTATATGGATGCCTTCAAACCCTTCCTGGGCATTGGACTGAAGAACTATGCAGAGTACCAGGTAGGACCTGAACCTGGAAGCCCCAAGCTCAGAACTTTTGCATCTGTTGGTAGTTAGGGATTTACAGAGTTCTTTGGGATTGCATCCCCTGAGGCCTATCGGCTTCTGGTGAGGAAGCCAGCAGGTGAGCACTGTAGGAACTCAGTCATTACTGGCTGCACTTGTAAATGAATTTATAGACTCTCCTCTATTTAAAATTGTCCACAGCAGGCTGTCATCAGCTTGACACCTGAAGTTCTGCATTGACTGCATATTCAGTGGCATTGGTCAGGAGAGAAGTTGCTACTAGGAATGAATTTCTAATAGACCATGCATGCTATGGTATTTACTCTGGTGCTGATCCTTAGAACGCCTGGCTGCTGAACGTTTTCAGCACGTCTCTAAAACGAGTATCTGTCACTCGTTGGTATCTGGAACTCTCACCCCCGATCGGGTAAACTTATTCAGCTCTCTTCTTCATGACTTACCATTTCAACAGTTAACAAAGCTCTGACTTCTGTGGGCAATTGCAGATGAGGGTCACTATTCAGTGATGATTTTATTCCCTGCCTGTCGCAGTGCTGTAATTTAGTGTTTTTAATAGGCTACTGCTGTAAGGACAGGCAGTATGGGGAATACCAACTTATATTGAGTTGGTGCATAACTTACTGTTCCCTTTGTAGGTTTGTCTGGCTGCAGTAGGCCTAGTTGGAGACTTATGTAGAGCCCTGCAGTCCAACATCTTGCCTTTCTGTGATGAGGTTATGCAGCTGCTCTTGGAGAACTTGGGGGTAAGTGCTTACCTACTTTCAGCCAGTTAAGCAAACGAGCTATTAGTGGTGATAAAGGGAAGTGAGAGGCAGAGACGGTATTGGGAGAAGTTAGAGATGTTTGAAAAAGTTATATCGGGAGACATAAGCAATACATAGCTAGCTAACGTGGTAATTTGTAGGGAACTCAGGTGTCCTCTGTGGGAGGAGGGGATGTAAGTTTCCGGTCATTCATCTTCATTTCCAATCTCTCTCTCTCTCTCAGAATGAGAATGTCCATAGGTCCGTGAAGCCTCAGATTCTCTCTGTGTTTGGTGATATTGCCCTGGCCATCGGAGGAGAGTTTAAAAAATATCTAGAGGTTGTATTGAATACTCTCCAGCAGGCCTCGCAAGCCCAGGTCGATAAGGTAAACCAGCAGCTAACTTGGCAGTTCTTTCTCATCCAGCGTGAAATAAGTCTGTCTTAGTTGCTTGCCAAAGGCCATTGTACAGACATGTTTTGTTTTCTATCTAGTCTGACTATGACATGGTGGACTACCTGAATGAGCTGAGGGAGGGCTGTCTGGAAGCTTACACTGGCATCATTCAGGGACTGAAAGGAGACCAAGAAAATGTGCATCGTGAGTATTTTGTCCTGTGGCAGTGTCTTTAGGGAAGGGGAGACCTTTTTTAGAGATATGCTGTAACTTAAGCCTGCTACACTAAACCAGTCATTTCCTTTCAGCGGATGTGATGCTTGTGCAGCCCAGAGTAGAATTTATTCTGTCTTTCATTGACCACATTGCTGGAGATGAGGATCACACAGATGGAGTAGTAGCTTGTGCTGCTGGGCTGATAGGGTAAGCATTCCAGACTCTCTTTGGATAGAGGATAAGTGACCGCACACTCTCCAGATAGATTGTTAGTACAGTAAACAAAATACATTACAAGAAGTGCTTTTTTTTTTAAGATTATCTGCCTGAATTGGAAATGGTTCTTGAGACCAGAGCCTGTAAAGGGACTTATTTGAATCTTCCTTCATGTATCTGAAGTGCTAACCGCAGAATCTTCAGTTTAGGAGTTTTGTAACTCATTGTTGGGTTCTAAACCAGGAACAGGAGTGAAATTGGAGAACTGTGCAGCATGGTGGTTCCTCATCACAAGCTGTGTACCAGCCCTGGTGGGTGGTCCATTTGCTCCTTGTCAGTCATTGCCATGAAGGGGCAAATTGCATCTGCTTTAAAAGGAGTCAGGGACAATGATCTTAAAGGAAGGCTCCCTACAATGAAATTTTCAGCTTGTGAATTGACAGTGAAGGGCCCAGTTCAACTGTCATTGAAGTCAATGGGAGTCTTTTCTCTTGACTTCGGTGGGAGCTGGATGAAACTTTCAGGGAGGACATCCTTTGGACAGGAGACATGGATGTTTCCAGCTAATAGCTGTTTAGGAGGCTGTTTGGCTCTCATGTTGCTGACCATTTGCAAAATTTAAAAGGGGACATTAGCCGTGAGTCCGTCTTGTTGCTAGCAAAAGCTGATCTCACTGGCATGTTTCTGGTTGTGGCATTCAGCAAGCATTAAAGCCCATTCTCTCCTCTTTGTTTCCCACAGGGATTTGTGTACAGCATTTGGAAAGGATGTACTGAAATTAGTAGAAGCTAGGCCCATGATACATGAACTTCTAACTGAAGGAAGAAGATCCAAGACAAACAAAACAAAAACCCTTGCTACCTGGGCAACTAAAGAACTGAGAAAACTGAAGAATCAAGCTTGGTAAGGAGCCTTCTCCCTTTCCTTCATATTGCAAAATGACCACACAGGTTAAACTTCTAAGCTCAGGCCCATTGGAGGAGACACTTCACAGAAGCCTCTTGCTGATAAAAAGGCTTTTCCTTGTTTAGCTCTCCATAAACTATCCATTTAAAGCTATAAAGCCCAGACGGCCACTGCTTGCTCCTGGAGAAAAGAACAGATGCTTGACAGTAACAAGTCTAGAGTAAGGTCCTCTCCACACTGGAGTCAGAACTATGCTGCTATAGCTAATAAGGAGTTTTAGTAGGTTTCTCTAAGTCACAGGGGCATGGATTTTTCTGGGGTTTTCGTGGTTTATTAGTTGTAGCTAGTAAAATTTTGACCCCCAGTATGAGTAAGGGCTTTTAAAAGGAACAGAAGAGCGGGGAACAGGTTTCCTGTGCACTGGGGGACATTGTGATTCCTGAACTTGGAATTCACGGAAAGACGGCCACTTCTGGTTTTGCAAAGTTGCTTTTTCCTCTGCCTCCTGTAAGTGGCCTCACGTTGGCTCCAAAGAGGGCCTTTTTTTTTAAATTTCTACAACTGTCCCTCTCTGATTGCAGATCTGTTACCATTGGGATGACACCCGAGACCCCCACTGGAAATCTCCAATCTTTTGAAAAAACCCGGAAGTGAGGAGTGTGCACGGATGCTGAATGTTTGGGAATGAGAGGATGAGTGAGTGAGGCTTGAAACACACCACATTGAAAATCCCGCCACAGCAACAGCAGCAGCAGCGCTGTTAGTGAGCTGAGCACTGACTTGCGTAGAAAACCTGACATCGGCCGTCTTCGGGAAGAGGGAATGACTGGTTTCTATCAAAAATAAGCAGTCTCTTCTTCCGACAGAGACTAGAACTAGCTTTTCTGTCTTTTGGCCAGTGCGAAGCGGAATGACTAGTTTGGGAGAGAGGAAACTAGGTTCAACTGTGGTGCTCTTTGTTTGAGGTCTGGCTTTTGCTGCTGAAGAGAGATGGAGTCTGGGTCTCTGGCCCGCCTTCTGTAACCTTTGCCACACAATGCTGTCAGTGCATGGGATAAAAGGAGGGGTGAAGGATTTTCAGTCTAAGAGTGAGTGTGTGTGAATGAGGCGGTATCCACATTCTCAACTTCAAGTCATTGCAGTTTATCTTTTCCCAAAAAAGGGTTAGCAGTTGCATTTCATAAACTAACCGAAGTTCAGTCTACTGATGCAGCATAAGAGGTGTAAAAAGAAAAGAGGAAAAAAAGGAAAGTCGCTCTTTAGGGCTTTTTATTTTAGGGAAACACTGACGAATGTTCAGAGCTCCCGTTCTGAGTGACGCTTGTCATGATCTTGTTTCATCAAAGCGCCTTTCCTTCCTTAATATTGTTCAACTGTGAATGTAGAAATGGGGGAGGGGGGAAAAAACTCTTGCGTTAGAGGGAATAGAAACTGTCAAACAAGATTTCAGACTTAAACAAAACAAAAAAACCCATAAATGTAAGTGCTCCGAATTGGCAATGAGAACGCAAAGGGAAAGATCTCTCCTGACTTGTACTGTAGCAGCCCGAACACCCACTAAATTGTGCCAAAGAGTTTAAAAACAATAAAGTAAACTTCAGGTAATATTTTGGATTGCAAAATGAGGATAAATTCAATGTTCAAACAAAATCTGATAAAATGCCATTTGGAAACTGCTTGGCCTTTTGTGCTCTTTTATTTGATCGAATTTAATGTGGTATGGGTCTTTTGCTGCACTTCAAAACAAAAAAGGAAAAAAAGAGAAATTTATATAAATATATATATACTGGCTTGAGCTTACACAAGACGGCACTTGTAAAAGGTTCTATTTTTCCACTGCAGTTGAAGATTAATAAAATGGTGTCAAACATTCCCCAGTACTTTCTTTTTTGTATTCTTGGTCTTTCCAATTAAAAGGGGAACCCATTAGCTTGTTTTTAACAGTGTACTAAAAGTCTGATGGGCAACCTTGGGACAGACTGGCTGTTTGCCACTCCCTTAAGCATACAGCTTTGTTTTATTCTCTAACATGAAGGATGTGAAGGATCAAAATCTCTTGTCTCTTTTTAAATCAATTTTTTTGTTCTTTGAGGCATAGTCCCTCAATTATTCTGGATTTTATCAGCAATAAGACATGAAAAATCGAGAAGGTGTAGGGTTTGAAACAATTTTTAATTTCATCTTTATTATGCAGTTATTGATATTACCAGCATTTCTGAATTTGCAGCTTAACTTGGGCATTTTTAAAGCTGTTTGCCTGTGGGAGGGAGAAGGGAAAACCTTCATCTAGTATTTTGCAAGAAGCAGGTACAAATCTGTTTTATCCCCTTCCTTCTTTCCGCAACTGATCCTGGAATCCATGATGATGGTATCCACTTCTGTTGCCCATCTGCACTGCAGCATCCACAATAGCTCTTGTACAGGGTATCGGATATGTGCCTTTCAGTGCCGGGTTCAGAATGCAGTCAAAGTGCCGACCTTTGAACCAGTGTACAAAAAAAAAAAAAAAAAAAAAAAATCCCAGGTGTTTAGAGGAGAGGACAGCTCTGTTTGTGAATTGGGAGAGTTGACCACCTCCTAAACATTGGTTAGGGAGAGACCTGGGTCACATTTCTATTAATGCCTTTTCTTTTCGTTTTGTTTCTTGACGTGGGTTGGGGTTTCCTAAAAAAGCCATTCCTGAAGTTGGGGAGGGGGGACGTGGAGGGGAGAAATCTGGTCATTCCTCAGTGCTACCTGTTTCTGTCCTGTGTGGCTGTTCAGCTGTAGACAGCAGGAGAATAAAGTACGCTGAGACAGTAGTAGAAACAAATCTTGTGTCTGTCATGTTTTTGTTCCAGGGAAAGCAGTTCTTGAAACTGTTCAAGCTAATCCTTAACAACTTTCACACAAGCAACACCATCCCACAGTGTGGTAGTGAGGAAAAACTGTCTGTCACCTCCAGTGTTGGTGCTAGGCCTGCAACTGTTATCCTTTAATCCTGTAACCACTGTGGTTTGGAGAGAGGGACAAATATTTAAAAAAAAAAAAAAAAAAAATCTTAAAAGCCAGTTTCACTGCCTGGCAGACTTAATTAATGGGTTAAATCCTTGATTTTTAAATGTGCAATTTCAGCACCCGGATCAAAATGTGCTTGTTTCAGCAAAGCATTTTGGTAGCTCACAGCCTGGGCTTTGCACCGCCAGCTTTGCCCTGCCACATGAGGTAAAGGTTAATGTGTGACTGGGGAAGGGATACAGAGGGCCGGAAATATTGCTGTGCTGGAAGTGGCTTAAGAAGCTTTTGGTCTCAAGTAGCAGTTCAGTTCATATTGTGCTGTAGCATTTCTGTATGTTTCTTACGCTTTTCTTTTCCTGGTCAAATGTCTTGCCAAAGGCAGCTAATGGCACTGCCCTTGCCGTTGAATGGAGGGGGAAAAGTTAATGTAATCTTTCAAAGTGCCCACTTAATGCAGTCCTAGTCCTAATGCGGTCCAGTTCAGAACCAAGCAACTTTAATTGTCTCAATTCTGTCAAATTGTCAGCCAGACCTAATGAGGTTGGTGCTTATTTGGCTTCTGAGAGTACGTTTTTTTATATATCTTTAATCTGTATTGACACTTACATACTGTTACTGTGTCACCTAATGAATTGGCAGTTGTGACCTGTTGACGATGACTGATCGGAAAGGGTCCCTCTTACTAACAAATTGGTACCACTGATTTTATTTACCTTCTAAATAAAAGCTGCTTTATTTTGGTTTTCATTATTTTTGCTGCTTCATTTTATATAGCTACCGCATCTCTTGCCAGAAACCCTCCTCCTCTACTTTGCTCAGTGAGACTGTGTGGGTGTACTCTCTGATTGCATGAATGACACTCTCTCGTCTAGTTTCCTGTTTGGGGGAGCTGGAGGTGACTGTCTCATCCGCCCATATGTGCTATTCTGACATGCATCATCACTGAGCAGGAATAGCAGCACTGTACAAAACTCTTCATGGAAGAAGTCTGGCCTCTTCGATCAGGGTTGGCTGTCTGTTTTGGTTCTTTGATCTCCAGCGCTGCCTCCGTTCTGTATGTGCATTTGCTGTGTAGCCTCGTAAGTGATGGTTAGTTATTTGCCTCCTTCCTCCCCCCTGCCCCTCCCCCCGGGCCTAATAATGCATAACTTGAGCAGTGGGGGTAGAACTACAAAGCACCGGTGAGAGGCTTATCAACCTGTTTGTAAAGGAGGACTGAGCTTGCTGGGATCCCACTTACTGCCAATTAGAACCTGGGCTTATGAGTGTAACACCCACGGCTCACTTTGACAAAACTAGTCTCTGCACATACATATGATCTTGTGTTTAGATAGCGGGATGAACGAGGTGGCTTTGGCAGTCCCTGAGAACCTCATTTCCCCCTTTGGGATGTGGCCGTTTCTGACAGCATGGCAAGCCTATGACATCTTAGGCAAGTATTGGTGTCTAGCTTCAGCAAAGGCGGCAGTGCAGGGAGGTAGAATGCAATTAGTCAACAGGGTCTTGCCATTACCCTCTGATTACCCTCTTAGGTGAAGTCCCCAGGCATCCACTGCGTGGGCAGGGCTTTAGTTTTATGTCTCATCTCTTGAACCAGTGCTTCCCAAGATTGTGGCCTTACGATGTGTGGAATAGCTCCCTGTTTCCAGCTGCTCTGCAGCATTAAAAGAAGTGAAAATCCGTCTTTTCCATGGAGGCATTTGCAGCTGGGCTGTTGGGTGATATGTGAATGGGAGGGAAGGTGTCAATACGGAGAAACTTGAACGGTGTCTTAGCCAAGCCTAGTTAGGGACTTCCTAATGTGCTCACCTATATCCTACCTCCCTTCCCCCCCCCACCTCAGGAGAGATGGTAGGCTTTGTCGGGGTGGGGGAGGAGGAAGATGGTACATAGAGTCCATGCAGTTCCTACAATCTGTATTGTGAAGTCTCACCTAGCTGATCAGAGAAATTATAGTACCTTCCTGCTCATACAAGTGAGGTTGCTAGAGCCAGCTTTTACCACCGGTGCTGCTGATGTTAAGCTAGCACGAATCTGAACCAGGATGAGTACCATTCTGAAAGGCGCATTTGTGCTGATTAGGTAAGGCCTCCAGGGAGGTGATTCACGGCGTATGTCTCATTCTCCCTGGATCACGGTGCAGCCGGTTCCCCGTTGCCACGACACTCTCCCTACCCCTTGTACTTGCTGCATCTTCAGCTCCTGACAGAGGTAGCAACAGCAGGAATACTGTGGGTTCAGCCCCCAGGCTCTGTTCTGCCAGTGTTACTTCTCAAGAGCCATCCTGCAGTTCAGCAGGTTAAAATTGTGTGCCAAATGGCCGCCTTCAGCCTCAGGGCCCTGTGTAGCTGATGGGTTCAATGGCATTAAAATCACCTCTCCAACTGCACGCTGCCCCGTTAGGACACAGCCTCGTCTATGATGGTGTTTACAGTAGCCTCCGCTTAGGACCCTTCCTGCTTCCTTCATCTAACTGCTGAGTTCTGACTGCCTTACTGAGAACACTGCATCTGAATGTAAAACAGCAGAGGGGCATTGCGGTGCTGTACAAGAGTGAGGGCTGAAGACCGTCGGCAGCACCTGCCACCCCGTGATCTGAAAGCACTGTCCATTCACTAAGCTTCGCAACCTCCTTGTGCCTGATGTGAAATGAACACCACTACATAAGAACGGCTACACGGGGTCAGACCAATGGTCCGTCTAGTCCAGTATCCTGTCTTGCGACAGTGGCCAATGCCAGGTGCTTCAGAGGAAATGAACAAAACAGGTAATCAAGTGATTCTCTGTCACCCTTTCCCAACTTCTGGCAAACCAGAGGCTAGGGTCCCCATCCCTGCCCGCTACTGTACCCTATTGAAATGCAGGGGCAAACCAGTGAGATGGAATGGAGTTTCCCTCACTGGAGTTCAACCAGGCCCCTAGTGTTAACACATTTCTCTTTCCAAAGGTTCCTGGAGCCTTAAATTACTATCTGGTCAGGACCTCTTGTTTCAACACCTAACAGCCTGGTGTTCTCTTGTAGTCGGGTGGGGAAGGAAGGGGGGGGTTGGTTCTGTAACAACGTGCCAGCGTAAAACAAGGCACGAGATAGGCCCGTGTAAACTTCAGATGTTTTTCACTATCTAGGCTTATGAACCTGATAGGCAGATTCTACCCATGCGTAGAGCTAGGAATATTTGCCCACTGATTTGCATATCCATACCGGCCCATGTCCTCCTACCCTGGAGAGCAATCCCACAGAATTCCCTGTGGCTTCTTGCAAAGGCAAGTGAGATTTAAGCTCATCTCCATTGATATTGCTAGCTCACAGACAGTGGTCCACTTACCCAAATAAGGGGTTGAAAATACCAGAAAAGAGGTCTCTAGATTCCAAAGGTGGGCTCTGAAAAAGAGGCCTGTATTATGCCACAACCTCATTAAATCATTTGATTTTCCCCCTAACCAGTTACACTAATGCCATCCTGCAGCTACAGTTGTTAAAGCCACAGATACTTTACGTTGCTTCTGGTGACATCCTGATGCCACAAAACTTATTTAAGAGAGTCACACCAAGCTTGCCGGCCCAAAGTAGCTCCCAAAATCCAGAGCATCTTTTGGTGTTGGTGACTTTGTCGAGACCAAAACTGTGAACGTCGTGGTAATGTCGCAGAACCTGCAGTGCCTATAAACTGGCTGCTGAATGGAACAAGGGTGAATCCTCTTTGAGCATCAAATAAAAATTGTCCGTACTTAAGAGGGGTTATAAATAACGTAGCTGAGCATGGGATTTGATTGCACTTTAAGAACCAATTACTTGTACTTGCGCCATTAGTTTCCTCCTGAATGTGGGAGTGAAAAAGAAAAATAGGGTCGGGTCCTCAGCAGATGTACCTTGCTGAAGTTAATTCCTAGATCCCCAGGCCAAAAGGAACCATTGTGATCATCTAGTCTCAGCCCTTGTATAACACAGGCCAGAGAACTTCCCGCAAAATAATTCCCAGAACAGATCCTTTATAAAAACGTCTAATCTTGATTTAAAAATTGCTGGTGATGGAGAATGCACTGTGGCCCTTGGTAAATTGTTCCAGTGGTTAATTATTTTCACTGTTACAAATGTATGTCTTCTTTCCAATCGGAATTTATCTAGCTTCAACTTCCAGCCATTGGATTGTATTAGACCTTTCTCTGCTAGACAGCAGAGTCTGTTAGTAAATATTTGTTCCCTATGTGGGTTCTTATAGACTGTTGTCAAGTCACCCCCTTAATCTTCTCTTTTAAACTACATAGATTGAGCTTATCACTATAAGGTAAGTTTTCTGGCTCTTCTCTGAATCCTCTCCCAATTTATCCACATCCTTCTTGAAATGTAGACACCAGAACTGGACACAGTATTCCAGCAGCAGTTGCACCAATGCTAAATGCAGAAGTGAAATAACCTCTCTAATGGACTCGAGAGTCCCCTATTTATGCATCCAAGGATCTCATTACCCCTTTTGGCCACAACGTCGCACTGGGAGCTCACGTTCAGCTGATTATCTGCCCCCAAATCTTCATCCTGTAAGTACAGCCTCCATTCTTTGTTCCCAGATATATACATTTACATTTACCCGTATTAAAACACTTATTGTTTGCTTGTTACCCAGTTTACCAAGCGATCCAGATCACTCTGTATTAGCGACCTGTCCTCTTCATTATTGACCATTTCCCCCAATTTTTGTCATCTGCAAACTCTATCAGTGATGATTTCATGTTTTCTTCTAGGTCATCGATCAAAATGTTAAATAGTGTAGGGCCAAGAACAGATCCCTGTGGGACACGCTTGCTCAGTGATAACTCCCCATTTACAATTACGTTTGGAGACCTATCAGTTAGTCAGTTTTTAATCAATTAAATATGTGCCGGGTTAATTTTATATCATTCTAGTTTTTCTAATCAAAATGCCTTTCAGTACCAAGTTGAATGCCTTACGGAAGTCTAAGTATATTATATCAGCCTGGTTACTTTTATCGAGCAAACTTGTGATCTCTTTTAAAGAACAAACCAACAGTTTCTATTTTCCATAAACCCGTGTTGATTGATATTAATTATATTGCTATCCTTTAATTTTTATTAATTGAGTCCTTTATTACCTGCTCCATTGTCTTGCTTGAGACGGATGTTAGACCAACAGGCTTATAATTACCCGGATCATCCTATTTACCCTTTTTAAATATTGGCATAACGTTAGCTATCCAGTTTTCTGCAACTTATGTAGTGTTCCAAGGCTGGAGCTATGCTGAATTACACCAGCTGAGAATCTGGATTTAGGGGCTTGACTCCCCTTGAATTTCAGTGGAGTTTGGCTCCTGACATTCCCTGTCATGCTTTTGAAAACCCCAGCCTTTAGTTTCTAATTTCAAATGAATGACGTTAGCCGCAGCACACAAATGTGGCTGCAAATGAGGTTGATTCTTTAAAGCATCGCGATCTTAACAAAGAGGAGGTAGAACACAAGTCTGGTCTACAACAGCTATGTGAAATTGACATCAGAATTTACCAGCCCAGGCATAAAATCTTCCCACACATCCTTACTGCAGCAGTGGTACCAGGCAATGCTTGAAGGAGGTTCTTGAATATCAACATTTAAAAGCCAAGCCTATAGGGGGAGAGTGAAGAAAACTAATGCTATTTTATTATGCCTTCATGTTTTGCTCTTGTTGGTTTTGTTTTTTTTAAGTTTCCCTGGTAAAAGGACAATTAGGTTATTTTTGCAAGATGGAACGGAAGAGTCCAATTCTGCAAACCTTCTGGCATGTGAGTAACCTAGGTGAGTAGTTCTACTGATGTGAAAGGGCTGCACAGCTCCCCAGCTCCTGCTGGCTATTATTAAAGCAATATATTCAATAATACCGAAGGAGAAAACAGACCTGTTTGCTGAATGGAATTCATGAAAGAGATGGCAGAAAAATTGATCTTCGGGCTCAGATGGCATTCCTGGTATGTCTGGAACCTCCTGTGAAGCCTGAGAGTTTGCAGGATGGAATGAATGTAAGACTTTCTTGGGTAGCAGCATTGTCTAGTGGGTAAGACACTAGGCTGGCAGCCAAGCGATCTAGATTCTATTCCTGCCCCTCACCTGCTGTGTGATTTTGGGCAAGTCACTTACCCTCTCAGTGCTGCTGTTTCCTCTCCCATCCTTGGGCTTGTCTGCTTAGATTGTACATTCTTTGTGGCTGGGACTGTCTTTCTGATTATTTGTTTGTACAGATTCTAGCACAACCCTGAGCTTCCTTGGGAACTCCAGGCACTATAGTAATTCAGATCAGAAGTAAGGATTCAGCCTCTCAAGTGCATGGTCGTTAAGCAGTGTCCGATGACAAGCTGCTGGTTTGTCGTTTGCCTTCAGACTACTGGGCTGCGACTGAAACAAAAGCCCGCCTTTTGGGCCAGCCTACGTTGGGAAATTAGTGAAAACCCGCGCATTGTGTAGTTACCCTTGTGCAAATCCTATGCAGACACGCTGCAGCAAAGCAAAGTGGCACCTGCAACCAGCTGCAGCTTAATCTGGTGCCCTACTCAAGGGAACCAGTTTGCACCCACGCAGCTTGCCTACATTACATTTGGGCCGTGCAAATTTCCTTACCATAGACCAAGCCTGACGGGTAGGGCTGTAGATTCCCCCAGCACCAGCTGCGCAGCGGTCACGCTTGGGCTGCTGAGCTTTCATGGCTCTCCCCAGAGCCACTGGAAAATCGTAACCACTTCGGGCCAGCGCTGCTGTGTTAATGGTAAATGAACACACAATTTAAATAAAGGTGGTGGTGTTACAGTGGTTGGTCCATTGTGCTTGGTGCTGTACGTCTACAGTCTGAAACGGTCCCTGCCCTGAAGAACTACAGTCTAAATAGACAAGGCAAAGGGGTGGGAGAGGAAATGGAGGCCCAGCAAGAGGAAGTGGCTAAATGTGGTGTTTTTTTCACGTAGTCTATGGAGCCTCCAAAAAATACTGTTTTGTTTTTTTGTGTTTAAACTTAAAACTCTTCCTCTGGGCTTGTGAAAGACCCAGGTCATGGTGAAAACGTGCCACAGCTACTACCAGACTGTAATCTCTTGGGGATAAATCTTTTATTCCTGGCACTCTGTCCATAAGCGTTGCCACCACCCTGTTGTGAGCACTGTAGCGAGAATAAGCGCGCCCTGTTATGGGAACTGCCTGACATGGCCTGTGCAAGGCGGGTTGCTTCTGTTTTGAAATGCTATTTCATAGCCTTGAAAAATGATTCTACACCCTGCACCAACTCATGGCTTGCAGTAGGTCCAAACTCACCCACTTCCCGGGGCTCGATTTCATTCCAAAAAGGACCTTAAGTTGAGTTAGGAAGCTTGGTCTTGAGCTTAAGCCACTGGCTTCGGACTCAGGAGATCTTGGTTAAATTCCTGGCTCTGCCACAGGTTTCCTGTGTGCTTTTAGTCAAGTCACTCAACCTCTCTCTGGGCCTTAGTTCCCCATGTGCAAAATGGACCATTCCCCCCACCCCCCCTTTGACTGATTTACTCCCTGGCTTTATAGACCATGGAGGACCTAGGCAGCTCTCACAGCTTCCCCTACCTCTTTCTGTCAAGGGCATATTTTCCCCTCTGTTCGTAATTCACATTAAGAGCTCTTACATCTTGCTCAGTGCATAAGAATGGCCACGCTGGGTCACATCAAAGGTCCATCTAGCCCAGTACCCTGTCTTCTGACAGTGGCCAATGCCCAGTGCTTCAGCGGGAATGAACAGAACAGGGAATCGTCAAGTGATCCATCCCCAATCACCCATTCCCGGCTTTCGGCAAACAGAATACTATCACTTCATCTTCTCCTTGGTCAGACACTGTAAAGATGCCCTTCCAAGAGATTCTTAGCCGGTTTGTCTCCCAACATCCTAGCTATGGCCCGTGCCCACTGAAGTCATTGGGATTTCTCTACATTTACTGGCCTTGGTTTTCTGCAGATGTCCTGCAGTTCCTTATTGTCCCCCGCTCTCGCCTTAGATTATAATGTCATCAAGATAGAGCGTGTCTCTCCCCTAGGAGGTTGTGCAGCACCTAGGTCTGTTTAAGTAACTTAGTTACCAAGTTAACATAAATATGAGAGAGAGAGAGAGAGAGAGAGAGAGAGAGAGAAAGAAACACAAACATGAGAGATGCTTGAAAATCCATGCAGAGCAGGTGAGGCGGAGAGATGTAGGGGAGACTGTGATAGGAGGTCTTGCACAAACAGTGGAGAAACTAAGAGGTGAAGGGGAGGTCAGATCTAAGCAGGCAGAAGGAGGAGAGTCAGAATATTGTCCATGGAGGGATTTAAGAACAAAGATGGCAGTTTTGAACTGGATTCTGCAATCGCTGGGGGAGCCAGAGTTGCTGTTTGAGAGGGAGATAAGTGGTTGTGTTCTTACATCGACAGAGAGAAGGGGTGAAATCCTGACTCCGTAGAAGTCTATGGGTGTTTTGCCATTGACCTCAGTGGAGCCAGGATTTCACCCAAGCTGATGGGTTTTTTTAACACGGGTCCATGATATTAATGCTCTAAGGGCTCGTGCATGTGGAAATTGATCGGCACAGTTATTGCAGAGTAGCTACCCACTCTGTTACTTACAAAGCGAAGTAATTATTCTAGATAAAATCTCTTTGATTCCGGAAGACGGGCCACAGGGGGACATTTTACCTCCAGCCCTTTGTGGATTTATACAAGAAGCCAGCGTATTAGAACAATCAGAGGGAGTAAAACTACAAGGGAAGATACCCTGGCTCCTTCCTCGGGTGGGCGATTGCCCTGTCACACTGGCACAGCTCCTTCGACACCAGAGATGATGTTCCTGCTTTTCCCTGCTGGGCTATCGGGGTTGGGGTTCTCTGGGGGTTGGTTGTAGAAATGTGAGACAATTCCTTTGCGTGGAATATCGGGGCCAGATCAGGCTAACCCCTTATTCACGTGAGTAATCTCCCCCAAGGGTGTCCCTTTGCAAGAGCAGGATCTGGGTGCATGCGTAATGCAAAGTGAGCAGTAAGGCTTGGATACCTACAACGCCAATGACTGGGGATGCTAGACAGTACCTGTAATACAAATAATATGCCAGATCCAACTTTGCGGCAGAAACCTGAGGACAAAGGCCTAGAATGTGAAGCGCCGAACTCCCATTGATTTCAGACGTGGAATCCAAGTGGATGACAGTAGGGTAAATAAGAGGGTTTTTTTTGTTACTGCCCAACCTGGACTGGATTAGAGCTGGCAAGAGACTGGTGAAAGCCCCCATTGCCAATCTGTTTGTTATCCAGAACCACGTGAGCATCTTTTCCTCAAAAGCATTGTTGCCTTTGCAGATCTTGATTGTAGCTGGGATTTTCAAGGCGCCTGAGGGAGTTAGGGACCCCACTCTTATTGACAGTCAATGGAAATGGTGGAATGATGTTTCAATTATAGTAATGTGAAAGGAACTTCTTTGGCCAGTCTGCTGCCTCCCCTCAATTCAACCATTTCAATAAAGAAAGCACTAAGAGGCCAGATTCTTAAAGATAGTTTAGGGTCCTTTGATTTCAGTGAGACTTGGGTACCCAATACCTTTAAGAATCTGGCTCTAAGTCTCATTAGCATTAAGCTTCACCAATGAGGAGAGAATGCCTGATGAGAAATGAAACCAGGAGGTAGGGTGCACCTTCAAAATTGATCAAAGGAAATACTTTTCCACAAAGCATGTGATTTGATTGCAGAACTTCCTGCCTCATGCTATTGTTGGGCCCAAGAATTTAGCCAAATGAAAAGAGGGGTTGGATGTAGTGGGAATAAAGGACCTAACTCGTTTTCAAATGGAGCTTGATAAGTTTATGAATGGGAGTATTAGGAGTTGTCTGTGTTAGTAGGGGACTCCACGACCCAGGGGGGTGTCTCCTGGTGGTGTGTTCCTGTGGATAACAAGGATGGCCCGAGCTGTTATAGTTAATAGTAAAACGGGCTCTGTGAGGGACAGTCAACCTTCTGTTTCAGGGTTTTAGCCAATCTCTATTAGGGTATGTCTACACTGCACACACAAGCTCGGGGTCTGACTCAGGTTTGAGCCCAATCCCCACTTCCATCCACACACGAGTTAGCAACACTCAGGACCCTGCAAGGGGGTGGGTCAGAGCCCGCTGTGACTCAGGCCCGACACCTGTCAAAACTGGCCTTCTAATATCTCTCTCTGTGCGTTTCTACTGAGCCCATCAGCCTAGTCTACAGCATGGAATCTTCTCAGTGGAACGTTATAAGATTTTAACCCACTTACAAAAGTAAGGTTAAGTTTCATATTTCAGTCCGAGAGCTTCCAAATGGGCTATCCCTTAATGCTCGTTCTGGGGCTGGACTCAGGTTTCCAAGTGTCTCGCTCTTTTCCCCTCCTGTGCTAATTCTTGCAAGGACGTCAGTTCCCAGCTGACTCCAGATGCTGAATTCAGATGCCGTGACACCTGCCCCCCTTCCCAACATGCACAGACAGAGGCCGTGCTGAGTTTTTATTTTGCATCGAAATTAACTTCAGACTTGATAGAAGGCCTCAATTTGTACTTCAAAGTATTCTGCGGCAATCTGCGAGCGTGAACAAATCCTGAAATTCTGCCTCTTGGTTTTTTGTTTTTTTTCCATAGCCCTATTTGCGGTAGAGGAGCAAGGTTGGGTTTTCTTGTTAAGTCCCAAATGCCAAGGCATATTTACAAGCCTGGCTTGTGCATTTTAATTCTGCTTTAGTGAAACTCTGCTTCCCTAGAATCAGGGCTATCGATCTATCTATGGAATATCACCCAATATCTGTCTGTCATCACCATCGGTATTCAATATCTATCTACCTCTGCAGTGCACAATCACTGTAATAATTGAGCCCACTTGACAGGTTGCTTAAGAGTTAAGCACAAACGAAAATGGAAATGAATGCATTTTGCTGCTAAAGTTTATTAACATGAACACACACTCATATCTACCCTAACCTGAACAAACACACACACACACACCCTACTAACCTTTACTCACCTGAGTAATTGTTCCTCTTGTCTGCTTTCAGAGGTAAGGACTGGGCAAGCAAAGATTTGCAGACTCAGGCCCTCAGAGCGTAAGCTTGCTGGGGCAGTTACTTTGTCGCATTGTCAGTGTTCAGCGGCTAATAAATGAAAAACTGTCAGGCTAGTTTCATCTTTGCTGTTGGGCGATGAGACGTGAAAACCCAGTTCACGGTATGCAGGGGCAGGGCAAATTATGCTGCTTGCAATGGTGAAGTAGGGGACACTCTTTGAAAAAATATATAATTGACTGGAGTGAGTTACTATGACAATGTCAAAGCGCTTTCCCAAGAGCTAGACGTTATGAAGTCTATTGACCAGCAGAAATACTTTAGCGTCTTTCATCCCCATAGCACTTTGTGCAGTATACACAGGGATCACATCCCCCACGCCTGAAAAGCAGCCACCTCTGGGGCAGAACGTGGAAGCTGTGTAACTGCTTCCAGCAATGTTACGCAACTGCTTAGAGCAGGAAATGAAGAGGAGCATAACCAAGTGAAACTGCAGAAGGGGTGGATGCGAATGGAATTACCCAAGGAGGGGTTTGGCCCGAACACCAGGGGATGGCAGTATTGCCTAGTGGATAGGGCATTAGATGGGGACTCAGGAGACCTGGATTCCTTTCCCAGCTCTGTCAGTGGCTTGCTGCGTGACCATGGGTAAGTCATGTCTCCCCTTGTGCCTCAGTTTTCCCATCTGTAAAATAGGGTAATAATACTGATCTGCTTTGGAAAGGGCTTTGAGATCTAGGGATAAAAATAAGAGCTAGGTATTCCTATTATTAGTGAAAAGTGCCATAGTAGGATTTCTTTTATTGCACCACACAAGACCCACCACCCCTCTTAACACTGGGCTGGGACATTGGTTAAACTCTTACCTAGGGGGAAGACTGTCACCTATTGAATGACCAGCACTGCTTCTTAGGGGCCCACCCAAGTAATGACATAGCACAGCCTGTGGGAGCTGGAAGGGTCAGAGCACACAGCGATCTGCTACTGAGACAAGATCTCTTTCAGATATCAGTGAATTTCCCCTTTGTGGGCATGCAGAGACAACTCATTCAACAAGTGAAAAATATGACTGAGAGAAAAGTCACTGAGTAGCTGACTTTAATATCCATATTCCTGTTGGCTACACTAGCACACAATCAGACACTAAAGGACTACCCAGGATCTCCTGAGTACGTGACCCAGCTGTGCCACTGAGGGTGAAGTCAGGTCACTCTGACTCAGTTTCCCTATCTGTAAAAGGGAGATAAGAGCCCACAGAGATGAAATATGGTGAAGATTCATGTGTTATTTGCAGCATTCATCTCAGGTATTTACATAGAAACACAGTTTGGTTTTCCAATCAACCACACATGTTTACTTCTTTTTCCATTCTCCCTACTCCAGGAAGAAAGGCTTTCCGGTGAAGACAGTGACCTCTGAGATGTAGGTTCAATTCCTGCCTCGGTCACAAACATCCTGTGTGATCGTGGTCAAGATTTCGAAAAGTCTTTTGATTTTGGAAGGGCAACTGGAGCCTCCTTAAAGCAGCCTGGTTTTCAAAGCACTGAGCATCTGCTCTCTGGACACCCAGGTTTGGGGCACCCCAAATCCCCAGGTCAGTTTCAAATCTCTCTGGGTTTCAGTGCCCCATCTGCACAATGGGGTTCATGAGGCTTCCTTTCTCCCACTCTTTGGTCTGTTTTGTCCATTTTAGACTGTAAGGCCCAGATCTTGAAAGGTTCTTCGGCTCCGACTTTCCATGGAAGGACAAAACCAATGAGGAGTCCGGTGACAGACTAACAGATTTATTTGCCACCGGACTCCTTGTTGTTTTTGTGGATACAGACTAACACAGCTACCCCTCTGATCATTGGAGGACAATATCTCTTACTGGCTGTGTGTGCGTCCCCACAACTGGACACCTCAACTGGGGCCTCTGGGTGTGACCTCAGAAAACCAACAACCATCAACTCTACAGACCTCTTGACACCGACAACGATGTGTTTGTTAAAAGGATACATTCAGGCCCTGCATCAACCCCCGTTAACATACACGGCTATATGGAAACCCGCAGTGACAGCTTCACCAGAGAAAGGCTAACAGTTATTAATAAAGCCCCTGGGCAGCTAACTGAAAAAATAATGTAATTCCATAATGGAAGCCTCAAAATAGAGAGATATTTAAAGAATAATATGTTCTCACTGGGGAAAAAAAATCCCACGCCCCATTGCATGTATTTAATGGGGTTTGGGTTTTTTGGTTTTTTTTTTCTCTCCCACTGTTCTATTTAAAATGTCTCAATTTTATTTTGATCTTTCATACATAATATGGAAGTAATCTACTCCTACGGCTTTCTTGAGAAGACTTGAGAAGGAATAAATCAGTTTGCAGGAGCTCTCCAACAAAACAAAACACTTCCCATCGTGTCAATCAGGGCTGCGTGACTAGTGAACTGGGGAGCGTGCTGGGGGTTGTAGATGCTAGCATGAAATACATCCTTTGGAGGAAGTACCACCCACAGTCCCCCTCATGGAGACCCCTTGCCCGCGATGGGCACACAGGTAAAGTGATCATGCCATCCTAAGCTCCAGTGAGGTTGGCTGGAGGGGGGTGTTGAGAGTCGATTGTTGCATCAATGCTTAGACTCAGTGGCCATAAACTCTGCACCAGGCATGCCCAGGAGTTACAGACTCCCGCTGGAAGGCTGGCATAGCAGTTACAGTGTGGCTCTGGGTGTAGGTTGGTGGGATGTGGGGGGGATTCAGTTCTCCATCTCTGCTTCGCTCCATGCACAGAGTGTGTGTTTTATCAAGGGGGGGAGAGACTGGCAGACTCAGTTTTTCCCCTTGGGTATGCAGAATCCCATTTCAAGCAAACACCCCCTAAACCAAAAAAATGTCAGTCAAACCTTAGGCCTGGAAATGATCAGTGTGGAAAACCTCTCCAGTGGGCACTTCAAATGCCCCTGAATTACTTAGACACTTTTCACAATCCCACCTGTTAGGCATCTAGGACATCAGCACAAACCTAAGGGCAGAGGCCAAGCTCCAAAGGGAATGGACTAAATTTGATTCATGTGTAAAATTTCCAGCACTGGCAGGGGGAGGAAACGACACCAAGGTCTTGAAACTGCTGATCACCTTAAACGAATCAATTATAACCACAGGCAGAGGTAGCGTTTACACAGGACTTCCCCTCGCCAAGCGACTTGCAAACATCCCCTCCTGAGGGCTCCCTGCAGCTTTGTGAAGGAGGAGAAATTTCACAGACAGGGGGAAGCTCACAGGCCTAGGGTTTTCAAAAGTGACTCTGGTCTTGGGGCTGGCCTGAGCCTTCTTAAAGAGGCCTGGTTTTCAGCAGGGACAGGCGAGGGCTCCAGGCCTCTGAAGATTGGGCGCCGGAAGGGAGGGTCTCAGATCTGGGCCCCCAAAAACGAAGCAGAAAGACCAGGAGGACTTGTGGCAAATTCCAGACTCACAAATTTGTTTGAGCCTAAGCTTTTGGGTGGGGGGGAGGGAAACTGTGGCTAACTCAGTGGGCTCTGGCCGGCCGAGCTCAGTCGCCTCTTGACAGTTAGACGGGGGGGGAGGCAGACACCAGACAAATAACCAAGGAGGAGATTGAACCTGCCGCTCCTCTCTGGGAAGTTGTGGGATGAGCAGCAGAGGCGGCGGCCAGCTGGGGGGAGAGGAGAGGCGTGGGGAGGTTTATTTCCCCAGCTCCTCCTCTTCCCTTAAAAACACATCGCGGCATTTAAAGGGGGGGGGGTAAAAATTGAGGGGGGGGGATACGGGGACAGGATCCGACCCTCTTGGAAAGGACCAGGGCGGCTCTGGCCCTCTCGCCCTGTGCCTGGTTTGTTTATTTGCTCGCCGGGCAGGAGCCGGCATGGCCCAGGCGAGCCCCGGCCAGGCGGGGAGCCGGGCGAAGGGGTGAGCCCGCGGGCGAGCGGTGCCGGGCTGGGTGGGGATGCGCCGGGCAGGGATCCAGCCGGCCCGGCCCGGCCCGGCCCGGCTCGGCTCGGCCCGGCGGGGGGCCACGTGGTGCGGCCGGCGGGGGCTAGTGCGAGCGGAAGAAAGGGGCGGCAGGAAAAGGGAAGCGGCGGAGCCATTCCCGGTGGGGGGCGAAGGAGCCGCCCCACCCCCACCCCGGCGCTGCTCGGGGGGATCCGGCCGCGCCGAGCATGGAGCCCGCCGGGCTGCGGTGAGTCGGCTCCGCCGCGCTGGGCGCCTGCGGCCGGGGGTCGGGCCCCCGCCCCCGCGCTGGGGGGTCCCACGGGGGGCGGGGCGGGGCTGTCTCCTCCGGGCGGGTCCGAGCAACGCGGGCTGTAGCGGCCCCCGCGCCCCCCAGCCCGGCCCCCGCCCCATTGCACCCCTGGTCCCTCGCTCGCTGCCTAGACCCCCGCATCCCGACCCCCGACCCCCGCCCCATTGCACCTTCGCTACCTCCCCGCCCGCACCCCCCAGCCCGCCCCCCGGCCCCATTGCACCCCAGTTCCCTCTCCCCCGCCCCATTGCACCCCGGGTCCCTCGCTCGCTGCCTGGACCACCCGCATCCCGACCCCCCCCCGCCCCATTGCACCCCAGTTCCTTCTCCCCCGCCCCATTGCACCCCGGGTCCCTCGCTCGCTGCCTGGACCCCCCCGCATCCCGACCCCCGACCCCCGCCCCCGGCCCCATTGCACCTTCGCTACCTCCCCGCCCGCACCCCCCAGCCCGCCCCCCGGCCCCATTGCACCCCAGTTCCTTCTCCCCCGCCCCATTGCACCCCGGGTCCCTCGCTCGCTGCCTGGACCACCCGCATCCCGACCCCCCCCCGCCCCATTGCACCCCAGGTCCTTCTCCCCCGCCCCATTGCACCCCGGGTCCCTCGCTCGCTGCCTGGACCACCCGCATCCCGACCCCCCCCCGCCCCATTGCACCCCAGTTCCTTCTCCCCCGCCCCATTGCACCCCGGGTCCCTCGCTCGCTGCCTGGACCACCCGCATCCCGACCCCCCCGCCCCATTGCACCCCAGTTCCTTCTCCCCTGCCCCATTGCACCCCGGGTCCCTCGCTCGCTGCCTAGACCCCCGCATCCCGACCCCCCCCCCCGGCCCCATTGCACCTTCGCTACCTCCCCGCCCGCACCCCCCAGACTGCCCCCCGGCCCCATTGCACCCCAGTTCCTTCTCCCCCGCCCCATTGCACCCCGGGTCCCTCGCTCGCTGCCTGGACCCCCCGCATCCCGACCTCCCCCGCCCCATTGCACCCCTGTTCCTTCTCCCCTGCCCCATTGCACCCCGGGTCCCTCGCTCGCTGCCTGGACCCCCCATCCTGACCCTCCCGGCCCCATTGCACCCCCGCTCCCTCCCTGCCCTGACCCCCATCCTGACCCTCCCTCGGCCCCATTGCACCCCTGGTCCCTCCCCTCCCTTGCCCCTGCATCTGGACCCCCCCCATCCCAACCCTCCCCGAGGCCCCACTGCACCCCTAGTTCCTCCCTGCCCGGACCCCCCATCCTGATCCTCCCCTGGCCCCATTGCACCCCTGCTCCCTTCCTGCCCTGATGCCCACCCCCAGCCCCCTATATCCGTGAGTCCTCCACACCCCAACCTCCCCGAGTCCCCAGACTCCATTGCGTACGGACCCCCCCCACACGTCAATGCTTGGTCCCATTGCATCTGTGATGCCCCATTTCATACTGATCCCTGCATTTGTGACCCCCTCCCCACTAGCCACTTGATCCCATTGCATGTTTGATCCCTGCCCTCACCCCCCAGCTTCTGCATCTCAGACCCCCCCATCTCCCTGGACCCCATTGTATACTGATCCCCCCCCCAAACCCTGGCCCCCTGTATCTATGACCCCACAAGGGCACCCTAATTTCCCCAGACCACATTGTATACCAACCCTTCCACCCCCACCCCCTGGTCCCAATGTATCTGTGACCTGCCTGGTTCCCTGCATCTGTACCACCCGCCCAATCCTAATCCCCTCGTTCTATTGCATCTCTGGTCCCTACCCTGACCCCCAGCTCCCTGCATCTGTGACCGCCCCCTCCCGCCCCACATTCTGATCTCGGGCTAACTGCTTCATAGCATCCTAACACCCTGCATCCATGACACCCCCCCATCCTATCCATTGTATCCATGACTCCCCCATCCAAACACCCTGCATCCATGACACCCCGCCGCAACCAATTGTATCTGTGATCCTCCAACCTCTGTGTGCTGACCCCTGCCTACATGACCCCCACGCCCCTAACTCCCTGATCCCATTGTGTCTGTCCCCCCATTGCTTACTGACACCCTGAATCTGTGACCCCTCTAACTGTGATCTTCCCCCATCCTGATCCCAGGGCACCTCTGGGCCCTCCATATTCTGACCTCCTGCATCCTAAGACCTGTGACCCCATTGCATCTGTGACCCTCGCAGCCTAACTCCCGGGACCCTGTTGTGTCTGTGAGACACTCCAACCCTGATCCCCACCCCCCATCCCCATTGCATCATTGTCCCCCCATCCCATTGCAATCCCCGCCTCTGTGACTGCCCCCCACCCACCCTGCGTTCTGACCACTCTGCATATGTGACTTGTAAAGCTAATACAGCTTCACATGCAGCCCCCCCCACACCCTGTCCCATTCACGTGACCCTTCCCCCCAAGTAGGGCAAGCATGCCCCTCCCCCATCCTGCTCCCATTGTGTGTGTTCACCCCACTCTCTACACACTAGAGGGATCAGCTGGACAGACCCTTCCCCTCCCACCCCCATCAGCTCTACTTCGGGCTCAGGGACCAGACATCTGGAAGCAAATGCAACATCTGGCTGCTTGGGATGACTCTGTGTGGGGTGAGAGGGAGGGGCAGGGAGTCTGGGCTTGCAGGCTGATCTCTGTGAAGGCTCACAGCAGGGAGCTGGGGCTTTGCCAGCCAGGTAACGGTAGTTTATTGTTTGCAAGCATCTTCCTGGCTGGCTGGAGCGGAGGCAGGGATGTTCGGCTGGCTCCCAGGCCTGCTCTGGTGCCCTCCATTTGGGAAGTTGAGTGTTTGCGTTGTGGTTCGCAGAGCAGAGAGGAAGGGGTTAACGGTTTTGCCACTTGCTGTCACACAGGCTTGTTCTCACAACATTGCTGTTGCCTGCACAGTCAGACTCGCACTTTACACGGGATGCGGGTCACAGGCCCACGTGCACGCTCAGGACCACAGTGCTGCACGTTCACACTCAGTGTTATGCACCCTGATGCACGCTCCTTTCACACGCTCACAGCCTTACACGCCGGCACGCTCACTGCTACCCTGCTGCATGTCACAGCGCGCACACTCAGGCTCACGCACGCCCGTTCGTACGGCTAGTCACACACACCGTCGCACTCTTTGCACCCAGACACGCACACGCTCTCTCTCGCTCCTCTACACCAGCGGGCAAGCTTCCCTCCCACATCGTGCACACTGGCAGGATTTCACTCGCACGCTTGAGGCTCACGGCTGCACACCCATGCGCAGAGGTGCTGGAAGGAGAGAGGCTGCCGCAACCCTGGGCTGGAAGTGGTTCCCGTTGGATGCAGGGCGTACTGTTTGGTTCAATGGCTCTCAGCAACCCCACAGTGCAAAGTGTTCCAGCCCCCCCTTACCCATGCGCGCCATCTTTGCCGCCTTCCCCGATACCTGAAGCGATCTCTGTTGGGCAGCGAGTTACTGCTGCTTTGGTCACAAAGTGAAAGAGAAAGCAGGCAAGGGAAATGAAAAGTAATTAAGGGAGGAATCTTTCCCATCACCGCTGAGTAACCAAGAAGCTCAGGGGCAGGAAAGAGATTCAGATCTGCTGGGGGTGGGGAGGACACAGCCATAGCTGGTTTTTTGTAGGGGCTGGGGAAGGTACGCTATGAAAGGGGGTAACTCTCGAATCATCTTCCCCTGGTTTTTAAACTACCGGGCCTGGGAAGCTGTTGTTATCCGGGATGGTCCCATGGTGAAGTGGTGCCTGTCAAATGTCAATGTCGGTCTGAGTTTCAGTGAATTCTTTTCAGAGTAGCAGCTGTGTTAGTCCGTATTCACAAAAGAAAAGGAGGACTTGTGGCACCGTAGAGACTAACCAATTTATTTGAGCATAAGCTTTCGTGAGCTACAGCTCACTTCATCGGATGCATTCAGTGGAAAAACTGAATTCTTTGTTCACGTTGCCAGCTCTTAGTGGGAGAGAGCTGGGAGTAGGCAGTGAAGCAGGCACTGAGGAGGGTCCTTGGTCCCTCTAGCTCTTGTTGTCCCCCTGAGCGATCTGCAAACCAGAGCTGGGTTTGGTGCCGTTGAAATGCACCAGCCAGCCGTCACGCTGCACAGCCGGGGCCCAGTGTCTCCCCTTGGGACAGGAGGAACTCCCACTGATTCCTGTGGGATTGACTGGCTCCTGTGGGAGAGAACCGAAGACCATGGGGATGGCCAGGGTATGATAAACTATTGAGAATCAAGCCGCCCTTGGGGAACTTTGGCCAAAGAGTCTAGCACCTGCCTGGTGTATAGGATTGTGCGTTCGTGCTGGAAATTGATTCTACCGGTTACTTGCCTACCTGCTTTTGAGGCTCAGGTGCACCGTGATTCTGCAGCTGGGGAATGTTTGGCTTCTTGTTCGTTCATGTAAATAAAATGTTTCTAGGCCTTATGGTTGCAAAGTTCATCACCCAGACGTAACTGACGCAATCATGCTTGCCAGTGGCACCAGTTCAGGTATTTCTGGGGGGCGGGGATTCAAGTTCCTATCCCTCCCCCCACAGAGCCTGCAGACAGCCTGAAACCAAAACACAGGAGAGAGAACATATGCCTTGTTCATATCAGGGGACGGTTAACTCTGAAACCTAATGATGACACAATCAGCGTCAGCTATTAAACTATTGTTAACTAGTTAGTTGCCTATTGGTATACTTACTATTATGTTTATTGCTGTTTGCCACCACACCTTCCCAGGTGCCAAACACCTCACCTGTCCTCTCCCCAGCTACTAAAACCCACAGCTTCACCTATGCCAAGAACTCCTGCAAGGCAGTGATGCATTTAACTGCAAAGTTCTGCAGCAGATGGACGATTAAAAATGTAGAGGCCTTGTAAAATAAATGGCATGCAATAAGTGGGGAAGCTGTAGCAATTGCATGGTTTGCTTTCCTATTGGATTCAGTGAATGTCTCAATGTTTTGATTTGTCCGACACTGCTGCAGACTCTCCGGTCTGTTGTACAGGGCTGCTGGAGAAGGCAAGGGGTTGCCGGAGAGTGCACAAGCCCCGAGGACGCTCAGCGTACATGCGGTGAATTCTTGAGTATGTTTCGTTATCCCACATTGTACGGATGGGGAAACCGAGGCACGGAGAGGCAAAGGGGTCACGCAGTGAGTCCATGGCAGAGTGGGGACTAGGACCCAGCAGTCCTGCTCTAACCACTAAACCCAACTTCCTTTCCAGATCCAGGAATGGAACCCAGGAGTCCTGCTTCCCAGTCCATTTTGTTGTAACCACTCGAACCAACTCCCCGCTTCGAAGCAGGAATAGAACCCAGGAGTCCTGTTCGCTGGGCGGTGCTGCTTTTGCTTGTCTCAAGCAAATCTCATGTATAAGGGTTTCCTGATAACTTGGGTTAGGACTTCTGCATGCTGTAATGCCAGCCTCTCCTAGGTCTGCTGTGTCCAGTCCTGTGGGGTAAGCTCAGGCCTCTTAAGGAATAACCTGTGACATGGGAAACGAAACAAATGCGTCCCCTCAGGGTGGGCACAAACCAGAACAAATAACTGAGACGTGAAGGACTCCAGAATGGCGAGTGAACTGTTCCGAAGGGTGCCCAGTGTCTCGGAGCGATTTCTTGCAGACGGTTGATTCGTAGCCCTGTGCCGGCCAAGAGTCAGGCCAGCACGAGGCCCGGGTGGCAAGAGAGGAGATTTAGATCTGGAAATGTGGAAGGAGGGAGAGGGAAAATTCTGATATTGGAGGGAGTGTGGGATAGTGGTCAGAGGAGGGGACTGGGACTTGGGGCTCCTGGTTTCTCATGCTAGCTGAGGGAGCGAGGGAGGTCTAATCGAGCAGGGGATTGGGAGTCTGGGCTCTGGGGTCTATTTCTGGCTTTGACATGTTCCCTTTGTGGCTAACCGCCACGTTTTCAGGTGGCTGCTGATTTCTGGGCGCTTCCAATTTTTAGGGAGCCCAACTTGAGATGCCTTAAGGGGGTTTGGCTTTCAAAGGAGCCAAACCCCTACAGATCCCATTGACTAGAGCAACCATCACTCGGCACCCTCCAAAAGCCAGGCCCCTACAGTGCCTCAAGGATGGAGGTGCTGGGGATCTGTGGCCACGCTTGGACGAGCTAGACTTTAACCCTCCTGTGCCTCAGTTTCCCCATCTGGAAAACAGCTTGACAACCCCTCCATCCCCCAGTACCTCATGGCAGTGGTCTCAGGATTAATTACTCTTTCCAGGGCCCAGGATAAATGCCAGGGTTTATTACTAGCTCCTGTAATAGCCTGCTCCCCTAACAGGCTCTGTGTTGTGCTGGCTTTATGTCCTCTCTGTAAATACAGCATCTGAACAGACAAGTGTTACGGGAGAGCGTAAAGGTCATTTAGTGCCCGAGGTTGCCTTCTCTTTTAGCCTTCCTTGTCCCGCTGGATGTACTATCATGGCTTTTCCTGTAACCCCAGCGCCTGCTCTGCGACCGGCTAGTCCAACCCGGCTCGGCTTGTGCTGTCCTTTCCTGCAATGGCCTGGAGCTCCCAGCGATGCCCTTCGGCCCTCTGATGGGTGCTGGGCCAGTGCCAGCCGGGCGCGGGGGGGCTGCGGTGTGGGAGGCGGTGGTGAAGCAGGCATAATAGTTTAATAGCTGTGCAGCTTGAAATGGAACCCAGGGTTATGAAAAGCTCAATTAATGTCAATTGTGGATGGAGGGATTTTGAGTCAAAAGGGCTTGGAATCAATCTAACGGGCTTGTTTCAAACCTCATCTCTTTAATGTCATTCGGCCTGTTGCAAGGCGGTTGGCTCTGATTCTGTGCTGTTCGTACTACAGCAGTGCATAAGGGCCTCGACAGCAAGGGCTAGGTCTTACGGAGACAGTGTGGTGCAGTGGTTAGAACACAGAACTGGGACTCGATAGCCCTGGGTCCTGTTCCCACTTCTGCCGCTCACCTCGAGCAAACCACTTCCCCTCTCGTGCTGGCGGCATTAATGCTTTGTGTGACCGTATCTCCCACGTGCTCTGTTCAGATTGCTGGCAAGCCCCGTGTTCTCCTCTGGACATGTACAGCTCCTGGCACAATGGGGCTTGCTTGTGACCTCTCTCATTAAAAACACGGTGTGAGAGACAGTCCCTGCCCCAGAGAGCTCGCAATCTAAATAGGCAAAGGGGGAGGGATCAAAGAGGTTTAACGAAAAGACCTGAGTGTCTGAATTCACACGGCAGGTCAGCAGCAAAGCTGGGATTAGAACCCAGGTCCCCTGACTCTCAAGGTCTGTCTTCACCACGGAGTTAACTCCCCGCGCTTGGGCTGCGCTTGCGAAGGCCATGTCTGCACTCCAGCTAAGGTGACCAGATGGCACGTGTGAAAAATCGGGACAGGGGGGTGGAGGGTAATAGGTGCCTATATAAGAAAAAATATCGGGACTGTCCCTATAAAATCGGGACATCTGGTCGCCCTAACTCCAGGCTTGGGTCGACGCCGGTTACCTCGGCACCCAGCCACCGCTGTTAGTACATCGCTTGGGCGCGTGCGTCCGCTCGCCCGGGGCGTTTGCGTCGATGCAGAGTGCGGCGCACTGCGGGTAGCTACCCCGGCGTGCCACATGCCGCCGTCCCGGGCAGTGCCTTTTGGGCCATTTTCGTGATGCATTGTGGGGTAGAAATGAGTCGTGCAGGGATGACTAGAAGCAAGGAGTCAAGTTCCCGTCATGCAATTTTCTCCATCCCATAATGCCATCCGTATCCCATAGACTTCTGGGGCACATCCCACAGCTCTTCGTGCTGCAGGAGGGATTCTTTCCCAGGAACCTATGGGACAACTTGCCTGTCCTTTCTGGGCACATGGGGGAAAATTGGAGACCGGGCAGTATTCGGATGGTGCTAGCCCAGTGTTTCTCGAATGCGGCCACCATGGCTGCATGTGGTCACCAGGGGCTTTTCTTGCAGCCACAGCCTCCAGTGGCCCCTCCCCGCCCCCTCTGGAGCCAAAAATATCAGAGGAGCAGGCAGCCAGTGAGTTCCCCACCTCCCTGGGTGCCGTGAGGCTCTGGCTTCTGGCTTCAGCCCTGGAGTGGCAGGCAGCAGGCTCCCGTCCTGGACCCCAGCTGTGGATGCAGGTCCTCGGCTCACCCCCACACCCTGTATCATCCCTGGCCCCCACTGCCTCCCCGGCACCCCATCCGTCCCCACTGACCCGCTCTGCCTCCCTACCCGCCTCCCCATCCAGGGCTTAATTCTGGCTTAATGTGAAAAGTGATATTAACAAATATTACTTTTCGCAACAGCAGACTTACTAGCTCGTAAGTATTTATTTATTTTTTTTAAAACCACCAGAAAGCAAAAGAAACGCGACGACAACAACAAAAGACAAGAACGTGCAAAGCACCTTATTTGCGTTTCTATTCTGTTTAGGTCCGGTAAAGAATAGAAACAACTGTATGTTATTTTTATCATTGAGTCTGCAAAAAAACCCAACCTCTAATAATAAATAAATTTCAGTGGTTTGGACGGGTATACGTGCATATTTATCTGTTTTTCCTAAAGTTACTTAAGTATTTTAGGAAAAATGGTCAGAGTGGCCACCAGCAAGAGTTGATGGCCACACTCTGAGGTCACTGGAAAATGTGCGGAGAGAAGCCCTGCGCTAGCCGGCGTCCACACTGCAGAGAGTCTGGGGCAGCAGCTGAGGGGTCTCTCCCTTGGGGCTGGCCCAACTCCAGTTACAAGCACCGTGCATTTGAGTGAAGGGTTTGTGTGTGAGTGGGGCTTGAGTTGTAACTTCTGTGTTAACTTAGCAGTGAAGGCAAGTCCTCTGCCTTTCCCCTGAGTTTTGGGGGATTGCGGGGGTGGCATCTGGGGGTTTGTGGTTTTTTTTCCTACGTTGGTTCATAGTGTGTTTTTTGTGGTTGGTTGGTTGGTTTGTTCGTTTGCCCTCTGGGCTGGGGTTGACGTTGAGATGATGCTCTTTGTAGGCTTTATTTAATTGAATGAATGCATTTAAATACTAATTCCCTCAGCAAAGAGAGTGGCACTGTATCCGTCCTCTGGCACAAGCCACAGAAAGATCTTTGGGAAACAGCTGTTTGAAGGGCGCCTAAAAGCCCGTCAAGGGCAGGTTGGGTGCTGGGCGCTGAACATACGCATAGTACAAAGCCAGGTCTGCTCTGACAAGCTAAGCAGACAAAGGGTGGGAGGGGACGTGTGACTCCCCTGAGGTCACACTGTGGAGCTGGGGCTTTCCTGACTCCTAGCCCACCCTGCTCTAATAACCCTGCCTGTCAGGCTGCAGAGACATCTACTCAGAGTTATTCTCCCCCATTTTACAGAGGGGAAAACTGAGGCACGGAGGGGCTAAGTGACTTGCCCAAGGTCATGCAGAGAGTCTGTGTTAGAGCTGAGAATTGATCCCAGGTCTCCAGCATGCTAGGTCAGTGCCTTAACCCCTTGTGTCACTGTTAGTTAAGCATGGAAGAGAGACATTCCCACATGCCCTGGCCCTTTCCCTGGAGGGACCCGCAGGGCGGTGAGAGATAAGTCTTAATGGCCCGTTCCTTTCCTGAGGTTGCCAACAAGGGGGTCAGCTGGTGCCAGCTATGTCAGAGGCACCTGTCCGCTAAAGCTCTGGATTGCAGCCCCCGTCTCATTCACCTAGTTCCATAAACAGCTGGGCGGAACGTCAGGCCCTGCTGATCCGAGCCGGATTTGAACTGGTGACCTGATGAGAAGAGGGTGCCCCAGCATTCTCTGTGGGTTTAATGCAGGTCTGCGGCGCCTGGGCAGGCAAGCATTGGGGGTAGGGGGTGTCTGTGCCAGGAATCAGGAGGCGCGGGCTGTGCTCTTGGTGATGAGTGTGTCTTTCTATAGGGAGCGCTGTATTCCTGCCTCTTATTTGTAGGGAGGAAGGGAAGCCTTGTGGCTAAGGCGCCGGCCCGGGAGACATCGGGACAGGGATCTATTTTGGGTTCAGCCACAGACTTCCTCTGGGACCTTGAGAAAGTCACTTAACCCCACTCGGCCACAAATCGGAGAGGAGTCTTACGCTGCTGTAATGTACGCCTTCCTTTGGCCCACTCAGCGCGTAAAGAACACCAAGGCAGACTTCCTGAAGCTCGCCCCCGCTGGCTGACACGTCCCGGGTGCCTTCCCCCCCGTGCTGTGAGAGCCTCGTGCGACTCTGGGACAAAAATCTCTGTGTAGTGCAGTGGTGTCCAATAGAAATTCGATGCTAGCCACGCTTGGTGGCTTTTAATTTTTCTTATTAGCCACATTATTAAAAAGCCACCTGCATTAGCCACAATTCAATAGCCTATTAGCCACATGTGCTGGGTAGCGCTTTGAGATCTACAGAGGAGAAGGCCTATGTATTAATTCTGAGCAGATCTTAGTGGTGACTTAAATGGCTTTCATCCTCTCCGCTGGAAGGTGCTAAAGCCAGGGCAAAGTTTGCTCATCGGGTTCTGTCCTCATCCGCCCCCTTTGCACTGACTCACTGTGCAGTTGGCATCGCTGTGTCATGTCCCCAACTCCCATCTTTTCGTGTGTTTGGGGCGGGGGAGTAGTTAGATAGATCTGGTCCCTCTTCCAGGCTCGCTCCCCTTTTCAGCCGATCTGTTGGCAGAGGCGTCACAGTGCTGAGACCTTTTAATTCCACCATTACCTGGGTTTGTGATTTATCTGCCTCCCGCGCTCAGAAGCATGGAGGCCTAGCTGTCCCAGATTTCTCTTGTGTTCCAGGACAGGGAGCTTTTTTAAAAAATTTTTTATGGCAGTTCATTAATAAACACAAGCCCTTTTCCCTGCCAGTATGAGATGGGCACCCCTCACTGCCCATTTCCTGGTCTGCTTTAAAAGAAATCTCCGACACCATCCACCAGCAGCCACCGGTGTGTCTCCCCCAGAGCTAATGCTGTGGTTAAGTGGCTCGTCCAAGTGCTTTGTTCTTGTGGCTGGGCTGGGACTTGAGAGGTTTGGGGTGACTTCAGGCAAGTCTCTCTGCGCCTCAGTTCCCTCCCCCCCGTAAAATGGGGATAATGCTTCCTTGGTCAGCTTCTGGGGATTGCAAGCGCTCCTGGGCCGGAGCACTGATGATTAACCACTAGGCCCTGCTTCCTCTCTTCACCCTGGCCCCTGTTGTTCTTTTGCAGTCAGGAGTCGCTGTGCCCTGGCGATTCCCGCTGAAGGCCCGTCCCGAGCCGTGCGATGGACTCCATGTTCGAGGATGACATCAGCATCCTCACCCAGGAGGCCCTGTGCCAGGATGAGGTGTGGCTGGACAGCCCCAACACGGACCTCTCCAGCGAGATGTGCTCGGCCTCTCACTTTGCCCTCATCACGGCCTACGACGACATCAAAAACCGCCTGACCAGCCTGGAGAGGGAGAACTCCACCCTCAAGAGGAGGCTGAAGATGTATGAGATCAAGGTGAGGCGTGAGAGGGCGAGCGTTCTCCCCCCGCCAGATCCAGGGCAGACCCCACTGGGACAGGTGCCAGGAGTCCGGGGATAACTGTAAGAGCAGCTGTACCAGCGAGGCGCGGGGTGTGCGGCTCTGGGGTCAAGCACACAGTAATACACAGCTGGGTGTGCAGCTCTGGGTTTGTACGCCTGTGTACAGCTTCGTGGGCAGCATCTCTGGGGTATTAGATTTGATTGAGGGGGGTGTTTCTGGGCTCACGCGTGTTTCTGTGGGTTGTATGCGCAGTGTGCAGCTCCGGGCTTGTCCCCGTGATTGTACACCGCTGGGTGTGCAGTTTCCTGTGTCTCTAGCACAGCGATGCTTAACCAGAGCGCGTCTCTGTTGCGCTCGGCGCTGGACTGAGCTCTGGGAGTCCCTCCGAACTGAGCCGAGCGCTGTTCTCCGGGGCCGGCCTGCGACTTGCTCCATTGGATGCCAGCTGGGGGCAGCCCCCGGGCTCCTGGGGAGTTGCCGGGGCTGCTGAGTTAGGGCGCCCCGTGCTGCTGTCAGCGGGTTCCTTGATGCCCATGTCTGCTTTCGCCCCGTGGCTGCAGTACCCGGTGATCGGCGAGTTCGGAGAGGAGCGCCTCTTCTCCGTCTACGACACCCAGGAGTGCTCCCTACTGAAGAGCGAGAAGGCCAGCCTCCAGCAGCAGCTGAACCAGTTCCAGCATGAGGTGGGTGGCTCTAGGGGCTTGGCACCTCGCAGCTGGCTTGCCCAGGCTCGTTGGTTCCTAGCTGAAAAGATCAGGGTTGTGGCAAGGTCTGGGAGATGGAGCTAGCCAGGCCCTGTGCTGCAGAGGTGTCTGTGTGTCTGAAGGGCCCAATAGAGGGGGATTCTCAGCCCCACTGATTGTGTTGGGGGTGGTTTGCAGAGCCCGATAGAGACAATTTCTCAGCCTTTGGGATAGAAGGATCTGCAGGCCCCTATGGAGGAGAATTCTCAGATGCAAGGGGGTTAAGCCTGGCATCCTGGCCAAATTCCAGCTCCTGTAATTATACTTTGCCAACCAAAAAGCCCCTTCCCGAGCCATTTAAGCCAGGCATGCCGTTTTTCTTCTCTTCCTGTCTGAAACATTGCTGGGTGCTGTTAAACAGCTGTTGTGTTGCACCCCAGAGGTGGCTGCATTTCAGAGGTGGTGTCTGCCTATATAACACTTGTCAAGCACTGTGGCTCAAAGGGGCTAGGAAAATGGAAGCTATTTATTATCTTCTATCATTGTTCCTGTGTCCACTTCTTTCTCTGGCTGGAGCAGGATCAGCGTCTCCCCCACTGCTAACGTATCGGAGGACCCCACGGCAGAGCGGCTCGGATCTCGGCCTTTAGTACCTTTAGCATGTGTCCATTGTTACAACGTACCCCCTGCCCTCCTTTAACAGGCCTGGAGAGGTCCGGCCAACGCTCCACTCGGTGGCGCGTCTCTCTTCTCCCTGCGAACAGCTCCCTTTGCTTCTTTCCAGCTCCAGAAGAGCAAAGAGAGGGAGGAGCAGCTGGACGAGATGATCCAGGCGTATGAGAAGCTGTGTGTGGAGAAGGCCGACCTGGAGTCGGAGCTGGGGGAGATGGTAGGTACCAGCGAGTGCCCTGCGTGCACTGTGACCTCACGGCCTGGGATAGTCTTTAACCGCTCAAAAATAGGCCAGAGGAATCCAGATTGAATAATCCTTTGGTGGGAGGCAGGTAGCTTGGAGGAGGGTAGTCAGGGGGCTAAGGGGCTGGCCTGGCCTGGCCTGGGACTTAGGAGATCCAGGTTTGATTCCCTGCTGTCTCCACAGACGTCCTGTGTGCCTTGGGCAAGACCCTTAGTCTCTGTGTCTTCCCCATCTGTGCAGTGGAGTAACAGTGCCGTTGTGAGGACAGATGCATTAAAGACTGAGGCGCTTAGATGCTGTGGTTATAGGAGGCGGCATAAGGTACCAGATAGTCTGTTTGTTCTGTCCTTTGATCTTGGAGTCTCTCTGGTGGCTAGAACAGGGGACTGAGAGACAGGACTCTTTGGTTCCATCCCTGGCTCTCACAGGGAGTATGGCCCAGGTCCCCAAAGGTATTTAGGCCCCTAACTTCCCGGAAGTTTAGGGGCCTAACTATCTTTGCTGCTCTGGGCCTGTTTGCAGGGAACCGGTGTCAGGACTCCGGGATTCTATTCCCAGGACTCCTGGGTTCTATTTCCAGTTCGGCTGCTGACTCGCTGTTGCTGGGCAAATCGCTTCACCTCTCTGTGCATCTGTCAAGCAGGGCTGATGACACTGACCCGCTGTACTCTACCTCGCGGGGCTTCGCTCGTTTGAGCTCTGTGCTAGGGGAATGCAGAGTGCTCCAAGACACAATTACTGTAATGGCTGAATTCGTGCATCGGGCACGATAACTCGATTACTTACCTCGGTTAATGCCTGAATCAGAGTCCGCTGCAGTGCGGCTTTGAACGTGACTTTTCCTAATGCGTCTTATCACTTCTCCTTCACTTTGGCAGTGCTCTCGGCTCCCTCCGGGTTCCTCTTTGCTTCCAGCTGTACCCCGGCCTTGTGTTGCTCTCAGAGCTGCATGAAGACTGCGAAAATGCTTCCACGGCTAGTCATTTGGGCCCAGATCCACAGGGGTATTTAGAATCCAAACCTCCGTTGGAAACCTAGAGCTTAATTTCCCTGAGAGTTAGAAAGTTTTTCTAATATCTAACCTACATCTCCCTTGCTGCAGGTTAAGCCCATTACTGCTTATCCTACCTTAGAATCATAGAATATCAGGGTTGGAAGGGACCTCAGGAGGTCATCTAGGCCAACCCCCTGCTCAAAGCAGAACCAATCCCCAACTAAATCATCCCAGCCAGGGCTTTGTCAAGCCTTACCTTAAAAACTTCTAAGGAAGGAGATTCTACCACCTCCCTAGGTAACACATTCCAGTGTTTCACCACCCTCCTAGTGAAAGTTTTTCCTAATATCCGACCTAAACCTCCCCCACTGCAACTTGAGACCATTACTCCTTGTTCTGTCATCTGCTACCACTGAGAACAGTCTAGATCCATCCTCTTTGGAACCCCCTTTCAGGTAGTTGAAAGAAGCTATCAAATCCCCCCTCATTCTTCTCTTCCGCAGACTAAACAATCTAGTTCCCTCAGCCTCTCCTTATAAGTCATGTGTTCCAGTCCCCTAATCATTTTTGTTACCTTCCACTGGACTCCTTCCAATTTTTCCACATCCTTCTTGTAGTGTGGGGCCCAAAACTGGACACAGTACTCCAGATGAGGCCTCACCAATGTCGAGTAGAGGGGAACAATCACGTCCCTCGATCTGCTGGCAATGCCCCTACTTATATATCCCAAAATGCCACTGGCCTTCTTGGCAACAAGGGCACACTGTTGGCTCATATCCAACTTCTCGTCCACTGTAACCCCTAGGTCCTTTTCTGCAGACGCACAGAGTAGTTGATTGCAGTCCTCTTTGTAACAGCCTGTAAATATTGCAGACTGTTCTCAGGTCCCCCCAAGTCTTCTTTTCTCAAGACTAAACACGCTCAGGTGTTTTTGTACTTTTTTCCCCCATGTGTCGGGTTTTCTAAAACTTTGATCATTTTTGTGGCTCTCCTCTGGATTCTCTCCAGTTTGTCCACGTCTTTCCTAAAGCGCGGTGCCCAGAACCGGACACCGTACTCCAGCCGAGGCCCCTCCAGTGCCGAGTAGAGAGAGAGAAATCCCTCCCGTGTCTTAGGGCTTGTCGTCTATGCTTAAAATGCTGGAGTGGCGCTGTTAGCCCTTTAGCAAAGACGCTGCCCGTGCTGACGGGATTTCTTCTCCCGTTGACCTCCGTGAGTGGCAGTCGCCAGCATTCTCCCATCAATCTACCTCTGTCTGCACCAGTGATGTAGTTACACCAGCCTAAGTTCCGAGTGTAGACGTCCGACACCCTTGTTAACACACCCCAGAATGATACTCGCCTTTTTGACAACTGCATCGCACTGCTGACTCATACGCCGTTTGTGATTCATTGTAACCCCCCAGATCCTTCTCAGCAGTACGAACACCTAGCAGTTATTCGATCAAAAGGGATTTGATTCCCCACCCCCCACCCCCGTCCTGCACTTGTCTTTATTGAATTTCATCTGGTTCCTTTCAGACCAATTCTCCAGCTTGTCAAGGTCTTGTCCTGTCCTCCCGAGTGCTGTTAACCTAGTTGTTGTTATGTGGGCTAGGTAAAAACCTCTTACGTTCATTAGTTTAACAACCGCCCTTCATTTTGGTGGAATGTAAGAAACAAACGTGGCCTCCAAGACAAAGGCGCACCCAAGGCCACCCAGAAATTCAAAAGATCGGGCAAAGAGGATCCAGCTGAGTGTTGTTTTTGGGATACGGACGTGTCTGTGTGGATGGGACAACAGCACAAGAGAGACACAGGGACTGTGTTTATGCAGCGCTCAGGTTGTGACAATTGAGCTGGTGGCTTTTGATGCGGTCGACTGTCCATTGCTGGGAGGTTCCTAAGGTGGGATTTTTCCAAAGTGTCTAAGGGAGTTAGGCACCCGACTCCTATTGTAATTTGAAAATCTGCCCCTCCACGCTGGGTGTATTTCAGCTACTGAATCTCATAGGTGTTTGTGTACCCGCCTGGTGAGTGTGTGTTACAGGTACCGATCTGTGGGGGATCAGAGTCTGTTACACAGGCCAGCTGCAGAGCTTTCGCTCAAGCTGTAACAGCTCCTGGTTTTCGGTCACGAGGTCCTCAGTTCAATCCCTGGTGCGTCAGTCACAGTGGCGGCCATCAGATTCGCTCTCGGGCTCTGGCATGTATGTTCAGATTGTACAGCCCCGTGCACTACATGGGGCCAGGCCTCCTGCAGGAAGGGCCCACAAACCACGTGGTGTGCAAAGGGTTGTGTGTGCAGGGGCGGGGGGGCTATACTTGCAGTACAGATCTCTTACCTTCACCCTCTCTTTCTGCACCCCTTTTTTCCCCTCCTCGCCAGAGAGCTTTGGTGGAGACTCATCTGAATCGGATCCGGAGCCTGGAGCAGCAGTTGAGACAGAGAGATGGCAACTCCTTCCAGAACCTCAACTCCCAGCTGCAGAACCAGGAGGTCCAATACCTGTCTCTCCACGGCAGCCCTGGCCTGACACATGGTGAGTCTTTCATTTCTGGCCTGGGAAGATGTTTGGCCTTCCCCAGCGTGGACCCTTCATAATGTTGCCCATTGTAGAGGGACTTGTAATACATGGGGGGCTTATGCCCTCGCTGGCCATGATTCCCAGCTCCTTAAGGCCACTTTTCTGCTCACTGCATTCTGGGGCAGTCATTGGTGTTTAGAGCAGCCTCAGGGTTGCTCTAACTTGGTCTGCTTTGCATGGCGCTGTATGGGCCCTGGGAAGCAGAGAATAGTTGGAGTGCGCTGCCCTCTCCCTCCCCATCCCAGCCCCCAGAATGGAGTCCCGCTATGAGCTCAGTGAATATTTTATAGGGTTTCTAGATTTTAGCACCAAAAGGCATCATTATGACTGTCTAATCCAGTGGCTCTCAAGCCAAGGCCCATGGGCTGCTTGTGGCCCAATCAGCACGCAGCTGCGGCCCGTGTGACATCCTCAGGGCCATATTGGTAGAATATATATTGTGTGGATGCAGCCCACCTAACACATCGAGAGCCGCATGTGTGGTCCACAATGATAAATAGGTTGAGAACCACTGGGCTACTCTAACCTCCCACACAACGCAGGCCGTGGAATTATACCATACATAAGAACGGTCAGACCATAGGTCCATCTAGCCCAGTGTCCTGTCTTCCGACAGTGGCCAATGCAGGTGCCCCAGAGGGAACGAACAGAAGAGGGAATCATCAAGTGATCCATCCCGTCGCCCATTCCCAGCTCCTGGCAAGCAGAGGCTAGGGACACCATCCCTGCCCATCCTGGCGAATAGCCATTGATGGACCTATCCAGGGGTGGTTCTGAGTCCGGCCTGTTAGCTTACGGAGTACTATGGGCTGTTGATGCTCTCGGTATATCTATGTCCCCCTGCTGAAAAGAACGGCTCTTGGCCACACATCTCTATGGCCCAGCGCCCGGTTTGCTGGGCCGCTCAAAGGGCCCGGGGATCAAAACCCGCAGGGTCCCGTGTGGAGGCACGGTGCTTTCCGGCCAGCAGAGGGCACTGCCGCCCCTCCGTTTGTCGCTTCTGTTTCTAAAGCCTGCCCCAAGCCCGGTTAATGGCCCGTTTCAGACTCCCTGCCACCCAGAAACACCGAGTCTGTTTCCACGGCTTTCGTGAGGGAGATTGCGCCTGGCAGCTCCCGATGAAGTGACAGCCATCGGCACTCTGATGGCACCCGGATCTCCGGGCGGGAGGGTGGCTTTGAGGATGCTGGCCAAGTTATGCCATGCTCTGGGAGCGAGGCACCGTTCTTCTCTAGAGTCACGGGGTGGGCGGGGGGGAAGCAGAGAGGCGCAGAGACCTGGGTGTGGGGGGAAGCGAGCTCGTGCCTCCCGGTTCCGTGCCTGGACCCCACCCCTCTGTGAGCTGCTGTCAGAGTGGACCACAAAGCAAACCCATTGGCTCTTTGATCACCAGCTTCTTCTCCTAGTGGTGGTTTCACTAATGAGTGCCGAGGGGTCTTTGGTGGTGGTGGGAGAATGACTGACTGATTTCCCCCCAGCCGCCCCCAGCTGCTTGTGGCTTGACTCGTGTTAAAGGTTCCCAAGACTCGAATGATCCCCCTGCCATAGAAAAGGGACCCCCAGCCACCCCCTGTGACTTCTTCACCCCTGAGAGCCACAGCTGCCAGCCTGATCCGTCCGGCGCAGGCACTTAGGGGATGAGCTGCAGGGGAATAAAGATGCTCTAATCACGGCGGCTATCCAGGGGCGAGTCACTGGGGCGAGCGTGAAACCTGCTGGTCAATATCATTAAAGGAAGGAGTCGTTGAAAACCCAAGAGGAAGCTGTCACCTTAGGTGTCCGGGAACCAGACGTGGGCTGCTGGCCAGCTCAGCTGGATCGATGGATCTGGCCCCTTGGCCCCAGTGGAGTGACGCTGGTTTGCCCCAGCGAGGGATCAGGCCCTGGGGCTGTTAAGCCGGAGCTCTCAGGCAGGTTCTTGCTGCTCTTACTGGGAGCGCGCGTAACACGGACTTGGGGCTGCTTGGTGTATCTGGTCACGTCTCCTCCTAGTGACCAGCCCTGGCTAGGAGAGGTGCCTGGCTAATGCCGTCACTCTGCCGGCTCTAGGGGCAGCAGGCAGTGCCTTTGAGGTGCAGGGCCCTGGTTTGCTCCTAGCTGCAGACTGGGGTGCCCGTTTGTCCGTGGCTTCTGTTCCCTGGGTGCTTCTTGCTTTGCTCTGTTACACAGACAGGGCTGGTCGTTCGCCTCTTTCTGTGGGGCTGATCCCAATAGGGCTTTTGTGTTCTGACCTTCCCCCGGGAGAGGGATGCTGGTGGGAGGGAGCCAGCCTGTGCCAGTTGGGATGGGTCTGCCTCCCCCCATAACCTCCCTTCACTGGCATTATCCTATCCCCCACCTCCAGTGCTGGATCGATCCATGAGCTGGCAGAGCTCCCGCAGCCTGGAGCAGCCCAGCGAGCTGGAGGTGCACAGGCTGGAGGCTGAGCTGGAGGAAGCCCGGCACGAAGCCCAGAGCTCGCAGCGCCGGGAGGAGCAGCTGAAGGCAGAGTGCGAGAGGCTGCAGTCTGAGCTGAAGCAGCTCCAGGAGACCCGGGCGCAGGTGAGGGGGCAGTCGGGCCGCTGCGGGTGTTTGTCTGGGCCCGATCGTGCCCTGGACTCCTTGCAGGATCAGGCCTTGTGAAAGACCGGAGATCCAGTCCTGGCTGGGGCCTTGTTGGCATTTGGAATCGGGACTTCTGTTTGCTGGGAGCTCCCAGGGCTGGTTGCAAACCTGTGTCTCCCCCCACAAGCTGAGAGCTCAGGCAGGGCCGGGTCCCGCTCTTGGCCTCCCTGCTGTAACTCCGGAGCCCGGTCCTGGTATCTTTCCCTGGCAGAGGGGGCAGCTGCTTGTCGACCGGAACGGAGATCTCCAAGCGCACAGGGATTATTGGCTCTGGCCGATCCCTCTGGCAGGGGGTTCGCGCTTGGCTGCGGGAGTTTGGAGCTCTCTGCTTCGTGCCCCCCAGGGTCCCGTCTCTGGTGCAGAGACGTGGGGCCGGTAGGACTGGTGCAAGGTTTGCTCTGCTGGCCCTTACGTAGGGTAGAGGCAGTGGGATACTGGGGGAGATGCTGTGCCCCTTCTGTGGCTGATCCACAGACGATAGCCTGCCGCCGCCCTCTGCTAGCGGGCCAAGTCCTGCAGCTCAAATGCTAGGTGCCGGTTCTCTGGGGCTAGAGGCCCTTGGTCCAACCCCTGCAGCTGACCCCAGCTGTGCCTCTCCTGGGGAAAAAGAAAAGGAGGACTTGTGGCACCTTAGAGACTAACCAATTTATTTGAGCATGAGCTTTCGTGAGCTACAGCTCACTTCATCGGATGCATGCAGTGGAAAGTGTAGAAGATCTTTTTATATATACACACAAAGCATGAAAAAATACCTCCTCCCACCTCACTATCCTGCTGCTAATAGCTTATCTAAAGTGATCACTCTCCTTACAATGTGTATGATGATCAAGTTGGGCCATTTCCAGCACAAATCCAGGTTTTCTCACCCCCCCCCCCCACACACACACAACCCACTCTCCTGGGGAAGGGATTCCATGTGGCGGCTTGATAGGGGTGTGTGGCTCTTGGTCTATCCTGAGAGAGCAACACCCGGGGAGAGAGGGGATGGCTGGGTTACCAGCTGCGGAGACTGAGAAATCTATCGGGACCGGGATGAGAGCCGCCCTGGAGCGTGCACATGAAGGGTTAGGGTGCCCTGCTGATGGTAATGGGGGGTTTGTCTGATGTTCCCTAGGACCTGGCGACCAGTCAGTCGGAGCGGGACATGGCCTGGGTGAAGAAAGTCGGTGATGACCAGTAAGTGCTCGTCAGTATGGATGGACGTGCTTCTGCGCAACCCGGGGGAGGGGGAGAATCCTGCCCCGCCCGATGCAGGATGTGGGTGGCCAGAGCTGCAGGGCGAATGACTTGGCAGCTGGATGCTTCTCTTGTCCCTGAGACGGCCCAGGGACCTTGGTCTGAAATGGCTCTTGGTGGGAGAGAGACGGTGAGCGGCACGGTGAAAGGGCCCCGTCCCCCAGCCGTTTGCCTGCTCTGAGTCTCTGGATCAATAGTGCCAGTAGGCCCGAGCCGCCAGCCCTCCCTCCCGTTGGTGTCGGTGAGCGGCGGGGGCTGCGGGATCAGGCCCTGTCTGTGTTTCCACTGGATCCAGCGCTGAACCATCCCTGGCTTCAGCTCAGCAGGGGGCCCTGACTTTCCAATGTTTCTCTACTGGGCCGGGGCAGCCTGATATTCCAAAGGGGTGGAGTGCCCGGAGCCGCCGACTGAAGTTGGCAGGTTCTTGGCGCAGTGAAAATGGGGTCCCCTTTCCGCGGCCTCAGGTCAGGCTCCCTGGACGATGGAGGCGCTTGAAACCCCTGGCTGAAAACACAGCTGGGTGTGACTTGCCCAGGGAATCCGTGCAGAGCAGGGGAGAGAACCCAGGAGTCCTGGCTCTTCGTTCCCTGCTCTAACCGCTGGCCAGCGCTTCCTCCTGCTAGCCCGCTCTCCCTCCTGGGTCTTAATCGGCCAGGAAAATCTCCCTTCCCTCTGCTGCTACCCCGCCAGGATGGGGAAATGCTCAGCCCCTCCTGGGGACTCCAGGGAAAGCCCGGTTGGTAAAGAGAGATTGTGAGGTTCCCCTGCCGCAGAGCAATGGCTGGAACGTGCCTCTGGAGCTGATACAACCCAATACCTCCTCTGCTGCCCAGCTGACTCTCAGAGCCCCTTAGCGCCTGTCTCCTCCCCCCACGGGCTGGCCCCCCTGGCCTGGCAGTGAGATTTCCGGGGTGAGTGTCACCGCGGGAGCTGTGTGTAGCTGGGGATGGGTTTGGCCGTGGGGTGCTAGGGGGCTGCAGTGTGTGGCGGAGGGATACTTTGTATGTGTGTTTGGGGGGGGGGGTGAGTACAGCATGTGGATAGGGGAACCTAGGGGAGGGCATGGGGGGGGTGTGGTCTGTGGTGCAGGGCTATCAGGGGAAGAGGGTGGTGTGGTGTAGGGATACTGTGGGGAAGGGAGTGGGGGTAACAGCATGTGGCGTATGGATACCAGGGGGGAGGCAGGGTTAGTGGCAAGTGGCGTAGGGATACTGTGTGGTGGGGGGTGCGTGGCATAGGGATCTCTCTCGGGTGAGGGCGTACACATGTGGCATAGGGATACCTGGGGGGGGGCAGCATGTGGTGTAGGGATATCTGATGGGTGGACTCTGGCGTTTGGCTTAGGGATACCTTGGGGAGTGGGGGGGGGCAGCGTGTGGCATTGTGATATCTAATGGGTGGACTTTGGCGTAGAGATACCAGTCCCTCGCCGAGTGGCTGCAGCCCGGCACTGCTTGGCTGGTGTAGGGAGTATGACCCGTTCAGGGATCCGGATCTCCTTGTGCACGTGCCCCCAGTGATATGTGCACACGCGCCCGGTGGCATGCGTGCCCCGTGGCTGGTGTAGCAAACCCTGTGAGAAAAGCCCGGCGGGTTCTGCTCCTAGGGTCCTTCTCCCGCACGGTTTCTCCCCGAGTGCCCTCGCCCAGTGCTGGTATCACATAGCACCCGGCTGACACTTCCTGTCAACCCGTCGGGAAGCGTCTCCCGGGAGAGCTGTCGCAGGCCGACAGGCGAGGCGCGTGAGCGGCCCCTGCACGGCGGAGCTGCCTGCGCTGAGGGGGGCAGCCCAGGTGAAGCGGCTGGGTGGGTGCACTCCGGGGGAGCAGCAGCGAGCTTGTCCTGGTGCCTGGCATGACGAGTGTCAGGCGGGCGACAGGTTTGACCCTCCCTTCCCCACTTTGTGCCCCATGCGCAAGGGCAGGGCGCAGGAGAGGTGCTCGTCCCCCGTGAGGGCATGGCCCGTGTCCCTCCGCACTCAGAGCAGGCTGGCAGTAGGAGTCTGGGGTCCTTGCTGCAGTCTCCAAAGAAGGTGGCGAAGTTCTGGGAAGCCTTGGTTGCTCCCTGGGTAGCGTCCCCAAGGGTGGCGCAGCCATGTGCGGTCCGCAGCCTGGCCCTAAAAGGTTAAACCTTGCAATACCCAGTGAGGGCGGTAGCTACGCTTCTATCCAGTGTACAGAGGGGTAAACTGAGGCACAGAGTAGGAAGGTAACTTACCAAAGATCCCATTGGCGGCTGCAGGAGCTCAGTACTTCACAGAATCATAGAATATCAGGGACCTCGGGAGGTCATCTAGTCCAACCCTTTCAATCCACAATTTTTGCCCCCGATCCCTAAATGGCCCTCTCAAGGATTGAACTCACAACCCTGGGTTTAGCAGGCCAATGCTCAAACCACTGAGCTATCCCTCCCGCCTGTCTCCCCCCCCCCCCCCCCCCCCGGATACTTGGGCAGGAAAAGAACCCAGCAGGCCTCTGCTCTAACCACTAGTCCACAGTGTGATCATTGGTCTGGTGGGTAGGACACTGGATGGATTTTTGGAGACCCTGGGGGCTGTTTCTGCCTCGGCCACTAACCTAGTGTGCAACCTTAGGTAAGTCCCTTCCCCTGTCTGTGCTTCTCTCTCCCTTCCCCACCCTGTGGTTTCCTTGGGGTAGGGACTGTGTCTCCTTCTGTATTTGTACAGCGCTGAGCACCATGGGGGTCCTGATCTCGGGGGAGGATTCTAGGTGCTACTGTCGTGTCCTGCCGCTCGTAACGCGTGTCCTAGCGAGTTCTAGATGCCTGATCTCTCTTGTTCTCGGGGCACTGGAGGGACTCAAGCCTACCTGATGGCTTTTCTATTTCTCGCAAAGGATTATCTCCTGTTCAGTGTGACAACAGAAAGGTGGGAATATTGCACTGAGCCCTGCTAACGCCCCGGCGTGGTTATTGAACGGGCTGTCCCCAGCTCGGCCACCCCCATCTCGGGAGCGCCTGTGACTCCCGAGCGCACACCAGCTGCTGAAGAGTTGAAAATAAACGATTCAAAGCTGCTTGGCCTCGCGTCCTTTTCCTGAGGCCCTGGAAGCCAATCGACTGTCTGAACTCTAATGGGCGTTGAAAAATACCTGCCATGGCTGGGAAGATGGAGATCTGCGGCTGACATATTTCTCCCCTCCCTCCTGCTGTTGAACCAGTGGTGGGTTTTGTGACAATCACTGGGAAGTCGAGGGCAGAACGCGTGGGGGCTGCATGCTTACAGGGGCTTTTGGGTGTCTGTCTCCCGGCTGCCCGTTGCCTTGCCTCTTATGGTGAGGTTCATACCGGTGCTGGTGAGGGCCCCCCCCCTTCTCACCCCCCCGCTGTGCCTGATCTGCAGAGGATATGAGCCAGCTGGGGACGCTTGGCTGTGTCATTCAAGCGATGGCAGCTCCTGCTTTTAGCTCTGGGGTTCCCCAGTTCAGTCCCTGATGTGTCTCTCACAGGGGGAAGGCGTAGCAGACCAGCCATGTGCGCTGGTGGTGACATAGACCGACAATTTCCTGCAGTATCCTGAACGGACTTCATTGAATTTGGTTAATGCCTTTGGGGTCCATTGTCTTAAAAATCCCTGTGTGTGTGGAATTGTCTGTTTCCACAGGAAGGGTGAATAGAACAGCAGGGGGTGACTGACGAAGGGCGAACAGGAGAACAGCAGGGGGTGACTGACGGGGCAGATTCACTCAGGTTGTAACACCTCCGGAGAAATGGCCCCAACATGCACTAGGATTTGGATAAGGAGCCTGGTTTTAAACAGGCCTTCTTCCTGATCCAGCAAACGGACAGGTCCAGGGAGGGCCCTGAACCTTAGGGAGGGTTGGAAGGACTGGGGCTTGTTTGATGCTGAAGCAGTGATGAACTGGTAACCTCAAGGACTTCCTTGGGGTGGGTGGGGGAGGGTTGAAGAACTTACCCCGACCCTAGCAAGGATTCGGGCAGGATGAGTTCTGGTGAGCTCATTAGCATGCACGTGGGTTCTTGCGTTATTCGTAATGTTTTCTCTGTGATACTTTTTACCTTCAGAACAAAGTAGGCTTGCCTGGGAAGTGCCGTGTGGTGACTTCTAACTGTTGACAATCGCTCGATGGTCAGTCTCGGACAGCCTGTCTGTGCTGGGAAATACACAGTGAAAGGCAGGGAACTGGGCAGCCTGGAAACACCCTGGCCCGAGGGGAGAGAGATGTGGGGCTCCGTCCAAGAGAGGCAATAGCTGGGGAGCTGGCAGCCTGACAGCGGGTGCCCTGAAAGGGCGATACAGGTGCAGTTGTCCTGAACTGTGGCACTGGGGTAACTGATCATACAGAGGCCCTGATTCTGTTCTGTGGAGGCTTGGTCAGGCTGCTTCTTCAGCTTAAAGAGGACTGGAATTGGCTGTAAACAGCCCCTCAAAATCCCCCTTCCTGCTCCGCCCATCCCCATCCCAAGTAGGGACTGGATGGAGGTCAGTTAGAGCAGACCTAAGCCACCTTCACCCTCTCTGTCCCAAGTGAAAGAAAGGAGTCACTGAGAATCAGCCCCCAGAGCGGAGAATCGGGCCCGTGGTTCCTGCTGGAGGCCACAGCGGAGACGGGACCGGCAGTGAAGGAATCATGTAACGCTGGCCCCATCAGGGCGCCATGCAAATCCTTCCATCGAGTCAGTGTTGCCCAGGGACTGGCTGCTCCAGGCTGTAACAGGGCCTGGGAAAACAGCTCCTGTGAGGCAACTGGGTGCCCACCAAACGTGGGGAACAGCTGGGATGGCCGGGGGCTCTTTGGAGGCCTCCGCGAAATGAGTTGCAGGGGTCTCAGTCTGGTCTACAACGCAAAAAAGGGCCATTAGCTGGCACCCTCATTAGCGGTCTCGCCGGAGAGGCTGTGGATCGAAAGGAGGAGCGGTCGGATCTCCATTCTTGCCCTCGGCAGCGGTGTCTCCAGGCTGGGGCCGCGGGCATGATGCTCGGCCCGGCCCTGAACTGCAGAGCAGGGGACTCCCGATTTCAGCGCTCTCCACCTCGGGCGGCCGAGAGAAAGTTCCAGGGCTCCCATCCAATCCTGGGCGCACGCTGGCACAGCTCCCTGGGCTTCGATGGAGCGCCTCGCCGTTGGCAGCTGGCTGCAAGTCTGGCCGAGATGGGAACTGGCCTCTCTGAACCATGCAAGGCGCAGCCGTCCTCCCTGGGAGGACACCTCCATAATTAAACTGTCGCAGAGTCAGCCCCCTGAAAAACAGCCCCTGCCTGCCTGCCTGCTCCAGCATCTGGGATTCCCCCGCCCCCTGCGCGTCCCTGAGTATCAGCTGGGTAAACATTTGGTGTGTTTCCAAGTCGGCTCCTCCGCTCAGGAAGCTGATTACTGGATTCCCTCTTTCATTAGCTCTGCTCTGCTGGGAATCCCTCCCCAGGGGATCCCCTGGCTCATTTCCTGCACACAAGGGCCATGCCAGTGCCGCTGTAGCAGCTAATCAGGCCGAATCCGAGGCAGGATCTAAAGGGGGTGGAGATGCACCTTCCAAAGTGTGTGTGTGGGGGGGTCCCTCATGGAGCACCCCTCCCCTCGACCGTCTTATTAAGGAGCTTCTCCTTTGGGGCTGGTGTAAGTGAGGCCTGATGGGGAGAAGAGTGATTCTTCAGCAGCCGGTGGTGGTTCTGGGTCGGTGCTAACTGCTTGGATTCCTTCTCCCTGTCCCCTCCGACCTTCTAGCTAGCCTGGAAGTCGGTAGCTAGTGAGCCCATCCTGTGTTCCCACGCGGCAGGTGTGTGTAAGAGATCAGAGGGTACCAGCCCCGACAGGGCATGCACCGCCATTATTCCAGCTTCTTCTTGTTCTGGGATGGATTTGTATCTTGTGATGCTTTGCACTTCCGGGGCGCTTTTCACGCCAGGCTTCAAAAGCGCTTTAGCGAGCGCTAATTAACGAAGCCTCTGCACCGCTCCGAGTTGGGGGATGGGCCAGGACTAGGAGCTGGGCAATTTCGATGCTGTTCCTGCCTTCTCTTGTGCAACCCTGGTGCAAGTGGCTTCCTTGCTCTGTGCCTCGGTTTCCCTGTTTGTAAAAGGGGGCGGGGGGATGGTGGTATAAAGCATCCTGACACTGACTCCATTAACGCTTGCCAGGAGCTTTGTTGTAAGAGTCCCAGTGACTCTTCTTTCCTTAGCCTGTTTTGCTGAGAAGGAAACTGATGAGCAGTGAGTTAGTGGCGGAGCAGGGATCGTAACTCAGGAGACCCGGGTCTCATTCTGCGTTTGAGCCGGGAGGTGAGGTGCGATTCCCGGCTCGTGTCCGTGGTCCCGTGTTAGCTCGAACAGAGCTAGCCCGCTGAAAACAGCAGCATAGCCCGGGCAGCAGTTTGGGCTAGCTCCCGGAGTATGTACCCTGGGTGTCTGGGCAGGCCGTACTTGGGTGGCCACAGCACCCCCCCGCACCCCTAGTTCCAGCATTGATGACTGCGGGTACGTGGACGTGAGCTGCAAATCGCGCCTCCTGGCTCAAACTTAGTCCTGTGGTCTCCTAGCCGACGCTTCCCCCACGTGCCTGTGTAAACCTCTTGGGTTTTTCTGGGCCTCATCATATGCGGCTCACACAGACGCAGGCCCTCCCTGCCGCCCCCCCAGCACTGACGCACAATCCTATTAAATGATTGGTGAAGAATGCATATAATCTAAATCTGTCACATCAAAATCTATACTCTGAGAACGCCAGCGAAAACCCCCCTCCCATCCCATCCAGGAAGGAAGGAAAGATCTTTGCACCTTGAATGTGTCATCCAGCTAATGAAATTCAGCTCTCCTGGGTCCTTAATTTAGAAGACACGGTGGCATGGAAAGTTGCCAGCTAAGAGAACTGTATTTTACACCCTGCTAGACTCGATGTGTTTGGACCATCCAGTCATGTGTCTGATTGCTGCAGCTTTACTGGGGGGCAATAACCATTTCTTTATCTCACCCGTGTGCTTAATAACGCCTTCATTAAAGTCTTGTCTGGGCCTTGCTGCCCATTCATTTAACGCAGGGGCATTTTTTTTGTTTGTTCGTTTGTTTCACCGTAAGTGGCATTGGCCGGGCACTGCTGTGAGGACGTTTGCAGGGGTGTTTTTTTTTTTTTCTTTCTTTCTTTGCAACACACCCTAGCTCAGAGAGGTGTGATGCAAGCTTTTGATCTCCGGGAGGCCAGCTGCATTTGCATGATCTCATTCTAAAAGTGATTGTTTCAGGGTGGGGAGCGCGAATAAAATGTGTGAAAAGCAAAACACCACTGGCATTCTCTAGCTGTTTGTGCTGAGCAATGAAAGCCCTTAGCAGAGAGCCAGGACACCTCTGCAGCTAGACGCAGGGAGAGGAGAATAAAGATTTTGAATGAACTGTAAGTACATACTCCCATTGATCGACTCCTCTGCAAAAGACAGATGGTGCTTGGTGCTGGAACCTAGCTGTGAGGGCCTCTCGTGGCTAAATGAACTCCCCTCCCCTTCCTCCTAAGGTTTTGAAGAGTGAGTTTATGTGGCCCCTCTGCATCCAGCGGGACATATATGGTCTCTCATTGTGTGCGGAGACCCAACTGCAGTGTCTGCGTGGCTCGGCTGCTGGGAACTCTTCAGCTTTGCTGACTGCTCCCCTTGGCCCTAAGCATGGCACGAGTTCGCTTCAGAGAGCACAAGTCCGTGCGTGTAAGAGGCGCACTGTGAGGCTAGTGGCAAAGCATGTGGGTTCTGCTCCCAGCTATGCTGCCTGGCCTTTGCGGTAGCACCCACAGGTTCCAGCCCAGGATGCCTGGGTTCTATTTCTGACTTGTTTGGGGTGAAACTTACCCCTGTGCACCCAAGAGCCAGCACCAGGTGTAGTTGTCACCAAAGCCTTGAAAGGTTTAAAATTGGGCAAGCCACTTAATCTTGTCTGGGCTTGATTCTTTCCGGGTGTCAATGGAGTGGATTTCATTGATGTCACTAGAGTTAACTCCAGATTTACAAAAAGAAAAGGAGGACTTGTGGCACCGTAGAGACTAACCAATTTATTTGAGCATAAGTTTTCGTGAGCTACAGCTCACTTCATCGGATGCATCCAGATTTACATTAGCACAAGCAGATACCGCCATTGTGTGCAAACGCTGGTGTCCTAAACTGGCTTGGGTGGGGGGGGCAAGGAGGGGGGTTTTGCTTTAATCAGGACTTGCGTGATTTGATCTTTCCAGAGGGTGGGAGCTGGATTTACTCTGGCTAGTTCAGTGGTGGCATTCATCTTGGTTTCTCACTGGCTGTTTATTTTTTTGAATTTCGCCAGTTTATGGTGCCGAAAATAAAGCCGGATCTGCTGTCCATGGGGCGTTTCTACCACGCGATGGTTTGAAATGCCACAAGAAGATAGGTTTCAGAGTAGCAGCCATGTTAGTCTGTATTCGCAAAAAGAAAAGGAGTACTTGTGGCACTTTAGAGACTAACCAATTTATCTGAGCATAAGCTTTCATGAGCTACATCCGATGAAGTGAGCTGTAGCTCACGAAAGCTTATGCTCAAATAAATTGGTTGGTCTCTAAGGTACCACAAGTCCTCCTTTTCTTTTCACAAGAAGATAGCATCTTGCTTTATTTCAGTTCTGGAGCATGAAGGAACCTTTGTGAAAAATATAATCACAAGTTGTTTTTTTTTTTTTAACCCTCCCCCATGTGTGACTGAAATAACAGATATGGAACACCACCTGTCCCAGCGTGTATCCGTGCTAATCGCAGGATTCCTCTCCTATATCTAATGTCCGAACATGTCTGTGGCCTCTTAGACATTGACAATCTGGATCCTCCTGCTTCAGAACCGAAGGAGACCCTCCTTCAGCTACATGTAGTTACAGCTGGGTAGGAAACGATTGTCCCATCCTGCAAAAAGCTTTTTAGAGTAAAATAAATGCCCCATTCCACACTGGGGACAAAACCAAGACCTTTGCTCACTTTTTGAAAAACGAGAGACTGACCGACCCTCCCGCCCCAGAGCAACTAATAGCCTGGTGGTTAGGCACTCACATGACATGTGCAGGAGCTACCTTCAAGCCCTGCTCCAAACCAGGCAGAACAGGGACCTGAACCTGTCCCTCCTACATCGCAGGGGAGCATCCAAGCCATTTGCGATTGGGACATGTCACTCTTGCTTTGATGAGAAAGTCCATCCTGCACCTGAAACGCCTTCTTGTCACAGCTTTTGTCGAAACTGACTGACCTTTTCTGACAAAATGTTTTGGTTTCTACAAATTGGCCCTTTCTGACCCCCTCCCTCCCCCCAAAAAAGTTGAGCTGAAAAATTCGGAACTAGCACTAGCTGCAGTACAAGGCCTATGGCAGGCAGTTATGCAGTTCCGATGGTCTCCAGCAGAGAGCAGCGGTGACTCAGCTACACACCAGTTCATTGCATTGGCTGCTCAGGGAACGGGCCTTTAGTTGCAAAATCGATGAAATGACGCCAGAGCAGAATTCTGGAGATGAAACACGTGAGCCTTTAGTCCTGGTCGTACTCCCACTGAGGTTAAATGGCAGGATCTCCAGGTCCAATGGCAGGATCAGATCCTCGGCTGGTATCATTTGGAGTAGCTCCATGGAAGTCAGGATTGCTGGGGGAGATCTAGCTCGGGATCTTGAAAAAAGCCCGATGGTAAAGGGGACAAAAATGCCGCTGAAGATAACCAGGCCTTTAGTTTGTGAAACTCTTATGTGTAATTCTGCTACACATTCCTTGCTACTTGCCCTGGCTTCAAAAATCCCCTTGGAAAATTAAAAAGGAATCAACAAAAGTCCTCCAGAGTTTTGAAAGAAATAACGGTGCTGAGAAAAATGGCCGTAGTTTAGACAAACAAACAAAGAGCAGGTTGCAGAGTAACAGCCGTGTAGTTAAGGTCAGTTCTTCTGTGTAACGCTGCAAGACGCTCACTGATTTCCCCAAGGGCCGAGTCTCTGCTCCGGCGTGCTGCTGGGAAACCGTTGTGTGGAGTTACGCTGCTCTACCAAAGGGAGGAATCCTGGCTCTGTGCAGGGAGGGGATGGAGCAGAGATGATTTGGGATAGTTCATAGAACTAGGATTAGGATTCAGGAACTGATTTTTAAGGAGGGCCTGAATAGCAGGAAAGGCTGGTAGACAGGGAGCTCTGCTGGTGTGGGATGGTCTCCCAAGGGGGGCAAGACATTTTGAGCCCCTATCACTCCTGGATGGTCTGATTCTGAGCCCCCCGTGGGGCCCGATTCTGGTCTCATGCCACCTTTATGCCGATTTGCTCTGGCACAAGTGAGAGCTGACTCAGAGCCTCATGTTCAGAGATACTGTGTAATCTGCCACGCCATGTTGAAGTCAGTGGGAGCTGCGGGTGGGCACTGCCTCTGAACATCAAGCCCTGAAACTGATGCCTGGAGAAGGAATGATTAGCTAGTGGCTGCATGTCCTTGGGGATTCTTGCAAATGGGGCAGGGGAGCATGCCCTCTGAGCGGGTTTGTAAGGCTTCCTGTCCTGCCCCTGCTCCTCTCTCGGTTTGAGAGGGTAAGTCTCTGATACAGAAACTGACTCAGCTGAGGAGTTTACGGGGTAAAAATCTCAGAGGCTGACCTGCTTTTCCAAGTAATGCTTTGTTTTCTGAAAAACTATGGGCCTGATTCTGATCCCCCGCCAGAGAAGCACCCCTGAAGGCAATAAAGTGTAATGTGAGGTCACTGTGGGAGGGGATGGACGGGTGAAAGCATTTTAGCCGGGAACCCCTCTCTTTCACACTCTCTATGGGACATTTCACTCGCTAGTAGTATTTCTCCTCGCTTATTAAATAACCCCCAAATATCAGGAAGAATGTTGATTTACTAGAATTTCTTCAGTGTTCCCTACCCCAACCGTCCCAGACCTGTGAGTCCCGGCCCCAGAAAATTGTGAGATTGGCTTTAAAATTGTAAGATTTTGAAAAACAATATAATAAATTTGGGTTTGGTTTTTTTGCTTTCTGATTTCTGAGCCTTTCCTCCATGCTCAGGCCACATTTTCTGGCTTTTATCTGCAGCCATAAGGGCTAGACACATTTTGTTTGTTTTGAATGAAAGCTGAGCTTTTCCCATAGTCACATGTCTCCAGGAACTGGGTCTTTAATATCTCAAAATATCACAAGACTCATGGTAAAATTGCAAGAGTTGACAATGCTGCTTTAGACAGTTTCAGCGGGTCAGATCCTTTGCCATGCTCGATTTTACGCCATAATTCCCATTGAAACCAATGAAGAGTTCTGCCTAAAGACATACACGTGCTGTGGATTCCCACCATGGTCAATAGGAGCTCTTGCTACTCAGCATCTCTAAAGATATGGGCCCTTCCTCTTTTCCCCTCTGATTGCGGATCAGATCCTGGACTTTGCTTGAAGGATTTAGAGTCAAATTACGATCTTGGTTCCACCAGGATCAAGCCAAAGTCATTCCACACACCAGTGCAAATGGAGTGACTCCGTATAGATGCTGGTCTAACCGAGAGCAAATTTCTGCCCCAGATGCAGCTGAGTGCTTTCTCATGAGATTGAGAAAAAGAATCTCTTCATGTGTTCGAGGCTATTGGTTTCTTTCTCCATGATCACTCATCAATCATCCTTTAAGCTTTGCAGTGACACCAATGGCTCAGATCATCCATCCTGTGGTTTCTACATTCATGTTGATTTCCCACTGCTGGATCTGCATCCGGAGGGGGTTAGCCCCACATGGGTCTAAGAGGGAGCCTTGCGTAGCTAGGAGAAGGTAGCCAGCAATCTTCCCCCACCCCCTAGGTAACATTAATCAGAAAAAGAATGGAATCCTACACAGAGAAGCACAAGGAAAGTCAAGTTGTCTATTCCTGGCATGTCAAATCGAACCTCGTCCAGAGGGACAGGACAGTGCCGGCGAGGGGGCCTGACAGTGATGTATTATTAAACAGAACAGAGTGAGTTTTCACAGACCAGATTAACTCTGCGCTGCTAAGATTAGCAAGCAAGCCGGCTCTGCTTTGTGGACAGATAAAGGATGACATGGAGCACAGGGGCTAATTCTAATGTGGCGGAGTGTAGACGGGAAAGGTGCTAGCTGGGCTCCAGGGTCTGTTTGGTTCGGTTTGGTTTCACGGCCAATAAAAGAAAGCGATCGAAAAGCAAGGTTGTGAGCAGAGGCAGAAGAGTAAGCGACGGAGTTCCACGCAGCAGCCAAACTAAAGTCAATGTAGGTCACGGGCGTCCGAGCGAACGTTCTTCTTCTGGAGTGAAGGGCCCGCTTCTCCCTTCGCTCGGATCCTCAGCTGCTGTAAAGCCGCGTCACTCCACTGTCTTCAGTAGAGGTAGGCAGGTTTACGCCAGCTGGGAATCTGGCCCAATAAAACATGAAAGAAAAGGGCCTGATTCCTTCCTCGCTTATTATTGGCTGAGATCTTCATCTGGTATAAATCAGATTAGCTGCTAGGGACACAGGACTGGAAGGGACCTCCTGGGTGGTCAAGTCCTCTTCCTGCCCCGCCCCCCCCACCTGGTATCGCAGGCAATCCCATTATCCAGCTCCACCGCGGGCTTCAGTGAAGCATGCTCACGTACACCAGCTGAGGATAAGGCCCGTCGGTGGTGGTAGCCCCTAGAGGCCACAACTGAGATCAGGGCCCTGTTGTGCCCGCTGCTGTACGTCCAAATCTAAATGTATTATCCGCGTTTTACAGATGGGGAGCTGAGGCACAGGGAGGTGAAGGGAGTTGCCCAAGGTTACCCAGGAAGTCTGTGGCAGAGGCCGGTCTTCTGATGGCCAGGGCAGCGCTCGAGCCACCACGCCATCCTTCCTCCTCCACCAGCGTCTCTCTCTTCACGGCAGATTTTGGCCCTCTGGTGTATATAGCAATAGGCTGAGGCTGCACAGTTGGTGTCCTCTGGACATGGATTAAATTTTAGATCTGTGGTTTAGCGTGGGAGGCCGAAATAATGGCTGAGGGTTGGATTCAATTTGACAATGCTTGAGATTGTGCAGTCTGTTCTTGTGATGTCAGCTCTTTCTCCTGTTTGGCACATACATTTTGCTGGATCACCTGCTCTGGTGCAATTCGTGCTGTTCTGGGCCCAAATCTCGTGAGACTGGCTGGGTTTGGGAGATTTCAGTTGCATCCAAATGAGTAGTAACTGGGCATCATCCACTTCAGCCGCTAACCTGGAACCCCAGTTGTAAGGGGGTTTAGATCCATGGAGCGCATTTGTCCACGTGTGATTGTGTACAGATGGCTCAGAGGATGGAGCACAAGCCACAGAGCTTTTTAGTTTTAAGTGTTCAATTCAGATCTTCCGTGGTTAGCAGCAGCCCGGTCAGTTCCGACTTCAAGGCCTAAGAGAGAAAAGTACGTCTAAGCTTCCCCATTCCTTTCCATGCAAGGATGTCAAATTTATGTAATAAATATTAATACATTAAGCAGAGTAGCCAGCCCCACTTGGTGTTTTTCTTAAAGTCCCAGCTCCCCGAGTCCTGTGATTTGGTGAGACTCTTGACATTCATTTAAATAAAAGTAAGCTTCGAGCCCTTGTGGGTTGCAGGGCAAAGCTTGAAACTGTGGCCGCAGTGTATCTTAAAGGCTCAAAAGCCTGAAGGCAAATTAAAAATGAGCCCCCCATTTATTATTATTTTTTAAACCTCATGATTTTTAGGCCGGTCATGAATTTTGAGGCCTGACTCCTGTTTGTTGGAACGCCCGGGGTTGTCAATACTGATTAACCCTCACAACCCCCACCCCCGACTCCTTTGGGAGGTAGATCAGTGTATCCTCTCTGCTTAGCAGATGGGAAAACTGAGGCAGGGATAGGTGCCCCAAGGCCAACCAGCGAGCCGAAAATAGAATCCACATCTTGGGACTCCCAGAGCGGGGTTTTAACCCCCTGCGCCTTCCTTCCTCCCTGGCAATGTGCTTGAGAAAGATGCCCTACATTTTGCAATGCAGTACTTCTATTTTCTCCCTCCCCCCCCCCCCCCGCCCCTTTGTGTCAGGTCACTTACTGCACAGTCAAAAATTCTGGAAATGTAGTGAGCCCCCCGCGGGGGCCCCCCCCCCCGCCTGTTGAGGGCAAGCAACCAAAATTCAACTATTTTTTTTTTCTTTAAGAGAAAGAAATCAACATTATTTTTAGAAGCCACACACGCCCACTCGCCCTCCCCCGTAAAGAAAAATCAGATTCGGTTTTAATTTTGGAACAAAATTTACCTCCTCAGAGTTCTCTTTTCTTGTAAATAAGGCTCGTTTTTGTAACCTGTTCTTTTCCACCTCTTTTGGGTGTGAACTGTACAGTATCTGTATTTTTAATCTTTGGCTGCCTTTTCTTTCTTTCTTTCTTTTAGCCGACTTAGTCATTCTGCCTCTCTAGTGTAGGGGAAGAGAGAGTTTTAGATTTGCATCAGATTCTCTTGTTTCAACATTTTTCTTTTGAATGGAAGATTGAGAAGATTTCCAAAACCCTTACAGGATATAGGAACACAACTTCCATTAACTTTCTGAAGTCTGCCCCAAACAGAATACCTGTGTAAAAACATGATCTTTTGAGTCCAATCTTCAAATCCTGTAAATTGACATAGCTGCATTGAAATGAATGGGCCAGATCCTCAACGGATGTTGAAGTCAACAGAACTTCATCAGTTTATTCCAGCTAAAAATCCAGTCTTTTCTTTATTAATTTGTTTGCTGATAGTCTAAGGATCTTAGTAAAACCACAAAAAATATAACCGGGCAGCAATACATGCTAATCAAAGAAATTGACAAGATTGCAGATCCGCTCTGAGAAAATCTTTATTCCTGTCTATTCTTCTGTACCTTGTGTTGTCATTTTATCAATGTAAAGCTTACCCTTCCTTTGCACTCACGTAAAGGCACAAGAAATGGAGAATCAGACCCCCAGTGTTACGAGCTACATCTGATGTAAATATAAACAGATTTTCTAATGTCACTTAAACTACAAACAGAATGTTCTATTTCCGCCTAAAATTTTAACGCTCCCGAAAGCCGCCGTGTTTTGTTTGGGTTTGTCATCTCTCTTCTAGCCTTATTTCTTTTCTAGTTTGGCCAAAGGGTGGTTCAGAGTTTGGACAGGCAGTCGGGTTTATTCGAAAATGTAATGGAGGTTTTGTTTGGTAACTTGTTCCAAATGTAGAACCCAGGTTGAGGGGCTCTGAACCACATGGTTAAAAAGTAGCAGAGATGGAAAATAGTAGCAGTGATTAAATTGTAACTTTTCCTTCATGGGGGAAAGACGTAAGGCTCTGATCCAAAAAAGCCTTTAAGCACATGCTTAAGTATCCCCATTTATTTCCATAGGACGAGTCGTGTTATGGCTAAGTATGTGCTTAAATGGATTTGCTTGTGTGGGCTCAGTTCTAGATCTGTTGTCAGTTACCCTGGTGCACAGAGGTGAATTTCACTGAGTGCAGAACATGGCCCCCCAAAACGTAAGGCATGTTGTGAATATCAAAACAGGCTTTTTACAGGTTATAGAAAAGTTACTGATGGGGAAAAAATGAGCCTTCAGAAGTAAATTTTACAATTACAGGCTCCTGCAGACATCACACTGGTGAAAAACACTGACGTCAATGGGGCTTCTCATGTGAGTAAAGCTACTCGTGTGCACTGGAGTTTAACTGCAGCATCAATGGGCCTGATCCTCAGCTGGTATAAATCGACATTGCTCCATTGAAGTCCATGATGGTTTGGTTTTTTCTCATTGACTTCAATGGGAGCTAAATCAGACCCTGTACCTTAGTATGATTATATTTAAAATAAGACCTGCCCCAGCTCCCCTGAACCGCACTCTTTGGTTCTGCCTGACTGGCAGTCTGCAGACGTCAGTTTGATTTCAGACTCTCTTGCTGGGAAATGCTATGTGCTTGCTGCCTTTTTAATTTCTTGTACGTTTGCATTTTGTCGATGGTTTTGTTGCTGTACGTGCTGCAAAGGAAATCCATTTGCAAAAACGAACATGAGAGAGGGGCATAAAATAATCATTAGGTAAATTAATGTAACCAGGTTCATTTGCATGGGAAGGGGAACTGGGCTGGATTGGGGAGATAGAAGAGGATTTGAATAATGCAATTTCCCCCCCCCCCAATGGAAGAGAGACCCAGAGTACATGCTGCATCTGAACCATCATGTGTTGGGAGTCTGTTATATCTCCCAAGTTAAGCAGGTAGAGATGGAGACAGAACTCAGATAGGAGACCTCTGGATCATTGCAGTTCAGCATGGGGAACTCTTCACTGTGAATGGGCATCGAGGCAGGGCCCCGGTCTGGGGTTAAGGAGGGTGCCTGTCTTTCAGATGTGAGGTTACACCAACATCCCAACTGCTTGTGGTTCTTCCAAATCCCCAATGACCTTTGACGGGTGGTGGGATCTTAAACACGGATGTCCTGCCTTGCGGAATAGCGATCTGCCTCCCTGAATTCCTATGTTGGATACAGTATTCTGCACTTCCTGTCCTAAACTCTTGGGCAGGGTCACTGTGTTTCACTCCAGGGCTAGCTGCCATTCAGCAGTGGGCTAGGAACTGATTGCAAAGTGCTTTAGGTGGAAGCTGCAGTATAGACGCCAGTTAGTGTCCTCCATAGAACCGGAAGCTCTCTCTGCAGACGGTTCCGTTCTCCTGCCGCTGTTCATGGGGAAACTCCCATGGATGCCGATGACGGGCAGAACGCTATATTTCACACTGCAGGGATCTCTGTGCATTTCACAAGTCCCTAATTAGCGAATTAACCCTCCCAGCACCCACAAGGGTAGCTCATTAGCATCATCCCCTTTTTACAGGTGGGGAAGTCTGGGGCCGGGAGAGGCAACTCTCCTGGAGTCACTAAATGAGTTCAAAGCCGGGAGGAGAACCCAGGAGTCCTGACTGTGTGACCGTGGGCAAATCACTTAAACTGCTCTGGTCCTTGGTTTCCTTCGTCTGTGAAATGGGGAGAATTGATACTGACTCTCCAAGTGCAATAGGCTGGACGCAGGAATCGCTGGGTGAGATTCTCCGGCCTGCGTTGTACGGGAGGTCAGAAGCGGTGATCAGACAGTCCCTTCAGGCTTTAAAATCTCTGAACCCGCCAAGCCTGCCTTCACAAACGTCTCTTGAGCACTTTGAAACCCGAGCGTGGGTTGCGGCAGAGCTGCTGTTATGGCTACCCTGTGCTTGTACAGCACCTGGCATAATGAAAAATCCTCATCGTTATTCCATCTGGCAGGCACCCAGAGCCCCATGGCACGTTCTGCTTCCCGATCCCATCGGGGCGGGGTTAACTGTTCTCGGCCATTCCCCTCCCCACCCTACCCCAGTGTCTCTGGCTTAACGCTGCTGCTTTGCCCACCCCCCACGTGGAGATGGTAGATAAGCCTGTGGTTTGTGCTTTTATTTTTGCTCGGGTTTGTGCTGTTTAGCAGGAGTGCTATTCACTCACGCCATCTCGGCTTTTTGGCCGCTCTTGAGTAGGTCGTCTTCCTCTCCGCCCCCCCCCACGATAATGCTGCTTGGGATGGGGACCTGGGGACAGGCCTTGCTACAGGCCGGCATGCAGGAGAGAGTGGAAATGTCTCCCCGACCTGCCCTGGTCTGGCCGAGGCATCACCTCGCCCAGCAAAAGCAGGGTGGGTTTTAGTGTTGCATGCTGCCCTGAGGTCAAGGGGTAAAGGTCGTAGAGCTTAAGGTCAGATGGGATCTCGCCTGTGTATAGAACAGGCCCCTAAATCCCACCCAGCTGCCCCCCCACCCCAAGTTGAACAACTGGAATGAGACTAAAGTGTTACAGAGCTGAGAAGACGAAGCCATCGCTGGTGTCCCGGGCCGCTGCCGGCATACCCGGGGCTGTGAGAAGCCACGTTACCACCTGCCCTTAGCGTGACGAACCTGGGTCCGTGTCCACAGGGGCCAGCCGCCTGGCTCTCCCAGCCCCAGGCAACACGCGGGCTCCACTGTCCTTCCGCAAGCTAGGGATAGAGAATCCCCCCGGCATGCACGGCCAAACTGACAATAGTTCCGTCTGGTCAGGGCTTGTAATACTTTTGATCTAATTCCAGTCACCCTCTCCAGGGAGGCAGAAACTCCTCTCCAATCCCTGCACGTCCTTTTGATCCCTTCCCGTTTCCCCCCCAGCCCCTCGTTTTTTCGATTGCGAGAGAGGGAGCGGGGTACGATAGCAGAGGCTGCGTTGCTCAGTGGAGCGGGTGAAATCCTGGTCCCAGCAGAAAATGGCAAAACTCCCACTGATTTAGTGGGAGCCAGGACTTCGCTCCAGGACTCCTGGGTTCTGCCTGCGGCTCCCCCGCTGGTTTGCGGTGTGTGGGGCAAGTTGTTGCCCCTCCTCTGCTTCAGTTTATTGGGGCTGATCTGCACTGAAGAAGTTTGACCCGCATTACTACTTTGGTGAAAGGTGTGACCATTTTGCCGGTGTTGCTATGCCAATAAAATAATAACACCTCCCTCGTATTATAACGCTTTTCATCGGTGGCTCTCAAAGCACTTTACTAAAAAGGTTAACATCGTTTCACAGACGGAGAAACTGAGGCACGGGGAGGGGAAGTGACTCACCCCGCAGGCCAGTGGCAGAGTCGCAAATAGAACCCAGGGGCTTGTCCACACGGTGCAGCAGTGTGCACCGGTGGAGTGTGAATCCTAATACAGGCCAGCAATCCCCCCCCTCCCACCCCAGCAAGTTTCTAGCACTTATGGTTGTGAAAGATTCTGAAGTACCTGATCCAAGGAGACAAGCTGAAGGCTCAAACCAGCAGGCAAAGAAAAAGAACTCCACCTTTTTTTTTTTTTTTTTAAAGATCTCATGATTTTTAAGCCAGTCTCTTGATTTTGGGGGGTGGGGGGTCATGGGTTTTGAATGTTTGGGGTTGGTGATGCTGCAGCGGGACTGAGCTCCAATCATAATCCCGGACTGATCAATCGAGCGCTCTGTTGACTTCTCTCTAATAGGATTTGTAGCATCAATCGTTGTCGTATCTAGGATCTGACCCTTCCCAATTAGGATTAGGATCCAGATGTGGGGCCTGATTTCCCCCCTCACTTGCACCAGTAAATTGGGAGTAACTCCGCAAAAGCCAATGGGGTTGCACTGATGTAAAAAGGGAGAACCAAGCTCAAGAATTGTGTGTTTGGGCCCATCTCTCATTAGAGATGCCATGGGTTTGGGCAACAACATCCATCAGATGATAATCCCTAACTACCTCTTTTAATCAACAGATCTCACAGCTCTTTACAAAGGAGGTCAGTAGCATGAGCTCCATTTTACAGAAGGGGAAACTGAGGCATAGAGAGGCGAAGTGACTTGCCCAGGTTCACCTAGAAAACCAGTGGCAGAGCCAGGACTAGAATCTAGGTCACCTAAATCCTTGGCCTATCTACTAGCCCTGGAGGCAGATCTGGGGCTCAAAGCATGAAGGATCTTTGGAGCTGGCATTTCTGTTTCAGTGGCTGTTTCTTTTGACATATGCATTCAGAGGACTGGGCCAGGTCTTCCACTGATATAAATCAGTGTAACTCCATTGACCCCAGCTGTTAATTTGGCCCCTAAAAGGGGCATGTTTATTGATGGGAGATGAGTTTCAAATTAGCACATAAACCTCTTGCTGGTCTTGGTTAGCAACCTCCTCTAATTTCCTCGGAAGGTGATCCGTGTTTTGCAGAAGGAAGCATTAGCCCTCGAAATAGCCAGCAGTTTTGTTTTTAATAAGAGAGAGTCTTTTTTTAAATTGGGGGTTTTTTCTTTTGCAAGCCTTAGAGGCAACCAGCATTTAATTCGGTGGTTTCCTCATTTCAGTCTCATAGGCAGAGCTTCAGGAACCTCTGACACTGCAATATTGCACTGCAGATATTCATCACAATCACAGCAGTTAAAAAAACCCCAAAATAAGTAACTTCATTGCACATATTTTCTATACACCCAGCACCTTTGAACCCAAAGCACTTCACAGACTGTACACCAATTACAGTTTCACTCGACTGATATTAGGGCCATGTTATGCTAGGCTCTGTACATAACAGAGTGTGAGAGACCGTCCCTGCCCCAAGGCACTGGCAGTCTAAATAGACGAGGCAGATGGAGACTGGGAGGGGAAGCGTAAGTGAAGTCTCTTGCCCAACAGCAAGTCGGTGGCAGAGATGGGGCTAGAACCCAAGCTTCCTGAATCCCTGTTCAGTGCGCTACACGTTAGACAGTGTCTCTGTTGTGTAGACTTGCACCACTGAAATGCAGCCACCCCTGGGGTAGAAGACAGTCAGAGTGCCAACTCCAAGCAAAATAAAAGAAGGCTGAGATTCTTGCATATTCACATGACTCCAGAAGCTGGGGCTTTGAGGTCATTTTTTTTATCCAGGACACTCATGCAACCCCACCACCTGCTCCAAAAAGTGTCTCTTAAATGATCGCTCGGCATTTTTCTTCTTTCATGAAATCCTTCCATCCCACTCTCAGTGCGCTCGCTCTGGGTGTAAATAGGGAAGCCCATTCAAATGACCTCATGCGTTTGCCTCTCGGCTCCTGTTTCCCTCCCTGCAGCGCTTGGGGGTTGGCGATTGTAACTGTGCATCTTAAAAGCGTACGCAGCAGAGCGGCAAAGGCAGCTGGGAGCATCGATTGCTCATTCACGCGTCAGTCGCTCTTGCCCTGCCGAACCTTTCTTTGTAAGCGGGCGCTTCCCAAGGTGGTTTGGGTTGGAGACAGGCCTGGCGAATCCTTGGCTCTGTGTGTGGGAGGGAAGGGGTTAAAACCCAAACCCTGGACTAAACTTTGCAAACCTGCCGACCAAACTCCCAGATCTTCCTTCCCCATTCCCTGTTAAAACAGTAGGGTCTTCTTGAACTACTCCTGCCCGAGGATGGCACTAAAAGTAAGGCGCACAGCCCCCCCACCTCTGCCAGCAGCCGAGGGGCGCCCCCCTTTTTAACCATCAGAGGGAGGGTCCGGAACAGCCTCCCACTGGGAGTTGTGGGGACAAACCACTTCATTCGTTTTAAGAGAAAGCTAGACAGATTGTCTGATGAGGTTGCTTGTGATGCTGGGGGCCAGGGCTCACTTCCAGTTGATGTCTTGTGTATCTAAAGCTCATGCTTCAGGGTTCCAGCGGCAGAGGTCAGGAAGGGATCCCTCTCTCCTCCCAGTGTATTCTGGGTGGGTTTTTTTTTAAGCTCCTTCCTCTGAAGCATCAGAGATGACCACGGCTGGAGATGGGACATGGGGCGGAGCGGGCCAGGGCTCTGAGATGGCACAGAGCATTTTCTCTCTTGGGGGCTTGCCTGGCTGGGTCTTGCTCCCAAGCTGAGGGTCTCCCTGATCGCCACATGTGGGGTCGGGAAGGAGTTTTCCCCCAGATCAGATTGGCAGCGACCTTGGGGGTTTTTTTCACCTTCCTCTCCAGCGTGTGGGTCACTTGACTTAAAACTAAAAAGCTCTGTGGCATGTCTCACTTAATCATTTCTCTACCAGCTCGCGGATTTTGGCCCCTCCTAGTCTCTGCCCGTAGAATCATAGAATATCAGGGTTGGAAGGGACCTCAGGAGGTCATCTAGTCCAACCCCCTGCCAATCCCCAACTAAATTGTGGCACAAAACAGTCTTGTCTCCTGGGTAATGCTTTGGTCTCCTGGCGGTTGTTGGAATTGGTGGGTGGGGGCTGGCCGGCGTTGGTGGCCTGCGATGCACAGATCAGACTAGGTGGTCTGGGGAATCACTTCTGGCCTTAAGCTTCATGACTCCCTGGGTTGGGTGAGCAGAGCTCCTCCTTCTCTGACACCCTGAGAGCGCCCCCCTCCTCTTTTTCAATCTGCTATAACCACGGGCCTTAGCATTGTGGTAGCCACTTGGCGGCTGATCAGTAGCCAGGCCCTGCGGCACCCCCTGCTGGCAAGCCCAGCCTGAGCACGGAGCGGGGGGGCTGAATCCCCTTCATCTCGCCTCTTTATTTCGCAGCTGGAGGAGGGTGTACATGGCATGGGCAGACCCCTTCTGCCCCCCCCAGGATCCCAGACGCTCCCATGAGACCACGCCTCCTTGCAAAACATCTTGTCCCCTCCTCCCCTGCCTCCGCCACCCACACCCACGGGCCCCCGCTGTGCTCTCTGCTGACGGAGAGTGTGAGGCATGGGGGAGGGGGATGTGTGGGAGTGGGGGCCGGGGAAGGGCTGACCACAGCATTTTATTAAAAGAGTTGAGGCTTGTGGGACTGGGGGAGGAAGCAGAAGCAAAAGAACAAAAGAGTAAAAAGACGCGCGTAGGAGCCAGCGCAGCTGCAGCCTCTACCTGATTTCCCATCTCAGCCCGGCCGCGTGCAAACCCCGTGAGATGCTGCCCGTGTGCGCAAAAGAGAGAACGGCGGTGGGGGGGGGGTGGCAAATCATTGTATTGAGAAACTTGCCACAGCTTAGCGGCAGTGCGCTGCTCTGTATCTCGCGATCCGAGAAAAAATAATTTGACTTGAACTCCTGGTGACTCGAATTGTGGTATTCAGGAGGCCCGGGTGTCCTAGATTGTGGGGGATTGTTTCTGAGAGGACGTGGCCTCTGAGTTCGTAGATTTCAGGGGCAGAGGGGACGGTGAGGTCATCTAGGCGGGTCGGGCCCTCACGTTTCACCCAGATTCCCCTCTGTTGAGTCCAATAACTTCTTTGGGCTTGTCTACACTTAAAACACTGCAGCGATGCGGCCGGAACGCGTCAGTGAAGACGCTGCCTACGCTGAAAGGAGATGCCCCCGTCAGTGAAAGTGATCCGCCTCCCCAAGAGGCGGTCGACGGGAGAATTCTCTCGTCCACCTAGTGCTGTCTACACCAGGGCTTGGGTCAGTTTAACTGTGCCACTCAGAGGTGTGAGCGACATGTTACACCAGCCAAATTTCCTAGCGTCGACCAAGCTTTTGACTAACGCAGAGATACTCAGACAGAGTCTCCAGAGCTGCAAATAGCTCTTTAATGCATCTCCTGCAGCTCTCTGCAGTACATGATATTAAAACACCCTGTGATTTAATGATTAACTGATCTAAGTTATTAACCAATCAGGAGGCTTTTCCTCTGTTATTAATCAATTGTAGTTGATAAAATACTAATACTTGGGCAGTCATTTTGCCGAGAGAGAGTGTGTGTGTGTGTGTGTGTGTGTGTGTGTGTGTGTGTATATATATAGCAAATGAAACAATGAATTCACACGACTGTGACTCTCTTGGGTAATGTTGACCACTAATTTGTCTCCTGAAACCCTGAGGTCTGAGTATCGCTGGACTCTAAGGCTTTGTCTCACTGGAACTGGAACGACAAATTTTTGGTTGTTCAGAGGTGTGAAAAAAAACCACTCCCCCGAACGACAAAAATTTTGCCGACGAAAAGCGGCTGTGTGAGCAGCATTCTCTCCTGCCGCCCAAGCTACCGCTGCTCCTTGGAGGTGGAAGTTTCTTGTTGGCGGGAGAGCTCTCTCCTGCCAACATACAGCGGCCACACTGCGCACCTTTCATCTGTAGCTGTGTCGCTAAAAGGTGCCTAGTGTTGACGTAGCCTGAAGCAAACCTTTCAGGAGGACGAGGCGGGTGAGGTGATATCGTTTATTGGACCAAGAGACCAGCTTTCCAGCTTACACAGAGCTCTTCTTCAGAGCCGGGAAAGGTACTCAGTGTCACAGCTAAACACAAGACAGAACAGGTTGTCTAGCACAAGTAGTTAGCACATATTCTAAGGGACCCTTCAAGGGGAAGTGGCTGAGTTAACACCTCTGCAGACGTAGGACAAAGAAAGGGAGGAGTGAGTTAGTTACAGATTGTTTATTGTAATAAACCATATATCCAGTGTCTTTATTTAGGCCATGGTATTGAGTGTCTAGCAAAATTATGAATTTAAGTTCCCAGGCTCATCTTTTGAGAGTGTTATGGAGGTTTCCTTTGAGGATGAGCACTGAGAGGTCAGCTATGGAGTGATCACTTTGGGTTCACCCACAGGGGACGGGGGGGTGTTTTGTCTTTGGTCCTTTTTCTGGGTGAGTTCATTTGAGAGTGTAGTGATTGTCTGGTTTCACCCACATAGTTATTCGGGCGTTTAGTGCAGTAGATGAGGTACACCATACATTGTGATAGGCATGTTTGGGACCCCTCGATCTTGAAAAGTAGGGATCGCCTCCCCCGCCTTGTCTCTCTAATACCCTGGGACACACACGGCTACAACAACACTGCAAACACCAATGGAAAATACCTGCTGGGAAAGCATGTGGTCTTGATCTAACAACATCAAGAAATGGAGCATCCACCACTCTCCTTGGGAATTTGTTCTAAGGGTTAATCACCTTCATTGTTAAGCATTGGTGCCATATTTCTAATTTGAATTTGTCCAGCATCAGCTTCCAGCCAGGGTTCCCATTTATGTCTTTCTCCCCTAGATTAGGGTCCTTTAGCACCTAGCATTTTCACCCGGTGAAGGTACTTTGACACCAGGATAAATCACTTTTCAAGTAAGACAATGTGGTCTAGTGCATAGGGCTAGCATTTAGGAGACCTCTGTTCTGTTCCCACCTCTGCAACTAATGAGTTGTGTGACTTTAGGCAAATCACTTTCCTGCTCAATGCCTCAGTTTGTCCTCCCACCATTTGTCTGTTTACACGGTAAATTCTTTGGGGGCAGGGACTTTTTCTTGCTAGATATACAGACGGTGCCTACCACAATGGGTCCCTGAACTTGGCTAGTCCTTGAGGTGCTGCCATAATGGGACAGACGTACAAGTGGTATAAAGGTCCATGGCAGTGGTTCGGAGGCTGGGAAAGAGAATGAAAAGCTTTGGACTTTTTGATTTAGAGAGAGGACAAACAAGAGGCATGAGGGAGAGGAGAAAATGAAGAATGGAAGAGAGAAGGTAGATCAGGTGCTCCTATTTATCCTTTCCTATAATATGTGGACAAGGGATGTCCAGGGACAGTGAAATGCAACTTTTTGGTTTTTATACCCAGGGAACTTCCTGTTTCTGGATATTTATCATAGCCAAGAGCTTAGAAGGATTCCAAAAAAGTTTGGCCATTTACATGGAGAATGAGCATAGCCGCAGTTCCGTTACACAGGGTAAATGCTTCATAGGGGTAATAAATCCGCATGCTTCAGGGCATGAGTAAATCATAAACTGTCTGGGGTCAGGCAGACCATCTCTCTTATGGGAAATTACTGCATGATTTTTCAGTATGGGGGTTTATAGGCAGCTAGTGCTGAGGGGCAGGAGATAGTGGCCCATTGCTCTGACTCAGAATGGGCTGAGAACTTTTACTGCAATCAGTGGGAATTTGCATGAGGATTCATTCCCTCCCCCCTCACCCCCCCGGTGAGATGAGTAACAATCACTTATTTGCAAAAAGAAAAGGATGACTTGTGGCACCTTAGAGACTAACCAATTTATTTGAACATAAGCTTTCGGGAGCTACAGCTCACTTCGTCGGATGCATTCACGAAATGTATACAGCTCACGAAAGCTCATGCTCAAATAAATTGGTTAGTCTCTAAGGTGCCACAAGTCCTCCTGTTCTTTTTGCGAATGCAGACTAACCCGGCTGCTCCTCTGAAACCAATCACTTATTTATTATCATCCCTATTTGACCCCGGGAGAAGCTGAAGTTGAGAGATCTTAAACGACGCACCCAAAGTTGACATGACAAATGAGCAGCGGAGCTGGGACTAGAAACCAGGACCCCTGGCTCCCACTTCTCAGCAAACTGCTAGTCCCCTTTCTGCTATTCCTATAGTTGTACAGTGCTGCTGGCTGCTCGCCCTAGGAAACAAGATGTCCTATTTCATTCTGTTGTGAAGCACCAAGTTCTTTTGTAAGCAGCAAACAATTGGAAGGGGATGGTCTTGTGGTTAAGGCAGCAATCTCATACTCAGAAGACGGAGGTTCAATGCTGAACTCTGCTCCTGACTGCCTCTGTGACCTAAGTTATTTAGGGCTGGATTTTCAAGTCCTCCGCTCTTCCCTTTGGGGTTAGAGAATTAACAACGCCCGAGAGCTGCCGTTGTGACACAGACGGGTCACAATAGGCTGCCCTCTTTTGGCAAATCTGTCCCTGGATCTCTCTCAGTTCCTCCATCTTTAAAATGGGATGATTGCCTATTTAGAATGTCAGTTCTTTGAGGCAGGGACTGTCTCTTACTATGTGTCTGTACAGCACCTGGCGCAGTGGGGCTCCAATTAGGCGCTACCTCAGTACAAATGGTCCTTGCCCTCTACGGGTCACAGGACATGAATCCAGAGATTGGAGGTGGCTGGTCTTTCGGGGCAGGTTTGGTCTGAGATCTCTTGTCTTCAGTGACTTACCAAAACCCACCTGTTTTATTTTGAAATGAATATATTTTTGGAAGTGGGGGGGGTCACGTTCAGAAACTGTCGAGATTTTCCGTTTTCCATGCAAGGCTCCTGTTGGGGAGGAGATTAATTGCAAACAGCTTTTTTGCTGCGTCAGGCTTCCTGAATGGCTGTGAAGTGTCTGGGGTGGAAAAGTAGATCTTGGGGCTGTTTCTTTCTGCCATTACCATCTGTTCTGGGAGCGAGCGAACACGTTATTCCCCCTCCCGCCCTATCCCCGCAATTAGCTGTAGCCGGGGGTGATGCCATCAGTAGACGGCGCCTTGTGAAATTGGGGCGAGGTGGAGAAATCATGGCGCCTTGTGCACGGAAAAGTTCCCTTCCACTGTGGCGGGCAGAGCCCAGCGGGGCGGTTCGGCGAGCGGGTGCTGAAAATGCAGCAGCCTGTCCACCAGTTGCCTTCGGTGCACAGATCTCCTCCCTGCCAGAGCACGCACAGGCTCTGGGTTTGGGCAGTTCCTTTGTTCATTTCAGCTCAACGTCTGGTTCGCTGGGGGAAAGGAACAGGGGTGCAAGGCGGGGACCGCTCCAGAAGGAGCTCGGGGAGCTGAGCTGTGGAAAATCCAGCCACAGGTGTCCTGGCGGGAGCTGCAGTACCTTTGAATCTGAGCATCTTCAGGACAGAGTCTGGCCTTCTACAAGTGGCTCAAAACCCATTGTCTCCTGAGGCAGAAATCCAGGTTCTCTCTATCCCAACACAGGCCAGTAATTCACCCCCACTGCCTGACCCTTGGTATGGAATATACAAGGAATCAACATGCAATGGGCATAAATCCTGCAGGGCCTCATCATTATTATATGTGTTACAGTGGTGCAGAGAGGCCGCACAGTGCCAGGTGCTGTACATGCTCCTAGTAAGAGCTAAATGGACAAGTCACAGCAAGGTATCGTTATCCAGAGGGGGAGCTGACACGGATTAAGGGCACTCGTCTCTTGAGAATCAGGCCCTTCCTCTGGGCGGCGATCTCTTGAAAACTCGGCCGTGTAACTTGATCAAGGAGCCAGTGGCACTGCCAGAATTTGAACCAAAGCCTCCCGAGTCCTTATTTAGGGTGTGTCTACACAGCACCTAGACACCCGCGGCCAGGGTTTCAGCACTAGCCCGCTATCTTTTTAAGGCGCACCAGGCTTTTGCTTGTTTCCAGTGGTTTAAAACCATTCCAAGCTTGATCCAGATGCCTGACGCTGATCGGTGCTAGAACTAATCCTACACTGGATGGGTTGCAGAAACCTCATGCGTGATTGCTCCACTTTAGCTGCCCTCAAAAAGAGAAACCTTTTCCCCCTTCCCAGTAGCATCCAGAGGTTGCAGATGCTCGGAAGGTGTCATCTAGAAAACTGAATCCCCATCTCCCCCCTTCCATGCGAGGTTGTCTGTGCTGGGAGCTCGGGCTGAGAAACTTGCCCCTACCGCTTGCCTGGGCGGTTGGGGGGTCTTTGCAGGCAGCGCTGTCCTTGAGGAGGAGGATTTACGGAGCGTTGTTAAGGGCACCCGACGCCGATCTTGCGAGGTGCTGAGTGCGTTCTGCAGCTTGCAATAGGTGCTCAGGACCGCACAGGATTTGATTTGGCGGGAGGTCTGAGCCCCTGCGTCTTCAACCAGCGCAGCAGTGCACCGCGGCTTTCGGGAGTGGGCTGCACGGGGCCCAGGTGGATCTGTAGGGCACCAAGGTAGGATGGGAAGATGGTTCAAGCACAAGGGGAGACAGGGCATGAAGGTCACTGCAGGGCGGGCTTGGGGTCGGCCATAGGGCTGGGTGTTGCCGGTGGGAGGGGGAGGGGGGCTGTTTCAAAAGAGGGCAAATGCAGGCACCCAGCTGAGAGCGGGAGGATGAGTCACAGGGGCAAGGATGCAGAGGAGAATTGGGGATGGATCAGGGCCCAGTGATGACGCAGGCCCATTGTAGCGGCCAGTCAGCGAGACGTCCAGGGCTGAACTATCCCAGTGCAAATCCAGAGAAAGCGCTGAGTTTGCGTGGGGGTCGCTGAAAGCCAGATTGGCTCCCGAGGTCTATCCGGGGACTGGGTGGAGGAAGAACAGCGTCCGTGTAGGATGGGGTGTTCGGGGAGGAAGTGCATGCCTCGGGGTGGGAACCGGGAGGAAGAGTCCACTTGGAGAGAGGCCCAGCGGGGAGCCTGGGGCGCTGGAAGGAAGCGGGGGTGACGTTTCTTGGGCCACTGCAATAAGCTGAATACTGGGGGCTGTGTCCCCCAGATCCAGGCCCAGGGGCTCTGGGGACCCCTCGCCCAGGCGGGGCTCGCCTATCCCCGCCCTCAATCGGCAGCTGAACGCTCCTGCAGAAAGCCGTCGAGGGGGGGAAGACGGCCTCCCTGCACAGCTTCTGGGCATCGCCCCGCGAGTCGCTGGAGGTGTGGCACCCTTCTCGCAGGCTCAAGAACCACACGCCTTTCCTGAGCCGCCTGCACCGAGTGGGCCCCCCGAGAGGTTGGTCACCCTGGTTAGGCAGTGGGGGATTTTTTTTTTTTCTTTTCGCTCTTGCTTCTAAAATAAACCTCCGCTTTGTGAGCGTGTTGCCTAACCCGCTTGCAGCCACACACCCCGGGGGGGGGGCTTTTCTTCTTAACCAGCCTTTATTTGAAACACTCACTTTTCCTGTCTTCAGAAGCACAAACCTCACACAACTCTCCTCGGCCGCCACCGACATGTGTCCCCACTCTCAGCCCCGGCCTTCGCCTCCCCTTACAGGAAACCGTTCACGTTTGCGAGGCCAAAATCCCGGTGCCACGGCTTGGAACGGCACCAGTCTGTTATGTCTGCCACAGTGTGCCAGGCAGAGGTGGGGGAGGGCAGGGGAGAGTCCTGCTTTGCCATGCCTGGCCTGCCTTTTGGTCGATTTGCATTGCTAGTGATTGAACTGGAGAAGGAAGTTTCCACTCTTTGATCTCTGAGGGGGGGAGGTTACACCCAGGGCAGTGCTTTTTCTAACCAGCTCCCCTGCCGTTGCCAATGTGGGACCCGCCCCAGCGGGGCCTGGTGGGCTGGGTTGGGGGGTTTTGTTTTGGAAGGCAGCAGAAGACCCGAGGGAATGGCAGGTTCCCCTGTGCTAAAACACGGGCTCCGAACGGCCACAGTATTTCAGGTCTGAAATATTCATGGGGCGGCGGGCGAATGTCGGGCATCCTGGCGGCTGTTCGGGCCTCAGGGAGCGAGAACAAGGTGCTGGCGACTGCCTTGCCTGTGTGAGATCAGCCAGCCTAGAAATCCCCTCTCCACCTCACCTTGCCTTCCACTGCAGCATGGCCTAGTGATTGGAGCGACTGGGACTTCGGAGAAGTCCTGTGGCTGATGTTGGAGAGGACGTCAAGCCAGATGATCACGGTGGTCCCTGCTGACTTTAGAAGTTGTGAAGCTGTGGAGTGGGGGTCCTGGAGACCCGGGTTCTCTTCTTGGCTTGGCTGCTGGGTGCCTTTGGGCACTCCGAGACTCAGTTTCCCAGGCTGTACAATGGGGAGAATGAACCTGACCTCCTCTGTGAAGTGCTTGGAGATCTAGGGATGAGAAGAGCTAGGGGTGACGATTATTTATTATTCAGGGGTCTCTTTCATTCACACCCAGCCCGCTGCCTCTTCAGAGTGAGCCCGCAAAAGAGTTATTGCGCCCCGCGAGGTCACAGGCTCCGACGCACCGTGGTCACCCCCTTGCTTAGAGAGTAGGGATGGCTTTAGGGGGATGGATTCCCAGCTCTGCCACTGGTTCGCTCTGTGACATGGGGCAAGTCGACAAGGGGTACGTCTCCACAGCAGCGAATCTCGGAGCCCCCATCTGCCGAATGGGGACAATGATGTTGCCTTGTCCTGCTGCAGGCAGGGGGTTAGTTTCCTCATTTTGCAGAAGGGAAGGGAAGGTGGAAAGGTTAAGTGACATGACCAAGGCCCCAGAGACTGCTGCTGCCAGCGGTGGGACCAGTGGTCCCTTAATGAGGTTATTAAGGGCCTGACTCCAGCGCCTGTTGAAATCAATGGGAGGCTTGGCTGGGGGAGGAGGGGGCTGCTGCTGCTCTTATGAGCTGACCCTGGTGGGGCCAGAGGAGCGGGCTCCGCTGCTGGGAGGGGCCTCGTAACAGCCCTAGCGCACCAGCCATAGCTATGACAGCACAGCCACAAACCGATCCCTCCCCCAAACTGAGGGGCCGCAGGCTTTTTATGGATCCCAAAGGCGTCCACCTCTGGGCAGGAGCGTGTATGACCGGCCTCCTTTAGGAAACATCAGGGCTGGCTTTTTGTCCCGAGCGATCCGTGCCCACGGCAAGGCCCATGCTCAGGGCTCTCTCCGCGAGACTGGCTAGGGACTGGGCACCAGCTGGGATCGATGCCGAGTTCCTAGAAGAACAGGGGAGCATGTGAGTTTCTGGACACCGGGGAGCTCCAGGAGGTGTAGCTGCTGCGGTGGCTGACAGAGGAGAGCTATAGACGCTGGCCAGGGCTCTGCTCTGCTGCCTTCTCGGGCTCACGAGGGGTTCCTCTGGGTGAGCGTCGTGCCCATTGTTCACAAAATCCTTCGAGTCGGATCCTTCGGGGCCCTTCGTTTTGTCGCCCGTCACTCCCACCGGCCGCACGTCAGAACAAACAATGGCCCGCTTCCAGGGGGATGTGTCCTGTGAACGCCGGAGTGAATACAACCCCCGATTCTTTAGGGGTGGTGGGCGGGGGAAAGGGAACGGCGAAGGGGGGGGACCTGTCCTCTGCTGTTACGTGAGGCATCTCCCAGGTCCCCTCGGTGTCACAGTCACTCAGCTCAACGCGGCTGCTCTCTCGTGCTCGGCCTGACAGCCCCTCGGTAACCTCATGAGACAGGTTCTCCCTTCACATCAACATAGCGAATCTGTTTTTTTTTTTTTAAAGGCGACGCGGAAGTTGTTGGGGAGACTTCCACGTGTTGACGACTTTGGCAGGGCCGCGGGAAAAGCGTTGATGGGGCCGGCAGCCCGGCGGGAGGAAAAAGTCGTCATTTATCTGTTGCCTTGTTTGTTTTGTTTGGAAAGCCAGGATGCCTGGGTTCCATCCTTGGCTCGCTAGGTGACCTTGGGCAAGTCGCTCTACTTCCTTAGAGCCCCAGTCTCAGTTTGTAAAGGGAGTTGAGCTCCGGGGGTGAAAAAACCGCTGTCTCCTTTTGTCTGGCCCTATCCTGTACTATGATATATAATGTGGGTTATGGTACTGCCTGGGAGTGGACCAGGACCCCGCTGAGCTAGGGGCTGGTCAGACCCAGAACAAAAAGTCAATCTCTGCCCCAAAGAGCGTACAATCGACTTATAGGGCAAGAGAGAATGGCTGGGTACAGACAGGCTGGCGACGGCTGGTCGGTGTGATGAGCCGCAGCCTCCGCTCATTTTGTTCTCACCTTGTTCTGATGATCTGTGTTCACGTGCTTCACTCAGCCTATAGGGTCGCAGGTCCTGAGGGGAGATCAGACAGGCCCCCAGAGCTCTCACGGGGCCTTCCCCAGACTCCCAGGAGCCCCTCTGCGAGCAGGGTCCAGCAGCTGTCCCCTTTTCCCAGGGCAGTTGGCTATGATCTGCCCCTGCAGTCACCCCTCGCAGTCATGGGGGTGCAGCAGCTCAGCAGAGCCGGGGGTGGGGGGCCTCTCCCTGTCCCCGAGCCGGGCCGTCTCCTACGGGGTTGCTTTATGCCTTGCCCTGCTGTCTACCCTGTGTTAGAGTCAACCTGGCACTGGCCTACACCGAGCTGACCGAGGAGCTGTACCAGCTGAGGACCCTCAGCTCCCTGCAGAGCCAGATCCTGCGAACGCTGCTGCAGGAGCAGCCCATCAACGGCGGTGAGCACGTTCCCGGGGGCGAGGGGTTTGCACGCCGGGGCAGCGGGTTCGGTTCCCGGCGGGGGAGGTCTCCAAAGGGAGATCGGCACCATCCCCCTTGACCAGAAGGGCCCGGAGTTTGGGATCCGAAAGGGGAGAGGGGCTGGGGAAGGATGGGGAGCCCCGAGGTCAGGCTGTCACCCCTGGGGGACGAGCCCCTCCCTGGGACGTCCCCGCTACCCCTCCTGTGCGCCTCAGGCCCAGAGGGTCGCCCTCTAGGGGCGGAAGGGGAGATGGCTCTCAGGGGCCTGGATTCCACCCTTGGCCTCTTTCCCTGATCGAGATGGTCCCTGTGCCCCACGTAGGCTGAGCTGGTCCCTGCCCGGCATACCGCCCCCAGGGCACTGCTGTCTGTGCTGCGCACGCACATGGCAGGTAGGGGCAGGGGATACGTCCCCTTGCTGACTTGCTTGTCTTTTGTCCCGTTGCTTTGCAGGCCAGAGGCACTCCCCGCTCTCGCAGCGCCGCTCCCCGGCGCCGCCCTGCCCGCCCCCGGCTCAGCAAGGCCGGCCCCCGGTCCCCCCGTGCCAGTCTCCCGCACTGCAGCGGCGGTCTCCCGTCCCCCCGAGCCAGTCCCCTGCCCAGCAGCGCCGCTCCCCGGCGCCCCCCCCGAGCCAGTCCCCTGCCCAGCAGCGCCGCTCCCCGGCGCCCCCCCCGAGCCAATCCCCTGCCCAGCAGCGCCGCTCCCCGGCCCCCTCCTGCCCATCCCCCGCCTCCCAGCACCGGGCGCCTCCCGCCAGCGAGAGGAACGTGATGGATCTGGGGTACTCGAAGCCCCCAAGCCACCACATCAAAGCCAGCTTCCAGGGGCGCCGCAGCTACTCGGAGGTGAGCGACACTGCCGTGTACCGGCAGAGCCACTCCCTGTGGCTGCAGCCCGAAGCCTCCACGCTGCCAAAGCACCGTCCCTACGGCGAGGTTTACATCGGCGGGGCCGGGGGCGCCAGAGACCCCTTCGAGGAGCACCTGCGCTTCGAGAAGCAGTCCTCGGACGAAGACGAGTGGGCCGTCCCCAGCCCCCCCAGTCCCGAGGCGGGAGCCACCCGCTGTGCCTCTTTTTGCGCCGGCTTCCCCATCCCCGACCCCGCCACGCACCGGACAGCTGCCTCCTACTCCAGGGCCGAGCACGCGCAGTCCTGGCCGTCGATCAACGTAAGCGCTAGCCCCGGTTACTACCTAACCCATTATCCCGCTGCGAGCTTCTTCGCAGCAGCGCCACCTCCAGCCTGGTCTGGGCCGGCCTCGCTGAACCCCCGGCCCTCACCCCTGGACTCGGGGACGTGTGTCCCCTTTTCTCAGCAATGGGTCTGAACCAGAATGTAGGACCCAGGGAGGAAGAGGAGTGGTGGTCCTGTGGCTAAGGACGGGGAGAGCTGCGTTCTGCTGCTGCCGAGCTGTGTGACCTTGGGAAAGTCACTTAACCACTGCGTGCCTCAGTTTCCCCATCAGTAAACCGGGCGGGGCTGTGATACTTTCCTATCTTGTGAGGATCAATCCAGTCCATGGCTGAGGCAGTTGGTTACCGCAGTGCTGGAGGCCCCAGGAAAGCCTGTAACCAGATAAGAAATGTGGGGAACTTTGGCTCCCAACCTTAATCTGAGCTCTGCCTGGTGGACCCCAGCTGTGGACAGCAAGTGCTGGGAGAGGCACCCTCTAGTGAATCCCACTAGGTAGCTCCTGTTACGAGGGGGATTTTCCTCCGCCAGCCCAGCATAACTAGTTTGGCTGAGTGGTGACTGAGGGGAGCTGACACCTGTGTCTCTGTGTCCTTGAAGGCTGCCAGGAGGGGGGGGGGGGCGTAACCCCCCAAGGAGTGGGCTGAAATTAATGAGAGGGGAATTCAGGCTGAAGATCCCAGCAAAGCCTGCTGAGGGGGAGACCTGGGGGCTGCAGAACAGTCTCCTGGGGGCAGAAGGCAGTTCAAAGGGAAGACCTGGGCAGCGCACTTAGACCCAGCAGGGTGGATCCCCGGCTGGTGTGAATTGGGGCTGCTCCATCGACATCAGCTGGGCTTCTGGCCCCGCAGCTCTCTGGGGAGGTACCTGGGACTCTCCTTTAAGCAGAAAGGTCATTTTTTGCCCCCTCTCGCCCCGCAGCTGCTGATGGAGACGGTGGATTCTGACATCCGAAGCTGCCCCCTCTGCCAGCTGGCGTTCCCTATCGGCTACCCGGACGATGCTTTGATAAAGCACATTGATTCGCACCTGGAGAACAGTAAGATCTGAGGCTCCTCCTCCTTCCTCCTCGTCACGACTTCCTTACAGCCCTGGCCCCCTTTGGATGCTGCATGAAAACGCGGGGAGCAACACGCCTCCCTAAATACCTCCAAGTCTTCAGTACCTGCAGGAAAGACTGAACTGTAAGAGACTCACCTCTCCCTCTTCCCCTCACCTTGGTTTTAAGTGGGTTTCTTTTCCCCTCCCCTCCCCTCCCCTCCCCTCCCCACCCCCGGGAATGGCAGGATCTGCAATACTCCTTGTGTCAGCTGGGGGAACGCTCCGGTCCAGGTACTGGGGGGGGGGCAGAACAATTAGTAGTGGCTTCTTACAGAGGGTGTCGCTTGCCTTTTACTGCTTCTTCCTTTACAGCTCTTGCTGTGCCATTTGGTTTCTCTGGATGATCTCAGGGAGGACTGATGGAGGATGGATTCCACCCCCCACTCTGAAAGCTGCTGCGGTGAGAGGCACAGAGTTTCCATGCACCTGTCTGCGGGAATCTCAGTGCAGTTTGAGTCTCTCCCCTCTCCCCAGGGGTTTAATTGTTACAGGGCGGTTGGTTCTCTTCAGCTTTGGTCACTGTTGGCCCCCGAGAGCTTTCAAACCAACCTGCCTTGGCCTTTGGCTGCTAGTTCAAGCATCTTTCCATTAAAATCCGCCCCCCCCCCCCTTTCTCTCAGTGACGCTGTTGAGAAACAAAACCCACTTTCTAGAGGTGTAGCATGGACATCCTATAATATTGCACTGAACTTAATGTCGGCTAGGGGCCGTATCCTGGTCTCTGCAAAGTCAATGGCTGCTTTTGACTTTGACTCTGGTGGAGCCCAGCTGTGTCCCTGGTGTATTTATATTCTCTTTGATGTACCATTTACTCCTCCTTCATCCTGACACGTTGCTTTGAGTAGCTAGTTACCGTGTATCAAGAATACCCTCTGTGTCCCACATAGTGGTCACGCCCTCACCTTGCCCGCAGTCTCGTGATGGCATGTGACACTGTCGTGATGGCATCATGTTAATTCCACAGCGGCCACCTGCGTGGGTCCAAGACCCACTGTCTCTCTCCGGCCTTACCAAGCATCTTTGCATTGTACTGATCTGCGACAAGCCCATTCAGACTGGCCAGCTGCCCTCATTTCCCCCTGCCCGTACCCCGGGGACTGTCTCAATGGAACTTCATGGAGTCATTCATTCATCAGAAGTGCCCGCACAGTGAAGATCCTTTGGGAGTATCCCACATTTCCTAGCGGGACCCAGAGATATTTTTTGTGCTGGGCAAACCCCCACTCCTTCATCATTCACAAGGGCGCTGATGAAACTAGCAGCCGTAGCAGTGCGTCTCTGGGTAGGCATCGGCTGTTCCTCTGGGCCAGATCCTCGGCTGGTGTCATTCGTCCAGACTCTGGGGCGGGGAAGGGAAGGAAGAGACTCTCGCTCGCTGTGGGCTGGGAGGTGGCGTTCGCCCTCCGGCATTGGAGTGGAAAATGTAATTCATGGCGAACCGGCCCTTTCCACCCCAATGCTCTGCCTAGAGATGGGCCCAAACCACCAACAGTTAATCTGGCATTTCAAGGGGTATTCAGATGCAGGGTTTGGGCCCCACTCTCGAATTGCGCTGGGGAGTGGGTGTGGTGTGAAATTGGTTTACTTAGGGTGAGGATTCTCTGGGCCCAAGGGGAATCCCGAGCTCCTTGTCTGAGGAAACTCTCAGAAGGGGAGGGCTTGTCCACACTTGAAAGTTAATGCGGACTAAAGCACAGTGTAAATGGAAAGTGCATTAGCTGTTCCTGATTAACCCCCATGTATGGACCCTTTTATTCCACAACAAGCGTGCCCCGTTCCTGTTTAGTTTCACTATTGACCGGGGACAAGGCTGGAATACGAGGATCCACAAATGGAACAACTCCACGGGTAGTTGAGCCCTGGATTATGGGGTTCATCCGTGGAACTGCGAGACCCCAGGAAGTTAGAGGGTTCCAAACAGCCATAAGAAGGGCTTGTGGTTTAACAGGGATCAGAGTAGGGCCAGATTGCGGCTCGGGTGACCCTAGGGGCTGGCCAAAGCGATGACTAGCCTCTGACCCCACATGCTGGGTGGCCGAGGGGTGCGTTACCGACTGATGGTGCTGGCGATCCAGGGTGGATGGATGCCAAAATTATAGGACCATGAATTGACTGATGGGCTTGATGTGGACATCACTGGGTGCGGCTCTCTGGCCTGCGTTATATGTACCTGGCACACAAGCCACCCAGGGGTGGATCCATGCAGGAGCTTGGATCATATTGGTCCCTTCTGGCCTTAATGGGCATGTCTCCACTGCAGTTAAACTCCAGTGGCTGGCCCGTGTCATCTGACTCGGGCTTGGGCTATAAAACTGTAGGGACCCTTGTGGGGTCCCGGGCTCCAGCCTAACCCCAGACATTTACAGTCTTATAGCCCTGCAGCCTGATCCCCGCGAGCCCGAGTCACCTGAGCCTCGGGTGTTTAATCACAGCGTAGACGTACCCAAAGCCTATGAATCAGAGAGCAATTCCAAACGCTTCCAAGCAGCGCTGACGCCGGTGCCCCTGGGTAAGGTGCCTGAGTCTAGCGGGGACGCGGGCCTTTGGGAAAACGCATTCAAACCGGTTTTGTGCATTCTGGGGAGATGGGGATGACACCCCGCCATTCATGGCTCTCCCCCCGGTATCTCATGTCACGCTGCATCTGGGGCTGGAAGTCGTGGCATTGGGCAAAAAAGGGCCCAATCCTGTGAGATTGCAGAAAAATTCCAAGCAGGCTCTGAGCATCCTCAAGTCCCACTGAAGTCGGCGGGGGCTGAAAGGGCTTGAGTCTCCTTGGAAGGCCAGCTGGCATAAATCGATATAGCCCCTCTGCACCGATTTACACTGACGGAGGAGCTGGCCCCATCCTCCTTGGCTGATGCATCACTCCTTTCCATACTCTGGTAACACAAGCTCGCCCACAAGCTGTGGATGTCACAGACAAGACAAAAAGAAAAGGAGGACTTGTGGCACCTTAGAGTCTAACCAATTTATTTGAGCATAAGCTTTCGTGAGCTACAGCTCACTTCATCGGATGCATACTGTGGAAAGTGCATCCGATGAAGTGAGCTGTAGCTCACGAACGCTTGTGCTCAAATAAATTGGTTAGTCTCTAAGGTGCCACAAGTCCTCCTTTTCTTTTTGCAAATACAGAGTAACACGGCTATTACTCTGAAACAGACAAGACAAGCATTTTCAGCAGGCGGAGGATTCCAGCCATATTGAAGTCATGTCACTTTAAGGTTGGGGGAGGGGCCAGCACTGGGGGGGAGGAGTCAAGGGCTAGAGAAGTGCCCGTGAGCAATTTAATTTCCCCACTACTGACACCACTTGTCCCACATCCACATGAAATCTACCTCAGAGCCAACGAGAAGCAGAAAGGATGGAGAGGCAAGATGGGGCTGAGCTGCCCAGGTCCGTCTGTAGGGGTCTGATGCACTCTGCATCGTGGCGCAAAGCCTGATGCGACAATGCACGGCTCTGTCTGAAGAGCCCAGAGCTACCCCTTCCCCATGCGTGGCCTGCAGAGAGCTCTCAGTGCGTCGTTTATTGTAGGCTGCTCCGGGCCTGTTACTTCAATCCCCCCTGTTCTAGTCCAACGATCCAAAGCAGAAATACGTGATGTGGTATAATCTCCGCCCCTCTCCCAACCGAGCACCCAATCGGGAGATCTAAGCGGCCTGTCAGTCATCGTTCTGTGCTGCATGCTCTTGACTGACCCCTCTCGATATGGCCCGCCAACGAACACGGGCCCCTGAGATCCCCAGCTCAGGAGAACGTGGAGAGACATTGGTCTGTACGTATCTTCCTTTTGTGTATGTTCTCTTTGAAGAGATCCTGTGCTCTGTGAAACAGAATAAGTCAAATAAAAGTTACCTATAGACTGAAGCATCAATTGGCAGCCAAAATCTCTTCTCTTTTGGGCTCTGTGGGTCAGGGCGGGCTCGTTCGCTTTTGCAGTTAAATTCCCCAGGATAACATAATCTGCTTGGCCAGGGACAAAACGTTGGTCTAGTACTTGGAGTAGAGGATTGGGAGTCAGGACTCCTGGGTTCTATTCCTGGCTTTTGGAGGGAGTGTGGTCTAGTGGTTAGAACAGAAGAATGGGTGCCAGGACTCCTGGGTTCTATTTCTAACTTGTGGGGGCGAGGGCATGTGGTTTAATGGACAGAGCTGGGCACAGGACTCCTGGGTACTACTTTCAGCTCTGGCAAGGAGTGAAGTGCTTCCCAAACTTTTGATAAGAGTGAGCCACCCCTTAACATATAAATTGTTTGTTCCATCCCCCTCCCTCCCCGCCTCTCCTTTTCACGATCACAGCTTAAGCTCATCTCTAGCTGGCAGTGAAATTATATCCCCGACAGCACGTCTCCCAGGGAGAGGGAGAGGGAATGGGTCTGATTTGCTCCCGGCTTACACTGGTGTCAAACTACTAACTCCACAGATGTCTGTGAGCACTGGATCAGGCTTCAGCTGGGTGGGCTGGAACCTGATTCACCGTGTGAGAACAGCTGGTCCATGAGGGGCTGTCTCGGCTATGTTAGAGTGGGGTGACTCTGATGGTCTCCGGGACTGAGCAAGAGCGGGCTAGAAAATGGAAATCCCTTCCTGAGAAAAAGTTGACTTTCTTTTCTTTTTTTTAAATTTTCTGTCCCTAATGAAAAGTCAAAAATGTGAAATTTTTTTTGCAGGAAGGGAGGGATTTCCAAATTAAAATCTGTATGGGGAGAACCACAATGGAATCTTTTGGCTTCCCAGAGGCTTGCTCCGAAGGCTGTTGTCGATTTCACAGGCCGCCTGCTGGGGGAAAGAGAAACTGACAAGAGTCTTCCAGGGGCTCCCTCTTTGCAGTTTTCCACCAGAGAAAATCAAAAGATTTTCAGCAACATTGAAATTTTCCGCCTTAGCACAACACCAGAACCCTGATCTCGGGTACCACCCTCATGCAGACAATAAGGCTGGGTCTACACGGAGCTAGACGCAGCTATGTCGCTGCGGGATGTGACCTAAACCCCGATGCAGACAGCGCTAGGTTCTCCCAGTGCTGTAATGGCGTCTACACTGACACGCAACAGCGGCGCCGATGTGGCAGTTTAAATATAGATGTAGCCTAATAACCTCCCTGCTTGGAAGTGTCGTGGATCATGGGAAAGATATGATTGCTCTCTATAAATATATCAGAGGGATAAATACCGGAGAGGGAGAGGAATTATTTAAGCGCAGTACCAATGTGGACACAAGAACAAACGGATATAAACTGGCCACCAGGAAGTTTAGACTTGAAATTAGATGAAGGTTTCTAACCATCAGAGGAGTGAAGTTTTGGAATAGCCTTCCAAGGGAAGCAGTGGGGGCAAAAGATCTATCTGGCTTTAAGATTAAACTTGATAAGTTTATGGAGCAGATGGTATGATGGGATAACATGATTTTGGTAATTAAATATTCATGGTAAATAGGCCTAATGGCCTGTGATGGGAGGTTAGATGGGGAGGGATCTGAGTTACCCAGGCAAGAATTTTCTGTAGTATCTGGCTGGTGAATCTTGCCCATGTGCTCAGGGTTTAGCTGATTGCCATATTTGGGGTCGGGAAGGAATTTTTGCCTTTCTCTGTAGCATGGGGCATGGGTCACTTGCTGGAGGATTCTCTGCACCTTGAAGTCTTTAAACCACGATTTGAGGACTTCAATAGCTCAAACATAGGTGGGAGGTTTATCGCAGGAGTGGTGGGTGAAATTCTGTGGCCTGCGTTGTGCAGGAGGTCAGACTAGATGATCATAATGGTCCCGTCTGACCTTAGTATCTATGAATCTATGAAAGAACCTGGCAGACCAGTCTTGGTGTGGGTGTGGGAACCAGAGGCACAGAAATGAGGCTCAAGCTCACACAGCAGGTGAGTGGCAGAGGTAGGGATTGAATCCCCACCACTTTCCTTTCACCCAGTGCTGGGGAATGGACCAGCTCATGTACTTTCACCACTACAAAGGCCTGATGTTAGTATTGCTGGCCAGGGAAGGTGAATGAGTTGAAGTGACCTCGTAACCGGGCTCTACAGAGCCTGATTCATATCATAGCTGGATTGTTTCAGATTTACTGTGGTGTTTTCACAACAGTAAGATTAGAACCACAGGGGGTGGGAGGGAAATAGGACAATCAAAAGCAAAAGCAAAAGCTGTGCAAGTCCCCAGGCAGTTAGGTGGGAAGCCTGTGTGAGAATGTTCCCTGCGTTACCTCCTCCAGCCCCGACCCTGCCATGCGCCCCCACCGCTGGATTGATACCTTTCGCATCCCTGGCCGGGGGGGGGGGGGGGGGGGGGAAGAGACACGGTAAATAAAATCCATGGGAAACATGCTGACTACTCCACACGCTCCCCCCGCCCCTCCCGATCTCACTTCTATACTAGTGTGAGGCATTGATCCAAAGCCCACTGAAGTCAATGATGGGAAAAGCTGCCGGGCGGTAGAGTTCCCCCTCCCACGTTACCCAGCCCGGCTTTTCCAGCCCCTTCAATGGAACCCCACTCCCCATGGCGGGTGCGGGGGAGAATGGGGCTGAATCAGGGCATGGCGGTGCCCCCTGGAGTTTATTGGGGGAACTGCAACATGTCACGTTTTTGGTGCTCGGGGTTAATTCAGGATGCTGGAAATTCAGGATGCTTTAAGAAATGCAGCTAGATCCATTGTAAATCGCTGCTGCTTTTCAAGACTGAAGCGTGGTCGTCGGGGTAGTTACCTATGAGCTTATCCACTTCCAAGCAGGGATATTATTATTACTTGTATCACAGTAGCAGCTAAAGGCGAGGGTGGAGATCAGGGCCTCAGGATGCCAGATGTGGGTACAACACACAGTAAGAGAGAGTCTCTGGCCCCCAAATGCTTACAGTCTAAATAGACAAGACTGACAAAGGGTGGGAGGGGGACAGAGGCCCAGGCTGGAGAAGGACTTGCCTAAAATCCCACAGTAGATAGCACCCAGGTGCCTTGACTCTTCGCAAGTGCCCTATTGACAGCCCCATGCTTTGGCCTTTTAAGGTGCAAAGAGGAGAGGCTGACCACTAATCAGGTAAGCCCGTCCCCAGCTACCTGGTTTCAGGAAACAAATAGCTGTGGTACCTGCAGGGATGCAGCAGTTCAAAAAGGATTGCAAATTGGGCGGGCATATTTTTTGGAAAGAGTGTTGAAAACCTAGACTGTGGGGGGGGGCCAGGAAGGGTTCCAGCCTTCAGAATCTGAACCCACAGGGCTATGGCTGGTGCAAATGAATTCCTGAACTCTTCTGGGGAGAAGAAAGCACTCTGGTCTGCAACTGAAGAGGAGATAAGCATAAAACACAAGCCCCAAGACCAGGAGAGATATGAGGCTACAAAGCACACAGTGGTTGAAACCACAGAGGAAGCGTGTAGCAAACAAGATGTTTGGTAAGCAAAATACCGAGCGAAATAGAGGCAACGGAGGAGAGAATATGCCTGACAAAAGAGCATGGAGAGAGAAAGCCAGATCCACAGCTGGTGTGAACCAACGTAGCCCTATTTAAGTCAATGGACCACATCCCCAGCTAGTATAAATCGGTGTTGCTGCCTTGACATCAATGGAGAGACACCGATTTCCACCAGCTGGGGATCTGGGCGGAAGCCTCGTGCTGTTGAATTCAATGGGAAAACTCCTGAGGCTTTCAACCCTGGTCCATAATAATATCAAGCTTAGCCAAAGTCTACTGCAGCCAATTTAGAGACTCCATTGACTTCAGCGGGCTTTGGACTGGGCAGGTTGGTAGCATCCAAGTAAGTCCGAAGGAAGCACAGGAAGATGGAAATACCTAATGGGTTAATAAATGTTTCTTCTGTAGGAACAATGCCTGAGCAGTAATTACAAACAGAAGCAAACTCCTGGATGCGGTCTGAACAAAATGGTGAATTTTGGGTTGCAGGGCATTTGGAAATTTCCACTTTTCATTCTGATTCGGGACGAAAGGAAAAGTTAGAATTTCCCACAGAATGGGAGTTCTGCATTTTGACCAGCTTGAGTCGTGACTTGAAAATTGAAAATCTGGCTCTTACTCCGGTTTGGTCAGATGGAAAGTCAATGGGACTTATGCTCCTAACTGGCGTAGGGTCTGTCTACATGGCAGTGGGAAGGTAGATACAGGAGCTAGCTTTACTCCAGCTAGCTCAAATACCAAGAGCAGTGAAGTTATGGCAGCCTGGGCTAGCCACCCAAGTTCCTGCCCAGGCTCCTGGGTAGGCAGTGCTCGGGCAGCTAGCTCAGGTCTGACTACAAAAGCTGCAATCGCACCCCTCAGTGCAGCGTTAACAGAGCCTATGGTGCATTAGAAAACTGCCCCCTCAGTGCTTGAAGGGGAGCTGAGCGCTTCTGAAACACTGGCCCCAATTCTGGATGCTGAGCAGTTGTAAGTCCGGCCTTGAGCCCTTTGCAAAACAGAGCATCATGTGGATGATACTTTCCACTCTTTCCCCCCCGCAGTTTGTTCTGTCTTTTTTTCAATCGCCACATGAGAAGGCTTCTGCTGTGCTCAGTTATTCTTTGGTGAGAGAAACTTTGCAAACAGGCAACTAACCCTGAAACAATCTAGGTTAACACTCCCTAATGGCGACATCCGAAATAGGGAGTGACCCTTTCTTGGTGGCACCCAAACCTTAGCTTGTTGTGTAGCCACCCTGCCTCAGTGAGAGAGAGATTTGCCAGTGCCAAAGTGGGGGTGACAACTCCCTGTCACCCCGATCTGTTAGCCACCCCCAATCAACTTCTCAAAACTCTGCCCTTCATGATGTTCTGTTTACCCTGTGCTTTCCTTTGTTCTATTCCCTTCACCCAAAATAAACAAGAAAAAACCCTGGAACCTTTGCTTTGTTGGTTTGTTTCCCACCTTCTCACTGGAGAATCTCGCCACAATCCAATTTTCCAGTGCCTGTAGCGTGAACCTGAGCCACCCAGCAAGCTGGGTGTCAGCCCTGCCGACTACGCCCCTGCAACGCTTTCCCTGTTTAGCATCAGCAAATCTCTTGCTGAGGGAGAAGGGTAACAAGGCGCCTTCCAGACGCCTTGAGAAAACGTCAGGCGTGGGCACCCTGAAATCACTTCCAAGCATTTTCTCAGAGCTGGGCCATTGCTCTCAACACAGCCCTGAGGCTACAAGGAAACCACATGGATGCAGCTGGGTTCAAACTAACTCTACTAAAACTATTCACGGACATGCAAGGCCTGGCCGCATATCCACCCTGCTTCTCTGTTTGGGGCTGGTGGCTTCTGCAGTAGAACACAGGGAGGCCCAACCACAAGGTCCTGTGTGACCTTGGGGACATCACTTAGCCTCTCTGTGCCTCAGTTCCCCTCCCTGTACAATGGGGATAATAGCACTTCCCTGCCTCATAGTGGGCTATGAGGTCAGTACGGGAAAGATTGCGAGGTGCTCAGACACTGTGGGAAAGGGGCCCAACTAGCTAGCTAGAGCGAGGGAGGGCTCCCACACCATTTAAAGGGACACTACCCAATTCTATACATGACGTATTTCCCCCCGCTTGAAAGGACACTTACAAAAAAAAGCACCAATGTATTCTACCAAACCCCCCTCTCATTAGTATATAAGACACAGCCATGGTGATGCCCCAGCGCCCCGTGGTGACGGCGAGCACAGCGGGTCAGGCCTGAGCGTGGCTGCAGCCGCCGTGGCTGGGAGAAGGAGGTGTCCCGGCTCCCTAGGGCGCTGTTGAAAAGCCGGGCCTCTGGTAAGGAAGCTCGTCCCCTAGAGGTTGGCCGCACAATGGGAAGACCACAGGGGCTATGGTTAGGAGGTGGGATTGAAAAGGCAGATGTTTCCTCTGGCCGCGTTGCTTTATTTCCCCGCTCTGTGCCGACCCACTGAGGATAGGAATCTGTTATAGCTCCCTCCATCAGCCTGCCTTCTAGCTCAAGCCATAGCAGCTCATGCTCCTAGGTCTGGTGATCCCTGGGTCAGCCCCGATGCCTCAGCCAAGAGGGCAGCCAACAGATGTGCTAATTACACTGTGCTAATTACAGTCTGCAGTTCCTTCCCCTGTGCTCTGCAGCGTGCCTGCTTTGATCACAGCCAGAGCGAAAGGTGCCACCATTAACCTTCTCTGCACAGCCGCAGCCAGCTACCTCAGCGGAGGGGCAGGTCAGCCGGGCCTCGGATCGCTCGCCTCTTGGAAAAAAAACCCCAAAGCCGCTGGGTCCCCCGCACCTGCGAGCTCATGAAGCCAGCTGGCCTCGGGGCTTGTGGTGTAACCACTGGAAGTAATGCGCCTCCGTGGCTGGGGAGCTAGCTGAAAGCGGGGAGCGTGCAGCGAGCCACCCAGGCACCTGCCTCCTCAGCCAGCTCCCGAGCAGGGTCGGTACTGCCGGCACCCCGCCTGCGCTCGCAGGATCAATCAGCAAGCTCCCCAGGTGGGGGCGCTGATGCGTGCCGCAGAGATTGCCGGAGCCTGCGTGGTCTGGTGGTTAGGTGGTCGGCAGGGGGGGGTGGGGGTATTGGGGAGCCAATTTTTCATCCCGCTAAGGTCCCTTACAGAGGGGGAGGCAGTCAGGGCAAAGGGGGCCCCTGCTGAAGATCACCAGGGGATCCACAGGCTGGATTCCCCCCGCCCAGCTGTCTGGTGACCCGCCCTGTGACAGCCTGGTCAGGATGCACAGCAGCCCCAGAGTGCAGGGGGCGGAGCGGTTCGGGGGCATGGGTGGGCTAGAGGAGGGAGGGCTGTGGCCGGGACCGGTCTGCACCGTGGCATCCTGTGTCTCTGCAACGCCTCCTCCGAGGCTTGGAAGCAAAATTAGTTGCACGTCGGGGTTGAACTGGCCCCCGGCAGTTTCTGAATAGGGGAGGCACAAATGCATGCACCACAGCAGGGCTGGACCTTCCTCCCCCCGCCCCCCTGGGAGTCAGGACGCCTGGGTTCTGTTCCTGGCTCTGTCACTCGCTCGCTTATGACCTCAGTCAGATCACTCCACTGCCTGGTGCCTCCCTCTGTCCAATGGTTTAGTAGTTGAGCTGCCTCTGAGGGGTGTTGGGTGAGCTCCTTAAAGTTGAGGAAGAGCTTTGAGATCCCTGTCTGGCTGGTGCTATGGACCGGCAGCGCACTATTAAAGTGCAGGGTGCGGCTGGCAGCATGCACCCCATCGGGCTGCCCCAGGCAGGGCCGAAACAGACAAGCTCCCCGTCTGTTTGGGTTGGTTAACTGGGGAGAGTCCTTGTGCCCCACCGGACAAGTCCTGCAGGAAAGCTCCATGGGACAGCTCCACTTAATGCTGCCGATTCTCGAGGCTGGCCAGCCAGCGCCGTTCCTCCCGCAGCCGGGAGAGGCCCCTTCGGACCTGGCCCCTCTGCTGGGAAACCTGCAGCTTGCGGGCCTGTCTGCGCTCACCCCCGGCTACACGTGTGGCCACGTGGCCTTCTCCAAACGTAAGGCTGCTTGGCTCCTCTGCTGCTAGGCCGGATGCTGCTCCCTGGTGCTAATGCCCGCTGCACGGGTCTGCAGCCTGCTCGGTGCAGCCATGACAGCTTCTTTACTCTCCCACTGGTGTGACTGGCCTGCCCTTGCCCTGCCGCCAGCTGGAGGCTTGGCGAGTCCTCGGCCTCTTGCCGCCTGCACCTCTCCCCGTAAACGACCACAAAAAGCCGATCGCTCCATCGCCCATCTCTCTGTGTGACTCTGCAACAAGGAGACCCCCCCACCCCAGGAGGACCAGGGATGGGGTGTACTGTCCCTTTAAGAGGGAAGCCTAGCTGATTATCCGCTAGCGCCTCCTGCTGTGAGAGGGAAAAGGTGCTGCGAGAAAGGATGTAGAGGCCTCTGCCAGGCAGAGCAGGATCCCAGGCTGGACTCGTTCTCGGTGCTGGTCTAAGCACGGTGCAAGCACAACCTGCCTACCCTTGCGTGGGATGCTGTCTCCTTTGGGGGAAGGATAGCTCAGTGGTTGGAGCATTGGCCTGCTAAACCCAGGGTTGTGAGTTCAATCCTTGAGGGGGCCATTTAGGGATCTGGGGCAAATATTGGGGATTGGTCCTGCTTTGAGCAGGGGGGTGGACTAGATGACCTCCTGAGGTCCCTTCCAACCCTGAGATTCTGTGATTCTGGTGGCTGGCCCACTACTTAAGGTGTTTGCTCGCTGCCTAGCATCGCAGAGAGACTCTTCAGCTCAAGCAGTTGCAGCCTGGAGGGTTTTACAGAGCCCCAGCTCCAGTCCCCACCGGGGACCCAGGCAAGAGGAGGAAGAGTTTTGCGGAAGCCAGAGCGTGTGGTGGTGGTGGTGGGGGGGGTTATCACGGGCTGCATGGCTGGCCCTGCTGGTGCTGCCCCCCCAGCAGGAGAATCTCACGGTGGGCAAGCCCCCTCTAAATCCTGCGGCGCCCGTGTGCCCCAAGCGGCCCCTAGGAGCGGCTCTGAGCCTAGAATCGCCCCACCCCTAAGCAGGCTGTTCGTGATGCCCTTGTCCTTAGCCGATCAGTGTGGCTGGCCGGGCTGGGGAGCCTCGCGCCTGCGATCCCAGCTCGCCAGATGGTGCCACAGCAATGGCTTCTCAGCCTACGGGTCACAAACAGGTTTTTTTTTTTTTTGTGGGGGGGGGGCATGACATCCTTTCTGTGATTGGTGGAGGGAGGGGCTGCTTTCTGTTGTACCATGGGCTCGCGGTGTGGTCAGTGATGAGCACCAGGGCTATGGCTGGACGCCCCCACCCCTGCACTAGGGAAGTCCGCAGCCCAGTCTTCCCGCAGTGTTACTGCGACACAGAGCTTGCAATAATACCCCCTCCAAAGGGAGAAAGGCATCCGATCCCTGCTATCAGCAACTGTGTGTGCGCGCGTGGGGGGAATTTACAAAGCAGCTCGCTCCTGTGGTCGATCAGACATCGGGCTATCCTCCAGTCCAGGGGATCCCCCTCCCTTTCCCCACTAGCACCCCCTTCGCTGTGAACACTCTCCATACGCCCATCGTCTGAGCACCGCCCTCTCTTTAACACATCTGGCCTCCAAATACCCTTGCAACACAGAGCCTCAAGAGCTTGTAGGGGCCTGACTCAGAGATTTTAACGCCAGAAGGCCCCGTCCTGATCAGCTTGGCTGACCTCCTGCCTCCCACTGAACTCAAAGACCCCCCCCACATTACTGTTCATAGTATGCTATAGTCGGTCCCGGCTGAACCATCAGCTGAGCCTCGTGTGGCATCAAGGCAGATTGACGGCAGGATTTTTTCCTCCCACCAGCCAACACCTTGCAGCCTCCGGAGGCAGGTGAGAGCTGCGTTAATGAAGTTTTTCTTTAGGGCCCAGGCCTTGTGAATCAGAGGTGCTAATGGAAATCACTTCGCCGGGATAATTAGAACTTCATTAGTGGCTGGTACATGCTCCGAGGAGAGAAAAAAAAGAGCCCAGCCCCACAGATCACGAGGCTGATTGCATTGGGAGGGAGAGGGGAGGTGTTAATCAGTTTATTCCTTCTTTGGAGGAAGAGGGTGCCGCTCCCCCTCCCCCCCGCCTCCTGATTGCTCTCTCTGATTGAGTTCCTGGTTAGCCAAGGGGGATCTGGGACTCAGTTTGGCTAGAATAAGGCCTGACACCAGAAATGAACCTTTTCTAAGCCCTTGAGGAGGGGGGTGGCTGGCTCAGAGCTATCAGGACTAAGTAACTGTCTTTCACAGCTAGTGCGCCAGTTCAAACCCAACCTAAGAGGGGTAGCAGCTGAAAGCTAGGGCTGGTTGGTGAGTCCCAGTTGGGTTCAGACCCTGCTATTATTTCTATGACAGTAGGGCCTAGAGCCCCCTGCCATGAAGAGCTTGTGACAGACAAAAGATGGGCGGGGAAACTGAGGCACAGAGCAGGGACGTGACTTGCTGTGGGTCACCCAGCAGAGCCAGGGAGAGCACCCAGGGTTCCTGAGCTGCTCAGTGTGCTACCCTCTGAGCAATGCAGCTAACTATGAGCTCCCTCCAAAGCAAGCCCGGGGTGGGGTTGTGATGGACCTGCTATAAAGGGGGGGCGGGGAGGTGCCATCTGTTGAGCTGCGCCTTTGGAGGAACATGGGGTGTTTTGCTCTGCCCAGGGGGAAGGACATTGACTTGTCTCCAGCCCCTGGAGAAGAGGGTCGCTGGTGTCATGTTGCCCTTGGGTGTGACTGGCCATTAGAAATGAACTATTGGCCCCCATGGATGGCTGGGACCGCACCCTTTGGAGAGAGGAGGTTCTGTGAGAGCAGGGTGGCCTTGGCCAACTCTGTCCATCCCCCTTTACGTGGCTCCAGTTTTCTCCCTTCCCGGGCGGGACCCCAGCAATGGCCTGCGGAACAAATGCAAGACCCGGGCAACCCACCGCCCTGGTATATAGCTGATGCATCTCACTTGGAACAAGCTGCACGCTAGCCCTTTAAGGCAAGACCAGGCTCTGGTCCCCTGTGCAGCCCAGAGCAAGGGCATTCTGGGGGCCGTAGTCTGGAGGGGCTGATGGGAGGTGTAGTCCAGCGAACATGTGACTGCGATCAGGTGATTGCAGGACTATTTAATGCAAACTCTGCCTTGGGCCGGACAGTTTGCGGGGGTAAGAGAATGGCCTCAGAGCTGGAATTCCGGATTGGACTTTTCCTAAAAGCAGGCAGGATCTGGAACAGGGCTTCTCAACCTCCACCCAACATGCTAATAAAACTCCGTGCCCCACCTGTGCCCCAACAACTTGCCCTGCCTATAAAAGGCAGGGCCGGCGTGAGGGGGTAGCAAGCCGGGCATTTACCTGGAGCCCCATGCTCAGGGCCCCGGACTTCAGCCCCACGCAGTGGACCTTTGCTTTTCTTCCCTGGGCCCCAGCAAGTCTAATGCTGGCCCTGCTTGGCGGACCCCCCTGAATCCAGCTTGTGGCCCCAGACCTCTGGTTGAGAGCCACTGGTGTAGCAGACCTTGTATAGGGGTGAGGTGACCAAAGGAAGAGGTTGTGGGCAAAGGGACCCTAGACGGGGCTTGGGAGGGAAGTGAGTGCGGGCTTCTTGGCGAGGGCTCCTGGCTGGCACTGGCAGAGAGGAATCCCTGCGTGAGCAGGCAGGGCAGACCCTGGGGGAGAGGTCTATGGAGCTGATCAGCCCGGGGCGGGGGAATGACCGCATCCCCAGCGGGGGGAAGCTGTAGCTGGCTGTGGTGCTGCAGGACTGTTCCCGCGCCCTGCATTGAAGGGGCTGAAGGACTATAGCGCATTGGGAAGGCAGAAGGTTTGTTTTATGTCTTGGGCTCTCTTCGTTTGCCCCGGACAGGAAGGGCGGCAGGATTCCCCCACCCCGAGAGACGGCAGACTGGGCGGGCAATGAGGAGCAGCGGCTGGGGCCGGAAAGGTAAGACCGGCTATGTCGTTAGAGGGGCCATAGGGAAACGAAGGGAAGTTGTGCTTGGCGCTGGCGGCCTTTGGATCTCAGGTGGCCATTTGCAGACTGGGTGTGGGGGGGGAAGATAACAACGGAGTTTAACGAAGAGCTCAGCTGAGCCGTATGAGCCGCAGAGGAAAGCTCTGGCTCCTCCCCTTGTGTGCCCCGCCCACCCCGACCTCTAGCGGCCAATGAAACGCCAGTAGACCTGTGACCCGCTCAGTGCTACGCTCCCTCTAGTGGTAGCGGGACCACGGACAGCGGTTGATCAATCCACTGCCTGAACGGATGCAGCCGTCCGGGGCACGGCGGCATGTCACGAGCACGTCAGTTATGCGCTGTCATCAAGGGAGCAAAAAACAAACAAACCAATGATGGCCCTTCCAGCAAACGAGCCACTGCGGTTTCTGAATGGAACTAAGAACAAAATGAAAGTGACTTTTAAATAGACCATCTCCACTTCATAAAGAATTCTCACTTCCTTCAGCTGCGGGGAGGCTGAGGTGCAGGAGACAGATGTTCAATAAAAGGGCCTCTTCAGCTCTTCCTTGTTCTTCTTTTTCTTTTTGCACCTGGTTCTCTCTAGGCTCAATCCAGTCTCTTTAGCACATGAGGGTTCTCCCAGAGGAGACGGCTTTGTGGTGCTTTGATTCTGGTGGGACCTGATGCTATTTGTGTAGAGCAAGACTGAGCAAATGCAGTCCAGATAGGGGCTAACACTAGAGGAACAGGACAGGAAAGAGGGTGACAGACCCGTGGTAGGCGCCTTTGCTTTAGGAACAGTGACTCCGGCTAGGTTGGCTCCTGGAGCAATGACTCTGCCAAGTAAGGATGGGGCAGGGGGGCGTTAGGTCTCAGGATCAGGCCCATTGTCTGCTGCCTGCTTAATCAAAGTACAGCATGCCCTGTGGGGTGGAGCATGCTCTAGCGATTGGAGGATGAAGCTGTGGGTTGTGTGTGGCTTCAATTGCTGTGTGATGCTAGCCACATCACGTACACTTGCTGGTCGAGGGACTGGTCGTCCACCCCATGTGAAAATGAAGATACTGACTCCCTCCTTTGTTGGCCTAAATCAGACAGGAGCCGAGCTCTCTGTAAAGATGACCGGGATTTTTTTTTTGATGAAACACGTCTTTTTTTCCATCAAAAAACGCTGATTAGTTGAAACCAAAACTCTTTTTCTCGGAAAGGGTCAGTTTAGCTGAGTTTCTTGACTGGAGAAAACTTTTTTTTGGAGGAGGGCGGGTGGGAGCTGGAGGGGGGCGGGGAGGGGGCTGAAGTGGCAAAATTGTTGAAATGTCCCGTTTCTGAAGCAGACGTTTCCATGTTCTGGTTTGAGATGACGTTTCAGGGTGAAACTTGAGCCCATTCTAGTACAACATTTAAAAACAACAACAACATGGGCACGCATTGCCACGCGACATTTTGACTGACATCAAAAACGTTCGCCGTGGTTGACTTTGTCCCCATTCAGGACACACCCGAATTCCAAAAATCTCAAGTTTTCACAGAGCAGGAAGCTGGTTCTCTGTCTGTCTCTAGCTCTGTTGTTGCCCCTCATCTGTAAAAAGGAGATAACACCTCCCTACCTCAAGGAGTGTTCTGCCAGGATTAAATCCATCAGTGATGGTGAGGCACTCGGATACTATCATTCTGAGAGTTCGGAAGCTCTTCCGGGCGGGGACCGTCTTTGGAAGCGTACAGCGCCTTGCACAACAGAGCCCTGATCCTTGACTGAGGCTCTAGGCAGTACTATAATACAGATCAGTACTGAGATGGTCGGAAGTCACCTACCCAATCTGGTCCCTGGTCGAACTAAGCTGCGTGGCTGTGTGTATCTGCATCGGGATCCCCACGCTGCAGCTTTGCTGGTGTTGCTTTCCATGCAGCAGCTAGCCCCTACCCGCGCCCCCCCCCCCCCCGCATCAGTGGAACCCCAGCAAGCGGAAACAAGTTTAAGCGACTTATTCCTCCAAAACCGAAACGTCCCCATTTGTTCTGATTTGACCAGATCACTTCTTCCAAGATAGCGGGGGACTGTGCCAGTCCCCTTTGCCCACTCCCCCCAGGCCCGAGCCCATGCCCCACGGCGGAGTTTGGGGGCACCAGGATGGTGTTGACTTCCTACATCTCTGCTGCTTCCATCAACTCATCTGCATCTCGTACAAAGCTTGTTGTGTGTGTCTCCTGGCATGGGTACCAACATGTCTCAACAGGTGGGACTTAGGAGCAACTCTGGCTATGTCATCCAGCAGGCTAGATAGAACCCAGAATCCCAGGACCCATGCCTCCCCACCCAAAACAAGCTGCTGGCTTCCTATCTTAGGCATATCTGATCCAGTGGGACAGATCAACCTGGCCCAGGTAAGGCAGGTGGGCCACCTGTGCTCCATATCCCATCTCCAACAGTGGGTGGTACCAGTTACTACAGAGGAAGGGGCATCAAACCCTGTGTGTGGCCAGTTGCATCTTGGGCGTGTCTCTGTCCCTAATGCAGCTGGACTACCCGCCTCTGTCACCCCCAGGAAATCCCTCCCATGCCTCATGCTCTGGTAGAGGATCTCTCGAATCCCAGCCAAGGAGACCAAAGCAGATGTGGAGACCCAGGCCCAGAAGAAATAAGGGCCGGTACAGAGGAGCGCTGGGCTCCTTCCTCCCCACACACTGAGCTGGTTTCCATGCTAGGAAATGTCCCTGCTTTACTCATTTGCTCGATCCACCTCCCCGCCCCCACCACCCATTGCGCAACGCCTGCATGTGAGATTCTCCGGGGAGGCTGCCAAGCGGGGTGGGAGAAAAGGGCCAGGGAGATGGTGTGAAGGATAAAGGCTCCGTCTTTGAAGAAACACCATTTACCAGAAACTAATCTTTCTATCTTGAGAGAGCCACCAAAAAAAAAAGCCAACCCTGAACCCACAGGGCTGAGCAGGGCTTGCGACTGTCTGCTGGGGGTAGGGGAATGGGACGCGTGGGAGGGTAGGGGGGAGCCCGCGCTTGTCTGTCAGAGATAAGGAATGGGAAAGACATCAGGGTTTGTCCCTCGCCTGCAGGGAAACGTACAAGTGGAAGGGTGATGCCAGGCTGTGCGGAAGCAATCGGCGTGCCCTGTGGGCAAAGGTGCGCTGCAAAATTGCCCGAGGGCTACACTGAATATACATCTCCAGCCAAAGAGGTGGGACTTTCTCAAGTCACAGGTGACGCCGGAAGCCCGACTTTGGCCCCTTTAAGGTTGCTAGAGTTTTTTTCCCGAGGGTGGATGCTCAGCGCGTCCTAAAAAACCAGGCCTCTTTCCAGGTGGCTCAAGTTGGGAGTGAGGAGACGCAATTCACAAGTCTTGGCCTGGCTTAGACTTGGATCTGGATTAGATCCCTGTATCCATCTGGAATGAGCTCCTGGCCCAGCCCGGGGTGTTGGCAGTGGGGTGTGTGTGCTGTGCTTAGTTGGAAGGGAAGAAGGCTTGGCTAGTTTGGGTTGTGTTTCCCTCAGATCATTGGTTAGTCTTTGCTTCCTCTCCATGTTTTGGTAGCAACTGACCTGCAGAGAAATGGAACAGAGCAAGCCCCACTGAATGTAGGGTGAGAGGTGGAGGGAGACCCTCCCAGCAAGGGTAAGAAATTCACACACGCACACACCCACCCAGTCATACGATAGCATGGGGATTGCACACCTATGGCTCACAAACAGCCACTGAGGCAGGAAAGGGGGTTAGATAGATCACAGCTTTGCTCTGGTTTAGAGGGCTCCTGGACAGCATGGCCTAAGGGCTTGGACACTGGCCTGTTTGGGAGACGCTGGTTCTGTTCCTCCTCTGCTAATATTCCCTGCTTCGTTTCTCTTGTCCCCGGAGCTTGTAAGCTCTACGGGGCAGGGGTCATCCCTGGCAATGTGTATGTCCAGTGCCAAGCACACTGGGACCCCGGTAGCTGATTTCTCCCCTTCTTCCCCTTCCCCCGCCCCCATGATGGTGGAGTTACCCTGGGACTGAATTAGCTCCTATGTGTCTTAATGTTTTAAACCACTATTTGGTATCCACCCCCGATCTGGACACTCCCCCCCCACCTTCTCTCCCTCCCCCACACCCCTGATTCACTCAAAGGCTCCTCTCTTTTTCTAAATCATGTGATAAATTTCAAACACCCAGGGCTCTTGCCGTTTGAGCGTCTGTTACTCATCCCTTGCCTGCCGGGGGCCGAGTCAGAGAGGGTTTCCACCGGGGGTGGGGCTGATGAGTCAGGATGCTCATAAACATACCTGACGAGGTGATATTTGGGGGGGAGGGACCCACTCCTGCACTTGCCCCACTTCAAAGCCCCAGAGACACGGGGCCGAACTCTCTGACGATGACTCCAGCGTGTTCACTCCTGATCTACTCTCTGTCAGCCGGGGGGAGGATCAGGGCTCTGGGTCAGGCGGTGTCTCTGGAGGCGCACGCTGCCTCTAGCCAGAATCTGCCCCTTCAGCTTTCCTCCCTCTCTGCCCCCTTGGCCAGGGTAAGCCACGGCTGGCTGGAAGCGGGTGGTGTGCTCTGGCGGGTAGGGCAGCAGCTTGGGAATTGGGCCACCTGGGTTCTGCTCCTGGCTCTTCCTCCAAACTGTTGCACGCGCTTAGAGCACTTTGATCCTCGTCAACGACAGGTGCCAAATGCTGCCGAGCCAAGACTTCCGCGCTGGGGTGAACCAACAACAGAGGGAGAAGCTTGCTCATGCCTCTAAACCTGCTTCTTGCTCCAGACCGACTCTCCCCAGCTCTGGATTCTCAAGCCAAGCCAAGATGTTGCTGCTGGGCCTTGGGGTGGCTTATCTTTGGGTTTTCTCTTCCCATAGCAGCCGGCTTCTCAGAGACTTTAAGGCCAGAAGGGACCATCACGACCATCTACTCTGACATCTACTCCTGCACATTGCAGGACACCGAACCTCACCCGCCCGCTCCTGTAATAGACCTGTAATCTCTGGCTGAGTTATTGACGTCCTCAAATCGTGGTTTAAAGACTTCATGTTACAGAGAATCCACCATTTACATTCGTTTAAACTCTCAAATGATCTGAGCCCCCAGGCTGCATCTATACCTGCGTCCGCCAGGATAGCTCTGGTGTTGTAACCATAGCTCCGACAGCGTAGACAAGCCCTAAATCAGTGTATTTCCTCTCTGTTTACGTAACAGCCCCTGCTCGGAGAGACTGAACCCAGGACCTCCATCTCCCCAGCACACACTGCCACTATTTAAGCGAATGAATTAGTCCGCTAGTCAGATTGCATGTTGCTGCTCCCATCCCTCAGCTGGGTGGGGACGTGGAGTACCCTTTGCGTGCGTTTCATACCTAGCTCTAAATAAAACGATATGAAGTAGCAATGGGCTTGCACCAGAACCTGGGATCCCAAATGTTTACGTATTGGGGGGGGGGGGGATATATTTAATCCAGACACGAATTTCATGGTTGATCCAAATCCAAACACTCTTCTGGGAGGTCTAGATATCTTGATCAGAGCCTTGGGGAACCAGCTCTCCCGAAAGGAAGCATATGTATCTGCCCTTTATTATCAGAGCCCCTAAAGCACATACAGCTGACTTAGCTAACATGCTGTAACCAAATGGTGATTGCATGACTGTTTACTTGCTGAATTCTTCAACTGCTTGACGTCTCTGCTGTGGCATTCCAGGCAGGGTATGGCCCCTGGTAAACAAGCGTGATAAAGCAGGAACTCAAGCTGTGTGGAAGCTTGTACATTCGTCTATAGTTGTGGCTGTTTATTAAACGCCCCCAGTTCAAGAGGGACTGGGATTCCGTAGAGCGTGACAGTGACACCACTGACACGCAAGGCTGTGTCCGTTGTGATTCTCTTCGCAAAAACGACGGGGAGGTGGGCAGTCGGGGGGGGCCTTTGCAGACTGGTCAAGGAGTGAACATCCTCCGCCAACCCATCTCTAGCTTGAATGTGGCCATAGCTGACAGCTAAGTGCCGTCTCTTGTTGAGCATGGGCTTTTCTCCACGTCCCACCTCCCCCTTGTCTATGCCATGAGCAAAGCCAAGACCTTCCTAATGCCATCCTCTTCCAGTGCAACCTGCTGGGCACCACTTCCAGTTCTTCTCCACCAGGCATTGTGGACTGTTACTGTAACAAGCTCCAGCATGGTCGGTCGGTCGGTCAGTCGTATGCTTTCTTTAGGGGATGTCCTTGGGCGTGTCTGGCAATTTTGGAAGAGTATTGCTCTTTCTTGGGAGAGTAATGGTCCATGCACGTCTTGCCCCAGGTGGCTGTCAGTCTGATCATCCTAGTTTTCAGCCTAGTTGAACCCTCAGCTGGTGATCAAAACGACCATGCTAGCTGGTGATGTTACTCTTCTATCTAATCAGATCCTTTCATGCTCCTGCTCTGATATGTCAAAGGGACCTTTCCAGGATGCTGTTAGCTGCAGATTTGCATCTCGGTGCCGTGTGATAGCATTGGAGACTAGGAATGCATCCGATGAAGGGAGCTGTAGCTCATGAAAGCTTATGCTCAAATAAATTGGTTAGTCTCTAAGGTGCCACAAGTCCTCCTGTTCTTTTTGCGAATACAGACTAACACGGCTGCTACTCTGAAACCTGTCACTGGAGACTTGGCTTTTCAGTTCCACACCAAACTGTTCTCGGTTAAGCAGCTGCATCACAATCTGCCTGCAGTTCTTAATCAGTACAGTCAGCAAGGGTCCTCACGACCAACATGACAGGCAGCAAGGCCTGCTTCAGCTAGGATGTCACTCTGGACTCAATATGCCCAAGTTAGAAAACAAGCTGCTTGTTGTGTGTGCAGAGACCCATACAGTGCTGGCTAGCGGACAGGGCACCGGCCTCAGCTTGAGGTTCTATTCCTGGGTCTGCCACTGACTTGCTGGATGACTTGGGCCAGTCAGTTCCTTGCCTCAGTTTTTCCACCTGTAAAATGGGGATAATGACACCCCTTGTAAAGTGATTTATTGGTGGGTGCAAAGCACTAGCTGTGTTGGTCCTTTTTTATAACCTTATTGAGAGGGGGCTGGGGCTGGGGGAGAGGAGAGGAGCGATTTGCACCAGCGCTCTAATTCCAGCTAAACCTTGAGCTTCAATGGAGTGAAACTTCAAACCTCCAACAAACTGAAGTTTTGCCCCAAATCTATCACAGGTGTTTTTTTTTTTTTGTTTAACCTCCAAAAAAGTTCTACTTCGAGTGGAAGAAACCATGAGCTCTCACAGGGGTTTTCAGTTTTTGCATAATCAGAACCACTTTTGTGAATCCCAAACCAAATGCAAACCTCTGTGATCTCACACTTCCCAACCCTCCCTTTCCCCATCCGCCCCGTCTTGACTCTCCTGTGGGGGGGCCTGTCCCGCCTACCCAAATGCGGGGCGGAGGGAGGGTGGCATCTGCAGCTCTGCGGCCTGCTTCCTCTGACCCCGCTGCAACTCCTTCTCCTCGGCAGCTTGCACAAAAGCGGTGAAACCGCACTGCTGGCTTGTGGTTTGGTCTCGTTCTCTCTCGTACTGTAGCAGCGCGGCTTCCACTCTGAGTCACTGGAGATGGGGCCGAGTGGGTTCAGGGATGGGGCGAACCTGGCGCTCTCCACAGCTCGCTTTCATTTTGCGCAGTGGGGGTGGCATAGGGAAAGGGGGGGGGGTTTCTGCACCTCGTAGAGGGTCAGAGCCGAAAGGGCCTCGGGTGCGCTGGCCTCCGTACGGCTTGACTTAGCAGACGCCACTGTAGAGCCACTGTGCGCTTGGCTTGGGCACCGATGCGCATGGGGGCTGGAGATCAGTGGCATGAAGACCCATTTGCATGGGGGCTGTTGCAGAGCAGGACCGCGGACATTAGCCCTGTGGCAGTGGGGGCGTCCGCCGTTTACTCCCGTAGCTGGGTGTCAGCCTCTGCCACAGTCTCGCTGCATGACCTTACCAAGTCCCTTCCCCCCCCCCGCCATTTGCGAGCTGCAAAATCGGGACATTTGCTTACCCAGCGGTGCAGTTGTGAGGCCTAATTAGCTCCTTGAGGTCCCAACCGTTGTGCTGGACAACTGGCTAGCACAGTCCCTGCCCCGATGCCTGTAAAGGGCTGAGATCCGGCAAGAAAAGGAGCCCTTAAACTAGCCATGTGTCATGTGGGGTTCCTTGGCTGAGCTGTTCAAAGCAGCCTGGGAGATTTAGACACATTTTTCCAGGAAATCTTTTGGCAATTGAAACGCAATAGTCAGATCTCCCTCTAAACAGCTTTGAAACCTCACCTCCCTTTTGGCATCCTTTTGAACTTTAACGCACACCCTTAAGGACACTTGCTTTCTTCTAAATAAAGCTGAGTTACTGGTATTTGCCAGGTGCTATACAAAGACCGTAAAGCAGTCACTGCCCTGAAGAGCTGACAAAGGGAAAGAGAGGCACAGACTTACCCAAGATCACGCTGTAGGTCCCGGAAAGAACCCGGATCTGGACTCTTAGTTCATGCTAGTGTAACACCGGCAGACCCTGGTCGTGGGCGGGCAGGATTGAACCAGGGGCCTCTGGAGTTTAGTGCATGAGCCTCTCCCGCATGAGTTAAAAGCCAACTGGTTGTCTGCAGACTCATTTAATTCTCTCTCTGAGTGGTCTCGGTGCCACTGGATGGGACAGACCACCACATCCAGGAGGTGTGTGGGTTACACTAGACCATGCTGCTTCCCAGTAATTAGCAACACAAACACAGACTGAAAGAAGCCTGAACGAAGGCTTGGAGCCTGTAGAACTGGCTGGGAAAAGTCCAGTGAAACATTGTTTTGCTGGAATTTGCTGATTTGGGAGGTCTGGCGAAATTGGAGGCTCTCCACCAAAGCGCCACTGGAATGCAAGCAGGAGTCCACTGGAAACCTGGCTTCCTGCCAGCACACCCACCTGGCAAGCTCCTGGTGACCCCTGGGCTACCAGGATCCACAGCCCCACCAGGCAGACTCTCCCAGGGCACTGAGTGGGGAGAAATTTGAAGTTCTTGGATTTATTCCTAATCAGAACAAACCCAAATCTTGAGCTATCCAAGTCCTCCCAAATGGAATTGCCTGGCTCAGCGAGCTGCTGAAATCAGATCAAATCCAATGCATTTTCAGTGGGGGGATCTCTGTACAGTGGACAGTGGGGGGATTATTCGGTTCCACGTTCTGCTCTTGCTTGGAGCTTCCCGACCCCTTCCCCATCCACCGTCGCCCCCTTTGCTGACGTATGCATTTATGTTTTTTTAAGGCACTTAGCAGTAACAGTCCATGGGATAGTTGATGTGAGTCCCACAATGCCTTCCAGTATTATCCTGGATTGATGACCCAGAATGCCTAGAGCCGAGAAGCAGCATTTAGCCCCCTGGGACAGCTGCCGGCAATTGCCTGCAACTGGTGTAAGCTGATGTAGCCCCACTGAAGTCAAATGGCGGTACGCCGGCTCACACGGGTTAGGGGGCTGGGTCATTGCGGGGTAGCCCTTTGCGGTGTTTCTCACTGGTGGCCACTAGAGGGCCAGGCTGCCAGGAACCTGCCCTGGGCTTGATTCTTTCCCAGCCCAGCTGACACTGGCAGGGGTGGCCAGTTAAGAGGGGTCGAGGCCTGTTGGCTCTGATCTGCCGCCTTATTCGATCTCTTGTTTGCTTCCCTTTTCTCCTGGCATCGTCTTCATCTTCTCTTTCCATCCCCTTCTGTCCCCGGGGCGATCCTGCCGCCTTCCCTCCGCGGAGGCGTGGAAGGATGGCTTTGCTGGCAGCTGGCTGGCTCGAGGTTTTGGGGAGGCTGCTTGCGGATGATGTGGGGAGGAGCCAGGATGTCTGCACAACGGCACAGCGTGGTACAGGCGAACCCCTGGGTTGTCCCTGCGATCGGGGTGGGCCCATGCGCCCTGCAGCCGGAGCGGCCTGATGAGAAGGGGCTTAGCCGCTGCAGAAGCACAGAGGGATCCCTTGGCTTAAATGAGACTCTTCGCTTGGCCTGGATTTCCCTGCCAGAGCCAGCTTGGCAGTGCCTTGGCGTCATATTTGGCCTCTGGCTATTGTCCAGCATTGCCATTGGTAGCTGCTCTGCTCCAGTCATCGAGCCCCTCCCGATGCCCAATCTCTCAGTCCTCACCCCCTGACGATGGTGTTCTTCTCCTTTGCTCCCTCCTTCCCCAATTCTCTCTCTCTGTCTCCCAGGCAGTCTCCCACTCCAACCATCCTGTCCTTCCCCAATTTCAATCCCAGCATGCCCCCCCCCCGCCCTCGTCCCAGAACCAATGCGCATCCCCTGAAACGAAACATAGATGACGCTCGCTGGGTGCTCGGGCGCTGTCCCTCTTGCCTGCTCTCTGTGACTTCTTCAGGGCAGGGACTGGCTAGGTGGCAACTGGCCCTCCATACCAGGCTGTTGGCAGGCCTGGTTTAAGTGCTTAGCGTGGGGCACTCGCAGCTGGGGGGTGGATTTCCCAAAGAGCTCGGGTGCCTTGGCAAGTGGCTGAAGTCTGAGTCGGCCTCTGCACCTGAAGTGCTGATGGTTTTCTGCAAAACCGGCCTGTGCGGCGGCCACTGCATTGCGGGCGCTGAGGCTACAGAAATCCAGTCTTTCTAAGTGGCAATGCTGGGGTGCAGCCTGCAGAGACTACGCTTCCCAGCAGGCAGTGCTGCCTCCGGACGGGAGAGGGGCATGCTGGGTGCTGGAGTGGGGCTGCACTATTAATAATTAGTAATATGGCAGCCCCTAGAGGCCCCAGCTGCAATTGGCGCTCCTTTGTGCTAGGTGCTGTACAGACCCATAGGGGAGTCCGTTCCCCGCTGAGCTTACAATCTATGTAAGCGAGGCAGATGGGGTTTTTTTCCCTTAAATCACCTTCACCCTACGAGTTGACCTCTGTGCCTGATCTCACGGTCCCGATCGGGGTAAAGCTCTGAACAATCTCACGATGCTAGCTTTACAGTTTAAAGCTCAGACACTATGTTGCCTGGTGGAAAGAGAGGCTGACAAAGGAGGTTGCTGCGGAGAAGCAAACGGGACGGTCATGGAAATGAAAAGCAAGGAGCTGGGATAGGGGAAGAGAGACTAGATAAAGGGTAAAAAGAAAAGGAGGACTTGTGGCACCGTAGAGACTAACCAATTTATTTGAGCATAAGCTTTCGTGAGCTACATCCGATGAAGTGAGCTGTAGCTCACGAAAGCTTATGCTCAAATAAATTGGTTAGTCTCTAAGGTGCCACAAGTCCTCCTTTTCTTTTTGCGGATACAGACTAACACGGCTGCTACTCTGAAACCTGGATAAAGGGTGTGTGCGTGTGCAGAAGGCACCCATGGGGGAGCGGAGATGGGGAGACGGCCCCCCCGGGAGGAGGAAAGATCAGAGGGGAAGGGCAGCCAGCAAACGAACACGCAAAGCCGGAGCCGCAGCCCGGGGCTCATGGCAGACTCGAGCGCAGCGCTTGACCTAAGGCTGACCCCAGGCTGGGGTGAGCTCCCCCCTATCAGTGATGGTGGCGTGCGAAGCGTGTAGCATCTCGTGGGGCGGCACCGCTGGGGATGCCGAGCGCGGGCGCCGGGGTCGGAGGGAAGGTTCACAGATCTGTCAATATCCATTTAGCCGAGCCGGGCCTCCATGGCAGGCTGCTTGCTCTCTCCTGAGAGGCGAGCCGAGGGGAGGTTCTGCTGCAAGGCAGGTGCCAGGATTAGGTGTCTCTCCCCATAGCGTGCGTGGGCAGGGGAGCGCACGGGGCATGTGCACTATAGAAATACGCATTCCCAAAAATCGATCTCCGGGAAACGCCTAATGCTAGTGCTGGCTGCCGCAGCTGTGAGGGCAGGTGCAGTGTTTTCCACGCAGCCGTGCCGATGCACCTCGATCCCAGCCCGCAGCCCTCTCTCTCCCCGTCCTGCCACATCCCCGGTTATCCCAGCCCTCGGCTCCACGCTTCTGACCTGCAGCACCCCTGCAGTTCCAGTCCCGGGACCTGCTACCCATCAGCCCCCCTCCCCTGCTACTGCCATCCCCAAACACGGCTCAGCGGCTCCCCTCCGGTGCTTGGTACCGTCACGTGGGTAAACACGGGAGAGTGAAGCACCCAGAAAACAGGGCCAGGTAGCTGGCAGTGATGCCAGTCCTACCTGTCCAACTGGCCCTTTGCTGGTTAACCCTTTCAGTGCCCCCTCCCTCCCTGTGGGCTGTGGCAGTGCTGGGAATAAGCCCTTGGTGTAACCGCTAGGCAGCGCTGTCTCTCAGGAGATGGGTGATTTAGCGAGGCCCAAACAAGGCTGGCGTCAGGGACAAGGCCTTCCAGCAGGGTGCTGGTGGCTGAGCCCCACGTCTCTCGATTAAGGAGACACGGGCATCCCCTTGGTGGAGTTCCCGTGAGGCTGTTAAAAGCAGAACCTTCCTCACCCAGCAGCTGTGGGGAAAGCCTGTCTGGGCAGCAGGTCGGCGCTCCCCTCGCCACGAGCCGTCTGTCCACACAGAGCTTCTGCCCTTCATCTGCTTAGAGAGCAATTGCATGGGGGGCGGGGGGAGAGGCTACTCTCAATAGTGCATATTGCCTGGGCATGGGGACCCCTCTGGGAAGGAAGGCAGGGCTGGTGCTGGGGGATGAAGGCGCATGGCCAGCAAGCTGACAGAGGGGGAGCTGCTTCACTGAAATCCCCATGGTGTCTTGACGGCACCTCTTGAGCTGTGGCAGACGATCATGGCCCAGTTGCTTTGGGTGTTGCGCACAGACTTGTGACAAAGCCAGTGCCTGACCCAGAGTTGAGGCAGGCTGGGGGTGAGTGGCAGCGTGAAATAACAAGGTGAGCAAAGCTTAGTAGGAAAACTGACCCCTCTCCCAAGGGCATGAGCGGATCCCCAATGAAAGTGTTTAGGAAGAGACCATACCACTTCTGTGGGGTCTTGCCACCTTCCTCTCCGTAGCAGCTGGTGCTAGCTGCTGCTGGAGATGGGAGATGCAGGAGATGGGAGACTGGGCTAGATGGGCCCCAGGCTGGGAATTCCTACGTTCCTAATGGCTCGGGGTGGGAGCTGGCTCTCCTCTGAGGCTTGACCGACAGCTCGAAGTGTGAGAACTGGAGTTTCCATCTTGTAGGAAATTCCCCAGCTTTGAAAATTTCCTTTAGTTCCAAATGGGGATGAAAAAAAGACACCAGGGTTTGAAATGAGTCCAAAAAACCCTGATTTGGGTGGGGGAAAATTTCATTGTCATATTTTTTTTAAAAAATGAAAGGTACAGGAGGAAGCTCAACCGAAATGAGATGTTTTGCGTTGACCGAAACACTTTGACCAAAAACATTCTGGTTTTTTGGAAGTGCCAGCAAACTGGAAAATCGGGTCACATAGCATGAGCCCCCAGGCTTTCCCTGAGCATCACCATCCAACTTCTCCGATACATTTTGTGTGGGTGGGTGGGTGTGGGGGGGTCGTCTTTGGAGGTCTTCACAGCCCCGTACCTGCGGCTCCCAGATCCACTAGAGCATGAGCTACTTCCACCCCACTGTCTGCCTTGACCCTGCCCTGCAGTCTCTGTTGGCTCATTGACTTTCTGCCCTGGCAATCTCGCCAGGAGAAGCCAGTTAGTACCTGTGCTGTGCACCCTGGGGTATGGCCCAAGCACCCCACAAACGTAGTGCACACTGGCCTCCCCCAGATGGTAACGTTCAGTCTCAAAGCTCAGGGTCCCCGGTCTCATCTGTGTTTGTACAGCACCTTGCACAGTGGGAGGGTCACTAGGTGCTACTAATCTCGCCCACTCACTGTGGCCCTCTGTCCCCCTCTAGTGGCGGCTGGGCTGCGTACAGTGGCTACAGCCTTGTCTAACGGATCTGGGTTGCTTCCCACAGTCAGAGGCTCATGCCCCTACAACCGAAGATCCAGGGGTCAGTCCTGGCTGCTGGCGTTAATGCGGTGGCCCGGCCCGGCCACCCTGCGTGGGTGAGAGTGATGCAACCGCAATACTAATAACTTCTGCCCAGGACCTCAAAGCAAAAAGGAACAGTTCGCCCGGGCCCACACTCTCCCGTTCCTGGGCTCTGTGGCTCACCTGCGTCCGCTCCAGAAGCTGCCACACACCTGTTAACCACATCTAGGGCTGGGGGAAGGCGGGAGAGAGCTGCCTTTCCCCTCCCACCCATCGGAAAGCCTGGCAGGGCTCTTGCGCTGGGACTCCCTCCTCCTTCAGAGAAGCGGCTCTCTTTAGAGGAAATGCCAATTCAAAGCGCTGCGAGGAAATTGCCGGCTGCCCCTGACTGAGTGAGCGCTTCTTTCCAGCCCTCCTGGGGAAGGGCCCCGCCATGAAAGCGGCGTGACTCAAACCCGAAGCCCTGGCGCTTAACCACAGCCCCCGGCCTGCCGTGTCATACGGGATGCTTGGTGAGGAGCATTTATAAGAAATGGATGGCACTGCCGGGAGTGGACAAGCCCGTAGAGAGGCAATGAGGGGGAGGGTGGATTCTGAGCTAGAACCCCCTTGTCCATCCGGTCTCAATTCCAGCTGCTTCAGAGGAAGAAACCCTGCAAGAGGGCTAAGAGGGGACTATCTCTCTCACAGGGAAAACTGCCTTTTAATCCCCACTATGAGAGGCTGGCTTGTGAGGTGAAGTGGGAGGAGAGGCAGTGTGGTCTAGTGGTGCGAATGCGGGACTGGTATGTGGGAGACCTGGGTTCTAATTCTGAGCTCTGCTGCTGCCCTGCTGGGGGAACCTCTCTGTGTCTCAGTTTCCCTATCTATGACGTAAAGTGCTTTGAGATCTACTGATGGAAAGGGCTATGTAATAGGAATACCTAGCAGTGGTAGCAGGTTTAAAACAGACAAAAGGAAGTATTTTTTTGCACAATCAACCTATGGAACTCCTTGCCAGAGGATGTTGTGAAGGCCAAGAGTATAACAGGGTTCAAAAAAGAACTAGATAAGTTCCTGTAGGATAGGTCCATCAATGACTATTTGCCAGGATGGGCAGGGCTGGTGTCCCTAGCCTCTGTTTGCCAGAAGCTGGGAACGGGCGGCAGGGGATGGATCACTTCACGATCACCTGGTCTGTTCATTCCCTCTGGGGCACCTGGCATTGGCCACTGTCGGCAGACAGAACACTGGACTGGATGGACCTTCGGTCTGACCCACTCTGGCCGCTCTTATGTCTATTGTTCTTTACACCGGTGTCTGAGCTTCTTAGTTTACTTTTAAGTCTGCTCATGGGTGAAAATACTCAGTGGCAATAAATTCCCATGTGAAAAAATATTGTCTCTTCAGCTGCCTTCTCCCTGTAGCTGAACGATCCTCTTCTTCTTGCACCGCTGACGTACGCGGGTGTAACAGAGAGGGGAATCCGGCCCGGCGGTGCTACCTCTCAGAGGCCCTGCCCACCCCTCCTGCCACCAACCCTTTTACTTCCCTTCCTCCGCCAGATCACATGCAGCTTCAGAAATCTCTCCCCCAACCCCCACACCTGCCTCTCTGCCTGCTCGCCACCTGCTTGACCTTTTGCAGATGTTCCTCCCAAAGCGAATGCTCACGGAGGTTATTTTTTTCCTCGCTCTGTGAGTCCCCGCCGCCCGCTGTGCCCTGTGGCGAGTTATTCACAGCCCCACACGTGCTGAGCTCGCCTCTCCGGTCCTGATAGCTGTGTAGACACGTCCTTAGCGTGCAATGCCCAGGCGCCAGCCTCGTGCCCAATGGGCTCGGCCCAGCGCGCGCTCTCTGCATCTTTTCGCTCGAGCGTCTTCTGCAGGGACAGTGCCCATAAGGGGCGGGGCGGGGCGGGGCGGCGTTCAAACAGCTGTCCGTTCAGTAGCAACCTGCGGGAGGGTGTGAGTGCTGGGATCCTGCAAGGCACCGGTGGAACGGGGGCGGGGGGCCTTCCTCCCCCAGGATGGGGATGATGCAGCCGGGGGCCGCGTCTCTCTGTCTGTGGCATCGCAGCTCCGCTCCGTCACCCTTCCGCTGACTAATGTGAGAAAGTGGAACGTGTTGCTCCTCTTAGCACATTCTTGAGGGTGCTAGGCGCTGATGAGCCCCTGGGGACGGGGAGAGGAGGGGGTTGGGAGAGGCGCAGCCTGCGATCTCGCCAGGAGACCTCCATCCCTGTCAGGTCAGATCAGCGCTCCCCGGAGCGGTGCCCAGTGCTCCTCCCAGCGGTAACGGGCTGTGGGACAGCCGAGGACTTGGCTGGTCTGTGGAGAGAAAGCATTGAGCTGGCGCCGTTGCCCTGATGGAAGTGGGGGGGAAGGCGCTGGTGACTTTGAGTTCTGGCCTCCTCTAAGGAGCCTCGAATTGGGGGGGGGGGTGTCAGCTGGCAGAGCGTTGGCCCTGGTGATGAGTACCCATAATCCTCTCCTTCCACAGTGCTCCTCTGGGTCGCCGCTTAGTTAGCAGCGTGATGGTCAATGCCGCTTGCAAGGCAGAGGCCCTGTATTCAGCCATCTGCCTGAAATTCCTAGCCCCCTCTCCCCCCAGCCCCCAACACAGAGGAGGAGCTCAAAATCCCAAAGCCACCTCTGGATCTGAGTGTCCCACAAGGTGCCCCGTCCCTGCGAAGCCATCCTCCCTTGCGGCGAAGGTGCTGGCCCAGGGCTGGGGAGACCCGGGCTCAAAGCCTGTCTTTTGTTTGGGCTCTTCCAGGTCTTCCCAGTTGGCTGGTCTCCTGCCCCCTTGTAGTTCTCCATCCCTTTCCAGCTGCTTGACTGGGTCTCCCCACCCTCATTTCCTCTCCAGGTCTCCTTAGCTGGACCTTCTCTTTCCATGTGTGCCTGGGCTGGGCTGCCCACCCCTTGCTTCAGCAAATCCCATTTAGATCTTCACTCTTCTGGGCTGGCTCTTCCCCTCGCCCGCTCTGCCTAGCCAGAGGCAGCTCCCTGGCCTCTCCGTCACACTCTCTGGAGAGGGGTCCCCAGCCCATCCGGGGCAGGAGGAGGCCCAGTTGCTCCCATCGCTGGTCCGTGAAATGTTCTTCTGGCTGTCATATGCTAAAGTGGCTTGGCACCGGGTAACACAGCTGTAGGAAAAGGAAAGCCCTATTCTGGGATCTCATGGCCCCTTCCTGCATGGAAACCTTAATCCACGCAGAGGGGAAGTCTGATCTAGGGCTTCGGATGCTTGCCTGGAACTTGAGCCCTGGGTTCAGGTCCTCGACGCAAGGGCAGCGTTTCTCCACCTGACCAGGTTGGTGACGGCTTGTCGAAAGTCCAAAACGGTCAGTACCCGCCTCACACTCCAGTTATTATTTTTTAAAACTCTCCTGTAGTAAATGTGTCACTGATGCCTGTTTGGAGAAGTCCCCCAAGAAACTGAACCTTGGTGGACAAGGGGGTGGGGGAGAGTGAAACCTTCTTTGCTTGAGCTTGGAATCAAATTTTCAATGCCTAGGGCCCTGATTGCTTTTGACTCCCCTGCGGGTTGGGATGAACCAGCTCAGAAACCCTAGACTGGGGAAACGGGGTCCCCAAGCCGAGGGGTAGGGAGAAAGAGAGAGAATACTTCCCTTGCCTTCTGGCTGAGCGTCCTGAAATCTTTGCTGGAGAGACTCTTGCGCTCCTCGAACTCTGGCTTGGTCACGATCTCGTCTTCAGTCTCCGGTCCTAAATCTTGTCTCTTGAACTCCTTGAACTAGATGAGACAATTACCCCTCCCCCTTCCCCCATTGAGAGCAGGCTGAGTGAAGTCAAGGTCTCTTGTTGTAACTAGTGACTGTGGGGTCTTGTTCCCACCTAGGGAACCCCCCACCCACTGCCTCCGTACACAGCAGAGGAGAGCTCCATCCCCGGCTTCTACTGGGGTGAGGGGCAGCTGCTGGGCAGGAGGTGTGCGGCAGGTGGATCTGGAACTGTAAGACTCCACGGCCCCTCAAAGCCCCATAGGGGGGTGGGGAGGTGCATTGGACAGGAGGGCTGCTGTAGGTTGGAGTGGTGGGTGCAGAGGCATTTCACTGGTGGGTGGGAGGGTGAGTGAAGAGGGGCAAAGGCAGCCAAAGTTTCCCTTACATTGCCCTGCCCTGACTCCAGGCTGACAGCAGACTCATCTTCTATGGGCTGCCCCGGCCCTTGCCCACAGTGCCAAACTGGCACAAGGCAGGAGCTGCGTGAGACCCACCGAACTCGCTTCACTCCTGCTCCTGAGCAGCCCCAGGCTGGCATCCCTATCGACCGGCTGCAATCACACCAGGGACCCAGCCCTGCATCTATCTCGTTATCTATTCCCTCCCCCCCACCTCCAAGGCGGACACCCACCCTGCACCCGAGCAAACAAGCTGGGACCTGTGCTGCTGGGAATTCATGGCAACCGTGCTGTTAACTTCAGATGCCAGGAGGAAAAATGTGTGTGCCCATCCCAGCTCTGTGCTAAGAATAACTTTCTAGAAGGAGTCTCTACAGGGGCCCATCTTTCCACCGACTTCACTGGGCTTTGGATCTGGCCCCACGGCCCCGCCATCTGCGGGCAGCTCAGTGACTTTACATCGCTATTCAAATCGCAGCTGAAAAGAAGCAAGTGGGAGATGAGACTAGAGATAACCATTAAGCCACGCTCCCTTGCAGCGCTCGGATGGGAGGCCCCGACTTCCAGCTCGTTAGCACATGCTGCTGGTCACGTGCTGCAGCCCAGCGAGGCGCTAAGCGGGCGCTGTCTGACGCAACCTCTCTCCAGCTGTTGACATTCGAGTGGGAGTTGCCTGAACTTTGAGAGCCAAAAGGAAGGGATCACAGCAGACGTCCCCCCAAAAGTGGCAAGGCGCGGCCCTTCAAATGAACCGAGGAGCCAGGCATGTGCCCAGCTTGATCAGCTGCTATGGAGCAGGGAGGAAGGACACCTTGCAGTTTGGGGGAATAGCGGATCCTACCAAAAACCCGAGCCCCGAGGGAGCCTGATTAGGAGCCTGCAGGGCGAGGGATCTCGCTGTCAGGGGGCGACAGGCCTGAACTCCCGGTGACATGAGCACACATGATTCCCTTCTCTCTCTCTCCTCCACCACTGCGGTCAATGCCTCGCACACAGCTCCAGCCAGGGGGATAGTTCTCGGCTGTCAGAGCCGATCTGTGTTGGGGGTAACGTTTTCCCGAGCAGTAAGTGGGGTTAAATTCGGGGTCACCCATATCAAACATCAAAGGGTGTTTTATCTCTCAGAAAGCAATTTCACTCCAGCCAGAACCCCCCCACCTCCTTCCCGCGGCTCTGCCAGATCAGAGGCGCCTGGCCCGATGGACTCTGACTGGCTTGGCCCATGCATCTCCTTCCGTGGCTGCAGCCCCTCGGCGTTGGAAGAGGGGGAGAGCTTACGAAAAACTGGGAATTAACTAAACAAAAAAGGGAGAAGGAAGCCATGTTCGGAAGCTTTTTTGTGGACTGCCCAGCCCTGGCACCTTGTCTCACCTGAGGTGCCAGAGGCCGGTTTTGTGTGATGTTGTGTTTTGCAGAGATTCCCAATTGGGAGGGACCTGGGGTGGTGGGAAGGAATTTGCTGTAGACAAGATTTCTGGTTTCTTTCCCCTCTTGGCTTGATGATTTGCGATGCTGCTGGTGGCTGGATGCAGAGCGGCCCCTTGGCTTGGTTTGCGGGGGTTTAGTGAGGTGCTTCAGGGTCTCATGGCTGGGGCATTCCTGGCTCCACATGTAGATGTAACCTGGGGGGTCTGGCTCCAATGTCTCTTAGGCCTCTCCTAAGGCAGTGGCATCTCTGTCTGCTCCGTTCTCTGAGCTGAAGGGAGAGGAACTCGGACGTGTAAGGGCTGCCGCTTACAAAGCACTTGGTCACCGTTAGATGCACAGTGCAGTGCTTAGAGCATGAGACTGGGGAGTGGTGTGTTGGGGGGGGGGAAGGAGAGGGTCACATCACTTCCCTGTGCCTCAGTTTCCCCACCTGTGGAATGGGAACAATAATCTTTGTGTGTGGGGAAGGATGGTCTTGTGGGTAAGGCTCCAGTCTGGGACTCCCAGTGCGACCTTGGCAAGCCCCATCGATCTGTCAGTAAATTCTTCCTCTATTTATGTGCATTAACATGGCACCTAGGAGCCCCGTCAGGGACCAGGACCCCATGGTGCTGGTTGCTATCTAAATGCAGAACAAAAAGACAGTCCCTGAAGGGCTTAAGTACTTGTGTTGTGGTAGCAGCTCGAGGCCCCTGCCAAGATCAGGGGCCCATTGTGGTAGGTACGGGACGTTCGCACAGTGTCAAATGTCAGCAAGGCCAAGGTACAGAGACTCCAGAATCAAACCCAGACTCCCTTGCTCCCAGTCCAATGCTCTAACACCTCAGCCGGTCAGGAGCCAGACTAGCAATCAGCGTTCCCCAAAAGAGCCTCAGTAGCAGGAATTCATGGCTTCGTTGTCTATAGTACTAGTCATATTTAAAGAGTACGACAGGAAATTCTTAGGTTGTTGTTTTTTATATAAGAGACACACACACATACAGAGCAAATAAGTTAATAACTTAGTGTGAGTTTCAGAGTAGCAGCCGTGTTAGTCTGTATTCGCAAAAAGAAAAGGAGGACTTGTGGCACCTTAGAGACTAACCAATTTATTTGAGCATGAGCTTTCGTGAGCTGTAGCTCACTTCATCAGATGCATACTGTGGAAAATACAGAAGATGTTTTTATACACACAAACCATGAAAAAATGGGTGTCTACCACTACAAAAGGTTTTCTCTCCCCCCACCCCACTCTCCTGCTGGTAATAGCCCATCCAAAGTGATCACTCTCCTTACAATGTGTATGATTTCCAGCACAAATCCAGGGTTTAACAAGAACGTCTGAGGAAGGGGGGGAGGGGGGTAGGAAAAACAAGGGGAAATAGGTTACCTTGCATAATGACTTAGCCACTCCCAGTCTCTATTCAAGCCTAAGTTAATTGTATCCAATTTGCAAATGAATTCCAATTCAGCAGTCTTTCGCTGGAGTCTGGATTTGAAATTTTTTTGTTGTAATATCTCAACTTTCATGTCTGTAATCGCGTGACCAGAGAGATTGAAGTGTTCTCCGACTGGTTTATGAATGTTATAATTCTTGACATCTGATTTGTGTCCATTTATTCTTTTACGTAGAGACTGTCCAGTTTGACCAATGTACATGGCAGAGGGGCATTGCTGGCACATGATGGCATATATCACATTGGTGGATGTGCAGGTGAACGAGCCTCTGATAGTGTGACTGATGTTATTAGGCCCTGTGATGGTGTCCCCTGAATAGATATGTGAGCACAGTTGGCAACGGGCTTTGTTGCAAGGATAGGTTCCTGGGTTAGTGGTTCTGTTGTGTGGTGTGTGGTTGCTGGTGAGTATTTGCTTCAGGTTGGGGGGCTGTCTGTAGGCAAGGACTGGCCTGTCTCCCAAGAGTTGTGAGAGTGTTGGGTCATCCTTCAGGATAGGTTGTAGATCCTTAATAATGCGTTGGAGGGGTTTTAGTTGGGGGCTGAAGGTGACGGCTAGTGGCGTTCTGTTATTTTCTTTGTTAGGCCTGTCCTGTAGTAGGTGACTTCTGGGAACTCTTCTGGCTCTATCAATCTGTTTCTTCACTTCTGCAGGTGGGTATTGTAGTTGTAAGAATGCTTGATAGAGATCTTGTAGGTGTTTGTCTCTGTCTGAGGGGTTAGAGCAAATGCGGTTGTATCGCAGAGCTTGGCTGTAGACAATGGATCGTGTGGTGTGGTCTGGATGAAAGCTGGAGGCATGTAGGTAGGAATAGCGGTCAGTAGGTTTCCGGTATAGGGTGGTGTTTATGTGACCATTGTTTATTAGCACTGTAGTGTCCAGGAAGTGGATCTCTTGTGTGGACTGGACCAGGCTGAGGTTGATGGTGGGATGGAAACTGTTGAAATCATGGTGGAATTCCTCAAGGGCTTCTTTTCCATGGGTCCAGATGATGAAGATGTCATCAATATAGCGCAAGTAGAGTAGGGGCGTTAGGGGACGAGAGCTGAGGAAGCGTTGTTCTAAGTCAGCCATAAAAATGTTGATAACTTTATGGGTTAATAACGTGGTAAAAGCATCCTGATTGGTTAATAATTAAATCATACAGAGTTTTAATAAGCTGTAGGAGACACATTCATGAGCCACTTGCTACTCCTGAGTATCGCTGCTCTAGCCACTAGACAGCATTGCCTCTCCATTAAACAGGCTTAGTTCTACAAGTCTCCCTCTTCGGGGTGTTGTGAGAGCACACCCATCAGAGTCCGCGAGTGCCCCGGTGGTCCGGCAATGGGAACCCAGAGAAGTAGCTAGGTAACGAGTTAAAATTTCCTCCTGTGGTTTGAGATCCAAGGAGGTGCTAGAGGAAAGTGGTGGTGTCTTGTGCCCGCCTGGTTGCCCATTGGAGGGGGAGATCTCTCTTCGGACTCCATCTCCATGTGCCGGACACTTCTTGGCGGCTCGTGATCTGTGGATGGCCAGGGTGGCTTTGGGCTTTCACGTCTGCCTATGTGGCCGATGTGCCAGGTGGGTTTCTCACTGGGATGGCAGTTTGTTTACTTCACATGCCCAGCCCACGCGCCTGTGTGTTTCCTGAGCAAAGCCACAGATGGCAACGAGTGGGATTTTGCTGTCATTCCTCTTCCCCCCGCTCCCCTCCCCCTGGTCAATTTCCTTCTTTAAGCCTCAAACAGATGGAATAGTTTTTGCTCACAGGTACCAAGAGCTGAGAATAACCCTTCAGTTAGAATTGAAGGAGGAACAATAACACCGCAGTCTAGGCACTGAAATGTTGAATTGTGGCTTCTCATGCAGAACAAGGCAACTTTTGTTACCCATGGAAGGACAGTCCTTTCGTTAGAACGTGGTTAATGGCGATGCTTTCCGTTCCGTCCGACGCTCCCAAAGCCCCTTCCGAACGGCCGTGCGTTCAATCTTGCCAGCTTACCTGTGAGGTAGGGAAAGGATATAAAGGACTCGCTTCCGTGACACACCTGACACAATGGGGTCCATGGTTTGATTGTGAGTAGCTTTTGGTGCTATTCTAATCCGGGCCTTTTGTTTTGTTTGGGTCTTTAATATTGTGTTTGGTGCCTTTGGCTTTGCATGGCCAGAATCCCAATTTAAAAATCCTCTTTCTTCATGGAACTTGCTTTTAACAGCCAGCCTCTCCTGTACGAGGATTAATTTATTTAATTGACCTGGTAGCTTTGCATGCAATGAAGTGTCGTAGGCCTGGCTGCTTCTCCACGGGAGGCAGACGATTGCTACATCTGTAATTATTGCAAAGGACTAATAGAAATAGTTGTGACTGGTGAAGACTAGCAGGGGTCACTGCGGCCGTGGCTACGCTGCAATCAGACGTATCCACATGCTGGCTTTAGTCTGGCTAATGTGGCTAAAACGAGCAGCGAAGCTATGGCATGCTGCAGTCACACCTCTGGCTGCCGTGTAGATGTGCCGGAGAGCCGGGGGGAGTGCCGGGTAGGAATAATGGTGTTTACGCAAGGCAAAATCTAGCCAAGGCATGTGGCTTAATACTCTAAGGCCGGGTCTCCATTCCAGGTGACACCTGTATGGCTTATCTCACTTGGGGGAGGAGCAGGGGCTGGAATAAATAATACTGATGCAAAGCACAGTTTTGCTGGCCTAAGCCGTGTCCGCATTAGGGGCACTTTACCAGTATAGTACACGTACACCATGTGCACTGAGCATACATCTGGCCTGACCCTTGGAGGTTGTAAGGTCTAAGGAATAGGCCCCGGGAGTGGGATCTAGAAGACCTGGGTTCTGGGATGTACGTGTGGCCATGCTGCCTTTATCTCTCAGTTTCTGTCTGTAAAACGGGGACAATCTTGCCCTAGGTTTGTAGCTCACTCTGCGATCATCCCATGCTCGAAGCGTTCTTGTGAAAAATGCCCGTCGCTCCTTTCCCTCTGGCAGATACTTTGCTGGATCTTCGTTTGCAGCTTCTCTATTCAGCTCTCTTTAAAGTTGGGCCAGAACCACCCAACCCCCGCCCAGGTCCGATCATCCCTGAGCTTTTGGGAACTTCAGAGCCAGACCCCAACTTGGCGCTTTGGGTCTGTTTCAAAATGTTCTATTCCTGACACCTTCACATCCCTCAACCAATCACCTTGCTCCTGGGTTTCCTGCTATTTCACCTTCCCAGCAGCTCCACCGTCGTTGCTGGGGGCCAGTCCCCTGCGCTGCTAACAGTTTCGGGACAGAGAGGTGCCATCAGCCAGCCGCATCACTTGCGGGCCGAATGGGGTCGGGGGAGACGGAGAAGCTTGTGGGGGGACAGAATTTCTAACCTCCAAAGCAGCGTTGGGAGATGGGTCTGGAAACTGCCGGCAGGCTCCCAAGCACTGGCTGAAGCCCGGATTCAGCTCAATAATTATCTACTTTCAGCCTCCAAAACGCCTGACCGGCTTTATCTAATAGGGGAATTGCTTCTTCTGCTAACATGCAGCCACTTCTAGGGTGGAGCGTGGCAGTGGTGTGGGGACAGGAAATCAAGAAGAATGAAGTGTTGGGTAGAAACTGCAGAGGGGATGTAGTTACCCAAAGCACAGTGCAGCCAGGACCCTACCCATGGGATCAGTGTTCGTCAGGGGCTTTTATTTGCAGTCTCTTGGAAGACACTGGGACAGATTCTGCTCTCGGGCACTGGTGTAAATCCAGAGCCACTCCACTGGATTTGCACAGCGTTTCGGCCCTGCCGCGTCAGCAGGACAGCACCTCGTCACGCCACGACGATGGGGCCCTGAGTCATTACAGAGTCGGGAGGAGGAGCGCCTCCTCCTGGGATACACAAGGTGTTGTTTGATCAGTTTCGCACCCAAGTGTTAACCTGGCCTGATGCTGCTTAGCTATATAAGATCTGATGATGTCACCCCCAAAAAGAACAGGGCTGGACTGACTCCTTCACAGCACGGCAGCAGCATCCAATCAATGTTGTGACAAAAGGGCCAGTCCTCTACCAGCTTGGGAACCTGAGGAGATGAGCGAGAGACCATCCAGCAGCCTCAGCCATGCAGAATCTCCGTCCCTCCCCCCCCACCCTGCAACGGATACAAAGTCTGAGGCTAGTGGCATAGAACCCAAGGGGCCGGGCAAAACGGAGTCTGGCATCCAAGGCAAGGGTGTGAAACGCATCAAGTGCTGGGCCATTTACTGTCTCTTCTGCTTAGTCACTCGTGACCGCTGCTCAGCCAAGGAGCCAGGACGATGTGTGATGCGCTGAGACACTTGGGCGCGGCCTCAAGGCAGCCGGTCAGAAGGCGGAGAGGAGTCGGATGCTGACCTCTGTACCAGACGCACTCCTCTCCAACCGGAGCAAGGTCTGACCCTGGCTAGTGAAGGTTCCCTGGTATCTTTTTGCATCAGAGTCTCTCACAAGCTCCCTGTGAAGCAGAGCAGAGCTTCTGTGCCCGTTGAGCAGGCAGGGAGCTGAGGCACGGAGGATAAGTGACATGCCCACGGTCACGCGGGAGTCTGTGGAGAGCCAGGGTCCGAGCCCAGGCCTCCCAAGTTACAGGCTTGTGCCTTAACCACTGGGCCATCCTTCCTCTCTAAGTAAGGCTGGCCCTCACAGCGCCCCTGCCATAAAGCCAGCCTTCAGGGTTTGTGGGGCTACTTCCTGCATCTGCTCCCCCAACTTGGATGCAAGTTACACCCCCCTGCACCACGAAGCCAGGCACACCCCAGGCTCTGGCTCGCCACTGCCCTGCTCAGTGCGGCATCATTTACACCAGCGCCAAGCTGGGCTTCTTGGGGCAGGGGGTTGTTTGAAAGCTACCAAAACTGAATGATGGTGCGTGACACTCACTCTGCACTGGGATCTAGAACAGTACAAGGCTCAGGGTGTGTGTGTGTGTGTGTGTGTAGGTGTAGGTATGTAGCAAAAGTAAGAGCAGACTTGTAGTTGCTAGCTTGCTTGTGGCCTGGCCCAAAGACTTCGGTGGAACCAATTTGGCAAAATACTTGTTAGCTAGTGACTGGTTCCCAGAGAAGATAACAGCCTACTGTTGCTACTAGCTAATGGCTGTTCCCTCAGCTCCCAGTTTAGGCTCTCTGATTTTGGTTGTGACGTTGTGTACATTACAACCAGGGCTAGAGGCCCCAGCCAAGCTCCAGGCCCCATTGGGGTAGGTGCTGTACACAATGTCTGCCCCAATGACCTTACAGACAAAACTTCCTGTCTCCCGCGCTGTCGTGCTTAATTATTGTTCCCATTTCATGGACGGGGACCTGCGGCAGAGAGATGAAGTAACTTGCCCAAGGTTGTTGGATCACTTGATCTAATGGTCCCCTCTGGCTCAACCTCTCTGAAACCCAGGGAGTCCGTGACTTGGACCCAACACTCCTGAGCTGCCAGCTAGTTCCTCTATACACTGACAGCAGGGAGCTTGCACTGGGCTCCAGCATTGCCTTCTGCCATGGGCTGGCCAGCTGGACTGGCTGGCAGCCGCGGGGAGCCTCGTCCCCCACTCGGCCTTTCCTCGGGGTGCTGCAGCTGTGTCTCTCTGTACATAGCCCGTGGCAGCCTGGTCCATCCATAGGCAGCAAGCGGTGTCTCTGTCAGGCTGAACTCCCCATGACCCTTTCAGACAGGAGCGTCCACCAAACCGGAGCGCCGGAGCCAACGCGTGAATGCCCGGCGAAGCCTGAGAGCTCTCCCCGCAGCCGGGTTTTGGAAAGTCTCCCCGGTAAACCCTTGCTGGAGTCTTAGTGCTGGGAAATTCTCCAGCGACAGGACCCGCAAAGCGGCTTTTTCCCATGGGAGACCAAGTGCTCCGTGCTGTTCGCCCTCCCTCCGACTCCGCATCCCGCTGCTCTTTACTTTTAGCTTTACGGGCGCCGGTTCCAGTCAGGCCGGTATTGACCCAAAGTTGTGGTCGCTGCGGGGACGTAGCCTCGCCCTGCTGGAGCAGGTGGGGCCCACCCGCCCCCATTGCAACAATCGTGGGCACAAACTGAGGCAGGCTCAGCTGAGGAGGTTAAATGGGTCGTGTGGGCTAACTTCCCCGTGTGGCCTTGGTCAAGTCACTTAGCCTCTCTGTGCTTCAGTTCTCCAGCTGTATGATGGGGATCCCAGCACTGCCCTGCCTCCCGGGTGTGGTGGGAGGTTAAATACCTTACAGATTGTGGGCTGCCCGGCAAACATGATCACAGGGGCTGTGAAAGTCTCTTTGCTGGAGCACAGGGTGGAGGTGGGGTTGATCCTAGCGCGGACGTTCTCTCAACACAGGCCTGTGCCCAGGACCATACGTGCTGTGTGATCTCCCCTCAGGGCTTAGTTATGCCCCTAGCTGGCGTCCCAAGTTAAAGCCCAGCCTGCGTGTCCTGCAACTGGCTTCGCTTACTGTATTTTCACCCTTTGCCGGTTGTGCTGGCTTTGGGATCTGATGTCACTGCCCGGGCTTGCATTAAGCATTCTGTAGCCGGGGGCAGATTCTTTTAACTAGCTGCCGAAATTAAAACGGCTTTATCTCCTTCCCTCTGACCTATTTTTAACATTTGATTGGATTCTCTTCCCTGAACGCCAGCCCCTCCTGGGGTTGCGGTGTCAGCCCAGCGTCACATCAATTAATGCACGCGAGGCATCATTTGTCACTTTGGATTTCCAAAAGCCCTCTCTCTCTTTCTCTCTCTCTCTTTCCAAACGAGCGGATCCCTGGCTTATAGGTTGAGGGTTTTATGTATTTACTTTTAATTTGGGGGATGGTGGTGGATTGATTAACTGTATTTATTTTTTTGGTGTATATTTGTTGGGGGGGGGGAGGTTCTGTTCCCCGCCCCCTATTTTTTGTGGCTTTTCCACCAGTGAAGAGTTGACAGTTTTGCAACTCGAGGGCCGGGGGCAGGAAAGCATTAAAAAAGGTTTATTTTGTTTTGTAAACTTCCCGTGTGAATTTTTAACAGCTGGGGCAGAGATACAGCCACATAATCCAAACAGCAAACTATCCCCCCCCCCATTTTATATTGTGTGTGTCACCCCACAGGCGTCTCCTGCCAATATCCGTGCCTCATCCCAGTGAGACCGACACCTATAGCCGCTATTCCCAAGCACCAGGCTGGCTCTAAGACCTCTGCATACCATGCCTGGCTCCAGCAGCCATTCTGGGGGGAAGAGGGCACAAGGCGGGTGTGCGGCTGGATCTTCACCTTGGCAATTCTGTGGCACTGCAAAGCCCCACAAGGAGTCACTGAAGAGGGGGACAAGTTAGGGCAGCCCCTGAGAGCTGAGTCCCTGAATAGGGAGGAGGCGAACGCCCTCTCTGCTACCCTGGTGCCAGCGCTGGGCAGGTCTGGCTCAGAGGCTTCAATGTGCCCCTAGCCCCTGCTTCCCTGCCACCCTGCATCAGTTCTAACGCTGGGCGAGGAATGCAAAATGTTCGCCGTGGCGTCGCCAACTCTGGGGAGATTAGATGTGTGCCTTCAAACCCCACCCGCTGGAGTCCTGTGATTACATGTGAATCTTGCTTTTTGTTTTTTTGTTTTTTTAATGAAAACCAAGTTTCTCGCCTTTGCGGTTGCAGAAGAAAGCTTGAAAACATGATCAGAGTGCCTTTAGGAAAGGCTCAGACACCAGAGGCAAAGAAAATGTGTTTTTGCTTAAATGTAATGAGATTCTGTTAAAAATCACCCTACTTGAAGGGGTCATCTGACTTATGATTTTTGAATTCTTGGGGCTGGTAACATGGCATTGCTAATATCGCCTCCAAGCCCTGCATGAATTTGTTCAGACCATGTTCAGCTAACATGCTCGCAGCGTGTGCTGTGGCTGGTCTGCATGCAGGATAATGGTCCACTACTGCTATTGGCCAAGGGGGTTGTTCTTTTAGCTCAAGAGGCCTATGCATTGTGTTGATGGTCAAGGTTCAAATCCTACTGATGACCCGTGTTGGGTGGGAAGGCCGTGTGTGGGCAATGGAGCTCTCCAGGCACCAGAGCGCAGATTACCAGGCTGTGCCGCCCACCAGCCCCTTTCTGATGCTAGATCCCCAGAATCTCAGCTTTATAAATAAAATATCCTTAAGCTGTCATGGCTGCAAAGGACACCTTCAAAAACGTGACCGGAGTGTAACCACTGTGGAGCCAGCCTGCGGATGCTGCAGGGAGCCCTGGGCCAGTAGCTGTGAGAGGGGCTGACAGTCCCATTCATCCCAGGGAGAGGTTAACTCTGCTGCCCTGTGATCATAATGTGACTGTCAAGTGGGATAACTATTTCATCCCCCCGTGTAGGAGAGAGAGGGGCCCGGATCGGCACAATGGGTTAGGAGGGGACAGTAGAATTTGGGTGCCCCAAGTGGCTGGTGACTGTGGCTGGGAGAAATCACTACACAGTTTCTCCCCACTCAAGGAGCGGCGTGCATGGTCCCATGCAATCCCTGAACTCTGGGAGCTGCGCGAGCATCATCTCCAGGCTCTAATGTGAGCGGAGTTGCATTTTTACTCCCGTGGGTAAGGCTTGTTTTGTGGGTGACTTGTAAGAATAGCAACCGTCCCCGTCCCCCCCCACACCTGCTTGGCCCAGATGTTTGCCGGATGTCAACCAAATTGCACCCACAAAGAAAAGAGACTAGATAAAAGTCTCCTCTCCAAAAAGTAGCGTGGTGTGCTGGAGAGACCAGAACACCAATGCCACGCGTGGCCAAGGGACACTCGGACTTTTGCAGCTGGTTTTGTTAGAGGGAGGCTCAAGAATAAACCAGGGGAAGAAGTCATTAAATGAGCCAGATTCTGCTCTCTGTTACACCGGTGGGAGCTTCAGGGATAGTCTAGTGGCCAGCTCCTAGGACTAGGGACTCCTGGGGTTCTAGTCCCAGCTATGTGGCTAACCTTGAGCAAGTCATTTTATGGCTCTGTACCTCAGTTTCCCCCATTTCTTAAACAGAGTTAATGATCCTAGACAAAAGTGGGGAAGATCTCTGGAGGAAAAGGTCTGATATCTGCTCTCAGTGTTCTTCACCCAGGGCTGAGTGACCCACCATGTGTAAGGGGGCTCCCTGGCTCCTGGGAGCCAGGATACCATTTGGTAAATGGCAGAAAGGATTGCCCAGCAAGGAGTTCTTCAGGGTGCGGGAATAACGGGAGAATTTAAAATGCTGCATCTTTTAAAACATCCTCTTGCTGAGATGAATCCGTCTGAAATCGTTTCTTATTATTACAGTAGCAATCTGGAGCGTCAAGGTCAGGTCTCCTGACTCCCAGTCCAGTGCCCTACCCCCAACCCGCGCTGCCTCCGGTAATGGAAAGCAAAGCAGTAGACTGCTTCCGGGGGGGGGAGCCAATAGGGGGCACCCCCGGAATACAGACCTGCTGGTACTTCTGGTAACGGTGTGACCCCACTCCCAGGGGCATCCAAGCTCACGCTGCACAGAGGGCGCTAGTTTGAAGAGCGGGCCGCCGTCCCCCGCCACTCCCACCCACCCGGGTGCAGAGCAGCACACGGTTTCCAGCCAGTAAATGAAATGGGGAACGGCTCCCCGCTCACCAGGCCGTTCCTTAAGTAGATCTGAAATGCTGATAGCCCCACCAAGGTGAGGCCAAGCGCCCCGGTTCGTTCTTAATCATCCCTCTCTTTGTTTGTAATGGGCAAGCGCTAGGCATTGTGAGTTTGGTGTCACCGCTCGGCGAGGGCAAGTGTGGCATTCCCCCTGCTTTCATTGAGCAATTTTGTCTCGCAGGCTTGATTCACCAACTTTCTTGCGGCTACGTCCCTCTCCCCGCTCCCCTGTCGCTCGAGCGTTCCTTTTGGGATCGCGGTGTGTCAGGTCAGCTGGAAACTCTTCCGCCAAGCACGATCCAAAGCCTGTCTCGGCGCGAGCGCCGGCTCTGATGAAGCCAGTTGTATGGAAGAAAAACCCACAGCTCCTTCTAGTTTTGACGGCGTTTCCTTCGGCTCCCAGACACGGGGCTGTGTCACGCTGGGTATTCAGAGTGGCAGGGAGGGGGCAGCTGTCTGGGTTTTCAAATCCTAGAGAAAAGGAGAAAGAGAAGCCGTGACTGCCGGTTTGTGTTCTCTCCCCTGCTGCCCTTTGTGTGTGGAAGAACCATCCCCTAAACCAGCGCTGCCCCCTTGAACTCCATCCTCTGCTGGGATCGCTACAAACCACTTCACAGTGGTCAGGCCGCCGGTGTGCTGGCAGAGCTGCTTTGCGTGCTGATCACAGTTGTCTCCTCTGTTTGTGGTGCTGTACCAGCCCAGAACAAAAAGACAGCCCCGGCTGTCATGTTGAAGCCACCTGCTGGCTCTGGTTTCCCGTGTGGGTAAATTCAGGCTGTGATCGAGTCTGTGGGTAGCACACGCACCGGCAAAGAGAGAGAACGGATCCAAGCTGCAAAGTGGCCTAGGCAGATGGGGACGGTAGAGGCTGTCGGGCAATGATAATAAACGTAAAGTCCTACAGAGTCCAGAGGGACCCAGCCGGGTCATTGCTGGATGGAAGCCGTGGGGTCCTTACAGGGGAGAAGGGAGGGGATCACATGAGGATCGGGTCCTTACAGGCCACAAGATGAGATCCACTGCTCTGGCCCATCTTTCCCACCTCCCAGGGAGAGCTTGGCTTCTCCTCCTACACTCCCAGCTTGGGGAGCATACTATCTATCCAACCATCATAGGGACCATCACCCTAGTATCTTTAATGCACTGCAATTATCCTTACACCCCAAGGCTATAATCCCCAAGGGGTGGATGGGGAACTAAGGCACGAAGTGGTTAAGTGACTTACCCAAGGTCATAGCTAGAGTTTGTGGCAGGGCAGGGAATTAAACCCAGCTCTTCCAAGTCCTAGAGGTAGGGCCTTAACCACTGGGCCCACCCTCCTCTTGTTCTGTGCACAGAGGCTGCTTTGATCTAGAAGGACCCTGGGCTGGTGTGGGGCCTCAGGCTGGGGGAAAGAGGAAATCAGGCAATCAGATTTGTCTCTTTCTTCTCTAGATACTGTGGTGGGGGGGTTCTTTCCCCACTGGTCTTCCTAGCCAAGCGGGAGCTGGGGGCAGCCTGGGAGCGGCGTGGGTTGCCGAAGGAGGAAGGGTCTCACCCGCTGCTGAGCAATCTTGCACTCGCTCCTCCTACGGCGCCGCTGTCCCGTGGGTACGTGAGAGCGGAGAACTGGGGCAGGCCCGGGAGCGGAAGAGTGGCTGATCGGCAGGCAATTCCCTTTCCAGCAGAGAGGGGCGCTCGCTCTCTCCCCTCTGATGCCTGCAGGGTTAGCTGTCCCCAGCTGTCCCCAGTGCTGTTGTACAATTAATGCCCTGGCTGGAGCATGTGCTGTGCTGGAGGGGGGCTCCATGGGGGGCAAAGCCTGCACTCTCAGGGCTGCTCTCACCTGGCCAGTCCATCACAGGCAGCGGAAGGACCCAGTTCTGGTTTCCAGTTGGCAGGGCCCAGGCCTGTCTCCTCCCCTCGGCACAGAATGCACCGCAGCCGAGATGCTAAAGACAAGGCCCCATCTTGCCCGCCCTGGTGGGCCTGGGCAGGACCAGTCCCTGCAGTCTCTCCTCTGAGGCTTTATCAACCAGGTAGATCCAGGGGGCGTTCTCTGCCCTTCGCTGGGCCGGCCGATTCCTCCGCCCCTCAGATCTCGCTATTGGGAAGATTGCCCTAACTTTCAGCCTGTGTTTTCCCTTCTCCCAAGTTATAACCCCTCAGTGGTTTATCTAGGATGGCTCTTTCTCCTGCTTGCTATGCCGAAGAGGTAGAGGGGCTCAGTGGATCGGGTCTTGGCTGGCGGCTCAGGAGACCGGTGTTCTAATCCCCGCTCTGCCTGGGAATGTCCCTTTCCCCAGTTGCGTGCTCTCATGGTGTGTCCCTGTAGCGTGATGGGTCTCTGATCTGGCTTGAGTGCTTAGAGGCGTGTAAATGATCCACCCTTTGACACGCCCCGTAGCCAAAATACACATTTTTAGTTACTTTTTAACTTATAACTCACCCCCTCCACTCCTGATCTTCCCCCCCCCCACTCTTTTCTGAGCGCCTCCCACTTTGTCAGTAAAGCCAAAACGAAGCACAGCTGCATTGAAAATCGTATCCGAGCCATGCAACAGGAGGGGGACCGTCAATTGTTGTGTGTTTGCACAGCACCTAGCGCCCCAGGGCCGGGGGCGGGGGGGTCCCGACCTGGTTGTGGCCTTTCGGGGCTATCGCAATATCAACGTACAGTAGCAAATGCTGCGCGGTTTCCTTGCCTGGGCAGCGATTGAGGAACAGGGGCCCGGGCGCTCTGTCGTGCAGGAGCGCTCGGTGGGAGCCGGGGGGTGGTGGTCTTGAGCCTATTGTAGTTACACTGCATGTGGGAGGTCTATGTCTCCATGACTTCCCCCCCCCCACCAGCATCAATATGTCACTGGCTCACTATGAGTGACAGGGCAATCCGAGTGGGTCTGGCCACCGATGCATCGGCCAGAAAGTACCCCTGTGATCGTCCCCTCTGACCTCTCGTTCTGAAGGGCGGGACTGGCCAGAAATCGTAACCTGCTAAGCCTCACCTCGGGCCAGGTTTTCAAGAGCGATCGGCGGGCGAGCGCTGCCCAAAACCCAGCCAGCGCTGCGGCAGCTGCTGCCGGGTGTGCGTGGAGCACTTCAGAAAATCGGGCCCGTCCTTAGGCCTCCGGGGCAGCCAAGGGTTTCTGAAAGGCCGTCCCTTCGCGTTGACGGCTACGGAGACGGGTGCTCAGGCAAGCTGTGTGAAATCACACAGCTGCTGGCCTAGTAAGAAATCCCCACAGGCTGTCAGCTGAGCCATTGGCCACTCGGTCACCAATGTGAAAATCGCAAAGTACTTTGGATCATGGCACAGAAACTGAGGGGGCAGCGTGGTCCAGTGGATAGGATCCTGCTCAAGAGACCTGCGTTCTATTCCTAGCTGTACTGTAGGCTGACTTTGGGCAAGTCAAGTCACCACCCTGCCTCAGTTTCCCATCCATTTTACAGTCTGCTCCATTTAAACTCTAGGCTCTTTGCAGCAGGGACGGTCTCTCGCTCTGTGTCTGGGCAGCGCCTGGCACAGTGGGGCCCTGATCTCGGGCTGCTGTTATAATTGTAGACTGGCACACCAGACTGATCCAAATTGTTTAGTTGTAACCACAGTACCTGTCCTTTTCCACCCAAGGATCTCAGAGTGCTTTTGCAAGCAAGACTGAAGCATCACAAGCCTCCTCCTTGAGGTAGGGAAGCAAAAATGTTCCACGGGTAGATGGGGAAACTGAGGCAGAGAGCGGGGCTGGAAAGTGACGTGCCTGAGGGAGTTGATGGTAGGGCTGGGAATAGAGTTCCAGGATTCCCAGCCTCTTGCTTTAACTCCTCTCCTAAGCCTCCTTCCCCCAGGGCTTTATCCAGCTGGGACTCAGGGAACCTGGAGCTCAGCTCAGCCCTGTGACTGTCCAGGCGGATGCTGTGCGTGGGGCCTTGGGCCCCGATCCTTCCCGGGACGCTGGGAGGGGAAACGCTGATCGCCCCCAGGGGCGAATATCCGGCCTCAAAGAGGGCATCATACAGACCTTTCCTCCCCACTCTGCCTCCCTCCCTCCCTTCTCCCCTCCCATCCATCCTTTCTCTTCCTCTACCATCCCCTCTCAAGCCTTCTCCAATGAGCCCTCTCACTTGGCCTCTCCCTCCCCTCCGCTCCCCTTCTCCAGTCCTTCCTTTCCCACTTCTCCCTTCCTCCACTTGTTCCTTCTCTCTGCACTTTCACCGCCCCCCCCCCCAAGCTGGGCAGGCACACAGCCAGATGATTGATAGTGTGTGTGTGTGTGGGGGGGTGTCACGGACTCACAGATCCTGCCCACTCTTGGCCCCGTGCAGTCTGTGGGGGGTGCCCCTTTCAGTGAGACAGCCCTTCTCCCGAGGGTCCACTCTCTCTCGGGGTTAAGCCCCTCCACCTCCTGGAGCCGCTCCTCTCTGAGCCTTAGCACACCTGTTTCTCGCCGTGGGCCCCCTCAGGGAGTCCACTTGCTCTGGACCGCCAGGGCCTCCACCCCCCAAAGGGGATGATGCCACCCTGTTCTCTAGACCGGAGTGACTCTCAGCCAGCGTAACACAGGAGGGTTTATTGAGCGTTGAACCCAGCACAGGAAACTCTCAGGACCTCAGGCGTGGCCTCCCCCAGCACAGCACATCCAAGTCTCCCCTGCATCCAGGTGGGCTCTGCCTGCTCCCTCCCTCCAGCCCAGAGCCCCCCTGCTTCCCAGCTGGGCATCTGAGATCACCGGCCCCAAGTCCCGCCTCTGTCCATTGTCTTCTCTCCAGGTAAACAGGGTCTCCTGCGCCTCCTCTCCTCTCATTGTCCTCCCACTGGCCAGAACCGGCTGGGGCTCCTGAGCTGGGCTCCGGGTCACCGGGTCACCAGTCGCTGGGGTCTCCATTCTCCAGGCCAGTGGTTGGGGTCCCAAGTTCCCTCGCTGGTCCTGTGTAAGAACAAACTCCCTCTCCCATCACCTCGTTAAACCCGTAGCACCTAGGGAAACTGAGTCCCACCCCCTTTGCATGCAAACCATAGGAAAACCAAGAAAATCCCCCATAGGAAACAAGGAAAAAGAAGAAACTCCCCCACTTTGCCACAGGGGGGTACACCGTAAAGGCTCTGGTGATATGCAGCGGGGTTCAGGGCAGGGTATAGAAATGCTGGCAGAAATCTGGGGGGGGCACGTGGCCCCCCATGCATCACTTCTGCATACGGCCCCCCCCTTCGTTTTGGCATCTCTCTCTTTACCTCCACTGCCATGCCGTCTGGCAGTCCTTTCTCTCCCTGCCTTCCTCCTTCTCTCTTCCCCCCCCCACCCTCCTCCCACTCTCTGTCACTCCATCTTTCTCTCCCTCTTCCGCCCCTCCCACTCTGGTCCCCAGGCCCCTGGCGGATCAGCAGATGACAGGAGCTCTGACCCTTGCTTTTTGTCAGAAGATGTAACACATGTTGTGTTTACCAGCTTGCCTTGGCGGTCAGCACCCATCACTTCCGCGCCTTTTAATCCTTCTGATGAAGGAGGAACCCTCCTGGCCATCCGCCCAGAGACTTGGCTTTCCAGAGTTACGCTAAGCTGGGCAGACAGGGACTGGAGACACCCCAGGAGCGCTGGGAAGGGGAAAGCTTGTTTTCAGAGAAAATCTGGTTCCCTCTGAAACAAATTGCGTCGTACAGGAATCAGACAGGAGGTCAGGGAGAGGCGGGTTTGGGGGGGTGGGTGTGAAACGGACTCTTCGCCTCTCTTCCCGCCTCTCCACTGGCCTCCTGCTCCCTCTCCTGCGTGGCTGCTTCTCGGGGCGTCTTAGAGCATGGACGGTGCTGCGCCTAGTGCACTTGTGTGTCAAAGAGGGCTGGCGATGGGGCGATGCCAGGGGATTTTAGTGCACCGGTGCAGCTGTATAACCGGGCCAGGGCATATCTGCCCCGACCCAGCCCAGTCTAGCTAAGGCCCTAGGATCAGCCGCTCTGTGCTTCGAGGTGCTGTCTCGGCTCCCGAAGGCAGGCTCTGAAGTAGTAGCCACCCTGGGTAGCAGGCCCTGAAGGCAGGATGCATGGCGGGCCAGCGGGGAGGGGGAGCACAGGAATGGGGACTGGACAGGTTTTCCCAGATGTGTAATAGCTTCTGGAAGCCCAGAATGAAATCTGACTAGCCAGGGAGTGTGGGATAAGGGAAGGAAAGACACCCCCCCCACACCCTGCCTCCTTCCAGGGAAGCTGGTTAACTCAGCAGCCTTCCTCCCCCCCCATCCCCAGAGTTGGAACTGAATGGCGAATTGGTCACACATGCTCTTCATGCCATAACTCAGGGCTGGATCCCTTCCAAGCACGTCACCCCCTCACCCCCTATGCTTAAGAGATGGGGGGGCACAGCTGGATCCTATCTAATTTCCATTCCTCCCCCCCCACCCCCCCACACACATACAAACACATGCCCACTGCATTCTAACCCAACCGCAGTCTCTGGCTCATGGAAACACAATGGCTGGGAAACCCTGCAGGGTGGGAAGCATCTTCTGCCACAGAGCGTGCACCACTGTTCCCACTGGTTCTCTCTCTCACACGCCCCTCTGCCCGGTTCCTGCCACGTGCTGCCATAGACGGATAAAACCATTTTTTACACTGGTGCACAAAGTGTGCTAGGGACGCAGTCCAATGTTAACTGTCCCATCTGGATTAACTGCACCAGCTGAAGAACCAGTTGTTGACAACCATCATCGGGGCGCATCAATTTCTTAGTGGACCGGGGACCTAAGTCAGAGACCATCTTCTGTTAGGCAGACCTGTTTTGATGATCCCGTCTCTGGTCACTTAAGGCAGGTTCCAATCGGTGTCCCTATCTATTTAGTACAGTGTACTCAGCGCTTTGCAGATACGGGATTTATTTATTCCCCGTCCCCCAACCAACCTCTACAAATCTCCCTGGTGGCCTGTCATAGCTCACTTTCTTGTGCTCGTGATTTCTCACATCTCCGCTTTTGAATTTCATGTCCAGTTTCCCCCCAGTTTAAGTTTTCATGTGGCAAAAAGCGGGGTGTGAACACATGGCTCCCGTTCACACCTGAAAGAACTCGAGACTGGGCATTGCACCCTCACTGGGTGTGAAACATTGTACGTACAACCAAACAAGGCATGAAAACAGGACAAACATCAGCCCATTAGGGGTGAAAAAGTGTGGGCCCTCCTGATCAGTGGGGAAGAGATTTCTGATAGTAGATGGTTCTTTACCCTAGCTGCAAAAGGCTTAACGAGGTCAAATGGTTGGAAACTGAAGCTAGACAAATTTTGACTTGAAATAAGGCACAATTTGTTAACAGGGAGGGAAATTAGCCATTGGAACAACTTGCCTACGGACATGATGAATTCTTCATCGCTTGCGTCAAGCCTGGGAGGCAGAAGTTATGGGCTTGAGGCAGGAGTCTCTGGCCGTATGATGCAGGAAGTCAGAGGAGATGGTCAGAATGGGCCCTTCAGATCTATGGGTCATGGCTGAACGGACACTGGAGAAACATCTGAAGCTGAAGAATGAGAAGCACAAATAGGGGGCAGGAGCGGTCCTGCTTTTGCCGGGTGGTCGTTCCAAAGGCATCCCAAAACCTTGAAAGAGACCTGGGCTGGGTTCCTGAAGCTGGCTTCCTGAAGCTCTGTAAGCTGCCTGGAAGTGCGCTGGAAGTGCACCAGCAAGAGACTCATTCCTCTGCGGGTTTCAGAGCAGCAGCGGGTTAGTCTGTATCCGCAGAAAGAACAGGAGGACTTGTGGCACCTTAGAGCCTAACAAATTTATTTGAGCATAAGCTTTCGTGAGCTATAGCTCATGCATCCGATGAAGTGAGCTGTAGCTCACGAAAGCTTATGCTCAAATAAATTGGTTAGTCTCTAAGGTGCCACAAGTCCTCCTTTTCTTTTTGCATTCCTCTGAGGCTGAACCAAAAGCCCACGGAAGTCAAGGGAAAGACTTTGGTTAACGTCACCGAGGGCCTGATTCTCCTCTCGCTGGTGCAAATCGGGAGTAAGCCCCGGGAGGCTGATGGAGTTACATCACTGTGAGTGACCAACTGGCCCAGACTTTAACGTGTGGCATGTAGCAGTTGGATTGATCCATGCTTGTCTTCCCCTCCTAGCTTCTGGCAGTCAGAGGCTTAGGGTCGCCCTGAGCATGAGGTTGCATTCAAACCATGAGATCATCTTAAAAATCCATGCGATTTCAAAAATGGTGGGTTATTTTTATTTGCCTTTTGGATTTTGAGCTTTTAGGAGATCTCATTTCCAAGCTTTTCTCCCCAACCATGAAGGCGAGGAACTTCTTTTATTTAAAGAAAAAAGGGAGGGGGATTCTCATACTCACATGACTCCAGGAGCTGGGACTTTAAGAAAACCGTAAGTGATGCGAGACTCGTGATAACGGTCACAAGAGTTGCTTTTCTCAGTGTCAGGTGGCACTGCCTTGCAGCCACAGAGGAAATAAGGCTCCTAGATTGATTTCCATGGAAGCTACGGCCCTAGATACCTTTGAAGATCTGGGCCTAAATGTCGTGTTTCCGCTTGTTAACAACTCCGACTGCACTGCAAAGAAGCTGCAGGGAGTGGCATTGACTATTCAGTAGGAGGCGCTCTTCCATCTGAACCACGTCTGAACCCAATGCCCTTGCCTGGTAACGGAGCTTTTCCATTGTCCTTTTGGAGATGATGCTTTCCAGGTGAGATCTTGGGCCTGGCCATTTGGGGTCATGCGAGATGGCACATTTTGCAAAGATTTCTTCTGCTCCGTGGCCCTGTCCACATTCCAAATGGGAGAGCTGCAAGCTGCCTCCCGAAAATCTTCCCTTGCCGTTCCAAGCAGGGTTGGGATTCTTCTTCACTTCCTGTCCTAAACTGCTGTGGCATGTGGCTTGGCACTGTCAAACAGCTGCAGCCCTCGGCGCTTTGATGCTTAAAGTGCCTTAGGAATGCCTAAGCTAGAGGGAGAGCTATAGCCAGTTGGCAAAGCTCTTAGAGATCCTCTGGTATGAAAGGCGCTGTGTGATGACAAGATAATTTAACCTCCCCGTGGCCATCTAGGAACTCATCCTTGTCACTGTGCTGGCAGCTGTGGGGGTAGAATCAGATTCTCCAGCTCCCAGAAGCCAAGATTGTGGCTGCTTCGACTGAAGGAGAATCTCCACTAGCTGCCGGCAGTAGAAGGTCCGACACAGTGAGGTGATTCTGGTTTCATCCAGTAGAGGGCAGCCGTGATGCACAGCCCTTAGCCAGCTCATGGTGCTGGATTCTTTGTAAGATGGGCTCACTGCAGAACCAGAGAACGGGTCTCGACAAAGGCCAGGGGTGTTCATGCTGGAATCAAGTGGCAGCTTGTGCCCAGCCGAATGCCCGCTGTGAGGGGGGATTGATATAGTTGTGGGGGGGGAGGGGTGCAAATTGAGAAATCCAGGCCCAGGGGCATTTGCGGGTCGGGGCGGGGGGGGAATGCATTACAGAGGAACAGTGAGTGCCCTGACACTGGAGTTGGTGGAGCCGAGCCTGGAAGGGGTTAACCCTCTGGAATGCTGCCCCCCCTCACCCCCCCAGGGCTGATCAGTGAGGCTGTTTTTGGATGGCACCAGCTGAAATATGTTAATAGCTTTTCTTCCTGTTCCTCTCCATTTACAGTGCAAGCTGTCGGCCCTGCCGGGTAACCAGAGCCCGCTTCCTTCCCGAAGATTAAGGAACCCTCTCTGCTCTGCTCCTTCCCCTCTGGGACACTGACAGGAGCTAAACCCCTGCCCCTAGGGGTGGCCAGGTTAGAGCCAGGGAGTGATCATCTCAGGGCAGGGTCTTTCCAGGCCCTGTCCTGGCCCAGGGTCCCCTCTGCTGCTGCACCAGTGAGATGGGCCCAGGAAACCCCAGTCTCGCCCGCTTGGGTGAGAGGGCAGGGCCGCTGTGGAATGCACAGGGTTAATTTCAAGGGGTTTAGCCCCGAGTCCCAGGTAGTCCAGTGATTGCAGGGAGCTGAAAGCGTGTGTGTATGTGGGGGAATAGTGCATTGAATGTTGGGGAGACGAGGTGGGCAAGGTAATATCTTTTATGGGACCAATTTCTGTTGGGGTGAGAGCCAAACGTTCTCGTCTTCAGGGCTGGGAAAGGTCCTCTGAGGGTCACAGCTGGGACCGACCCGTCTCCAACTACGCTGCCTACAGTAACTGAATACGGGGGTCGCTTTGTTTCTCCGGATACAAGTATCCGCGTGTGCGCGCACAAGGCTGCGTCTGGGCAAAACGTGCGTGTAATGTAGCTGTCACGCAGAGCAAATGACACACTAGCCAGTGACAACTGAAGAGCAGATCGACCGTCCGCAAATCACACTGATCATAAAATGAGCACACAGCCTAGAGTCTCATAGAGAGAAACAGGGCATGTTTATTACTCATAACTATTTGTTTAACCTTTCTTTCATCACCTCCCCATTTATCATAGAGATGTAGGCTGCTGTCCGCACTAAGGAAAGACCGAGTGGGCCGCAGGTACAGTTTTGCTTTGCAGTAGACACCGTATTTGCCCTCTTGGTTTGTTTTTCTCCCCGAGAATCGAAACCCTCCATCCGAACGTTGGAGGAGCTGCAATCAATGTTCCTTCTAATTTTTGACAGGCTGTGTGCGCAAAAAATTTCTTCTGTGTACATTTTTGACAGGCCGTGTGCGCAAAAAATTGCTTCTGTGCAAATTTTTGTGCTTCTGTGCAAATTATTGTGTGCGCGGTGTTTCGGAGGTTAGGGGGTTAGGATCTGTGTGCGCGCACACATGCGCCCGAGCTTAGAGGGAACAGTGGTTGCAATGTGGAGCTGGGTCTGAATGTCCCAACTCTAGCCTAGCTTTAGAATGAGCTAAACGGAACCCATCCGTCCACTGATGTGAACGACCCCCAAAAATCTGGGGGGTGTCTCTCTAAGCCCTGGCTTGGGTTTTGATCCAGTCTAAAGGCAAACTCTCCCTGCATTTGAGTTCCATAGCAGAAGTACAGTGAAAGAGGTTCTTCTGATGCTCCTTCCAGTGCAGACGAAAGCTGCAGGCGCTCGGGGATCACCCCATGAATTGTGGTCCTCGTGAGATGAGGGTGACTAATCTCAATTCCAAACCAGCCTGGTCTAGTGAATCATCTCTTCTACTGGATGCTGTCACAGGCAGAGCGGCTCAAAATTTTTTCATCAAAGCATTTTTTGTGGGGGGGGGGGGGAAGGGGGTGAAAAATGGCTTTTTGACTAAACAAGAAAATGTCCAGTGGAGTTTTTTGCTTTTGTTGAATTTGTTTGTGGGGCGGCGGGGCGGAAAGGGAGTGGTCATGGGAAAAAATAAACACATTTCCTCCCCCCCCCTTTTTTGTCCCCTTCCCCTCTCTGCATTTCTCTGTGTTGTCCATGGAAATGAAAAGAGGAGAAAAGAGGGAAAAAAATGAAAATGGAACCTTTTCCATTGCTTGCTTTTTCTGTTTTTTAAAAAAACCCAAACAAATACAGGGTTTTTGAAATGGAATGAAAACGTTTCATTTTTTCTGAGAGACAAGGTGGGTGAGGTCCTCTCTTGTTTTCGACCAACTTCTGTTGGTGAGAGAGACAAGGTTCAAACTTGCTTCCTTTGATGTTTTTTATGGAGAATACTGTGGTTTTTTTTAAATTCACTTTAGTCGGGGGTCCCTTGGGCCGTGAGCCTGTGAGATTTCCCAAGCTATCATGCCATTAGGTCTCCTAAGTAGTTATCCCATGAGATCTCCCAAGGTCAGACTTTGGAGGGGAGAGCTCTAGGGAAAGCCCATATGGAATTGGTCACTTGATAGGTGGCATTTTAACCATGGCACTGGAGGTGCCGTCTTTTGGATGTGAATATCCCAGGTTCTTAGCCGATCACGCCACTTAAAGATCTCTTGGCGCTTATTAATGCTGGTCGTCTGGCCAGATTTCCAACATAGAATCCTGCCCCCTTGTGCTGGCATTAACCTCGCTTCAAAAAAAGACGTGAGAACCCGTTTATTATTAACCCAGCTGATCACCAAAGCAGGAGATGAATCTAATAGGACAAGGAGCTGGCTGGGGCCTGCTACATCTCACCCCAATGAGAAGGGAGGGTTGGCAGGTAGAGGCTGCCTGGACCAAGGCCAAAGGTCTGATCAGACAGAGGGTTAACCCTCTGAGCTGCTAGGGCCAGCTCTGATCAGAGACCCAGAAAGCGAATGAAGATTCGTACATTTCAGAGCCTTATATCCACGGCCCTTCGTGATCGAATGTGAAGGCTCCTGTCTGAAGGGATGAGAGAGGCCAGGGCCCAGGGCTCGGTGCTCCCGGGGGGGCCAGGCAGGAGGTGGCATTCACAGACACCCAGAGTGAGTCAACATGTCAGCCCCAGAACTGAATAATTTGCCATTTCCTAACGTTATAATTAACTGGCAACTCTTCCCGAGCGGGGTGGAGGGGGAAGTTCTCCGGCAGAACAGCTGCCTGCTTTCAGGATATATCGCGCTGCATCGACAATGCCTCTTCGCAGGCAGAGCTGTGAGTCCACGGGGGACCAGGGCAAGGGAAAATGACTCGAACACACGATACCGGCAGAGCAGAGGCGGGGTGGGATGGGGTGCGGGGGGGGGGGGGGACAGCTAATGTCTGATGGTCTCCTCTTCATGCCACCGCCACCAACCACACACACTCTCCCTTGGCTTTACGTCTTAACTAACGCTAAGGGGGCTGCTTGCCAGCTCTGCAGCCCTGGGATGCTCTTCAGGAACAGGGCTTGCACTACCTGAAATAGCCCTTTCCCCCCCAGTGAGTTCCATGGCTGCAGGCCACCTCTTTCCCTATACCGCACATGGGGCCCTTTGTACAGCCAGCTCTGCCGTGCAGAGAGATCACCCTTTGCTCCCCCCGGTCAGCCTTACGCCCTCCACTCTCAGCAGCCCAGGGAGAGTCAGGCTTGAATGTCTCTGCGTTGAGACCCATAGCACCGGCGCCAGCTGTGACTGTCATTTTGTTTTAACGTGGATTGTTCGTATTGCAGTAGCACCGAAAGGCCCCCGTCAAGATCAGGGCCCCATTGTGCTAGGCGCCCAGTAAGAGGCAGTCCCCTGTCGCGAAGAGCTTACGAGCAAAGTAGGCAAGCCTGACAAAGGGTGGGAGTGGAAACTGAGGCACAGAGAGGGGAAAGTGACTCACCCAAGGTCCAACAGCAGGTCAGTGGAGGAGAAAGATGGCCCAGTGGTTAGGGCTCTACCTTAGTCTTGGGAGACCTGCCTTCAATTCTGTGCTCCGCCACAGACTTCCTGTGTAACCTTGGGCAAGTCACTTAGCCTCTCTATGCCTCAGTTTCCCTCACCTGTAAAATGGGGGTAATGGTGCTGACTCAACAGCTGTATTAACATCTTTGGGTGGAAGCTGCTACGTACTTGCCCAAGCGCAGTGCGTTCTAGCCTGGTAAGTTGCATTCCTGATAGTTAGCCAGCTTGTTCTTTTGGACAGGACTGTCGCTAATGAAGGTCAGGGTGGTACCTAGCACAATGGAGATCCCTGGCTCGGGCCTGTGGATGCAATGATCATTCCCTCCAGTAGATGAGCTACTCGGGGTGATGAATCAAAGGCAAGAATGTGCTGGGAGAGGCCCCACTGGGGAGCTTCAAGAAGGAAGAAGGTCGGAAGGAAGAAGCAGCTTGCAAGAGCCTTATATAACTCAGTGTGATTGCGAGGGGTGAGATCCTCGGCTTGGGTCAATCGGCACTTTGGTGGAACCAGGCTGATTTATACCAGCTAGGGACCAGGCCTAGTGACTGCTTGATCTGTGCCCCCCACCCCCCTGCTGCACCCCAAGAGTATGCCAGGGACAACCAAGGCCAGTCCGTGAGTTGTCCCTGGCCTCACTGTCACAATAGCCTTGCAGGATAACTTCCTGTCTGTTCTAGGAGCTCTAAGGTGACCCTGTTGGGCCAGCTGACTTAGCCTCCACGGGTGTGTCCACACTGCAGTTAGACACCTGGGCTGTTTAATTGCGATGTAGGTGGTTGGGCTTGGTTTGGAGCCCAGGTTCTAGGACCCTGCCCAGTAGGAGGGCCGCAGAGCTCGGTGCCTTAACGTCTCCATCGCAATTAAACAGACCCTAACTCTCGAGCCTGAGTCAGCTGGCACAAGCCAGCCGCGGGTGTCTAACTGCAATGTAGAGTGCTCTGACAGTCGTTCCCCGTGCTGAGAAAGGAACGGTGGTGAGATTTCATTGTCATTGACTACTTTGTGCGTCTGTGTCTCCCAACCAATCAGCCACCGTCACCTGAATTGCCACACAGGTGTGTGTCATTGGGCCTCAGAGCTTCAGATCAGCTCTGTGAAGGCAGAGGAGCTGGAAGCCTGGATTTAACAGGTTTCAGAGTAGAAGCTGTGTTAGTCTGTATCTGCTTAAAGAACAGGACAGTCTGTGCTATCCATTTGTAAGGCCTTCCTACACCTCTAAAAGCGATTGCACACTCACGATGTCGTTTGTTGCTTCATACTTTACACAGCACCTCGAGACAATAGGCAAGGGTTTCTTAGGTGCAGGATCCTTTCTCACTTCCTGCCCTAAACTGTTGTGTATTGTTGCTGTGCACTGTTAAAACAGCTGCTGCCTTCCATCCCAGAGCTGGCTGCATTTCACTGAGATGAGGAAAGTGATTCAGGTCTGTAAAGCTAACAGGTCCATATCCTCAGCTGGTGTAAACTGGCGTAGCAGCCACTGACTTTCCTGGCCCTGATTGACCCCAGCTGCGGATCTGGCCCTATAATTGTGAATGTGTTTATGCACAACCACAATCCTGTTGTGTGCAATGCACGCACAGTGGCTGATAGGGCTCTGTGTTTGGGTGTCTCTGGGCATGGCTGGTGTCCGTTTGTGTGTGTAATGACTGGGCAGTTATTTTCAGCTGGCTCTGCTGGTTCTTTCCCCGGGACTTTGCCAGGTGGCAGGGGCCCAACTCTGCCAGGCTGCAGTTTGCTGTCATGCCTCCCTGACCTTCTACGTCAGGGCTGGCTGCATAGCAAAAGTGAGATGCAAATTTTTCCGATGGGGTATTTTTATTCCTGAGACCTAATTTAGACCTTTTTTATTTTATTTTATTTTATTCTTCTTTTAATAATGAAAAAAGGAACAACGTGATTTATTAAGAAACAGCCCCACTGGTTTATCCTCTACTTGAATCTCCCAGTCCTGCATATTCCTGCCTCAGACCTGAACCGCGGCCAGACTTCAGGCTGCCCTTCATATCAGGATTCCTTTTGTAAATGGATTTGAATGGGGTTATTGTTAATAACAACAGGATCTGCACAGACCCTCTACTGGTGGAAACCAGCAGTTGTTGGAGTTATGCTGATTTACACCAGTTGCATGTCTGGCCCCAGCTGCCTGCCCATCTAGGCTCGTGCTTGCTCAGTTCTTGAGCTGGTTGAAAAAACACTGATGGGAGACTTTTCTATCGGAGAATGCCATTTTGCTGAAATCAAAAGGTCTTGTAGGAATGTGTCAGTTTCGATGAAATTTTCAACAGGGAAAAGAATCCGTCTGACTTTCTCATTTCAATAATGTCCAGATGTTTAATTTTGACTTTCTCCTTTTGATTTGTGCCATTTTGACTTTTATACTATATTAAAATATTATTTTAATATTAAATTAGGTGCCATATGATATGTTTAATAGGGTACTTTTCATATTTTACAGTAGAATGTTTCAACAGTATTGAACCAATGTTTTTACCTTAATGAACTTAAAGATTCCAATAGTCCTGAATCAGAAATTCTGGAACTTTCATTCTGCAAGAAATTCCTAACTTTTGATTTTTTGTTTCCCAATGTGATATAATTTTTTTTTTCAAATTGTTGGAATATCTCACAGAACAGAAATTCCTGTTTCCAGCCAGCTCTGCTCATTTTGCGATGCAAAGAAACTTCTCTCCAGCTGCACTTGACTGGATTTATTTACACTCTTCTCTTGACAGCTATACAGGCCTTGATTCTGGTCTCGCTCACGCTGATGTAAATCAGGAGCATCTCCACTGAACCCATGGGCCAGACCCTATGGTGCTAGGCATTGTACAAACACAGAACAAAAATATGGTCTCTGCCCCAAAGAGCTTACGATCTAAGTATAGGCCAAGAGACGGAGACAGACAGAATCATAGAATATCAGGGTTGGAAGGGACCTCAGGAGGTCATCTAGTCCAACCCCCTGCTCAAGGCAGAACCAATCTCCAATTTTTGCCCCCATCCCTAAATGGCCCCCTCAAGGATTGAACTCACAACCTTGGGTTTAGCAGGCAAATGCTCAAATCACTGAGCTATCCCTCCCCCCGAGAGGTGGGGGAGAGCACAAGGAATCATTGAGACAATATTGGTATATGCCTCAGTTTCCCCCATCTGTCAAATGGGGATAATGTTACAACCCTCCTTTGTCAAGCACTTTGAGCTCTGCTTATGAAAAGCGCTACATAAGAGCTGGACATTATTATGCTGATGCTACACAGTGGTCTCATTACACCAGCTGCCTAACCACTGTCAAGTTTTTTGTAGGCAGCACGGCAAAGGAGAGGTTAATAAACGATTGACAGATGTTCTAAGCATGGACGTGGGTTGTGTGTCTTAGAGAGGGTTATCAGCATAGACGGGTTAAAGACGGTTATGCCGCGTGGTAAGAAGCAATCTGTTGGAGTCTCTTAACAATTGATTAGCCGATTATTGACACATCGCTAAATCATTTATTAACCCTTTATAGACTGTTTGCAAATGGGACTTCACTGCAAAGCATGTGTGGCCTGAAACGAAAATGTTGGCTGTGTGTTCATCTTTATCGCTGGCGCCTCCCCTAACAGAGTGTTCATTCTGCCCACGAGCACTAACAGCCAGGCAGCTATGCTGCTTTATACAAACTGAGGGTCTGGCATGATATGTATAGGGGACCAGATCCCCAGATCACTGCTCTTGCTAGGAGTTTTGCTTGAATAAAATCTTCAGAAACTGGCATGAATCTCAGCTGGCAGGATTGGGCCCCACGTAGGGTGACCGTACATCCTGTTTTGGCCAGGACAGTCCCCTTTTCTAAGCCCTGTCCTGGCCGTTGCAACATTTTTGGCAAAACTGGGCATTTTCCCCCGTTCACTCTTGCCAACTGATCGTCTGTTGGCAAGAGCGAATGGGACAAATGCCCGGTTTTGCCAAAAAAGTGGGGTGGGACCCCTAGCGGGGCGGGGAGGAACACGCGGGGGAGGGTGCGAGCGGCAACGCCAGCCCTGCGCGGGAGGGAGGGCTCAGCAGAGTGGCTCAGGCCGAGCTGGCCCCACACGGGTGGGCGGCAGGGGGTCTTGGCCCGGCCCTGCACGTGGGGGGTAGAGAGGGGCCTCAGGCCAGCCCTGTGTGGGCGAGCGGCAGTGGGGACTCGAGCCGGTCCCATGCTTGCAAGGTAGAAGGGGGCCTCGGGCCAGCCCCATGTGGTGTCCTGTTTTCCCTTTGGGAAACTATGGTCATCCTAGCCCATGGTATCTGCACAGGCTCCTCTAGGCCAGGTTCTCAACTGGCGTCAGTCGGCGTAGCTCCTTCAGAGCAGTTAGGCCACCGCAGAGATACACGGATTGACACCAGCTGATCCAGATTGAAAGAATACAGTTTCTCAACCAGCCGTTGGATGTATAGGGGCGGCTACTAGCTCTTGGCAGGGGGTTGGGAATAGGCTGTCTGCATGAAATTCATCCCTAGGCAAAAGGCTTCTGCACCATTTAAGTCTCATTTCAGCCTTCAAAATAGGGCAGGGGTGAGTCTGACCCCTCCTTCCCCCCAAAACTACACATGCCGATCTGGAAGCCCCGTACTGTGGGTACACCAGCACAGCACCTTCACCTGCCAAAGGTCTGTACGAATAGTAACTTGCTTCTGCGACTGACAAAGGCGGGTAAGAATTGTTATCCCCAATTTTCCAGTGGGGAAACTGAGGCACGGCTGAATTGAAGTGACTTATCCGGGGACAGTGTCAGGTTCCTGGCTGGCTGATTCCCAGCCCCGGGATCACCTCCAGCTGAAAGGCAGCCAAAGCTGAGTTGAAAGGTGAGCTCTGGTTAACAGGACACCACAGTGCTGTGGAAGGCAGGAAGGATACTGTATCCACAGGCCCAGTGTAAACAGTCCAGGTGGAATGTGGATAAGAACCCACTTCAGAAAACTCCCGGAGGTCATCACTGATCAGGAGCTCAGGGCTATAGCGGCTTGCAAGATGGCCGTCCCCAGCCGCTGAGCGCTGACTCAGAACAAACGGAGCTGCCGAGCGGCACCACCTGTCTAACACCCTTGGACAGCCCCACCCCGGCTGGGGTCTCCCTCCACACTGAACAAGACAGCATAGCTGCAGGGTTCGGCAGCTCTCCTGGCGGAGAGGGTGAAGCTACTTCGCCAATGCGCTTCCTGAGCTGGAAGCGTGACAGGGCAAGAGAGAGAGACAGAAAATGCAAAAGTCCCACGACCACAATCATATCCTGCCCGGATCCCTTGGCATGAGCCATTTCCTCCTGCCCGCTGCACCTCAGAGGGTGCCTGTGTGCCACAGAGCACAGGAAACCGGACGTGCTTGGGACGGGGCAGCTGAGATGCAACATGCCTTTGCTGCTCTCTTACCGTTCCCCAGCTTTGCCGCTGGTTTGCTGGGTGATCGTGGGCAAGTCCTGGCCCCTCTGTGTGCCTCGGTTTCCCCATCTCTACAATAGTGACAATGATACTGACCTCTCTGGTAAAACACCGAGATTCACACTTCCAGAAAAGGGCTCATTTTTGGCCTGAAGCCATCCTGAGACAGAGAATTCCTTCGCCGCCCTAGAAGATCCTCTTTCGGGGCTCTGAAAAGGGGCCAGTTCAGTTCTCTTCTCCTCGGGACGTTGATTCCCTAAGTCTGCCAGCTCAGAACAGCGCTTTGTTCCCCTCCAACGCCAATCTGAGCCCTCGAATCGCTGCTTGCAGCCGTGTCTCACGATGGTCGAAGAAGCCTACGCTCAGCTGTCTGGTTTTAACAACTCTCGGCAATGACCTGAAATTTCCTCTGGGGGCTTTTATGGGCATCATGAGATCGTAAAAGTCATGCAATAAATCTAAAGCAGAACATCCTCTTCACTCCAGCCAGTTTCACCCTTAACGATCTTGGCTGGTTTTTCTTGGTTGGGACATGCTGGATTTCTTTACTGATTTATTTATGTTGCTGGTGTGGTGGTGAAATGGGAGGGACAGGTTCCCCTCCCCATCGAATTCATCTCTAATTCTGCCCTTTCCTATGGGACCAAATCCCATTATATTGCAGGCGGGGCTATAATGTTCATTCTTCACGTCTTGGAGAAGACTGAATACCTAAGATGTCCATGGAGCTGTCGACCTGGTATGGAACGGGGACATCCATTCCATGACTCTGTCCTTAGCATGCATCTTATCTGTCTTGCCGGTCTAGCTACCCTTATTATTATTTTTTACCAATAACATTCGTTTCTGGCCCTTTTCCTTGCAAAGAGCCAACAGAAACGAACGTCCAGGTGTGATTTATTCTTCCCTGCTGGGAATCTGGTCAGAGATGTTAGAGAGGAAAAGATCCACTGATTCAGACCTGTCCCCTGGTAGGGGGCAGGAGATATGTGGAGCAATACAGGATTGTTCCCTGTGCTGACTGTTTACCAGGGTCTTGTCCAGTCAAGCTTTAGGCAGCCCAAGTGCTGGGGCATTCCTTACCTTTCATTTATGTTTGTATCAATGAGGTTTGCAGAAAGAAGAATACTGATACAGAGGGGGAGAAATCACAGAGCTGCAAGCGTAGGTACAGGGTTATGCATATAGCTACAGACTTATACACACATCTGCAGGCTTCTACCTTTAGATCCAGACTTATATATAAATACTGGGCCTTTTACAGACATGCACAGGCTTATACTTGTAGATACAGACAGATCCGGACGTATGCAGACACCTACAAGCCTATCAGAACCGTGACATTTTGATGTCTCTCTTTAGGGGCACTAAAAAAGAAAAGGAGGACTTGTGGCACCTTAGAGACTAACCAATTTATTTGAGCATAAGCTTTCGTGAGCTACAGCTCACTTCAGCACCACTGATTCCAACGGCCCCCGTTTTGGACCGCTCACCCTTCCCTGGACTCTGATGCCACACAGGGCTTTCCAAGACCGCCTGAGTCAGAATGTGGATGCGAGAGGACTTCGAAAAGGCGGCTTTTCAAACGGTAACCCCTCTCAACTTTATCTGGAACGAGCCGAGCACCTGCTCTGCTGTAACAAAGCCCTGCGAGCCTGGACTGTGTGTTTGTGCTGGCTGGGTGGCTTTGAGCGTGGGGCGAAGACGTGCCGGAGGACCTGTGATCTGAGCGGATCTTCTGTTCTTTTAGGAGGTGGGTCTGAATCAAACCCTGCACCGTGGAGAGGAATGGATGGTGTCATGGTTAGGGAACCATTCTTGGGCCCTGGGGTCAATTCCTGGCTGTGCCGCAGGTTCCCTGGGAGACCCTTAACCTCTCTGGGCCTCGTCTATAAAATGGGGATACTTGATTTCCTTTATCTGACTCGTCCATTGAGACGGTAATCTCTTCGGGACAAGGGCTGTCTTGGGACTCCTGCAGCGCTTTGCACAATTGTGCCATTAGCTGCTTTAAGACAAGGGCCAAGAAGCGGTCCCAGTTTGGATCTGGGTCATCTCTGATTGTGAAAGCCCCACTGAGGAGTAGAGGGGCCCTTAGAGTGTCAGGATCCTCCTGGAATTGCCAGGATTTGTGGTACAGCGAGTGTCTAGAGGCTTCAGCTGAGATCAGGACTGCCTTGCACTAGGTGCTGTACAAACATGTGGTGGGATGCCTTCTACCGCTATAACTTCCCATGCAAGAGTAGCTAATCTGGTATAAAGCACTTTTTATGCTGGTACAACTGTGTCCACACTAGTGAGGATTGCACCGCTTCAGTTTTAGCCAAAGTGATAAAACGTGTGTGTAGACAAGGCCCTAAAATAACTTGAACTCCAAAGAATGGAGGAAGGAAACAGAGGGGAAGTGATTTGCCCAAGGTCCTACAGCAGGTCAGAGCTAGGAATAACGCCCAGGTCCCCTGGGCCCCAGTGTAGTGCCTTGTCCACTGGCCCGTGCTGCCTGGGTTGACAATGGGAGCAGCAGGGAAGCTGGTGAGCCTGATAATTGTCTGTCTTCCTCTGCTTCCTGGCCAGGAGGGCTGATCTCACAGCAGGAGGGGGCGTGTGCCTGTGAATTTATCCTCGCTGGGGATGGTAAATCAGGAATGAATTAGCACGTGGTGACGTCAGAGGAACACATGCGGCTGCAATTCTTTCTTGTCTCCTTTTAATGAGTTGTTCGGGTGGTTTTTTCCCCCTTTTCTCTTTTAACAAAAGTTTTCCTGACACAAGAATTGGCTGGAAAGTTTTTGGGAAGAACTTTGATGAGAGATTGATTTATTTCTGGGCCTCCACTGCTTCTGATGTGCAGCATTGCTGTGGGCTGGTAACAAGGTGTCCACCCCAGAGGTGGCCAAAGTGTATAGTTTGTAAAGCAGCTGGGGATCCTCGTGGACACCGTTTTCTCAGGGGGAGTGGGGAGCCACACACGAGGCTTGGATTAAGGTGCATAGGGATGCAATATCTTTGCACCTCAGCGTGTGTTCATGTGTGTCCTCCCTGGGTGTGTCGCCAGGCTGCAGGTGACACAGAGCATAGGACATCTGGATCCAGGATATTGGATTTCCAAAGCCTCCCCAGTCTGGCTGCCCACATTGTAAAATCCTTGAATAAAACAGCTGTTTAAATGTTCCTAATATCAATTCTTTGCTCTTCTAATTCGTGGGGGATTACAGTGCTGGGAGGAGCTGGCAGGGAGCCGGAAGAGGAGCTAGGGCGATTTTGCATATAGATTTAAACAGGGGGAAGGGAAGCCTTTCTAAACAATTAAACTTCTGAAAAGACTGAAATGGCTGCTAAGCTGCATCTGATGGGGCAATACACAACCCTCTATAGAGACGGCAGCCAGGCCCATCAGTCTGGGCTACTCAGTACCATCACGGAGGGTGTCGCTCCCATCCACCCAGACACATTCCCCCCCAGCCCCCTGGGGCTCCCCGAGCCTTGCACATCCTTAACTCCCCATTTCCTCTGTCTCAAGAGAGGTTGACTCTTGGGAGCTCCCCTGGGCCTGGTCCACACTGGGGGAAGGGGGCTGTGCAGATCCACTGCCTTGTTCCCAGGGTGGTCTCTCCCTGTTCAGCTGATGCAGGGAGATGGTTTGAGTGTCACTTCCCCAACGAATCCAGTGGGCAGCGAAGCGCAGCGCCAGGGGATTTGGGTGCACGGCAGATCTGGGGACATGGCAGGGCGAGGGGATTTTGGGACACAGCAGCTTAGAGAGGGGTGTGTGCATATATTATTTATTTGTATTTCAGTAGTTTCTAGCCCTAGAGGCACGTCTACACTGCAGTCAAAGACCCGCGGCAGGGCGGCAGCTGGCTCGGGTCCGCTGACTTGGACTGGCGGGACTAAACATTGCAGTGTAGACCTACCCTAGGAGTCCTAGTCACGGACCCAGAGCCCACTGTGCTCGGAGTTGTACAAACACAGAACAAATAGCCCCTGATGCCCGTTGATATGAAGAACTGTCTCTCAGTCACGTCCAGCTTCTGTTGAATAGCACCGCACTCCAATGAAGTCAAGGACACTTGCTTGTGGAGTAGGGGGCAGAGTATGGGATTCAGAATCTGTCCTGATGGAAGCTCAGAGCCTCTGAAAATCAGGCCTCAGATAGCCAGAGATGGGAGCTGCCCCCTGTGGTTATTCCAGTGGATAAACAGGGTTGTTTTTGAGACCACCAGTGATGTGGACGCACATATTAGGAAGAAAGCCAAGGGGAGCAGCCTCCTCTCCCTTTGAAATTCAGGGTGGGCAGGAGAAGTCAGTGCCCATCAAAGGGTTCCATAATCTCGAATCCTCTGGCCTGGAGGAGTGGAGGGAGAGAAGCACATTGCTCCTTTTGCTCCTTAATCTTCCGCAGTCTGGATGTCGTATGGGACGCTAAGCTGGGTATGATGGGAAGTCCCAGCGGGAATGGGGGTGAAATCTGGTTACGTCAATATAGACAGCATGATTGGAACTGGGGCCTGCAGCACCGAACATGCCAGGCCCTGCCGTTCCAGCTAGAGATCATGTGAAAGGGTATTGTAATTGCTGATGAGGGGACATGACCACACACCGTGGCAGGGGCAGAAGAGACAGTGGGAGAATGTTTCTTGGAAAGATGGATACCCCAGACCAGAGTCTCTCGCTGATGAGTGCTGGATGAAGCAAACCAGCAATCAGTGCTACTAAACTGGATTCTCTTCTGCCTCCATCGTCTCTCACCCTGGTGTTCTCAAGTGTGCATTGCAGGTGCTCTTCCCAGCTTTCTTCAGTTAGCGTTAGATGCAGGCTCTTATTAGCACTAAGTGCTGACAAGAGCTGGGGAAAAAATTCACACACTTTTTTTCTGGTGAAAAATGCAGATTCTGCAACACTGAAACCTTTCTCGAACACGCGTCAATTTCACCAAATTTTTCATTTAGGGAAAAAAAAAACCTTTTACAAAAAAATTCTGAATCTAAAGGGCCATTTTCAAACTAAAACATTTTCCTTTGGGGGTTTGAAAGGACTTTTCATTTCAAAATGGACTTTCTTTTTTTTTTTTTTTTAATCAGAAACATTTTAAAATTCTCACAAAGCAATCAAAACGAAATCTGTTTCAGCTTTTCAATTCCCTAGAAATTTGGAAATCTTTCAGTCCAAACCAAAATTCATAGATTCATAGATATCAAAGTCAGAAGGGACCATCATGATCATCTAGTCTGACCTCCTGCACAATGCAGGCCACAGAATCTCACCCACCCACTCCTGTGATAAACCTCTCATCTATGTCTGAGCTATTGAAGTCCTCAAATCATGGTTCAAAGACTTCAAGGGGCAGAGAATCCTCCAGCAAGTGACCCATGCCCCATGCTACAGAGGAAGGCAAAAAAACCCCAGGGCCTCTTCCAATCTGCCCTGGAGAAAAATTCCTTCCCGACCCCAACTATGGCATTCAGTCCAACCCAAAATTCTTTTACCAGAAGCTGGGAATGGGCGACAGGGGATGGATCACTTGATGATCACCTGTTCTGTTCATTCCCTCTAGGGCACCCACCGGGCACTGGCCACTGTCGGAAGACAGGACACTGGGCTAGATGGACCCTTGGTATGACCCAGTAGGGCTGTTCTTCCATTGTTGACAATTTCAGAATTGCCAGTGAACTGGAAAAGCCATTTGTTTCTCAGACCCGGAGCTGAGAACTTCTGAAAATCTGGCAGTGACTGTGGATGCTCCTTACCGAGTTCTGGCAAATGTGCTGCTGGGGTCCTGATCCAAAGCCCAACAGAGAGACAGCCATTGACTTCAAGCCCTAAGCCTGTGGGCTACTAATTTTCTTGTCTAAACTTTTTGGAGTGGCTGTCGCAATATTTCCACCACTGATGAAGAGAACAGACTTCCAGCCTGGAGGGGGCTCGCAAGAAGGAGAGCAATTGCTGTTTATGTTATAGTTGGGGAAAGGGAAAAAAACATAGGAGTGACGAATATCTGGTGTTCTGTTTCTATTCAGTGTGATCTCCAAGGTGAGTTAAATTCAGAGTTCTAATGAGAAGAAAGAATGTGACAGGCTGAGATGTGGAAATAAATAGCTTGGTGAGAACCCTCCTGATCAGTGTATTTTTGGGGCTGTTATCCCACAGTCAGATCAGTGATCCCTGGCCACCGTCCCCTGCATACTCTGTTCCCTCTGGGAATGGAAAATATTGACAGACACTTCTCTGGGATAGCTGCCAAGGAAGACGAGCTCCGTGTAGCTTGAAAGCTTGTCTCTTTCACCAGCCGATGTTGGTCCACCTTGTCTCACTAATATTCCGGGTCTCAATATGGCCACAACAATAATGGTCACTGTAGGGAAAGATACGGGGATTTCCTTTACAGGTGTCACAGCTCTGCCACTGGGAAACATTATATTGAAGGAGGACTTGTGGCACCTTAGAGACTAACCAATTTATTTGAGCGTAAGCTTTCGTGAGCTACAGCTCACTTCATCGGATGCATCCGATGCTCAAATAAATTGGTTAGTCTCTAAGGTGCCACAAGTCCTCCTTTTCTTTTTGCGAATACAGACTAACACGGCTGCTACTCTGAAACCTGTCTTTATATTGAAGGACAGTCTCTTGATTGCAAGCTTATTTGGGGTGGATGTGGCCTGGCACGGGGAGGAATGGATAGGGTGGGCATGGCTGGCACTGGGATGAGTGTAGGAGGTGGGCATGGACTGGGGTGAATGATTTGGAGGGCAGAGGGGGGATGCCCCTGAGGCAGCACTGGATTTTTCAGGTTTCTTGAGCATTCTAAAAAAAAACACCCACCACAGCAGAGAAGAAAACCTGAACATATAAAAGTGTTAAAAGCAACATCCTGTCTGCATGGCCTGCAGCTGCACTTAATGGATCCCAGTACGCGTGGCACAGAGCTTGGACGGGCACTCCAGGACCCTCTGCCTGGGAGATAAACAAAAACTAAACATCTTGTTGACCTCAGACATTTCTCCCAGGATGCTCCCCCCCAGCCTCACCCCTCCTTTCATGTCAGCGCAAACTTCCCACCCGGGCACATTCGCTTTAGCCTGAAATGAGTTTGACTTTCTGTCCGGAAGCGGGGGGCTCCTCTAGCTTTCAGCACTTTCTTTGAAGCCCTGTGCCTCTCATTCCCACTGTCATTCAAATGTCCTTCAGTGGAGTCGCTCCTGTGTAAATGAGAACCGAATCAGGCCCACGGATTTGTGGGGAGCTGATTTGTCTGCCCCGGTGTTAAATCTCACCGTGGTTTTTTTTTCAACACTAGCGGAAGTTTGGTTTTTTTTCCTTCTACCTTCCAAATGAACATTTTGAAAAGGTGCTGTCAAGGAATTTTAGGCTCGACATTTCAGGCTTGCTGCAGTTACAAACCCTGGATATAAATAGAAAATGCATCCGGTTCTGATTTTTTATTTTTTGATTCTGAAAATGCTTCAGAGTTTGATTTTTGAAATTTCACTAAGAACGGGGGTGCATGTTTTTTGCTGCTTCGCTTGACGCATTTCCCTGCGGTGTCACTGTTATGTTGATGTTAATGTTTAGACCTTTCTGCTAGTGGGGGGTAGGTGTCGTGAGGAATAATAATAATGGATTAATAATTAGTGTCGAGCGGTACATAGCATAACGCTTTACAACTGGAAGGTGAAAGTGATAAAAAAAATTCAAGTGACTAGACGAGGTTCAATGTCCAAATTGAGGGAAATGTACAAGTCAAATGGTGGAAAGGAAATTTTATTTGTACAATTATTTCAGTTGCAATATTTGCAAGTACCAAGGGGCTAAAATTTGCTTTTTGATTGTACGAGGTTTATGTTCAAAGTGTCTTTTTAATAGCCCTGTTCTATCTATCTATCTAATCTATCTATCTATCTATCTATCTATCTATCTATCTATCTATCCCCATACACACCCCAATATCTATCTATCTATCTATCTATCCTTGTATGGCTTTCATCACAGGAGTGATGAAGTGAGCTGTAGCTCACGAAAGCTTATGCTCAAATAAATTGGTTAGTCTCTAAGGTGCCACAAGTACTCCTTTTCTTTTTGCGGATACAGACTAACACAGCTTCTACTCTGAAACCTATCACAGGAGTACTGGATGCCCTGAACCCTGACTCACCGATTAACCCTTTGTTCCTCAAACCAGCAGTATCAATTAAATCAATGGGACTGTCCCTGTGATTCCACCAACACAAATCTTCCCACCCAGGTAGACCTAGCTCATACCCTTATATGCATCCCCTTATTCATACAGGTAGTCCTAGCTCAAGGACTACAGGATCCTGGCCCCAAACCACAGATTTATGGGGGGGGAAAGCAGAAACAAAAATAAAAGAACTGAAATATTGTAAAACAAAAAGAAAAGGAGGACTTGTGGCACCCTAGAGACTAACAAATTTATTTGAGCATAAGCTTTCGTGAGCTACAGCTCACTTCATCGGATGCATTCCATATTTCTGTAGCTCACGAAAGCTTAGGCTCAAATAAATGTGTTCGTCTTTAAGGTGCCACAAGTCCTCCTGTTCTTTTTGCGGATACAGAGTAACCCGGCTGCTGCTCTGAAATTGTAAAACAAGCAGTTCTCCCCCTGCCTATGCTTTTTAAAGCAAGTTCTTTTTCTATCCTGGCATTTTTTACCCCCTCCTTGGAAAAATCCTATTTAAAGATCTTGCAAAGTAACAAAACTTTTATTGGATGCAAATTACCCTGCAACTCTAGAGCATGGTCCCACAAACACTACAAATGTGTTGCCAGTAACTTTATTCATGCCAATAAGCCCACTGAAGTCAGTGAAGTGTGTTGATTTACTTGCATGCGTAAAACGGGCCTATTACGCTGACCGATATTGTCTCATTGTATTCCCTCGTGGGTCTGTATCCACCTGTTGTCTCTTGTCTAATACTTCGATTGTAAGTTCGTCGGAGCAGGGACAATCTTTTTGCTTTGTGTTTGTACAGCGCCTGGCACCACACGGTCCAGATCCATAACTGGGGTTCCTTGGCAGTATGACAAAACAAATATATAATACATGTTTTCAGTGTCTTAAGTTTGGATCCCAGGTCTCTAAAATCCCTGGAAAATCCAACAGCCTCCCTCACCTCTTTATCATGACCATCATCTTTATTACAGGGGGTATTACTATTTAATGAGATTTATTTTTGCTGTTCTCTTGATGCAGGGCTTAGATTGAGCTGTTGCATTTGCAAAGCGTGAAACTGACCACGGGTTCAGTTGAACAAGTTGGGACTCTGAATACTGCTCCATCCACATGGCTGAGTTGTCTCCATTGCCCACATCCCCCATTTCCTCTTTCCCCTGGACTCCCCTCAATGATGGTTCCTCCAGGGAACCTGGATCCTCTGACTCCAGTTCCACTGACCATGATAACAGGGCTAGTATTTGGCCATACAACATCCTGGCACCTCTTTGAAGATACTATCTTCTTCCCCAGAATCTATCTTTCACTTAAAAAAAAAAAGTCTCAAGCTGTCATAGTTGCAAAGGAAACCTCAGCTGTGACCCATGAGTAACCGCTGCCAAAACATCCATGCAAGCCTGCAGAGAGCCAGGGCCAGTAGCTTGGAGAGAGGCTAACACCCCCATTCATCTCAAGGAGGAGTTAACTGGGGTGATCATTTCAATGTTAATCTATTTCGTGGAAAAGGAGAGGGAGGGTCACAGAACAGCCCAATCTGCTGGGTGGGATTTTGAGGTCTCAAGCGGTGACGTTTGGGGATACCCCCCACTCAGGAAGGAACCCTTGGGGGGAGGGAGAGCTCAGTGGTTTGAGCATTGGCCTGCTAAACCCAGGGTAGTGAGTTCAACCCTTGAGGGGGCCATTTAGGGATGGGGGGCAAAAATTGGGGGTTGGTCGTGCTTTGAGCAGGGGGTTGGCCTAGGTGAAGCTCCTGAGGTCCCTTCCAACCCTGAGATTCTGTGATTCCATGAACCAAACGCAACAAGCCAAAAGTGCTACCCCATTATATTTCAAACCTCTACAGTGAGCAGTGTCTCATTTTGATGACTTGTGGGTGCAGTTTATTTTTGGGGAGGAGCTTGGAAGACACCTTTCCCCTCCCCCAGCTCAGCCCCACAGACTGGGGGGTGATTATCCTAGGGGAACAATTGGGTCCTGATCCTGCAATCAGATCCATGCAAATGTGGGGTCTGTGAAGCAGCTAGAGCTCGGCACAGGTGCTCTGCACCCTGAAATAAGCAAACAAGGCCCTGATCCGACAAATATTTCTGCAATTGCTTAACTTTGCGCACAGAGGCGGAGCCACTGACATCAACCTGCCTGCATAAAGTAAAGTGTGGGCGTAAGTGTTTGCAGGGTTGGAGCCATAGGCTGGGATTTCCAAAATGAGGTGCCCAATTCCAATGAGATTTGGGGGCCTACCTCTGTTAGACTGTCTGCACTACAGACAGCATAGCTATGTTAGGCAAGATATCTCACTGGCTGAGCTTGCAAAGGGCTTCCAATCAACAGGAAGGCATTTCTCCGTCCGTCTGTGACATGCTAACTTTTGAATGCTGCAGCCAATCATTTGCAAAATTTCAGAGGATGTTCTAAGCATTAATGGGCAGGACCTTTTGGGGGTGGGGAGATCGGAAAACCAAAAGAGGGAAAATGTGGGGAGCAAACTGATGATTATAAACGTCTGGGACGTGCCCATCTCACTCTGAAGCAAGTGAAATAACAACGGCTAAACAGCATAGCCCTGATTACAGAATCAAACCCAAACCTGATGCAACTGCAGTGGACTGACCCCTTACTAAGTGACAATCTGACCCTGCAACCATGAGCGTGATTCCGCTGGCTTCGTGGGGACCAGAGGCTGCTCACGATAATCTGCTGCCCTGGGCAAAACTCCACCTCCCCCACAGGCTTAAGGCCGCAGATTGGCCCCAGCTGCCCACTCCTCATGATGGAGGGGTGGACGGGACAAATTTTAGTGATCGGCCTAGCTGCCCTGCCATGATGGGGGAGGGGGAAGGCAGCTGGGCCAAATCTGCAGCCTTAGGCAGCTGCCTAGTTGGCGCGCAAGACAAGGTGGGTGAGACCTCGCTGACGTCCTGGGACCTTCCCAGCTACAACAATGCTGCCTAGGGAGGTGGTGAACCTCCTTCCAAAGCCCTGGCTGGGATGATTTAAGTTGGGGATTGGTCCTGCTTTGCGGCAGGGGGGAGGGGTTGGACTAGATCACCTCCTGAGGTCCCTTCCAACACCCTGATCTTCTGTGCTACTTCAAGTGAAGCACATGCATCCGTGCTGGCAGGATCGGGGCCCTAAGTTCGCCTTTTATAGACTATCAGCGTCCCCAGTCCCCAACTCCCCAGATGCCCCCCCCCCCCCCCAAGGATTGAACTCAGAACCCTGGGTTTAGCAGGCCAATGCTCAAACCACTGAGCTATCCCTACCCCCCCCCGGCTGGACAGTGTCCTTTTCTCCTCCCCCCGCCCCCCCATCTCAACTCCCTCTTCAGAATGGGAGGTGCCTGTAGCTTTAAAGAGGGAAGGGAACGAATCTCTGGCACCCCCTCCCCCTCCAAGGGGGGCGTGGCCAGCAGGCAGTAGGAGGCGGAGCCTCGCAGCCCCAGTGGCTCGGCTGCTTTTTATAAGAGGGAGCTTTGAGCGGCTCTCGGAGGCAGAGGATGGGGCAGGTGGAGTGACAGAGCGGGGCAGACCAGGCAGCTCCCAGGAGTGGGGGGAAATCCCCCCCTCCCCCTTCGCGTAGCCCTTGGAAAGAGGGGAGGTGTGAGGGGGGCCCTCCCCCCGCCCCCTGGAAGCGAGCGGGTCCTGCCTGGGATCTTTAGTTAGGAGGATTTTGGGCAAACCGACCTGGGGGCGGGAGGGGGGGGGTTCCTTCTGCCTTTGCTCCTGGCGTGTCAGGCCCGGCGATGGAGCCCCGGGGCTGCGTGTGAAGCCGACTCAGCCGCCGCTGAAGTGGGGCTGGGACCTGTGGGGCGAGCGCTGCAAAGATTTTTTTTGGGGGGGGGATCTCTCTTTTTTTTTCCCTCCCCCTCTTTGCACAACCCTGATGAGTTGCTGAGGGAGGGGAGGGGGCTGATCTCCCCCCCACCCACGCGCACACCTACCTCCCCTGCGAACTGCCACCCCGCCTCGCTTGGCAAGTCGATGGGAGCCCTGGACCCAGCCACCGGAGCCAGCAGCCCCGCGCTCACCATGCTGAATGGGACCGAGAGCCAAAGTTTTGCCAAGGAGCCGCTGGATCTGCAGGGGCCCAAGGAGCCGGGCGAGCTGAAGATGGGCTTGCAGGAGCGGTTCTACTTCCCCGACGCCCCGGCTCCGGAGGGCTGCCCGCTGAGCCTGCCCTACAGCGCCCCGACGGTCCCCGGGGGCTTCGGGGTGAGCAGCCCGGCCACCGCCCGAGCGGCCACCGGCCGCTTCCTGAGCCCGGCCCTGAACAGCTGCGCCGCCTACGGACCCCAGCCGCCGCCCGCCGCCGCCCAGCCGGGCAGCCACGGCTTCGCGCTGCCTCCCGGCGAGCTCTACCCGGGCGGCGGCGAGCTCTACCCGGGCCCGGCGGCGGGGGAAGGCTGCTACCCGGGCGCGGTGCAGCACGTGTTCCCCCGGGGCCCGCTCTACCCGGTGCCGGGCTACCAGCTCTCCGGCAAAGTCCAGGTGATGCTCAACAACTACCCGCTCTGGGCCAAATTTCACAAGCACCAGACCGAGATGATCATCACCAAGCAGGGCAGGTGAGGCCGGGGCGGGGAGGGGGGGTCTGGGCCCCTCCGGACTGTGTGTGTGTGGGGGGGGGAACTGGGCTTGGTACTGACGGAGGGGGGGCGGGTACCCCCCTACAAGGGCGGGGGGGGAGTCTGATGAAGTAGTGGTGGTGGGGAGATTGGGACTCCCCCAAATCTAGTGTGTGTGTGGGGGGGAAGACCTGGAGCCCCCGCATCGCCGCCCCCTAACGCGATCCCATTTCTAGCTCCCCCATCCAACTCCTAAAACTTCCCTGAAGAGAGCCAGAACTCCCCGATCCCCGCCGTGCGCCCCGCACCTACCTGCCCGAGTGGGACACCGGGCTAAGGGGGTGTAGGGCGCGGGTCCCGGGGCGGGGTCTGGCTCGCTGGGGGTCTGCAAAAGACGAGTGCCGGGAGTTGTCTTCGGCGCTCTCGGCTCTTTGGCACCGGCCGGGTCGGTAAATCCTTCTGGGTGACGGAAATGCCAAAGCGGTCCGGCGGCCAGGGCGTAACGCGGCCCCGGCAGGGACAGCAGCAGGGCCCCAGGGCCGGATCTCAGCCCCTCCGGCGCAAAGCCGGGGTCTTGCGCTGTGTTTGTACAGCGCCGGGCAGGATGGCCTCCTGGGCTCGAAGTCTCATAGCTACGAGAGTAATGCGAGTAATAAGCGAAGTGCCTGGGGGTTGCTCTGTGTTTTCACTGGTGTAACTGAGACCAAAATCTGGCCCTGACAAGGGTGTGTAGAATTACTTTGATCTTCCACACACTGGCTTTCTCTCCCTAATCTCTTGTCTTTCTGCCAGTGAGGGCTCCAAGCCAACTGCTGTCCGCCTGGCCATCTGAGCGGGTCTCCCGCCTCACAGCCTGTATTTCTGCTTGGGTGCCCAGCAGGTCTCAGCCGCTGGTGCCCGCTGGACACTCTCGGGCCAGGTACTCTCAGGGTCTTTGGGGGCCTGGTGCCAAGTCTGCCCCAGAGTGGCTGGGCAGGTTCTGAACCTCTGGGCTGTGGCAGGCTCGCTCAGATAGCGTGCCAGCTAGTTCAACAAGCCGAGAGAAACCGTTTGAATTGGTGCCAGGGGGTCCCCAGGCAGTACGTGGTGAGGGTCACAGGAATCCAGGGTTTTAGCGGACAGTAAAATCATGTCCTCCTTTCCCAGGCTTGTCAGCTCGAAATGGACCTTTAATGATCACGATGATGACAACCTAGGGCCCAGTGCTCTGGTGGCATAACTCCACTGACTTCAATGGCCTCAGGCCAGCAGGGAATCTGAACCCTGAAATGCCAGGAAGTGGCCTAATGAATGCCCGCCTTTGGCCCAGTCGTCTCCAAGCCCTGGACAAACATCCCACCTCAGCAGCCCCCACCATGTCATAGGCTCCCCCACGCTGCAGATGGGGACGCTTTGTCCCATCTGCCGGCCTCTGAAGCCCAGGGGCAAGAGAGCCTCTGATTTCATGTAATACAGCCCTGCCATGAGTGCAGGGGATGGGACTAGACGGCCTCTGGAGGTCCCTTCCAGTCCTACTGTTCTGATTCAGTGGGTGTAGGGTCTGTAAGGTGTCAGGCTTGTTTCACCTTGGGCTGTCTGTGCTTACAATGCCATCATAGATCAGTCTGCCTGTGTTACTTCTGCAGGGAAAAGATGCTACAAAATCAGGGCCTAGTCCTGGAAGGTGTTCAGCACTCTCAGCTTGGGGCCTGGGAGCGGTGTTGCATTTGTTCTTTAAGCGGCAGTCTGCTTCTTAGCAGACAGTCCTATTTCAGTGTCAGTTTAACAGGCGGACACACACACACTGGACCAGATTTCTCCCCCCCCCCCCCCCCCCCCCCGGCTGGTGTCAATCGGCCGAGCTCCATCAACTACCCTCTGGCTGTGCCGATTTGCACCAGCGGGGGATCTGGCCCCTTCTTTTTAACCTAACCTGCCTCCCTTTTAGGTGCTTTCTCGCGTCCTCTGCCGGGGTTAATGCATTTTATAAGATGCTTTTAAATAACTTCTTAAAAGCTGGAGCTGCCCCTGCAAATCCGGGCAAAACAGAGCTTTGGAAATGGCTAAAACGCAGACCTGATTTGGTGGATTTGGCTGCTGCTGTGATGGGGCATCTCCTTTCCACCCAGGAGGTCTCTGCACCTATCAGCTTTTTCTTTCTTTCTTTGGCCCAGACAGACGGTGTCACTTTGATGCCGAAACCAACCTGCTTAATGTGTTGAAAGTCTAAACGTGTTAAGGCCGGTTCATTTCCCACGCAGGCTTCCAGGCCTACGATCCTGTGGAGCATGCCCTCTGCGAAGCACTCAGGGCGATTCAGTTACATACCATCACTATCAAGGGAAGGGGAAGGAAAAAAAAGAGAAATACCAACCCGATATATCCAAAAGCACCAGGAGCTAGAAAAACCCTGGCTAGTACTCTCTCAATTCTTTTCTCTGCCTGCAAACCCCAGTGACTCGGCTCCTCTGGAAATTTAAATTCAGATTGGGGGTGGAACATATTTGATAGGTTTTCAGCATCTGAGATTTTTTTTTCCACTGCTGGGGTCATATAGAAACCTACTAAAATATCACCAGAAGAAATAGCTTCCTCTTTCCCCTGAACCCAGAAGTAAATCCCTTCCAAACGAGTTTTAACTGCACATTGGATGCATTCACATAGTTAATTCCACCCCTCTGAGCCTTTCACTAAATCGAGTATGATGAGTTAAATTAATCTGTTGCTGTGGGGTGTTTAAACAAATGCTGCCCAGAGGTGGCTGCATTCCAGAGGGGCTTAAAATGATTCACATGTAGAGAGGGCCCAGTCCTGCTGCCCTGGCACTAGATTGGAGTCTTGCCATTGACTTCAGTGGGAGCAGGATTGCGGCACCTAGTCTGTGAAGCTGGTTGGTTTTGATAGTGCTTTGAGATCCTTCTTCTGTAACAGTGCTGTGTGAATGTGTAGACCAGGATTTTCGAAAGTGGCTAAAGATTTTGTGTGCCTCACTTGCGACCCCGGAAAGGGGGCTTCATTCTCTCGGAGCCGGGGTTGGCTCCATGATGACTGAAAGTCAGGCCCCTTTCATCTGGATACTGCCAAATTGAGATCCACCCAAAACTGGGCTGATTGCAATCTGAATAGTAAAGAATCAGGTTCCACTGGGGTTTTAGAGTGAAGGGAAGCCCATTACCTCCCCAGCGCTGTGAATTTTGGGGAGGAAGAGAGGGATCTGCTGGGTGTTCCATGACGGTCACTCAGCTAGGCTTGAATTTGTGGGGTTGCCCATGGATCCAACCTGAGTGTCCAAAGGGCTGCTCCTTGAAATCAGCTGTTGCCCAAATACAACCATGAAACAAGTCTGGCTGGGCATGGAGTGTGGCTGTCTTTTAATGCAGACTTCTGCCGAGGCAGGTCATGCCCTTACGAGAAAGAGCTACAGTATTCTGGGCTCATGGTCTGACGTTGACTAAGACCTCTGAGTTTGGGGTAACTCCTGGAGGGAGAGGGGGAGAGAGAGGGGAAGTGTGTGTGTGTGTGTATCTATCTGTGCTCACCCTGAATTGGGGTGCTTAACAGTTAGCTCCTTCTCTTTTGGAAGATACTTAAATCCTCTCCGAATGGCCCATAGGAACTGTGTGTGTGTTGGAAGGTGAAAGCGCTGGAGCAGCTGCTCCCCACTGGCAGCAGGTGCTGTGGGAAATCATTTGGACCCATCTGTCTCTTGCTCACACACACGCTACAGTTTGAGGGGCTGATCTGGCATCTGCTGGAGCCATGGTTTTATTGGCCATGGATCAGGCCCAGATGTTTAGATGCCTGTTGAAATCAGCGAGAGTTAGGTGCCTAAATACCTTTGAGGGAACCAGGCCTCTGTCCCAAACCCGGCTCCTTGGAGCGTCGCCACTGTGGGTTGACCCATCGCTGCAGTAATTTTCTTTTCAACAGGCGTCTGGGACAAATCTGGTGCCGGACCCATCCTTCCACAGGGCGTGAGACAGTCCCTGTTACTTCTACAGTGTGCTCTACCCCATGAGAACACGACTGCAATCTTACAGCCAAAGCTGGAGACCCCTTCCTTAGTTTTATTTGCTGTGGGCTTGTCTAAACTGGGAAAACTTGTGTTGATGTAACTCCCTGGAGGGAGGGGCACCAGTGCAGGGCCCCTAATGTGCTGGTGCAAAACTGCGCTCGCACTGGTACAGTTTACCAGGGCGGGTTGCACTGGAGTAAGCACCAACTTGCACGGATGCACGGGACCGGTGCAAAGTAAATCCAAAGATAGACTGGCCCTGAGGCTAAACTCTTCTTGGAGTCGATGGACCTGATTCACTCCCCGGTGTAAAATGGGGCGCACATGCCACTGAAGTCTGCACCAGGCAAGCCCGGCTATGTTACTCTGCAAAGAGCTTTTCTTTCCCTTGTTGATATCAGCGGGCCGGGGTGGGGGGGGAGGTGAGCAGCAGCGTCTGGTTTTGATGATCCCTCCCTGACTCTTCTGTCTCTTGCACGGCCGTGGTTATTGTGGCTCTGCGCCCTTTCATCAGCTCAGACTCGGCGGCAGGCTTTTCATTGGGAGACAAGTCGACTCAGGAAATCAGCAGCCCACCCGCCGCCCCTCCACGGCGGGGGTTTTTTAACCAAAGGGAGCAAGCGGGGCTGTGTTCTGTGGTGTGCTCAGGAGGTTAAAAGGGGCTGGGGGGCGGGAGGTTGGGGTTCAGCAAACCCATTAACGATCAAACTTGGCTGTTGTGAAGCTGGTCCATTATGAGAGAAGTCCTCCTAGCACTGCGGTGGGGACAGTAGACTCATCCCCATTTTACAGACCGGGAAGTTCGTGCTGTCCTAACCAGACAGGGACTCAGCAGACCTAGGGTTAGAACCCTGGACTATCCCCTTCTAAAGCTCATTCCTTCAGCAGGCAAGGTGGCGGGAGGATGCTTTGCAGAGCGGGAAAATCAGAAAGTCAGCTGGTGCAAATTTTGCACCCATTGACTGCTGCCCCCACTGGGAACCACACACACACACACCCCCCCTCTGCCACAAGGCTCTGTGTTTGTAAATAAGGCCTCGCATGGGAGTCCCACCTCAGCACCAGGCCACTGATTTCCACACGCTTGCACCCGCCCCTCTATCCTAGACCCTTCCACCCACATCACTAGGACATTCCTGTTAACAGGGCAGATTCAGAGGCAAGGCCTATGCGTGGGTGGCTTAGGTGCTCTTAGATTCCCTTAGACTGACTGACTGATATGCAAGGCAGGCTAGAGGACTCTGACTCCCTCTGGACAGACTTACTCACTTCTGAAGTTGGCCCGAAATATCCTTCCACCAGAGCACCTACAGAATCTTCCACTCGCACCCACTTACCTCCACGTTCCCTGTGTCACTGCTTCACGACTCATCACCGCCCCAGATCCTTCCATCTCCTATCCTTAGCAGCGAGCCATGGCCCTCACCCCAGCCCACTCCTCCCACTTCTGTGTCAGAACCACACTCCTGTGGTCTCCACCTTGTGCTTAGCATAGCAGTATGATAGCATGGTGCAAGGCTAGGGAATGTATGAGCAAGTAACAATGTATTGCAACCTAGACAGAGCCCCCCCCCCGCCTTTCAGGAATCATGTTTATTACAGAAGTAACAGTGATAAGCCACCTCCTTTCCTAAGCAAGCACTTTCAAAGTAAACCCAAACTTCCCAGTACAATTTAGCTTGACCTTTACTAAAAGCTATGCATCAGGTCCTCATCTGTATGTCAGGTCTGGCCTACAAATTAGATCAACTCAGCTAAGCCGCTCAGGGAGCTGGGTCTAGGTTGCAATACATTGTTACTTGCTCATACGTTCCCTAACCTTGTACCAAGCTGAGACAATTGAAGTGTCCATGTAGACAGCACTAGATCGATGGAAGAATGCTTCAGTTGACCTAGCTACTGCCTCTCGGGGAGGTGGATTACCCACACCACTGGGGGAATCCCTCCCATCTCCTGTCGGCATAGGTCGTGTGCTGCTGTGGCGTTTTAAGTGTAGACAAGCCCTCAGAGTAGCCCCATCGCCCCCATGGTGTTGGGCTGTCAATTTTTAAGCAGAATTCCCTACCGAAGTCAAAGTAGGAATGTTCTGCTTAGAGAGACCCCATCAACTCAAACCAGTCCATTTAAATAAAATAATTTAAAAGTGGTTTCAGAGCCTACCCCTACCCTGGAGTCCCCCTACCGTATTTTACAATCATGTTTTCTTGTGCATAGGTAGAGAGGGTTGGGGAGAGAGAGATTTTCTTTCCCCTGTAGTGTGTAAAGACTCACCAACAATCAGGGGAAATTGACTCTACAGGGGAAAACTATGAAATTGACTATAACAGAGGAAATGGTGAAACTGACAAGACACAGAGGGCTGTCAAATGCACAAAGTAAACAATGTGGAAAAACATATAGAAAAATGTGTTTTGGTTTTTTCCCCCTCTCTCCACTTCCTCTCATTAACCTCATCAACCTTAGGTGTTGCTTGTAACAATATTAGTTTGTTTTTAAATCTGATGTTAGAGAGACAAGGTGAGGGAGGGTAATATCTTTTATTGGACCAACTTCCACTGGTGGAAGAGGCACACTTCTCAGCTCCACAGACACACAGCTCTTCTTCCGCTCTACGAATCTTGAAAGCTTGTCCTTCTCACCACCAGAAGTTGGTCTGATCAAAGATACTACCTCACCCACCTTGTCCAAGGATATTAGAGAGCCCACCACGGCTGCAACAACACTTGAAATCAAATGTGACATTTTAAAATTGATGAGGTGACAGCTTGTCTCAATTGAAATCAACGGCAGAACTCTCATTGACAGCAGTAAGGCCAGGATTTCACCCCTTCTGAAAACCAAGCTCTTTGGGGAAGGAACTGTGTGTGTTTGTATAGTGCCTAGCACAATGGAGCACAGATCTTTTTGACACCCCAAGGGCTGTCTAAACACAAAAGCAGTGTAGTTAAATTCATACAAGCCCCCTAGTGCGGATGCAGTTATACCAATAGAAAGGTGCTTTATAGCAGTATAACAAGTCCCATATGGGATGCCAGGGGCCGGAGGGGAGGTCAGGGCATGTACTGGTATAACCTGATCAATTAAAAAAACCAGCCCCGTAACTGACATAGTGGTATCAGTACAAAATCTGTGTAGTGCAGCCCCAAGGCATTACCTCGATGCTGAGACAATATGGCTCTGGCTTCCAAGAGGTGGCCAGTCCTTGCTGGTTGCTTAAGCCAGGGTTTTTTCTATAGATCAGTCCTCAGGCACATGCTAGAATGTAGGGTCTTAAAGCGTTCCTCTTTCGATGTTCTACATGATATTTGCCACCAGAGATAAAACGGTCCCCTGCACAGTAACAGATTAAAATTCCAACCACATCAAAGTCCCCACGCGCCCGAAACTTGCTTAAATGTGAAATATATTTATTTATAAACGTTTCGGGGGCCGGTACTGCTGGGCAAGACTCTGAGCTGGCGTAAATCAATGGCGTCCATGCAGCTGTGTCACTTACGCTCAGCAGAAAACCTGGCCCGTTTATGGGAATGTCTCCGTAGTTGCTTGTCGGACAGCGAGGGAAGTGTGGTGAGATCAATGCAAGAATGGCAAAACTAACAACCCGGTGAATGCCTACTGTTATGTTGGGTAGGATAAACGTAGTGTAAGTGCTTTAAATTCTTCATATTTAAGGGCTAATTAAACACTGGCAATAGATATTTTGAATAATCTGCTCAATTTCTTCTCCACTCTTTCCCCATAGCACCCATCACCATATTAGCAGAGCCCTGCCTAAACTATTGTGTGGGTTTCCTGCAGCTTCATTGGCCATTCAGCGGTCAGAGGTGTGATGGCAGCATACGTAGACACACCTGCGTGAGCTTTAATCCAGCTATCTTTGGGAGCGGAGCAGTGCGGGCTGCACAAACTCCCTCAGGACCCTTGGGTGGCTAGTCTGTGCGGCCATGGCTTCCCTGCTGTTGCTGCCTGAGATTCAAGTGAACTCGGGTGCGGTCATGTTCTGCGATCACGCCTCTGATCGCTATGTAGACTGGGTCTCTGAGCCCGACGAATTGGATCCTGGGTCTGCTCTGCTCTGGTGATGCCTGTTTCTTCCAGTGCTGATTACGCCCACCTTTGCCGCACTCTGTGTTGTCCTGGTGAGGGCCCTGCATTCAGCAGAGATCTTCAGCTCGGTGCGACTTTAAAGCAGCCGTTCTGCTCAAAAGATTTGTTAGTCTCTAAGGTGCCACAAGTACTCCTGTTCTTTTTGCGGATACAGACTAACGCGGCTGCTGCCCTGAAACTTAACTGTGAGCAGGTGCTCAAGTGCTTTGCTGAATTTAGGCCTCCCGGCGTTGTGTCCCTTCAGTCACAAAAGAACCATTTTTGAGTCCTCTCATTCTTATATTAAAATTTTTTCTTTACACTGAGCTTCGGGCAGCTCCTCTTCCCACAAAGAAGCCATCCCACCCTACCCATGAGAACTGGTGGGACAGAACACGAGCTAGGTCCTGCCTTTGTTTCACAGACAGGTTTTTATTTATTGTATTTGTTTTGTGGAGCCCTCCCTCTGGGGCCTGCTGGAGAACTTTTAGGACAATGACTTTAAAATGAGTATGAGCCCATCAATCGTAAGCTGTAGGAGGCAGGGACCATCTTTTGGGTCTGTGTTTGTACAGCGCCTAGGAGTGGGGGGTCCTGGTCCGTCACTGGGGCACCTAGTTGCTGCTACAAGACGAATAGTGAATAAGAACAGTGATGTCCTGGCAAGCAGGCATTTAAACTATATCTGCCCCAAAGCTTGGGGCTCTTCAGAGAGGAAGGTTTGGGCTCAGACCTAGCTGGAAAACAAACAAAAATGCTCCTTCCGTGGGAGGAAAGAAGCTAAAAGAAAAGGGAAGCCCCAGTGGTGGTAATCTGGATCTCGAAGGCAGTCTCTGATCTGAAGAGGGGATGGGCCCCTGCTCCCAGAAGGCTCAGCCCCCTACCAGGTGTAGCTTGAGAGCCTCAAAGGCCTTGCGTGAACATGGGGGGTGAGGACATAGCTCCGGCCCAGGACCCGTGGGCTGCTCTGACCAAGCAGAAATAGCATGGCTGGCTGGCGTCCCCAGCATGATGGATGATTTTCTTTCTCAGTAGCAGACTGGTATGGGGGGAGGGAACCACGTGGCCTGAAGGCCAGCTCCCCAGTGGGTGAGGTGTAAATAAGCCTTGCTCTGAAGTCAGTGGATTTACACCAGCTGAGGGTCTGGCCCTTAGCATGTTCGTTCTAACATGGATGAGATCTAAGGAGGAGACTGTGCCTTATCACCTGGCTGAGCCCCCCTCCTGCCCCCAGAATTCCCACTGAAGTTGGGGTGAGATTGGGATCCACAAGGAGAGAAAGGCCACGTTCCAAACTCCCCCTCTCGTGCTCTATGAGCCGGCCTGTCCGTCCTTTTGACTTGTCGGGACGTTCCCATGAGCTGGATCCGGGGGGGCTTTTCTCGCTGCACGACCGTCTCTGCCTCTTCCCAGAGGCGCGTCCACATAGGGTCCCTCCTGCAAACTAACCCGCCCCCGCCTCCCAGCAAGGCGGCAGGTGGGCTGAGCTGTGACTTAGATGCCAGAAGATGCTCAGTTCTCAGGGCCAGTTAATTTTTTTTTCCCCCTGACCCCGCTCCGATCCCCTTAGGGAAAAGCAGACGACGCTGAGAACGGGGGGCTGGTCCCCGCACGCTCACAGCTCCTGCTGATGCAACATTACAGCGCGGTGGGACTTTTATCTCCAGCGCACACGTGCCTTCCCCAACCCCCTCATTTTCCCCCCCCGCCCAATGCCAATCCAAATGCCAATCCATTCTCCCCCCCGCCCCGCCAATCCAAATCGGCGCCTGGTGTCACATCCCCAAACCCAGCCCCGAAATGCTGCCAAAAATTGAAACCTGGTCCAGTCCCTTTAACCCACTCTGGTTCATTCTGGATTGGGGAGTCTATTGTCGTCTGGGCCAGATCCCCAGCTGGTGTAAATCGGCCTAGCTCTGTGGAAATCAATGGAGCTGCTTTGATTTACCCCAGCCAAGCATCTGGCTCGTAATGGTTGTAGCGTCCAGAGGCCTCAGCTGAGATCAGGGCTGGATGGTGTTTGTAGGACGATAGCCTCCAGGGGGGTGGGAGGTGGCAGAGCCCCCACGGAGGCTCAGAGCCCCATTGTGCCAGGTGCTTCCCCAACACAGAACAAAAAGATGGTCCAAGAGACAGCGGCTGGATGCGGATGGGGGGGTCCGAGGGAACAATGGGCCGGGACCAGCATCAGCTGCCTCGCCGGTTTTTTGTAGGATCAAGGCAAAGGAGAGAGTTGAGGGAATTGCAGGAGAACAAGATTCCACTTCATCAGCAGAGTGAAGACCACCAGGAAGATGGCCAAGGAGGTGGGATTGGGGATGTTTAGAGGGGCCGTGTGGGAGCGAGCACAGAGGGGCTTGTTGAAATTGTAACCAGTGGGGCTGGCACCCCCTGCGGGGAGCTGACAAGAATTGAAAGTGAAGGCAAATCGCTCGCATTTGAAGTGCTGGAGAAAGGGGGAGCCAGGGGAGAGATCCAGAGAGAGCGGTGGGGTGCTCGATGATGCTCTTAGCAGCAGCAGTCTGAACGGGGCGGCACAGGGCAAGACTGCATTGGTCGGGGCCACGAGATGATGAGAGTTTTAGCTGCACGGGTGGAGAGGCCAGGCCGTGGCTTCTCCTGTCAGCGTTGTCAATTCACCTCCCTGAGGGCCGGGGGAGAAGCCCTCCCGTCAACCCAGTGCTGTCTACATGGGGGATTAGGTCTGTATAACTGCTTCGCTCGGGGTGTGGATTTTTCACACACCTGATTGATGTGGTTATTTGGTGTAGACCAGGGCGGGTGCACACTACCACTTATGGCTCTGTAACTTACGCTGCTCAGGGGTGCGTGAATAAGCCATCCCCTTGTGCAACGTAAGTTGCATGGGTGTGAACAGCACTGTGCCGGCAGGAGAGTGTCTCCCGATGACAGAGCTGCTGCCTCTCGCCGAGGCTGGTTTTATGATGCCGGCGGGAGAGCTCTGTAGCACTTCCAGTGTAGACTAGCCCTTAGAGAGGTTCTGCCGAAAGAGTTGGCAAGATTTAGACCTAGCCTGGATGGGAGGGTCTGGAAAGAGGGCCGTGTTTTGGGGCCTGGCTGGCAGGGAGAAAATGGGGAGATCCTATGATGCGGGAGAAGTGGAGGGGTAGGACAGGGGGACGGTTTGAGGAGGGAGTCCAAACAGCTGGGATTGGGGGCATGGGAGTCGGCCGGGTTGGAGAGGCAGGGTTGCTTGGTAGGGAGAGGGCAGAACTGAAGGAGGAGAGGATGGCATCGCAGTGGAGGAAGGTCCACACGGTCACGGAGTTTCTGCCAGAGGCACCAGGGCACGAGTGGAGGAAGCAGGTGTTGGGGTTTTTTGAGGGCTGCCAGGGCTGGGGTCTTGCATGGAGAGAGAGAAGTCAAAGGTGGAGGGACATGGAGCCGGGAGGGAATCAACCCCAACTCTGACTGGCAGTGGACATCGCTGCATTGAAGGGCCAGAGTCTGATCTCAGCGACGCCGGCCTAAATCCAGAGTCAGTGGATAAGTGAGGGGGTGAAAAATTTAGTCTTTTAAAGTCGGTGGCGCTGCTCCGGATCTTGGAGGGAGGAGATTGGGACTCTGCATCCATTGAAGACGGGGGGGCCACATCGGATTTCCACTGGGGCAGCGGCAGTCTGGGCGACCCTAAAAATCTCAATCAACATAGCCATGGCTCTCAGGTGTGAAAAATTCACACCCCTAAGGGCTCAGCTGACCTAGCCTCTGGTGTAGATGTGGCTGGGCTGAGGGAGGGATGCTTCCGTTGACCACGCTACCACCGTTGCGGGAGGTGGAGTTCCTACAGCCACGTAGGGTGGGACTGTGCTCTGGGGTAATTGCCGCATACATGCAGCGGAGACCAGTCCTGAGCTGGGAATCCATTTCCAGGGGGGTCGGGGCCAAGCGGCCACAAAGGAAGGAAGGTTCCTGCTCAGATGAGCTGAGGTGGAGACAGAGCTGATGAAGGAAGAGGTTCAGGAGCAAGGTGAAAGACACGTTTAATGAGGGGTGAATGGCTCCCAGGCCCCCTCCCCCTGCCAGTGGGATCTGGTTTGGCCTGATCTTCCGACACCTCTGGGATTAAAAGCCTTGTGACCAGGGCCTGCCCTTGTGGGGTGAGAAAAGTCTGCGGATTCAGGGAGTTGGATCCTAGCTTCCCAGACTGGGGTGCAGATGGGGAGGGGCAGACAACTGTGTTTTGGAAGGAAGAGGCACCCGTGCCAGGGATGGGAGTGGGTGGGGAAGGCTGGGCAGAAGGTCCAAGAACAGGAGAGGGGTTTCTCCAGAGGAGTCTCTGAGCAGAAAGGTTTCAGGAGCCGGATCAGAATCGCCCCATGGCAGGTGAGGGGAAGAGACCCCTCCCCCAAATGGAGCCAGGCCGGCAGGAAGCGTAATGACAAGGTGCGTGTTTAATGTGAAGCACGTGCTGCATTGAATTGGGGCCTGGCAGTGCTGTGAGATCGGAATTGGGCCACAGAGGCAGTTGGAGCTGGGGCGAGATCCGATCCCCTTCCAGCATCTCTGTGAGAAGTTCTCTCCAGAGATTTCCTTTAGCTCTTCTTCTTTCTCCAGGCCAGTCCTCACTGATGCAGTCCATCCATTGCCATAGGGACCGGCCGCAAATAAATAGGAACTGCTCTCAACAGGGGCTGTGAGGAGACACTGTTCGGTTGCATCCCTCAAGTGCACCCACTAGGGGTCAGGCTTCTCCACACCCCTGCGGCCATACTGTGGGAAAACAAGGGAATTCTCTCTGGGTGGCGCCCTGGTGAGGACACGGGGTATTTTACCCTCCTGCACCCCTGGAAGGTTTTTCAGCAGCTGGGATCAACCCCCTCGATCGAAAAGCCCGAGTCTGTTGTCCGACTTAGGCCATCAGCCATTTGCAGGTGCCTCCTGGACCACCATGGGGTTCAGCCCCACTCTATGGGGCAGAGAGCGACGTGCTTGGTTGGGTTACATTCATATGCAGCAATCAAGGGCCCGGCACCTGTATTCTAGTGTAACAAACAGGAGGTCAGGTAGGATTTCACAGGCAAGGCCGCGCTGCATCCTATGGCCATGTGGAGCGTCCTGGCAGATCCGCCAGTGTTCTGAGCTGAAGGAGAATCTCCCTTGCTAGAAGAGAGCCTATAACGCAGATGAGACGTTCTCACGCCAGCCAGACGTGTCCACACCCGGGGCGGTCGTGCCTAGAGACGCCAAAGAGGCCTCCTTGTGCTCAGCGCTAAAAGAGCATGGAGCATAAATAGACGAGAGGGGAAATAAAGCCTCAAAATAATGGTTTGCCCAAGCCTTGTTGCCAGGGAGGGGATTAGAACTCACATCTGCAGAGTCGCCAGGTAACGCTTTAGCCACTAGATCAGGGGTGGGCAAACTTTTTGGCCGGAGGGCCACATTGGGGTTGCAAAACTGTATGGAGGGCTGGGTAGGGAAGGCTGTGCCTCCCCAAATAGGCTGGCCCCCACCCGCTATATGCCCCCTCCCACTTCCTGCCCCCCTCAGAACTCCTGACCCATCCAACCCCCCTGCTCCTTGTCCCCTGACCGCCCCCTCCTGAGACCCCCCCGTTCCTAAATGCCCCTCCCGGGACCACCCCCCATCCAACCCCCCCCCACTCCTTGTCCCCTTACTACCCCAACCCCTATCCACACCCCTGCCCCCTGACGGCCCCCCCCCCGAGCCCCTGACCCATCCAATCTCTCCCGCTCCCTGTTCCCTGACTGCCCCCCCTCCCAGAACCTCCGCCCCATTCAACCACCCTTGTTCCCTGACCATCCCCCTGGGACCTCCTGCCCCTTATCTTATTGGAAAGCCTGGGAGGTGGGCAGGCGCAAGCCGCACGCGGTGGCATAACTGAGGGGAGGGGGGGGCAGCGGGGGAGGGGCTTGGGGCTAGCCTCCGCAGCCGGGAGCTCAAGGGCTGGGCAGGGCGGTCCCGCGGTCCGGATGTGGCCCGCGGGCCGTAGTTCGCCCACCTCTGCACTAGCTCATTGTGTTACATGCAGGGCAGGGCCACGTGGCTTTCAGTAATGTTTAGATTTAACTTCAGCAATTGCTTCCTGTTGATTTCGGTAGCTCATCACAGCCCGGTCCCCAAGGGCTGGTATTGGAGTCGTGCCCGGAGGCAGGACGGCTGTCACCTAAGAATCCGACTTTGCGCTAGGCAGGCGAAGAACTCAGAGTTTCGCACCATCAGGCAACCGCCGTGTCTCCTGCTGAGTCAATGCATGTGTGGGGGGGTGGCCTGATCCTGCGTGTCCCCTGCTGACACAGTGCACATTGATGAGGCAGTCCAGCAGTCTAGATGCAGCCACGTGCAGGAGGAGACATTTAAATAGGAAAGGCCTAGGTTAAAATAGCCACCCTGACTCACTACGGCGATACTCCAGATTTACCCTACCTCTATCGATTTCAGTAGGGAGTATGGGGCAGGTTCCCCCGGCCCTCCATTTACACCAGCGGAAAGTGGATAGAAAACGCTATCAAACAGGGGCCAAGTTCTCAGTGGGTGTAAATCGCTGTGGCTTCTTTGAAACCAGTGGAGCTGCGTTCGTTTCCACCAGATGAGAGTCTGGACCATTGAGTTTAAAAATCAGAGACCGAGTTTCTGCTTTCAAGCGCACACGTTTGCATAAGGCCCCAGCCAACCCTGTGGGGAGAAAACCTGCCTTTAACATCTCCCACAATGTCACCAGACCAGTGGATTATTTTTAACTAGCGCTTAAAAAAAAAAAGGTCTAAAACCACCTAAAATCTCCCCTCTGCTCTGCTCCAGAATCTAAAAACTGCCCATCTGGCCGTAGGAACAAACATTTCTTCAAGCTCTGTGGCACTTCGCTTCCTATCTGAAACCGCTGTGCAGCATTATTGGGTGCTATTATGGCCTGTTGAACTGTTTCCACTGGCTTTGGATCAAACCCTTACACAGCTGCTGAGCTCCCCCCCAGAGGTGGTTGCATTCCAGTGGTGGGTAAGGGGAATCTTTTTCTATCAGTCTGTAAAGGGCTCAGGGATCCATGCTGGATGCTGTGGCATCGACTATGGATTGACTCCAATTTGGGCTGCCCAATTTGAGAACATTCTTGTGTTGCTTTTAGAGACCCCCCAGATTTCTCCCCTTTAATCCCAACCAGCCTTGGACACATTTGGATCCTGCCCTGGGATTGGATTTTATCACTCATGCCCACAATGCGTTCTTACTTTACTACCAATAAATCCATCAGGGCCAAACCTCCCACTGAAACCAGTGAAGCGTGTGCGTGTGGGGAGGTTACCAGCGATATCAGCAGGCCCCGTAATGCGTAGCAATGAGCAGATACCAGACAGATCCTGCCAGGGCTTCTTAAACTCCAAGGGAGCCAGGAATTCAGCTGGGATAACTCAGTGGGACTCCAGGGCTGTCATTGGCGTCCCTTACAAGGGGGGAAACAGGTGGTCTGGTCTGAACAGAATCTATGCCCTTGTAAACTCCCTGCCACAGCACTCCAGCTCCTCCCCCCCTCCCCGAGCTGTTACTGACCAAGCCAGGCTGAGGATGGCTGCTCAGACTGTGGCTCGGCCGGGAGACGTGTGCTACATTTGAACCCTCAGCCAGAGGGTGGGTCCTGGCGCCGTACTGGTTTGGCGAGAGCTTTGCAGATGTTCTCTGCCTGGCACAGCTCTGTGTGTGTATCCCCTGCCTCCACCGGTGTTCCATGTGATCCCCTCCAGGTGGTCACCCTGCTGAAGTCTCTGTGAAGGGAAGAAGAAATTTTTGTTTGTGGACATGCTCATGTGGTCTAGTGGTGAGAGCTGGGGAGACCCACAATGTGGGACTCCTGGCTTCTATTCCTTGGGCTGGGGGGCTGGTGGTCACAGACAGGCTGGAGGGCGGATTCTATTTCCGGCTGTGGTCGGTGTGCAGAAGCCTGAGGCAGGACTCCTGGGTTCTATCCCCAGCTCTTTCTCTGTGATCTTGGGGCCAAGACCCCACGCTTTGGTTTCTCCATCTTTAAATGGGGATGGCCCACCTCCTGGGGGGAGATTGTGAGCTTTCATACAATTGGTCTTTGCCCAGTGCTTTAAGATCCTCAAATGAAAAATAAGGGGAAGGGGTGGAAACCTGCTGAAATCAGTGTGTTCAGGAAATTCCACACAGTTGTTTAAAAGAACACGACCTTGAAGACCGGCTTGGTCACACCAATCCGTGTGCCTTTTGATTGGCCAGCCAGCGCTCGTAGCTGGGGACAATCCCCGATGTGGCTTCACCGGCGGTGTCTGGGTTAGGAGAAGCACGCTGAACGATCGAGCCGAGAGGGCTGGTTCTCTGTTCTGCCGCCGTGATGTGGCGCTGAATCCGGCCCGGCGTCTTGGTTCGCTGTAAATCAGCAAAGCCCCTCTGCCATCAGGAGCGCTAGGTCGATGGAGGATCCGGCCGGAAGAGGGTTTTCCTTAGAGGTGGGCGAAAATTTTCAGCTGAAAGTCTCGGGGCCAAAACGCGCGAGCGAGAACCGTTCGCAGGTTGCGTCAGTTTCACCAAATTGTTCGGCAGCGGGTATGGGGGGGGGGTCTCAACATTTTGATTTTTCCGGTTTGACGTTGCCTTTATTTTCTTTTCAAATTCAAAAATATTTAAGAATGCTCAAAACCGAAACCTTTGGGGTCAAACAGACCGTTTCGTTTGGCCCCAAATCATTTTCTTTGTTTAACCTGTCAAAACTGCCAGTGAACCCAGAGCATCAGTTTTCTTTGGTCTGGCTGTAATTTTAAGGCCCCTCGTTCCCCAGGGTGCCTCCCCTTTCCAGCTGATTGTGTGGGCCTGTGTGTGCATCGTCGGTCAGTGCCAATAGGAGGTGGTAGTTTGTGTGTGTGTGTGGTCTGTTACGCTCCGTTTGCTGCCGCCCCGATGTGTGATTGAAAAAGCAAAAGAGAAGCTCAGTGGAAAAACAACCAAACCTTCAGCCCCAGGAGGAAGTTTGAAACGCTGCAGGGCCCACGGGGAGCGACTCCCTGACACCGCATTACCGCAGTCGGCGTGGGGTGGAATGAGTGAGGAGGGTTGTACCTGGGGGTGTGGTCATGGGGAGTGATTCCACATGCCAATGGAAACAGCCTGTAACCGGGACACATTCCTGCTGGCCCCAGTGGGCTAGAGTCAACCATGACCTAAGCAACGGGGGAAGCAACTGTGATCTCACACCAATTCTCACGCTGAGGGGCCTGATGCTCTGTGCACTCCCACTGGCATTCATCCAGAGTAAAGCCAGTGAGGTCAGCTGAGTTACACCAGTGTGAACCTGGGGTAAGTGGGAGGAGAATTGAGCCCAGTAACCCACTGATTATAAGAACAGAAGAATGGCCACGCTGGGTCAGACCAATGGTCCATCTAGCCTACTGTCCTGTATTCTGACAGTGGCTGGTGCCAGACGCTTCAGAGGAAACAAACAGAACAGAGCAATGATTGAGTGATCCATCCCTGTCGTCCAGTCCCAGCTTCTGGCAGTCAGAGGTTTAGGGACACCCAGAGCATGGGGCTGCGTCCCTGATCATCCTGGCTAATCGCCATTAATGGACCTGTCCTCCAGGAACTTATCTAACTCTTTTTTTTTTTTTTTTTTTGAACCCAGTTATTGTCTTGGCCTTCACCACATCCCCTGGCAATGAGTTCCACAGGTTGACTGTGCGTTGTGTGAAGAAATACTTCCCTATGTTTGTGTTAAACCTGCTGCCTATTAATTTCATTGGGTGACCCCTGGTTCTTGTGTTATGTGAAGGGGTAAATAACACTTCCCTATTCCCTTTCTCCAGCCCAGTCATGATTTTATAGATCTCTATCATCTCCCCCCTTAGTCGTCCCTTTTCAAAGCTGAACGATCCCAGTGGTTTTAGTCTCTCCTCATACGGAAGCTGTTCCATCCCCCTCATCATTTTTGTTGCCCACCTCTGTACTTTTTCCAATTCTAATACATCTTTTGTGAGATGGGGTGACCAGAACCGCACGCAGTACAAGGTGTGGGTGTACCATTAATTTATATAGTGGCATCATGATATTTTCTGTCTGATTTCTCTATCCCTTTCCTAATGGTTCCTAACATTCTGTTCACTTTTTGGACTGCTGCTGCTCATTGAGCAGATGTTTTCAGAGAACGATCCACAGTGACTCCAAGATTTCTTTCTTGAATGGTAACAACTAATTTAGACCCCATCATTTTGCATGCATAGTTGGAATTATGTTTTCAATGTGCATTACTTTGCGTTTATCAACACCGAATTTCATTTGCCATTTTGTTGCCCAGCCACCCAGTTTTGTGAGATCCTGTTGTAACTCTTTGCAGTCAGCTTTCGACTTAGCTGTCTTGAGTACTTTTGTTATCATCTGAAATTTTGCCATCTCATTCCTTACCCCTTTTTCCAGACCACTTATGAATGTGTTGAACAGCACTAGTCCCAGTACAGATCCTGGGCGGACCCTGCTATTTACTTCTCTCCACTGTGAAACCTGTTTGTTCCTGCTCTCTGTTTCCTATCTTTTAACGGGTTACTGATCTATGAGAGGACCTTCCCTCTTATCCCATGACTGCCTATTTTGCTTAAGAGCCTTTGCTGAGGGACCTTGTCAAAAGCTTTCTGAAAGTCCAAGTACACTATATCCACTGGATCACCCTTGTCCACATGTTTATTGATACCCTCAAAGAATTCTAATAGATTGGTGAGGTATGTTTTCCCTTCCCTAACATATCATGTTTATCTATATGTCTGATCATTCTGTTCTTTACCATAGTTTCCATCAATTTGCCTGGTACTGAAGTCAGGCTTACTAGCCTGTAATTGCCAGGATTACCTCTGGAGCCTTTTTAAAAAATTGACATTACATTTGCTAAACACCAGTCATCTGGTACAGAGGTTGATTTAAGCGATAAGTTACATACCACAGTTAGTAGTTCTGCAGTTTCATATTTGAGTTCCTTCAGAACTCTTGGATGAATGCCATCTAGTCCTGGTGACTTATTACCATTTAATTTATCAATTTGTTCCAAAACCTCCTCTATTGACACCTCATTCTGGAACCGTTTCTCAGATTCGTTGAGCAAAAAGAATGTCTCTGGTGTGGGAATTTCCCTCACATCCTCTGCAGTGAAGACCGATGCAAAAAGTTCATATAATTTCTCCGGAACGGTCTTGTTTTACTTGAGTGATCCTGCAGCACCTCAATCAACCAGTGGACCCCATTGATTGTTTGGCAGGTGTCCTGCTTTTGATATACTTTAAAACTAAGAGCAAAATTTTTGTGTGTGTCTTTTGCTAGTTGCTCTTCAAATTCTTTTCTGGCCTGCCTAATTATATTTTTACACTTGACTTGCCAGAGTATGTTCTTTTCTGTTTTCCTCAATAGGATTTAACTTCCAATTTTTAAAACATGTCTTTTTATCTCTAAGCATCTCTTTAACTCTGTTTACCATGGTGGTATATTTTTGGTCCCTTTCCTGATTATTATTATTATTATTTTATTATTTATTTGGGGCGTATATAGTTTGAGCATCTCTTATGGTGTTTTTAAAAAAGTTTCCATGCAGTTTGCAGGCATTTCACCCTTGTGACTGTTCCTTGCAATTTCTGTTTAACTGAGCTCCTCATTTTTCTGTAGTTCCCCTTTTTGAAGTTAAATGCTGCTGTAGTGATTTTCTCTGGTACTTCCCCTCTCCCCAAGGATGTTAAATTTAATTACATTACGGTTGCTATTACTGAGCACTTCAGCTATAGTCACCTCTTGGACCAGTTAGGACTAAATCAAGAATTGTCTCTCCCCTTGTGGGTGCAAGGACTAGCTACTCCAAGGAGCAGCCATTAATGGTGTCTAGAGATTTTTATCTCTGCATCTCTTCCTGAGATGACACGTTCCCAGTCAATAAGCGGATAGTTGAAATCCCCCATCATTATTGGGGTTTCTGGTTTTGTAGCCTCTCTAATCTCCCAGAGCATTTCACAGTCACTATCACCATCCTGGTCAGGTGGTCAGTGGTGTATCCCTACTGCTGTATTCATATTATTCGAGCATGGAATTTACATCCATAGCGATTCTTTGATGCAGTTTGATTCATTTAAGATTTTTGCTGTCTTTGACTCTGTTTTCTTTCACATAAAGTGCCACTCTTCTACCAGCATGACCTACTTTGTCATTCCTACACATTTTGTACCCTGGTATTACCCATTGATTATCATCACTCCACCAAGTTTCTGTGGATGCCTATTCTATCAATCTCCTATTTAATACCAGGCACTCAAGTTCACCCATCTTTAGTATTTAAACTTCTTGCATTTGTAGACAAGCACTTATCAAAATTGTCAATATTTAGTTGTCTGCCTTCTCGTGATGAATGGGACACTTTTGCGTGACTGTTTCTCTTCAGCTCCTACCTGTACTTTATTAACTTCTATCATTACAGTATTATGATTTATTTGTATTAAAGTAACGCCTAGAAACTCCAGGCAAGATCAGGACCCCATCGCACTAGGCCCTGTACGAATACAAAGTGGAGTTACTCCTTATTTTTACAGATCCAGACGAACACGGCTACCCCTCTGATACTTACTCCTTACTGCATGCATCCGATGAAGTGAGCTGTAGCTCATGAAAGCTTATGCTCAAATAAATTTGTTAAGCTCTAAGGTACCACAAGTCCTCCTGTTCTTTCTGCGGATACAGACTAACACAGCTGCTACTCTGAAACCTGTCATTACTCCTTACTGACACCCGTGCAACCAAGATCAGGCCCCCTGTGTATAGGGGCTGGGAAACTGGTGTAAGTTTCAAAGCGGTGTAGCTCGCACTGATTGGACATCCGTTGACTGTGCAACATAAGAGCAATGAACCGGTTTGCCTGTAATCTAACGGGTCAGATCCCTGGCTGGTGCAGACCCGTGCCTGTGAGAGTCAGACGTCCAAATGATCACGGAGCCAGGAATGCTGATGTCTCCCGTCAAAGCTCAGCGGGGGTTCGTTGGCGTCGCTCCATTGAAGGAGGATCCAGCCCTTCATTTCTAACTCGCTAGAAGCCTGGGCTCTGCAAACAAGAGGTCTGGCTCCTAGCTGGTCCAGTCCAAAGAGCTCCCCTGTCTGTCCCCACCCCCTGCTCTGTCCAAGGCTCTTACCCTCGCGTGTGAAAGCCAAACAGAGATGATGATCTCCGTCCCAAAGGGACTGGGGACGATACGGGGGACCCAGCCCATCCATCAGGGGCTGATACTAATGTGATTGGAGAGGCAGCGGAGATGCCCAACGGGGATCATAGCAATCTGGCAGAGGGGGGCAAGAAATTCTCCCCCCTAACCCCCCCAAATGAGGGCAGCATTGGCCTTGCAAAAGCCCCAAGTCTGCTGTAGCCCAGTGGTTAGCACATAGGGACTGGGCGGGCAGGATGCCTGGGTTCTACTCCCAGCTTTGCCATAGCCAGGCCTCCTTGCCTCAGTTTCCCCATGGGTAAAATGATACCCACCTCCTGGGGCAGGGCTTTGTGAGGCTTCATTAATGGGTTTCAGGAGCCTTAATGGGAGGGTGCGTAATTAAAGGGCTTGATTTCCCCACCACTACCCCACCCTTGGGTGCTCAGATACTATGTGGGGGGAGGTTGTATAAACTTCCAGAGGCACTTAAATGCCCTGGGACCCAAAAGCCTGGGACACAGAGAGAGAGGGCCTAACTCTAAGCACTGGATTAAAACTGGGGGCCTGATTCCCCTCCCCCTGCTGTCAATCAAGAGTGACGGAGCACAAAGATGCTGGCGTGAAAATCCACTCCAGGGGGGGCTTTCTCTGAGGAAGGGGTCTCCCCGCTGCTGCGAGCTGTTTGGCCACTGACATGCTCCACTCCAGAAGTGGCTTCATTTCAGTGCAGAGGTGCTGCTTTTGGCTCCACGTCGGATTCAACTCAGGGCCTGCTCCGGCTTCCATTGGACGTGACCAGTTTAATGGCACCAAGACCAGGCCTGAGACGCCCCAGCCCCACCTGCCCCATAAGCATATGGGGCAATACGTTGCTGACGCAGCCATGAAAACGGCACCCTCAGGCTCCTCTGTGCCACCACAAATCAGCAGCATCGGGAGGCAGAAGCCACACACGGTGAGGGCTTGTTCCCTCGGCATGAAGATCATGTCTCTGATACAATTATTCGGGGGAGATCCTGGCGCCCTGGGAGCAGAGACCTTCCTGGAGAGCAGCAAAGCGCTCACACTCCCCAGGTTCAGCGGAGCCTCGGGGCAAGCATTTGGGAAATTCGTTTGCCTAATCGAGCAAGGAAAGCTGGCAGGAAACCGGCATAGCCTCCCAACGCCTCGCTGAGCTCCTGCGAATGGATTCCCAGCTGCGGGGAGCTCCATTGAACTCTGCTCAGGATCCAGCCTGCTCGGGTCTGTGAAAGTTGGGGGCACCAAAGATCTTAAGACCCGAGGCAGCCGCTCAGCTGAGTGTATCCCTCCCCGCCTGCACCTACCCCAGCCCCCCACCGCCCTGGTCTGCAGCAAGTCACCATGGCAAGGAGCCGGCACCACGCGGTATAAATATCCCAGTGCAGGAAGGGTGCCACCAACCCAGCCCTCTTCTCGCTCTCCGATACCTCAGAGCTGAAATAAAACCTAAGCTCCCGTGGAGAAGGAACCTCCCGCTGCGTGGGGCAGACTCAGCTGCAGGAGGAGAATGGATGTGTCACGGGAGATGCCTGGCTGAAAGCGGGGCAGCGGGTCTGGTTTGGTGCAGTTCTGGATTGGAGCCATTTGCAACCTTCCGGCTCAGATCAGGGGTGGGCATTTGAACAGCCCCAGATTTTCAGGATGCTTTGGATCCAGGGTTTTAGTTCGAGCCCGTGAAGATCTTGGCTGCAGAAGGGTTGGCAGGGGAGAGGGAACATGGTCTGGACCCAGACGAGGAGCATTACAGATTCCCACGTGCTGTGGGCAGGGGGGCTGTACCAACTTCCTCCTCCCCTTTGCAGATGCTCCACTACCCTGACCCCCCGCTATCCCAGCCCTGGGCTCCCCATACCCCCAGCTCTGCTGCTGAGCCTTGGTGCCAACCCACAGCTGGGCTTGGGCACAGGCTGGGGGCATGAGGCAGGCTGGGGGCAGGTTAGACATTGGGCATGGGGCAGGCTGGGGTATGGGGCAAGGGGCGTGGGGCAGGCTGGGGGCACGGGGCAGATTAGACATGGGAGGGCACAAGGCATGGGGCAGGCTGGGTGCTCAGAGGTGCCCCCCACTAGTCACTAGTACAGAAGAGGAGACCTGGGATGAGGGTCTCCCGGAGGTAACCAAGGGTGAAAGCAGGCAGAAGAAGTGACCTCTGAAAGTTATTTGCTTCCCATGACTCCCTGGGACACCCCAGGGCCGCTCTTTGAGCAGTGGGGAGGAGAATTTCCATGCAGAAGGAGGGGAGGGTCCTGGCCCCCCGCCAGGTCCGGCCTGGCCCGCCGACAGGTCCAGCCTGGCCCTAGGAGCCCGGCCTGGGCTGGGCTTTCCAAAGTCGTTTCTGAGAAGCGGGGCCCGGCTCCCGCCAGGTCGCCCCCGGCCCTGAGATCACTCCGCCCCGGGCCCTGCTTTATCAGAAACGCCGGCGCTTCAAGGAAACCCGGAGCTCGACGGCTCAAAGCCCCTCCTGGTTCCGCCCGGCATCCCCCTCCCACGCCGGGAGTGGGGGCCGCGCCGCGATGACTTGGCCTGTCGGCTTTGAGCATCATGTGCTGTGGCAAGCTTGGGGAGGGGAGGGGAGGAAGGAAGGAAGTGAGAAAGACCGAGAGAAGCAGAGGAAAGAGAGAGAGAGAAAGGAAGAGAAGAGCAGCGGCGGGAGGGGGAGGAAAAGGGGAACGCAGAGAGGGAGCGAGGTCCCTGAAATGATGGGGAGAAAGCCGGACTCGGCAGGTGGAATGGAGCCTGCGGGGCAGGGGGGAGCTGCCCTGGCCTCCCCATGCCAACGGAGCGGTACCAGCGGGTCTGGTTCTGGCAGGACTCCCTCCGCCCCCACCTCAGGGCTCCCACTGAATCCACATTGCGCCCCCCATCCCCTGACTCCCTGCCCCCCCAGCTCTCAGCCAGGATTTGGGGAGCCTGGCCCTGGGTCCCAAAGCGCCCCCTGGCCCTGCGTGTGGCCTCCGGCAGAGCGCGTCGGGGGTGAATATTTCAAGGGGGCCGTTAATGTGTCAAGAGCCGCGCCCCACGGGGGGCACGCGTCTGCCTGAGTGCGGCTCAGCGGGTGTGTCTTTGTGTGCGGCAGATTACCTGGGACTGTGGCGGTGACCGGTTGTGCGCGTCCGTGAGTGTGCCCAGGGGACGGCGCGTGTGTGAATCTGCGTGCGCGCACAGTCGGGGCGTTGTGTGAGTGTCACAGGTGTGCATATGCGTGGACGTGTATATGTGCGTGCCAGATTGTGCATACACCCTCTAGGGGGGCTCTCGGTGTGTGTCACTGTGTCGTGAATGGGTTACAAGTGTGCGTGTTTGATTGTATGGGAGGGGGTCAGAGCGTGTGTGTGTTTGTGGGCATACCGCAGGGTGTCTGCGGGGCTGGCCCCAGGATAGTAGCGAGACGAGGTGGGTGAGGGGGTATCTTTACTGGGCCAGCGTCTCTTGGTGAGAGAGACGAGCTTTCGGGCTCCCCAGCGGTCCTCTAAAAGCTGTTCCCTCCCCCACCTTGTCTCTCTTACACAACAGAGGTGCAGCTGAGTGTGTCACTCTCCTGTGGAGGGGCCTGTCTGTCCATGCACACCACGGGTGCACCGTGTCTGCATGGGGCCCCAAGACCCAGCAGGCTGGGCTGTGGGGAGCTGCTGTGAGGCCCAGCATCCTTGCCAGCCTGGGCTCTGGTGACGTCTGCTTCACCCTGTCCCTGGAGCCTGGTGCCTTGCGAGCCGTCAGGTCAGTTCAGCACGGGCAGGCGTTTTGCCCAGGGCTGTGGCCAGGACCCTACTGGCCCCCTGCTCTTGGCCCATCTTTTATTCACTAGCTAGTGAAATATTCACACGCTCTCCTCTCTGCTGTCTCCTATGCCGTCCCCTCCACGTTCGGGACTGGGGGCATGGGGGGGTGTCGTATTTGATTGACAGATCATGGGAGCTCTGGTGAGAGAACCTGGGCCAGCCTTGCCCCAGCCAGGCCTTCTCTGGGCAGCCCAGTTCGTCACCCATTTAAACCAGCGGAGGTGGAGATTTTACACTGGTGTAACTGACAACAGCTTGCGTCCCGTAATCCTCAGCTCCTGGCTTCACCAGGAATATGAGCAGGACTGGAGGGGGATTAAATTCTGCTCTTAGTCTTATTATGATTAGTGCTATATTGTGGTAGCACATAGGAACTATGGACCATGACGCCAGGTACAAACAGAATAGAATAATGGTCCCTGGCCCCAAGAGCTTACTTTGCTCCCCCTTACAGAAGCGGACTCACTCCTGAGTCCTCCCAGGGGGATTCAGATCAGAATCCCAGGCGTGGCAGCTCGGGCATTTTTGCTCTGGCAATTTGCTCCTGATTTTGGTTGTTCTGAAAGCCCCAGTTCCAGGAGTCTAGTGATGATGTGAGACTCTTGGCTTCCATTTAAAACAAAAGAACAGTAAGTTCCAGCCATCGTGGTGGCGGAGAGAGGCTTGAAGTCGTAAAGCCCCCCCACTTCCCTAGGCTCAAAATCCAGAAGGCAAATAGAAAGAGCATCTATTTTTTAAAAAATTTAATTTCAAGATTTTTAAGCGATTGTGGGAGGAGGGGGGCTGCTTGGTGACTTTTGAATGGTTGGCATTGGCAAGGCTGGGCTCGGGTCAGAAGGGCTGCATTGCTGCTCCATATTTACATCAGCATGACTGGGCCTGATTCGGGGCCCTCGTGCTAATCCGGCGTGAGTCAGTGTGTAAATCCAGGGTAAACCCGAGAGGGGCCTGGCACTAACATGCATCTTTAACTCGCCGCTGTCAAGCTAACTCTGGGTGCACACCAGTGTAAATCTGGCATAAATGCAACACTCCAGCTATACACCAGGGTGGGTGACAGCAGGATCTGGGCATGCATCATAAATTACCAATAATTAATCCACCACGGATTTGGACGGCGCTATCCCAGTGTACACCCGCTGAGGATCAGGCCTCTAAAACCCATTTGGCTCCGTTTTGGGAGCCTGGCCAGTTTCGTTTTCTTCCTCCTGTCAGTGTCGTCCCTCGGCTGCCTCTGCAGTTCCCAGCCTGCACTGAACGCGCTGAAAGTGCCAAACAAAACCTCTTTTCATTGAAATGTGTTTGAAGCAAGAGTTTGGGGAGGGGAGGGGGGGTTAGAAAGCGCAAAGTCACTGGGCAGCATCTCCTAAAGGGGGCTGCAAAACAGTACAACCTTTGCAGAGGACTTTTGTGTTTCCTCTCTGGTCCTGGCTGCCGCCGTTGGGATAACGAGCCTGAGCCACGTGTCGCCCCTCTGAAGCACCTGGCACCGGCCGCTGTGGGAAGACAGGACACTGGGCTAGATGGACCCTTGCTCTGACCCAGTCGGGCTGTTCCTACGTCCGCCTGGAGCGAACCTGCAGCCTTGAGGACCAAAGCAGCCCCTGCTGCTTAAGAGGACTTAGGTCTCAGCAGGGAACAGCAGCCTGTTGCAGTCCCTAAAGCCGGCCACTAGAGGGAGCCATGCGCTCACTCCCTAAAGGCGTGCCTTACATTGTGGTCATGTCTCCCTCTTGTGGCCAGCCCCGGTGTCTACAACCACCCGCTCCCTAACCCCTGGCTTAAACTGCAGAGGCTGGTATTGTTTGAGGGTCCTGAGTTCGATTCTCGCCGGCGGCTGTTAGGCGTGCGTGGATGTGGTTTGTTGCATTGTTCCCCCCGATCCTACCAGGCTAGGGCCCTCCGTGCAGTGGGGAGACAGGGTCCCCTATTTCCCAGCTGCCTTTGTCGGACCCCTCTTCTTGCTCTGACGAATGGGGAGGCCACTAACGAGAGGGGTTGAAATAGGGATTTGAAATTGACGTGTGAGCCCCACCCGATCCTGCCTCTTTCCTCTTCCCCCTTCCCAGCTGTCCTCTGCCATTGCTCTCCATTCCCCTTTTCGCTCCCTGCCTTCCTCTCTCCTGCTCCTCCGCCCTTCCCTGGCCTGGCGATGGGGCTGAGAATAGAAACGGTGTCACTTTCTGAACCGGAGAAGTGAGGAGGAGGGGCAGAGGGAAGGGGGGGCCGGGGCATGGGACGCAGAACCGAGCTGCCACCTGTCGCAGTCCGCTGACAAGTCGCTGGGTTCTCAACAGGGCCAAGTGGCTAATCTGCCCTGATAGGGGGCAAGGGACTGGGGGGCGGGGCTGGGATCAGAACCAGCTGGCTGGGCTGCCTTCAGAACCAGAATGGGAAGAGCTGGGAAATAATCCAGCTCAGTGCTCGAGGGGGGGTGGGCGGGTTGCTTCCACCCCTCACCCCCCACCCCATTGTCTCCCTTCCCGTCTCTGTTCTCTACTGCTTCTTCCCCCTGCTTTCTATAGCCACCCCCAGCTTCCCCTCTCTCCTCCAGTCCCCCCATTTCCCTCAATCCCTCCCTGTGCCCAGCTCTCCGAGGCAGGGAATGCATCTTTGTATATGCACACGTGGGTCCCGATCCTGACCCGTCTCTGCTGCAATACCAGGAATGGTTAACGGCCATCAGCTCCTCTTCTCCCTCAGGCTCTCCTGCAATCTCTGCCCCCAGCCCTCTCCCGATCTCTCTGGTTTGATACCCCCGGGGGCCTCCCCAGTGCTCAGGAATTAATGGGGCATTCCAGCTGCCTGGGCAGGGAAACCAGCTGGGCATTGGCCTTGTCTAGGGGCATGTAGTTACAGGGTAACCTAATGGGGCTGGCCGAGGGGTAACCAAGGCGCCTGCTCCATGCTGAGCTGGGAAATGGGAGACCTGGATTCTACTCCCAGCTCTGCCGCTGACCTGGGGCTGGTCACATCTCACTGTGCCTCAGTTTCCCCTCCCACCCTGTATGTGTCTTGTCTAATCAGACTGTGACCTCTTTGGGGTGGGGACTGCCTCGCTGTGTCTTTGTACAGCGCCTGGCACAACGGGGCCCTAGTCTCTGTTGGGGCCTCTCAGCACTACCATAATAAATAATAGCATGAGGACAATCCAAGCCACCACACACCAATCCCCCGTGTTGCCATCACATTCGTCCAGCCCATATCCCACGGATACATCCTCAGGGCAGCTCCGTCCTGCTTCGGGCTGGGATCCCACCTGGGTCCTTGCTCACCTCCACGAGCCAGCTCCCTCCTCGGGGGACCTTTCCCCGCCGCGTGGCCAGACTCCACGGGATTTCATTGGCAGAAGGATGCTCTGCCCTGGGGAAGTGTGTGTGTGTGTGTGGGGGGGGGGGGGGCGGGGGTCTTGCTGTGTGATTTGGGGACCCAGGGGGTGTCCCCTCCAGTGTAACACTCTGGGTTGTATTTGTGTCCCCTCTCCAGGCGGATGTTCCCGTTTCTTAGTTTCAACCTCTCCGGGCTGGACCCCGTGGCTCACTACAGGGTCTGTGTGGACATCGTCCTGGTGGATCAGCACCACTGGAGGTACCAAGGCGGGAAGTGGGTCCAGTGCGGCAAGGCCGAGGGGAACATGCCAGGTAGGAAGGAGAGATCCAGGCCAGTTATCTCGTTCATGGGGCTGAGGAACCAGGGCGTTGGGTACAGGGGAGTGGTCGGGGCTTGCCACTGTCTCTAGGGTTCTCCTGCACCCTCCCCTGCAGCGCCCCCTACTGGGAGAGCCAGGTGCCTGCCCCAGCCACTGCTCTTGCACCCTCACCTACAGCGCCTCCTGCTGGGAGAGGCTGGGACTGGGTAGCCAGGAGCTTCTGCACCATTCCCAAGAGTGGCGCCTGCTATCGAAGCTGTGTTGGGGGGCAGAAGGGGGGGGGGGGGGGCTCGTTGTGACCTGACAGCTGGTTCCTGATTCGGTGGTTCCTGATTGGGGGGTGGGGGTTAAGATTTCAAGCAGCGATGGCCAGGGTCTCAGGGCTGCCTTTTCCCTCTGGGGGGGCAGAGCTGGATCCGTGTTTCCCCGAACGGGACTGGGGAGCCAGGGTCTGCAATTCGCCCAACCCCAAACTCCCCTGGCGCTGCAGGGTCCGGGACCAGCCCACCAGCTGATCTCTCCCCGTTTGGAGCAGCAGGGAGCCCCTCCCCTTCCTTTCTTGTCCCCACCCCATCCCTTCAGCACCGGCTGCCCCCCTCCCTCCCCTCCACTCCCCTCCCCAGCGCTCGCGGCATTCCCAGGAGCCAGAGCGCCCTCTTGTGGGCAGCCGGGACGGTGCAGTGGCTCCCTGGCCAGCACAGCACCCCACATAACCGATGTGTTATTTTGCCTCTCTGCCCCCTGCCTACCCAGCCGGCACTTCCCGGCCCAGGCTGGATGAGGGGGGACTCGCCCCCCGTAGCTGGGTGGAGAGGCTGGCCCCAAGTGCTGCTCCAAGCCCTGAGCAGGAGGCACCCGGCCGGGAGGGGGCGCTGGCTGCCGGGGGGTGGGGGGGGCTGGCCCAGAGCCGTGGGTGCAGGGAGCAGCTGGTGGGCCCGTGGCAGCAGCCCGGCACTCAGCAGGGGGCTGTTCTGGCAGGTAACCGGCTGTACCTCCACCCCGACTCGCCCAACACCGGGGCCCACTGGATGCGCCAGGAGGTCTCATTTGGAAAACTCAAGCTCACCAATAACAAGGGGGCGTCCAATAACATCACACAGGTAACCACCCCCCCATGGCACAGGCCAGACGCCTGTCCCCCTCACCTGGGTAACGTCCCCCATTGCGGGGCACAGGCCAGACGCCTGTCCCCCTCACCTGGGTAACGTCCCCCATCACGGGGCACAGGCCAGACGCCCGTCCCCATCACCCATGTACCCACCCCGCCCTCCTACAGCGTACTACACAGAGACCCGCCAGCCTATCTGCATTGTTCCTGGCAGGAGCGCTCCCCTCCAGCTTCTGGACCCTCCAGACACTACCTACTCCCCACCATCCACGTCTCTGTGGCGTGGGGCTCACTCCCAGGACCCCGGTGCTTTCTCTGTTCCGTTCTTTCTGTCGCCTTCCTTCCAGCTGAAGGAGCTGCCTTTTGCCCAATAGTTAGCCTGTGGAACTGCCTGCCACATGATATCGATCTAAAGCTATGAATCCCACGGACGTTCCCTCACTGGCTTATCCCCAGGCCCATGGTACCCTCAGTCAGGATAAGCCTGCCATAGTCTCCCCCATAGATTGACCCGCAGAACAGTGGGGATCACCCTACCACGGGTTGTCCCAATGTGCCCCTCCCCCAGCTGCAGAGCACCCCTTATGGGCGCCGCGCCCCCTGCTCCAAGCGCCTCTCCCGACACTCCCATGCCCTGCTCTCTGCAGATGATCGTGCTGCAGTCCCTGCACAAATACCAACCGCGGCTGCACGTGACGGAGGTGAAGGAGGGGGAAGGGGACGAGGCCTACCCCTCCAGCAACACCCAGACCTTCGTCTTCCCGGAGACGCAGTTCATCGCCGTCACGGCCTACCAGAACGCCGACGTGAGTACGGGGCCCCCGCGCCTCCCTGGGCCACGGCAACCCCTTGGACACCCCGGGGGCAGCCACTAGGGGGTGCTGTGCCAAGGAGAGGGGTAGGTCTGAGGCCGCCCATGGTGCGCTTGGGTGGGGACTGGAGCGTCACGTCCGCACCCCATGGCCCGGCTCCTGCCTCGTGCTGGGAAGAGCAGAGGGCGGGTGTCTGGGAAAAGGTGGATCAGGGCCCGTGGTGGGAGCAATGGGGCAGGGGGTGTCATAGGGTGGGGGGAACAGATGGGGGAGCACTAGGAAGATGGGGGGCTGCCCTGGATCCTGGCTTCTTCCCCTCCCGACTCTCCCTCCTTCCCCTCTGCCCCCCCCAGCCCCATGCCGCCCCACTCACGCGGTACGACTGCATACCCAGACTCTCTCCTGTGTTGTCCTAGATCACTCAGCTGAAAATCGACCACAACCCCTTTGCCAAGGGCTTCCGGGACAACTTTGACTCGTGAGTATCCCCCCATCCCGCCCCCCCACTGGCTCGCTCCCCATCGCCCCGCTGGGCCAGCCCAGCCAGGGGGCGACGGTGCCTTGATGCACCGTCATCAATGGGTCACTGCCAGGCATCTCCGAGGCACCCATTTGCCAGAGGGCCTTGGCAGGGAGGGCAGGGAGGGGGTCACTGAGGGGTAGCAAACATTGGGTGGATGGGGGTGGGGAAGCCGCAGGACCCCTTAACGTGCCTCCCCCTAGCAGCAGGAGGGCGGGTCGCTCACCTGTGTTCCCGCTAAGGTGCGCACCTGCACGGCTACACAAGGGCCGCGTGTGCAGGTGAGCGGGGAGAATGGAGGATGGGGGCAGCGGGGTGAGGTGATGGGGGGGCTTGGAGGAGCTTGGGGCATGTGGGACTGCGGCGGGGACGGGAGAGACGCCTCTCCCCCAGCCCCGGAGCTGCGGAGGGGAGAGAGGGGGGTGTGTGTGTGTGTGTGTGTGACATACACACACACACACACACACGGTCTTTCACACTCACCTCCCAACGCACGTGTTCTTGTTGTTCCTTCTTGGGACTTCCTGCAATGCACATACGTTCTCTGTAATTTTATTCTTTCAAAGTGCAACGTTCGTGTTTTGACTGGTCTGTGCCCTTCATGATTTTTATTCCTCTCTTTCACTGAACTTTGATTCTTTGAGTAGTGAGTTCTAAAATGCCTAACGTGTCCTGGCCGGAGTAATTATCCCTCCGGGAACTTTTTCAACAGAGAGATTCTGTCTGGGTGTTTTTGTTTCTCGGGGTGGTGCCCATCCCCGCAGGACCACGACAGTGGTGCACGGAAGGACATTTATTCCGCGCGTGGGTGGAAAAAGTGAGAGGGACCGTTGTCGCTCGCCCGCCGAGGCCGGGTGTCTCTGCTGAGTTTGCCAGCCCGGAGGAAGGGATGGCGACGGGCAGGGATGCCCCGCCCGGAGCGGGGCTGAGACCCCCCCCCCCCCCCCCCCCCAAACTCAGCTCAGTTACCGGAGCGCCGCTGAAGCCAGCCAGGGCCGGAGTCCAACCTGAGGCACCAGGGGCCCCCCCACCCTGCCAGCCGTCCAGCTCCCTCTCCACCCCCTGCCTGACCCCTCCCTTGTGTTTGTCCCCCCCCAGGATGTACACGACGGCAGAGGGCGACCGCGTGACCCCGTCCCCGCCCGACCCCACCAGTTGCCAGCAGCTCCTGCCCGGCAGCCGCTTCCCGTCCTTCCTGCACGAGCAGTACCCGCTGCCCCAGAGCCGCTACTACAATGGGGAGCCCCTGCAGCCCAAGGAGCCGCCCCGCTGGTACTTCGCCTCCCAGCAGCCCCCCGCCGCCCCCCTGGATTATGGCGCCTACGACGGCGCCTACAGCGGGAACAAGTACATGCCCTTCGGCGTGAAGGCCTTCCCCCTGCCGGCCTCGCCCCACGCCCCGCTGCCCTTCTACCAGGAGCCCCACCCCTTCGGCTCGCCGCCCGCCGCCTGGCAGCCGCCCGCCAAGCCCAGCCCCGGGGCGCTGGGCTGGTTCCGGCCCGTGCGGGACACCAGGCCCCCGCCCGGCGGCGAGGAGAAGGGGAAGGACGCGGAGGGCTGGGCCGAGCCGGCCTCGGTCAAGTCGGTGGACTCCTCGGACTCGGGCCTGTTCGAGGCGGAGTGCAAGCGGCGCCGGGTGTCGCCCTACGCCTCCAGCGCCGAGAGCTCGCCCCCCGCCCGCAACGGGGACCTGTACGACAAGGAGGGGGGCGCCGACCCCGGCTACTACGGCTTCTACGGCAACTGAGCGGGGGCAGGGAGGGAGCGTTTTCCTGGTGCTGGGGGGCTAGAGGTCCCCCACCCCGCCCCCCCAAATCATATCGGGTGTCCCCAGGGAAAGGGTGCGAGGGGGGCGGTCGCTGCAGACAGGCGCAGCAGAGGAGGTGAAGGTGTGGGGGGGTGAAGCTTCTCTTAACCCCCCCACAGTTGCACAGTTGGCGGGGGGGACAGGGGTGGGGGGGGTGAGCGTGTGCCCGAACCCGGTGTGTGAGCCAGGCTGGGCCCCGGCTGGCCCACGTTCGTGCATCAGCACGTGCGCAAATGCCCTCGTGCACGCTTCGGTGCTCACACCCATGTGCATTTACACACAGACCCATGCCCCAGTCATGCACACGGGCACCCCCCCCATACCCCTGCAGCCTTCCTCCCCCCCCCCCCCCCCGACACACCGTTAATGCGGTTACCCTGCAGCCAGCCAGGAGACCAGCCGAGGCTGCAGCTCTGGCCTGACCCTGCGTATCACTGATGAACGCCTATCTTGCCATCCCCAGGCCCTGGTGGGCTGGGCACAGGGGCACATTCCCCCGCCCCCCCGCTCGCTGCTGCCCTCCGGCGGTGAGCCCCTCCCTCCGTTGCACCAGGCACCTTCCGCCCCCCACCCCGCCGAGCGTGTCGAGGGTTCGAGCACCACAGCGGCCTCGTCCGTGCCCATCACAGCCCCCTGCGGGAAGGAGCCGAACCACGCGGGTGGCCGAGGCTGTGCTCCCCCCCCCCGCGCCCCTCCTGGGCTCTGTGGTGTCTGTTTTGGGGAGTGAGTCCTGCACCAACCTTACCCCAGCCACTGGCGGTGACCCCGGGCTGTCCCCTGCCCTCAGCTCAGGGGAGCAGCGAAAGCAAAGTGGGGGCCCTGCCTGACGGGCCCTGGAGCCTGGCAGGCTCTGCCCCCCGTTTCCGCCCCCCCGCCCCCAGATTTGTCAGACTGCCCTTAACGTAAGAGCCCCCTCCCTGTCTGCCCCGGGTCTTTGTGTCTTCACCTCATCTCTGGGGCCGCTGGGTTCCCCCAGCTCACGGGGCAGAGCAGACAGGGCCCCACGGGCGCCGCGACCCAGCCGTGCTGGGGCGGGAACAGGCCTTCAGTGCCCCTGGCAATGCAGCGAGCTGGATGAGGCACCCAGGGGCACTCCCAGCTGAGGGGTGCGGGGCATCCCCACCACACACACACACACCTCCACCTGCTGAGACCCCCCCCTGAGCCCTGCTGGGGGCGACTCCCCCCCCCCCCCCAGCACCAACCTGGCGTCATGGGCCTGTCCCACTGCTGCCATGCACAGCGGGGGGGGGGGGTGTTGCCTTTCACGCCCCCCACCCCAATCCCTGTCCCGTCCCTTGGCTGTGGCCAGCCCCTGTGCTCATGGGTTTGGGTTTGTGGCATCCACAAAAAGTCCTGGACTTATGTCTCTGCCCACCAGGCCCGCTGCTGGGGCCCTGACCGTGGTGCTCCTTGGGCGGGGGCCTGCCGGGGCAGTTCTGGGGACTGTCTGAGAGGCCCCATGGCGGGCGGGGGGGTAGTTGGTGGGTAAAGGTGCCCCATTCAAATAAAGCGTCATGGCCTCGAGCAGGTTAGCCAGGTCAGAAAGCAGGGCGCCAGCCCAGGTTGTGCAGCTCCGAGCGCCGCCGGCTCCCCCACCCCCTCCACCCACGCTGTGGGGCCTGTAGGGGGCGGATGGGTGCCGCACCCCACCTTACCCCGCGTGGCCAACTACAGCCTTGCTGTGCAAAGCCATGGGGGGCACCAGCCAGAAATATTCATACATCTTGCAGCAGTTCAGGGGGGGGGGGGGGGCAGGGCAGAATGATGCTCCCTCCACGCGGCTCATCCCCGTGTCCAGCGCACGTGTGCAGCCAGGCAATTCCCCCAGCCGCTGGGCTCTGCCAGGCACGAACCAGCCCCCCCCTTTGCACCCCAGCGCCTGGCGGGGGATTGGGGGGGGGGAGCTCTGCTCTCCAGCGCGCAACCAGCAGCAATCCTGTCCCACGAAACCCTCCACCACTCGGCTACGCACCTAACGATTCGGGGGGGATTTAGGTACATCTTAAATGTTATTTTTCTTGCCCCCTCCCCCCCCCCCCCCCCGTTGGGGCATGCCCCTGGACGGGCAATATTTGAAGCCTCTAGCCTGGGCACACTGGAGGTGGATTTATTCAGCCAGACAATCAGAGGAAGGTGCCAGCCTGTTAGAAGCGGGCACAGCCTGCCGCTCCGAGCTGCCCCCCATTGCGGGCATGGGCCAGCACCAGCCCTGCGTCGCTTGCCTAACCTGTTTACACTCTGCCAAGTGTGGGTGGCGAAATGTGCGGGTCTGTGCTGGGGGGGGAAGCGGGGTGGGGGGTGGTTTGTTTGTTTTTTAAGAAAAAAATCTTTACTTTTGAACATATTTATTGAAACATGTACAGGTTCTCCATGGGGTTTTTTTTTTTTTTTTTTTTTTGGCTTAAGAATTTCTTTAAATAAACTGTAAAGCTGTGGCTACCGCACTGTGTGTGTGTGTGTGTGTGTGAGAGAGAGAGAGAGCGCAGCAGGGACACAGACACACCTTGCGCTCAGGAGGGGGCCCGTGTACAGAGGCCGGGGGGGCGCACCTGGATGGATGGGACCAGGTGCCACGCCAGCCGTAAGTCTGCTGAGTACCTGACTGCATACAGAGGCTCTGTGTGTGTGTGCACGCACACGTGTGTGCAATGCATGTAGTTCACCGTGCAGCTGATGTGCAGGGAGCATGTGAGAGAGCGACACACACAGCCATCTCTGTGTGTGTGTGTGTGTGCAAGGGGGAGGGGGGGGTGCAACTGCCTGGCTGGCTGTGACCATGTGCAACCCCAGCCGTGCTTGAGATGGGCACATGGATGCCTAGAGATGCACTGAGCAGGCTGGGGGGGGTGTGGGGGTGGGTGTGTGTGTCACTGAGCACCTGTGGGTGGGGCTGGCTGTTCAGGGCCTGCTGCTGAGCGGGTGCGAGCGTGCGATGCGCCGGTGAGCGAGAGCCAGCGGGCGGTGACTCGAGAGATGTGACGGCGGGACGGGGAGAGAGCCCAGCGCTTTGGGGGGCACCTAGCCAGGCAGGGAGCCTGCACCCCCTCCCAGGACGGATGGGCTCCATTGCGGTTGCAGGCAGCCGCCTTGGGGGGTGGCCACACCCCACACAGCACCAAGTTGTTCATCAGGCCTGGCCCCATAGTTGGGGTGGCAGCAGCTCGCCGCTCCCCAAGCCCTTGTGCTCATTCACTGACGGGGGCCGTGCAACACGCCATCCCCTGCTGGGCATGCACCAGGAGCCCTGCCTGGCTCCAGCACCTTCCAGCTGGGGCTTCCCAAGCACGTTACACCCGTGAATTAGCTCTAGCCAGCCTGGTGAGGAAACTGAGGCAGAGACAAGTGACTTGCATCCAAAGGCAAAATGGGGAACAGAACCCAGGAGACCTCACTTTGACAACCACCCCCGCCCACAACTAACCCCTGGCCCCCACTCGCCTCGCACAGCTGGGACCAGAACCCAGGAGTCCTGGCTGTCGGCTCTAACCCCTAGGCCACATGAATGAATGAAGCCTCCTGCCCTAGATAAGGAGTGTCTGAAACCACTGTGTTGCAGGAAGGAAAGAAGCCCATGGGTGGGCTGGAGGGGACCTGGTTTGCAGAGAGGAAGACCCTCCCCCAACAGGTTGGGAGGGGGGAGAGAGGAAAGGTGGGGGAGTGATGGTGAAGGAGACACTGCATTCAGGCTCTTCGGGATCCTTTATTAGAGGCGTGGAAGGTTTGATCCAACAAAAGGCCAAACCCAGCAGGACCGGGCCTGGAGGGAGGGGGCGGGGTCTGCCCGCCTGCAGGCGGACCCCAAGCCACGCGGGGAATCCCTGCCCCCCATGCTGGCGGGTGAGGGTGTGGGAAGGTGGCGCTCCACGGTGCCTCCTGCGGGTAACTGACCGGAGCGCTCCAGCCCAGGACCGCCTCCCCGCAAGCATTGGTGCTCACGGGGTGCTTTCTGACCCTGCATCCCCTGGCCCCCCAAAAAAGGGAGAGAAAAGGGCTGGCTCAGGCCCTGAGCAGATTTGGGGGCCCCAAGGGGAACAACTCCCAGCTCCCCTGCGGCGAACACGCCATCCCCGGAATAGAGGGGGCTCCGAGGGCTCTACAGACAGTCAGTCATTAACGCCCGCATCCCGCCTCGCTCCCAGCTGGGGACGCCCCTCACCCATCCGTACAGGCCCTGGGCGAGCCAGGAACTGAACCCAGGAGTCCTGGCTCCCAAAGCTCCTCTGCTCTAACCACTAGACTCCACTCCCATCCTGGAGCTGGGAATGGAACCCAGGAGTCCTGAGGCCAACCATTAGGTAACACAGCTGGCTCTGCTCCTCTCCGGGATTCTCCCATCTCCCGTGCAGACCCTCCCATCTGCCGCTGTTCACCCTGCCCCGGGGCTGAGTTGGGATCCCAATTCAGGCCCCTCTGTGTACAGGTTTGTTTAAATTAATACAAAGAATTTGAAAAATAAAAGCTTCCCCCCCCGCCCCCACATTGTGGTGCCCCCCGTGGGGAGGGAAGGCAGAACTAAGTGCATCGGGTTGGCACCCCCCACGGTCCATGAGGTGCCGGCGGGGTGCGGGCTGTCCGCCAGCAGACAGCAGCGACGGGGATGGGCTGGGAGCTGGGCGGACCCGGGAAGGGCCAGGACACCTTTCGCACGCGGCATCTTCACCCTGTCCACTGGGGGGCACTGCCGAGGCACCCGGGCGAATGTCCCAGCGGACCCCAGAGGGGGCAGCCGGGATCCAGTGCCCTGCCCTCCTTGTATTTGTCCAGCGCGGGGGGGGCCCACCCCTGCCCACTAATCCATCTGTGCTTGGGAGGCAGGGGCACAGAGCGCTGGGCAGGGCGGCCCCCGGGACGCCCGCAGCTACCACAGCACGGCTCTGTCCAGGCTGGCGTAGCCGGGCTCCATCCGCAGCTTCCAGTAGGTGTCGTTGCTGGCCCAGGACTCCTTGCCGCCGGGGTCCGTCTGCCGCCTGCCGAGGAGAGGGGAGGGGGAAGGACGTGGTCAGGCGCAGGGGGTCCTGGCCGTGCCGGGGCAGGACTCAGCCCCCCGGGGGGCGCCCCAGAGAGCCGGGCAGACAACGGCGGACCGGGCCTTGCGACTAACCTGGGCCCAGCGTCCAGGCCCGAACCCCACCTCGCTCCCCGCTCCCCCCCCAGCAAATATCCCAAAATATCCCAGGGGCTCCCCCCATTTCTGAGTCCCAAGGCCCCTCCCAGACCGGAGCCCCCTCTCCTGCTCCAGTTTCCTGCGACCACAGTGTGGCTTTGGCATGAGCCAGGACCCGGGGGTGGGGGGGTCCCACAACACCCCGGAGCGGCGCCCAGCCCCCTGGGGACCCGCACGCGGGCCCTGGGGTCCCCTCCTCCGAGCGGGGCAGGGAGGTGGCTCGCAGGCGCGGCCGGGCAGGGGGCCGGTACCTGAAGAAGCGGGCCTGGTGGGAGATGCTGTTCTCCTCCATCACCCTGCGCCGGTCTCTCTGCAGCTGCTCGATCCGGCGCTTCTGGGACTCTGCCGCCTGCACGTTGCCTTCCTCCAGGTACCTGTGTGTGGGCGGGGGAATCACAGCTGCAATGAGCTGTGGGGTCTCAGCTGCACCCCCTCTACCACGTCCCCCCTCCCCTAGGAGATGCGCAAGGACTCAGCCAGCCCGAGCCTGCGAGACCCCACCGGATCAGAAGATGGGGCTGCCTTAGGGAGGGGGGGGACCCCACCCCCGGCACACTCACCGCTGGTCGGGGCGCAGCCGCGTGTCCGTGGAGGGCAGGAAGCGTTTGAGCTCCGGCGTCAGCTCGTTCAGCTCCAGGGCGAACTGCGTGAAGCCGTAGTTCTTCTCGTGCTCTCGGGGCATGGGATCTGCGCGGGGGATGATACAGAGCCGGCCTCTGAGCACCCCTCCCACTCCAACCCCCCACCCTTGGAGAGCACCCCTCTCCCCGCCGAGGACAGGCCGGGGCGTGAGGCTGGGAGCCGGGACGCTTCCCTCACAGCCCAGACTGGGGTTCCTGCCTGGGCCCCCCAAACCTCATGTGCAACGAGGGTAATGGGGTGCAGGGCTATTGCCCACAAGTCCCCTTGGAGGTGCTGTCCCTGCAGGGGCCAGCACACCCCCCCCCGTCCCCCAAAGGAGGCCAAAGCTATAGGTGTGATGTCCCAATCCCCTAGAGAAGGCCGATCCCTAAGGGGTGGGGGGCGACTCTCCCTGCAGGGGGCGATTTCCCAGTCCCCTATGGAGGGCCGATCCCTATGGGATGGGAGGTTTGTCCCTGCAGGGGGCGGTTATCCAGTCCTCTATGGAGGGCCGATCCCTATGGGATGGGAGGTCTGTCCCTGCAGGGGGCGGTTATCCAGTCCCCTATGGAGGGCCGAACCCTATGGGATGGGAGGTCTGTCCCTGCAGGGGGCGGTTATCCAGTCCCCTATGGAGGGATGGCCCCTATGGGGTGGGAGGTCTGTGGGGGGCGGTTATCCAGTCCCCTATGGAGGGCCGGACCCTATGGGATGGGAGGTCTGTCCCTGCAGGGGGTGGTTTCCCAGTCCCCTTTGGAGGGCCGGACCCCATGGGATGGGAGGTCTGTCGCTGCAGGGGGCGGTTATCCAGTCCCCTATGGAGGGCCGATCCCTATGGGATGGGAGATCTGTCCCTGCAGGGGGCGGTTATCCAGTCCCCTATGGAGGGATGGCCCCTATGGGGTGGGAGGTCTGTGGGGGGCGGTTATCCAGTCCCCTATGGAGGGCCGGACCCTATGGGATGGGAGGTCTGTCCCTGCAGGGGGTGGTTTCCCAGTCCCCTATGGAGGGCCGGACCCCATGGGATGGGAGGTCTGTCGCTGCAGGGGGCGGTTATCCAGTCCCCTATGGAGGGCCGATCCCTATGGGATGGGAGATCTGTCCCTGCAGGGGGCGGTTATCCAGTCCCCTATGGAGGGATGGCCCCTATGGGGTGGGAGGTCTGTCCCTGCAGGGGGCGGTTATCCCGTCCCCTATAGAAGGCCGATCCCCCCAGGAAGAAGCCCCCGGTTCTTACTGGGTTTCCAGAGGCACTGGCCAGCCGGGGGCGCGCCGCGGTACAGCCCCTCGTGCCACTTGCCGAAGAGCCGGTGGATCACCTGCCCCCCGCGGCTCAGGACCACTCCCTGCACCTCGTTGACGCTGGAGCCCCAGTAGCGGGCCTGCCGGAGGAGGGGAGGGGTTAGGGGGGGAGAGACATGGGGGGGGAGAGAGAAGGGGGAAGAGGGGAAGAAATGCCAGGCGGGGAGAAAGGAGGAGTGAACGGGGGGGGGGAAGGAAACGGGGAGGCTGGGAGCAAAGAGAAGATGGGGCAGAAGCTAAAAGGGGGTGAGTGGGAGAGGGAAGGGGGGTCTGACCCACCCCTAAAGGTGTGGGGGCCGAGGGAGGCTGTGGGGCCCAGCCCCGCTCTATGGGGTGGGAGGTATGGGGGCCGAGGGAGGCTGTGGGGCCCAGCCCTGCTCCGTGGGGTGGGAGGTTGGAGGGAAGGAGGGGGGCCGAGGGAGGATGTGGGGCCTGGCCCCGCTCTGTGTGGTGGGAGGCTGGAGGGAAGGCAGGGGGCCGAGGGAGGCTGTGGGGGCTGAGGGAGGATGTGGGGGCCGGCCCTGCTCTGTGGAGCAGGAGGCTGGAAGGAAGGCAAGGGGTCGAGGGAGGATGTGGGGCCCGGCCCCGCTCTATGGGGTGGGAAGCTGGAGGGAAGACGGGGGGCCGAGGGAGGATGTGGGGGCCGAGGGAGGATGTGGGGGCCGGCCCTGCTCTGTGGAGCAGGAGTCTGGAAGGACGGCAAGGGGCCAAGGGAGGATGTGGGGGCGGAGGGAGGATGTGGAGCCCAGCCCCGCTCTATGGGGCAGGAGGCTGGAGGCAAGGCAGGGGGCCAAGGGGGCAGAGGGGGCTGAAGGAGGATGTGGGGGCCGAGGAAGGATGTGGGGCCCAGCCCTGTTCTGTGGAGCGGGAGGCTGGAGGGAAGGCCGGAGACCGAGGGAGGATGTGGGGCCCAGCCCCGCTCTATGGGACGGGAGGCTGGAGGCAAGGCTGGGGGCCGAGGGGGGCTGTGGGGGTTGAAGGAGGATGTGGGGCCCAGCCTCGCTCTATGGGGCAGGAGGCTGGAGGGAAGGCAGGGGGCTGAGGGAGGATGTGGGGCCCGGCCCCGCTCTATGGGGTGGGAGGCTGGAGGGAAGGTGGGGGCAGAGGGAGGACGTGGGGCCTGGCCCTGCTCTGTGGAGCAGGAGGCTGGAGGGAAGGCCGGGGGCCGAGGGGGCCGGCCCCGCTCTACGGGGCGGGGGGGCTGGGGGCCGAGGGGCCGGCCCCCCACCTTGCCGAAGGTGATCTTGCAGTGGCAGGTGCTGTCCCTGGTGTTGCGGATCAGGACCTCGCCGTAGTGCTCGATCCAGCGCTGGCCACTCAGGATGTTGTGGATACAGGACGTCACCTTGTTCCACTCGAAGTGGTCCCCGAACCTTGGCCAGCAAGAGAGACAGTTACCGGGCGCTGGGGGGCAGGGGCCCGGCACCGTGGGGGTGGGCAGGGGCTCGCCAGCCCCGGGAGTCACTCACCTGGGCAGCTTGACATTGACGGTCCCCACGGGGATGATCTCCAGGGACTTGCCCCAGAATTTATTTTTCCACTTCATGTCTGGAGGGAGCAGAGAGAGACGGGCGCGCGCTCAGGGCGGTGCTGACCCAAACCCGCGCTCCTGAGCACAGAGGAGCACTCCTCCCACCTGGCTCTGACCCACCCCCAGCCCCTGGTCCCACGTCCCTATGCGCAGAGGGCAGGGAATCCCGCTGCCGGGGCGGTTCTGACCCAGCCCTGATCCCCTGGTTCTCACCTTGCCAGAAGATGAAGTTGTCTGACTCTGCGTGGCAGGCGGAGATGGGCGGGTGGTGGCAAACCTGCAGGCAGTGGGGAGAGAAAGGAAGAGCCATGACTCACCCAGGCCAGCGTCACGCATCTGTGTCCTCTGCTGGAGAGCTGAGGCTGGGGGAAGGTGCAATCCCCCCACCGACTGCACGAGAGCTTTCTCTCCTCTGCAGCCCCCACCCCACCCCCCATCTCCGTTCTCAGCTATGGACACCTCTCCTCTGTGCCCCGGGTGTTCTTCTTGTGGGAGAGAGACAAACTAACGCCCAGCGAATCCCCACCAGCTGCGAGCAGTACGGTGCTCATGACACATGCAGCAGGCAGTTTGGATTCCGCCCAGGAGAGGGCAGGGGGGTCACATCCACTGTCAGTTTGTTACAGTGGCTGACTCCTGTCCTTGTGTCCCGCCCGCCTCAGCCTGGCCAGCCGGCTTAGTACCTGCTCGCTGATGAAGCGGAAGCCTTTGTCCGGCCGAACGCACTCATACGTCTCACCCAGGACAGGGTTAAAGGGTTTGCTGCCCGCACGGTAATAGGTGGAGGCGTAGGCAGAGACAGCAAAGGCAGCGACGCAGACCTGGGGTGGGGGGAAGAGAGTCACTGGGGCCTGGTCCATATCTGGCAGTAACGCCCATGCTCCAGGGGAGGTGGCGCTGTGGGCAGGGCTAAGAGGGTGGAGGGGCAGCTACGGGGAGAGACGTGTTCCACTCATGTAGTGGAGGTGGGACGATGCGGAAAGGGCTATGAATGGGTGGAACTCCCTGCTGCAGGGCGAATGGATTAGACATTTCTAGGAATGAGGACAAATGGCTGCGGAAGGAGCTGCCCGGGCCTTCGACCCTCATGCTTCAGGGCCCGAGCCGGAGGGGTCAGGAAGGAACGTGGCCAGCCGAGGAACCCCCCGCAGCGACGGGCTAGGCGGAAGAAGGGCCCCCCCCCCCCCCGAGAACTGGTCTGTTCCGGTGAGAGCGGGGCAGAGGGCTTGGGGGAGGGGCCGTACCAGGCGCTCGCAGGGGTCGGCGCAGCGGCTGGCGGCGTCCAGCAGGCCGCTGTACTCCAGCTCCTCGCAGAGCCGCTGCAGGGTGTTGAGCGGCTCGTTGAGCTGCACCGGCATGGACACCTTGGACAGGTCCTTGCCCACGTTGTTGCGCAGGATGTTCCAGAAGCTGATGTCACCGGCGGGGAGGCCGGGGGCCGGCAGGCGGCTCCGGCGCGGGAGCCGCGCGGGCTCCGGCACGGGCAGGGGCGGGGGAGCCGGCAGCGCCCCCCCGCCCGTCTCGGACGCGCAGGGGGCCGGCCCGCCGTCCGCCCCGCCTCGGCCTGCTGGGGGCGGGCGGGGGCAGTCAACTGGGCCCTCCCCTCAGCCATCGGCCGCCCCCCCCCCAGCCTGTCCCCTTCCCCTCCCCCCAGCCACCACCCCCGGCTTCTCCCCCTACCCGTCGGCCCCCCTAGCCCGGCCCCCTCCCTCAGCTATTGCCCCCCAGCTTCTCCCCCTCCCCCGAACCTTCCCCCAGCCGACACCCCCCAACCTTCCCCCAGGCATCTGCCCCCCCCAGCTTGTCCCCCTCCCCACAGCCATCACTCCCTAACCTGCCCCCAGCCATCAGCCCCCAAGCCTGTCCCCCTCCCCCCAGCCATCACCCCCTAACCTCCCCGCAGCCATCAGCCACTCCAGCCATCGGCCCCCAACCTCTCCCCCTCCCCCCAGCCATCACCCCCTAACCTCCCCGCAGCCATCAGCCACTCCAGCCATCGGCCCCCAACCTCTCCCCCTCCCCACAGCCATCACCCCCTAACCTCCCCCCAGCTGTCAGCCCCCAAGGCTGTCCCCTGCCCCTCCCCCCAGCCATCACCCCCTAACCATCCCCCAGCCACCAGCCCCCCCAACATCTCCCTCTCCCCAATGCCCCCCACATCATCCAGCACCTCTCCCAACCCCTGGTGATCCACCCCCACGCCCGATACCTCTCTGGAGGCGCCCGTCCCCCCCAGCCTCGTCGGAGAGGCTGTTGGTGGCCTCGCTGAGGCAGGACTCGTCGTCCGAGGCCTGGAGGGGCAGAAAGGTCAGAGGCCGGGTTGGCAACAACGGGACTGGAACTGGCGCAGGGCGCCGGGAGCTGGGGAGCCGGGGAGGGGGGGTGTGGGGAGGCCGAAGGCTGCGTGGATGGGAGGGAGGGTTAAAGCACAAACACCCCCGCTCCCCCTAGAGCCGGTGGGGCAAAATCCCCCACCCTCGGAGCCGGCTGGGGAGCAGCCCCCAGGCTCCAGAGAATTGGGGCGGGGGGGGGAGGAGAGGGCCGTGTACTGGCCCCCGGGTGCATTTGGCTGCTACCCCACTCCAAATTTGGGAGCCTGGTTCAACCTAAGCTCCTGGGAGCCAGAATCCCCCTGCCCCAAAGCACAGACAGGGCAGGAGGGGGCTGTCTAGGCTCCGGTCCCTGCGCCCCCGCACTAGACGCAGGCAGGGAGGTGGCTAGAATCTAGGAAGGGGGGTCATCTGGGAGCTGGGGGTTCAGTCGCGGAAGACCCAGGATCGGGGTGGGGGTTTCAGGGGGGTAGCGGAGAGGGGGTTTCAAGGGGGAGAAGTGGGGGGTGGGGGAGAGGCAGAGAGCGGGAGCTGGAGCGTGGTTTCTACGGATAATGGTTCTAATGCACCAAGGTCGCGTCTACACGAAACACAAATAAAAGCTCATGAGGATGATTTGGGGGGCTGGGGGGGAAGGGGCTTCTCGGCCAGCGGCTGGGCCAGGGCGGAGAGGAGGACGGAAGAGAGAGAACAGAGAGAGGCCAAATGAGTGCAACAAAACCCAAACCCAGCCAAGGAAAGGAAAGCAGCAAACAAAGCCGGCCCAGGGCTTTTGCATGGGATGGCTTCCTCTAGCCCCACCCACTTTCCTTAGTCCCTCCCCCTTCTCTTAGCCCCGCCCTCAGGGTCCTTCGGGATGTCTAAACTTTGTGACCCTGACGGCCACGCCGGCACCTTGTGTGCGCGCGTGTGTGTGTGGACGTGTGTCCTTGTGTGGCTGTTGTGAGGAGACACCTATGCACATGTGGGGACAGCTGTGTGTGCCCGCGTACAGGACCACCGCTGTCAGCCGGCCCCCACGTCAGCGTTGGTGTGTCGACCCCGCTGAGACCCCTGGAGCTACTGACAGGACCCCCCGAGGGAACCGATAAGACACCTGACGCAGCCTGGGCAGCAGGGCCTGGGATCAGGTGCAGGACAGCCCTGCAGCGGGGATCCCCCCCCAGCCCGGCCCCTCACCTCGTTCTCGGAGGAGCTGGCGGACAGGAAGACCTCGCAGGCGTCGAAGAACTCGGTGTGCGAGTCGGAGAGCGAGACGATGCTGCGGTTGGACAGCTGCTGCTCCCGCCCCTTGGCCAGGTGGGCCCCAGGCTGCGAGGGGGCAGAAGGGGACGGTCACCGTAACCCTTCGCTGACAGTGCACGGGCTATGCCAGGTGGCACCCGGGGGACCTCGGCCCCCCATGGCAGGGGCAGGTTTGACCGCCCCCCCCAGGGAACCAGGAGCAGCAGGACTGGCTAGAAGGGGCAGAGCTGGACCCAGGCCCGACTGGGAGAGACACCCCACCCGCCCCCCAGGGGACTGGACAGCCATCTGCAGGTCGATTCAGTGCTGCACGCCTCCATCGATGGCCCCCAGCAGCGACCCACAGGCACGGCCCCACCCCCCCCACCCCTTGTTCACTCCCCTCCCTCCCCGTCCCCGAGGGCGCCTGACCTCGTCTGGGTGGAGCGAGGTGAACGAGTCCAGCGTGGCGTCGGAGGAGATGGAGAGGGAGTGGAAACGCTGCAGATACTCCACATGGTCCGGGTTCTGCGAGGGAGCCTGGGCCGGGAGGAGACAAGGGAACGCTTAAGGGGGGGGCCGCTCCCGGGAGCATGTCCCTTCCTTCCTTCCTCCCTCCCACCCCCCCATTCGCGATGGCCTGGCCCAGCACCCCCTCCGGGGCGCCTCCTGCACGCCCTGGGGCGCGGGGCCGCCTGGCACCTGCCGGGCTCTGCTGATCACGGGTGGCACAGTGTAGCCTTCCCCCCCAGGGCCGCCCTGCCGACGCTCCATAACCACAGAGCCACCCAATGGTCCATATTTCCAGTCGCTACAGCCCCGTGCAGGATTTGAACCCAGGACCCGGAGCTTCTCCGTCTCGTTAGCTAGCAGGACCTCCATGCTGGCGGGTGCCTGGGGGAGGTGGAGCAGGAGCGCAGGATCTCCCCCCCCCGGGTACCCCCGCTCCAGTCTGGAGCCCGGCAAACTGCAGCCGAACTGGGACGATGACCGCCAGTGCCAGGGTCTTTGTCTCCCTCTAGCGGCTGCAGTGGGCAAGGCGAGGCTGCTGCTTCCCCGGGCCTCGTCCGTCAGCTCAAGCAGAGCGGCCGGGTTCAGTTCCCCGCTCATGACCCATCCAGGGGGCCGGGACACCGGCAGCCCGCGGGCAAAGCTGGGATCGGCCCGCGGCTCCCTGGCCACGCGCACCTGGGGCCTTACCCCAGCCACGGCTGCGTTCCTGGCGCTGCCCGCCCGGCGTTGCAAATCCAGCGCCCGCCGCATCTCCTGGAGGCGATTCCTCTCCATGGTCAGCACGGCCAGCACGCTGCTGAGGGACCCGTGCACTAGAGACAGGGGCGGGGGGGACAAGGTCAGGCTGTCCCCCACATTCACCTGGTGCTAAGCTTTCATAGAATCATAGAATCTCAGGGTTGGAAGGGACCTCAGGAGGTCATCTAGTCCAACCCCCTGCTCAAAGCAGGACCAATCCCCAATTTTTGCCCCAGATCCCTAAATGGCCCCCTCAAGGATTGAACTCACAACCCTGGGTTTAGCAGGCCAGTGCTCAAACCACTGAGCTATCCTCGTGGAGGGAGCTTTGTCTCCCCCCAGTGGCTGGACCAGGTAAAGCGCTTTGCGCGTCTCCCCGGACGGCGGCAATCCGACGGGGGGGGGTCCTTTCGCTCAAAGCAAAGCAGCTTGTGCCCTCAGAGCAGCAGGCCCCATGTCCTGTCCCCACGGCTGACCCTGCCCCCCACTCCCAACCCATCCCACCTTTCTGGGCCAGGATCCAGAAGCTCCGCGGCAGCTGGCTGTACTCCGGGGGGAGGCTGAAGGCTGGCTGGCTCTGGCTCGACTCCAGGTAGCGCGAGAGGTTGGGGACGGAGCCGTGCAGGCGGCCCACCTGTGGGGGCGCGGAGCAGGGGAGGGAAGGGTTAGATCCCCACGGAGCACCCCCTTTCAGCCTGATTTCTGACCCCCCGCAAGGGGCTTCGTGCCGTTCTCAGAGACACCCCCCCCAACACTCCAGCCCCTAGGCCGCACTTCTGCGGGGAATCTGGCTTGCGTGGGGATCTCCCTGGAAGCCCTGACTCTGCTCTGCATGGGATCTGGGCTCTCGAGGCCACACCTTGGGGGTCTCATGCTGTGGCCTCCTCCAGCCCCCTCATTTGCCAAGGGCCTCCCTCTCCTATGGTCAGCTCCAGCCTCCCTCTACCCTTCGAACCCAGCACGGCATGGGTCTGGGGAAAGTCGAATCAGCAAGGCCCTCCCCCCCACAAAGCACAGCCCCGCTCACCCTGCCGATGGTGTCGTCTTTGGCAAAGCTCTGGGTGCACCAGATCCTGGTGGTTCGCTTCCCCTTTTTGGGTCTCTCTGCAGCTGCTGAGGTCTGTAACCAAGAGAGAGCGTGAGACCCCCCTGGCAAGAGGGGAAGGAACCATGGATGGGGGGGGCCGAGGGGCAGACTCAGGTGACAGGGCTGTGATGCCATAGCCAGTGGTGCACTGAGATCGCTCGCTGAGCGTGAAATGCAGCCACCTCTGGGGTGAAGCACGGGGCCCAGTTAACAGCCAGTGGCACACAGGGATCGCTCGCTGAGTGTGAAATGCAGCCACCTCTAGGGTGAAGCACAGGGCCCAATTAACAACCATGCTGCACCTGGCTAGTGAATCGGCATCCCCACTGCCCTGCCCCACCCGCTGCCAACAGCCCATGGGAAGCTCAGACTCATGCCACCCATGTGGATGGCTTTGCACCTAGGACCCTGCGTAGAGCCCATCACCATGGATTCAGGGCACGATCCCTCCCCTGGGCTCCCCTTTGTGATCTGGGGTCTTCTCCGCTCTCAGCAGTACGGACACTGATCTCAGCACTGCCCCCGGCTGCCCTGCAGGGTATCCCTAGAGAGCCAGCACTGCCCTACAGGAAGGATCCATCCCCCCTGTTCCAGCCCTCACACCACCCCCAGTCACCTGGCTGTTGGAGATGAGGGGCGCGGACGGGATGCGGTGCAAGGTCTCCAGGCTCTGGAGCATCTTGTTCAGCTCCTGCAGCTTCCCCTGGCACTCGGAGAGCTCTGAGATGGGCGGGCAGACGGGGGCCAGGTACAGAGAGAAACAGGGAAGCAGTCACAGTGAACGAGAGCAAGTGGGTGCCACACTCCCCACCCCCATCGCTTGGGGAGGGGGACGGGGCACCTAAAGAGCCCTTCAGGTCGGGTGCCACAGCCCCCGAATTCCACACCCCAGCCCCAGCCTTCCCACTCCTCTCACCTGCCGAGCACTGATCCAGCCCCTCGCTGTCCTTCAGCCAGGCGTTCACCTTGTCCCGGGGGCTGCTCAGCGCGGACAGGGCTGGGGCGCCATCCAACGGCAGGACGCGGTTCCAGGAGCCATAGCCCTGGGGGAGACAGGGGTAGGGGTTAGGGGAGCCCCCAGGGGAAGACTCTGTCCATAGGGGGAGGGCGAGGCCCGGACGCCTGGGTTCCATCTCCCAAAGGGGCAGAGTCTCCCATGACCACCCCACCCTCACACGCACCCCACAGATGGAAGCCCCCAGTCCCATCCCATGTTCCCAAAGCAGATGGGCAGCGCTCACCTGGGCGGGGGGCAGGACTCGCCCGGCCGGGGCCCCCATGGGCGCAGGGCACTTGGGCTTCTCCGCCCGGCGGTGGGAACACAGCTTGTCCACCCAGCTGTTAAAGAGCTCTTGGGATTTGATCTGCAGGAGGGGGAGATCCCAGAGAGTTGGGGGGGAGGGCAGATGGGACGGTGTGACCCACCCCCCATAGACATCCCCACTCCACAGCCCCGGCCTCTCCCCACCCACCACCCACTCCCGCTCTCCCCATCCCGTCTCCTCCCTCCCCCACCCGCTCTCCCCGTGCCCAGGCCGAGCTCCGGGACCTTGAGGTGGTAAATGTTCTCCTCCGTGTCCAGGTCCACGCGCTGCGCTTTCCTGTTGATGGACATGACGGACAGACAGACGTCGATGGAGCCGTGCAGCTTGCCCTTGAGGACCTGGAAGGGGCGGGGTTGCAGGCCCAGGTCAGCTGGGGTGCGAGCGGGCACCGGGCAGTGCCCGGGCACATGGGATTCCACCCCTGCATCTCAGTTTGCCACTCACCCACCTCACCCCACCTGGATCGGGGGAAGAAAGGTCCCCAGTGAGAGACCCCTTCCTAACCATTCCCACTTGGGGCAGGGGGATGGTGGTGAAATGGGGGTGCGATCCATAGGATCCTTGCAAGCCGGCTCCAGCACCCCTCCCCCAGGCAGACTGATCCTGGCCCCCGGCCAGCCCCGTGATTGCCCAGAGGCCAGGACAGGCACCCAGCCCTGTGCCATACTCACATCCTGGCGTGTGGTGGCGTATTTCAGGATCCCCTCCTCCAGCACGAAGTATCTCTGCGGGAGGAAGAGGAGAAGGAAACGAGGCTGAAGGAGGGAGGAGAGGGTGGGGACGCCGGGGGCAGAGGGCAGCATGATCTGCCCCCAGAAGCCCTGCTCACGCGCTGGATTCTAGGCACCTAGAGGATGCAAAACACCTTCCAAACGACATCCAGGAATCGCTTCCACCAGCACTGAAATGCAGCCGCCTCTGGGGTGGAGTGTAGGACCCAATTAACAGCCACACTGCCCACGGATGGCTCACAGAGCCGCGAAATGCAGCCAGGCCTGGGCTGGAAGCTATTTAACAACGCGTGGCAGTTTAGGACAGGAAGTGAAGGACGACCATGAAGCTGCAGAGGGAAATCCCCTGGAGGCAGAACGTAACCACCCAAGCTGGGAGCTGACCAAGGAAACCAGGGTCAACAAACGCCCCAGCATTAGCCAGATACCCCCCATCCCTGGGCTCTGTAATGATGCAGGCAGGGCCTTGCTGGGGCATTCGATCAGCGCCGGCGTGGGGAAGAGCGCCCCCTGCTGGGACAATGCCCCGAGTTTCCCTTCGCAGTCCCCCAGCTGCACTGCAAGGAGACAGTGATGTGACAGCGGGGTGCCGGGTTGTGGAAGGGGGGTGGTTTTCTATCCCCCCCCTTCGCCTTCTCACCTTGTGCCAGCCCTTCAGGGGCCACTTCCTCTTCTTCAGCAGGTAGCCCTCGTGCCGCTCCAGCTCCTGGCCGGGCCCAATCCTGCCCTGGGGCTCGTCCACCACCTCCCAGCACTCGGAGCCCTGCAGCACACGGGTGGGGGGTCTGATTGGGAACGGACAGGCCGCAACGCTGCCCACCCCCGGGCGCCGAGGGAGATAAGTCTTATAGCAACCCCTGCGCTGCTCCCTAGTGCCCCGGGACGCGCGTTCCTTGGCGTGATGGACCATGATCTCTCTCTGTCTCGCACACACACCACCCAGGGCTGTGGGGGCACCAGCGCCGTTCGGCACTAGGAAACGGCCGTGCCGTACTGCGGGTGGGGACAGCAGGGGGCTGGGTTCCCCGTCGGACCTCTTCCCAGTCCCTGCCTTTGCTCCAGCTTAATGCAACACGGGCCCAGGAGAACATCCCTGGCTCCCAAGTCACTGATGGGTGGCGTCAGACCCCTGGTGCAAACAGGCCTCCTCTCTGGCTGGCCCCGCTTTTTGGGGGCTGGGCAGCCGGTTCTGGGGCGAGGTCTCCAGCCCTCCTCTTGCCCGTCCCCCCTGCCAGGGATCTCTGGAGAGGAGGCTCCCTGGCCTAGCTCTGGTCCCGGGGGCAGGGGAGGGTCTGGTGGGAGCATTGGCGAGAGGGAGGGGAGATGCCGGACCTGGTGGGCACTGCTGTGCTTGGAAGACACGATGCTGTTGGACCTGGATGGCGCCGGTGCCCTCCGGGGGGAGGCCGGCTCCTTCTCGTGGCTGCCCATGGCCGGGGGCTCCCTCTCATCAACAGGACGGCCCTCGGTGTCAGGCCAACACCTTCATCGCCAGCTCGGAGCCCTCCTGCGGGGAGAGAAACCAAACCCCGGCTTGTTACGGCCTGGGAGCGGTGGCGCCGCGGCGACATTGTGACCCGCTTCCTGGAGCTGCCGCTCCCATGAGAATGACAGGCAGGTTCCGAGGGGGGGGCAGACATCTTGATCCCGACCTGCAGCCCCCCTGCTATTCCAGCCCTCGAACCCGGCCCAGCTCTACCGATGCGCCTCGCTCCCAGCCCGCAGCCCCCTTCTGTTCCGGTCCAGTTCTGGAATTTGGCCTGGACGCTGGCGCGAACACCCTGGCACTTACAAGAAGGGCCACGGGATCTCTAACACCTCCACGGACAAGGGGCTATTTGCAAATTTCTCATCCCGCTCGCATAGGGCTCCGCAGAGTGGACGCTAAACCAGATGCAGGATCTCGCCTTCAGAGTTTAGCCAGTCAGGGGCAGACCCCGGCGCCTTCCCTTCTGCCTCAGTCTCATCTTGCTAAGAAGTGGGAACTCTGGACCTCTGGCCAGGGAAGCACGTACCCCACTGTACACAGACCTTTACCTCGCACGTCCCGCACGAACAACGATCGCCCCTGCAGCCCCCCCAGGACTTTTATTTTGCAAGCAGGAGCCTTACCAAGGCTGGCTTTGGGCTAAAAGCCAGCTTATTCCCATGGAGACCACCAGATCCAGACAGTACTGTGTGGCCAAGCCAGCTCTGATCCGCTCAGCTCAGGGGTACGTGCAGTGTCACCTGACTGCATTCGTGGGGCCAGATCCCCAGCTGGGGTAAATCAAAACAGTGCCACAGAGGCACATTTACAGCCGCTGAGGATCCGGCCCTTTGGCTTGTCTTTTTTGCTCAGAAATGCAAGCGAGAGCTCCGGGGGGCTTCGCTCTCCGTTGGAACGTCGGATCACAGGAGCTGGACACAGAAGAGACCTTTTCGGTCCTGGCAGGCTTGTTCCTGACAACACATTTTCCTGCGCCTCTGTCCTGTCTAGCTTTAAGGGTCCCCGGGGACAAAGCTTCCCCCACTTCCCTTGGCAGACTCTTCCACAGCCCTAAGAGATCTCACCGCGATACAGAAGGCTCTTGAGAAGCTGCATCTGCTTGGCACACCGTCTGTAAGCTGCAGCATAGCAAAGGAGCACCAGGGCTAGGGGTAGCTGCCTCAGGGAGATGCCGTTAGCTTATGGAAGTGTCTCCATGGTAGGAGGCATGGAGCGGAAGGCTCTTCTAACTAGCGGAGACCACTGTGGAGAATACCCGGCAGGCCCCGGGGTGCACAAAGCTCTGCAAATATCCTGGTGCAAAGGAAAGAGAGCCAGAATAGTGAGGGGCCAGTAGGGATCCATCCGGAACTCTTTAATGACCTGAAAATCAAAAAGGGAATCCCACAAAGAGTAGGATCAGCTTCTACCCTCTCCTCTTTAGTAGGATCTACAGCCTAGTGGGATGTGGACACATTGCTAAGGATGAATATAAACGAATGGCCCAGGTGCAAAGGCACAAGGTGAGTTACACTTAGCTAGAAGCATAAAAGAGGTTCTATAAATACATTAGGAGCAAGAGAAAGACAAAGGAAAGTGAAGGTCCTCTCCTTAGCAGGGAAGGGAAGCTAATAATGGATGTTGACATCAAGAAGGCAGAGGTGTTTAATACCTATTTTGCTTCAGTCTTCACTACAAAGATTAATTCTGACCAGATGCTTAACACAATTAACATTAACAAGGGGGCAGGAACTGAAGCCAGAAGAAGGAAAGAACGGGTTAAAGAACATTTAGGTAAGTTAGATGTATTCAAGTCAGCAGGGCCTGATGAAATTCACACCATGCTACTTAAGGAACTAGCTGAATCAAGCTTGGAAATGTGAGAAAATATCTTTGCGAACTCGAGGAGGACAGGTCAGGTGCCAGAGGATTAGCGAGGGCAAACACAGGACCTATCCTGAAAAGGGGTAATAAAGAGGACCTGGGGAATTATTGACCCATCAGTCCAACTTGATACTGGAGCAAACAAGTCAGTTTGTAAGCATCTTGAGGATAACAGGGTAATAAGGACTAGCCAGCATGGATTTGACAAGAACAAATCATGCCAAACCAATCTAATTTCCTTCTTTCACAAGGTTACTGGCCTAGGCATGGGCGAAACAGTAGAAGTGATCTAGCCTGGTTTTAATAGGGCTTTTGACACAGTCCCATAGCACATTCTCATAAGCAAACTAGGTGCCCTCACCCACTGCTGGGGATGCTAAGCAGGCAAACTCCAATCCCAGGCCCTAGGGATTGGCCAGACTGGGGAGAGACGTGGATTCTATCATCCCCCGTCCCGACCTGCCCGTGGCAGGAGGGACTCTGCACCGCTTGCAAAGCATCCACTCGTCCCAGCTCATCCACAGCCCGTCAGGAGTCGTCAGCTGGTAGAGGGACCAAGGATCACGTAACAATATATGGCCACCTTGGAGAGCCAGGATTTGAACCCTGGACGTCCCCTTGCACTAGCCCGCCATTGGGAGAGCAGTCGCAGGTTCCTTCCCCCCAGCCGTGGGCCCGGTCACTAGAGGGCGAACTCTCTCCCACACACACACACTTCAGGGCTGAACAGGAGAGGGACTTGTGCAGATGATGGGCGAGCCCGGGGAGCAAGCAGAAGACGAGAGGGGTTTGTGGGCGAGCGGGAGAGGACGCCCCAGTGAGGGTCCGATCTGGGTGTTGTCTCTCTCCCCTCCCACCCCCCTTTTCAGGCCAGGAGCTTTCGTCTCCTCTGCCTCTCCCCTCCCCACGAGGCAGGACACAAGTGTCTAGAGCAGCGATACTCAGACCTCAGGGGTTCAGGAGCCAAATTAACATTACCCAAAAGAGCCACGGCCGTGGGAATTCATGGCTTCATTTCCTACTTCGATACATAATTCTCACAGCAAGATAGACTGACCAGGTGGTCTACAATGGGTTAACAACAGAGGAAAAGCATCTGGATTGGTTAAGAGCCTGCCTCTGAAGGAGGATCAGAGGTGGCCGGTGACCCTGTCTTCGATGCCCGGCTGGCGTGTCCCGCTGACTTGCTCAGGGTCAGACTGGTTGCCAGATTTGGGGTTTGTACGGGATTTCCCGCCCCCCCAGCCCGAGTAGATTGGCAGGGACCTCATGGGCTGGATTCTCCTTCCTCCACAGCACGGGGCACCGGGCTCCTGCTGGGATCACCTGGGCATATCACACCTGATCAACTCCCTGCCACGGCAGGGGCCTTGGGCACAGCCGGCACGAACCCTGCGACCAACCCTGCAGAGGCCCCGCAGTCTCTGCCGAGGCAGGTTAGTCTCCTGAGGATTGAAATGCTTTCGTCGAGCTGAAGTCTTTGGATTTAACACAGGAGGAACATTAATGGCCTGTAGCTATACGGAGGGCCAGACTAGACGATGGAATAGCCCCTTCTGTCCGTATAAAATGACAGGGTGCGATGCCGCGCACGAGCGTACAGGTCCATAGGAACGGCCACGCCGGGTCACACCAACGGGCCATCGAGCCCACTTCCGACAGTGGCCAATGCCAGGTGCATCAGAGGGAGCACACAGAACAGGGCCATTATCGAGTGATCCACCCCCTGTCGTCCAGTTCCAGCTTCTGGCAGTCAGAGGCTATGGGACACCCAGAGCATGGGGTTGCGTCCCCTACCCATCTTGGCTAATGGCCACGGATGGACCTGTCCTCCATGAACAGATCTCATTCTTTTTGGAGCCCCGTTCTAGTTTTGGCCTTCACAACATCCCCTGGCAGTGAGTTCCACAGGTTGACTGTCCATCCATCACTGACATCCCCCGTTCCCCATGTCTCTGCCTCCTCACCCCTCATCCTCAGAAGAGGACGGCAGGTGTCTCCACTCACCGGAGAGCTAGGAATCTCCCATCTGCTACTCCCCATCACCCTCCTGCTCCCCAGGAAGCCATGACCCAGGGCCCCCGGCAGCTGGCAGGATCCCTGCTAACAACCCCGGGGAGGCCAAGCGGGGACCTGGGGAGGAAGCAGGTGTGGTGACATTGAGGGAACATGGTGGGGGAGGGGAATCTTAGCACCTGGCCCTCCCTGTCCTTCTCCTTTGCACCCTCCCTTCGCAAACAAAACTTTGTATTTCTGCAGAGGGGGGTTGCGTGGGTGGGAGTTTAACAGAGTTCTACACCTTGCCTGTCCCTGATGCTATGACAACAGGGTCATTCACAAGCCTCAGGAAGGTTTAACTCCTTCGGCACTGGGCCTTTCCCAGCTTCCCCATCAGCTCATAGGCCTCTGTGTTTATACCGTTTGCATGCAGAGATCTGGGGAATATACTATAGATGGGGGGGAGGGGGAAGGGGAACCGAGGCACAGAGCGGGGAAGCGACCTGCCCAAGATCACACAGCAAGTGGGCGGTGGGGGAGTTAGAAACAGAATCCAGGGTCCTGAGTCTTGTCCCCCAGCATGAGCCCCTACACACAGTACGTCCTTCCCAGAGCTGAAACAGAACCCAGGTGTCCTGACTCCCAGCTCTACAGCCGCCCCTCCCAAAGTCGGGAAAGGAACCCAGGAGTCCTAACTCAAAGTCCCCTGCTGCGACCCCGGCAGCGCGCGCTGCCCCCGAGGAAAGCTGAAGACAGTGTTCCAAATCCCCCCAGAATAAGCCCACAACGGGGAGTAGGAAGGAAACAAAGGCAGCAAATGTGTGCCCTGGACCACACTGTGGGTGCCACAAACGCCCCCTTGGGAAGGATGGGGACGGGGACTTGCTGGAGGGACTGAACAGGTCCCTCCAACACTTCTGAGGACCTAGGGCCAAACTCTCCACCCACCCTGGGATCCTGCCTCCTCCAGCAGCTCCAAGCCCAGGCCAGGGCCTCTCAGCCATCTCTCCAGGACACTGCGTTCTGCCCCCTCTGATCATCCCTGACACCCACATCAGCCGACTCCCTCCACCTCCCAGCCCCGGGAAGCACCAGCTGGAATGCCAGGCACAGCCCAGCCCCCCACGATTGCCTGCTGCCCCCTCCGCCCCACACAGAGAGCTGCCATGACCCCAGACCTGCACCCCTCCTCGCCATCTCTCCTGGCCCACCACTCTTCACTCCTCCACCCCGCTCCCTTCCCACAACCTCCTCTCGCCACTTTCAGTTCAATACTGGGAAGCAGCCTGAGACATGGGTCAGGGTCTGTTTGCATGATAGCAGCACCTGCACATAATAAGAAGCAGTCCCTGCCCCACAGAGCTCACTGGCTGAATAGACCAGGGTGGGAGGGGAAACTGAGGCACGGAGCAGGGCTGTGACTTCCCCAGGGTCCCATAGCAAGTCAGTGGCAGAGCTGGGAACAGAGCCCAGCAGTCCCTGACTCCCACTGAAGTCAACAGCTGAGTCTCCTAACCAGAGGGTATGGGCATCAGGGGGGCCAACACCTACCTTCCCCCCCACACACACCCCAAAATATCTCCTGACAACATTCACATTTTCTCCAGCTTTTATGCCAACTGAAATCTCAGTCACCCAGACCCAGCACACGCTGATCACAAACCCAGATGCAACTCAAACTGGAGGGAAACTGACATTTTCCGAGCAAATTTCTGTTCACTAAATTATTTTAATGTGATCTACCACGTGAAACATAAAAAGGAGAGTAAATACATATATAGCACAGCGACTGGCTCAGCACGGTCCTGGTCCCTGACTAGGGCTCTTTGGTGCTTTGATAATGCAAATAATAATTATATATACAAACACCCACCCATGGTCTACATTCAGATGACAGGCTAAAAAGTACAGAAGTTTCAGGCAGTGAGTCTAATGGTTAGAGCAGGAGACTGGGACCCAAGACTCCTGGGTGCCAGTCCTGGCTCTGGGAAGCAGTGGGGTCTAGTGCTTAGAGCAGAGGGCCCAAGGAACTCCTGAGTTCTAATCCCAACTCTGTTTAGTGATTAGAGCAGGGGTGTCTTGGAACCAGGACTATTAGGTGCTACTCCCAGCTTTGCCACTAACCCACTGTCTCACTCCAGGCAAGTCACACCCATCCCCCCGTGCCTCAGTTTCCCCCATCTGAAATGGGGATAACGATACTGACCCACCTCAGATGGGATTTTGAGTCTTAACTCCCCAACACACATGAAGCACTTTGAGATCCCCAAGTAGAAAATGCTGGAGAAGGGCCCAGCGTCACTCCTACTCCGGGTGGAGAAAAACCCGCTAAGAGTTATTTTGGCTTCTCTTCCAACGACAAGTGCAACTTCCCCTCGACAGCTAATTACCTGGGAGCTGCCAGGCAGCTGGGTTCAGAGTGCAAACTCCATCCTCCCAACTACCCTGCCCCATTCTGCTTCCTCAGCATTTCCTGCACGTGGCCAGCGGTGACTCAGTACCTATGCAGGCAGCTCATGAGGGCAGATCCCCTTCTTTACCCTCCTACCTTGGGTGACCTGCTGATAATCTGTGAATGAAGCTCTAGAAACTGGCACAGCTACGGTGTGCGAAGCTAGCACCCCAGCGATAGCCTTAAGGCCTGTCCAGCCATGGTGCCACCTGATCTGACAGCCACCCCCAAACTCCATCCTGAACCCAACTGCCCTCCCCCATTGAAGATGTGCCCCATTGATTTTACTGCCTCTCGGTTTATGGGGGAGCGGTCACCACAGGCCACAAAGCCCGGAGTGCCTGGCTCCGTACAGGCAGAGGGAAGGGGTGTTGGAGTCAGGAAACAGGTGCTGTGTTGGGGGTGTGCAAAGATGAGGGGAGGAGGTGGAAAGGGTTTAAGGGCAGCGGGGGCATGGAAAGGTCCCTTTGGAGTTGCAAAACGAGGCTGAACCTGAAAACGCGAGACTAGACCTAGGGCTTTGGTTCCGGGACTAGGCACAGACCAGGTTTGCCAAGTGGGTGCTGAAGGCCCGGATTGCGAGTGCCGAGCGCTGGCCCGGAGCTGCTCTGAAAATCTGGCCCCCCCCTCACTGCCTTGTCGTTCCAATCTATCAGCCCCTCAGGGCCAGCACCATCTCTTAGCCTGGGTTTGGACAGCGCCCGGCACTGGGCGCTGCTGTCGCACAAACAGCCACAAGGCACGTGTGAATGAACCGAACGAGGCGTGCTCCACGGGGAGGCCCCATCTCCCTCCGCTCACTGTAAATTTCCGCCATGCCTGCCGCCTCAATCTGCGTACCCACTCGGGTGTCACTCACCGCCGCTGCTAAAAATACCCAAGATGCCTACGGTGCTTTTCACCCCAGAGGGCTTTGCCAATGTGCCCAAAGGAAGCGTCTGAGCGTCGCGTCACCCAGGCCCTCTGAAATGCAGCCGCTTCTGGGGTGGAACGCAGCGGCTGCTCTACAGCCACGCTGAGCCCCAGGTTTAGGACAGGAAGGGAAGGAGACGGCTGTACCCGAGTGAAACTGGGGGAGGAATTTAAGGAGGCAGAATGCAATCACAGTTACACTTGGGCTGGACAGCAGGGCAACAGCCCGGCCCAATCAAACGGCTAAGAATTGGCCCTTTGCATTTTCAGAACACTGTCTAATCCTCCTTTAGGGCACTTCAGCCAGTGTTGCTACCCCAGTTTACAGATGGGGGAAACTGAGGCAGGAGGGGGGGAAAAAGTGACTTTCCCACGGCCATTCAGCAAGTAAGTGGCAGAACCAGGAACAGAACCCGAGGCGTCCTGGCTGCCGGTCCCCCGCGCTAACCCCGAAGCCGGCCCTGCCTTCCCGGAGCTGAGAATAGAACCCAGGCGTCCTGACTGCCGGTCCCCGGCTGCCCTCACCGGGGACAGCGCCCAGCACACCGGGGTCCCTGCTCCGGGACGGGGGCGGCCAGGCGCTACCACCCCCGCAGCTAGCCTATTGCACCCCCAGAGCCGGGAGCAGACCCCCCCAGAGCCCCTCCCTGGAGCGGCCAGGAGGTGGGACGGACGGACCGACGGACGGACGGACGGACAGACAGGACCCCCCCCCCGTGTCCAGCCCCCCAACCCCGAGCCTGGGCAGCTGCTGAACCCCAGCCGAGGGGGTTGGGGGGGGGCGGATCCCAGCCCTCCCCCGCCCAGGCCCGGAGCCAGGGGGGGCGCGGCCGGCCCCTTACCTAGACGTGCGGGGCCATCCCCAGCCCCGCAGCGGCCCCGCCGCCGGCGCCCGGCCGCATCCCTGCCCCGCGCCGCCGCGGCTGGCGGCAGGAAGCCGGAACACGGAAGAAAGCGGCCGCGGGTCCCTCGCCCCTAATCCCCGATGGCTCCTGCCGCGGCTCGGCTCGGCTCTGCCCCCCTGCTCCGTGGAGGACTCGGGAGAGAGGCGTTGGACCGGAACGGGCTCGGTCCACACCCCGCCCGGTCCAGCCTCCCCGGGCAGGGTCCTGTTCTCCGAGCGGGCGCTGCCCGGGCCGGCCGGGGAGGTCTCTCGGGCTGAGCGCCCCTGCCGGAGCGGGGACGGCCGCAGAGGCTCCGCCAGAACCGGCCCAAACCCGCCCCTGGGGCAACGTGGCGTCAAGGGGGAACCCACCCCAACCCTGTCCCCTCTGGGCCAGGACCCGCTCACCAGGGCGGACCCCCACACCCCGCCGCTCGGGGCAGTACCAGCTCAACAGGCTGGACCCAAAACCAGGGTGTCACCTGGGGTAACAACTGGTTTCAGAGGGGCAGCCGTGTTAGTCTGTATCAGCAAAAACAAAGAGGCGTCCTTGTGGCACCTTAGAGACGAACACATTTATTTGGGCATCTGGTGGAGTGGGTTTTAGCCCACGATAGCTTATGCCCAAATAAATGCGTTCGTCTCTCAGGAGCCACAAGGGATGAACAGAACGACTTGTCGGTTGCTCCATATTGATTGGCAGGACAAGATCAGCAAAGAGGATCGTTGTGGCTGACCCCACCAACCACCTCCATCAACACTGGTTCAGTTTGAGTGGCTGTCTTGATAGAGACATGTTATTAGCATGCAGGAACAAAGGGCATTTGCCCAGGACGGCCCCTGCAGGGCCGGTGACCACATGGGCACCACAAGCTTCAGTGGCCTAAGATCACCAGCAAGAGACATAGCCACAGAAGAGTTGGCCAGATCATGTGAAGGACCTTGCTAGAGCTGAGCTGGGCTGGCACTCTATCTGCACAGAGGCTGCGTCCCTTTTGGACTTGTCATGCTGGTCACCCTCATCATGGTTTCAGATTGTCCCACGATTAACATAGCCTCCTAACACCCCTGTGAGGTAGGAATTGGGAAGGATAACACACACACACTCAAACCTCTGCCAATTTTACACAGTGGGAATGGAGGCTCAGATGTCAAGTGACTTCCCCAAGGCCACTGAAAACCATGGCAGAGACAGGAATCGACTTCCACTTTAGTGCTTTAACCACATAGTCCTCCACCTTCTTTCTTCTCCCACTGGCACAATAGCTCCAGAGTCAAAGTCTTGCACGCTGACAATGCTCAGCTGTTTAGCTCTCGGGACTCTTGGCTGGAGAGCCCCCGGCTGACCTCAAAGACGGCCGATAATTTCAAGTTTTGGGCCAAAAATCAAACTGACAGAGGTTGGCCAAAAACCAAAATGTTTCTATTTTGAAATGGTGCTGCAGTGCCTCATGGGAGTTGTAGTTTGGGTGCCTCGTATTCCCATTCACCTCTATAGGCTAGGTCTCCCATGATGCATCACTATCTCCCCTGTTGGGAGTGCATCATGGGAGGTGCAATCCAGCCAGGAAGCTCAACTGACAGAGAATGGGAGTGTGAAGCACTTAAACTACAACTCCCATGAGGCATGGCGGCAGCATTTTGTAACTTAAATATTTTGGATTTTGCCCAAAATATTTCGGATTTCAATCTTGTGCCAAAAACCAAACTTTTCCATGGGAAGAAAAAAACACTTTTTATGTAGCTGAAACCCCAATTTTCTGCCAAAAAGCTCAGAAAATGTTCACCCTTATCTCGACTGCTACAGCAGCACAAAGTAAAGTGGAGAGAAGATTGGTTCCTCCAGGGAGACAGGACCCAAGCCCCTTGCATCTCGGAGATCAGAGTTAATATCGTCAGCTATCTCTGGAAGGGAGTAGGAAAGCACAGCAGGGACACAGCTGCAAGTGTAGAGATACAGAGTCCAAGAAGCCACTAGAAGGAACTAAATTGCAGTGGCATCAAGGAGGATGGAGAATGAGGAATGTTGCTGATCCAATGGCTAAAACCAACCCCTGCTTCCAGCAGCTCTCTCTGGTCACCTGTTTTCATCAAAACAAACATAAAATGACTTTTTTTTTTTAAACACACAAAACCCCCTTTTAAAAACAAAACCTTCCTCTCCCCTCCCCCCCCCCCCCCACCTACCTCAGTGCAGATTTCAGAGCTGTTATCACTCAGGTATTGCGGAGGGAGAAATCCAGTCAATTTGCAATGGGAGCACCAGCAGAAAATGCCACGTGCCAAGCCTAATGGCGGAAGAATTTCCACTTCGGTGCCTTGTGACAAGTATTTTCTCTCTCTCCCCCACACACAGTTGTAGCAGTGGGGCACCCATTGAACAATCTGAAAATGCAGTGCCACTGTTGATGTTTACAGATCACGTGCCATCGAGCAGGGTCTTTCACGGCTGTATCAGATCAGCGGGAGAGGGGGTGGGAAATGGTCTACAGTCAACCAAAAGGCTATTAGCAGCACATACTGTTCTTTCCTGGCTGCCAAGCAGAGCAAAGGCATGAAGTAAACATTCGCCCACCTTGAGAAGGGGACCGGGCTGCCTCGTGAGTTCACTGTGTTTGGGACAGAGCTGTCACAGCCAGCCCCCTTTGATCTCCTGTCCCTAGCAGCCAAGGTCGCCAGGGGCAATCAGGCTCCCTATTGCTAATCAGGAGAGCACCACACTTGCTTGGACTTGGGTCCTGTATCCGGGAACAAGAGCCGTGAGTAGCGAAGGGATCGGCCCTCCCAGACTCCTATAGCAATGCCGAGGCTCAGGGATATCAAGTGATTTATGCTACAAGTGATAACAAAGGGAGCGAGCCTGAAGCAGCCTGGGAGACGCAGAGGTCTACAGGTCCCAGGGAGCATATCCAGGTACCCCTGTGAGAAGATGCAGCAGCTCCCTCTCAGGCAAAAGGATGGCCGTGCGGTTGTCAGGCAGGAAGTGGAGGCAGAGAGCTGGGTTCTGTTTCAGGCTCTGCCACATCCTGTTACCCTGAGCTAAGTATAACTCTGACATCAGTGTTGGTGGGAAGCAGAAAGACACAACACTCCACACACACAGGCCACTGCTGAGTAGAAATCCCCCGTGTCTGGGAGCAGGCCACATCCCAGCTGTGCCTCTGTTTCCCCAGCAGACAACAATCTCCTGCCATCTTTCATATTGGTAAAGGGGTTTGAGATCCTTGGATGGAAGGTGCTGGAGAAGTCCAAAGACTACTACCCTCCTTCACTCACTAAAGCGAAGACTGAACCCATTTACTGTACAGATTGCAAGAGGCACTGGTGCATGTAATCGCCGAGATCACCACCTGACATCCAGAGAGTTTAGTACATCTCGGAGTGCAGGAGAAGCTCAGGTTAACACCAGACTTTGCTCTTTAATCTCCCAGGAGACCTGTGAGATGCTCTGCCACCCAGGCTTCATCTGCCAGGAGAAGGATTCCCTGTGCCTGGAGACTCAGCAGAGGCTGACTGAGTTGGTAAAGAAACTTGACCTCCTCCTCCCTCCCTGCCTGTGCTGGGCTGGGCTGAGGATCAGGGAGGTCTCTGTGCTCTGCCTAAAGAAGGCTTCAGGCCAGCGCCCTGTGGCACCAACACCAAGTGGGTCATACTGCAGCTGGAAGGGAAGCCAGCAAAGGAGTCAAAGGGAGGGGAAGGGGAACAGCTTTGTAAAAATCCTAAGAGCAAAGCCTCAGACAAAGACTCCCGCAGCCCAGACATTCTAGAAAACAGTGTTTATTAACTAGTCCTCCCATTTCACCCCGACAGCCAGGCTGGGGCCAGGCCTCGATGCTTTGCAAAGCTCAGTTCAAAGCACAGACGAAGGAGCTGTCCACAGGCGCCTGTTAACACTCAAGCCGGAACCCGCTTTCAGATTTTTTCCATCTTTGGAGGCGGCAGGCAGTATTGTCACTGCTACTGCCTGGCTCCAGTCCATGCAACTTTGCGGCCAAAGCTATCAGGGGGGGAAAAAAAAAATCGGGGGCCTACGCCAATAACAATTTAACTGGCGGCGTTGACAATGTTAGGACAAAGCCTTTTCCACAGCAGGCCTGTCGATTTATGCCATCCGCAGCCCTGCTTCAGCTAGGCACAAGTCCACTCACGTCAGTGGTGTTAGTCCCATTTACATCAGGGCTAAAATCTGCCTCCACATCTTCAATTCCCCATTGCTACCCAGACCCTGCAAACAGCAGCGAAGAGGACAGATTGGCTGCCACTTGACTATACTATGAATGCTATTTTGCTAACGTCCCGCTGGCCCGTGGGGCAGGGTGCCTGCCATTGCTCTTAGGAAGGCACTGGGCTGTAGCACTTCTGTGCCGGACTGAAGCACAGATGAGAGAGAAGCAGGAGGTTCACCCCGGGGGAGGACAGGCAGGGGCAGCCCATCTGAGAAAAATAAGCAGGATAGTCAAGCTCTCTACCGTTGGGCCCCATCTGAAAGAACAGAGCTGTTAGCTAAAGCTGAGCACCTTTCCTTTCCCTTCCCTTTTTTTCCTCCTCGGTAAAATGTTTCCAACACAAAAAAGATTGGTCTTAAAATATTTGCAGGATATAATTGAAGACTCCAAAATCTTTCACAGTTTAACAAGAACAGATGCCCCGTTCCTCCCCCGAGAAATTCTGTTTTACAAAAAAAATAAATAAAAGCCATTTTCCGTCCGCAAAGATGTCTCCATAGAAAATGTCCATCCTGCTCTAGGGTTAACCACGAAGGGGACGTCGACAGAGCAGCTGGGAGATATAATACCCTGCTGGGGCAGACGTACGTGCACTAGCTCTGCTCAAGCTAGCACCTAAAAATAGCAGTGTGGTCACAGCCGCACGGACTAGCCACTTGAGTACAACCAAGGGGGTTGGGTGAGACTATATACAGGCGGCTAACTCGAACCACGGTGGACCCAGTGCTATATTTAGGGGGGAGCTTAAGCAGAGCTAACGTGTGTACATCTGCCCGCACTGGGAATTACACTTTCCAGCTGCCGTGAAGGCATATCCCTCCGTTCTGTGTCCCGAGCATAGCCTGCTGTTTCAGTGTCTTCTTCACTTCCTGTCTTAAAACTGTAGAGGAGTGTTACTGTGTGTTGTTAAACAGTTGGTGCCTTCCACCCTAGAGGTGGCTGCCTTTCTGTTCCCCTAATTGAGAGAGGTACTCTGAATTTCCCCATGTGCTTTCTGGCCCCCCAGAGCAAGTGATTCTCACAGCTGAATTGGTGGTGGTTGGAAAGCATGCGCTACTACAAACAGCGTCCGCTCCACTCCCCACATCACAGAACAATCCTTCCCACTGAGGAAGGCTCGGGATGATCCATCAGTGGCATTACCAACTGACGAGAGGGGGTATTACAGAAAGTGGAGGGAGGAACAGGTTCGCATGTCCAGGCTGAGAAACGGGGGGACTGGACCCACCTTGCAGACTCCACCCCCAAACAGTAGCACATTGCATTAGCACCAGTCTGACAGGTTAGTCCTCTAGGATCTTTTTCCTGCTAATTCTGTTGTTGGCTTAGACAGGCAATTGGCCTCTCCCACTAATCCCCACCCACCTGAGATGAAACTGACAGGAACAAGCTCCCTGCTATAAGCCTCTATGTACAGGATGTGGTTAATACACAGGGTGCCAGGGACCTGGCATCAAAGGCCCACAGAACTCTTGGCAGGCCCCAACTCAGCCTGGCCTTCCCCTGCCTTCCCATCAGTCTCCCCAGCTCCACCACTTTGCTCTTTGATGTACTGGTCCAGCAAAGCCGTGAGGTGCACAGGGCTGTGATGCAGGAGAGCACATGTCTGGGATGCCAAGAGAGAAAGAGTGCCCACCACTTGCCCCTGGATGATTTCCATAGCGGGCAGCTTGGAGTAGTTTACGACCCCCTGGTTGCTTAGGATGGTGTTGTCAATACAGGCACCTGAAAGACAAGAGAGGAGCAGACACGGCTGAGTGCAAGATACTGGCTACAATGCAAAAGCTGGAAAGAGAGCCAGGGATCTCTTATTTTCCATGGGTGTGTTATGAAGGTGCTTGGTTATGCGAGTTTAATGCTGGTGACAGCTGCTGGATTTACAACCCTGGAGACCGTGTTGCCTTCTTTGCAGAGGGGGAAGGGAAAAGGTGATATGATTTGCTCGAAGTCTGGCAGCAAATCAGTGACAAAGTCAGGAAAAGAACCAGGGAGTTCCTGGCTCCTAGCCCTGCGCTCAGTTCAGTAGACAGGACCTAGAAAGCAGGTAGCAGCAGTGCGAGCTTCCCTGCCAAAGTGACTCAGACCTGACTTGAAGGGGGTCACTTCAAGGGGAGCGTGATCCTGGTCTCCAACTCTGCCAACAAAGGCGGGAGGGGGCATGCTAATGTGATGTGAGCACCTGCACTCAGACCAATTCATCCCCCTAGCAGTCATGAGGTGGTCAGGGCTTTGGATCGCTCCCATCCTGGACTGAATTTCAACCAGTGACCTAAAGAGCTCCAGCCTCTTCAGCCGTCCAGTAAACCGCCCCACATGCCCAGTTAAACATATTTCAGTGTCACTGTTTGCAAGCCTGGTTCAAAGTTGTTCTCTTCTGCAGAGACCTCTTTGTACAGTCACGGGTCCATGAGACCCAAGGAGCAATTCCCTCCAGCCTTCTGCCATCAGGGAGCTGCACCAGCCGGGCTGCCACTGGACTGAGTTAACACAAACTCCTCTTGCACCTGCTGGGGACAGAGGGCAAAGCAGCTGTGCCAAAGATACCCAGGCCAACCACCTAGAGACAGAAACTTTCCCCTTGCAGATGCATCGAGAGGTCATGTGGGCCACCAGACAGGGCACTGAACTACCAGGCGGGACACAGCTTCTATTGCCAACCCTGGCAGTAGTAGTTTACTCAGAGCGATGCCATGGTTTTCCCTCGGCCTGTTTACTCCACCCACCCTTTCTCTTTTGATCATAAACTCTTTGAGGCAGGGGCTGCCTCTCACTAAGTGTATGTACAGCACCTGCCGCAAAAGGGCCCTAACATCAGTTAGCACCTTGAGACACCCCTGTAATATAAATAACAGTATCTGATGCTCTCCAAGGAGGTTGATCCAACAGATTGGCCTGATTGAGGGAGACTCCTTACCTAGGAGGCTTATCTGTGGCACGTTCTTCAGGATTCGCAACATTTCCTTCGCCTTGATTTCTGGGCTCACTAACATGAGACTGCAGCCCACAAAGAGAGGAAGGAGGTTCTTGTATTTGGATACTGAAAGGTAGGGTCTCACGATCTGAAAGAGGGAGGCAAACAGTATGTGAGGTAATAAGGAGAGAGAGATCTCAGTTAATTTATCACAAAAAGGCTGAAGCCATCTTCAAAGCACCACAGGGACATTCGTTTCAGGAGCTCCATATTCAAATTAAGCCCTTTATCTGCCCAGATGAGAACAGACCTGGGCCCTCTTCGAGATCTGAGACCAGCAGATTCCAGACACCCATTAACCAGAATTTTCAGCACAAAACCACCTTGAAATTGGATTCATTTAGACCAAGTGGCCAGCACCATCAGTTCCCCAGTAGCCAGATGTTTTTCTGACATTCCCTCTGCAGTGCTCATAGTCACATGGCATGGCAGTGTGTTTAACACGCTTGGTGTTCCAGAAAGAGGCAGAGGAGGGAAAGCTTACATCCTCCAGTAAATGAATGAAGAGATCGTGTGCTGACAGCTGCTTAGAAGCCTCACCTAGCGCTGAAATGCAGAAGACTATTTAGTGGGAAAGGCCAGAATGAGCATGTTATACTTGTGTGCAGTGCACTGCACTTGAAAACAACTGCATTCAGGAGCAGGTGGGAACCAGTCCGAAGCCCTCCATGGTTTGGGACCCAGCTGCCTCAGATCTCCCCACTCCCTAGGAAACATCAAGAGAGCCAAGCTAGATGTTGAGCTGTGGGCAAGGCATTCTGGTGCAAGGTCCCGGTGGAACACGCTCCTTCTCATGGTGTGCCAGAGCACACCGATCGTCAGGACAATGCAAGGTTCATCTTTTTTTGGCCAACCATTTGTTTGCCCTAGAAGCCAACCTCCACTATCTTAGCCCATCTGGTGCTTTGATGTAGACGGCACTTAACTCCAGATGAGGGTCTTTTTTTAAATACACATAACAAATCCAGAAAACACAACAAAGGGCGCACAATAACCTCCACTCCCCCCTTTTTTTGGCAGTCTAGGGGCACAGTCACGCACTGGCTTTGCCACAAGCCCTTAAGAACTAAACCTCGCTCCAATAGGAGCAGCCTGCTGCGTTGGATTTAGCTGCCAGGCAGCTCTGGCTGTACCTCATTAGGGAAGAACTTGACATGGATGTTGTGCTTCCTGAGGCGGTGTTTCATGAGCAGCATTTCCTCGCTGGGCATAAAGTTGTGCTGACACACGGCGATCATTTTACTGTCCCGGAACGTCTCCGTCACTTGCCGGCGTAACAGCTTTGCATAGCCATTCTCCTGGGAGAGGGAGAAGGAGAGCCATATTTTTTACCCACAACTGTCAAAGCCTAGATCTGGGGGAAACCGGGGGGCCACCCCGAAGCCTGTGCAGAGAGAGCCGTTAAGCAAAAGAACTCCGCCTTTAGAGAGCTCCAGTCATCCAAAAACCTCAAAGTGCTTCGCAGATGTGGGCACCATCCCCAGTTTACAAACGGGAGAACTGAGAGACAGAGATTCAGTGACTGCCCCATGGTCATACACAGAGCGAGTGGCAGGGCCAGGAATAGAACCAAGGAATCCTGACTCCCTGTTCCCCATTTTAGCTACTAGCCCATAGTATCATGTGAACTAGGGGTCTGATCCTGCACCCACTGACATCAACAGGCTGTTAACTTAGCGAGGAGCTGGATTGGGTCCTTCACAAACGAAGAGCCAAGACGGGAAAGAGCAGAATGCAAAGGTTGAAGAGGCCAGCTCCAGAGAGACAGCATGGGCATAAGGCCTGATCTGAGAGATGCCAAACATCTCCAGCTCATAAATGCTTCAGCAGGCGTGATTGGGATACCCACCACCACTGATGAATCAGGCATGCAGCGAGCGGAAGGGCCGATCAGACCTTAAAGCCGAAGGGATGTAGAAATGCTGAGAAATATGGGAGATAGAGGCTTTGAGGGAGACCTATCACTCAAGAGGCTGGTAGAAAAAACAACAACAGAGCAACAAAAGGAAAGTCCAGACCCAACAGCAGCAAGGACAAGAAAGGGAAATCCAACTATAACATGAGAAGGTTTCCTAGAGCCACGAATCCCCAGCGCCCATAAGGGTGTGTCTACCCTGCATCTGGAAGCGAGCCTCCCAGCCCTGGGCCAGAGATTTGGGCTAGCAGGGCTCAAACTAGGATGCTAAAAGGCTACGTAGGCTGGGGCTTGGGGTCTCAAGCCTGGGGGCACTGGGGGCTTGAGACGCAACGTCAAAGCATCATCTACGCAGCTACTTTTAGCACGCCCAGGTGGGCCCCAAAGACCAAGCATCTAAACCCGGGCCTAGAGACTTGCTCCCAGGCGCAGGGTAGACACAGGCTAAATCTACAAGGTTTCTGTGCAAGACCAGAGCTGCTCGCTGTACAAGTGCTTCAGCCCCTTGCTCAGCGCTTACCTCCTTGATTGCTCTGATGTAGGGAGTGACGCACTTCTCTGGGATGGCCGGTTTGGGGGCGATGTATTCCGTCACCGCCATCAGTTTCTGCCGCTCAAAGTGCATCGCTTTCCAGTGACGAGTGACTGACTTGGCATGGCGGACGATCTGCAGGGTGGGCAGCCAGCCTGGTGCAGGAAAGAAAAAAGAACGATGTAGTTCATAGAATCATAGAATATCAGGGTTGGAAGGGACCTCAGGAGGTCATCTAGTCCAACCCCCTGCTCAAAGCAGGACCGATCCCCAATTAAATCATCCCAGCCAGGGCTTTGTCAAGCCTGACCTTTAAAATATCTAAGGAAGGAGATTCCACCACCTCCCTAGGTAACGCATTTCACCCTCCTAGTGAAAAAGATTTTCCTAATATCCGACCTAAACCTCCCCCACTGCAACTTGAGACCATTACTCCTTGTTCTGTCATCAGCTACCATCAAGAACAGTCTAGATCCATCCTCTTTGGAACCCCCTTTCAGGTAGTTGAAAGCAGCTATCAAATCCCCCCTCATTCTTCTCTTCCGCAGACTAAACAATCCCAGTTCCCTCAGCCTCTCCTCATAAGTCATGTGTTCCAGTCCCCTAATCATTTTTGTTGCCCTCCGCTGGACGCTTTCCAATTTTTCCACATCCTTCTTGTAGTGTGGGGCCCAAAACTGGACACAGTACTCCAGATGAGGCCTCACCAATGTCGAATAGAGGGGAACGATCACGTCCCTCGATCTGCTGGCAATGCCCCTACTTATACATCCCAAAATGCCATTGACTTCTTGGCAACAAGGGCACACTGTTGACTCATATCCAGCTTCTCGTCCACTGTAACCCCTAGGTCCTTTTCTGCCGAAATTCTGCCGTAGTTAAATGCACCTCAGCTCCTGGGCCTTTGATCCCAAGTTGGACTGTGACCTGGGATGTTTAACAGGACCCCCATAAGGGATAAGTTCAGCCTGGCCCTGCCATTACAGACTGCAGAGGCGTTTCAGTAACTGACCAGCCCAAGATGCAAAGTTCTGACCCAGATCTGAAATTTGGGGGCAGGGGAGTGAGCAGGGGTCATATGAGGTTTGGAAGATCAGGACCCACTGCAGCAATAACTGTGAAATGCCAAGTTTGGATTTACAGGGGGGAGGAAAAGAGGAGGGGGGCGGGCAAAGAGATCAGCTCAGACTCATCTCTATCCCAGACCCAGCAACTCATCAGGTGCAGGCTCTCCCCAGATCTATAAGGCTGTAACTGCATGGGGGCTACTGGGATACAGGGAGTCCCCCATGGGTGGGGACAGTCACTGGAGCTTGCGGGGAGGGAGTTGTCAGAGGAGTGAGGGGAGTTACTGGGGCAATGCTGGGGGTGGGGGTTCAGAAAGATAGAGGTGATGCTGGGGGTCTCTGGCGGTGTCAGAAGGGTGAGGAGCAATGCTGGGGGGGATCCAGAGAGAAGGGGGAATCTCTTGGGGGGGAGGGGCTGTTCAGCAGGGTGTGGGGGGGCAATACTAGGGATAGGGCTTCAGAGAGGTGGGGTGATGCTAGGGGTCTCTGTGGGTGTCAAGGGGTGGGGATCTCTGGAGGGTTCAGAGGGGAGGGGGGCCCTACTGTGGGGTCTCTGGGGGCGTCAGGGGGGATCTCTGGGGGGAGGTTCAGAGGGGCCCTGCTGGGGGTGTCAGGGTGGGAGATCTCTGGGGGGGGTTCAGAGGGGAGGGGGGCCCTCTTAGGGGGTCTCTGGGGGTGTCAGTGGTGGGGGATCTCTGGGGAGTTCAGAGGGGAAGGGGGCCTTGCTGAGGGTCTTCAGGGGTGGAGGAATCTCTGGAGGGGTTCAGAGGGGGAAGGGGAGCCCTGCTGTGGGGTCTCTGGGGGTGTCAGGGTGGGAGAAATTCTGGGAGGGTTCAGAGGGGGGAGGGGGCCCTGCTGGGGGATCTCTGAGGGGTTCAGAGGGGGGAGGGGGCCCTGCTGTAGGGTCTCTGGGGGTGTCAGGGGTGGGGGATCTCTGGGGGGAGATTCAGAGGGGGAGGGGGGTCCTGCTGGGGGTCTCCGGGGGTGGGGGAATCTCTGGGGGGTTCAGAGGGGGGAGGGGGGTCTCTGGGGGAGGGTTCAGAAGGGGGGGACCCTCCTGGGACAGGGGCTGTCAGAGGGGTGGGCAAGTCTCTGTGGCCGGGGGCAGTTGCTGGGGTCGGCGGGCCCGGGGGGGAGGGTCCTTACCCGTCCTGCAAGGCCCCCGGCAGCACAAAGCCGCGGCCGCCATCTTAGCCGGGAAGAAGCCGAGGGGGGTTGTGGGAAGCTGGAGGACCGCCTGCCGCGCGGGGCTGGGCGGGGGGAGTTCAAGGGGCCGGGCGCGCGAGGCTGCCAGCGCCCCCCAGGCCGGCAGGGGGAGCCTGCCCGCCCCGGGAGCCCCCGGAAGCGCCTGTCTCCTAGCAACGGGCACGCGCTGCGCGTATCCCCCGCCGCCTGCCCGGCCCTTCCCGGGGAGCCCCCGACTCTGCCCCCCCCGCCCAGGCTCTGCCCCCCCCGCCCCTTCCCTGGGATCCCCCCCAGCCCCGTCCCGGGATCCCCCCCCGGCCCAGCTCTGCCCGCCCCCCCCGCAACTTCCCGGGGATCCCCCCCCGGCCCCGGCTCTGCCCCCCCCGCCCCCTCCCGGGGATCCCCCCCCCGGCCCCGGCTCTGCCCCCCCCGGCCTCCTCCCTAGGATCCCCCCCCGGCCCAGCTCTGCCCGCCCCCCCCGCAACTTCCCGGGGATCCCCCCCCGGCCCAGGCTCTGCCCCCCCACCCCCTCCCGGGGATCCCCCCCGGCCCAGCTCTGCCCCCCCCGCCCCCTCCCGGGGATCCCCCCCGGCCCCGGCTCTGCCCCCCCGGCCTCCTCCCTAGGATCCCCCCCCGGCCCCGGCTCTGCCCCCCCCGCCCTCTCCCGGGGATCCCCCCCCGGCCCCGGCTCTGCCCCCCCGCCCCTTCCTGGTGGCTCCTGTCTCGGGCCCTGTCCTCACTGCCCTGCCGTCACACAGAGCGGCAGAGTGACCCTGAGCAGCGCCTCCCCCCCATCCCCATTTCTATGACTGTGGCCTGCTGAGGTGGGGACTGGGGTACAGGGGCCACGTGTCCCCTCCCTCTTCAGGCTGGCGAACTCACCAGAGGCCAGGCCCAGGGGTGAGTGGCCCGTGCAATGGGATCGCCCTCTGCAGCAGAGCACCGTTGCCCTGGAGGGGCTGTGGGTGAGAGGAGGTTGCATGCAGGGGTGCAGATGGGGGGGGTGTCCCCCCCGCCATATATAGCACGGTCAGGAGTTTTTCACCGTGTTTAACCAAGGGCTGCTCCCAATGCAGTCCAAGGCCAAACTCCAATTGACATTGCTGAGAGCAGGATCAGGGGCCCCAAGGAAATGTGGATCCCTGTGTTTGCTTCCAGACCTTCAGCAGAGCCCGGCAGGGGAAGGGAGGAGCATCACCAACTCTCTCATCGCCCGGAGGAACCTGTCCTGCCCCGCAGAAAAAGAGACCCCAGAGAGCATGTGAGTGTCTGATCGCTGCTGAAATGGGATGTGAGGGATCAAAGAAGGGGAGTCCCTTGAAATGGGGGATGGGTGGGCACCCTAGAACCTAGCAGATGGGAAGGGAGATGGAATGATACTCCCTAGCTTTTACATAGCACTTTTCATCAGTAGGTTGCAAAGGATTTTTCAAAGGATGGCAGCATTATTATCCCCATTTTACAGATGGGGAAACGGAGGCACGGAGGTAGTGACTTGAGACACACACAGTAATGGGAGATCACCCTAATTACTAAGCGCATCCGGTTGCTTTGCTCCTGCCACGACCCAGCAGGTTAAAATAAAGTTGTAGCTTTATTACAGGGAACTGACATTGCTCTCCCAGCAGCCTGCAATCCTTCATTGTGAAGGGGCTCTCGGAAGGATCGCCTTTGCTCTTGGAGTCCAGCAACACCCGCAATTTGGCTACACAGAATTGTTCTGAACGCCTTTCTCCATAGATCCAAGGCCTTGGCGTCTCTGCTCACCATCCGTTTGGACAGGGAGAACATTTGCGCTATCAGCAACCTGCAGGGTCTGAGAGAGGTCCGCAGTCTCTACCTGCAACAGGTAAAGCACTTAGCATGCTCTTTACCTGATCTGTCTCTCAGGCTGGGAGATAGCACCCCCTGGAAATCAGCTCTGGTTTTTCACAGCAGCCAAACTCTCTTTGCACATCACAGTAAATTCCACTGTAAGCAAGAACATAGTTTGGCTTTGAAATAAGATCAGACTCTTTCCTTTGGCAAGCAATTGCTCGAGAATGCTGTGTGTTGGGGAGGGACACCCCGAGGGTGAGAAACAGAGACAATGGCAGGTGTGTTAGGCCCAGATTTTATTTTTTTAAATATGTACTATTAATAGAAAAGTTTATGAAATATTAAAAAAAAATCACTGAACACAGTTTTGTGTTTTGATTTAAACATTTCCCTATAGCAATGGCCACCTAACCATCACAGCCTTGTGTCAGGGCTTGAAAGCCAGAAGTGAATATATCCAGACAGACACAATTAACAAAAGTCACAATGACTAGGGGCCTTCCACTCTGAGAGACAAGTGATCACAAAAAATAAACAAATGACTTAAAACCAAGGAAAAGCAAATCTGATCTTTAATTCTTTTGCTTTTGATGATCTAAACTATGGAAGAAGAATCAGGAATTTAACCATCTAAGTTACACCGATAATAAGAACATTTCAGGTTTTAACAATCTTACAGTCTTTGACCTTTAAAAGAGCTCCCTTTGGATTAATAAATAACAGAGTGGTGCTCTGCCTTCAGCCATCTGGCAAATCTGGCTAAGGTCATGTACATGTACAGGCCCCATGCCTGCAATGGGATCCCTGCGTGCTGCCCCGTTACAGAGCCCATTGATTTTGGGATCCATTTGTGCAGCTCTGATTGCAGGATTGGGGTCTTGGGACTGGTTTGCACTGGTAACTTACATCGCTATAGCTTCGTCTCTCAGAGGTGTGAGAAATCAACCCCTTGTGAGATGTAGCTATGCCAACCTAATCCCTGGTGTAGACAGTGCTAGGTCGACGGAAGAATTCTTCTATCAACCTAGCTTCCCTCATCTATAAAATAATACTTGCCCAGCTAACTGCCCGGGGAGCCCCGAGGGCTAGTTAATATTTGTTCAGCACTGTGAACACATGAAGTGCCGTTGTTTGTCTTCATTTAGTCAAGAAATCCTTTCATTTTTCAGAACCAAATTGAGACCATTGAGAATCTCAGCTGCCTTCCCAACCTCCGGTAAGTAGGGCTCTTAATGACATGATTAGCTGTACAGAGAGCGTGTGTAAACGCAGTTTTAGTGGGGGGTGAATTTCCCAAACGCAGGCACGGCAATCAGACGAAAACACCGGCTTTTCCTCAGGGAGGAGTGAGGATTGGGTGTAGTTAGTGACATCAGCAGCCTCATGGCAGTTTAACCCTAAGAACTTGGCCCCGGTTCTCTGTCACACAGGACTTTGCCCTTTGGTTGTAAATTTTCAGGCACGCATCCCAACTAAATGCTTCTGCTTTAGAGACATTACTATGTCTGCCCTTTGACCTCCTTTCATTCCCACCGAAGGCAATGGCGGTTTTGCCATTGACTTCAGTGGGAATTGGAGCAGGTCCTTTGAGATCAGTACAAGCTCCGTCTCGCTTCGCACAAGAGCACAATGCAGGTTTGATAGATATAGTTCCCGCTGTGGAAGTCCCCAGCCTCTGTGGTTCCCCTTTGCATTCACTGACACAGCTTCTTCCACCCCCACTCCTCCCGCCCTGCAGGTTCCTCTCGCTGGCTGGAAACCGCATCCGTGCAGTGGAGAACCTCCAAGACCTCCAGGACCTGCAGTTCCTGGACCTGTCGCAGAACCGGATCGAGACACTGGACCCTGGTAGGAGCGGTGCAGGCAGCAGCCTCCGTTGGACAGGCTCAGACGCACGCAATTGGCTGCTCTTCCGTGCCTCCTCCTGCTTATTCCTCATTGCTCTTAACACACTTTGAGGGTGGACCCCTCGTGGAATGTTGCCGTTATTGATAACTGGGCACGTCCCTACCCTTGTCCAGCCAAGGATGCCAAAGCAGGAATAAACTACGACTCTCACCCTGTGTGCTGGAATGGTCAGATCCTATCACCATGTACAAGGCACTGAAAGCCACTTGCTTGAGGTCACACAGTGAGTCCGTGGCAGATCTGGGTATCGGACCCAGGAGTGCTGATTACCGCTGCCCTGCTCTAACCACTAATACACTCTCCCTCCCAGACTTGGGAATAGGATCCAGGAGTTCTGCTTACCAGTGCCCTATGCTAACCACCAGACTACTGTCCTTCCCTGACTTGAGAATAGGACCCAGGAGTTCTGGTCTCAAGTGCTCTGCTTTAATCACCACACTCCCATTTCTTTCCCTAATGAGTCTCTTTTCCGTTTGACAAATATTTGCCTCCTCTGCGAGAGCAGCAGCCATTCTCTTGCCTTCGGTTAACTCCCTATTTTGTGCACCACACATAGCAACAACACGAGCAGTGATACCACACCGACATGGGAATAGCACATGCCGCACGTGTGTCTCCTGCCAAAAGAGCAGCTTCTTTAAAAAGCAAGAAGTGTGTGTTCGAGGGAAGGAATTCTTTATGCTGTTGTGAATCCAGCTAACATGCCACATCACGTTCCAACAGTCCTATGACATCGTCTAATCTTGGCCGGGTTTCTAAGCTACAGCCCAATAGGCCGTCACATTTTCCCATGAACTCCAGGGCCTCGTTTACATTTTGTGTCCTGTTAAAGCTCTGACTCAGCAGAGAACCAAAGCATGTGTTTTTCAGTCCCATTGACTTCAACGAACCTGAGCACGTACTTTGCTGAATCAGAGCGAGCTTAAAGTTTCTTTTCAGTTTCATTTGGGCAGGAAGCGGATAAGAGACGGCCATGGCCGGTAGTGTGTCTGTCTAACTCTTAGGCACAGTAGCCATTTCCCATGCGCTCTGCTTTTCAAAAACAAAGCTACACGCAGATTAATGACAAATCCATATTCCCAGGGAAAAGTGTGGAATGAAACACTCTCTGGGCAGAAATGCTCTCCTACAATGTATCTCTTCCGTCCAAAGCAGGCCTCTAGTAATATGCACCGATGTGCGAAAAGCACGTCCAGATTGGCCTCTAGTTTGTGGCAGGGAGAACTGAGCAAGGGAACCTGGGTTTTTTAAGCTTAACAATGTAGTAGCAGGATATTGGGAATCTGGACTCCTGGGTTCTATCACACAATGGCTGTGTGATTTTTGAGAAAGTCACCGCTGTGCCCCAGTTTCCTCCGTGGTGAAAGGGGATTGATACTCCCCTACCTCCAGGGGGTATTGTGAGGCTTCAGAGAGCTCCAGAGCAGAGAGGGGTGGAGGGTTTCATTGGACCTGCAACCTAACAGCTCATCCGCTTACTTAGCAGCCAGAGCTCAGATTTGCTACCTCATCTTCTTTCTTCCCTTTGGTCTGTGCAGATGAGCTGCCCTGGAGCCTCCGCATCCTGAACTTTTCAGGAAACAGATGCACCAGCCAAAATGGCTACAGGTGAGAGCGAGTGTGCGAAATCTCCCCTCCTTTGAGTCTCATGGGCGAGAACTAAAGCCCAGCTCCTCAAAGATAACCCCAGTGGGAGTTAGGCACCTAAATACCTTTGAGGATCTGGACCCAAGCACCTAATCCTGCTTCTCTTATACAACTGTCTCCAGTGCAAGCTGGGGATTGCTAAACAGGGTCAGGCTAGCTGTATACCTTCAACTGGAGACCCTCTAAGGATACACTTAAGCATTGCAAGGAGTGGGGTTATTTAGATAGGCCCAGATCCACTAAGCTATTTAGGGTCCAAACTGCCACTGAAATCAGTGGAAGTCTGGAGCCTAAATACCTTGGAGCATGTGGGCCACAATGCACCGAGTTGAGGGCAAGACTGTGCCCCCAAAGGGCTCCCCCTATACCGAGATGCAGGGGCAAGGGAGATAGTGAACAAGCCCAGGGATTGAGTGGTGACAGTTGGCGAGCGGCTCCTTCCTTCCATGAGTTGTTTTCTGTTGGCTTATTGTTGTGTGATTTTTGTGTTTCTATCAAAATGCAAATAGTCTCTTCCTGCCCTGGGCTCTGAGGTCGTTTGACCCTTGCCTCACCCTGCCCGGCATTTATATTTACAGCCCCAGGTTATGCTTGTCTGAGTTAACCCTCCTCTCTTTTGTTTGGTTTGCGCCACCTGCACTCGTCTGCTGCTCTGCCTTCCAGCAAGTTGAGATCTTTAAAGGCTCCCTGCACCCAGTGGTGGCCAGCTGGTGAGGCCTGCCCCCTATAGCAGCTCCCATGTCAGAGCTGGGGGTGGCACATTATTTCCCCTGTGAGTTCTGACCCAGTGCCTCATGGTGGTGCTGGGGGGGTGCGGGGGGCTATATCTCCATCTTACCCTCTCCAGGTCACTAAAGACCCCACGGCATATTTTGCAGGAGCCCAGGTTAAACGGGTGTCCTCCCTAAATGCCAACTTGAGTCATTCCCTTTGGCCTCCCTAAATTCTTCCCCGATCTGCAATTTCAACTGGATAGCAGAATTGTCACTTTCTGCCCAAACCTGTTATATGGAGTTATCCCTGTTCGCTGCTGTGTTCCACCCCAGAGGTAGCTGCATTGCAGCAACGCTTCACATGAGCCAGTGTGTGGGTGTGGTCAAAGCACTGTGGGATCCTCAGGGATGGAAGGGACAATATTGTTTTGGCCTTTCCAGAGAGTTGTTGCTCGGGGCCTTGCCCCATCTCATGAAGTTGGACACCCAGCTTATCCCCAGCTGGAGGGACCCTGGCCCAGCGGAGGAGGAGGAAGAGGAGGGAGCTTCTGATGACAGTGACTCTGAGGAAGATGATGATGTCCCTGAGCTGACTGGTCCTTTCTGTGCAGACAAAGGTGATCAAGCTGCTGCTGTCAGCCATGACCGGATCTGCTCTTGGTACACATGGGTAAATCCAGATGAAGTCACCTGCCCCTGGATTTGCACGGGCATGACAACAGGGTTGGGCTGTGTGCATGAATATCGGTGCTGGTGAAAGGGGCTGATCTGACAGTCCTCACCTTCCAAAGATGGGGAAAACCCCTCCGCTCTGCAGCACTTTGCAGGATCCTAGCTGAGGGCTAGACACACCATGGTCCCCTGTCACCACCAGGGGCACGCTGTGCCGTAACATACAGGAGCCAGTTTAATGAGCCTGCCCCACGTGCTGGTCTGCTGGCTGCAGAGGGGGATTTGCTCTAACTTTTCCCCCTCTCCTCTGCGCAGAGTTCTTTATGGGTCTCCACCAGGAGCTGGCTGGCCGCTCCCAGAGGAGGAGGCAGGAGGCGCTGAGCGAACACCAGGCCCGGCTGGAGGAGCTCACAGAGCGCCAGAGACTGATGCAGCTGCCAGGACATCTGTGCCCAGGAAGCCAGGAGGGCCGCCTGGCACCTAGCCCAGCGGAGGAGGGAGCTGCAGGAGGGAGATCGCCAGCCCCTGGGCTGCTTGAGCCCAAACCCAAGTCAGGAGGCTCTACGAGGTCTGGCACCCCACGCACTGGCGGGCAGAGCAAGCATGGGAGCAGGGCCCGCCTCAAGCCCCTGAAAGGGGAAGCTTCCACCACGGTTAAAACTGCAGCCAGAGCAACAAAGAAATGACTGATGCCAAGCCAGCCCCCGCTGCAAAGGCGCACGGGGGACTGACCGCGCCGGCCCCGACAAAACAGCACAGTGGCATTTGTGATTGAAACGTAAAACCTCTTTATTCCACCTCAGTCTGTCTGCCTGTGGGCTTCTGTCCTGCGCTCCCTGGCGGGGGTGGGGTTAGCCCTGCACAGCATCCCAGCTCTGTACGGGCCAGGTAGGTGGGGATCATCCCCCTGCTACGGAAGGGGAAAGTGACCCGAACGAGGTCCCTAGGTGAGTCTGAGAGAACCCAGCTGTCCTGTGCTCTAACCATTAGGCAGTGTTTCCTCTTAGGAAGAAGCAAGGTGGGCCCTGGTAACCCAGCCACCAAATTCAGCTCCATCTAGCTAGCTGAGGCTCTCCCCTTCCCAGTCCCACGGAGTCTGGCTCAGGACAGCTGGCCTGTTCAAGCTGCTGAAGCTCCGGACTCTTCATGGGAGTGACAACTCATGCAAATTGAAAGGAGTGGCAGGCGCCCATTCCAGGGGAGGGCTGTCCACAGCTACAGGCTGGGAAATGCCAGGCGGAGGGTCCAGAAAGGGCACCATGCCAGAGCAATAATCCCGGTGGTGCAAAGCCACTTCCAGTCCAGTTAACGCAGCCGGAGAGAATGGCAGCGATCGGATGTGAGGTTAAGAATCAGGATTGGAGCAGACGGGGCAGCAGCAGCAGGAATTAAGGTTCTCCTGTTCCTTTGAAATGCTCCATGCTGAAAGGAAAGCAGGGGAGAGAAGCAAGCAACTTCCAGACAGGGTAGGCCAGGCAAGGCTCTGAAACAAACCAAGAGGAAGGGTGTCTTTTCACCAGCAGCCGGGGCTGGCCACAAGGTGGACCATGGCTCAGCCACACCTATTCTCCTTTTTATGATGGTGGAGCATAAGAAGACCCCAAGTCCCAGAATGCAATGCTCTGCCTTGCTTTGAGCAACCCAGTTCTGTTGCATGGTGGACCCTGTAGTCTCTACTGGCCATATATCTCTGTTAAGGATGAAGGAGCTTCAGGTTCCCAAGAGGAGGCCATCGAGATCCCAGTGATTGATCAATGTAACCCCTCTGTGACGTGCTTCCCCGATCCCATAAATAAATGGAGCTGTTCCAGGCTGACACTCTCCCAGCCCGTGGCACACAGACCCTGCCCTTAGGGACAGGTATTAGACCACAACGTTGTGCCTTTCACGTGGATACTGGGCATGGGGCAATGCCACACTGTTTCCCATGAGCCTTTGCTCCATTTCATTCCAGGCCACAGCCCAGAGCGGCTCTGTCTAGGACAGGGATGTTAATGAGCACAGAGGCAAGGGGGGAGCCAGTGCGGACAATACCCCAAAATGGACCTGCAGTCAGGGAGCACCAGGCAAAATAGAGGGGTCCCCCCAATAGAGCCCAGAGGGGTGCAGCCCACAAACTATGAACTCTGCAGCATCTTTCTCCTTCCCCTACCCACCCACTCTGAAACCCACCTGCCTCGGGTTTATTTGTAGAACTTGATTTCCGTGTCCACACAGTCAAACAAGAGGTCAGCCAGCTCCTCCGGGTCAAGAGTGATACCACCGGCCAGGATTTCCTTCATGGCCTCCAGGCCCTGCCTCTCCAGATCCTGCATGGTTTGCTGGAGCTTCTGGCCTTGCTCCTGTTGCACAGGGTCAGTGGAGAAGAGAGAGATGTAAGAGACACATACAGCCTAAGCCACTGCTCATGGGGATGGTATAGATCCTGAGTGAGTCCAGAGTCTAATTCCATCCACTCCACCTCTCAGAAACACCCCGCTGATCTCAGACAGCCCAACCCCAGTCCTCCCACTGTACTGCTGGGAGCTCTGCAGCCCAACTGGCTCCCAAGAGAGAACCCTAGAGCCCCCGGGAAAGCTCCCAGGGCTGGGGTGATGGGCAGTTAGCGCCAGGCGAGGCCATCAGGAGCCTCGCTCAGCATTTGAGAGGGAAGCAGAACCCCAGGGTACGAGCCCAGGGCACTCAGTTACCTGGCTAGTCTCCATGAGACCCAGTGCTGCCTGATGTGCCTGGTAGAGCTCATGTCTCCGATCAACTCTGCTCTGGAATCGAGGGACCTTCTGGACAGGGTCCTTGTCACCAAAGCTCGGAGACATTGCCTTTAGGACTGGAGTCACGTTGGCGACGAAGATGAAGGGCTTGAATACGGACCTGCCCGGGCAGGAGACGGGAGCAGAGACTGTTAGGGGTGTCTCTGCAGCCCCACAACATCCTTGCTGAGACGTTCCCCGGCAAAGTGGGTTTCGGCCAGAGGTTGCCAGGGATCTGCGTCCTGAGCAGCTCATGCCCACAGGGGAAGCGAATAGCAGGACAGTAGCACTGCCAGGGTTGAGCCAAAAGTCTGCTCTGCAGCAGAGCTGGGGGCGCCCCGGGGCAATGGGGCCGGATGCTATTAGGGTAGCGTAGATGACTCGGCTGGGACGCTGTCGGGTTCCCCATTTAAATCTCGATCCCTGAGCTCCCAGTGACTTCCCATGCGCTGAGCACTCTCAGGGTGGAGCCCTGGCTTCTCACTGAAACAATCCCATGTCAGTCTCCGCCCGGGATCCCCCTCGGACATCTGCAACGGGCACTCAGCAGATGGTTTCGTTGCTGCCGGGCAAAGGGCTAAACAGGACGGAAAGGGCTCCTGGTTCAAAGGCTCTCATGATGTTAATGTGCAAACAGAGGGCCCAATCCTGCCCCGGGCCAAGCATCCTCGGGGAAGTTGCTGGTGGTTGAGGACCCTCCGCACCTTAGACACAACGGGTCTGTTTAATTTTCACACACTGTCTTCTCCCAGCCTCCTCCGACAGCCCGGAGCCAGGGCCCCTTGGGCAGCACTGGTACTAACCTGGAGGGGTCGGGCGTGGCTGTGAAGAAATGCACGCAGGGCAAGGCGGGGTCCTGGGGGAGGATGGACACCATGCTCCCCGTGGTGCGGAAGCCCTCCGAGTCCACGCAGATCCCACTGGCCTTGTCCCGCAGGATGTCCATGATGGTCTCCACCGTGATGCGGCCTAGCAACACCAGGGGGGAAGAGATGGAAGATCAATGGGCAAGTAACCACTGGGTGGGGGACCGGTTCATGCTTCCCATCGACCAGCAGCAGGTCAGGTCACCATATTTGTGGCCAATGAGATGAGACCAAGTGGTTGCTGGATGACCCAGGACCCTGCCTCTCCTGATTGCTAGGTGCTTCCGCTGCCAACCAACTGCTCCCATCCCATTGGCCAGGGAGACACTGTGCACCAGGAGACTGGCTTCGATCCTTCCCGTGGATGGTACCGGGATGAGGCACCACGTTGGCACAGCCCCACCCGCCGCACCCACCTGCATGCTGCTGCAGCAGCTCCTTGCCAGCGCAGAACCGGGCCTTGGCCGCCTCCATCCGCACGGGCTGGTGGGTCAGAGAGAAGACCTTGCTGAAGCTGAACTCCCCGTCCCCGCTCCACCAGCCCTGGCTCTGGGCGTGGCGCCTCAGCCCCGCGTGCTCGGCGGTGATATCCGTGCCGATGCTCAGCTGGTTGGAGATATTCCGGGTCCCTTCTGCAACAAGACGTGGCTTTGGTGAAGAGGGACTGTACTGGAGGGATAGTAGCCATAAGGGCTCCCAGCCCGGGGCCCTTCCCAAGACCTGACACCTCTATCCACCCATCAGCACAGGCAGGAGTAGGGCAAGCGTCCAGGAAACCGCCCGACCCAGAGAGACACCTCTTGAGGCGTGAGAATAAAACAAGAGTCACGTCGCCGCCGTGGCCTGCTCAATCCTTGGCCTTTTTGCTGGCATCACAAACAAGGGGGCTGGGGGTGGCTGTGAGACGAACTGGGTTGAGACCCACCAAACTCATCACACAGGCCGCCAAAGCAGCAGCAGATGGGAACAAAGTTTGGTAACCAGCAGCCTCGGCCGGACTAGGACTGGTCGGCAAGAGGTGAAAGGCCCCACATTTATCTGAGCTGTCCAGGCCCCTACACCCCAGATCGTCTCCCAGTGGAACTTTTCTTCCATCCATCCCTGTGCAGACACTATCCCTGCTGAGGCTGGACCAGCAGCTCCCCTACAGCACCTCCTTCTGGGACAAGCTGGGACTGCAGGAACAGAGCTCCCTGACGCCCCACTTCCAGTATATCCAGGACTTCTGCCGCCCCGGGTATTCACACTGCTCACCTCGGATCCTCTGGGCTGCCCAGTACCGGCCGGCTGTCTCCAGCACCCAGGCTTCGCTCCGGTCCGCCAGCAGAAAGGTGTTGTGATAAACGAAAGGGGTCGGCTCCTCCTTGCAGCTGCCGCCCTGGCCGTAGCGCTCCAGCAAAGCCGTGATGGCCTGCAGGGCTTCGTGAGCCGAGCTGCCCCGCTCCAAACCCAGCCTGCGGCAAACAGAGCAGCTTTGAAGAGGGGGTTTGGTGGGGGGGGGGGAGCCATGGATCTGCGCTCTGCCCTTCTCCAGGCACAAGCCCAGAGGATCGCCCCAGCACATCCACAGAACTGCGGGGGTGTGAGAGGGAGGCAAACAAGCGTGGGCAGCAGGCAGCTGCCCCAGGACTGAGCCGGGCAGCTCAGAATATCAGATCACAGCCCAACAGAGGGGGTTGGACTCAACACGTCCAGCTGATCAGGGGGGCGGTGACACGACATAGCACCCGTCTCCCACGCCCGCCCAGCAACTCTCACCTGACCAAGTCCATGCCCAGCAGGGCCTCCTCCTCCCTAACAGGCTCCTTGGTCCACACCCCTTCATTCCCAATGCAGACGCCGTGCTCATTGGCTCCCATCTCAGCGCCCCACAGCCAGGCGGGGCGGCTCAGGATCACCGCATGGGTCCTCTCTGCCTGCTCGACCTCTATGTACGTACACTAGAAGCAGGGCAGGGGGAAGAAAGCACAGACGACTGGGTTGTGGACCTTCAAGAAAGGGGACTCCCTCTCCTTAATACAGGGGCTCAGATCCCTGTCTTTTCCACCCAAAACTGGGTCCCAAGCTCTGCCCCCCACTCTGGCACATGGTCCTCTCACCTTGAGCTTTGCCCCCCTGGCATAGGTTGCAGCAGGGAGATAGACAACTTCCTGGACCTCATCTCTAGGCCGGTCTGAATTTTTGCCAAAGATCACGGCCCGGGAGGCGGTGGCGGGAGGGAGGGCGACGAAGCAGTCGCAGGAGGAGGGCACAGGGCGGTTCTGCTCGGCCATCCTAGCTAGGAAGAGGAAGAGACAAGGTGAGTCGGGGTCACCCCGTCTCAGCCATTTCTCAAGTGGGTTTCCCTGCCCCGCGCTGGAGCAGGCCAGCAGCTGGGAGCCATCAGCACCTGTCACAGAGGAGTCCCAGGGCATCCCCCTACCCTGTTCACCCACCCAGTCGCCTCGCACTGATTCCAAAGCCGCCCGCTGCGGCCGGCAATTACGCCGTGATGCGCTGGCCCAGGGCGGGTGAGCGCCCGTGAACAGGCCAGCCGCGCTCAGGGCGGCTGGGGACTTCTCCTGCCCCGGATGACGTCATGTCCCCATGAGCTGGGTCACCCCCTCCAGCCCCGCGGGCGCCACAACATCCGACTGTAGACACCCCCAGCTGCAGAACTCACTCGCAACTGGACACCGAGTCCGGCCAACACCCCCCTCCAGGACCTTGGGCCTGCGGGACCTGTGGTCAGAGGAGCTGAACCCAGCGGAGAGGCCTGGGCAGCTTATTCCTCCACAGCTCTGGAAAGGAAACACCGGCTGAGGATTAGAAGGAAGGTTCGGGGTCCCTGCTGCAGACCTAAGGGAGGCACAAAACATCCCAGCTCCCAGTGACGGGGGGGCCCAGGAGCTCAGCCCAACAGGCCTGTGGACAAGCGAGCTTGTCCCCCGCTCAGCTGCGAAAGGGGATTTGATCCCCTGCGTGGAGCTACCCCCATCACAGCCCTGCTGCCCCCCGGCCGCCCTTTGCCAACAGGGGCTGGAGGGGAGAGGCCCTCAGGCAGACGGGCTGAATCCAGGCCAGCCGGGACCAAAAAACAAAGGCTATTTTGACTGGGATTAAAGACATTTGAGATTAAACTGTCAGAGCAGAGATGCACTAGGGGCCACCCCCATCCACCCAGACCCAAGCCCAGGGACAGCAGGGCCCACTGGCCACAGCATGCCCATGGCTCAGCCGTATCTCCCTCTCTGCAGCCCTCCCCCCCTGCTTCTTTTCTCTCTTACTCCCGACCCCCAGCCCCGAATTGCACGGGCCTAGGGGTCGCCCCGCACCTCCCCCCAACATTGCACGGTGACTGGCCTAGAGGTCTCCCCCATGCCCGCATTGCACGGGCCTGGGGGGGGTCTCCTGCACCCCCTCCCCCACATTGCACGGCCTGGGGGGGTTCTCCCCGCACCCCCTCCCCCATGCCCGCATTGCACGGGCCTGGGGGGGGTCTCCCCGCACCCCCTCCCCTACATTGCACGGGCCTGGGGGGGGGGTCTCCGCACCTGTCCAGCCTGCCTCCGCTCCGGGCTCTGCGCCCCCCGCCGCCGGGACCTTCCGCGGCTCGGAGCTGGCAGCGGCGGCGCCCTGTGGCCGGAGGCTGCTAAGGCAGGAGCGGGGCGGAGCTGGGCTGAGCACCGGCCCGGGGAGCTGGGGGAGCAGCGCCGTTTCCTGCCTTCCGCGTGCGGGACTTGAACCGGGGACACACCAGGAGTCACCCCGGGCTGGGCCGGCCCGGAGCTGGAGCTAACCGCACCGCTAGGAGGCGCCCTTGCACCCGAGCCAGCCCTGCTCCTCCTGGACCGGATCAGCCGCTACCGCCGCTCCGGAGGAACCCAGGCTACGGACTGGCTGGGATTCCCCTAACGCCCCCCCCATGGACTGAATATGGGGTCCCCTAGCTAACACCCCCTTTGGGAAATGAATGGGGTCCCCTAGCTAACACCCTCATGGACTGAATGGGGGTCCCCGAGCTAACACCCCCTTTGGGAAATGAATGGGGTCCCCTAGCTAACACCTTCATGGACTGAATGGTGTCCCCCAGCTAATATCCCCATTTAGGACTGAATGCAGTCCCGTAGCTAACACCCTCATGGACTGAATGGGGGTCCCCCAGCTAATATCCCCATTTAGGACTGAATGGAGTCCCGTAGCTAACACCCTCATGGACTGAATGGGGGTCCCCAGCTAACAGGGCAGGGATGGTCCCTCTTAGCTTAAATCTATTTTCCAGCCAACTCCTTGTTTTGCCTTTGTGAGGTCAGGGCAGTTGCACCTGCCAGAGAGACCTGTTTTCTCTTACTCCCTTGTGTCATTTGCTTTTCCTGTCTCACCCCTTTCGCTCCCCCGCACACCTCTCCAGGGTCGGTCGCACGCGTCATGCATGCCCCAGATCAGTGCATGCAAGTTACACTCGCTTGTCACGCCCGCCTCCTAGCCAGCTGACACCTGCTTCGTAACACACACCCTGGGTGAAATCCCTGCCGGGTCCGCTTGGAGACCGGATGGGAACGGCGCCCTCCTACGGCAGGCCTGACCGGGGCCCAGGGAAGGCGGGAAAGTGGCCAGAGGATGACAAACAAGAGGGCGAGGAGGAGAGAGGGTGGAGAAAGTGAGAGAGACACTCCCCGGAGAGTTGGGAGTCACTCGCTCCTTGGCCGACTCCCTGCACGTGCTCCTGTTGCTTCATCCCAGGGTCCCCTGCTCGCGGACCAGTTCTGCCAGGCTCAGGTTCCCTCCGGCATCAGCTCCGCGTCCTAGGCCGGAAACGCCTGCCAGGGCTGCAGCGGGAGACAAAGCTGCTCCCTGATTGCTGGCCCTCTTTGAGGTCAATGCAGCAGGCCTAGCCCCACGCAGGGCCCAACTGTGGGATCCCCGAGTGGTTCTGCCTTGGGGAAGGGGTGTGTGGGGGAGAGATGGTGCAATCTCTGCTCAGGTCTCCTCCAGACCCATCTTGTGGGTAATGAGGGGAAGGGGGGCTGCAATCTACAATTCAGGGACAGGGCCCCAGGCTCCCACCTCCCCACTCTCTGGGGGTCATAACACGCTGGTCAGTCCTGATTCATCCAAAGCATCTTTAATGTTGCAATGGGCCGATAGAGAGATGTAGGAGTCAGCCAGATCTGGCCTGGGGGTCCATGACCTGCCAGGTCAAAGGGCATCTGGGGGTGGGTGACCTGCTTCCTGCTACCCCTCTCCCCAATCTTATGGGGACTAGGGGCACTCTGGGAGTCACCCAGGCTTTGGCTGGGCTGCGGTTGCTGGGGTTGGCGAGGCCAGCTGTCCTGGCCGGAGCCCCCATCTGAAGAGTCGAGGGGAAGAAGACTCAGCAGTAGAAAGAGTGGGATCTAGCAAGGAAATTCCTGAGCCATGCCCAGACAGGCCGTTCCAGGCACAGACGCCCCCTTCCTCCTCCCCGCTCGCATTTGGAAATCTTCGGCTAGGAGGGGGAAAAAAAAGTTTCCAAAATTACATTGTACAATAGCTTCTGTCTCTGGCTGCGCATGGAACTGTCTCTCTTGGAGCGGACGTAAAGCAAAGGACTTCACTAATCGTTGTCATTTTTACAGGAGGTGGGACATTGTAACCCCATTGTCCTTGCCAAATTACACCCAGGGTAATTACATTCTACCTCTTTAAATTCTCCCCTGCTATTTCAATTGGTTATTGCAGTATGGTGTTGCTGTGCGCTGTTAAACCAGCTGCAGCATTCCACCCCAGAAGTGGCTGCATTTCAGTGGCAGGTAAAGCGAGCCCTGTGTCTAAAGCACATTGAGATCCTTCAGGATGAAAATCAAGATGGTTACTAGGGCTCAGCAAGAATAATATTTATTCCAGGCTGGAAAAGCCATCACCAAAATTTGCCAGCCCATGCACAAAATTGTCTCAGCCCGAGAGTGCCAAAAGTGGGACTGGTCACTAAAGAGACTTTGTGTGGCTGTCAGACAGGACTTGCCCAAGGTAAACTGAACTTTGCCAGGATGACTTATTCTTCTAGAGACACGATGATTATCATTGATAGGAGGCCCCAATCCAGATTATTGAGAGAAAGGGTCATTCAGGGCTATGGGCCCAGGAAACCTTGGTTAAGTACTGGGCTCTGACACAGAATGGCCCAGCCACTTAGGCCCATCTCCTCAAAGGTATGTTAGGATCTTCAATACCTTTGAGGATCTGAGACTTACTCGTTCTGTGCCTCAGTTTCCTGCCTGTGAAACGGGGATAATAAAGCTTCTCACTTCTTGTCTATGTGGATTGTAAACTCTTTGGGGCAAGAACTGTCTCTACTACGTGTTTGTACAGTGCCTAGCACCATGGGGCCTTGAGCTCAGTTGGGGCCACTAGGTGTTACTGTAATAGAACTACTAAGATGACTGGGGTCCCATTGTGTGCGGTGCTGTACAAACCTATAGGGAAAAAACAGTCTCTGAACTTACTGTCTGAGGGAGGCAGAAACAGGAAGGGCAGGTGCCAGGGATAGAACATACCAAGAAGTGGTCACGGGTTTGACTGGGACTCCTTGGATGTATCTGAAAGCGAGTCTCTTACTATCAGCTAGGGCTAAAACCTAGTTGGTGATTGATTTTTTTTAAAGGGTTTTAGGAAACAGCCAAGGCAAACTGACCAGGTTGCTCTCTGCCAAAGTAAGGTGTAAAAGGGATAGGGCACAGAACCTGGGCTCTGTTCCCAGCTCTGCCACTGACTGCTGTATGACCTTGGGCTAGTCCCTTCCTTTGTGCCTCAGTTTCCCTCCCCCCCTTCCTCTGTCTGCTCTCTAGGGCAGAGACTGCATCTATGTGACGGCACAGGACCCAGCGCAGCGGGATCCCAATTTTGGTTAGTGCCTGGGGATGCTAAGGTAACATGGATAAGAACATCAGACAAAGGGCCGTAAGGCCTAGAAGCTGACCCACATGAATGGGAGCCCATCAAAGCCAATCAGCCTGCAGGGAGTAGCTTGAGTCAATTTGCCAGGCGTGGCTGATGGCAGCGAAGGAGTATTTCAGTGGCTGACATTTGGATGTGAAGCGTCCCCTTTCATCATGCTCGTCCCAGGCTATGAAGCCAGACCTGTTTGGCAATGGTGAGCAATCCCTCCTACCGCTGCCAGATGACAAACCGTGTGGAATAGCTGTGGGGAAAGGCTGAGTGCTCATCTGACGTGTCCCTTCTTGAAAGGGGATGAAGGGCGAGGGTGGGGCAGCCTGTGGCTACTACTGGGTGCGGACAGCACCGGAGACAGCGGGGCGGTTGGAGAAGACCCCCTGGCTTAGTGGCCCCAGTCCTGCTCCTCTGACAGCGGGCCCAAAGGATATGCAATAGAAGGGCTCCCCTTTTCCGCTCCTCCTGGAGCGTGTTGGCATTGTCACTGTAGTTTTGCAGATCGACACAGGAAGGCGCACTGAAGTCAATGATGTTCCTTGGGAGGAGCAGGGGGGACAAACCCACATGGCTCACAGCCTAAAAATACAATACGGGAGAGGGGATCAGAACAATAGTTACTTGGGGGGCAAGCGGTATTCGAGTGCTTGGAGCCCCGTCTTTGTTACAGGCGCTTTAAGCGGGACACGGCCAGCGTATCAAACTCAGCAGAGATAGAGACCACAGCTCAGCACGTGGAAAACACACAACTTTATTATGGTATGTCATAAACATTCAGCTAAGGGTAGCATAAAATCCCTCCTTTACCTGTAAAGGGTTAAGAAGCTCAAATAACCTGGTTGGCACCTGACCAAAAGGACCAATAAGGGGAGAAGATACTTTCAAATCTGTGGGGGGGAAGGTTTTTGCTTTGTCTCTTTGTGTGGGCTCTCTTGGAGCCAGAGAGGGACCAGGGGCAGGAAAAACCATCTCTTAAAACCCTGCCTGAAATAAGATCTAGGATTACAAAAATTGTAAGTAAAGCAAGGAAAGGCATTTGATTATCTTTTGTTTTAGCTTGTGAATTTTCCCTGTGCTAAGAGGGAGGTTTATCCCTGTTTCTTGTAACTTTAAAGTTTTGAATCGGATTACCCTGTAAAGTTACCTTCCATCCTGATTTTACAGAGGTGCTTCTTTTACTTTTTTCCCCTCTCTAATAAAGTTCTGTTTAAGAATCTGGTTTACTTATTTGGTTGGTATATTATTCTCAAGCCTCCCCAGGAAAGAGGGTGAAGGGACTTGGGGAATATTATAGGGAACCAGGAACTCCAAGGGGTCCTTTTCCTGAATCTTTGTCTAACTCACTTAGTGCTGGCAGCAGTACCCATCCAAGGACAAGGAAGGATTTGTGCCTTGGGGAAGTTTTTAACCTAAGCTGGTAGAAATAAACTTGGGGGGGGGGGGTCTTTCATGTGGGTCCCGACATCTGTCCCCTGGAGTTCAGAGTGGGGAGGGAACCCTGACATGGTACAAAACACAAACCCACAAGCCATCACCCCAGGTCGATTCATAGCAGCGAAGGATCCTACTTGGTTTCCTCTGTGGGGCTCCTACGGTAACAGCTTGGGGCGGGGGGGGGGGGGGGATGACAGGAAAGCAGCCCAGTACCCAGGGTCACTAGCAGCCAACTGCTCCCCTAGCCAAACTGACCATGGGGGGGCTGGGCAGCAGCCTCTCCTGTCTCCCATGCCCCACATCAGACATTGGAAGTCAGCAAAACCTTTCTGCCACTTCCCAGGAGCAGGTACATGGCAGCGGAGTGTCATTTGTTGCCAATTCCATCCTTGTATCCTATGTGTGGACCTCCACATGGGAATGAACCAATGAGCCAGCTGGTCTGGTGTCTCATCTCCTCCCACACAGGACCTGGCTAATGGCCTATCTAGCCCAGGGGCCCCACCTTCCCGATCAGACCAATGGAACCAGCTAGTACAGCATCCCCATCTTTCGACCACATCACATCTAGCCAATAGCTCATCTATCCCGGTATCCCTGCCACACCGGATCTCCTAGCCAACTCCATCCGCAACAGCCCATCTATCTGTGTCTCCCTGCCTCACTGATCAGACCAATGGACCCATCCAATAAGAAAGGGGTAGTCAATTCTTTTTTGTCAAGGTCCAAATTTCTTGGTCAAGGTCTAGTCAAGGTCCAGACTCCAGAGAGACAATAACCAAACAAAACAACAGTAATGATAACGATAAGTAAACAACAGGGGTCCATTCAAAAAGCATCTGGACGGAGGCTGGATTTGACCTGCGGTCCACCTATTGACTATCCCTGCAATACAGTATCCCCACCTCATTACCACTTCAGATCTAACTAGTGGCCCATCTAGCCTGGTATCCCCACTCCCTGAATCAAGCCAAATAGTCTCTGTAGCCTGCTATCTCCTGGATCAAAGAAACACGCTCATCTAGTTTGGTATCCCCTGGATCAAACCAACATGCTCACCCAGCCCAGCATCCTGCCCCCAGTGGTTCAGATCAGCAGACCCTTCTATTCTGCTACCCCACCTCAAGCAGTGTCTGCCGTCAGATGCTCCTGTGCTGTATCTATGTACGTGATACTCTTCCCCCGGGGAGCGGAAATTCCCCTCGACCACCCAGCTGGGGATCAGCTTATGCCCTGATGCACAAGGTTCAAGGGCACCACCCCAGCTGGCTTGGTATTTCAGGCCTGTATGTTCCTCACCTGGGCAGCCCCCTTGCAGGGAGACAGTGGGCTAGGAGACGCTTGGACTAGCCAATTTTGGAGCACAGCACAGGCAAGCCCCTCCTGAAATCCCCACCATGCAGCAGGCTGGGCTGGCTGTGGCAGGCGGTTGACCTAGTGAGCAGTCTCTCCCCACCCAGTTTTACAGCCTTCATTGCCCCATAAATCAAAGGCCTGATGGGAGTGGCTGGGTTCTGAGCCATCCTAGCTGCAGGGAAGGAGGTGGCGGGGTGGCTGCCTAAATCCCCTACTTCCACTGTTTCCCTTCCAAACTGTTCAGCTGCCCTGGGACAGCAGAAGGCCGGCATGGACCTATCCTATACGTGGCTCTTTGGATCCAGGAACCAATTCAGATCTTTGCTTTAAAAAGTGGGATTGCCCCCAGCCACTCCAATACCTTCACCAGCAGAAGCCAGGCAGGAGCAATCCTATTAGGGGAACAGCGATTTTGCCCAACATCGATGGAGGGGGCAGGCCAGATGTGACGAGCTGAGCCCAGATGCCAAGGAATCCACCCCAAAGACCCTCGTGTTCTCAGGACCTGTTTGTGGGGCGCAGGAGGGAGAGATCAGACAGCACTGCTTCAGAGCTCCCAGGGGATGCCCCACATCAGCTCCAGGATGGAAACCTATAGCCATAAGCATGTTTAAACTGTGGTCACTGCTAACAAAGTGGTCAGGTCACCCAGCCCAACTCTCATCAGCTTCACTGGAAGATGGATCAAGCCCAGAGGATTTGTCTACACTGGGACAGTCAGGAAAACTAATCTGAATTAACTTTTAAAGTGGATTAGTTCAACTGCATTAAACCTCTGTGTGGATGGCCTTATTCAGAATTAATTTGATTGAGCTTCATTCACGTTTAACTGATGCACTTTAAATTCACACCTTTCGTTAATCCGAATTAACTACCTTCCTGAATGTCCTTTTATAGAAGCAAAGTTTGGATCCACATACAGACTTGCTCAAAGTTCAGCAGGGCTCTGGTTTACCAGAGATGGACCAAACTAGAATCATTGATGCAAACCCTACTTCTCCCAGCTCCAACTCCTGATACTGGGGGTAGGACACACAGTCTGGATCTAAACCCACATTGGTTTTGCTGCATAAATAACCAACCTAATTTGCCTAGTTATTAGCAAGAATCTAGCACAGTCTCCTTGTTACCAGCATGGACAGGGATAGACTCTAGTTAAGGTTAGAAGGTTTTGGATTTTCAGTGGTGAATACAACTAGTTGTCAATTTCTTCCTCCATCTAGAAAGTGATTTAAAAAAAAAATCTCCACTGAAATTTACAAGGAGGGAAATTTAAATACATCAGGAGCCAGCTGTATCTCTGAAGTTAAACCAGGGATAAACCAGGCCTGATTTTTTTAAACAACACAGGGAGGCAGCTGTCTATCTTTTCTGCTCTCTGTTCTATCTGGTAGTCCGTCAATTAATAGGAGGGTTTTATTTGTGGCGGATGAATCTTGATTTCTACACTTGGGACATTTGGTCTGAATTAGTTTGGTGTCCCAGTTGTTTTTGTTGTCCGTTTCCTGAGAGGGTAAAAATGCAAATGGAGAAGAATCTGAAAAAATCGGAATTATCCTTTGGAAGAGATGGTGGGTGCACTGGGACTCTGACTAAGCCAGCCACATGGACGGACATCAGAGAGGGAAAAGGTCCTTGACACCAGTCAAGGAAACGGTGCTAGAGAATGGAGGTCCAATCCTGCAGCCTTTACTCACGAGTTGTTCCAACAAGACTCAAACTTGAAACATATTTAGGCTCTTTGCCCTCAACTACCCATGAGAGGTCTCAGAATTCCTCAGCCCTTTAACAAAACCTGTCTGCAGCAAGCACAGTTCAGATCCCAGCCCAGATAGGACCAGAGACGAGCAACTGGCTTTTGAGACCAGTACTGGGGACAGCCAGCCAACTGGCCCACCAAAGATGCACATTAAATGAGCTTAGTCTCTAAGCTTCCATCCTCCCCAACTGGCAAAGCCTGGTTTCACCTTATTAATAATAATATTAATAAAATAATAATAATTAATAAAACAGTCTAAAATAAAGAGCTCGGCTCATACCCGGAGATGGGCCTGAACTTCCTCCAAACTCCAAACACTCTGGAAGTTAGAGGCTTCTTGGACTCCAAACTCCACTCTGAATCTGGCAAATTACCCCACGTTTTAATAATGGGCCAAACCATGATATCAGCTGCGAAAAATCCCCAGGCCAGATTCTTGGGTGGTGTCAATCAGTGCACTCAATGGAGGGGAGCTGCAAGACGCCAGCTGAGGATCTGGCCCCCAGAATTTTGGATCTAGAGGTTGCTGTAGCTTAAAACCTCTCCCCCAATCTCCCGACAGAAGCCCAACCCTCCACTCCCCACAGTTACATTTGCACTGGCAGAAGAGCCCGTCTTATTTGCTCGAGGGTTCTGCCGACATTTAGGAAAACAATTAGATGAAACAACTACTTCATTTAAAAAAAAAAGGGGGGGGGGTAGGATCAAGAGAGAGAGAGAAAAAAAGTTTCCTTCGGGATAAACTGGTTTAAAAATCAACAGTTTAACGAAAAAGCAAGGGGGAGGGGGATTTCTAGGGATGTTTCCCAACCCATCAGCTTCCACAGCCCAATTGATAATCTAGGCATTCAATAAATATAGCTGGAGTGCAGAGCATGGGATCAGGCTCAGAGCTGCCTGGATTCAGCTTCCAGGGCAAAACAAGACCCACCCAGCCTGGCTGCCCAGGGAGAGGGTGGTTTGACGCTCCCGTCCCTCCCTGCCTGGCCCGATTGGGCCATAGGATCGGAATCTGGCTGCTGCTGGCTCCACTGGCTTTCCAAGGCAAGGCTCACCCCCCGGGGGAGGAGCGGGTGACGGACGGATGGGAGAGGGGTGGGCGTGGGAAAGGAGCAGCTGCACACGTTGGGCAATCGTTCAAAGGCCGGCACGTTGCACAACTCGCCCAGCAGCCTCAGCGCAGCCCCCCCTGAGGCTTCCCCCCGCCGCAGAGCGCCACTCCCCACGCCCGGGTGGCTCATTGTGGGGTTTCTCCCCCGCACACCCCAGTCCCCGTGGGGCCAGTGGGTTCCCACCACGAGAAGGATCTCTTCCCTGCGGCTCGGCCCCCATCCCTGGGCATTGCCCTTGACTGGACTCATCCACCCCAACCCGGGGAAGATTGTCCTCCGGGTCCTCCCCGTGCAGCCAAAAAGCAGGAGGAGATAGAGGTCACGTGGCAGAGCCGGGAACCCCCTGGGGCAGACTCATGAGGGCCTGAACGTCCAGGGCCTCCACTGCTTGGGGTGACGCAGGGTGGGAACCCCTGTCTCTTTGGAGGATCATAACACTGGCTGCAGGGACCGAAAGCTAGGAGCGGGGCCGTAATGGCTAAACATGGGACCTTCTGGTGGAAGGCGGCGAGACAGGAGAGGCTGAGCTACCATGGGGGTGGGAGGGATTCACCCCCGCACCTAGAGCCAAGCAAGCACAATGCCCCTGACGCTGATGGGTTCCCACCTGGGGCCACCTTGTCCCCTAAACTCCATCAGCTGGGCAGCTCAGTTGAACCCCGCTCAGGGGCCTGCCACCTGGGTCTACAACACAGCAGCTGCTCAGCCTCCCATGAACACCCGGGGGGGGCAGCTCCACCTCCCCCCACCCCCACCCTGGGGTAGCGCTGGGCAGGGACAAACCACGCCGGGTCAGTAAAGACCCATGGCTCTGCCCCGCTGCAGCTTCGTGGCTGGGATTCTAAGGGCCGATCCCAGCTCGTATGTGTCCTGGGTAACGGTGGGGGTCTGTTCTTCTGCTGGGGGGGAATGGGGGGCAAAGGGGGTGTACGGGAGGAGGAAGAGCAGTGAACCCCTCTGCTCCCCCTCTCCAGGGGGTTCCCTTTGGGGTGAGCTGTTTGGAAACTAGCCTTTCCCAACCCGCCGTCCCCTTTTGGCCCCAGACGTGTCTGGACAGGTGCGGCAGAGAGGGAAGGGCCCTCGCTGCTCCGGGTCCCGCTTGCTCTTCCTTCCAAACAGCCTCCCTCCTGCCAGAAGTCGTAGCAGCACAAACCAGGGGGAGGGCGGGAGGATCCCCGAGCAAGCGGGGAAGCTTCCGCCGCCCAGATGAGCGAAACCCCCCCAGGGCAGGAGCCGGCTTCTGGGAGCTTCCCAGGCAGGGCGTCAGGGAGCAAAGGGGATCGGGCCAGGAGGGTCATTTTGCAGGGTGGAGTGCAGAGTCTGCAGCGGGGCGGGGCTGGAAGAGGAGCTGGGGGGGGGAAAGAGGGGAGAAAATGCTTGGGTGGGGGAGGGGAAAGGCAGTGGATGGGGGAGTCTGCGGGGGGTGGGGGGGACCTAAAACCACCCTCGGTTACAGCATCTTGCCTGCCTCCTGTACCAGCTGAGCCCGGAGCCCAGCTCTCCAGATTCGGATTTTGCTGCTCAGAGGGAAGGGTCTGGACCCAGGGCTCGGGGCCAGGACCCAGCCTACCCCGGAGACATCCCTCCCCCCACCACTTTGCATGGGGGAGCCCCCTCCTCCTGCCCCCTACCCCCACCCCCTCGGCACAATGCCTCAACTCAGATCCTTCAAAAGAAAAAAAAAAAAAAGGTCCCAGCCCTTAACCCCTTAATGTCCTCCCTCTTGCGGTTCGGAGACCAGCCCCCGGGCCGGACCCTCCCAGCCCCCCGTGGGAGGAGAGGCCCCGTGCCCCACGCACCGAGATTGCATACTTCCCTCCTACAGAATAAATAGCTTCTTGCTCAGAGCACACCGCCACGTACGCCCCGGGGCCACGGCCCAAAGCGCGGCCCCGCCAAGGGAGACCCTGCGTCAGGGAGGGAGAGTCCATCCTGCGGTGACGGAGAGAGGAGGGGGCGTCTCGGCGGGGGGGAAGAGGCTCAGTTGGGCTGGGTCACGGGGCTGGAGCTGCCGGCCTCGGGCTCCCTCTTGCCTTTCCCCGGCGGGTCTGCCCCGCCTTTGCCCTCCCCCTCCGCTCCCTCTTTGGCCCCCTCGTGCGTCTTCACGTGCTTGCTGAGGTGGTCGCTCCTCACGAAGACCCGGCTGCACATGGGGCAGGTGAATTTCTTGGTCCCCGTGTGGGTCTGGAGATGCCGCTGCAGCTCGTCGGAGCGGGTGAAGCGCTTGCCGCAGAAGAGCCAGTTGCAGACGAAGGGCCGGTCCCCGCTGTGCCAGCGCAGGTGGGCTTTCAGGTGGGAGGTCTTGGCATAGGCCTTGCCGCAGCCGGGGATGTGGCAGTTATGCAGATGCTTCTTCTTGGCCCCGTCCGGGCAGGGCCCCACCCTCTCGGCCTCCTGGCAGTTCGGGCAGCGGCAGGCCGCCTGCCCGGCGCTCCGGGGCACCGAGCGCCTCGAGCTCTTTGCCCTGGCGGTACCGTCCACAGCCTGCTCGAGAACGTGCGGCTCCGGAAGCGAGGCGAGCAGCTTCGGCCCTTCCTGGCCCATCAGGTGCTGGGCCGAGGGCAGGAGGTGGTGTGGCGGGCCACAGAGCTGGTGCTCAGCGGAGCTGTACCCCCCCAGCACCGGCTGGAGTCCGCCCGCGGGGCCAGGGGCTTGGAGGCCGCCTTGACCCGGCGACAGCTCCATCCAGCTGGATCCGGCATGGAGGTCCCACCAGGGATTCACGCCGCCATCCTCGGCGGCGTTGCCGGGGTGCGAGGGCCTGAACCAGGGCTCGTAGGGGTGGGCCATTTCGGGAGGCGGCTGCAGGAGCTTGGAGTACGCGCCAGGGGCCAGCAGGCTGTCACCATCCAGGTCTAGCCTCGAAGAGCCATGCAGATCGTAGCCGGGGGCGGCCGCGAACTCCACCCCGGAGCCCACCAAGGGCAGGTGCTGGAGCTCCGTGGACTGGAGAGGGGAGGGGAACTCGCCGCCCGCCTCGGAGCTGGTGTGGGGCTGGTAGGGCTGCAGGGGCTGCAGGTCCAAGTGCGGGGAGGCGACACGCGGCGTCTCTGAGCGCTGATTGCCAAGAGAGCCGCAGACGGCCGTGAGCATTGCCGGACTCCAGAGCGGGGCCGCAGCTCCGGCAGACCTGGAGCAGGAGAGAGAGAGGGAAAGGAAGGGGTCTGAGACAGGAGTCACGCTCGTTCCCCCCCCACGCAATTAACCCTTTGCTGCTTTCCCTAGGAACTGGCCCTAGTTTCCCTTAAACTGTGGAGCTAGAGATGGGTCTGGGCCAGGTCATTGTTTCACCAGGGACTGGGATCCTGCCGAGCCCCTCTCTGCACCGAGCTCGGCACAGGACGCCAAATGCATCCCAAATGTAACCCCACTGATTTCAGTGGATTTGCATCCAGGATGAATCTGGCCCAGAGACTGCTCCTATCTCATATGGCTGCGCCACCACCTGCCCAGAAACCTGACAGAGGACACCAGGACAACCACAAGACCTTGGTTTTACATATTATTTGTATTCCCATAGCCCCTAGAAGCTCCGGACTGTGTGGCGCTAGGCGCTGTACAAACACAGACCATAAAAGATGGTTCTTATCCCAAGGAGCTTACAGCCTAAGGCACTTGTCTAGGGAGTTTTTCAATCAGTAGATCTCAAAGGTCTGTATCATTATCCCCATTTTACAGATGGGGAAACTGAGGCATAGAAAAGGGTAGTGACTTACTGAAGGCCAGTGGCAGAGCTAGGAATAGAACCCAGATCTCCGAGTCCCCATCCCTTGCCCCTGACCCTAGCCCTAAGGGCTGATGCCCTCCAGCTGGGAGGCGGTCTAGTTGGGTCATTGAATCAGGGAAGGAGAGGTGGACAGGACAGAACATGAGCTTTTCACCCTCATCATCCTGTTGGAGTCAGTGGAAAAGTTCAGGTTGATTTCAACAGGCTCTGGCTGTGAAACACACGGCAGGTGGCGCTAAGGATCCGGAAGCACCAGACACCCTGAAGGATAGATCAGATGCTGCTCCCTATCCCCTTACAGCTCCCCTCGGTCCACAGAGCCCCCAAGCTGCCCAGCCCTGTATGGTCCTGAACAGCATCTCAGCTCTGCATCTTCCCCTAGCGGCTCTGTGTGCCGTCCAGATGGCCAGGATGTTTTTGAAGGTATTTTAGAGGCTCCTAAAAAAGGAGGGGGGGGTTGCAGATTTAAGTATAGTTTAGTCTCTGTTCCTAAAAGGCCCTCGGAGACAGGCCCCTCTAATAGGCAGCTTCTGGAAGGTGGATTACAGTAATTACTGTCTGATTGTCTGCGCTGCTGGATGAAAGAGGCTCCAGCTGCATTCTGGAGCACCTCTGAGCTGGGCCTGGGGTGGCAGGGGTGTGGGGACACCGGATGGGATATTTATAGCCTTGTTCGCATGGCTCCGTAGAGGGCCCCGGAACAGGCCTGCGGCGCTGCTCGGCTCGTTGGGCCCATCCCCGCGGGAGTGGCGCTTAAGAACACAGGAGCTGGTCGGTCAGGTCTGGACCATCCCTAGGAGTTGGCCCATCGAGGTATCCTGCCTGGGGCAGCGGCCAATCCAAAGCAAGCCAAACCTTGCCCCCATCCCCACCCTCCATAAGGCAGCTGGCAAGTCGTGCAGTGTCGTGCACAAGGAAAAGCAGAGAGGATTCCTCACTGACCCTTGTGACTAGCCCTGAAACTGCAAGCGCCGGCCAGCGAGGCTCCATCGCTCAGGATACGAATGCTGGGGTCTCCCCAGGCAGACGAGGCCCCCGCCCTCTTATGGGGGAGGGCCGAGTCCCTGACTGAAGTATAAACAATCGCCAGCTTGCCCATTGACCCTACTGGATGGATATCAGAATTGCTCAGCTGTGTGCCATAGACCCAATACTGCCATGGGTCTTTGTAGCTCAAGTGGTCCTGGCTCTGTCTTTTGAAGCTTCTGAGAGCTGCCCCAGCTGACGGGTTGTGATGTGCAGCAAATGGACAATGGGGAAGTGCTAAGGGGACTGGGATGATGCCGGGTTAGCAGTAGATGTAAAGAGAAGCTCAGCTGTCCCACAGAACAGAACATCACTGCATTGCATCACTCACAAGGAGGCCGCCAGAATGTAGGTTACCCTTTGCTGCAGAATATACAGGGCCATGACTTTAATCTTGGGGCATGGCCTCCTCCCTTTCCCTTCCGTATAGCTAATCCCAGGGAGGGAGGGAGGGACACCAGCTCCTTCTAGGGGACAGTTCCACTGGGTTGGTCCAACCTGGAGCTCAGCTGTTCTCCAGCACCAACCTAACTCCATGCAGCCGGATGCCAGCGTAGCGATATTGGCATGAGCGCTGCATCAAGCCCATGGGCATTTCACAGGCCTCAGCTCTCTCTCTCTCACATACTTATCTGGCCACTGTACAACCAGAGCATTTCACAGTCCAACACATTTATCCCGAGAACATCCCTGCGAGGGGCAATTGCGGGACAGAGAGATTTAGTGACTTGCCTGCACAGGAAGCCTGCCCCAGAGCAGAGAAGTGAACCAGGGTCTCCCAATGCCCTAACCATTGGGCCATCCATCCTCTCACATGAGGCAGGCCAGTGGCCTTTGCTCTGGCACCAGCTGTCCTTCAGCGCTCAACAGCCGTGGGCCGTCCGACTGCTGGTCAGGAGAGATCTGTGCAGTGGTTTAGAACCCTTCACCAGAGGCCGCTGCTTGTCACCACCCCCAAACCACCCAACTCCGCTCCCCTCACCCAACACCCCCCCGCCCCGAGTTCCCTCTCTCTTCCCCACTGCACTAGCAGACTGGGGGCTGCAGCAGTGACGCAGAAGGCAGCCTGGGGTCCGTCTGGGCAACAGTGCCAGGGTAACGAGCAGGAGCCTGGGGTCCTGATGGGCGCACTGGGGAATTAAGGGGTCAGTTTAACACCCCATGGGCAGATCTCTGGGCAGCCAGTGCCCTGAAATTCATCAGGGTCTGGAAAGTCAACTGGGAATCGAGAGGATTGTTAAATTGCGGCCAGTGCCCCCACAGCACCATTTGCTGCCCCGGGGCGGCCACTGCAACAAAGTAGTGATCCCAGGCAGCTGGGACACAGAGCCTACAGCTCCCACTGCCCCAGATGATAGGCGGGCAGGAGTCCTGTCCTCCCTGTAACCACGTCAGCGCCCCTTTCAGCAGCTCGCTCAGGGCCTATCTGACTGTCCTGGGGCTGGAGGCACCAGCCAGCCCTGCCGGGCGCCACAGCAACCAAGATCAGGGTTCAGGGCCTGCATTGGGTCCCACGGGATCCCCATTTGTTTCTCAGGATCCCAGCCGGTGACTCACCCTGCCGAGCTGCGGAAACCCCATTGGGGCGAGGCGCCCCACCCCAATGTCGAAATCCACCTGTCAGGACTAGCTCCCCACCCCCAAGTTTCCACCAGGAGCGGTACCCAGCCTCTTCCTTGGGGCACAGCCCTCGCTTTGCTCTAATTGTCTCCTGCCCCCAGGAGTCTTGCTTGGCCTTTGTACCCTGTACCCCATCTCTCTCCCCCGCTTGGCAGCTCTCCATTCGTCCTGCCCACATGCACACTCCCAGGCCTCCCCATAACCTTCCTCATCTTCTTGCTAATGACCATTCGCTGGAGAGCCAATCCAGAGAGCCCAGCACCACACAGGAGAGTCCTCTCTGCAGAGTTGCTTCCTCACCCTCAGGCCATGGGATGCTGGAAAATCCTGACTCCATTTGGACAGAACCAAGGGAAACCAAAAGGTCCATTCACCTTACTCTCTCCGTTTCTTGGCCTAACACACTGCTCTCCCCACTTCCCCCTACCCTGCCCTGCCCTGCATTGTTGCGGACAATTCCATGCTGATTTGCACATAAGATGACATGGAGGGGTAGGGGTGGGGGGTGAGAGAATAGGGCAAAGACAGCCCTGACAGCAGGAAAGCATGGAGAAAAATCCACAGACACACCAAGAGAAGGTGTCCTGGAAGGAGGATGTGTGCACCAGCCCCAGATGTAAAGAGATCAAGAACGGTGCAGCTCCAGAAATGGTCGCTACTAGCATCCTGAACTTTCCCCATAACACCAGCACAGCTGATGGGAGTTTTCTATCCCCTTTCTCATGCATTGTCCCCCACAGATCCTCTCACCGAAAGGACCCGCAGTAGTGTTAATAGGGACACCCAAACTCAATTAAAAACAAAACAAAACCACACCATGGGAAAGCTTCCCCCTGGCCCCGTTGTTATAAGTAATGCCCGGGGGGCGGGGGGGAAATGTGCTTATGTGAGAGTTGGCCAAAACACTAGGGACTGAACCAGTGACCTCCCGAGCTAGAAGCAGGATCTACGAGAGCCAGAACTAAAGAGACAGGCCTCTCTAGCTAGGGGGCTGAAATAGTTGGACAGTGTCTGGGGATTGGCACAGAGAAGGATTTATAGCACTCACTCTCCGGTGGGGGACACTCAGGGCCATCCGAGCAAATGGATGTGACAGAGATCAGAGGAGAAAATACATTGCTCTGGTTTTTCCCTTGTTTGTTTACAGCCTCTTTAACTTTGTGTCCAGTCAGTTTCATGGCTTCCCCCTGGCTAGTCAATTTCCCCTCTTAGTTTGTGTGGGTCTCTCTCATCCCAACAGGAGAGGGGGAGAGCAATTATTGTACAGACAGCGAGATGGGGACAGGCCCAAAGCCTGAAGTTATTTTTGTTTCAGCTTCAGAAACTGACTAGAGTTCACACTGACAGTGCCTGGCTGAGCAAATAGGTTCCTGGTATAGTTGGACTCAGGACACCAAATCCAATTCTCTGCCCACCCACAAACTCTAGGGTTCAGAAGCGAGTCCAATTCTCCATCAGCCTTAACCCAAAGAACATTCTTTCCCCCACATTTTGGCGAGGAGGTGGAGCTGGGCGTGGAATGCCCTCCCAGAGGGCATTGCTCCAATGCCATCTTTAGCTCCTTACCCAAAGGCTCCATGATGCTGACCATGCTAGGGCTCTGGACCAGGTTTGAAACACACTTACAGCATAGAGTGACTGTATGTCCACACCCAACAAAAATCACAACCCCACCCCTCCGACCAGGTTGCGTGAGAGGGTGGGGCCCCAGCACACAATCCTCGCTGGCAGAGTGGCTTAAAGAGTAACTCTTCCCACCCCACTCCTCCAGTCCAGCATGGACAGGGAAACTGCACTACAGCCCTGCTAACTACAGCCAGGCCCAGAACCTGCCGTCAGCACGCTTGAGGCCAGACAGGGCCCTACAGAACAGGGTTTAGCTTGCTTGGGTGAAGCTGATCTCCTGGACAAAGGCTCCATGGACCTTCCACCACCAGGGATGGGGAGGCAACAATGCCTAGAAAAAGCAAAGGCAGGGGGAGGGAACCAACCAAGGAGCCGGCTGGGAAGGTGCCCAGGATGCCGATATGATCTAGGCTGGCTTCCACAGAACTGAGCAGGTCCAGGTGCTGATGGGGAGGGGTGTGTAAAGGGTTAACACCATGCTGGGGGTAAATCAGGAGAGAAAGAAGATCCTGCCCCTGCACTGAACATTTCAGCCACCAAGTTGCCCTAAGCCCCATCCTGAGTGGTGCTGAGAGCCCTCAGGTCTCTCGGACATCAATAGCCACTTGAGGGCACGTGGGGTCTCTCAGGAGAAGGCCTGCAAACAACTGCTGGACTCCCTTGCCAAGCCTACTTAACCCCACAGCGGGCCAGCAGCTGGGGACAGGAACAGATGGGGTGCCCTCTCCACTCGGAGTCACAGGCCAGGGTCCCTTCCCCCATGGCATAAACAGATTTGGCCAAGCAGCCCCTCGGAGGGCTCAGTGCCCAGCCCTGCAGGATCCACCCCGGCCTCCCTCCCTGGTGAAATGTGCAATTCAGTGGCTCTTTCTTGCAGGACTCAGACAGGCTCCGACACCCCTCCCCCTCCCCGGTAAGTCGTATACATGTACACAGCCTCCACAAACACGGGTTCCCAGATCCCCAGGGATGGCTCCTGCCGGGATCCAGAGCTATCACCAACAAGCCAAGCCCTGCCAGCACGGGGCTCCGGTTAACGCCAAAGGGTAGCAGAGTCTGGGGGAGAACTGAACACAGGGGCCATCAAAGCCAGGTGGAACGCCGCATGGTAAAACTGCTTAAGAAGCCCTGAAAGGGCCCGATCTCACTTAGGACCAGGCTAGGACTCTGTGTGGCCAATTTCAGCATAAGGGGGTTTGGGGGACACAGGGAGCGGTCTAATCCCCATGCCAAGGACCCAGCGCAGGCATAAGGCAAAGCAAGGACTCTTCCTGTACCAGCTCTCTCTAGGATGGTGGATGTCACACCTGGGGGCAACTTGTCACCTCAGTGGCACATGCACAGAGGCGGAATAATCCCCCTGATTTCCCGGGAGTCATTCCGGATTGACACCGGCGTGACTGCAGGGAAATCAGACCCTCCTTCCAGTTCTACCCTTGGTTAACAAAGCAGAGCCCCCACCCTCCTGGCCAGGTCACTAACACATGGCCTCTGATCCTGGCTTTGCGTCCCCAGTGTGCGGTACAGACTAATCAGTGGGGCAGGGAGGGGACCAGGCTTCTTACCCCAGGAGAGTTAGAAACATTTTCCCCCATCCCCAGGCAGGACAAAACGTTGAAATCTTGACACTTTTTGTGAACACAGGGGACAGGTCAGTCATTTTGAAAAGTTTGGTTTCAGTTTCAGCTTTATAAAGATGACTTTAACTTAGCACATATTTTTGAAATAAAATCGCTCTTTGAGCCAAAGCCAGGAGCGGGTTCATTCAGAAAACGCCACCATTTCCAAAAATTAGACCTCCAAATCGGTTTTCAACACAGAAAATTCATCAAAACCAGCCAGGTCTGGTGAGCACTTTGGGGTTTGACAGGTCAACAGTTTCCAGAAGAAAAAAAAAGTGTGGACAAATTCCTGACCAGCTCTGCTAATAAACCCCTCAAGCCTCCTCCCCTGCACCCCCTGAGGAAAGTCCAAGAGGCACGAGCACCATTTTACAAGTGGGGAAACTGAGGCACAGAGCAGCGCCTCGCCTGGGCTGGGACTGGAACTGGAACTGGGCAATCCTTGGCTGCCCGTCCTGAGCGCAGAGCACTTCGCACGAGGCGAGAAACCAACAAGCTGCAGGTGACCGGCTTTGAAGATGGGGGTGGCGGGGAGCCAAGACCATCTCCCCTTCCATCGATCCAGGCCAGGGGTCCGATCCAGCCCTCACTGAAGTCAACCACAATCTTCAGTGTGGGGCGGGGGCTGGATTGGGCCCAATCCTGCCAGCTCAGACCGGAGGCTGGATTGAGTTAATACCAACCAGCCCCAGCCGGCAGCCGCCTCTGCGGGACACCCTGAGCCCCAGCAATGCCCCCTTAGCTTCCAGAGAGGAGAGGGGAGGCCCTCGGAGGCCCTACCCGGCCTGAGGGAAGCTTGTCCCACTCCAGATCCCCCCCCCCCCCGGAGCGACTCACTCTCCAGCAAACCCCAAGTTGCATCCCGGCTCCCCGTGCATTGCGGGGTCTGCCCTGGCGTAGCTACCGCCGTGTGCGGGACGGGGGCTCACCTGGGGGCCCCGCGCCCCTTCTCCCACCCCCGCAGGAGCGAGCCGGGCCAGCTGGCCGGGGAAGCAGCAGCTCCCGGGGCCGGGGCTTCAGTAGCAGGTGCCCCACGACGGGAGACGGAAGGAGCCGGTCCCGAGGCCTCTGCCCACCCGGCTCCCGGGGGCGCTGAGCGCCCCTGGACCACACCTGCTGGGGGGCCGGGATCGCTCCCCCCCAGGGGCCGCTGCCCCCCCAAGCGCCAGCGCCGCGGGCCGCTGCACCCCCGCCCACCCGCGTTAGCATCCGTGGGGAGCGCGCCCCGGGGCCGACCCACGAAGCCCAGCTACCTGCGGGTTCAGCGGGGCCCGGGGGTGCCGCGATCTCCCCGCGGAGCCGTCCTCATCGGGGCGCCCGGCCCGTCCGTCCGCCCGCCCCTCGGGCAGAGCCCCTCGGCCGCTGGCCACTGCCGGTCCCCGCAGCCCGTGCGGAGCGAGCGAGCGAGCGCAGGTGAGCGGAGCGAACCCGCCCTGACTCACCGCCGCGCTCGGCTCGGCTCGGCTCCGCTTCCCTCCCGGCCCGGCTCCGCCCACCTACCTGCCCCGGCGGCTTTTAACCCTTCCCGGCAGGGCCGGCGCCGCTGACACCCGGCTCCGGCCGGCCGGCAGCCCACACGCAGGGCGGTTACAGGGGAGAGACCGGCCCCAGCGCTGGGCTCGCTCCAGGGGCCGGATCGCGGGCAGGGCGACGAACACGTGCTTTGGCCACCCACCCCAGCCCGACCCACCGGGATCCGCCGGCTCTGGGGCGCTTGGGGTGGTAACTAGAGTCAGGCCTGATTCTTAGCGCCTCTGGAGGGGTGGCCACTGGATGCCCGGGCCGGTCTGTCGCCTCCCTGTCTAGTAGAGAGCCAGTGCTTCGTAGCAGGGACCCAGCCCCTTCTGTTGGCAGGGCAGCCTGCTCAGCACACCTGTAAAAAGAGAGCCAGGGAAGGGAGGGAGGGATGGATGTGGGTACATGGGGATGGATAGATAGATAGATGGACATGGGGCTAGAGAGGTGTGGGTGCCTGGGGACAGATAGATGGATGGATGGAGGACAGATAGATGGATGGATGGAGGCAAAGAAGAGGGACCAGTGTAAAGGATAGATAGATAGATAGATAGATAGATGATGATTAGATAGATGTGGGTGCGTGGGGACGGATAGCTAGATAGGTGTGTAGGGGGCCAGATAGATAAATGAGTACATGAGAATAGATGAGGCAAACAGAGAGAGATCTGAGAGATCAAGTAGAAGAGATAGCTCGGGGAGATCAGATGGCTAGATTAGACCCATGGTGCACGCCTGACAGCTACTGTCATTCCTGGCGGATTCTGGAGAAAGCCCCAAAGCGAAACACGGCTGACCCCATTCCAAACCCTGCTCCGGGTCACCCGGAGGTCACGGGAGGGCACTGCGAACTGGAGAGACCTCTTCCCTCTCTGAACTTTGTTGACTGAGTTTGTGGACCCAGAGGGACGTTGCCATTTGAATACAAGGGCGCACACCCTGTCCTTTCACCAGCCCTCCTCCCACCTCCCGCAGAACCCACTGGTGGTAGATGCAATGCAAAGAGCTGCTGCCCTTGGTTGGGATACATCTCACCAAGGGGGCCGTATTGGCTGTTTGTGGGTCATAGCACTGAGAGGCACCTGCAAATCAGGCGTCCTGATTTAGGAGGGACAAGTCTCTGTGGTCAGGAATATTGGCCATTCCCTACCCCGCCCCTCCAAAGACCATTCCTGGGCCCTGATCAAAGCTCACGGAGGTCAGCCGGGGTCTTTCCATTGACTTCCATGAGTGCTTGTCAAACACTCACGGGGCTCCAGGCAGGGGTAAGTGGGAGAAGTTGTCTGGCCTGTGCTATACACGAGATCAGACTCAATGACCAAATGGTCCCTTCTGGCCTGAAACTCTGTGAATCTGTCAGACCGGGCCCACCGGCTGGTGCACATCAATAGAATGAACAGCCATGTCCCTGCTTTCCTCTCCGAATGTCCCTGTTTAAGGATGGCGAGCCCTGGCAGCTGGGCTGGAAAAGACCTCTTCGATCACCGGGATCATCCACTTCGGGAGGAAGAGCACTATAGGGCAGAGAGCAGACTGTAACCAGACTATAACAGGGTTCAAAAAAGAACTAGACAAGTTCCTGGAGGATAGGTCCATCAATGGCTATTCTCCAGGATGGGCAGGGATGGTGTCCCTAGCCTCTGTTTGCCAGAATGGGTGACAGGGGATGGATCACTTGATGATCACCTGGTCTGTTCATTCCCTCTGGGGCACCTGGCACTGGCCATTGTCCGCAGACAGGACACTGGGCTAGATGGACCTTTGGTCTGACCCACTGTGGCCGTTCTTATGTTTTTATGACTTCCTATTAATGGAGGGTCGACTTGACTCCTCCAGCCTACCTCCGAGCTGCCCAGAGCATCCTGTCTTTATGGAATACAAAAAGTGTGTGTCTCTCATTAGACCAATAGACTGGGAGCGCTTTGTAGCAGGGACCATCACCATGGCCTTCTGTTTGTACTCTGAAGTGCCGAGCACACTGAGACAGATAGCACCTATTCATCTTTAATATTTTTGCTGAGTAGCACCTAAAAGCTCAATCTAGATCAGGGGTGGGCAAACTTTTTGGCCCGAGGGCCACATCGGGGTTGCAAAACTGTATGGAGGGCCGGGTAGAGAAGGCTGTGCCCCCCGCAAACAGCCTGGCCCCGCCCCCATTTGCCTCCTCCTACTTCCAGCCCCTAACCACTCCCCGGGACCCCACCCCCTATCCAACCCCCCCATCCCCTGTCCCCTGACAGCCCCTCCCCCTAACCACCCCCCAACCTCCGACAGGCCCCCCGGGACTCCCACGCCTATCCAACCCTTCCTGTTCTCCATCCCCTGATGGCCTCCCCGCAGAACCCCCAACCCATCCAACGCCCCTGCTCCTTGTCCCCTGACCACCCCCTCCTGGGACCCCCCTGCCCCTTATCCAACCCCCCTGCTCCCCACCCCATTACCATGCCGCTCAGATCGCTGGCGGTGTGGCGAACTGAGGCTGCGAGGGGAGGGGGGACAGCAGGGGAGGGGCCAGGGGCTAGCCTCCCCGGCCGGGAGCTCAAGGGCCGGGCAGGACAGTCCCGCTGGCTGGATGTGGCCCACGGGCCATAGTTTGCCCACCTCTGGTCTAGATAACACTTAGTTCTGCCATGAGTGCAGGGGACCAGAGTAGATGACTTCTCGAGGTGCCTTCCAGTCTCTCTCTCTCTCTCACACACACACACAGAGCCAGGCCTGTAGAGAGAAATTTGGGGCCCCACTACATCCAGTTTTCTGGGGCCCCATGCTCTCCCATTTCACTTTATTTACACAGACGCTACAGATTTGGAGGCGGGGGAGCTCTGAGCTCAGGGCCCCAGTACAATTGTCCCCCCTTATTCCCTCCTTTCGTCAGCCCTGCACACAGCCCCTGCCCCAAAGATCTTGCAGTCTAATAAATCCTAAACTCCAGCATCAATAACTCTTGATGTTCTGGAAATCCCCCTGCTGCGGGGATAGGCTCTGGTGTGGATCTGTAGCTAGGAATCAAGCCCTTTCATGCATCCCAGAAGCACCAGACCTTGGTGTTCTCCTCCCATGTACGTAACCCAGCGCTGGCTTCTAACATGAAAAAGATGGTTCCCAGGGAACCCCATGGGAAGATGAAAGGCTGTCGATTCCTGTGAACTGGTGACAGATCTGCAGCCAGGAGGCCCACCGCTCTGTGGAACCCCCTGAGATGTGTCAGTAATGGGAAAGGACAGGCAGCGGCCGACTGTCCCCATCCAAAGCCGGGCAAGGCTCAGGCTGGCACTCGGACCTGGCCCAGGGGTCACTCTGTTCCTGCACGGAGGGGAATTTCAGGATTAACCCTTTCACTGTGCTGTTCCTGAGGCTGAAAATGGGGAATTTGTTTACCACACCTCGCTAGGGGCTATGCCCCTCTAGATGTATGGCCCACTGGGCTGGGATTCAGGACTCCTGGGTTCTCTTCCCAGCTCTGCCAGTGGACAATCATGGGCAAGTCACTCTCTCCCCCTCCCAGCCCTTGTCTATTTGGACCCTTTGGGTCAATGAATGTCTCCTACTAGCACAACTGGCTCCTTGGCTGGAGCCTTTAGGCCCTACTATAATATAAATAACGACATCAAGCGCAATAGAAAATATAGGGCTGCTTTGACTCTTACGCCACGTTAATCCCCTGGGAGTTTCCCCGATTTACATGGCTCTCACATCAATCTGGCATGCTGTCTCCTGGTTTCAGTTTCAGCCCCCAGTTTAGTTCTTGGCTGCCTGGGCAGCTGAAGCAAGGGAACAGCATTCGTTAAGTGCCCTGGACGTGATGGGGACTAGGCGTGGCCATGTGTCACGCATCGCTGAAGGTGTGTGGGGCTGTACAGTGGCTAAGGTGTGGGAAGGTATGGAGGTTGAATTGCAGACACTAAATTACATGGCCTGTAGAAGGGATTAGTCTGGCTCTGGAAAGGAGCACTCGCCTTCTTCTCCTAATCCCTTGCGTTTCTAAAATGCCTTTCATCTCAAGGAGTGTACAAGAATCGCTTCCCCACTCGCTGAAATGCAGCCCCTCCTGGAGAGGCGCACGCCGACTATAACAGCTGCACCTGCAACACACGGCCGCAGTTTCGGACGGGCGGCTCCGAAGGGTCCCAGCTCCAATGGAGCCCAGCTGGGGAATGCACAAGGCAGAAGCAAATACCCACATCGGGATTGAATATCCCCGCTTTTGCAGGGGCTCAGTTTTAGGTCTCACACAAAATATGCACCCCAGGAACCTGGGCTAGATCTTTGAGTTCAGTAGCAGTGAGAAGAGCGCCATCTGTAGGTTCACCAGCATCCCGTCCAGCAGCTGGGAGTTCCACAGGCCTCTCCCATCCAAACACTGAATCCTGCTTAGCCCACGAGACCCCAAAGCAAGAGAGGGATAGGTATTCCTAACGCCATTCCTGCCCTCCCCTCAGGGCTGTTTATACCTAGAGCAGCACCCTACAGAGACTCCAGAGAGTTTCCCATCCACGCAGGACTTGCTGCTCTGGGGAGGTGCAGGGCAGAGTGCTGTGGGCCAGGTGGGGGATCCCCGCTTGTGGTGCGGAGAGACAGTCTCAGGGAGGAGGAGAGGTCCCTGCGCTTGCCAAATCCTTTGTGGAGGAGCTTTTAGTTTAATCCCAGAAGCTCTGTCCTGGCCGGTAACAGCTCCAAGGATCCCACAGGTAACAGCTCAGTGATCCCACAGGAAAGAGGATTGCACCTCGAGGGAGCAGCTGTGGGGGCTTCCGCTCCCTGGAGAGGGTGGTGTGGTGGAGTGGGGGAAGGTCTTCCTCTCGCCGGAGGGGAATAAGGCTCAGGAACTGGCTCCGATCTGTGTTGGTAGATGAGTCCCTCCCTGCCAGCGGCATCATGGCACTTGGCACGGGCCAGGGCACTGGTATGAGGAACCCCACAGACCCACGCTTTCCTTGGCCTAGCTTGCTCAGGTACCAATACCAGGGAAGACATGGCAGCACGGGCTTGGAATGCCAGAACGTAGCCAAGGTTCTTCGTGGTTTGTGGGGCACATCACTGCTATTTTCAGCCGTACCAGCTAGACCAAAGCTGGAATGGGGGCGTCTTCCCATGCCACAATCCCACCTCCCATTGCCGTGTAGACATGCCATAACAATGGGTCACTGCGGGGGAAAGGCTCAGAAGCAGACCTGGCTGGAAGTTTGTCATTGTTTTGATGAAAAAGGCCATTTTAGTCTCAATCAAAACGTTTCGAGCCATGTGTGTGGATTTCAACAAAATTTCATTAAAAAAGGCCCCACCTGGACATTTTCACCGTGGGAGGTCTCAGTTCTCTTTGGGAAATGAAATGCCTGGCTTGTTCATATAAAAATACATTTTAAAATCATTTTAAAAGGTTGGAAACTGAACAAAATGTTTCAGCTTGATCGAAAGGAAACATTTCCATCAATCCAAAAGGAGATTTTTTTTTTTCAGAATTTCATTGTGTGGGAAATTTGGAGGAGGGGTTGATCCATTTTGGAACAGCAAAATATGTGAAATCATGGAATTTTCCACAAAACAGAAAATCTGGTTCCGGTCCAGTTCTAGTCATTATGACCTTTTTCAGGTGGGGAAACTGAGGCACAGAGCCAAAAAGGGGCTTGCTCTAGGTCACACAAGGAATCTATGGCGAAGTGGGAAACAGAACCCAGGAGTCCTAACCCCCCAGTCCATTGCTTGAACCCCCTTTCAGAGCTGTGAACAGAGCACAGGAGTCCGCTCTCCATTCTGTATTTGCAGCCTGGCAGGACGCACCACGCCAATGCGAGGGGAACACGATGATTTATCTGAGGACACTTTGCTAAGGGACAGAGTGAAGAACAATTCAAGGTTGTTGATGGAGTTCACAGAGCAGCTGCTGACAGAGGAGTGCTCCTTCTGGGCCCGAAGAACAGGCACTGACTGGTGGGATTGCAGCGTAATACAGGTTTGGGACGACGAGAAGTGGCTGCAGAATTTTCGGATGTGAAAGGCCGCAATCCTGGTTCCACGTGCTGAGCTTGCGCCAGCCCTCCAGTGCAGGGACACCCAAATGAGAGCTGCACGGACAGTGGAGAAGCAAGTGGTGATTGCCTTCTGGAAACTTGCGTAGATTGTAAACTCTTCGGGGCAGGGGCCATCTTTTTGCACTGCGTTTATCCAGTACTTAGCACCGTGGGATCCTGGCCCCTGACGGACTCTCCCAAGGGCCACCCCAATCCAAATAAAACAGCATTTCATGAACTGTGCCCATGCAGCCCTACTGATATGCAGCCACCTCTGGGGAGGAGCAGTGGCTCGCAACCAGTGCTCAGAGAGAGGGATTCAGCTCCTCTAGTTCAGAGGCAGGAATGGCTGAGTCATCCCTGGCAACACTGGAACCAGGGAGATGATGGTTTGCAGACCTGGTGTCTTTTGCTTTCACTACCACTCCACACCACAGGCAAATGCCATCCTTGCAGCCAGAGGGTCTGCACCAGGGATCAACACAGCCCAGTGGTCAGCAATCGGCATGAGGATACCCCTGCTCCCAGCCTGGGAGCTTTTCCAGGAGTCACTGAGAAGAGATGGGGTCAGAGTTGCTTTCCCATCCCTAGCACTCAGAGCCTGCCAGGGCCACCCAGCTGGAGTAAATAACGTTAATGAGGGAGAATCAACGTGGGGGCATTTCCTCCCCGAGACACCGAGCAGTGCCTTGAAATTACAGCTAATTACAGAGCCCATTTGCATAAATTACAAGGCGAGAGGCAAATTCCTTCAATCTCTCCCATGTGCTGAGGCAGCAGGTTCCGCGCCTGCCGTTCGCTGCACCAGGCCGAGAGTGAGCCCCGCTGAGTCTGGGTGGTGCCCCAAAGGCTTCTTCGGCTCACCTGGAGGACGGGGTCAGAGGCAAAGCCAGATTCGTGGAGCTACCAGCTGAGACGAGACAAGCTGAATTGGGATCTTTCCACAGCGTAGCAGTGTCTCCATTCTTCACACTCGCCAAACCCGGCCCTCTCGGACCTCGGACGTCCCTGATCCCCGCATTCACCATCCCCAGATGTCCCTGCTCCCCGCACTCCCCATCCGCATCCCCAACTCTCTTGGACCCAGGACATCCATGCTCCCACCACTCACTATCCCTGGGCCTCTCGGAGCCTGACTTATGGCCAGCTCTGGCTGCTCTGCTCCTGAAAGCCAGCTTGATCCTGTGTAAGGGGGATCCACAGTAGCAGATCGCTGTCCTGCACTACGACCACCCCCAGTTTTAGGAGCAGCTTTTCATAAGTTAGAGCAGCCTCTAGGTTGCTCTAACACACACGGCCTGGCTGGTCCCAGGATAGGCCAGGGGTGTGCAGAGCGTAAAGCGTGAGAGTGACTCCCCCGCATCGCACCACATCCCCTGCCCCTGAGCCGAGTGCAGCTCGGCCAGACCGGAGCCTCTGAGACGTGACCTTTAATTTCCCTGCACCCTGGGGCTTGGCATGCATGGGGAGGGGGATCGGTGCTGAGGGAGCCGCCACCGACCATGCCCAGCCGGGGGAAATGGATCAGCTGAGAGTTACAACGGGCCTCCAAAGTGCTGCTGGGAGCGGTTTCCCCGCCAGTGTGGGCCCAGCCAGCCATGTCCTCGCCCTCCTACAGCGACACCCCTTGCAGCAAAGGCTTGTGGTTCTGGGACTCCTCCGGGATCACCCTGCTACAGTGAGGGGGGATGGGACGTAGCTGGCCCTGCCCAAAGCAGAGGGACGGTCCTTTCCCACCCTGCTCCGGGGGGTGGCGGGGGGGAACAGACCCCTTGTCCTTTCCCTATTGCAGACACAGCCTCAGTGCCTGATTGCTCCCCGCTTCTCCTTCCCAAGCCAGTTGGGAGGGTTGAGAAAGTGGCAAATGCCTCAGATTAAAGGATCTGGGTCTTGGGGGCAGATCTGAGGGGAGGGAGCCTCTGTCCTCTCCCGCAGTCAGAACCAGGACCAGGATCAGAACAGTCCAGAACGATTTTTGACGGGGGGTGGGGGTGGGGGTCTCTCAAGCCTTATCCTCAGGATCTTCTCCATAACAGTGTGTCGCACACTGGTCAGTGTCACCCCTGCCAGGCGGCTCGGAAGCTGCTCACTCTCAGCACCTACCGGGTCTCCCGTCCCTACCTCAGATCCCTTCCTCCTCCTTGTGGCTTTAAGCCTTTGCTTCCTTCTCGGGATCTGTCCTGTGTTCTCGGTTTCCTTTCTGTGGAACAACTCTGCCAAACTCACCTCCATCCTGACCCACAGCCCTCCCCACACTATTCCAGTCCTGGGATCCCCCACCCCCCATCTCTGCTGATGCTCCTCAATCCTGACCTGCAAGCCCTCCCCCCCCCCGCACTATCCCACTCCCCACCTCCACAGCTCTCCTGATTCATCTCACTCTTAACCACCCCCCTTCCACCCCTACCCATCCAGGCACAGGACCCTCTGAGTCATCTCAGCTGGAGTTTGCTGATACATAGCTAGGGGCGCCAGGGAGCCACGCCCTGAGAGCTGAGGGCAGGGGAGATGGAGAGAAGTTGCCAAACTCTAGGGGCTGGGTGGAGACCCAGGCCAGGCCGGGGACCCTGCTGTGCCATAGGACCAGTGGCGAGTCGGGGCCCCGGCTGGCACAGGGTGGCCAGCACAGTGCGTGAGGCTGCCCCAACCCCAGTGGGAAGTGGCCTGGGCAGGGCAGAGCACCCAGCTTTGACTCCACAGCACTGGGCTCCTGCTGGCCATGGCCTGGCCTGGGCTAGTGATTCCTACTGGCCCAGAGGGAGACTGACGGGGGCAGGATGCTTCCCCCGCCCCGCCCCGCCCCGCCCTGGAGTGCTCCCTGACTCTAGGCAGTGGTGTGATGGTACCTCTGCCCTGCAGCACCCCCTGCTGGCCAGGCCTGGCTGTGCACCAGCCCTGCCTCTATTTCCCCCTTCAAGGGGCACCTTAAATAAACTCCACACAGCCTTTCTTTTTGCCCAAAGAGGCCCCGTCTCCCAGGGTCTAGTTTACTGGTATAAAACATGGCTGAGCCCTGGGGACTTTTCGACTCACGCCCCCACCCAAATCTGGTCTCTGCAGCTTTTCACCGCCACCGAAGGCCACTCGCCGCCCTCCCTGGCTGGAGTCTTTTCCACTCTTGTGCTCTCGCTGGCCCAAACGTTTTCCTCCTGGTCAAAGGTCTCCAGGAAACCTCGATAATTCCTGCTCACAGCAGCGCCCGCAGGACCCTTTCCCCAGTTCCCTTGTAACCCTGTCCCTCCCCTCTCCGGGCTGCGACCGGTCCCAGCAAACACCCTCTGCAACGGGCAACAGGTGCAAGGGCCCCTGCTCCCTCCGAATGGGGCCAGTCACCCTGTAACAGGTGCCTATGCTGGGACTCCCCCCAGCCCCAGGAGGGACGGAGCCAGCCATCTCCTGGCACAGCTCCCTGCGGGCTCAGAAAGGGAGCCGGTGGCAGCAACCCCGGCATCAGGCTCGTGGTTACCTGCCCGAGTCCAGCTGAGGATGCCAGGCTAGAGGGCCCAGCCTGGCACAGGCCCAGCATAGCTCCGGGTCCCAGAGTAAAGGAAGTGGGGCTGGACTGTGGGTTCCGTCCCACCTGGAGGGGGCGTCGTGCCCACCTGGAGCATTGTGTCTGGGGGCTGTGTGGGCCAGAGCAGGACTCCGGGCGAGAGCCTGGCTTGGGGATACCAGGTACCGGACGGTCAATCAGCCTAGGAGAGCTCGGGGACACGGGAAGCCTCCACATGGCACCTCCGTTTCTGCCCCACCAGCATCAGGAATGGATCCCTCACCTTGGGCAGCGCAGGGCCCAGACAGGCACTGGGACTGGAGGGGCTGCTCTGCCCAGGGGGAGGCGCTGTGCTGGGGTGGAGGCCTGATTATTTAAGTAAAGGCTCTCAGCCCCTGCAAAGGGGATGGGCACAGGACCTGCTGTAGATGCTGTCAGGGAAGAGGTTAAGCCCCCCCTCCCCCAATGACAGGACAGTGCCCTTGCTGGATTTAGCATACAGCAGCGGGGGGGGGGGGGAGGCTGTGGGCTGGGAAGGGAGGTGCCAGGGGGTTATTTCAGCACCCGCCTGGTCCCACCCCTGGTCCTGCTTTCCCTGCCAGGGGTGTGGCGGACAGGGTGGGATCTGCAAGGGGAGGCCTGAACTGCCTCAGGTGGGAGGGGGTCTGGGGAAGATGAATGAGGTGCAGGGGGGGTGATGGAGGGAGGGAAGAGGCAGTGGGGGGTGACAGAAGGAGGATGGGGTGCAGTGGGGGTGACGGACGGTGGATAGGGTGGAGTGGGGGGTGATGGAGGGAGGGAAGGGGCAGTGGGGGGTGATGGAAGGAAGATGGGGTGCAGTGGGGGGATGGAAGGAAGATGGGGTGCAGTGGGGGTGATGGAGGGAGGGAAGGGGCAGTGGGGGTGATGGAAGGTGGATGGGGTGCAGTGGGGGGTGATGGAGGGAGGCAAGAGGCAGTGGGGGGTGATGGAAGGAAGATGGGGTGCAGTGGGGGGTGATGGAGGGAGGGAAGGGGCAGTGTGGGTGATGGAAGGTGGATGGGGTGCAGTGGGGGGTGATGGAGGGAGGGAAGGGGCAGTGTGGGTGATGGAAGGTGGATGGGGTGCAGTGGGGGTGATGGAAGGTGGATGGGGTGCAGTGGGGGGTGATGGAGGGAGGCAAGGGGCAGGGGGGTGATGGAAGGAAGATGGGGTGCAGTGGGTGTGATGGAAGGTGGATGGGGTGCAGTGGGGGGTGATGGAAGGAAGATGGGGTGCAGTGGGGGGGTGATGGGAGTGGGGAGTGAAACTCCCATCCACAGAGAGTGGCACAGCAGCACCTCCCCTCCTCTCCCTCCTGGCTCCTTCCAGCCAGCCGGCTCCCTGGGGAGCTGTTCCCAACCACTAATTAGAGGTTGGGGGGCAGAGGAGATGGAGGGAGAAGAGAGGCCCCGCCCCTCCCCAGCGGGCAGAGCACTTCAAAGGGACTTCTAGCATTTGTGAAACTGACGGGCAATTTCCTCTTCTGTCATAAAACAAATTGTTGTTTGTCAGGAGAGCTGGGTTGGCCGCTTAGCACTCGGGGGCCATGTGCATGCATGTCCCACAGGCCCGGAGTACTGCACAGGGCCGTGGGGCAGGGGGTGGCCATGGGACGTGTGCGTGAGGGAGATGCAGAGATCAGCAGCGATGCTGAGGCTGGCTGCGGGGGGCAGAGAACAATCAATCACAAGCTGCCCCCCATCCCAGGATCGTCATGTGTGGCAGTGAACTCCTGAGGTCAAAAAGACAAAAGGCCTGATTCTGAGCTCACCGTCACCAGGGTAAGTCCAGGGTCAGCCCACTCAGGGCACGAACTGGGCCAGCATCTGGGGGTCTGATTCTCCCACCTGTGCAGGGTGGCTGCGGACAGGGTGCACAGCCGCGGGGGACCAGCCATTGCTCTGGAGGTTATATCTAATTCATCCTCTCCCGCCACCCTAGGAGATCAGATGTCGGGTCACGAACATCTGGCACCTTTATCCCTTTCGCTCGGATTTTCACTCCCCTTCATCCACTAGCTGAGACGGGTTGACATACGTGCCAGGGCAACAAACCTCAATCCATGGGTCACTTGCCAGCTGGCAGCTGTCCAGATTTGAGCTGTGGGATTGGCCAGCTGGGGCTGTCACATGCTATCATTTCCGCCCCCTAAGTGGCTGGTCCAACCTCAAGGAGAGCTAAACAAGACTTTGATCTCTCCAGCAAATTCAGACCAGAGGGCTGCAAGCCGGGACTGCAAAGTCCGGGCAGGAACAATAGTAGCAGTAAGTCAGGAGGGCCGGGAAAGTGGCTGGAGCCAAATCCTGCCTCAAAGCAGTCTGTGATTGAAGTTGGAACTGTCAGAAGTGGGATAGGGAGACCAGGAAACCCAGTCTGGGGGGATTCAGCTTTTGGCTTGGCACCTTAGACCACTCAGCCTTCAGGACGCTGGTGAACACTTAGCCAGGTTTGCTCAGGGCTGAAACCACCCTGGAAGCTGACACGTCATCGCCACGCAGGACTGGTCTCCCCGGCATTAGAGCACGTGAGGTATTAGCCCTGACTCTGCGTTCAGTGTAGACAGGGCCTGTGTCGTGGCAGCTGATCACGAGGCAGTGCAGAGGGGCTGGAACAATTTGTATAACGGGGGGGGGGGCTGAGAGCCATTGAACCAAACTGTAAACCCTGGATATAATGGATACTTCAATGATACTTCAAGCCCCCGCACCTTTAGTTCCAGCACCTATGAGGCAGTGCAAGAGTTAATGGCTACCCGCTCACCTGCAGTTAAACAGCACAGTCCCTGAGATGGGTGCTGTCCCCATCTCCAGTCCCTATAGGCTGCTGGTCGTTAATTAGCCACATGGGGCTGAGCATGGGCCAAGATGGGGCTGGGACAGAAGGGACAGATCGTCAGGAAGGGCTGGGTCTATAGACAGCGCAATGGGGATTCAGTGTTGCGCTCTCCTGGGGGAGCAGTGCAGTATCCGACCTCTCATCTACACTGAGGGTTAACTCATGGATTACATGGTCAGAGGGTTTGTCTGCGCTGCAGTCACAGGGGCTGGGATTGCAGCTCGCATAGACACAGCTGAGCTAGCTTTAAGATTATCAGTTTTTCCACTGAATGCATCCGATGAAGTGAGCTGTAGCTCACGAAAGCTTATGCTCAAATAAATTGGTGAGTCTCTAAGGTGCCACAAGTCCTCCTTTTTGCGGATACAGACTAACACGGCTGTGACTCTGAAACCAGCTTTAAGCTTGTTTGCTGGGTACCGGAGCAGCGAGGCCGCGGCATCATGGAACTTCCCAGCGCAGACTGGTTGAGCGGCGAAATTTGCACCGGGACACAGCAGCGAGCTCTCCCCGTGAGACTCGGCCAGTACATTCTAAGGCCAGAAGGGACCATTCTGATAATCTCGTCTGACCTGTACGTCACAGGCCAGAGAAACTCACCAGGGGACTCCTGCATCAAGTCCCAAACTGCTGGCTGAGCTAGATTAGACCTTGTCGAAAGAGATCTAGTCTTGATTTAAAGACTTCAAGCGGTGGAGAAGCCACCACATCCGTAGGTAAATTGTTCCACTGTTAATTACCCTCACTACTAAAATCTATTATTTCTAGCCTGCGTAGATTGCAGCAGTAGATTGTCTCAGAGGGTAACATTTTAGAGATGCCCTCCATCCCCTGGGTGGTTTTATTTTCTAAACAAAGGCAGGATCTCTAGACTATCTTCTAGTCAGGTTCTCACCAGTTCGTGTTGTGCCTCAAAGTAGCATTCATCACCAGGAGTCTGAACGGCCTGGGGGGTTTGACCTTTCAAATGAACAGCCTCCCTGTGCGTTTCCTAAGGAGAGCTGACAGCCCTGAACCATTTAAACCCACCTCTGAATTAGACCCGGCAAATCTCCTTCCCTATCTGCAGCCCACGAGCGTGTTGTCCGGAAGGGAGGGGAGGTCTCGCCTTTGCCAACCCATTGGAAAATCACCAAGAAAAATCATCTCAAATCTTTGGCGCTTCATGGGCCACGTGGCAAGACAGGGTCTTCTCTGACTTCAGCTGAGGATCTGCCCGGAGCATCTCTTTGCAAAGTACAAGCTGCCGTTCAGTTGGAAATTCTATACGATTGAGCATTACAGTAATGCCAAAGGGCCTCAAATGAGATCAAGCCCCCACCCGTGCTTGGCGCTGTACGTAAACAGCGACAGCCAGTTCCCGCCTCAGAGAATTTACAAGCTAATAGACAGGACAGGCAAAGGGTAGGAGGAAAAACTGAAGCAGAAAGAGGTGAAGTGACTCATTCAAGGTCACCCAGCAGGTGCAGGGGCAGAGTCAGGAATAGACCTGAAATCTCCTGACTCGCAGTCACTCGCAGTCCGACCCATTAGACATGCCATTGTCTAGGGATAAACATTTCCCAGGAGCAGCGAGAGTTAAACTAAGCATGAAAACAATGTCTCAGACACACCAGGAAAGTTTTGCAAAAACTAGAACTTTTTTCGAGGTTCTAGGGGGTTTACATTCCTCCAGATATCACCCGATTTCCCCCATTCGGCTGTCCATGGGCACAATCTTTCTATCGCCCTGAACCTTGTGCCATCGTTTACACCTGGGCAAAGCTGGGTGTAAAGCACTAGCATTCGGGTTGGGTGGTGTTTTGCACTGGTGCCAATGAAGACTTGCCATCAGGTCCCCACCTGGTATAAAGCAGTGTAGCTCCATTAAAGTCAATGGGCCAGATCCCCAGGATGTGTCAATCAGCGTAGCTCCATTGAAGTCAATGGAACTGCACCCATTTACACAAGCTGAGGATCGGGCCCAGGAGTTGTAAAGAAAGAGAGACTCAAGTCCGGTGCATTTCCAATGAACTTCCTATCAAAAACTAATGGCAAACAAACTGTGGCCATTCAACCCCGGTGCTGTCCCCATATGGGTCTTTGAAGTGCAAGGAGAACAATTGAAACAGCCCTCCTGCAAACCCAGATACCCCAGGACAATGGCAAGATGACTGATTAGAACCACTGTGAAATTGACTAGTTTACAGTACTTTTCCTGTCCAGCATGGAGCAAACTGCAACCCACCAGCAAAGCCAGCTGTCTGTAGACCCCCAGCGAGTGCTCCCTGCACCACAGGTCAAGGAAACTGGCTCTAAGCTCCTCAAGCAGAAGGGCCTAGATCCACAAAGGTATTTAGGCTCCTATCTGCCACTGAAATCAATATGAATTAGGTGCTTAAATCCCTTTCAGGATCTGCGCCAAGGGCATTAGAGAAAGACAAAGATTGTCATTAAAGCCAAATGCAGGAACAGGTTTGTTTAACAGGCGCGATCAAAGGGAGCTGAACTTGTGAGCCATCCAAGTGGCGTGATGTCAGTGCCTCCCCCAGGCGCGGATGACACCACCAGGGCTGGATTACCCACTTGTAAATTACACCTTTCCTGGGTTATGAGCCCTGCAATGAGATATACAAACCACTTTCTAATTCTTCGAAGAAATCATTAACGACATTAATGATTTAGGCCCAAACGAGCAAATCAGATTTCGTCTTACGAAGGTGCCGTAATTGCTCCAATTGAGAGCTGGTTTGGATTCACTTCCCTGTTCTTCTCGGGCTGGGAGCCTTTATTCCTGACACCAGGCACTCGCTCCTCCTATAAATGGGATCCAGCTGGCTCTGAGATTGCTGCTGAGCAGGAGCTCACCCTGCAGGGGAATTCTTCTTGGGAGGAAGGAGGGGTATTGCAGTGACCAGTCTTCAGAGTGCCCAGCCCCAGTGAGTCAGGCAGGTCCCATTTGGCCAGCAAAGTTTTGTGAGTCATATATTCATTGTGGAGCGAAACTGACCTAATTAGAATGGGCTGGAGCTGTGGGAAGGACAGTCCCATTGCATCCGTCTCCTGCATCCAACATAGACCCACTGGCACATATGCTCTGCATCAGAGGCACTGTGCCCCACACCCAGACCCACTACAGCATCCGCACCCACTGATCCACCACGCTACATCAGACGCTCTGCACCCCACGCCCAGACCCACTGCGTCAGGGACGACACGGCACACCACGCACCTGGCGCTAGCGCTGGGTACCGACAGAGGCATGCTGATGACACGCATGTATGAATGCACACGCAGCAGAGGTGGAGGGTAGGTCTACACTACAGTGGCACAGCTGCCGTAGCACTGTAGTGTAGACACTTGCTAGAGCCATACCTGGGTCGACCTAAGTTTTAGGTGCAGAGCAGGCCGGATTTATGTTTCAGAAGCCCCTTTGCAAAGAATGAGCCTGAGATCACAGCATTCCCCCTCCCCCCGCCAGGCCCCTTTTCCAGCAGGGGCTTCCCCAGCAGCTGCAGAGCAATGGGATTGGCCTTGCACCTCGTCCAGATTCAAAGATGCACCCCCCCCCCCAGCTCAAGCAACCGCCCCGGGTGAGGCGAGGGTCGTAAATCAGAGACACGACACTCCTGCTCCTCAGCTGGTGTCCCCCACTCACAGCCCTGTGCGGGCAAGAGAGAGAGACGCAACTGTCTCATCCCCCAGGTCTCCTGACTGCAAGCCCTCCCCTGGGCAAACCTGTCAGACCAGCTCCGCTTTCCTGCAGAATCGCTGAGTACACAGTCCACCTAAGGGCTGCAGCCCTCAGCTCCCTGCTGGCTGCTCACTCAGCTCACAGCTGGGTGGTGAGACACTCCCTTAGGTAGGTCAAGCAGGTGCCCTCCGCCAGCGAATACCCCAGCTCCTGTGGTGCTGCCAGGACTAGGAGACCAACAGGTCGTGCACCGCTGCGTGACCCAGTAGGCCCATTGCCAGTGGGGGTCCAGGGGCAATTCCTGCCCCATGGGGGAATATTGCACAATTGGCTGTTACCCCATTAAGGAGCAAGGAGGAGGGCCGATCGCTGTCAGAAATGGCAGGCTGGAGTAGATGGATACAGTCGGCTCCAGGGCGATTGTCACAGGGTTCTTTACACAGGTTCTTTACACACTGGTCCCCATTCCTCCTCCCTGCCTCACTTGCTCTCACATGCGTGCGTGCACACAGTCATGCACAGTGACACAAATGCTGCATATACACTCGTGCACGCAAACGCACCCACCCTCCAGGGTAAGTCAAGTCACCAACTACAGCAGCACAGAATTACTTGGACCAGCATCCTGATCAAGGGCAAAAATGATGGTGCATCTAATTGCTGGCTATTAACATAGCTCCTGGTAGAATTAATGAGCACATGGATCCATGCCACAGTGTATAACCCATCAGCAAATATTATTATTGTGCTTTCAGCAAATATTATTGAGAAGGATTTGATATTTCACTGTCACTCTCGATCATGTGGTGTTTGATTTGTTTGTTTCATACATTACAATGCACACACGGGGTAGCTTGAATCTGTGATGCCTTTGTTTTCTGTGTTCTGTCCCTTTAAATCACTGAGGATTCTGCCATTCTGCAGGAACAAGCAGCCTGTTTCAGGAGGGGAGACCCACGCCGTGGTCTCTCAGTCCTGAAGACTTTATTTTTGTTCTTTCTTGCTGTTGTCATCAGCCTAAAGTAAAAGTGGCTGCTCTCTCTGTGTGTAAGAAAAAGGTGAACACTGATAAAACACATGGGCCTAGGAAGATCCAGTGGCTGGAAGCTGAAATCGGCAAAGTTCAACCTGGAAATAAGGTGCCGTGAGGGTGACTGGAAGAGCTTCCCAGAGGTTGGGGTCAATTTGTCATCACTAGGAGTTATTAAGACAGGGTGTGCTCTAACTCAAGGAGACAAGGAGTTGGGTCAAATGCAGGACTCGATGGGTGATGTTCTGTGACCTGAACTATACAGGACAGACTGGATAACCACAATGGTTCCCTCTGGCCTTAAAGTTTATGAAAGAAAGGAAGCAAACCTAACTTTACTCCAAACGTTTTTGAGCTGACTGTACCTCACTCAGTCAGAAATTTGAGTTTCACTGACAATGGTCAATTTCCCAAGGAAAAATTCTCATTTTTCGTGCGGAACTAAGGCTGTCATTCCCTTAAATTTAGGTTACATGCTAAGGCCACGACCCTACCAGGAGAATTTTATATTTTGCAGTGAAATACAGCACGCACACACACAAATCACATGGGTTTAAATAGCCCCATTCCAGCCTTCTGTTACCAACCACTAACAACTACTCAACGGTCTCATCCCTTCTATTAAAAAGAAATACTACGAGATTCAAAAGCACTGGTTCGAACCACTGCAGCTTCTGGCCCCAGTCCTCCAAGGGTCCAGGTACAGGCTTGGGTCTTATATTAGTACTCTAGGATTTATCGGTAATAATCCCTAGGTCTCATCGTGCTTCCCATCAGTAGATAGCAACATGCTTTGTAAACATGCCCCCAATTGATAAGTGGGGAAAATGAGGCACGGAGAAAGAAAGTGACTTGCCCGAGATCACCCACCAGGCTAGTAGCAGGGCCACAAAGAGAGCCCAAGGCTCCCGAGTCCCAGACTAGTGCTCGATCCATTAGGCCACATTCCCACCCTTATAAAAGGATGCAAGTAAATCCCACTAGGCAGGGCTTCGCCCTCTTCCTGGTTTCAGTCCCCCCCTGTAATCAGCTCCATCCAGGTGGTCCCTAATGCCTGCAGGCAGCATCCTTGACTTCAGTGGGGCCTGCCCGTGTGGCTCCAGCAGTGGGATTATGGTGATAGACTGTAATCTAAATTCAGTGGAATCACAGTAGTACAAACTATTCCTGCAGGGTAGATTGTCTGGGAAAGAACTGGAGAGTCCAATGCCTGGGATTGAGAGCAGCTGTGATCAGGGTATCATTAGAATTGGACAGGACCTAAATAACAGTAATAGGCAGCTCTCATATTGCACCATTATCCTCATTTTATAGCTGGGGAAACTGAGGCAGACAGCAAGGTCGGGGGGGAAGTGACTTGCCAATGCTTACATCAATCCAGGGGCAGAGCTAGGAATGGAGCCCAGGCCTCATGAGTCCTAAGCGAGTGCCCTTCCCACTAGGTGATGCGGCCACCCAGACACACACTGCGTCATCTAGTCCTGCCTGCATCGGGCCAGGACTCAATCCACTTCACTTGCTGTGTAAATCATCCCTGACGGATGGATGTCCTCCTCCTCACTTCGCAGCTCCTTCTGAGTCACTTGAGCCCCTTCGGGTCACAAGGATCTGTGTCTCACGGCGGCAGTGGGGCTCAAGGCTCCTTTTACACCATCACCAGGACAGCCTCAGAGAAAGTGATCTAAGCTTTTTAAAGTAGGCCCTGCAGTGTTCTTATTCAGGCAAAATCCCCACTAATTTCAAGGAGAGACTTGCCCATTTGGGGTCTGATTTTGTTCCGGTTAAGCCCTGAGTGACTATTCATTCATTCACTGGAGTGACCCCAGATTTAACCAGGGTTGCTGACGGCAGGATCAGGACTTGGGTCTATTGCAGGTTTGGATGTAAACAACTGCAGGGGGAAGAAGCCGGAGAGTCCTGTATTGTTTCAGTGCAGGGCTAAGGGCAGGCTGTTGTAGAGAGGCAGTACAGTCTAGTGGGTAGCCCACTGGATGGGGGCTCAGCAGACCTAGGCTTCTTGCCCCTGGAGTGGGTTCCCCAGATCAGAGGCGTGGCATGTGGGTGGAGTGGGGTCGAAGATTGCCCTGCGCATGCCCACACTTGGTTTCTGGATGGACAGAGCACTGTAGAATCCACAGCGGTCCATCCAGCGATCGTTTCACCCCAATTGGTTGAGTCCATTTCCTTTTTGGCCCCTCCCCTTGTCTGGGGATGAGCCAATAGAGTATGAGTGGGAGGGCCCTTTTGGAGGTCCCTCTCCCCGCCCCTTTGTCGTCAAATAATCCAGCACTAAATTGATGCACATGTGTGTAACCCAGCCGTGCAGGTACTCTTTTTTTGGGGGGTGGGCTAAGGTGGGGATTCTGGATCCTGTTCCCAGAATGGAGAGCAGGTCGGGAAATAGAATTTTTGTCCTGCAGGAAATTTCAACATTAGTTTCTGTTCGGAAGGAGAAACTCACCATCGTGGAAAATTTTGTCGAAGAAAAAAGGTTTCAAATCGGAAACGTCGAATCAAACAAACGAAACAAGAGTTGGACGTTTGCACTCAGAATCAGCGCTTCCGAACCCAAAACGTCGCTTCCTTGACAAACAGCGACTCAAATCAAAACCTTCCACTTCGATTCTCCCGAGAGGAAAATCGAAACGCTGCATCGGAATCGACATTTGCCCACGGAAAATGTCATTTCATCCAAAATACCTTTGCCAGTGGATCATTTTTCCTGGGCAAAATCCTGACGGGCTCACCAAGTGGCTCTTCTGATGAGCAAGCTCAAAGACTGGATCCAGAAATGGCTTTGAAGTGAGTTTCCCAGGCCGAGATTCATATTAATGCATCCTCTGAGCTTTTTATTGGCCATTTCCGGGCAAGTTTGAAATTGTCAGGCAAACCATGGAGAGGGGTCTTCATCTCTGTGGGAGGGTTATGGTGAGTCATCAGCTGATTCGATGCAAGGGGGAGCCTCGGGGGCAGGCCTGGGGCGGTAGGGGGATGGATCTGTCTCAGCATTATTTGAATGCTTTGCATTTCTATGGAGCCCTTTGCAAACATCAGCTGAGCCTCAGAACAGCCCTGGGAGGTGCAGGAGTGAAATTAGTCCCTACTTCAAAATTGTCAAGTGAGTCAGAGAGAGGTTAAGTGACTTGCACAAGGTCACCTAGTAAATCAGTGGCACAACTGGGAAATTTACCCAAGAGTCTTGCCTCCCAGTCTCTCCTGCTCGGACCCCTAGACAGCATCCCCCCCACAAAGCAACAAAGAGAACCCAGGCATCCTGGCTCGGATTCCGCCTGCTTCAGTTCCCAGACAACACATCCTCCCAGAACCAGGAGAAAAACCCAGGCTTCCATTTCCCTCTGCTGTAACCACTAGACCATACTCAGGAATAGAACCCGGGAGTCCTGAATCCCAGGCCCCCCACTCTTCCATAACCATTAGTCCCCACTTCCCTCCCAGCTCTGGGAATAGGAGTACTGCTGCCCCCTTCCTGCTGCTCCGGCCCCTCAGCACTCTTGCTGTGTCAGCACAGACTGAGATGCAAGGCTGCGGGGGGGCAGGCTGGGGGGAGAAAGAGGGCGGGAGGCAGTGTCGGGCCGGGTTTGGGAGTTGCACCCGGCTCCCAGGCAGTGAGTAAGCACCAGAGCGAGCAAGGAGGGGAAGGTAATTAAAGAGGGAGGCAACTAGCCACAGCAAGTTCCCACAAATGGAGGCCCCGGGGCCACAGACACTACACAACAAAGCACTGAGCAATTATTTGGCTCCAGTGGGAGAGGATGGTCCCATTCAGAGCCGGTTTCAGCTGCCCGCCCTGGGGCTTCTCGGAGGTTTGGCACAAGGGGACGTGGCAGGTCGGGAGCAGTGCGTGGGTGAGCACCCTGCAGCCACAGCCACCCCCTCCCCACCAACTGGGCCACAGGTGAGGGGGAGGCGATACCCACCCAAGCCCACACCCTCCTGTCCAGGGCATTCAGAGTCAGTGCCCAGGGCTTGGGGGCTCTGTGTGGAGCAGGGATGGGCACCGGGAGTCCAAATGCTCCGCAACCCCAAAGCAGGGCTGGGAACGAGAGTTCCTCTGGAGTGGGCGGGGTCAGCGCCCATCATAACAACCCACCACAGATGCCAGTCACAGGAACACGCCCTGGCCGCCCCAACACGCATCATAGCAACACTCTAGGGATGCCCAGGCCCTGTCCTAGCAACCATCCATGGATATGCTGCACCTGACATAGCAACCTGCCATGGGCACTCCAACAGCTGTCATAGCAACCCACGCTGGAACACCTGGCCACCCTGACAGCCGTCATAGCAACCCACTTCAGCTGCCTCGATACACATCAGAGCAACCTGCCCTGGTTGCCCCAACACCCGTCATAGCAACCTGCCCTGGCTGCCCCAACACCTGTCATAGCAACCTGCCTCAGCCGCCTCGATCATCATAGCAACCTGCCTTGGTCGCCCCAACACCTGTCATAGCAACCCACCCTGGATGTGCTACACCTGACATAGCAACCTGCCATGGACACTCCAAGAGCTGTCACAGCAACCTGCACTGGAACATCCAGCCGCCCCAACACCGTTCATAGCAACCTGTCCCAACCTCCCTGACACCTGTCATAGCAAAGACACAAAATCTAGATTAATAACATGCACGAAAAGCAGACATAGGAGCTGGTCTACACTGAAAACTTACTTCAGCATAGCTACATCTCTCAGGAGGGTGAAAACTCCACACCCCCTGAGAAAGGCAGCTATGCCGACCTAACCCCAGGTGTAGACAGTGCTAGGCTGACGGACGAATTCACCTCTTGGGGAGGTGGATTACCTACGCTGACAAGACAACACCTCCTGTCGCTGTAGGAAGTATCTACACTGAAGCTGCAGTGTTTAGCGTGGATAGATGGCCTAGAACTCTAGCCCTTTAGCTCTAAAGGGCTAAATGTGATTGGATTGGATGTGATTGGAATAACAGAGACTTGGTGGGATAACTCACATGACTGGAGTACTGTCATGGATGGATATAAACTGTTCAGGAAGGACAGGCAGGGCAGAAAAGGTGGGGGAGTTGCACTGTATGTAAGGGAGCAGTATGACTGCTCAGAGCTCCGGTATGAAACTGCAGAAAAACCTGAGAGTCTCTGGATTAAGTTTAGAAATGTGAGCAACAAGGGTGATGTCATGGTGGGAGTCTGCTATAGACCACCGGACCAGGGGGATGAGGTGGACGAGGCTTTCTTCCAGCAACTCACGGAAGTTACTAGATCGCAGGCCCTGGTTCTTATGGGAGACTTCAATCACCTGATATCTGCTGGGAGAGCAATACAGCGGTGCACGGACAATCCAGGAAGTTTTTGAAAGTGAAGGGGAAAATTTCCAGGTGCAAGTGCTGGAGGAACCAACTAGGGGCAGAGCTCTTCTTGACCTGCTGCTCACAAACCGGGAAGAATTAGTAGGGGAACCTAAAGTGGATGGGAACCTGGGAGGCAGTGACCATGAGATGGTCGAGTTCAGGATCCTGACACAGGAAAGAAAGGACAGCAGCAGAATATGGACCCTGGACTTCAGAAAAGGAGGCTTTGACAACCTCAGGGAACTGATGGGCAGGATCCCCTGGGAGAATAACATGAGGGGGAAAAGGAGTCCAGGAGAGCTGGCTATATTTTAAAGAATCCTTATTGAGGTTACAGGGACAAACCATCCCGATGTGTAGAAAGAATAGTAAATTTGGCAGGCGACTAGCTTGGCTTAACAGTGAAATCCTTGCTGATCTTAAACACAAAAAAGAAGCTGACAAGAAGTGGAAGATTGGACAAATGACCAGAGAAGAGTATAAAAATATTGCTCGGGCATGCAGGAGTGAAATCAGGAAGGCCAAATCACACCTGGAGTTGCAGCTAGCAAGAGATGTTAAGAGTAACAAGAAGGGTTTCTTCAGGTATGTTAGCAACAAGAAGAAAGTCAAGGAAAGTGTGGGCCCCTTACTGAATGAGGGAGGCAACCTAGTGACAGAGGATGTGGAAAAAGCTAATGTACTCAATGCTTTTTTTGCCTCTGTCTTCACGAACAAGGTCAGCACCCAGACTGCTGCACTGGGCAGCACAGCATGGGGAGGAGGTGACCAGCCCTCTGTGGAGAAAGAAGGGTTCGGGACTATTTAGAAAAACTGGACGAGCACAAGTCCATGGGACCGGATGCGCTGCATCCGAGAGTGCTAAAGGAGTTGGCGGATATGATTGCAGAGCCATTGGCCATTATCTTTGAAAACTCATGGCGATCCGCGGAAGTCCTGGACGACTGGAAAAAGGCTAATGTAGTGCCCATCTTTAAAAAAGGGAAGAAGGAGGATCCTGGGAACTACAGGCCAGTCAGCCTCACCTCAGTCCCTGGAAAAATCATGGAGCAGGTCCTCAAGGAATCAATTCTGAAGCACTTAGAGGAGAGGAAAGTGATCAGGAACAGTCAGCATGGATTCACCAAGGGCAAGTCATGCCTGACTAATCTAATTGCCTTCTATGACGAGATAACTGGCTCTGTGGATGAGGGGAAAGCAGTGGATGTGTTGTTCCTTGACTTTAGCAAAGCTTTTGACACGGTCTCCCACAGTATTCTTGCCAGCAAGTTAAAGAAGTATGGGCTGGGTGGATGGACTATAAGATGGCTAGAAAGCTGGCTAGATTGTCGGGCTCAACGGGTAGTGATCAATGGCTCCATGTCTAGTTGGCAGCCGGTATCAAATGGAGTGCCCCAAGGGTCGGTCCTCGGGCCGGTTTTGTTCAATATCTTCATTAATGATCTGGAGGATGGCGTGGATTGCACCCTCAGCAAGTTTGCAGAGGACACTAAACTGGGAGGAGAGGTAGATACGCTGGAGGGTAGGGATAGGATACAGAGGGCCCTAGACAAATTAGAGGATTGGGCCAAAAGAAATCTGATGAGGTTCAACAAGGACAAGTGCAGAGTCCTGCACTTAGGACGGAAGAATCCCATGCACTGCTACAGACTAGGGACCGAATGGTTCGGGAGCAGTTCTGCAGAAAAGGACCTAGGGGTGACAGTGGACGAGAAGTTGGATATGAGTCAACTTCTTGTTGCCAAGAAGGCCAATGGCATTTTGGGATGTATAAGTAGGGGCATTGCCAGCAGATCGAGGGACGTGATTGTTCCCCTCTATTCGACTTTGGTGAGGCCTCATCTGGAGTACTGTGTCCAGTTTTGGGCCCCACACTACAAGAAGGATGTGGAAAAATTGGAAAGCGTCCAGCGGAGGGCAACAAAAATGATTAGGGGACTGGAACACATGACTTATGAGGAGAGGCTGAGGGAACTGGGATTGTTTAGTCTGCAGAAGAGAAGAATGAGGGGAGATTTGATCGCTGCTTTCAACTACCTGAAAGGGGGTTCCAAAGAGGATGGATCTAGACTGTTCTCAGAGGTAGTGGATGACAGAACAAGGAGTAATGGTCTCAAGTTGCAGTGCGGGAGGTTTAGGTTGGATATTAGGAAAACCTTTTTCACTAGGAGGGTGGTGAAACACTGGAATGCGTTACCTAGGGTGGTGGTGGAATCTCCTTCCTTAGATATTTTTAAGGTCAGGCTTGACAAAGCCCTGGCTGGGATGATTTAGTTGGGGATTAGTCCTGCTTTGAGCAGGGGGTTGGACTAGATGACCTCCTGAGGTCCCTTCCAACCCTGATATTCTATGATTTTAAACATACAGGCCCCCGCACAGGAACTAAAGGAGCTGTCCCTCAGTGACTAGCAGTAGTAGATCCTTTAGCCTCCCCGTAGACCTAACCGATAAGGCAACCTAACTCACTGCCTCAGGCCCCCGAAGCCAGCACTGTACTCTGGCTGCAGTCCCACCTTGCTCAGAATAAATCCCTTTAGTACCATTGCAGATGCTAATAAAAAGGGGATCCACCCGTTCATCCAGCCATGTGTTTCTGCCCTGCCTGGCTATCACCTTGGCATCTGGGCACCATTCTGAGTCCCATCTTGGTTCTGGAATGGCACAATGAACCCACTAAATCCTTATGCAGAGCTGGAGTTATGGCAGTGGCCGCCCCTGCCCGAACCCATTCTGTCCTGCTAGCCACGTACGGCCCAGGGGCCGTACAACCCTCCCCCCCACCACAGCAGCCGCACAGTGGCTTGTTTCCCCCCCCCCAATCCTCCCCTAGAGGTCTTCTCCTGGGGTGGGAGGGGATCCTGCAATGACTGCTGGGAAGGGACATGCTCCCCAACTGTAGGTGAGGGGGCTTCACTACTCTGGGGCGATCATTGGCGCCAGTGCAGGTGGGTGTGACCAGATCCCAGCAACCATGGGGCCCTTCCTTGGCAGGTCCAGCTGCCCCTCTGCCCTGCAGGTCAGAGGCACATGGGCAGGAGAGACTGTGAGGAGGACGCTTGCCCTGCCTCTTGCTCCCGATCCTTTCCATTTCTAGGGGCCACTGTCCGGTCTTTCCCCACCTCCCTTCACCCCCTGCTGCTGGTGCCACTCACGGATCCACAGGAACTCTTCCCCGGGCCATGGTCCCCATCCCGCTAGCAAGGTTCAGAGAGAGGTCCCAAGCCCGTTCAAATCAGTGGATGGGCACTCGAACGGGCTTTGAGACATCACCCAAAGGGTTGGTCATGGAGCCCCCTGGGGTGGAGCATGGAGAGAGAGAGAGATTGGGACTGCAGCTGACTTAGAGTCCCATGCCGTTCCCCCGGCTGCCCCCTCTCCCCTTCCTTATTCTTTGCCCCCACAGCCGCCCCTGTCACGTTTGATGCTTCAGACTGCCCTGCCTTGACGGGCGGAAGCCCTGCCATAGACAGATAAACACAGGGGGGAGAGACAACGTGGGTTTATTTATGGTGCAGAATCCGCCCCCGGCGACAGGATTCCTAGCGCACCGCAGGCGCTAATCTGTACAGCCAAAAGTGGAGTCCCAGCCCTGCCCCTCTGGGCCCAGGCCAAACAGAGCGAAAGGCAGGAGGGGCTGGCCAGGGTAGCGTCCCCATTGAGTAACCCCTGTGGCCCCCCTGCTATCCCAATTCTGGGCCACCCACCCACCCACAGCTCGGCCGATACCCCCCGCTCCTGCCCCATAGCCCCCTGCTATCCCAGTCCTGGGCAATCCACCCATGGCTCTGCCAATACCCCTCACTCCCACCCCACAGCCCCCTGCTATCCCAGTCCTGGGCAACCCACCCATGGCTCTGCCGATACCCCTCACTCCCACCCCACAACCCCCTGCTATCCCAGTCCTGGGCAACCCACCCATGGCTCTGCTGACACCTCCCACTCCCACCCCACAACCCCCTGGCTATTTCAGTTGTCGATTCTCCCAGACCAGAGGCTGCCAAATCAGCATGGGGATGGCGGTGAATCTGAGGCAGCCCTGGGCAGAAAGCAGCATCTGATGTTTAACCCTTTCTTGGACAAGTGCTCCCCAAGCCCATGGCCCAGGCTGCTGGGTTTAGAAGTCAGGACGCTGCAGTGGATGATGCGAACTAGTGCTGACTAGGCCGGTGGCTTTGAGTTCAGGTTTCACAAGCCCTTTCAGAGTCCCTGAGGTGGGGGGGGGCGGACATTGGGAGGCACCCAGTGCCAGACATCTCACAGTGGGGATGGGAGAGAGAGGCCTTAAGGGAACTGGGTTTCTCTCCATGGGGGATGCTAGAGCTCAGATCTCTGCCCACCCCCTTGATAATCAAAGCAATTACCCAATTAACTGCCCCAAGCAAAGGCCTAGGCACCTGGTGTGCATGCTGGGACCACATGGCCCCTGGGGAGAGATCACACCCCATTCCCTACCCCCTTTCCCCTCCCTCTGCATCCCCCACTTCCACAGCCACTCTTCCTCCTCTCCTTGTCCTGCCCACCAGGCGGTCTGGGTCCCCCTCCCAGCATTAGCTGATCTCTGGCATTAGTCAGGCCACTGCCAGGTGCACCTTCCAAGCAGGTTTAGTCCCCTGTGGCAATCCAGCCCGGAGCTCCTAATTACAGAGCCCAAAGGGGCATCACTAGGTCCTCTCTGACTTTTAGCTGTGGTCCCCTGATTCCGTTATACCCCTGTGGCCTAATAGATCAAGTCCTGATCTAGGACTCCAGAGACAAGGGTTCAACTCCTGGCTCTGCGGCTAGCCTTCTGGGTGACCTAGGGCAAATCATGTCTCCTTGCTGTGCCTCTGTTTCCCCATTTGTAAAACAGGGATCATGCTACTGACCTCCTTTGTAAAGTGCTTTGAGAGTTGCTGATGGAAAAGCAGCAGGTGAGGGCTGGGTGTTGTCCACTCTGCTCTTGCAAAAGCAGCTGGGGATATTTAATGACTATCAGGAGCTCTGTCAGAAAAATGGCAGGGCTTCTGGTCAGCAGTGACTCAGAGAGGAGACCACAGCTTGATGTTACCCACACCTCTCCCTGCATTCTACAGAATCTCATTGGGGCATTAGGTGAGTACTGACTCAGTAGGAAGAGCACTAGCTACCACCCCATCACCTTGTCCTGAATACCTGCCCATCTTCCATCCAGAGCAGTCAGCTGGCCCAAGCCTGCTTAGCTTGTGAGCTCAGAGGCCCTCACAGCCTAGAGCTCAAACTGCAGCAGTGGGCAGGAAAGGAGCAGCCTGGGCAGTGATGTCTGGAAAGCGAAGGAGGGAAAATCTGCAATTTGAGCCCTGTCCACCTAGCAAGAATTCCCTGAATGAAACAGCGATTAGGGGACCTGCCACGGTTTTGGAAGATCTCTTGCAGATAAGTTTCCCACCTCTTGAAATGTGAGTTGATCATACTGGTACCACTGCCCAGAGCCAGGAGAAGAACCCAGGTGTCCTAGTCCTGAGCTCCAACTACTAGACAGTGCTGCCTGCCTGAAAGCAAGGGTGGCTGGAATTCTGCACCCCTCCTATGCATGCAAATTCTGTAGCCTAATAACCACCCTGCTCCATCAGGCTATTTCAGAGTTGCCTATTAGAGGTGCAGCTCCACCGGGCTGGGCCAGGAGGCGATTCCGTCTCTAATTGGATCACTTACTAATATTTCTAGCCAGCCTAGTTTCTCAGAGTCACTATGAACATCGCATTGCCGGCATGGGGTGGTGCTGTAATGAAAGACGCCTCTCGGCTGCAGCCCTCGCAAAGGGGGGAGCATGACCCAGCATCTCCTGGCTCCTCACCACCCGGGGAGGGTACAGAGGCGAGCAAGACAGTGACAAGAGTGATCTGGTTGCAGCTGCATGTGTGATCGCTGCTAACTTGGCCAATGCATCAGGATTGAACTGGGGACCCGCCAGAACTCAATGCACAAGTGCTAAGGCTCCCCAGCTGGGCCGCGGCAAACTCATATCCTCAGCGGATCAAGCACTGGGGCAGGGGGGCTGTGACACACTCGGCAGGGCTGCCCTCAGACCTGTTCAGTAGAGTCTCACCTCACCCCGTGGGCACCCCCACACTCCAGCTAGGCCCAGCTGTGCTCCCCTCTGATCCCAGCAGGGAGAGCGGACATCTGTGCTAGCTTTGCGGCTCAGCAGCTGTTAACCCTCTCCCTGCCGGCATAGGTGCTGGAACTCCGAGTGCGGGAGGTGCTGCAGCACCCCCTGGCTTGAAGTGGTTTCCATTATATACAGGGCTTACAATTTGGTTCAATGGCTCTCAGCACCTCCCCTATACAAATTGTTCCAGCACCCCTGCCTGCCGGCCCGTGACCCAGCACTCTGGGCTACCCCTCACATCTCTCCCCTGGCCTTCTGCCGGACCTGCACTGCATTGGCGACGGTTGGCCAGCAAGGTGCTCAAGCCAGGCCCTGTGACGGACACTGTTGTGAGGGTTTCTGAAGTAAGGCAGCTTCCTTCATTGCCCATGTCCCCCTACAGATTTCCCCCCCCCCCGCCCCCATCTGTCTCCAGGTCAACTCCCCTCCCAACCTATGCCCTCCAAGCCAGGCCAGGAGAGGCTCTAGGCTTTGGGGGCAGGGGAAGTCCATCCCTGCCCATCAGACAAAGGGGAGCTGCTAAGGAAGAGCCCCTCACCCCCACCCAAAGCATGCACTGCCCTTGCTCTGCACCTGCCCCCTCAGGCCCAGAAGAGGGATGGGGAGATTAGCTGTAACCACTTTAAAGCCCCCCCCTCCCCCATACAGGTGATAAGCCCAGGAGCCTCCAAATGGCTACTGCTCCTCCAGGGAGAGGCCATGAGGCCGCACCCTGCAGGGTGCTCTGACCCCAGGAGGGCTGCCATCGGGCTGGAGCTCCCGGAGGCTGCCAAGCCAGTGGCATTAACCCCCCAGCCCCTTCAGAGCCGCAGGCCACGGCGATCAGACTCCTGAGCGCACGTGCGGACGGACTCCCAGCTGGAGCTAGCCTCTTCCTTGAGGCTTGGATGGAAAGTCCCAGCTGGCTGGAAACATGCCTCCTTCTCCTTCAGGCGAGGGTCTCCATCACGCACTAAGCCCCGCAGAGAGACAGGCAAGTACGCTTCTTCCCATCTCACCGTGGCCACGGCCACATGCAGGTCAATGGCAGGGCTGGGAATAGAATCTAGAAGTCCACCCCAGGCTCCCTCCCAAAGCCAGGAAAAGGACCCAGGAAAAGTGGCTCTAACCACTAAGCAGCACTCCCTCCCAGAGCCAAGAGCAGAACCCAGGAGCCCTGAGTCCCTCTGTGCCCTTCATCCCCCACTGTTTGCTAACCACTACACAGGGCTTCCCCTCCAGCCCCATCTGGCGATTCCCCGAGGCATTAGAAAGGACCATCGGTGACTGACGCATGAAACTGCCAGGGCACTGGTCCCCTTCCCTGGACCTGGGGTCTCCCATCTCAGCTCCACGCCCATCCCAGTCCCATTCCCTGCCTGATTTCCCACCTGCCGCCCCTCCCCTGGCTCCTCGGTGCTCTGTTCTGTCACTCCCTACTTCCAGCGCTGTGGCCTGTCCCTTACCGCTCCTCATCTCCCTGCTCCAGTCCCTTCCTCCAGCTGACCTGACCCTTCCCAGCCCAGTTCGTTCACCTCCAGCTGCTGCTTTTCCCCAGCCTCTCCGGGCCTCTGGAGCCAAGTGGAGTGAATCCCCCCCCTTAATCCCCAAGCCAGGCCTGTGCTGAGGCACTTCCCCTAGGGAACAGCAAGAACCGTCTGGCTGTGGGATAGTCTCCCCAGGGGAACGAGGGAAGTCCTGTCCCTTGGGGACAGGGGAGGAGTGTGGACTATTGGGAAGATCCCTGCACCGATATCTAGGGATGGAGCAACTGGGGCCTTTTCCTGATTCTCTCTATCGCTCGGGCCCTGGGCACCCCCAATTTTCCTGGCCCCCCAAAGGCTTTAAGAGCCTAGGGGGCCTGCACTGCATTGGAAAAAGCTCCTATTCCCAGCCCACCAGGCCTTGGTTCTAGGCCTGTAGGGCATGTTGGGACCGGTCTTCCCACCGCAGTCAGGCCGGGGCGGGGGTCTGTAAAATCCCTTGCCGGCTCTCTGTTTGCAGGGAGATCAAAGCCCAGGCTCCAAACTCTGAACTCTAAGAAGAGCTGGCTCCCTTTGCAAGATGGCCTGAGATCTCCTCAGCCCTCCTGCATAAATCTAGCTAGGATGGTCCTTCGATGAGGCCTGCAACCCAACCTGCACCTGATGGTCCCTGACTACAAGCATCTGGGTAAGGTTGGCGAACAACAGAAGGCCTTATCTTGTTCCATTGAAGTGAATGACAAATCCCCCTTTTTGACTTTAATGGGAGCAGGATCAGGCCCCAAGGGTAAAGCTCTTTAGGGAAGGGATTATCTTTTTGTTCTCTGTTTGTACAGCAACCAGCACAGTGGGCTCCTGGTTCAGGACAGGTGCTAGTAGGGGTTATACAATACAAACAATAATAAAGACCAACACCAGGCATGGAGTTTATAATTATTATTGATTGGCAAGAACATGTATTATTAATAGGGCTGTTGATTAATCGCAGTTAACTCATGCGATTAACTCCAAAAAATTAATCATGATGAAAAAAAATTAATTGCAATTAATCAAAAATATTTAATACATTTCAATTGGCATTCTATTGTGTGATGTTTTTCTGCATTTTCAATTATATTGTGTGACAAGATGGCCGATGTTAGTCTGGTGGGTCCTGTGCTTTGCTTGGTGGGGAGCTAAGATGCCACCCTTTGCCCCTGGTCTTGGGGCACCAATGGCCCTGCTAGTGGCTCAGGAAGGTGGTAAAGGATGGAAGCAGGGGAGGGGTCTGGGTTTGCTCCTCAGTCTGAGCCCCAGTCCCTCTCAACCTCTGCAGGTTCTTACCCTCTTCCCCCTTGGGTGAAATACCTGCAGTCCTTAGATGCTAGGGAAGGGAGTCTCCCTCCCCTACTGAGGCAGGGTCTCCCTTACTTCAGTTCACTGATTTTTCCAAGTCTCACAGCACACCTCCAGACTCTTGTCCCTGTCCTTGTCCTTCTTCTTGTCGTCATCCTCCTCCTCCTACTTCTTTTTCAGCCAATTGCTAAGACAAACAAGTTTGTTTACATTTACAGGAGATACTGCTGCCTGCTTCTTATTTACAATGTCCCCTGAAAGTGAGAACAGGCGTTCGCATGGCACTTTTATAGCCGGCATTGCAAGGTATTTACGTGCCAGATATGCTAAACATTCATATGCCCCTTCATGCTTCGGCCACCATTTCAGAGGACACGCTTCCATGCTGATGATGCTCATTTAAAAAAATAATGCGTGAATTACATTTGTGACTGAACTCCTTGGGGGAGAACTGGATGTCTCCTGCTCTGTTTTACCCGCATTTCATGTTATAGCAGTCTCGAATAATGACCCAGCACATGTTCATTTTAAGAACCCTTTCTCAGCAGATTTGACAAACACAAAGAAGGTACCAATGTGAGATTTCTAAAAATAGCTACAGCACTCGACCCAAGGTTTAAGAATCTGAAGTGCCGTTCAAAATCTGAGAGGGAAGAGGCATGGAGCATGCTTTCAGAAGTCTTAAAAGAGTAACATTCTGACACAGAAACTACAGAACCCAAACCACCAAAAGAGAAAATCAACCTTCTGCTGGTGAGATCTGACTCAGATGGTGAAAATGAACATGCATCAATCCACTCTGCTGTGGATCGTTATCGAACAGAACCCGTCATCAGCATGGACGCATGTCCTCTGGAATGGTGGTTGAAGCATGAATAGACATATGAATCTTTAGTGCATCTGGCATGAAAACATCTTGCGATGCCAGCTACAACAGTGCCATGTGAGCACCTGTTCTCACTTCCAAGTGACATTGTAAACAAGAAATGGGCAGCATTATCTCCTGCGAATTGTAACCAAACTTGTTTGCCTGAGTGATTGGCTGAACAAGAAGTAGGACTGAGTGGACTTGTAGGTGCTAAAGTTTTACATTGTTTTATTTTTGAATGTTGTTGTTTTTTTGTACACAATTCTAACATTTGTAAGTTCAACTTTCATGATAAAGAGATTGCACTACAGTACTTGTATTAGGTGCATTGAAAAATACTTTCTTTTGCTTTTTACAGTGCAAATCAAAAATACAATACAAAGTGAGCACTTTACACTTTGTATTCTGTGCTGTAATTGAAATCAATATATTTGAAAATGTAGAAAACATCCAAAATATTTAAATAAGTGGTATTCTATTATTAACAGCATGATTAATCGCAATTAATTTTTTTAATCGTGTGATTAACTGTGATTTTTTTAATTGCTTGACAGCCCTAATTATTAACCTATAATAATTAATATTTGATTTGTGTGGTACCCAAAGGCGTGCTAGGTACTTCAGACAGATTGTATTTTAAGGTCAGGGCCATCCAATGGGTTAGATTTTACCTTTAGTGAATTGTATTGGCCCCTATGTTCTCTTTAAATTGTTGTAAGGATGCGCAGAGCAATCAGATGGGCCCTTATTATTATAAAGAGAAAGGAAGAATGAGAGAACAAATGCATGGAATATGTTTTTCCTGTGTTTTCAAACTCTGGCCAGACCATCTGGTTTCCAAATATCACTCTGTCACGTAGGACAGAGTGAGTATTGCAGGAACCCTGAGAACTGATTTGCAGATTCAGAAGTATTTGATGCCCCCTGGAGTTTCAGAATGACCTCTTCAGCCAGCTTTGGCAGACATCAGTTTTCAAGAGCCTAAACAGGAGATGAGCTCTTTTGAAAATCTGTTTCCAGTCTTGCGTGCTGAACATTTGACAATCTTGCTCTTTTGACGATTTGGACTCAAGAATAGAGCCAGGAACAAGGCAAAGGATTCTAAAAAGCAGAGATCTATCATTTAAATTGCATGTTCCCTTAACCTCCTTTTCCTTGCCTGCTTGCTTTTGGATTGTGAATTCCTGGCACCTAGCACTGTAGTGTGTGATACAGTTCATAATAATATGTATCCGATGAAGCGAGCTGTAGCTCACGAAAGCTTATGTTCAAATAAATTGGTTAGTCTTTAAGGTGCCACAAGTCCTCCTTTTCTTTTTGCAAATACAGACTAACATGGCTGTTCCTCTGAAACAAATGTATTTTATGTTACTAAAAGGAATTAGGTATTAATATGTAACTTCCTTCATCACACAGGATCCCACAACACTTTCCATACATGAATGCACTGAAATGCAACCACTTCTGTGGTGGAACAGGGCAGCTAATTGCATCATTTTCCCAAAAAAGTGGCTGTTGATTGATGTGCCTCTGATGTTGCAGAGGTGCTAAGTGCCCACAACGTCAGTTAGTCTTTGGAAGCTCCAGGTGGGGTAAGCACCTCTTACAGTCCAGAGCTGGGCACCCAACCTCTGCAGCCAATTTGGAACAAGTTATGTACATTTGTAGGAGTGAAGGCCCAACACTGAAATGCAACCACCTCTGAAGTGGAACAGCTGTCGCTGTTACTAACCTTCCAGAATTCACAGCCCAGCTGATTTAGAGGAGCCAATAAGAGGTTGAGCTGGACTGTCTGGCTTTTTAATTGGCTATTGTACATATCAATCATCGTCTGTAGTGACCAATTGCAGAATTCTACTGAAAAAAATCCCGCCTATTTTTAGTCCACTCCCCCCCCCCCCGCATTCACTTGTCAATCAATTACCAGTGGGCGATAGTTTGGTCTTCCGTCTATTGGTAAGCCGCATCGTCAATCAGAAAGCCGTCTTTCTATTGGTCTCCCAGATCCGTCCGTCATTCTCAAATCAGCCGCTCATTGGTGCAGCCGGCACTCCATCACTGGGTCCGATTGATCGGCGGAGACGCCAATCAGGCGCCAGTGGCTCTTGACTGGGCAGTGCCAGTGTGTCTGCGCTCCCATTGGCCAGGGAAGGTGCGGGTCGGGTGGGGATTGGCCGTATGGCAGCCGAGGGGGCGGGGCGTTCAGGGCGGTGCCCGGGCGGCCGAGGAGGAGGAAGATGGCGCCGTGAGGGGGTCGGAGCCGCCGCCGCCGCCTCCGCTCCAGCCGGGTCTGTGCACTTCGCTCACCCCTGCCCGGGGCGGGGGGCCGGGCGGGCAGAGCGCGGGAGCCCCCGCCCCGGGGCCCGAGAGCGGGGGCGGGGCGGAGCCGGGCCTGGGCTCCGGGGCCCCGGCAGCGGGGCGGGAGCGGCGCCGACCCGGGCGGAACGGGGACCCGGAAGGGGGCGTGGGGCTCCCTGCTCCGCCCTCCCCGGGCTGCGGGCGGGCGGCGCTTCCGGGGCCCGGGAGGAGGCGGGACGGACGGACGGGCGGGCGGGCATAACCCGCCTCCCCAAGGACCCGCAGCTCGTGCTGCGCCGGAGTCTCGGGGGGGCTTGCATGGTCCCCCGGGGCATTGGGGGGCGCCAGGGGTGGCGGGGGGGGAGGTTTGCATGGTCCCCCGGGGCATTGGGCTGGGTATTGGGGGGACCAGGGATGGGCAGGGAGGTTTGTATGGTTCCCTGCTGCATTGGGGTGGGCGGCGGGGGGTTTGCATGGTCTCCCAGCGTATTGGGGTGGGCATTGGGGGGACCAGGGATGGGCAGGGAGGTTTGCATGGTCCCCCGGTGCCTTAGGGGGTATAAGGGATGGTGGGTGGGAGGGAGGTTTGCATGGTCCCCCGGTGCATTGGGCTGGGTATTGAGGGGGCACTAGGGATGGGCAGGGAGGTTTCTATGGTCCCCTGCTGCATTGGGGTGGGTGGCATGGGGGAGGGAGGTTTGCATGGTTCCCCGATGCATTGAGCTGGGCACTGGGGGGCATTAGGGATGGGTAGGGAGTCAGGAGATTTGTGTGGTCCCCCGGTGCATTGGGGACACTGGGATTGGGCAGGGGGTACAGGGTTTGCATCGTCCTCAGTGTATTGGGATAGGGTGAGGGACATTGGGACCATGCCAATCTCCATACCCCTCAACCCCAAGTGCATTGAGGTGGGTGTGGAGGGCACTTTGTTCCTAAGGGCTTGGTGTGGCACCTTGGGTAAAGGGGTGAATAGGCTGCCCGGGGATAGGCATGGTGTATGGAGGGGATTAACTGGATATCTGCTTCCCTACAGTACATGAGGTATGGTGGGGGTGAAACTGACGGGGTTAGCAGGGGTGTGTGGGGATGTAGGGATTCTTGGTCCCTGGGTGCTTGGAGCTGGAGAACCTCACCTGCATGGGATGCTTTAGGAACCACAGTGTGCAGCAGGACTGATGCTGATGGAAGTCTCTGCAGGGCCTGATTACCCTCTCATTCCCTGATGCTGCTGGAGTCCCAAGGGCCATGTTGTGTTTACTATCAAGCAGTTAAAATATCCACACCCTCCAGATGTCTCCTACTGTCTGTTATAGGGAGGCTGTGAAGTACGGGTTTAGAGACCAGAGTCTGGGACCAAGTGACTCAAAACAATATCTTGGGGTTAGGACTATGTTAAATCTAACTTATAAGTGTGTGTGTGTGCAGGCATGTGCCCTGGGAGCCAGTCATCTGCATAACATGACATATATATTGTCAAAGCACCAGTAGCCATCTGTACTTTGTCCACGTTAGCACTCCCACTGTTACAGTACTATGAAACTGAAATAGTGGGGGATTTCCCTAAAAAGTCTATTGAGGTCAAAGCAATACAGCAGACTTAGGTATAGCAAAGTAAAATGTAAGTCTTGTGTTGTCTTAGTGCAACCTGATGTGCTGGTTACAAATTTGGTTATAGTGAAAACTTTTTCCTTTGAGGGAAAAGAAGGTGTTAAAGAATCAGAATTGATGATGAAGAAACTCCAGAACTAACATATTGAAGTTTTGGTGCTAGAGCGACCACTCAGGTTAAACGTTGTATCTTAAAAACAGTTTGCCTTAGTGATAAACATTTAAGAATATTAGAGGGGTGCTGTTAAGTTGAAATTGACACATTTTTAAAAAAATGGTTTTTATTGGAGATCACCCTTTGAATTCCTGAAAATAAATTTTATATAAAATTTTCAGTTCCCTTGTGGATATTTACAAGGGTCTTATAAATTAGTATAACTGGCACTAAAGAATAAGTAATATCTAGCAAAAAGAAATAAGGCACACATTTTACAGAGAGGATAATTAACCACTTGAGCAACTTATCTGTGGATGCAGTTGAGTTTCTATCACTTCAGATTTTTAATAAATCAGGATTGGATTCTCTCTCTCAGATGCATGCTTTACTTCAGCCAGAAATTATGGCTGGATGCTGAAACCATTTGATGAAATTCTCTGGTCTGTGTTGTGCAGGGGGTCAGACTAAATGATCACAGTGGTCTCTTCTGGCCTTAAATTCATAATATTTGTTTCTCCTTTGCTAGCTGCCTCTATGTCAGTGTTCTCAACCTTTCTAGACTATTGTACTGCTTTCTAGAGTCTGATTTGTCTTGAGTACCCCCAAGTTTCATCTCACTTAAAAACTGATTTGGTAAACAAGTAGACATAAAAATACAAAAGTGTCACAGCACACTGGTACTGAAAAATTGCTGACTTTCTCATTTTTGCCATATAATTATAAAATTTAAATATAAAATGGTACTTACATTTCAGGGTATAGTTTATAGAGCAGTATAAACAAGTCATTGTTTATCTGAAATTTTAGTTTGTACTGACTTTGCCAGTGCTTTCATGTAGCCTGTTGGAAAACTAGGCAAACATCTCAGTGAGTTGATGTACCCCCTGGGAGGTCTCTGCATACCTCCAGGAGTATGTGTACCCCTGGTTAAGAACTACTGCTCTACAGGGTAACAGTGAAACCAACTAAACACACAGTGCTTGCCAATCCACAGAGTAAACACACTGAAAAAATACTTTTTCTGTAACTTCTTTTAGGCTGTGTCTATACTGAAAATGCTACAACAGCACAACTGCAGTGGTGCCGCTGTGGTGTTCCAGTGTAAACGCTCGCTACAGCAACAAGAGGGGTTCTCATGGTGCTGTAGGTAATCCACCTGCCCAGAAGGCTAAGGTAGCTAGATTGACAGAAGAATTCTTCCGCTGACCTAGCACTATCTACACTGGGGGTTAAATTGCTTATTACATCTCTCAGGGGTGTGTGTGTTTCATCACAAGCTAATAAGAACTTAAGAACAGCCATACTGGGTCAGACCAAAGGTCCGTCTAATCATTACGATCAATTTTACTAAGATCCATTTTTTCTCCATTACTCTTAAATTTTGGACCTAATCTATCTGGCAGTCCTATTAAATGTAGAACTAGAGCTCTGCTCACCTACCCAATGTGCAGCTCCAAGCATCTTGTTGACACTAAACAAATAATACATAACCATTGTGAAGAATTGAGAAATAAAACCAAAATTTTTCTCTCAGCTGACTTGTGGGTTTAGGAATTATTTTTAAATTTCCTGAATCTGCTGTCTGACTGCAGTAAACATATATTTCTAATCCTCTGCAAAAGAGGAAGCTTCTGTCCCCATCTTTCAGTTGGTTTAACGTCTTATTCCTTTTTAGGCCTGTCCCCAGTAAGAACAGGGCCATGTTACCTAAAGCTATGATTTGGTGAGGTCAGCTGTAGCCACATGTACAAAGGCTGCTTTTGGTTAGGTGGATGTTCCTTTGTGTTTTTTATTTCCAGTGTAGTTTCTTTCACACATGAGCTCCAGCCATGCAATGTGATCCATATGGGTGGGAAGGATGGTTCAGTGGTTAGGGGGCCAGCCTGGGAACTGAGAATTGTGGGATTAAATCCCTGTTCCACCACAGACTTGCAAGCTCAGGCAAGTCGCCCAGCCTCTCTGTTCCTCAGTTTCCCATATGTAAAATGGGGACAATACTTTCCTACCTCAGAGGGGTGTTGTGAGAATAAATATATTAAAGATTGTGAGGCACTTGGATCCTACAGTAATGTAATAAGTACCATAGATAGATAGACCTTTTACACCTGCGTAGTCTTCATATCTCTATAGAAGACTGCCTGCGTAGACCAGATTGCAGGACTTGGAGACATGTCTTGCCACTTTTGGTACTGAGTATTGATAGGTGTGTTATGTAAGTATTTGCATAGGCTCTTTATACTGAGAAGGAAGTTGTGGATACAAAGGAAAATTTCCTGATGGCAGAGCTTCAATGAAAGGGGCTCATTGTCATTAGGGGAAAAAAACCCAAACCACTCTTCCCTTTATATCTTTTGTAGAATGTTGAAGATAATGGCAGAGTTTCAAAAAATTAAGTCTTGTGACAAGTGAAGCAGTCGCCTCTCAGAAAACCTACCAATCGTGCTGGTGTGAATGTTCCAGCTGGCTTCTAACAGGCGTTACTACTGGCTGGAAATGGGTTCTCATTGGCTGGCGCGATTGGTAAGTTTTCTTGTTCTTGTTCTACAGCTTGATTGCTCAGTTTGCAGTCCCGTGGAGTTTTTAAATGCATTCTAAACTAACGAAGAGAGCTGTTTAGCCTGCATGCTTAAAGACTCGGTATCTGGACAGTTAGCTAGTACGTACGTGTCCCTGGTTGTGTATCCTAGGGCAGGAACAAGTCCTAATTGTATTTGCTCAGATAACTCGATAAAAGAAACAACTCTTCAGCCAGCAGTCTTCCAAGGCAGAGAGCCAAAGGACAGTGGGAATGGGGTGGACAGAGAGGTTGTAACTTTGAGTGAGCGCTCTTTGACAGGTTCAAGGGGTGTTCTGTTCCGTTTGGCACTTGACTGTAGTTGTGGGTTTACAGAAGGGCAAAGTGACTCTGAATTGTTAAGTGACTTCTTGGTGAATAAGTGAGTAGCTCACAGCAAACTGCTGTTAGATGATGACAAATGGTGATAGTTTGCCAAGGAGGAACTTCTCCTGCTTCTCATAAAGGTCTGTAGCCCAGAAGACTACAGGCTTGGAAATATTTACTCTAGTAAATTATGGTTCTGTCCCCAAATCTGAATTGGACAGAGAGATGGGCTCCTGGAAGTTGCGTTTAAGTAGCCTACCATGCTGTAAGTGGATTTGTACTCTGCTGCCTTTTCAAAATGTCAAACTGTCACCAGGGGATGTTGGGAGGAAATGTTTGGGTGACAGATTAACACTGGGTTCAAACAGCAAACACACAGAGATGACTTCTCTCTCCACATTTATCCCCCTAATTGATTTATAAAGGTTAATGACACCCCCCCCCACGCCCCTTTAATGTGTTTCATTTTTTGGCCTGGCTTAATGTCACTCATGTGCCATCCAAGAAATTAATCCATAGCAGTTCCTGCTTCTGCTGAAAGGGAGGGTACAGTCATTTAGGTTGGGCAGGAGTTCAAGCTCCTGGTTTTCTGGGAAAAATCTGTCCTTTTATCAAAGGCCAGCGAGCTGGGCGCTAACATCTGATGCTTCGGTGGCTGAGAGGTTACCACAGTGAATGAGCAAGAGTGGCTTGAAGGGAATGGATGCCCTTCTGTCAGAACTGGTGCAAATAATTTCCAACTGATGATGTCCCAGGCTCTGGGATCTCTAAACTGACTCTCTGTGAGGATTTATGCACTTGGCCATGGCAGGATGTGAAACAGCCTTTGTGTAGCTTTGGGAGAAGCCTGGAGTCTTTCCTTAGTGTTGAACGGTCTGCTTTTGGGAAGTGGACTCCTTGGTGACTTGGCTTGGAACCCGCTAGCTCAGTTTGCTTGCTACTCTCTGTTTGGGGAAAGGTTCGGCATTGCTCAGAGAGAAGTTTTGTGTCTCTGCTGACCAACGATAGTTTTAAAGACTGGTCAGTAACATTCAGGGCAGTCAAAACAGCAAACAGGAGAATGAGGGCAAAGGACATTGACGTTACTAAGTGTTCTGGGTTTAATTGCATCTGAAATATATAAATAGCCTTTCTCCTAGCCCTGAGCTGTATTAAGATCTTATGACTGGCTCCTGTGTTGAGTAAAGTGTAGACACACACTGATTCCTAGAGTTACTCCTTAAACTGATAATCAAATTAAGCAGCACAGTATGTTAATTCACTAGGTCTCTCCATTGACCTACCTGTAAGAAATACTGATGTAATTCAGTTATATTTACTATTTATTATTTATACTGTGGTAGCCTGCAGGAGCCCCAGTCACTGACCCTGGCCCTATGGTGCTAGGTATTGGACAGACAAGAGGGTCCTGCCCCAAACAGCTTGTCATCTAGAGATAAGACATGAGACAGCAGGTGGATACCGACAGATGGGGGAGCAGAAGGAAACAATAAGACAGTCCTGGTCAGCATGATGGGCAGTGGCCTTAGCACACCAGCTGCCTAACCGTTGTCAAGTTTTTTAGAGGCATCATGGCCTAGGAGAGTTTGCAGGAGGTCAGGGGGGTGGCTTTGCGGATGGTTACAGATATCCTCCTTCCATATGTGAGAGGCAGTGTGGAAGAAAGTACTATGAAGCACTAGTCAAGAACTATCCATCTTGTCTGAATCACCGGAGAAGTAGTCAAATCTTGTAGCTGGTGGTAAATAGCCCCAGGGTTCACGCTCCTGGCATGTCAAGATTGTATTCCTTTCCTCCCATCTTTTCATAGGCTGAGGCAGACTGAGCTGTCATGTGCAGTGTGTCTCCGATTGTATAGAGACCGTGCCTGCCATTCTGTTTCTCTCCCATTGTGGTGTCTTCCTTTACACTGTTACTTAGGGTGTTGGTTGCTGTTCTTGGGGGGTGTGGATACTGCATCCTTGATTTGACTGCTATGGCTCATGGCGTGTGCAGGGTGCATGGGTACTGTACATCTCCCCAAGGTTGGGAGCTGAAGCTGGAGAGCTGCCTACCCATTCTGAGATCATTCCATGCTTTGCTGTGAGGACCCATCTCCTTGTAAATGGGCTGATTTTGCTCATAGCAGCAAAGCGAAGCAAACTGGAACTAAACGCTTCCCCTCCCTATTAGCTAAGACTTGGCTTCTCTATGTCATGAGTGGATCACTTTTCTTGGACTTCAGCATTTGCCTTCTGCTTACGGGGAGGCCGTGTCTTCACCAGGGGGAAAAAAGGCGGTTTTGAATCATTTGTTAGTATGCTAGTGTGGACTAGGCAATTGTTGTTTTTACAAGTGTTAGCTAGTCGAGATAAACCGTAGGCCCTCCCCGCATTCATCTCGACACTTGTGAAACTACAGACTGCCTTGTCCACACTGGGATTTTACCATGTGGTCCAAAACCAGCCTCTTTTTCCTAGTGCGGATGCAGCCTTTGGTTGGGGCTAGTGTATTGTCAGTGTTTCTGACAGAGGATGCCAGACCTTTAGGCCAAAGATCACCCCTCCCTTTGTCTCTGAGATGGGAGAGTGTCTGTGAACATCCATATTCCTCAAATGTCCATAACTCCCCATTTCAAATCCGTACCCTGCCAGTGATTGTAACGCAGAGAGTTCGGGCTTAGAAAAGCTCCCACTGGCATGTCTTCTAGGTAAATATTATCAAGCTATTGAGCCATACCAAGAATGTTAGGTGGGATGACCGGGGAATTTGCCAAAGGAAATATCATGGACGAAATGTCTTTTTGCTCCAGGACAAAAGACTCTGCAAGTTCTAAGGATTTAGGAGGGTCTTTTCCTGGCTTCACTGTATTTAAGCCTGTAACAAAGCAATCCTTTCTGCTGTGCTCATTGCAACCTTCCTCATTCCCTTCTGTCTCGCTGGAGTCTGCAGCATGAGCGTTAGGGCTGAGAAGTTGAGAACTTGCCCATTCCTGTCAGAAGGGTGTTAGTGGAGAAGCGCAAGTATTTCCATTAAGTGCTAACAGTATTAACCTTTTCACTGCTGACGGTCATACTGGAAACCTCCAGCGAGTGCTGGACCTGTCAGGTTCTGATGCTGTGTAACAGGAATATAGTATCTAATCAGAGTATTCAAATAATTGAGATGGTTGCTACTGCAGGCTCTGCTTCCATCTGCTAAATGTGTCAAACAAGCACTTTTCTTACCCTGTCTCCACCTAGTGTAGCCTCATCCTTGACCTGAGCTCTTCTCTCTTCCCATTCAGTTGCCTATTTCAAACTCTGTGTACTCCACTCTCTAGCTTTGGCTCTCATGAAATCATCCACCATGCTTTCTTGTCCTTTTGTTTTGAGTGCTGCAGCTATATGTCCTCCCTGTCCATCTGCACATTAGCATTTTCCTTTCGACCTCCTGCAGTTGCACTGCAAGCAGGGGACCTCCAGCAGAGAGTTATCCCATAATTGCATAATGACTTCTACACATTCTGCACCAATAACACACCAAAGTAATTGGCACTGACTCTGTTTCCAACCCAAAACAGCATTAAAACTTTACCCTGATAGAAAACTTGAGGTATGTCTACACTGCAAAAAAAAAAAACCCATGGCAGTGAATCTCCGAGCCCAGGTCTACAGCCTCGGCACTGAAAATAGCAGTGTAGACTGTTTGGACTCCAAAGCCCAGGGAGTGGGGTGGGCTTTAGAGCCTGAGCTCCAGCCCAAGCCAGAATGTCTACATGGCTGTTTTTAGTCTATAGACTCAGGCTCGGAGATGCCCTGCACAGGGGTTTTTTGGCAGTGTAGACATTACCTTAGAAGCAAACAGACTGCAACATGGACCTGCAGAGAGAGTACTGGACTGGGAGTCAGACCAGAGGATCTACTCTTCTTTCTGCTGCTGACCTTCTTCGTGGCTTCGGGCAAGTCTCTGGGCTTCTATTTGCCCGCCCACCCTTTCTCTGTCTGGTCTGTGTAGACTGTAAGCTCTTCAGGGCAGGGACTATCTGTCTCTTCCTCTGTGTTTGTAGAGTGCCCAGTGCAGCAGAGCCCCAACCTCCATGCAAGGCCCCTAGGTGCTGCTAATACACAAATAAATAATCGAGGAAATCCATCCATTTCCCTCTGTCTTCTGATCCTTTGCTTCTGTTTGCTGCCCATGGTGATGTAATGGTCCCTTCCACCATTAGCAACAATCCATGGAAAGGTTGAAATAACAAATGGCGAATTGATAAAATCCCACTTCATATGAAGGCGCACGCTGCCAGGAACTGAGCCATTCGTTGCGTCAGCGCTGATGATTTTGGAAGGCGAGATTAGTTCAGAGGACGGACGCGTTATGTGACTCCTTTAGGCGTCGGGGCTGGGGGTGATGCAGAAGGGCGAGAACTGTACTCCTTGTTGTCAACATTAGCCTTACTCCTCCTCCTGTGTGTTTCCTCCCTGCAGGTCAAGAGGACAATATGGCCGCCACCGCGGCAGTCAGTCCTAGTGAATACCTGCAGCCTGCTGCCTCCACAGCACAGGTGAGAGGGCGATTGCGTGGCTCCTTACTGTGGCATTGAGAGCTGCGGGGGACACACCACGCACAACTGCGTAATGTGCTTGTGAAACCATTTTGCCAGTGGCTGCTTTACTGCGCCCTCAGGGGATCAGCATCTCCTGCAGAGCTTCCTCCCCTGTCTCTGTAGAGGTTGGTGCTGTTGATTTGGAAGGAAGGGTGGCCTTGTAAATAGGGCTTTGGAGCGGAGCCCGCGAGCAGCTCCGGAGCAGTGGAGCTGCAGGTTTTTGCCTGGAGCTGGAGTGGAGCCGGAGCACAGCTCCAAAGCCCTGCTTGTAAAACACAGGACCGGAAGCCAGGTCTCCTGGTTTGTCTTCCTAGTTCTGCCACTGAGTCACTTTGTGGCCTTGGAGAAGTCCCTTCCCCTCTGTGTTTCATTTTCCCCATCTGCTTAATGGGTCTAGTAACACCAGCCTATCTCCGAAGGGGGATGTGCTTTGAGATCAAAGGCACTGGTGATGGGTAAGGAAGATTCTGACAGCTGTACAGAAACCTTAGAAGCTTGCTTTGTGTTTACATCACCTCTGAAACTGATCTGCTGCGTCAGCTGAACCAACTCAATTCGAACCCGTCTCTTCATTCCTGTCTCCTCCTCTAGGACTCTCAGCCATCTCCACTAGCCCTGCTTGCAGCGACATGTAGCAAAATTGGTCCTCCCGCCGTGGAAGCCGCCGTCACTCCTCCGGCCCCGCCTCAGCCCACACCTCGAAAACTTGTCCCCATCAAACCCGCACCAGTTCCTCTGGGTTCCAGTAAGAACAGCTTTGGGATCTTGTCGTCGAAAGGGAACCTCTTCCAGATCCAAGGGTCTCAGCTTGGGACATCCTATCCTGGGGGGCAGCTGGTTTTTGCCATTCAGAATCCAACCATGATCAACAAAGGGGCCCGCTCGTCTACGAACATCCAGTACCAGACTGTCCCTCAGATTCAAGCAGCAGGGGGGCAGACCATACAAGTTCAACAGAACCTAGCCAACCAGATTCAGATTATTCCCGGCACTAACCAAGCGATCATTACCCCCTCCTCTTCCACGCACAAGCCTGTGCCAATCAAGCCGGCTCCCGCGCACAAGGCCGGGGCATCGTCTGTGCAGAGTGCAAGCAATGTTGTCAAGCTGACCGGCGGTGGCAACATGACACTAACCCTGCCAGTTAATAACCTGGTGAATGCCGCGGACCCTGGCGCTCAGGCTCAGATCATAGCCGAGAGCCCGTCAAAGCCCTGTAAAAAGACTAGAAAGAAAGCCATGTCACCAGCCCAGACGACAGCCATGGCCGTGGCTGAGCAAGTAGAAACGGTGTTGATAGAGACTACGGCAGATAACATAATCCAGGCAGGAAATAACCTGCTGATAGTGCAGAGTCCTGGCTCAGGCCAGCCAGCGGTGGTGCAGCAGGTCCAGGTGGTCCAACCCAAGCAAGAGCAGCAGGTGGTACAGATTCCCCAGCAGGCCCTGAGAGTGGTCCAGGCGGCCTCTGCCACGCTCCCTACCGTCCCCCAGAAGTCCTCTCAGAACTTTCAGATCCAGGCAGCTGAGCCAACTCCTACGCAGGTACCCGGTCCTTAACCCTTTCTGGTGGGTACATCTGTGTCTGGGAGATCCACCGACGATCAGTGACTCAGCTGGTGGTGTGTAAGGAAAGCGGAGTGACCGGGGGGTACTGCATGAGATAGGAATCTCTTTGCAGGCGGGGTTTGTGTTTAGAAATACCTGGGCAACTTCTCCTTTCAAGCTGTGTATTGCAAGCCCAGATTTCCATGTTATGCGAGCATGGTGGTTTGATGTGTCGCGAGGGAGGTGGAAGGCGTCTTTTAGTCTGTTGTAGGGAGAGGGGTGGATGTGACTGGTGTGTGGCAAGCAGTTACCTTCCTGTGTGTTAGAAGCCTTTCTTGTGATGGATCCTTGCAGGACTTGCCTTATTTTTACATAGCCAACTCCTGATTCTTGACTGATCATGACTAGGTGGAGAGATCCAGGGCGACCCCAGCGCTGGGAGGGCACAGAAAACCCCTCTCGCAGGCTGGCCGTAGTGTACGTTAATTACATTTAATTCCTCGCAAATTGCGGACTTACTACGGCCTTGGGTGTCCTGGACCCGAAGCCCATCGTCCCAATCCTGTGAGTCACACGGGGCCGTATTTGTGCTCTGGCTAAGCGACGCCTGTCTGAGTCCTTTCCCATTTCCTTCTTCCTTCAGGTCTACTTCAAAACACCTTCAGGGGAGCTGCAGACCGTGCTACTTCAGGAAGCCCCGGCTGTGACGGTGGCCCCTTCTCCCACCTCCTGCAGCAGCCCCATGTCCCGCAGTGCCCAAGCAGGAGGAAGCTGCAAAAAGCCAGCTGCCCGCAAAGAGCGCCCCCTGCCGAAGATCGCCCCTGCTGGAGGCATTATCAGCTTGAACGCCGCTCAGCTGGCGGCTGCGGCCCAGGCGATGCAGACCATCAACATTAACGGTGTCCAAGTCCAAGGCGTACCTGTCACCATCACCAACACCGGAGGTGCGATATGCACTGTTACACGCTGGTGCTAGGGATGTGACGTGTGCTGATTGGGGAGGTGGGTGGGGTAGGGGGGGAAGAAACTATCTGAGCTCCCAAAGCCTTAAAGGTTCTGGGGGCCAGGAACTTCCTCTCTGGCTGCGTAGATTTCAGTTGGATCTTAAGCCAAGCCCTGGTGCCCGTGACTGAGTACTGCAGAGTGTTAACTGTCCTACAATTCTATAGTCCCTTTTGTCCCAAAAGATCCCACATTGTGTAACTCTGCAGCCCTAGGGAGGCCTCGCCTGATAGATCAGCTGTGCTGAGCCCCAGGCTCTACAAGGGTGCTTCACAGCCTCTCTGAGCTACCAAGTTAATTAATGAAAGCAGGGATTGATAGTCACGCCTGTCTGAGGGCTGACTTGCTCTGTTGGGTCCTGAACCAATCTCCCGAAAGTCCTGGTAGATGTACGGACCCAGTGAGTTTTAAGCTCACCTACTTATCAGACCACCCCGAGACTAGAGGCAGATGGTATGGAGAGCTGGAATTCCTGCTTTGTCCTAGTCTATCCCTGTCAGGTGGTATGAGAGGGTACTGTTCCAGCCCTCCAGCCGATTTCCTTCTTGATTCTTTTGCCTTTCAACTCCCTGTTGTTTAGGCAGCGGCTATTTAAAACAAAACCATTAGTGCTAGAACCCAAAAGCTTGGAATCCCAGCTTCCAAGCAGTGTAAAGTCTTCATCTCTTCTCTCCAGCACAGGGGTTCTCAAACTTCACTGCACCACAGGCCCTTCTGACAAGAAAATTACCATATGACCCTGGGGGAAGTAGGGGGCTGGAGACCGAGCCCCACCATCCTGGGTGGGGTTGGAACTCGGCCTTCAGCTTCAGTCCTGAGCCCCAGCAAGTCTAATGCTGGCCCTGGCAACCCCATTAAAATGCGGTTGCGGCCCACTTTGTAGTCCCGACCCACAGTTTGAGAACCACTATTCTAGCAGGTGGTGAGTTATTCCCTGCCACAGTCACATGGGGAAGGCTACTGCGAAGGTGCTTCCAGTAGTCAGACCACTACAGATGCTTTCAGGATCTCTAAAATTTTCCAAGCGCTGGTCACGGACTAGTGATTAGAAAGAAATCCAGTGAATTCTGAGTGGCTGAGCGTCCCAAGCCATGACAGCTCCTGCTTCATAATGCCCTTGCTGTTCAGTTCTGGACACAGCCCTGTGTCCCTTTCTTAGGGCAAGTGACTTTCCTACCATGCCAGAGAAAATATCAAAACCACAACTGCCATCCTGCATTTGTGCAGGCTGGAAGTAATGGTGAGTCTTAGCCCAGTCCCCAGATCTCTTTGGCAAAAGAGAGGTTGCAAATACTGCACTGCATTCAACTCCTCCTGTTCCAAGGTGGCATTGCAGACATAGCCGCTTCCTTTCATAGCTGACTTTGGAGAATCATGGCTCTGTGGTGTGCTCCATCACTGACTGCATCTGCCCCCAGCCAATGTGGTAGATCAACCCGTTGCTCTCAGTGGCACGTTTCTGCATTCCAGAGCTCAGCCGGGAGGTTTTTGCTGCAGGAAGCATCAGGAAAGGAAGTTCTGTCTGGGAAAAGGCAATCTGTTTTGTGATCCAGAAAGACCTGCTAGAGGGCTTCTTCCTCAGCAGGAAGTGGCAAGATTCCCAGCTGGATTTTTAAATTGAAAGCTGTTCTTCCTCGCTTGGCTAAACCAAAGCAGTGTAAAATACAGAACGGTTGCTAAGTGAACTGCCGCGATTTGTGGCTTGCACACAAATCTGTCCCGAAACCAGCAAATAAATGAATCGGCACTGGCCAGATGTTCACTCCTGTCTGCATCATCCACCATGGTGTAGTGGTTTCATGGTAAATTACCAGCTACCAGCTGAGGAGGCTAGTCCTGAGATGATGATGGAACCTTCCACCTCAAGGGTTGCAAGTTCAGATCCAGCCCAGGCTCTGCAGGGCCTGCTGGCTGTTCCATACATGAGATGAGTTGATGGGTGTCTCAGCCCAGTTTCCACAGTTGGCGCTTATTGGCCACTTCCTTGGAGGGCCCCCGTGGTGAAGCCAAGCACTGTGGAAGCTGAGCTGCCCTCTCTGCTGCAGAGAAAGGATCCCTGCAGAGCAGTTTTGAGGCCTGCTGAAGGGAAAGCATCTGCTCAGTAGCTACAGGGCTTCGGTCTGAAGAGGCGCTGAGCTGACCTTTTTCAGCAGCATTGAAGGATGTTGGATTTCCGTCACCCAGGGGCCCTGGGAGGATCAATTCCACTCGCTGACATTGACATCAGTTTTCTTCTTTCCAGCCCCCGGCGCGGCCCAGGCTCCCGCGTCCCTGAAGCCGGAGCTTGGAGCTGGCCCCTCAGGGTGCCAGGTAAGTCCCATTTTTTTTGTAAATATATTGCACGTTTTTTCAAAGTTTCTTTTTCGTTTCCTGTTTCGATTGTTCCCCCCGCCCCCAAGGGTTAAACTGAAAACTTTGAAAAACCGCACAGTATATTCAGAAAAAAGGGACTTGCCTCCCCCTTAAAGGGCCAGCACCACGGGGGGGTCCAGGGCCGTTGGGACACTGCATACTAGGGTGGCACAGAGGAGAAAGGAAGCAAAATCTGGGGGTGCTGAGTAGGGACTGGTCACATTATTGGAGCTGGTTCCTTTCCCTTTGCCAGGCCTCCTTTTTAAGGATTTGATCTGCTTAGGCAGCTGGAGCATTGCCTGTGTGGGGGAGTATGGGAAAAGAGGCGTGTACAACGCCAGAAGCAAGACGTATGCGTCTCCCCTTGGGGTTGGGGGTCTCCCAGGGGAACGCCGAGCAGCAGCCTTAATACCCTTCTCCCTCTGCTTCTCACCCGCAGGCCAGCAGCAGCTGACAGTCCAAAACGTGTCTGGCAACAACCTGACCATCAGCGGCCTGAGCCCAACCCAGATCCAGCTGCAGATGGAGCAGGCGCTGTCCGGGGAGATCCAGCCTGGGGAGAAAAGGCGGCGCATGGCATGCACCTGCCCCAACTGCAAGGACGGGGAGAAAAGGTGAGCGGGCAGATGGGGGCGGGACAGGTGATTGTCGGGGGGAGAGAGAGACAGTGCCAGCCATCTCTTCCCCTCCCTGCCCCCACATCAGCAAGAGTAACAGTTGCGATGGTTTCCTGTCCCTGCAGGTCAGGGGATCAGGGGAAGAAGAAGCACATCTGCCACATCCCTGAGTGCGGCAAGACTTTCCGCAAGACCTCGCTGCTGCGGGCCCACGTCCGCCTGCACACGGGCGAGCGCCCCTTTGTCTGCAACTGGGTCTTCTGCGGGAAGCGGTTCACGCGCAGCGATGAGCTGCAGCGGCACGCCCGGACGCACACAGGTCTGTTGCCCGCCGCCCCTGCTCCCCATCTCCCGTGTCCCACCAGGAGAGCCCTGCCGTGTCTCGGAGCTGGTCTTGTGGGACTGTCTCCCCCCTCTCCTGCTTCCGCTTCACCAGTAACCCCAGAGCATGCTGCCGCCTTGCCCGCCGAGCGCTTTGCTGACTAGGTGATGGGGAGGGGGGCTCCAGCGCATATGGGGTCTCTGCTGCTTTCGTGTCGCCCCAACTGCAGCTTGGCACAGATCCATCATCTCCCTGCAGGGGGAGGGACGGGGTGCTAGCTGTACACACGGGGAGCTGGGCGGGAAGGGGAGCATGCATCGGTGCATTCCCCCTTCCCGGCACGAGGACGCAACACGCGCCCTTCTGGGCGTAAGTCTAGAGCTGGAGCGATCGAGGCTCGGCTGCAGCAGCAAGCACTGGCCTCTGGCGCATTGAACGTTGCTCTTGTTTCCCTGGCAGGTGATAAGCGTTTTGAGTGTGCGCAGTGCCAAAAGCGCTTCATGAGAAGTGACCACCTGACGAAGCACTATAAAACCCACCTGGTCACCAAGAACTTGTAGGGTTAGCGGCAGCCAGACGCGGGGGCCGCCAGCTGGCCCTCTAGCACTGGCTAAGCCCCGCACTGTCATGGACAGTCCCCGGCATGGGTACGGCGTAGGGGTTGGGCAGACGGCCAGCCTGGGACTCCACAGCCGTAGTCACACTCCTGGCTTTGATACCCTCCCAGAGGTGTCTGCGCGGGGAGAGGAGTCATTGCTGATCTTCCTTCCTCGGAAGCCATCCGCCTTCCAGCACAGTCCTTGGGAATCCAGCTCCTTCCTCCGCAGAGTGCGTCAGAGCCGGACATTGATTGCACGGGCCGGGACGAAGGGGAAGCCCTTATTTCCAAAGGAAAATGCTAACGTGGGTGCGAGCGGCAGATGCTCCTCGCTGCGTCGCGGGCTGGGGGGACTGAACAAGCCGTGCCGTGCCATCCTCATGTAAACGGGACAAGGATGCCGGTGAAACTTTCTCACGGTGCCCCCCACTCCCTGCGCTTGTGAAGCTTCGACACAGCGGGGGGCAGCACCCCAGACAGCCCACCTGGCGCTCTGCGGCACATTCCTACTTTATATTTAAAATCTATAAATATCTATAAATATCTCTCTCTATAAACTCCTTTGGAAGGCCCTTTTTTTCTATGGAAATTGTTGCCTTATGCTCCCAGCTCCCAAGTATGAACACTGTGTATCGTGAGTGCTTTTTTTTTTTTTTTTTTTTATTTAATTGCGCCCGTTTGATAATCTGCCCTCCCAATCCTTTTCCCTCCAAAGTTCTTTTCTAATTATGAATTGAAGAGGTTTTTTTCCTCTCCGCTGATTTATTTTTCCTTTTCATTTCTCAGTGACATGGCATTTCCTTTTGAATCTTGGATCTTTAAATCCTCTTTTGCCCATAATGCCAACCCCCACCCCCGGCAGCCCATCACTGTGTATAGTGTATATTGTATCATAGACTATATTGCTTCCGTGTTTACTACATGTTTCAAAAACATATGGCTTGTTATTTTTGAGCTTTTAAATTAAAAAAAAAATCCACTTTATTTTTTAGTTGTAACTGCTTGAGGTATGTTTTATGAATTAAGTGACAGATCTGTTATTCTTTATTAACGATGTAACTGGCTGGCTGGTGAAGAGTCAGCCAAGAGCTTTTTCTTGCTAAATAAATTTAGTTGCCAGAGGCAAACCCAGCATGGGAAGCAAAGGATCCTTTGTCTTGTAAGCGTGACGCCTGGTAAGAGGGACCAGTTTTTGGGGAGAGGTGAGATGGTTAGTTGGGAGGTGACCAGGTCAGTTGTTTGTATCACAGTAGCACCAAGAGACCTGCTGAGATTTCAACCCCGTCCACTGGAGCCACCTACATTGTCAGCTCCTTGGGGCAGAGACAATCTACCTAGTCAAGGCAAAAGCTGGGAGGAGAAAGGTCGGGGCACAGAGGGGAAGTGACCTGCTCAAGGTCAGTGGGAGAGCTGGGAATGGAACCCAGGTGTCCTGAATCCCAGGCCAATGCCCCACCCACTGGACCACACTGTTCTTTGTAGTAGGGCCCCATTGTGCTAGGAGCTGTGCGTTAGAATAAGAGACAGTCCTTGTTGCAAAGAGCTTTACAGTTGCTGCCCACTGGCTTTCGTCTTTTGGAGCATCTCTCTATCCTCCCGAGCTTTACCCAAAAAAGGATCCCGTTGGTACAGTCAGGCCGGACCTCAGAACCATCTGTGGGTCTGCGAGTCCTTCCCTGGATAGGGCGACACAAGCTTTACCCTCTAACCTGCCTGACCTTGGGAAATGAGCTGCTGGTTCCCCACAGACGAGTGTTCATGTCGAGAGGACGTGGGGCATGGGACATTCTTAACCAAAAATCAGATGGAGGGGGCTCGGCCCTTTAAACCCCCTTCTCCAGGGCGGGGGCAATGCTGGGGAAGCCCTGGTGCTGTCCCTGCTCCGGATACCCGAAGGCCTTCAATCAAGCCCCGTTCACCAGCACTGGGCAGGAAAAAGTACAGTCGATGACTTTCAAAAGCTGCCCGGTGACCTGGAGGGCAGGGGAAATTGCTCAGGAACTGGAGTCATTGGAAGGTGTCCCACCACCTCCGTCCCTCCCCCCACACACACACGCTGCCCCTGCTGTGCTCTGGTGGCATCTCCTGGAAGCAAGAGAAGGATCCTCTTAAAGGAGCCAGCTTCAGCGTCCGGGGTCAGCTCACCCTCGGAAAAGGGAAGGTGGGAATTGCTCCATTTTGAGCCTGCCAGAGGAGGCCAATAACTGCACCAAACGGGCCACTTTGAATTCTCTTTCAGGTCACCCGAGAGAGGCGTTCAGGCTGAATCGTGGCTTGGGAGTGGGGGGAAGCCCTCCTGTCCCAATGCTGAACGATGGAAAGAACTCCTGGTTAAAATTACCCCCCCTGTTTTGGCTGTCTCTACCTAGGCAGCTTAGCGCTACTTCTAATCTCTGTGACAACCCTAGAGACTATAAATTCCACCATGCTCCCCCTCCACCCTCAGCATGGGGAAGCAGGCGGGAGAAACAACTGTTACATTCCAGCCTTTATTAGGGAAGTTGGGGGGAGAGGAAGGATTATTTTATTTACAAGAACGAATATTTATGGGAACTTTCTTTACAGGGGGGGAAATAATGCCTCGCCCACAGTTAAATTATTACACCTACAATGAGCAGAGAAATTGCTTTTTGAGCCGCACCGTGAGCCTCCGCATGAGAGCAGACCTTGCCCTATGGGAGGGAGATGAAATCCCCCCGCACTCCAAAGCTAAGGCTCTGAGTTCATCTACAGGCCCGGTCGGTAAACAGTCTGGTAAGAACTGTTTCAAAGCAGAAGTTCCCCTGCTCTGGCCAGAGAGTCCAGTGCCGTGACTGCAGCCTGGGCCCCATTCCACTGCCAGCATTGTCCCTCTTCCAGTCTGATGTGAGGGGAGAAGAGTTTGCCCACAGGCGGAGGAGAGGGCCGCAGTGTTAATGTTCAGCGTCACGGAGCTGGGATTCCTGAATGGAGCTGACAAGTTTTGAACGAGGACCAAGATTTCCCATGGGTGAGTGCCGCGTCCCAGTTGGGATCAACCCTCCCCCCTCAGGGACTCGTTAGAACGGAACGTCAGAGCTATTGCGCCAGAACGTACCCGCCAGCTCTCTTCTCCCCCAGGCGCGGCAGATCCCAGATGCTTCCTTAGAAGGCGTTAAGTCTCCCCTCCCCAGGAATGCACGCACCGAGGTCTGTATGCTAGGACTGAATGCCCCAGGACGGCCACACAGCAGGCGCTTCAGGCCTTGTGGTGCATGTACTAAACTGCACCACTGCTGCCCCCGTAACGTCTGCTGGGAGGGGTGCGTTACCTCCACCACGCTCCCCCCCAATGCAGCTGTGTGGGAGGGGACCTGGGCCACCAGCACCGCTGTGTCGATCTCCCGCCAGCGTACGTTGGAGTGGGGGCGATGGATCCTCTGAGGAGTGTCTTGGGAGCTGGCAGCTTGTCTCGATGGACGTCGCCGTCTACTCCATTTTGATGATCATTTTTTTGACCGCCCTCCGGGAGGTGCCACACTTGCTGTTGATCACGGCGTTGAAGTTGCAGCTCTTGCCGCACACTTTGGTGACGTACTCTGCAGGAGTGTGGGGAGGGCAGAGAAGTGGAGCAAAAAACCAGCATAGTTCTGGCTTTTTCTGAATCCACTGAGATGAATCACGCCAGATCCCATCATGCAAAACCCACGCTCACCCGCAATGCAGCATGTGGGACCCAGACAAGGACACCATGCCCCTGGTCCTGCACTCTCATCCCTGATCTGCTACTAACTTGCTCTGCGACCTTGGGCATCACCCATCCAATCTGATCTTGCATTTAGCACGGTGGTATCTTCATCCTCTGAGTCTGAATCTTTTGCTGCCGAACGGGGTGGTAATCCCTACGTCACAGGAACTGCACGAGGGTGGCTGATTAACTAGATCAGAAACGCTACTGAGTTGAAGGTGTGTAAAGTGCAGGGGGCAAGACTGGCAGGCGTGACTGGGGATCTGGGCTACCTTGGCTTGTGGGTGCCCAATCTGAGACCCCTTGATGGGGTTTTTCAGAAAGCACTTAGCACCAGCACTCTGAAAATCAGGACCCTTTCAGGTGCCTCGAGTGGACCCTTTCTGGAAACCTTGGCCTGCATCTGCTGTTAGAATTGTTCCGGCGTCTCCGCCTGTCCAACCCAGGCACACAGCTTGGGGTATTAAAACTAACCCTCTCTTTCTGCAGCCTCACGTGCGTCTCACCACTAATGCTGGGTGGTTACGTTTTGTAATTCGCTGGGTCAGGCCCAATGACTTCCTTGGCAGTAACAACGCTGCTGCGTTTGGGGGTCCTGAACTACGGCAGAAGGGAGAGTTGTACCAGCACGGATGAGGGTACGGATAAAATATATTCCCAAATAGCAGATTGGAGGGTTCGAGGGGCTGGGAATGGGCTCTAAGCATTTCTTCTCTAGGTCCCCAATTCAAATCAAGCCCAGCTCGCCAGGGACTGAAAATCATTATCTCCCTGGGGCCAAGGTGAAAGGAGTGGGGCGGCTCGGTCCTCTTGTCAGTAGGCAGCTAGTCCCAATCCTCAGCAGCCATCACCACCTGGCATTGACTGGCCAGCTCTGGCAGTCTCATCAGGGGAGCTGAGAACTGAACAGGCCATGCAGAGGGGAGAGGCTGCCCGAGGAAAACCCCAAGCAGGCCTGAGTCCTGTTGGCTTTGCTATGGGACAGATGCTTGAACTGCCCCTGCCTGTGCTATCCGCCAGTTCTGTGGATCCAGTCTCAGGTGGTCCGACTTTGCACCAGACAGAACCCCTCCTGCTGGGCAAGGACAATGGAGGAGGTGAGCAGAAGGAACCCGTTGGCCAGGATCAAACAACGTCATCCTGTCCCTTTTGCAGGGGATCGACACCAGGCACGCTCTCCACCCTCTGCGTCGTTGGGAGCCCCAGCCTCACCCCATCTCCCGCCACAAAGCCCCCTACCCACCCCCCCTACCTTTGATAGCATTTACCACAGCGACCGGCAGGCGGATGGGTTTCTCCATGGTCGTGTTGTTGTGGGCGATGCGCTGGCCGGTGGCCGAAGATCTGGCGAGCGTCTCCCGGGAGAAGAAGTAATCCAGCAGGCGCCTGGTCATCAGCTTGGGCTTGTCGGTGGAAACCTGCGAGAGGTCATCCAGCTGGTTGTGGGTGATGTAGACCCCCGAGTTGGGGATCAGCTCCAGCTTGGGCCTCCCATTCTCCTAGGGCAAAAGGAGAGAAGCCCCTTGTCATTCCGCTCTTTGTGGGTGCCCGGAGTCTGGGGAGACTCAGGCAGACCCCCCCGGGTAGGCTAAACGAGCGACAGATGCTGGGCTAACCCCAGCTGTCCTTTCTCAGGCCCAAGCCCATTGATCTCAGTGAGGGGATATCAGCCCCTATTTTACAGATGGGGAAACTGAGGCACTGAAAGGTTGAGTAACTTGCCTCGGGTCACACAGCACGTTACTGGCAGAGCTGGGAATACAACCCAGGAGTCCTGACTCATCTCCTGCTCTAACCACTAGCCTACACTCCATCCTACAGCCAGGATTAGAACCCAGGATTCTTGCCTCCCTGCTCTAGTCACTCACCTGCACTCCTGCCTTTAAACTGGAATTTAGGCAAGAGCCTGCTTAAAATAGGGCAGGAAGGTGTTTGTCCGAGAGCAGCGGCCACACTGAGAACTGCAAGCTGATTGCTGCAGAGCACCCCAGATAATATAGGGCAAACCTGGAAGGGTAGGGATGGTCCTGGCTCCAAGGAGAAAAGATAATGCCCAATCTCCCTCTCCCTCCCAAGGTGTGTGCGCCACCCCCTATTATGGCCAGTGCCCTCCCGGGGTCCCATGAGGCAGTATCCCCATGCAGTCAATGAGCAATGGCCCACATAGGAGCTGATTGCGGATCACCCACCTCCACGGGTGATGCCCACACTGGGGTGCCATCGGGCAGCATATCTTGTACGTTCTCCTCCCATAAGCAGGTGGCATCACTGAGCGTGACGGGGCTCCCCGAGCTGTCCTCTGTGCTGATCCAGGGTGGGAAACCGCTTGGGACCCCAGCTCGCATCCTCCAGACTGGGGGGCTTTTGGGGACCTCAGCTGGGGTGCACCTCTGCTCCCCCATATTGGGAGAGGAGAATGGCTGGAGGCCATTGGCCTGCAATAGGAACGAATGCGTGGGGATGCTACACACAGGGATGCGTGGTGGAAAAACTGGGTGACGAATGAGCTACCCCTTTCTGCCTCCGCCCCTTCCTGCCTCCCAGGAGAGGACAGGTCCTCCATACAACTCTGGCCCAACCTGCTTTCAGTTCTCTGCTCCTCAACACCAGACAGAAACTGGAGGGAGTTCAGAGAAGAGCAGGGTCCTGGCTGGAGAAACTGAGCTAAATCGTTGAGGCTTGGCTAACAGGAGGACGTGATCAGAGGCTGTGAAGGGGGGAAACACAAAGGGGGTGCCCAGGAGACTCGGCTTGCCCCTGCAATGATACAATAGGGTTTAACTGGGATATGGGGGAGTGCGGGGGAGGGAAGAATGACAGCAGAGAGTGTGGGATCATCTCCCCAGGAGCAAAATCCCCCCATTGTCTGGAATATTTAAAATTATAGTGGGCCACGCCCTAGAAAATGTTCTCCAGGACCGAGAGGCTGGGCAGACGGGCTCAAATGGGGTTTCTTCATCTCCGGCCTCTCTGATTCATATGCACCCTTGGAAGGGAGACAAGCCAGGGAAGACTTTTGCCTCCAAGGTGCTGGTAGCTACTGCTCGGACAAGGGTAGACACTGGGGCACCCACCTGCAACGCCGTGTTGCTCTCCAGCAGCCCCACCAGGCCCTTCAGGAACTGGATGTTGCTCTCGTTGATGTCTGGGGAGAGACGCGCACACAGAGACAGAACTGAGCATCGCAGAGGCCCACGGGAAACCAATTCCATCCCTGGCCTGGCCTCGGGCTGAGCTGGGTCACACGAGAGTCCCAGGAACACACGCAGAATAGGGGTCCTTCCTTGTCCACCCTGGTGCCCACTTCTTGCCCAGAGTTCCTACAGGTGCCTGTCCCTTGATCCCAGCCCAGGGGCCTCTCTACAGAGCCGCTGGCCGTGCTCTTCTCTCTTGGCAGAACCGCTAGAGTTCCAGCCACCCCCCTCGAGCTGGAGGCAGGACCCCACGGAACGCGCAGCGGGAGGCCAGAGTCTGCTGCCAAGCCCTGAGCTCACACACGGGTATTCCCAGCTCTGACCTAGGGACATGGGCTTTGCCCAGCTGGATCAGACCATTGGTCCATCAGGCTGAGCTGCTGCGTCCAGCTTGGGCCAAGGCCTGACATCTCAGGATAAGGTGACGCCCCCCACCACGCACGCTCTGATGCCTCTGGCCGGCTGGGCGCCTTTTTAAGTGGGGAATGTAGAGACCAGCGGAGGTCTTGGAGCCCGAGATCGGGTTAACGCCATCAGAGCTGGCATAGCTGCAAACTGCCTCCACGATGCTAAGGCAGGAAGGGAAGGAGGATTCGGTTACCAACACAGCTGTTTCCGGACCCCAGCACTGTCCTGGCTGCCGCTGCCCCTGCCCCGTTCCTGCTGGAGAGGAGGTCGTTCTGCTCCTCTAGGTTCCGCAGCTGGCTCTTCAGCTGCTGGTTCTCCAGCTCCAGCTCCTTGATCCTCCTCTCCTGCCACATGGCGGCCTCTTCCCGAGAGGCGAGGAGATTCCGCAGCTCGGCCATCTGCAGCTCCAGCTCCTTGACCAGCTCGGCGTATAGACCCGTCACCTTGCTCGCTTGGCTGCTAATGCTGCTGCCTCCTGAGGGAGCTCGGCCGCTCCATGGGCAGCAATCCTCGAGTCCGTAATTCAGGGATGGAGACTCCACTGGCTCTGGGCTGGGCCTGTAGAGCACCGAGGCCCCAGAATGCGTGGCTCTGGGGTTGTCCAGAGTCCTGGTGTGTGGCAGCCCGTCCTGGGGACGTCTGCTGTGGAGATCCAGGCTATTGCTCTGAAGGATGTGTCCAAAGGGGGACGGGCCCTGGGGCTGTGGCCCGCTCAGCGCACGACGGAAGTGAGAGACAAGGCTGGGACTGGCCTCGGGTCCATTGGACAGCCTGGGTCTTTTCCGGTTCTTGACCTCCTCTTCCACGCACAGCAGAGAGTGGCTGGGCCTCCCAAGGCTGCTCAGGGCTCCATGGGATTGGGCGCTGGAAGCAGACAAAAGCCAAAAAGAAGAGATTATAATTAAATCACATCTTTCCAGCCCTTACTGTCTCCAAATACTGTACAAACGGTGTGTATGCACATGTGCGCATGCAGCAACCACATCACCCACCAGTGAAATGCAGCCACCTCTGGGGTGGTATGTGGCAGCTGTTTAACACAGCAATTTATGGGAGGAAGTGAAGGAGAATGTTATATCCACTTGAAACTCCAGGGGGAATTTCTGGAGGTAGATTGGAACCGCTGGAACTCCACCACTGGGCTGGCTACTGGGGCTAACTCTTGTGAAAAGTTCCAGAGGGTCTTTAATGGCCACAAGCCTTCAGGATTGTGGCTTTCGGTGAGATTCAAAAGACAGCGTATTCAAAGCCCGTCTGACTTCGGTGAGCATTGCAGGGGCCTTGCACTAATGCAAAAACCTAAACTAATGCAAAAACCTCCTGGTATGCTGCCGAATCACCAGCACTGGGGTGGTCCGTGGAAGTCTCCTAGACAAAGACTAGGCTCTGCTTAGCTTGTGAGATCAGACAGGTCCTAATGACAAAGAGCTCTTCCATTTTCTCCCCAGCTAAAGCTATTGTATTCACTCTATCTAGGGACTTAGATGGCCCTCTTCACTGCAGCATCAGAGCACCTCACCCTTATTCATGGACTCAGATTCCAAGGCCAGAAGGGATCATTGTGATCATCTAGTCTGACCTCCTGTACAACACAGGCCAGAGAACTCCCCCAAAACAATTCCCTGATTAGATCTTCTAGAACAACGTCCAGTCTTGTTTTAAATTTGCCAGTGATGGAGAATTCACCATGACCTTTGGTAAATTATTCTAATGGTTAATGATCTTCCCTGTTAAAAATGTACACCCTATTTCCAGTCTGAATGGGTCTAGCTTCATCTTCCAGCCGTGGGAGCATGCTAGACCTTTCTCCGCTAGATTGAAGAGCCCATTATTAAGTATTTGTTCCCCATGTAAGTACTTACAGAATGTGATCAAGTCACACCTGAACCCTCTCTTTGAATCTATCACTACAAGGCATTTTCTAATCCTTTACTCATTCTTGTGGCTCTTCTTTGACCCCTCTCCAATTCATCTTCAGTTGTGGACACCAGAACGAGACTGTATCCTCAAAGGACGCCTGGGATATGGGGGAAGTATTATCCCCACTTTATGGACAGGGAATTAAGGTTTGGGATTAGAATAAGCAGCCTAGAGATTCCACAGCAGAGATGGGTGTAGAACCCAAGTCCAGCACCCTATCTGCTACACTCACACGAGGTTCTGAATTGTAGCTGCTGCTTTTGGGGCCCTGCAGAGTCATTCCCTAGGAACTGGGATCTAATGAGTGGGACCAGAGGGCTAAGGGAGCTGGGGCCTTTCCCCTGTTAGTGACAGTTCAAATCCAGCCCACTGACTGCCAGCTGTTACCATCAGTTGGCTGTTCAAGGGATTGTAAGAAACAAGCTTCAGGGTCACAGTTCAGTTCCTGCTGGGCAGGTGTCCCATAACAACAGCCACCATTAAAGCTGGAGGTGAAGTAGCTTGCCCAAGGTCACCCAACAGACCAGCAGCCAAGCCAGGAATTAAAGTCAGGTCTGCTGAGTCCCAGTCCAGTGCTCTAGCCTCTAAGCCACACTGCCTTTTGAAAAAGTCACCGCAAGTGCCCCACTCCTGTGCCTTCCCACCAGTTCTCCATGGGTCCAGCTGGGTGAATCAGCTGTGGCATGTCCCCCCCTCCTACCTGGTACATTCTGGGGGGGCACGTCCTCGGGACTCCTGGAGCTCCAGCTCCTGGGGCTGCTGGAAGTCAGGGCTGCAGAGAGCAGCAACTTCCAGCCCAGGCTCAGACAGTTTGTACAGTGGGTGATCGTCTGGCTGCTTGCCATCTCCTGTCCCTTGCTCCATGGCCTGGAGATGGCTCTGCAGAGCCTGCAGGTCAGTGACACCACCAGACATTGGCTCTCATCACCACAGCTTCCAGCCCCAATGAAACATAGTGGAGGAGAGGGAGGAAAACTCAACCTGCTGAAGAGAGAAGGGAGAGAGAGATGGGAAGAGACACCAGCAGGGAAAAAGAAATGGAGAAGGATTATATACAAATACCAGTTTTGATCTGACACTGTCCTAACACTCTCACCATTGGTCCTGTCGATCCAGCCCCCAATTTCTACCTCCCCCCAGCACCCACACACACATTCTCTGGGTTCAGGATTAGTTTAGCTTTCCGTCCTTCTCTCTGAGTAGCCCCATCACCCTTGCCTCTAACCCCCCTCCCCTATCTCCCACCCCTCTCTCTGATGCACATGTTCCCCTCCTTGTCCCACATCTGATTCCCCAACCCCCCTGTAAAAAACAGCCCTTTGCCTATTTTGACACCTGCTTCTCCCTCATCCTGTTCCTGTCTGGCCCTTCACTGCTCTCTGTTCCCTTCTCCTCCTCCCTTACTAGCCCTGATTGCCCACTTTGCTCCCTCTTTGCCCTCTGTCTGGCCTCCTCCCTTTCTTGTAACCTCATAGAATCATAGGACTGGAAGGGACCTCGAGAGGTCCTCTGCACTCAAGGCAGGACTAAGTATTGTCTAGACCATCCCTGACAGGTGTGTGTCCAACCTGCTCTTAAAAATCCCCAATGATGGAGATTCCACAACCTCCCTGGGCAATTTATTCCAGTGCTTCACCACCCTGACAGGTAGGAAGTTTTTCCTAATGTCCAACCTAAACCTCCCTTGCTGAAATTTAAGCCCATTGCTTCTTGTCCTATCCTCTGAGGCCAAGAAGAACCATTTTTCTCCATCCTCCTTGTAACAACCCTTCATGTATTTGAACCTGTCTATTCCTGTCTCTTTTCCCCTCTTCCTTTCCTTGTCCTCTGCCTGATTTCCCTCCACTCATGACATCTGTCTGATCCCCATCCGCTTCTCCTCGCCCTGACTGAACCCACTTGTCTCCTGTCTGGAGCCTTGTCTGCCCCTCCCCCTCTGTTTTCCCCACATGTCCCCTGTCTGCCCCTTCCCTCTGTCTATTCCCCCCACATGTCCCCTGTCTGCCCCTTCCCTCCTTGCTCCTCTCTGTCTCCCCCACATCCCCTTCCCTCTGTTTCCCCCATATGCCCCCTGTATGGACCCCCCCTTCCGTCCCCCACCTCCTGTTAGCCACCCCCATCCTTCCCTCCCCCCGGGACGCTGTACCTTTAACAGCCCCTCCATGTGCCTGTTTACAGCCCTGACACCATTTCCTGGTCCCCGAGTCCCGCCCCTGCCGCTTCCCCACTGGCCGAGGCCTGGCCCTGTCTCCCTCCTGATTGGAGGCCAGGCATCAACTCCCTATTGGCTGCTGGGACAGGGGGCGTGAGCTGAAATCGCCCCGCCCCGGCGTGCGGCACGTCCGGCGTCCTGCCCCCTTAAGGGGCGGGGTCTTTGCGCGCGCGCGGGACGGGGGCGGGGTTATGATGCGTTACGCGGCGCGGAGCGGGCTGCGCGTTTGGGCCTGGCTCGGCTCCCGTCCCCCTGGGCAGGTGGCGGCTGCAGCTATGGACCTGGGGCCCCTGAGGAAAAGCTACCGGGGGGACGAGGAGGTGAGAGGGGTCCCGCTGGGGGGGCTACAGGGGGTGTCCCGGTGGGGGAGGGGTCTCGGTGGGGGGGCTACGGGGGGGGTCCCGCTGGGGGGGCTACGGAGGGGGTCCCGCTGGGGAGGGGTCCCGGTGGGGGGGCTACAGGGGGGGTCCCGCTGGGGAGGGGTCCCGGTGGGCGCTGCAGGAGGAGGGGACTTGGGATGGGGGGGTCACGTTGGAGGAGGGGCACGGGGGAGGGTTCTAGAGGGAGAGGGGCTCAAAGAGGGGGTGAGGAGGAGGAAGGAGCGGGATCAGCGATCTCTGCCCCTCCCCCCCCACAGGTGGGGTGCACAATCACCCCTCCCCCACAGGTGCCCGGGCTGGCAGGTGAGCCAGTCTTTACCGTGCTGCCCCTTGAGCCATGATGCTACCCCCCCACCCCCCAAGGCTCCCCCAGATCCTGCCTTTATCCAAAGTCTGGGCGGGGGGTTGTGGTGGGGATCACAGAAAAGCCCTGTTAGGGCCCTGTTCATGTCTAGGGGCTGGGGTGGGTTCCTTGCTCACAGCCAACCTGTGGCACTCGTCCGTCAGGGGATGTTGCGAAGGCCAGAAGTACAGCTGGGCTCAAAGAATGAGATGAGTTCCTGGAGCACAAGTCCATCAATGGTTATTAGCCAAGATGGTCAGGGACACCCCACCATGCTCTGGGTGTCCCTAGCCACTGTTTGCCAGAAGCTGGGACCGGATGACAGGAGATGGGTCACTTGATGATTACCTGTTCTGTTCATTCCCTCTGGGGCACCGGGCATCGGCCACTGATGGAAGACAGGATACTGGCCTAGATGGATCATTGATATGACCCAGTGTGGGCCGTTCTTATGTTACCCACAGGGCTGTGCCTGGCTTTAATAGTCTGCCCTTCTGTCTAAGGACTTGGCTACATGAGAGAGTTATAGTGGTATAAGATAAGGTGTGAATTTAGGTTGTGTGTACACCAGTATAATTATATCAGTATAAATGGTAAAACTTTCCCATGTAGGCAAGTCCTAAGCTTCTGAGCATGTTAAAACCAGTGGATTAATCCTCATAACCACCTGTGAGGGACCTAAATACTAATCTTAATTTACAGGGGAAACTGAGGCACAGAGAGGCAACGAGAGGGCAAGGTCATGCAGTGCTGGGACTAAAATCCAGGTTTCCTGACACCCAGGCCCATACTTTAAGCTTCAAGACCAGCCTTTCCATTACTCAGCATGGGATAAGACAGCAGCTTCACAGAGCTCAGCTGACCTAAAAAAAATCAACAGGCGGTGAATGAAATAAAAAACCAGGGAGTATTCTCCAGTGGCTAGAACAGGGAGATAGGCAGGGTCAGGACTTTAGGTTCTGTTTTGACTCTGTCATTGGCTCACTGTGTGACTTTAAGCAACGTGTCTCCTTTCAAATGTGGATAATCAGAGACCGTTCAGCAGGCTGGGAGTTGTGAAGCTAAACTCATGTGGGCTGGTTCCTGCAGCTACAGGGTTAGCAGGATTTGAGATGATGTGTGGGGAAGTGAAGGATCCTGATGGGTGGGGATGTAACACTTCAATTCTTCTGCTCCTCTCCCCGTTTCTGTCCTGTGCAGGCATTTGAGGAGAAACATCTCGCCTCCTTTGACCCGATTAAGCAGTTTGCCATGTGGTTTGAAGAGGCCATGCAGTGTCCCTCAATCGGCGAAGCCAATGCTATGTGCCTGGCCACCTGTACCAGGTGGGCATTGCAAGGGAATCGCTGGCAAGGAGCTTGCTGGCCCAGAATCTCTCCTGTCTGCATCTTTGGGTGGCTTCCTTTGCTGCTTTCATATCCTAGGCTGGGTAACCTGGCGCGTAGGGAAGCAGACAGCTTCTGGCATGTTTGTATGGATAGTAAGGAGCAGATCCAGGGGCACAGCTGTGTGTTGGAACGGGACTAGGCATTTGCCCTGTTACATCAGTCAGGTGACCCATCCAGCCCATTATTCTGGCTCCAGTGGGGTCCAATCTCAAATGCTTTAGAGGAAGGCACAAAAGCCTGTAATGTGCAGCCTCCTATAATGAGGTACAGGGTGAGAGAGGGTGGTGAACCGTCGTCCTGATCTCAGCAATGCTCAATTCATGACTGGAAAGAAGAGGGTAGATTCCCTTCACCTTTGCCTGGGTGGGTGGGCAGTCTCTGGAATGTATCTATGTATGTGGTTGCACTTCTGTGTTGACTCGTGCATTTGTTTCCTGGCTCAGGGATGGGAGGCCCTCTGCCCGCATGGTGCTCCTGAAGGGGTTTAGCCAGGATGGCTTTCGATTCTTCACTAACCACGAGAGCCGGAAAGGAAAGGAGCTGGTGAGAGCTGCCTCATGGGTTACAGACCATGTCGTTCATTGATTTGTGTGGGGCATGTCACTTGAGGACAGGTTTCAGTCATGCTCTGGCACCTCTGAGGGTTGGGCGTGGTGCCAGGAGGGAGGATCCTGGGGGACGTAAGATGTTGACCATCAAGCAGGTAAACTACCCACTGGCCTGTATTTTCCATAACTCTATGGGAACCTGAAGTTTGCTCAGATGAGGGGCAGGACGCCGACTTGCCAGGTGCTCAAGGTCTGTACCAGGCTTGCATTGAATCAAGTGGATGGCAGCTGCCTCTCTCCTTCAGTATAGAAGAGCAGCCCACAGATACGCCTCAGGGACCAAAGTGCCTTGGGCTATGTTGATCATAGGTGTGGGGATCAGAGAGTGAGAGGGAGATGTCGCCGTGTGCCCCTCTCCACTCCCCATCCTGCTTTGATCAAGGTGATGCATAGCATGTTGACTCCTCCCCATGGGCTGTGTTGGCTTAGTCTGTCTTGCGCTCTTAAGTGCCTCCAAGTCCCAAACCATTGAGCTGGGAGAGGTGGGTAATTTCTCTAGCTTTTAAGATCTGAACTATTACCTAATTGATGAAAGTCCTTTGTTTTGTGTTTTTTATCCCCCTGCCTCCACACTCTTTAGGATTCCAATCCTTTTGCCTCAGTCGTCTTTTACTGGGAGCCCCTTAACCGCCAGGTGAGTTGTGCCTTCTGATTCCAATCAAGGGGAGGAAGCGGCAGAGGGGATAGGCTCAGCACCCTGCACGCAGTATCATAGTTACATTCGTTCGCTGGGATACCCTGGTGAGGCCTGTTGCGGAGAAGTGCCGGAGGAGATGGCAGATGCAGTCTACTTCAGAGCCACACCTTCACTTTCAAAATGCAGACTGCAGCATTGAGCAGAGACCCTCTGTTTGCTCATCTTGGGCTGGGGAGGCTTCTTAAAAGATCAAAAACTGCATTACACCAGATGGGACGGGTGGTTGGAATCTGTAACTTATTTAGCTCCTTGGGGGCTGCGACTTTGAGAACCTGAGGTATTCTTACCACGCCAGAAGCGTGCTGGGCTAGCCTCTAGGTTATGAACTGCGCTTACAGAGAATGCTCACACACCACTGAAAGCAGCTGCCTCTGGGGTAGAAGGTGGTAGTGGTGTAACAGCCCTCAGCAACGCAGCACAATAGTTCTTAGAAGGGGAATTGAAGAATAATGCCAAGAAGTGAGTCTATTGACTTGAAACTGCAGGGTCATTTAGGGCAGCAAACTGTAATTACCAGAGTAGGAGACTGTTTGCAGGTCAGCTACGTACCGGAGAAAAAAGGGAGGGCACAGCAGGTTTCTTATGGGGGAAGGAAATCTGGATCTTTAATAATGGACAGTGGGGAGAGAGGCACTGAAACCAACTGAGTTCTAAGTGGCTCTCAGGTGGGTTCTCTAGACCTTCCCAATTGACTCTGCCTGAGGTGGGGGGGCTGGTGAGTTGGCTGCCTTCCGGGAAGCTAGGTTCTGGAGAGGAGTTAGATCCCTTTCTACCCTGCAGGATGTGGTGGTGATTCAAACTGTGTCTAGCTCATCCCCATCTCAGGCCGGGGTTGGTGATCACCTAGAATAACAGCAGGGGGACGGAGGGAGCACTTGACATTTGGCGAATCCACAGGGGGATGATAGACTGATGTCCCACCCTTATTCTCGTGGAAACCAGGATCCTAATCTTGTCGGCAAAATTTACTTGGTCTCCTTCTGGCCCCTAGCGGAAGTGTCCACCTTCCGGGGGCCAGGTCCCATTTCACTGTGGCTGTCGCAGGTGCGTATCGAGGGCTCTGTGGAGAGACTCCCGGAGGAGGAATCGGAGCACTACTTCCACTCCCGGCCCCGAAGCAGCCAGATCGGGGCAGTTGTGAGTTGCCAGAGCACAGTGATTCCTGACAGGGAGGTGAGGAGCAGTGGGACTTGAGGGTGAGGTGGATTGTGCTGGATTCCAGCCCCTTGGGTGTGTCAGAGCTTTCCCTGGGGACTGTTGTTCCCTCGCTGCGTCCCCCAGTGCATCTTATCCCCTACTGGGGGGCAGTGAGGGCCCCAGGCCATGCTTTGCTTCCTTTTTGCATGTTTGCTCCATGGCAGAAAGCCCCAGGCCTTCAGACTGTCTCCCTTTCCCTTGCAGTATTTAAGGAAGAAGAACACAGAACTGGAAGAGCGGTACCGGGAGGGAATTGTGCCAAAGCCTGCGTACTGGTGAGTGGTGCTTAGCTGGTAAAATCAGCTTTTGTGTAAGCTAGGCCTGGTCTCCCACTCTCTCCTTTGATGTCCCTTCCCATTCTTCTGCTACAGCTCTGAGTGCCTCAGCTGTGGTTATTAGAAACTGGGGGGATGTTGGTCTCCTTAAAAGTGCCAGAAGATCTCGGATTCCCGGCTGGTAGAGATGGACAGTTGTCACCTAGATTTAATCTTTCCAAAGAGTGGTACCTCTCCATAGTGTTGCTGCTGCTCCCCCCTCTGCCAAGCTCTGCCCTGCAGCATCGAGGTTAGATTTAGATTGAAGGCCAGGTGCAGGGCTTGAACCTAAAGCTTTCGTGCAGCTGAGTACCACCTCCTGAAAAAGCCTGGATTTACTTAAAGGATTCTTCGGGGAGTCAGTTAGGGTTGAGATTGGCCTGCTTTTGAGCTGTTCCCTGCAAGAAGAGGCAGAGTGCATCCCAGAACGGTGAGCATCATTGGGCTTGGCGTGCGTGTGTGCGGATGCCTCACATCCTTCTGAGGTGCCCCCAGACGGTCGTGATCTGTGCTATGTAAAAGCTTAGCTCCATCCGCTTTGTCGTAGGGAACTTCCTGGTCCCACTTGGCTTTGTGTGAAGGCTGCTGCTCTGCATGGGCACCTCTAACAGCATCTGTTTTTCCCTCAGGGGGGGATACATCCTGAAACCAGACGTTGTGGAGTTCTGGCAGGGCCAAACCAACCGCTTACATGACCGCATCGTCTTCCGGCACCTCCGGGACGCCACTGCCCCCACGGGACTCATGACACACAAGGGAGAGGGGAACTGGGTGTATGAGAGGCTTGCCCCATGAAGGCCAAGAGCTAGATCATTTCACATAGGGACCTGGAATATATTCAGTCCCCTTCTGCCCCCCCACCCCCTTACCCAGGAGCAGCAGAGAATGGGGTACAGCCCCCTTGCTCCTGCACTTCACAGGGCAACTATCTTAACTTTTACAAAACCAGGCAATATTTGGGGTGCTCAGAGGTACCAGATTGACAGACCTGGAGACTGAAGCCCTCTATCTATCCCAGTGTGAGCTTCCCCCGCCAAGATATGTCTGCCCTGACATAAAGGGACAACTCTGGGCATGGGGTCAGATTAGTCTCCATGGGGGGGCAGTTAGTACCAACTGTGGTGGTTTCTATATCATGTGGATGCTGCTTTACAGGGAATTGGGCTGAAACCCGCCAAACTCATTTCACAGAGAGGCCATTGGCTAGTGATTCTCTTGGACCTCTTGTTGATTATATGGACCCGCCTGCAAGGGAGTGGCTGAGACAAAACCGCAGGCTGGCTCTCCTGGACAGCCTCTCTGTAAGTGCCTCCTGCCTGAGGGCCTCCCTGTTTTAACCTGCCAGTCCTCAAGGGCCAACATGACATGGGGAGCAGAGGTGTTGTGTGGTCGTGCGCTGTAATCAGGTGTTTAATTTTGTCCAGTGCTGCTTTGAGTGCAATAACGTCACCGATTCTGGATGCAGACGGAGCAGTCATGTTGTTGGTAATGTCTGTAGCCGTATGATCTGTGTGTAATCTCTGTGTATAATCCCTGCTGGACTCCAGCCTGGGGATACCGGCATGTCTCGCCATGCCTCTGGGCTTAGAGCTGCTTTTATCAGTGCTGCTGTGTAACGCCTCCCTAAATGTATAAACTCACAAATAAAGTCCAAGCTGATGAGTGGAGCTGGAAGGGGATTTGGTTTACTATTAACTTGTGTGTTACAGTTGTTAAAGGGAAAAAACATGCCTAAGTGGGGGAGGGACTGTTTGTATTCTTCTGTCTGTCCAGCAGGGGGAGCTACGTCTGTTTTTCAATCTCCCCCTGGCAAGCAGGCCGTGCCAGGGGCCTGTAACCCCCAGCAGGGGTAGCTGGTCTCCCAGCCTCCGAGCAGAGACTTGGCCGGAATGTGTGTTTTCCCCGGGTTTGCTCTCGCTTTCTTGGGTTGCGTCCCAGTGAAACTGCAGCCTGATAACCTCTGCCCTCTCCCGGCTCCTTGCGCAAGTTTGCACTCTTAGTCATTTGCTTCCTCCCCCAGCCAATCGGGGTCAGGATCTGTTGGCTGTTTCACATGTGATGGCAGGATTCCCATGCCGCAGGGTGAGTGACCAACCGCACGCCCTAAGCACTTTCTTTGCTCTTAGCCTAGGGCTCTCCCTTAGCCCCAGGCCTGCCCGTCCCTCCTTTGCCACCTCATCACTGTGTAAGAGCTAAAGCAAAATCTAGTGACTGCAGTTAGGAAGCCCCCTCCTATCTCCCAGTCCTGCTTTTATCCACTATAAACACTTGTGAACAATGAGACCCTCTCCCTGTGGGGATTATTTTAGGAAGGATCAGAATGGGGCAGTAGCTGCTGAGTTCCTTTGTCTCCTGCATGGCAATGAGCTGCAAGCGAAGTGCTTCCATTCCCCTGCGCAGGGTGTTTCATAATTGTCCGTGTCTGGGTTTCTTGCCTGGCTGCTGTCGGAAGTAGGTCTGCTCTGGTATAGCAATTGCCCCCTTGTGCTGGGAGCAGCGAGGGGTGAGCAGCAGCAGCCCGTGGCCCTTTCTTATGGCGCAGGGAAGGGAGGGATGGGGCGGGGGAGAAACAGGTGCAACAGCCGTCCTGCCGCGTGTGCTTCCATCAGCCTTCGTCTGGCTGCAGAGCTAATCAGGGTGCTGTTCTGTCAGCTGCGGGCATGGCAGCCTGGCTGAGCCAATCCCCCATGAACTATAGGTGACTGGTACCTTTAACTGAAGGGATGGGTTTGTTACGTATCCCCTGACCGCTCTCACAGCCCTCATTGGAGCAGGTGCCTGAAGTCCCCCTGGCTGCATACAGCAGACTTGGTGGGGCGGGGCTGCAAAAGTTGTGTGGCTCTCATCAAAATACAGCTCCTCTTCAACACCCCCCTCCCTGTCAGATAAAATAGCTAAAGCCAGACCAGTCGCAGGGCAGTTTTCCCTTTCCGCTTACACTGTGTGCACGGATACCCCCACTTCTAGTGCAGGCTGCCTGCTCCGTTGACAGACAGGCACTATTTCCAATCCAGCATCTGCTGCTGTCCTGAACTCACTTGTCTTGTCGGGAGTGGTGGTGGGGGGTTCACCTGCCTGGGATTCCCTTAGGGGTACAGTGGGTTGTAATGGAGTGGCAGGCCTGGCCCATTGTTTTTCCGGGAGGCTCAGGGAGCCAGGTGTACGGCAGGCAGGTTTCACTCTCAGCAGACATTTGCATAGGCTTAATGGTTCGTATTCAAATGAAGGTTTGAGAATGAAAGCTGCAACTCATCTTTGAATGCCTGAGGGGAGTGGGGCAGATGGGGGAAAGCTGGGGAGAAGGGGGACCCCTAAATTCTGACCCAATGGGGGGGGCAGGATTGTCAGCCTAGAATAAATTCTGAGGGTGCCTCTGGCTGCAGCAATGGGAAGTGCTTGGGGTGGGTCACGGGTTGGCTCTGAGCAGCAGGGAAGCATGACCTCAAACCCCCAAAGCTGATCTCTGCAGGAGAGGGGAGATCCCAGCTCTGTGTGAATGGGGGTGGAAAATCATCCAGCGACAATAGCTGGGGAGTGAGTCACTCTCCACACCCTCTGCTAACTAAACAGAGAGGAGCACTGCAGAGCCTGAGGGCTAGCTGTGTGCCCAGGCCAGGAAGAAGGGCTTGCCGCTGGGGACGGTCTCCCCGCGCTGGGCTGTGGGAGTCCCAAGGGCAGAGGTAGTACACGCAGCTCAGGCCAAATAGCTGTGAGCTACCTCCACCCCTCCTGGGCTGTTTCACAATGAAACTAGCAAATGACAGGGAGATCGTGTCTGTTGTTACCGGTTGTTGCAGTGGTTGCCATGGCAACTTCTGCCTAACATGGCTTGAGGTTGCAAGTACTTTGAACCTTCCACAGCTCCTTTCCAAGGGGATCTCACAGCATTTTATGTACGTGTGAGCTCCATTTCACCGAGAGGTGAAAAGACTTGCACAGCTGTTGTAGATCTGGGTATAGAACCGTGGAATCCTGACCTCCTCCCCTGCCTTGCTGTAATCACCACTCTTGTGCCAGAGCCGGGATTAGAATCCAGAGCTCCTGACTCACGGTTCCCTGCTCTAACCACTGGACCATGGGGGGACGTGGGTTGGAGGCAGCCAGACCCCCCAGTGTGCTCCTACCCGGGGACAATAGCTGGCTTTGGTTCTAGGTGTTCACTCTCTTGCAGAGCCTCCTTTGCTAAGATGCAGGTTCGTTTTCCTCTGGCCCTTTGGAGCGTGACCTACAAGCTGCTAGAGCAGGGGACTAGGAGGCTGGATCCTCGTGTGCTATTCACAGCTCTGCCACTGACTCACTGTGTGCCCTTGGAGCTGTCCCAGTTCTGCAGGTGAAAGTTCAGTCATCCATAAAATTGCTATAGCACTTGCCTGCTTTGTGTGGGGGGGGGGCGGTGAGAGTCGGGGAGCGTCTGTGACACCGCTTCGAAGAGGGAAAGGGTTAGATCACTGATGTTTGGGTTTTAAATCCTAAGCAAAACTCTGGCCAGCCTTTTCCATTGCCGCTTTCCTAGTCACCAACCGGAAATGGAATCTGCTTACATCTGTTTCTGAAAGAGGAAGGATGACCCAGGGGTTAGGCTGCTATCCTGGGCAGTGGGGCACCTGTGTTCAGTTCCCTGCACTGCTACAGACTGCCTGGGTGACCTTGGGAAAGTCACTTGGGCTCAGATCCTCAAAGTTATTGAGGCACCTAACTCCCATTGAAATCGCTGGGAATTCGGTGCTGACACACCTCTGAGAATCTGGGTCTTAGGCTCCTTGTGACCCGGTTCCCCAGCTGTAAAAGGAGCCCTGCCTCCCCAGGGTTTGTGACGACAGGTACATTAAAGATGGCAGTGCTCAGATACGGTGGAGACAGCGGCCAGATACCTACCCCGGAGAAGGTTATTTTAAAATGAGAACATTTCAAAGCAGTATCTTTAAAACAGACGAAAATGTTTCCTACTCCAATGCCAGGAGTCAGGCAGCTGTGTAAGCCCCGGGGGGCCACCGGCTCAGTGATTGGGCTGAGAAATCCTCCGCTTGGCTGGGGAGATCAGAACTGTGGACAGAGACACAGGAAAGAGCAGGAAGTTCTGCTCGGACAGATCAGAGAGTAGCACATGGATGAATGAACTCCCCCAAAATACAGAACCTATCTTAAAGGAATGGTAGCAGACAGCTGCTGCCTGTCTCTGCTTGCAGCTCGGCTCTGCCCCCCTTCATATTCGTATGGCCATGGTGCTTAGTAGCCCCAGTCTTGGACTGGGCCTCTCTTGTGCTAGGTTCTGTACCAGCGTGTTAAGCTGACAGCTCAGCTGCTTCCTGCTGAGTTATTTCCTATCCCAGCCTTCACCGAGCGCTCTAACCAGGCGTGAGCAAGGTAGTCCTCTTTAATAGACAATGAAGTGATGAGACTATTTTTTCCCGCTCCCTTGCAGCTTTTCCGTTGTCAGTTTAGAGCCGCTGTACCTCCTACGTAGCTGATTGTAAGCTGGTTTGTCGGGCTGAGGACAGCTAGGGTAGCTGCGGTGAATCTGATGCCCGGGGAAATAGACCAGGATTTTCTGCTCACAGTGACTAATGACAAAGGTGAGTAAATTCCCAGCCGCCACTGATGGGCAGCAAGCTGCCACTTGCAGCTTGAATTTTGCTTTCAAATAGTGTTGCAAGTGCCCAGATGCTGCAGCATGGGCTGCCGTGTAAACAGATCTGCGGAGGCCTCCTGCCTTTCCTTCTCCATCCCCATAGGTCTTAGCCAATAGTTACATCCTTCTTCCTCTCCACCCACCTGTTCAAGGAGCCCTGGTTCTCACTGATCACTTGTCTGGGACAAAGAACACCTTGTGTGTCTGCAGAATTCTTCCTCTGTTTATTTTGGTAACAAGCTATAAGGGTGGAGGCTGCTGGGGAACACAATATGCCTGGGTTATCTAGGGGCTGTGTGTTTGTAGAGTGGCTAAATATTGGGGAAGGGGGCTGTCTGAATCAAAGCTGATAGGATAATATGGCCTTTATAATAACTAGAAGGTCACTACTTTCTTTCAGCTTCAGGCTCAGCCACTCCCTGCTAATAAACAGAAAATCTTTTTGAGCGTCCCTGTGAAACTATTTGTGTTGATTACAATGCTCAGGCAAGGAGGGGCCCAGCCTGATTCACCTCGCCCTCCTGTCTGCTGGGGCAGCAGGTTTGACTCCTGGCATCAGGAGATGCGGTGTTTTCGGGGGGGAAGTCCATGCTGGGCACTGGCAACATGAGAGGAAGCGACAGGGCTGTGTGTGCGTGAGTATGGCTTTGGCTGAAATGGTGTGTCTGAATGCATCCCGCTGAAGCGGTACTGGAGCCGGAGAGCTCTGCACGAATGCACCCTCCTCCTAGAGCACTACCCCCGTTTCTCTGGAGCTCCCCCAGTACGTCTGCATGCGCGCTTCACCTCTACGACCTCCGTAGAGTCCTGAAGATAGCATTCCATAGGCTCAACAGTGGCACCAGTTAGGCCCTGAAGACTCATTACATACAGCTAGGAGCAGGGAGACACCACCTCCCTTAATTTAGAAACCGTATCACCTGCTCCCTTGTCCAGAGATGGAGAGTTAGGGTCCCTCGATCTTTTCAAGCAGAACAGGTTTCCATCTGGTCCAAGCCCTGGGGTGTTTTCATAGATCAGCCACTGAGCTTCCTTTGTTTTCAGGTTTGTTTATTAACAAAGAACATTTACAAACACCTTACAAAAGATGCCTCTTCCGGCTATGAGCCCTAACTACAAGCGTGTTTTGTCCCTTAAGGGTGCAAGGTGTTACCTTCCCCCTCTCCCCCCACGCCACCGCCTACACTGTGCGTAGGGTGGCCAACTCTCAGTCTCCCCAGCACGGGGAACAGTTCACCTTTTAACTGCCCACCCCCTGAATCAGCGACTGAACATGAAAAAAGCACCAGCCAGGAAGATCAAGGCCTCTAAAGTAGCAGCAGCAAAATGGCTCTTGGAAATTAAAAGGGCCATCGAACTTTTCCTTTTGTAACCCAGCGGGGGGGGGAGGAGAGAATTCTGCATCGTTGCATCAGGCGCTTCTGCCAGAAACCACGTGAATTCAGCAACTGCTCCCGTGCACAAAGTTCAGCAAAACATGCAGATTTTATGAGTGCAAAATGGCTTGATGAGTGAGTTATTAGAATCTCTACTGCTAAAGTCCACCTGGGCTGCCAGCTATTTGTGGCTGGTAGCCACTCAGAGGCAGATGAATGCAGGGAAAGAAGTTAACAAATAATCTTGAATTTAAGTTACTGGGAACATTAGCATGTCCTTGAGCGTTTTTTCACCTGTGGAGAAGGAAACGTCAAAGCAAGATTATGGTCCAAAAGCTGACTCGAAAGATGGCCCCTTCGTGCTCATAGCAGGAAACTGAGGCATAGCTAGAGGCAGAGGCGGGAATAGAATCCAGGCTTTCTCAGTCCCGGTGCTCCTGTGCTAACCACTAGACCATCTGTCCTTTCTTAGAGAGTCACCCTAGCAGACTCCAGCTGGTTTCTACATCAACCAGTGCCCAACAGTGAGTCAACGAAAATAAGCTCTCAGGGCTGTAGCCCCGTTCCAAAGCCCCCAGACCCCCCACCCGACTGGCCGCAGTTTCTCCTATCAGTGGAATCTTTAGTTGTCTTACCCCTGTGCCCCCACTGGCTGGAAGATCAGATCTACTCAAGTGTTGCTCTGTAGTAACGGAAGGCCAAGAGACGTTCTTGCTCCAGCTAAGGTTGGTTCTCCTTTAGCTCAACTGGCTGAGTGCTGCTATCCAGGAAATGAGGATCCCGGGTCCTATTCCCAGTTCTGCCTCCACCAGTTCAGCTGGTGACTGCCTGTGGCCAAGTATTTCTCTTTCCCAGGCCAGGGAATCTCTGTGGTATTAAAAGGTGCAACCCTGTTTCCCAGCCAGCCTTACGTTTACCTTTCCTGTGTCAGTGGGTGCGGACAGAGCTGAGGCTAGTTGCTGTGAAATCCCCCAGGGCAGAGCCAGCTGAAGTTCCTAGCTCTTCTCAGCCATCTTCTAGGTGCAGTGGTAGAATGGTGGATGAGAATCAGCTGGCTCCTCCCATCCCATGGCCCCCTGCAGCAGACTGCTGCTTCTGAGCCCTTGGGCACTGCTGAGAGTGTTTGCAAGGGGCCTCTGAACTGCTCTGTGTTTGACTCCTCCCCACCTCCAAGGCTTCAGAGCGAGACTTGGGTGCCTCCATCTCGTGACGATCACCCAGTGGCATTTATTTTAAATATGATGATTGGTATTAAATAAAAAGTATCGAGTCCTTTCTCCTTCGCGAGTGCACATCAGAACCGAAAATCTTTGAAATCTACAGCGGGGCGGTCCCTGCCCCCTCATTACTTCATTTGCGGAGAGAACAGAATTGACATCTAGGCTGGCTCTGAGTCGTGAAGGGTCCATGCGCAATGGCCTCAGGGCGTTGGTTCCACCCTACAGCGCTTTCCCCCAAATGCCCGCTTTCCCCTGCCTCACTTCTCCTCGCGCTCGCCATCGGTGAAGAGGTTGGGGTTTTCAGCCAGCGTGGATCTCACTTTCTTCTTCTCCTTGAAGCGCCCGGAGTTGGAGACCTTGACGTGTTTGCCTTTTGTGTTCTTATCCACGATCTTCTCCAGCCGGACATTGAATTCACTCTCGGCGCCATCATCACTCCCCACCTCTGTCCGTGTGGCCTCCTGGTGGTTCTCGTTGGCATAGATGTCTGGGCTCTCGTACAGGACCTTGGGGGTGGATTTCTTCTTCCGCAGGAAGGTGAGCTTCCACCAGCTGTAGTTCTCTGCCATGGTGGTTTTTCCTTGCTGGTGGCAGAGGAGCGTGTCTCTAGAGAGAAGGCAGATAGGTTAGCAGACCCTTTTCCTAGGGTTTATTGTTTGCCTGGACAATCGGATCAATTTTACACCATGCCCTCCCTTGGAATGTAGATCTAGATCTAGATCCCTAGATCTTCAGCTCCAAAACCGCAGCTATGCTAAGGGAGAGCTCCTTCAGATGGCAAAGTAAGGACCGGTCCCTTTTCTACCCTGTGGGCTGATCATTAGAGGGCAGCATTGCTTGTGCACACAAGCCAATACATTACATTATCCATTCTGTGCCATCTGATTTGTCTCCACTTTTGCTTGTCCCTTTTCATGGTTGTGGGTCAGCATGACCATCCCCCTGCTGGCTGAGATTCCCTTCAGAGCCCATTGCCCCCCAGGGAGAGGGCCATTCCCTTTCCCTTCCCCCCACAAAGACCAGCGTTGCCAACAACAGAGGAGGAGGAGGAGCAGGAACGGAGCCTGGGTTTGGCAGGTGGCAGGGCTACCTGCTCGGCCACTGAGCATGGGCATTCCCCCTGCGGTTGTTTCTGAAGAAGCTGCTGCAATGGTTGCTGTGAGGGAAACTCAGGGCTCAAGACTCAGCCAAGTCTCAGCAAGGCCTCGGGTGAGACCCAGGTCAAAGGAGCGGCGGTCCCTGCAGCTGTCACTTTGTGGCGCTGGGTTTGCAGCCTCGACTCACTGCAACGTGATGACGCAGCCTGGTGCAGCGAGCCTTCAGCGCACGCAGCGGGAGCTATTCATTTGCAAGATGCTAGGGCACTAGCTTTGGAGGCAGGAGGCCTGGGGGGGTTCCACTCCCGGCTGAGCTGCTGATCTGCGGTGGGACACTGGCCCATGTCACTACCCCTGTCTGTGCCTCTGGTCCCTCTCTGTTGCTTCTCTGGTCTACTTAAACATCAGAGCAGGGACTCTCTTGCGATGTGTTTGCACAGTGCCTAGCACAGTGGAGCCCTGATCTTGCCTGGGGCCTATAGTCACTACAGCGCGTCAAAGAGCCGCCTCCAAACCATTTATCTTTGCCCACGTCAGTCCATGTTCTCATTGCTACTTTTCTCCCCCTCTCTCCCCTGGCCGATTCTTTGCTACTCTCAGTTGTTGCATCCTGTCTTAATTTGACAGAAGATGGTGTGGGGCCACGGCCCATCTCTTATCCTGTCTTGCCACACCTAAGCGTGCTCCCAGTAATCGGAAAAACCTGTTGAATAATTCTATTGAACTGGGCCATCTCTGGGTTCTGTAGGCATTTTGTCCATATGAAAGATCCAGTCCTGAAGCCCCAAGGTAAAACTCACTCTGTGCCTTTGGAAATTTGGCTAGAGTAACAATGATCCATTTCCTGTTCATCCCCATTTTACAGATGGGGAAACTGAGTCATGGCAAAGTGACATACTCCAAGGGTAGAGCCAGAAATAGAGTCCAGGTCTCCTGATGCCCAGATCGGGTCTAATCAATGCTCCTGCTGCTAGTCCCTACAGTTTCAAGTCCTTGGGTTCCACCCTGCTTTTTTTTCCTGGACGGCAACAGCCTCCGGCATGATCCTATCTGGGTGTTTGCTGAAGGCGTATCTCACCCTTTGATCGCTCCCTCCAGCTGTTTGTATAGAAACATTCAATCGCTCTGTAGCCAGGGTGGCAGCCAGGAGGGGGGAGGAGGTGGGGTGGGGGAGATGGTCAGTCCCTCATGGGGTGTCCTGTACACAGGTGCATCAGCCCTGCCTGACCTAGAGAGACAGCAGAGCTCTTGCCGACATTCAGCAATATACTGGAGTGAGTCGGAAAAACCTAACATGGGTGCAGCTGGGCGGCCTCCCTTGGGTCGGTCTGTCCATTTGTGCAGCCAGGGAAGGGTAAGAAAAACTGGCCCACTCCGTGGCGAACTGGTCTTCCCCCTATCTGTCCATAGCAGGCTGACTGCCAAGGAAGATGTGCAGCACTGGGGTTGTTAGCTGTCAAAAAGGCCTGTTCGATCACCAAGTCCATTCACCACTGCCCTACAGAACAGCACCCGCCGATAGAGGCAGCTTGGTTTTAGGGGCTCTGGGCCAGGGTCACCCCACTGTAGAGCCACTGCCATTCTGTTGGCTTTGGCGCAGCTCACCTGGATTTGTCTTTACGTAACCGATAGAAACTTGGGCCTAGTCCCCAAAGGGTTAACCCTGGTGGGGTTCTGTTGGAAGCAGTGTGAATGACAGACAGGGCGTTAGACAGGGGGCGTTTCGGGTGCCTGGCTCTGCGGGGGCACCGCTCCCATTCCGGTGTGAACGCCGGCCAGCTGGTGGGGTTACGTCACCGTTTGGGAGCGGAGGGCAGGGAGAAGGGCGAGGGGGTGGGGTGCTGAGGGTAAATGTCGAACTCGGGGCCCCTGCGTCAGGCTGAGGTTGGAACCCTGGGATAGGTTCAAGGACGCCGCACCCCCACCCCCTGTTAGCATTGTCCCTATCCCAGCCTAGAGCCCGATCGCTTCCCCCTAGGCTCCTTTGCAGATTGCACTCGTTCACACCCTCAGCTCCAAGCTGGAGAGCAAGGGAGGGTGCTTTGTTGCCGTCCCACTCTGGGCGAGAAGCTGCCCCGAGAACATCCCATACAGAGCTGCTGGACACCCAATCAGCCCTATGTTGAGCCCTTACCACCCACAGTGCTCGGTCTGTCTGTCTGTCTGGGCACCCGTACGCACAGACGCTCTTGTGCAGACCTACGTGCACCTGCTGAGAATCCAGCGCACGCATACGTAGCGTGGCTGTACATCCACCTGCAAACAGACCCGTGCGTACGCAGAGGTCCCTGGGTAAAGTGCAAACAGTGGCAGGCGCAGTCACAGAAGGACACATGCAGAGGGGTGTGCGCACGCACACACCCACCACCACCACCATCCCCCCCCACCCCCCCCAAACGTACAGGGAAAATTCCCATATCAGAAATGAGCCCAGTAGCCAAATCCCAGTCAAAGTCACCCTGGCCCTGAAATCCAGTGGGTCTCTCTGGGGAAGCGGAACCCCCGGTCATGTGCAGTGACCTCCTGTACTGAGGGAGGGGAGAGGACACAGGGAGGTTGCCAGAGGATCTGGCCAGCAATTCCCTGGGCTTCTCTGCTCAGCTGTCTTCTTGCCTCCTCCCTGAGCACAGCATACCTGAGACGGGCCTGAGCCCCCACAGGTGCTGTTAGCCATAGGGGCTCCATTTCCCCTCTGCAGCCTTGTGACCGAGTGGCGGAGTTCCTGCAAGCTGGGCGGTCGGTGTTACATCAGCCGGGGGGGGGAGGAGGGAGATTTCAGCACAGGCAGGCTTTGCAGGTAGCGGGTGACGAGGGCACATCCCGTGAGAAGTAGCAATAACCTTGGGCCAGGTCCATCAGATATTTCAGCAAGTTAAACATTCATAGCTCAGGCAGAATAGCAGAGCCCAGGCAGGGGTATATTGGGGGTGGGGGTGCTAGTTCCTCATGCCTGGTGGGGAAGGTTTCCAGTGTCGGAGATCTCTGCCCTCTGGATCCCCCCGATTACCCCTCCCTCCATATTCACTCTCTCAGTGCCCTGAGTGGCCCATTTGCTCTGCAGGTGGCACGAGAGACCCTTCTCCATGCAGCACTTCCTGGAGCCCTGTGAGATGAGACTCCTCTCCTGCTGTTACCTACCCCCTAAACAACCCTCCAAAATTCCCACTGGCTGCTCCAAAACCTACCCAGCCCTACCCCAAGCAGGAGATTCCCATGGAAGGAGCTGCCGTGGTGCATGCCGTGTGCAGTCGCTTTCCTATGTCAGTGACCCACAAGGGGGTGGGGGAGCCCCTTGCCATCTCTAGAGCTGGTGTTAGCATATGATGGGGCGCAGCCCCAGCACGGGGGAGGGCCTTCAGGGGCTTCAAATGGCCAGTATCTCTACACTCCCACCCCCTTAGCATTCGTTTGGCTACCAGCAGGCCAAGGATTAAGCTCATTTTGCATGGAACAAACTCAATGTCCCCCCCTCCACTGGGCTCTTTAGAGCAGGTGCTGCTGTCATTAGGTCTGTCCCGGAGAGGCCCCAGAGAGACTTCAGCTGTTCTAGTCAGGGATGAATTGGGCTAGTGGGTTATAGAAATCATAGAATCTCAGGGTTGGAAGGGACCTCAGGAGGTCATCTAGTCCAACCCTCTGCTCAAAGCAGGACCGATCCCCAATTTTTGCCCCAGATCCCTAAATGGCCCCCTCAAGGATTGAACTCACAACCCTGGGTTTAGCAGGCCAATGCTCAAACCACTGAGCTAGCCCTCCCCGCCCTGTTAGGCACCAGCTGTCTGTTCCACCTGGGAAGGCTGAACCTTTACGAAAAAAGCATCCCGTGAAAGGTGCTGGGTTGATGGCCCTTGATAGCTACCGATCAGGGCTAGCCAGGGGAGTGACAAGGTAACCATGCCCCCAAAACGCCCCCCTCGGCATGTGCCTCCATCTCCAGGGCTAAGAAGAGTCTCCCTGGCCCATTGACTCCTTGGCCTCCCTGTTGAGATGGCAACAAACGAATGCCCCTAATGCGCTCCCCCCCGCTGCCCCCATTCCCATGGATCCCAATCACACAGGAGCAGCTTTCGGTCACTGCCAGCCTGGGCTAGAGGTAACAGGTCCCACTTGAGGGGAAAGGCTCCGACTCCCCCACGAGCCGTCCAGATCCCCCCTGGATCATGGTCAAACCTGCCACCTCCTGAAGCTGGCTTCAGGCCCGATCCTGCCAGGGGCTGAGCGCCCTCAACTTCCCCAGAGCTCAAGGTGCTTGGCACCAGGTTGGCCGGTCCTCGGCAGTACTAATCAATGAAACATTCATGGAGGCACTGAGGCACGACGTCGGGGCTCAGGTTTCCCTCTCCTGCCCCCCATTCCCCCAAACGCCCTGGCCAACGTACCTGCTTCGATTCAGCCCCTTGCTGGGTGCGTTCTGCTCCCCCAGGGAGCACTCAGTGGCAGGAGAGGGGGGACCGGGGGCTGGGATAGCTCCAGGGCGCTATTGCGGACTGAGGGGCTGCACTGTGCCCGGAGAGGCTGGGGACCGCGGCTGTCACATCTCAGGTGCATGTGGAGGCAGGTGCAGGGGAGCTGCTGTTTTACCTGTTGCTCCCTTTTGCTCTGTGTCAAGGTTAACCCGAGATCCAGCCACTCCTGCCTAAGTAAATAGTAACAGAGGCTGGGCCAGGGGAGTGCTGAATATTCATGACAGGGGAAACCTGATCTGGGCAGCTGCTGCCACTGGCTTTCTACAAGCAGCTCAGGTTGCGCTCACCTGGGGCGTGGGGAAAGGAAGGGGCAGGGGCTTCTCCAGCGTGGGGTTGCTAGGGGGAGGGTCTCTAGGTGGCCTGACACCCTGATGCTTGGGCAGCAAAGGGTTAAAGCGGCTGGTGCCGTTTGCCTAGCAGGATATTGTATGTTCGCTATTCTTGCCTTCTAGGGATTAGTCGAAACTAGACTCTGGCTAAACTGGTTGCCAGACCGGTTCCTCTTTCTGTGCATCTCTGCCTCGGTCCTTCCTCCATCTCTGCTTTCCTCTGCAGCCTGCCCCCTTCTCGGCACCCGCCCGCGCCAGGCCCAAGTCTTGAGCCTCGTCGGTCTCCTGTTTCCCACCTTGCACTGCTGCCGTCTCAGCAGGGACAACATCAGAGTAATGGCCAGAGAGGAGGAGTATCCAGGGACCCTATAAGATCCTGCTGTCACGGCCCCAGAGGCAGCAGTGCCCCATTGCAATCTGTTGCATTATGGGTTAGGACGAGGCTAACACGTGAAGCTCCAGCAAGCAGAAATTGTATCTATCTGAAGGGCCATATGCTGCCCCTGCTGCTCCATACTTCCCTTGTCTGCAGTGGGGTTGCCCGGCTGTAGCTGATGGCAGAACGTGGTCTTTAAACCCTGCTGATCTGACCCACTCCCCTTCACCCAAAGCTCAGCTTCCGCTTTTTGTATAAACAATCCTTCCGGGCAGCTCCAGGGAAGGAGCGAAATTGGGTCCAAAGCTGCCATGAATATCACCCCTTTCCCCCCCGGTGGATGGAACCAGCTCTTGGATCAGCTCTGGAGGGCATGAGGCCTGGTTAGTTTACTTCCAAGATAAGCAGCCCCGCCTAGCTCCTGGCAAGATTTCAAGACCACGGAGCTGAGCGCTCATTCATTCTTAGCTGCTTGGTACTAGCTATAATTTTAACAATACTAATGCTTAGCAATATCCAGCCATAGATCTCAAAGCACTCTCCAAAGGTGGGCCAAGATCCCATATCCCCATTTTACAGATGGGGGAAACTGAGGCACAGAGAGGGAAGCGAGTGACACAGAGTGAGTCAGTAGCGGAACCAGGAAGGAATGCCAGACCTGACTCCCGAGTCAGCTTCCCCTTCCATTCACAGACCTGGTGACATAGGAACTGCTGCTGCAGCTCTGATCAGTGGTCTATCCAGGCTGATCTTCTCTGCTGGCCAGTGCTCTGAGGGTGCAGCCCCAGCTGTGCTATGCTATCCCAGGGAGAGAAGCGTCTTCTTGACCCCTGTCTGGCAATTACCTGTAATTGAAGGGCCAGTGGCTCTGCTTATTTTTATCCTAGCTGGTTTCCCTGTAGACATGATTCTTATCCGTCTGCACGTCTGATGCTCTTTTGACGCACGCTCCACCGTTTGACTCATTAACATCCCGTCTATCTACCCATCCATCTATCCTGCGGCAGCCAGTTCAGTAGGTTAACTGTGTGTTGCATAAAATAGCGTTTCTGTTGGGCCATTTTATAGGTCAGCCGTTCTGTTTGCTCACTCTACAGCTCCTGAAGGCTACTGCTCAGGTTATGCGTACAAGAGGCAGGGCAGGGCAGGGGTTAGAGCAGCGAAGGGGGAGTCAGGACTCCCGGGTTCTCTGCCACTGACTTGCTGAGGTGACTTGGCACATCATTTCACCTCTGTGGACTAAATCTGAGACCTGCGTGTAAATCTAAGGAAAGTGGCCTTTCCCATAGCGCTTGGCACAACCTTCAGCCCCTGATAGTCTAGCTAGAAGGAGTTTGTGCCTAGCTATGCCTGCACTGAGAAGGCCCAGGGATGATAGTGCTTTGCCTGTCTCTGGTGCTACCCATATCAGGATCTTAAAGCCATGAATGAATTAGGCCTTGCTACTCCCCAGGGGATAAGGACTTATCATTCTCCCGGTTTTGCAGAAGGGGAAACTGAGGCATAAAGAGGGGAACTGGGCTGCCTGCGATCACGCAGCGAATCAATGGGAGAAGCGTAACAGGAATCCAGGAGTCCTGAGTACCTGCTCTAGCTACTAGATGGCGCTGTGTCCCAAGTTATATACAGGATGAAAGGGCAAGTTCCCAGAGGGTTATACTCCTCTGCCGTGTACATTGGCCAAACCGGACAGTCTCTACGCACAAGAATAAATGGACACAAATCTGACATCAGGAATCATAACATTCAAAAACCCGTAGGAGAACACTTCAGTCTCTCTGGTCACTCAATAACAGACCTCAAAGTGGCAATTCTTCAACAACAAAACTTCAAAACCAGACTCCAACGTGAAGCTGCAGAACTGGAATTAATTTGCGAACTAGATACCATCAGGTTCGGCCTGAATAAAGACTGGGAGTGACTGGGTCATTACAAAACCTAAACTTAATTTCCCCCATACTAATTTCTCCCTACTGTTGCTCACACCTTCTTGTCAACTGTCTGTAATGGGCCACTCTCTTACCACTTCAGAAGTTATTTCTCCTCCCTTGGTATCCTGCTGTTAATCGATTTATCTCGTTAGACTGATGTAACACTTGGTAAAGCAACCCACATCCTTTCACGTATTTATACCTGCTCCTGTACCTTTTACTTCTTATATCTGATGGAGTGGGTTCTAGCCACTTTTTTCTAGGGTTATACTGATTCTCTGATGACCTTTGAAGGCTTCTGTGAGTGCTGCCTTCTAACCCTTCCCCAATGGGGCAGAGGTGGACAAGGCAGACAGAGTCCTATGGCTGGGACTCTGGAACAAATGGGGCTGGAAACAGAGCAAGCCAGGAAACGTTCACATGCAGGGAATAAGCAAAGGAACCAAGATGGTGGAGCCAGTCCAACCAGGGTAGGGGGGCGGATGTGGCCTTCGGGTTGGCCAGCCAGACCACACTCCTCTTCGACGCAGCTGACGTCACGGGGGGGTGGGTTTGCCGGGACTCCCTGGTTCGTGGGGAGGCTGATCTGTTCCAGGTAAATCTTTGCTGGGATCCTTTGTGTTTCCAGGCAGCAAGTGGAATTCAGCCAAGGAATCTGAGGCGATTCCTTAGCCAGAGGCAATGGATGCTGCTCCTTCTGGCTGGGGGTGCAGAGGAGGGTGATACTGAGTGGGGGTGTGGGGCAGGGGGGTGCTGAACAAACAACCCGAACAGAAAGAAAGAGCAGTGTGTGTTCGGGAAGCAACAGAAAGCGCATTGACTCCATGCCAGTGGCTGGCCTGCCTGGGAAAACACAGCTCTGGGCTGCGGTTTACTTTCGCCCCAAGGGGAACTTTTCACTGCTTTGTTGCCGGCATCGGTGCGGCTCTGAGCTCCTTGCCAAGTTCCATGACTTGGGGGTGGACGCAGGCAACCCTACCTGCATTCCCCACCCCTACTCCGAACCGGAGCTGGGGCTGGAAGCCGGGCTTTGCTTGACAGAGGCATTGGTGGGACTACGGAACCTACTGTCCATCAGATCTCCCCCCTCTCTATGGAGGTCTCTTCTCCAGTGGGAGACGCCGCAGTCAGAGTCTGTGGGGTCTCCCCCACGAGTGAGAGTGGGAGTCTTCAGGGTGCCCTCTACCACCTCTTGGAGGACTGCCCGGTTTCAACCCCATCTCCAGGGAGCAGGGTACGGTGGAAAATACCTGTGTCGGGGCCCTTCAGAGGAGCCACCATTCCTAGCTGCCCTTCCCAATAGCCCTCTCCATGCTGCTCGTGTCCAGCTGTCCCAGACACTGTCACACCTCCCTCTCTGACAGGTGAAAGACCTCAGCCACCTGGGGGCTGAACACATGGTGCTGGGCAGATCGAAGGAGGGGGCTGCCTGGCCCCATTCATCACAGAGACAGATCCAATCGCAGCGGGGCAATCATCATCACTTCGGCATGATGTGTGGCAGTGACCAAGGGGTCAGCCCCAGCCCCAGGCTACAAACAGAGGCAGTGGAAACAACTGCTTGATGGATGCAAGCCTTATCTAGGAGCCAGGGGTTGTTTGTGTGTGTGTGCCTAGGTGAGGGGACGCCTGGCTGTGCACGCATGAGGGCCTATATGCATATACAGCTCTATGTGGTGTGTATCTGGCATGTATAGCTGAGAGTGTGTGTGTGCTCTCCGTGTCTCCATGTGCAGGCATAGCCCAGCGGGCAGGGTGACTTGTTTGCCTTCTTCCTGTTCAGTTTCCCACGTGCAATCTCCTGCAGCTGCCTTGTTTGACGGCTGAACCCTCGTTATTGCTAAAATCCAATCCAATCGAGCCACTCAGCAAGTAGCGACGTGGGCTGGAGCCACGCTGTGCTAGCCAGGCTCGCACTGTTGTCAGGAAACCTGCAGGGATGACAGATGGCACGTTGCTCCCGAGCCATCGGCCAGAAGCACAAAGCCTCTGTCATTCAGACACCCCAATGCTACCCCAGCTGACATTTTGGGGAGCCTTTCCATGGTTCCGATTCCAGCTCTGGGGGTTCTGGGACCTTGGCCCCATTTTTTTCCTTTTTAAAGTCACTGGCTTAGTAAACTCTGGAATGGTTCTTCCGCTTCTTTCCCAGCTGGAGTGGTTGTCTCTGGCTTCCCGAGATCCTGTTTGCATGCAAATGAATGAATATTAATTCAATTCTAAATAATGACTAGTAACAACAATATATATTCCCTTCCCTCTGAGGATCTTATTGTGTTTCACAACCGTTCGTGAATTCTGCCTCGGGACCTGGCCAGGCCCAGATGAAGACAGTAGCACTCTAGGTCTGTGCGTAAGGGTTGCGGTTTCCTGAGTCAGGTGACTACATCAGAAACGCAGCTTTCATTTTCAAAAGGCAGTAGGTCTCAACCTCTCGTGGCTGCAAGGGAAAGCTTGAAAATGTGAAGCAAATGGTGTCTGCCTGAGTCTGCAGAGAGCCTGGTGCAGCAGCTCTGAGAGCTGTGAACTGCCCCATTCATCGCGAAGGGGGGCTAATGTCAAGATCTGTTGTTCTGGGGGAAACCTGCCCACCTCACGAGGAATTTGCATGTGGCAAGAGTAGACGAGTTCAGTGGGCCCAGCCCTGGGCGGTAAGTATCGTAGGCTGGGGGGGGCTGTGCCTCCCCAAACAGCCAGGTGTGGCCCCGCCCATGCTCCACCCCAGGCCACTACCCCTTTGCTTTCCACCCGGTGCAGCTCCAATAGTCTTCATGGCCCCAGCTTGGGTCTCACCTGCGCCGCCCGCCTTCCCAGTGCTCTGGGGCGGGGGCCAGCAGCTGCGCTGGGAGGACCTCTGGGCTCTGACCGGGTGGGTATGTGTGTTTGTGAAAGGGGCGGGGCTGGGAGCTAGCCTCTCCCAGCTGGCGGTTCACACGCCGCCCATGTGCCCAGCACACCTATTCTTGATTCATGCCATTCATTGCCTCCTTGCTGAGACTGCCAACATAGGGGCCAGTCGGTGTCATGTGTAATAGGTGTTGAGGGACCTCTGGGCTGAGGCCCATCAAACTCATTTCACATAGATCAGATAACTTTAGGCTGGCTTTGAATCACTGACAAAGGTGAAAGGCTCTTTATCCTGTCACCAATCCCCGAGCTAGTCAGTTGCTCCCATACAGACATTCCAGGGTTAGAACTTCATTGGCAGATCCAAACCCTCTGAACCTTCACCCCACATCCTGCCTCATTCCCTACATGCTTCGTACAGAGACAACTTTTCCCTCCACCTGCCTTCATGAAGGTCATTACTCAGTGGCCAGTAGAAGCTCTTTAAGAAAACCAGCATCTATATAAATCCAGTCCCTAGTGCCCTCGCTCCACACTGGGCACAAAACATGGCTTCACATTGCTCTCACGTTGGCCACAAACTCATGCCCAGCGGTTTCAATACTCAGGATTCCTCCCAGAAAGCAGCCCAGGATGTCTGGGATTTAAGGTGGCTTTAAAGGCAGCCTTAAAAAAAAAAATACACACAAGGAAACAATCTTTCCCCACGTTAACCCAGTGTATTTGCATGTATTGGACTGGAAAGAGGAAAAAAGGTCAAAAACAGTATTTTTCAGGCCCTGCAAAAGGACAACAAGCAGCTGGCAACCTGCCCTGTACCAGCTATTATATCATGTGTGCCAAGGTTACACAATGTGACCAACTCTTGGGGGAGGCTAGTGGAAGCAAAACGAAATCAAGAAGGTGGCTGGCTCCCTGTTTACTGAGGACACCCACAAAAGTGCTGCTCAGAAGACGGGGGTGGGGGTTCTGCAGAAAATTTTCATTTTGTGGTCATTGGGACTACACATTTACCTTAATCATGAGATCAATTGTAAAAAGTACATGAAAGTTCATAAGATGTTACAATAGCCTGTAATAACAATTGTTGATGGAAAGTAGGTCAAGCTGTTTTTCAATAACTGTAATGAACAGATGCAAGAGAACCAGACAGACTACATTAGTGCAAACAAAAAAGGCCACATTGATATGATTCAAGGATTATGTTGAAATCATGCTTGGTGAAGATAGAAGTGGAACCAGAAATTAATGAATGAAAATGGATGTGTCAGATATTGGGCCTAATTGGTGGACAAAATAAGGGGTGGGCTAGTCCAACCATCACTCCCTTTTTTGGTCCTTAAAGAAAAAGACTTTGTGGGGGAAAGACAGAAGAACAGATGGAGGCCACTGGAGCAAGTTTCACCAGCATGGCTGCCACCCACAGTTTCCAAAGTCCCTGGGTCTTCATCCTCGTAATCTTAAGAGATGTCCTGACCAGACCAGGTCAGAGAGAGGGAGCTAGATAGCATCACACATCTGCCTCCTCCAGCTAAATCCAAAATGCCACCTGGGATGAAATGGGATCGGACTGTAACAACAGCCACCGCAGCCCTTGTTAAGGTCTTTGCTTTTCTGCGAAAGGACAGTTATTACCATCTTTGAGACTCGGTGGGTGAGGTCATATCTTTTATTGGACCAACGTCTGATGGTGAGAAAGACAGATTTTCGAGCTCTTCTTCAGGAAGCTCGTCTCTCTCGCCAACGGACGTTGGTCCAGGAAAAGATATTCCCTCACCCGCCTTGTCTCGCTACTATCATGGGACCGACCCTGTGTACATCTTTGATGCTGTCAGACAAGGGGGCTTTTCCTTCGAAAACCTCTCTGCAGCTCAAGGGACGTGCTGGAACGAAAGCCTTACTCGGCCCTTTACGTTTCAAAGGCTTCCGCTGTTTTCCCATCTGTTTTCCCCCCTTCCGCTGTTTTCCCTTCCGCTGTTTTCCCATTCCGCTGTTTTCTGCCTCTTTAACGAAAGGCTAGGAGGGTTTTCAGGGCTGTCTTTGCTGTGACGCTAGGCAGGCTGAGGTCTCTACCCCGGCCCTTGTTTAATGCTGTTGGACAGTGAGTGGGTGATGTTAACGCCTTTGGCCCATGTAGTCCAGCTAACTTAACCGACTGCTGCACCCTGCACCCACTGCAAGGAGCTGAGCTCCCAGGGTGCCCCGGTGCTGCTGCCAGGCCAGCTGGGGACTAGGGCTGGGTTCAAGCGCACGCAGCACGTGGGGGTAACCTGACCCTGACTGCGCGTGCGTCGTAGAGCACATTTCCCCCCCCTCCCGTTCGCGCCTGAGATTACAGCTCGCTGGGGCCACCTGCCGGGCGCTTGTCGCCACTGTCCCCCTCCCAGCCACGTTCTAATTGGTCAAAGCGCCCCCCTCGCTCCAGCCAATCGGAGTGCGGGTACGTTGCACTTTGCTTCCCTTGGATTGGGCGCGGTAACCGCGTGCGCGCGTACGTCCTGATTGGCGGCGCCGTCCCGGGGCGCTGCCCGGTGATTGGAGGGGGCGGAGTTTCCAAAAATCGGACGGGGACAGGGTCGAGCGGAAGGGAGCGAGGCCGGAGGGGCATGCAGGTGGGAGCGGCCCCCCCGGAGAGTGCTGCGCCCCCCCCCCCCGGAGAGGGTCCTCTCCCCCCCCCGAGCAGCCCCCCCGCAGGAGAGTGTCCTCTCCCCCCCCCGCCAGAACAGCCCCCCCCCGGAGAGTGTCCTCTCCCCCCCCACGCCAGAGCGGCCCCCCCGCCCCCGGAGAGTGTTCTCCCCTCCCCGAGCAACCCCCCCCGAAGAGTGTCTCTCCCCCCACCGCCAGAGCGGCCCCCCCCCCAGGAGAGTGTCCTCTCTCCCCCCCCCGCCAGAGCGGCCCCCCCTTAGAAGACTGTCTTCCCCCCCCGCCAGAGTGGCCCCCAGGAGAGTGTCCTCCCATCCCCGAGCAAACCCCCCCCCCGAAGAGTGTCTGTCTCCCCCCCTGCCAGAGTGCCCCCCCCCAGGAGAGTGTCCTCTCTCCCCCCCCACCAGAGCGGCCCCCCCCCAGGAGAGTGTCCTCCCCCCCGCCAGAGCGGCCCCCCCACAGGAGAGTGTCCTCCCCGCCTCGCCAGAGCAGCTTCCCCCCTGCCAGAGCAACCCCCCCTGAAAAGTGTCTCTCCCCCCCCACCGTCAGAGCAGCGCCCCCCCCTTCCCTGGGGGTGCTGGTTGTCTTGGATTTGCGCTGTATACATTTCTCTGAGGCCTGGCTTCTCAAGCTAGGGGTGTTGAGCAGGTGTCAGAGCTGCTCCCCTTCCCATGATACACTGGAGGGGAGTCTCAGCTAGACTGGAGGGGCTTCCACTGTGGAACAGGTCGATGGAGGAGCGAAGGGCCCCACAGTGGGAAAGCTTGAGAACCGCTGCTCTGATCTGTATGCCTGGGTGTTCACATGGCCCTCATCCCCCTGGTATCTAAAGCCCAGATCCCCAGTGATATTTAGGTACCTACAGGAGTTAGATGCCTAGATACCTAGGAGGCACTTAGGCCCAAGTCCTTCAAAGAAACAATTGAGAAATAACTTCTCTCTGTTTTACTCCTGGAAGAGTCAAACCCAAACACACTAAATTCTCTTAATCAGGCAGGTTACACTGATTCCGTGTGTCCATATGTCTAGAGCTGTTGTAGGAGAGCTAAATCTTTGCATTTAGTTCTAAGTACCGTGGGACCTCTAGTCCTTTGGATCTCTTGTGGCAGGGAGTTCCCCAGTCTAGGCCCGACTGCTGTCTGAGTTCCATCTCCTGCACTCCCTGTACTAGGTCAGCTGTTTTCAGAGTTCTGGTTTCAGAGTAACAGCCGTGTTAGTCTGTATTCGCAAAAAGAAAAGGAGTACTTGTGGCACCTTAGAGACTAACCAATTGGAAATCTCACTTACCCTCCCGCTGACTTTGGTCTCCAAACAAAAACAGTTGCAAACGTTTGGTGCGGTCGTGACAATGCATTTGTCATACGCTGGCTGAGCGTAACCTCACCTGTTGTCCCCAGACGTCTTTTGTCTGTCCAGGAAAGTAGAGCATCCAAGTTTGGATCAGCACCGCAAGAGACTAGACCTTTGCCCTCTGTTAGGACATGGAACCCAAGGGCTGGGGAGCATCGTTTGCTAGGAGCTGGGGTAGCAGGAGAGTGTCAGAGATGGGCTCGGAGCGGGAAATGCTGGAAGATGGCAGAGGCTAGGGGTGTGGGTGGGAAGGTGTGTTGGATGGGGAGGATTACAGGCCATGCACTGGCTTTGTTCATCCAGAAGATTCTCCCTGTTTATTGCAATGTATGTCTCTCTTCACCAGGACTATCAGAATTTGCCGATTGACATCCAGACAAGCAAGCTGCTAGGTAGGATACTCGCTCCTGTCTCTGGCTGGAGAGGGAGGGCATTGTGGTGCATGCACCGGGAGAGGGGCACATGATGGAGAGGGTGAGGGGTTAGGTGGGCCAGAGAACTGGCTGTCAGCACGCGCAGAAGTTTCCTTCCACCGTGAAGCTCATGTCCTGATTTCAGCAGGACTCAGGAATGAGGAGAATTTTTCTTCATTTCTCCCGTTGGAATGAAACCCCAGAGGAAGCGGAGCAGAGTTGCCCCTGTCAGCACAGGCCTTGTATAGATTAGTGGGGTCAGCGTATGGGTGGGATGCTGGCTTGCCAGTCCTGGCGACTGGAGTCCTCCCTTAATCCCCCGAACAGGCCGGGTGCGGATCCCCAAGCACGCTGACGTGCCTCCTCCCTGCTCAGGGAAGTAAGAGAGAAGTTAGTTTATTCTTCATCTCTCTCTGCTGAGACAGGCAGCAAGGAGTGGGCGGGGAGCTTGTGGTGCAGCCCCCCCGGAGACCCTCCAGCTCAGAGAGGCTACTGAACAGCCGCCAGAGGGTGATGATGGCTTCTAGTCACTACCCATTTTGACCGCGTTTGCAGCAGCTGCCTAGAGATGAGGGACTCCTGTCCCTGAGCCAATGACCAGAAACGCCCCCCCAGCAGTGCCCTCCCTCTGCTGTCTCCCGGCTGCCCCTCGCTCCCGCTGGCGGACACCGAGGTGTTTAACGTCCGTGTGTCCCCGCTATAGACTGGCTGGTGGACAGGAGACACTGCAACCTGAAATGGCAGAGCCACGTGCTGACTATCCGGGAGAAGATCAACGTGGCCATTCAGGACATGCCGGAGAGCGAGGAGATCAAGCAGCTGCTCTCGGGATCCTGTGAGTGGAGCTGGGTGGGGGGAGGATCTCCCTGACGCAGGCTTGGGTGCCAGCATCTGAAGCAGGGGTGGCGGGACCCATTAATGCAGGGGATTTGCCGTGAAGGCTGTTGACGTCCATGGGGCCTGGTCAGTTGCTTGGCATTCTGTGGCCCCAGTAGCAGTTCGCTGCTGCGATCGAGGGTCGTGAGCGTGTCCATCCTGGGGCTGAGGTGCTTGTGTGTCCCCCTCCCTGCCCCAAGTCACCTCTCGCATGCACTAGGCCCATTGCAGATGCCAGAGGAATCCAGCCCCAAGGGCTTCGGGTATTACAAACGTCCCTGTTTAGAAAGGAGACAGAAGCCCAGTGACATGTGCCCCCTTGCCCTGTTGCTGCCCCAGCGTACAGTGCCAAGGGTTGGAGCTGTGCTCAGCAAACCTGGGCTCCTCACCCTGTCACCCGGGGCTGAGGAGGGGAAGGGCATCGCATCCCGTCTGCTGCCGTCCCAGCTCTCTCTGTCTCATTCCAGATATTCACTATTTTCACTGCCTGAGGATTGTGGAAATTCTTAAAGGGACCGAGGCCTCCACTAAAAACATCTTTGGTCGCTACTCTTCCCAGCGTATGAAGGTGAGCAGCCCGTGGAGTCGGACTTGTCCAAGAATTTGTCAAGTTGGTTCCACTTTCAAGCAAGTCGGGCTGGGCTGGGCTGTGCTGTGCTGTTAGCAGGATGCATGGAGCCAATGTCTCTAGGGTGCCGATTCGAATCCAGCCTGAGTCAACAGCAATTAGAAGCTGTTGTTCTCTGGGGCCTGTACAGCGGCCCCTATGTGAAATGAGTAACAATAATCCCTAGCTCTTATCTAGTGCTTTCCATCAGTGTCATCATCTCCATTGTACAGATGGGGAAACTGAGGCACGGAGCAGGGAAGTGATTTGCCCCAGGTCACTCAGCAGGCCTGTGGCAGAGCCAGGATTAGAACCCAGGTCTCTTGAGGCTCAGTCAGGTGCTGTATCCACTAATCAACCCAGATGGGTGGATGCCATCAGTTCAGTGCCTGTGTTAGAGGGTACCTGGTGCACAGCCCACCATCTCAGCTGAGAGGCCCTGCACCATTGAGCCACGGGTCTGCGGGAAGCTTGTGCTGCCATTGCCTGATTGGCTCTGGGCACCTTTCCCAAGCACTGAACTCCCCCTTCGCCGCCAAGTGTGGCCGCGTGCCCTGCCCCTGCTTGTTCTTTGGCTCTCACACTGCATGGGCTGGTGCTCAGGGGCTTTGTGCTTCTCCAGCTGCATTTGGCATCATCTCAGCCTCTCCCTTCTTCTGCTCTCTGTTCCAGGACTGGCAGGAGATCCTGTCCCTGTATGAAAAGGAAAACACCTACCTAGGTAAGGCAGCCTCACCTCACCGCAGTGGGACATGCAGGTGTTTAGCAGGGGGCAGCCGCCTGCTTTCTTCCTGCCGGAGCTCTGGGTCTGACTTGCTGGGGATGGCATCTGCCTGGCGTGTGCTCACCTGTACTCCCAGCTCTCACGTGCTGAGTCAGGTCCCTGCGTCCTGTCCCATCCCCACTTCCCTCAGCCTTTTGCAGCCCGTATAAAGGAGTCATTCACCCAGAGCTGCGTGAGGGCGGGGAGCACAGAAGTCGTTCTGCACCGGCGGCACTAACCATCTCAGCAGTTTCAGAACTAAGGCACATAGGCAAGGATGGCGGGGACGTGGCAGCGGTGGCATGAGCACTGTGCCCGTTCTGGCATAGAAGCCTTCGCTCTCCCGGCCCACTGCTCAGCACTGGAATTGCATGTCCTTAAAGTGAGTGGTGGGGCTGGGGCAAACGGGTCAGCGCTAGGAGAGAGAATCCTCCTGCGGCCTCGGCTTAGGGGCTGTTCGGCGCCATAACCTGGGCGCCTGCCAGCGCTTGGCCTGGCTTTCCAGGTAGGAAAGGTCGGTGCCCCACGCGTCTCCTCTCTTGTCTGTCCCTTCCCCCCCCCCCCCCCCAGTGGAACTCGCCAGCCTGCTCCTGCGCAACGTCAGCTATGAGATCCCGTCCCTGAAGAAGCAGATCAGCAAGTGCCAGCAGTTGCAGCAGGAGTACAGCCGCAAGGAGGAGGAGTGCCAGCTGGGGGCCGCCGAGATGCGGGAGCGCTTCTACGCCTCCTGCAAGCAGTATGGCATCACTGTGAGTCCCTCGCTGGGCCCAGGAGGGGCCGGGCCTGCTCAGAGAGTGTGGGCAATGCCTTAGCCCCACACAGCGCCCACCGTGTGCCCCCCTGTGCCCGGGAGGGGCCTGGCCTGCTCAGAGAGCCTGGACGCTGCCTTAGCCCCGCACAGCGCTCGCCATGTGCCCTCCGTGCCCGGGAGGGGCTGGGCCTGCTCAGAGAGCCTGGACGCTGCCTTAGCCCCACACAGCGCCCGTCACGTGCCTCTCTGTGCCTGGGGTGTGCTGGGCCTCTCCTTTCCGAGAGGGTCCCAGCTCCCACCACCTCTCCCCATCGCTTAGATCCCTGGGCCTTCATTGCCCTCTCCAGTGACCCACCCCCATGGTATTCGACCGCTCTCAGCACTGCACAGCCATTCCCACCAGTGCCCTGAACAGCCCTGCCCCTGGCTCTTCCTCAACTGCCTGTTGCCAATGGCTCGTCCCAGGAACCTCCCCGTTTCCAAACCTCGGGGCCTCGCCAGGACCCTGGGCATGCCTTCCCCGCACCCCTGGCAGGCTGTCTGAGCAGCCGAGGGCCAGATGTGCCTGTCCTAGGGGGACACCTGCCTCTTCCACCCCCGCACCCAGTATTGAGCTGGCTCCTTGCGCCCAGGCTGCTAGTGCCAGGTTTGTGCCCGTGGGACTGCTCGTGCTACCACTGCTCACCCCTGCAGATCCACTGGGCTCCGGTTCCTCTGCTTCTCGTCAGCTGCCCCACCTGCCGCTTCAGCACCACGTGCTGACAGGACGATCGGATCCACTCGCTCCTGCCTGTTCTGCGCTCCAGCAGCTGAGCATCTTCCCCGGGGGCTGTCTCCTGGCAACCCCACCCCAGCTCCCCCTGGCTCTGTTGGTGGTCTCCTGGCCTTAGGCCAGCTTGCGTTCCAGCATTCTCTAGGGCTCCTTCCTCCACCCATTGCCCTTTGCTGGGATCAAATGCTCCATCCTGGCAGCCCAAGCTAGCCCTGTGGTTTGGCTGGTGACCTGAGTACCCGGGTCCCTGCTCTAATGCGCCCCGGCTTGTTCTCACTGGGCAGGGCGATAACGTGCGGCAGGAGCTGCTGGCCTTGGTGAAGGACCTGCCGGCGCTGCTGACTGAGATCGGGGCCGGGGCCCGGGTGCTCTCGGAAGCCATCGATTCATACCAGGCCTGTGTGCAGTTCGTGTGTGAGAGGTAACCAGACACTGGCACTGGGAACGCCAAGCAGAGCGAGGGGGGAGGGAGACAGGTCCCTCTCCTCTCCCCCAATTCGAGCAGGTGTTGATCTTCTGCGCTGAGACTCCCTGTATTCCGGAACTCAAATCCGGAGGTGTTAATGCTGCTGGGCTGGGTTGCGCCCAGTCTGGGCATGTTAGGGGGCAGGCAGGCCAGATGTGCAGAGCCTCTGAGAGGGAGGGGGATACTGGAGCTTCCTTCTGCTCCAGTGTCTCTGTTTCCTTCCTCCCCCATCCTGCTGGTATGTGGTTTCTGGAGATCTAACACACACACACACCCCCCCCGGCGCCATGGCTCTGGTTTCACACCCACCTTTGCTGCTTAGTTTCCCAGCTGAGATCTGCCCTTGGAATTTGCTGATTGTGGAAGCCCTGGGCTTTTCCTGGCTGTTTTGGGCCCGTCTTTAAATACCCCCGTTCCGGACAGAGCACTGCTGGGCTCAGTCCCAGACCCTCTCAGCAGGAGTGAGCTGCCTGGTTTGCTGGCTCCTCGGTGACTCTCCAAGCTTCCCCATCCCTCCTTGGCTGGGAGGATCAGAGACCGCAATAAGCCTGCTTTAAATCCAAATAAGGTTGCTGTGACTGCAAGGAGAAAGGTGGCTGTAAATTGCCATCCCCGGGCTCTATGTTCCCCCTCTTTGAGCCACCCACGTCCAGCCGGTGGCAGTGCTGGGAGAAGGGGTCGTTATCTCAGTGCTAGAGAGTCGAGCGGGGTCCTTGTTGCTGCTCCTGGCAGCCGCTGTCAGGGAGATTCCCCGCTCAGAGCTGAGCTGAGGCCCTCACAGCTGATGCAGACCCCCAGCCTGCTCCCCCGGAGCCCCGTGGCACTGCGTGCATTGGTGCAGCTGGCAGGAGCAGAACCGGGGGAGGCAGAAGGGCTCCCAGTGCCCGGCTGCCCTGACGCTGCCCCGGCCCTGTTGTGTGTTCCAGCTCCCCGGAGCGGGTGGTGCCCCTGCTGCGGCACGTGCAGGAGCGCGGGAACACGACCGTCTATGAGTGGAGGAGGGGGGTGGAGCCCACCACGGTGGAGCGCCCACAGGCGGAGGAAGTGCCCGAGAAGCAGGACGAGGAGGCGGTAGGTGCCGGCCAGGCTGCCATCGAATGGAAGAGACTATGGCCCGAGGCGGGTTGCTAAGCAGGTGGGCCCAAGTCTAAATGCCCAGTTTGCCTTGCATGGTACAGAGGCGTGGGGCAGGCCCAGTGAATTGACCCAAACTCAACCCAGTCTTTCCTGATAGGCTTATTCTCATTCCCAGCCAGGCCGACTCAGCCCTGCATCTTCCCCAGGGAGAGAAGTTGAGTCCCAGGAGTTCACTGGCAGGCAGAGACCTGAGAAAAGCAGGTCCTCTCTGCTCTGCATGGAGCTCACAGGTCCTGTGGTTTGCTCTGGGGTTTGCTCCTGGGTCCTTGGCCAGAATGTTCCTTCCCCTCCATGCTGTAGACTGCCCCGGGCGCTGGTTCCGCCCCAGAGGTGGCTGCATTTCTTTGCTGGGGGAAGGAATCTCTAGCGCTTGGGGGGTCCTTCAGTGCAGTGGAAACATACAGGATCACCCTCCTCCCTGCGCTTTCCCGTGCTGCTTGGTCATGCCGAGGTACCATGAGAACCGGAGGCTCCTCCAGGACTTCTGGCGTGATTTCCAGCCTCCCGGAGAGCACCTGAAACACGCTTCTGAGGGTCACCCCTGGCTTGTGTGAAGGGGACACTGGTCTCCCAGGTGCTTGGGCAGCATCTTCCAGAGCGAGCCGGGGTAGCGCCTGGGGATCCAGAGCAGTGAGAGGAGAGGTGTCTCCGTGGGCCAAGGAGATCAGCTCAGCCTGGAGCTGCTAGCTAGAGAGAGCACAAGGGCAGGCAGCCCCATGCTCCAGGCTCTCGCAGCCTGGTGCTGATTAGAGCTCCTCTCTCGGGGGGTGTCTTGCTCTCCTCATTGCAGATCGACTGGGGGGACTTAGGGGTGGAGTCCGCACCTGCCCCCGTGGGGGTTGATTACAGCATCTCCGGTGAAGACGGAACCCAGGCCGAGGAGGTGGACTGGGGGATCTCACTGGAACCTGACCCACAGGTGGGTGTGTGCTGTACCCCTCTTCCCCCCTCTGAGCAGCCACCAGCCAGGCAGCTACTCACCCCATGGGGTCACAGCTGTGCCCCACAGTACAGGCTGGATCCGGGCTGGCTGGGACCCTGGGGGAAGGCGTAAACTGTGGAGGCAATGTGGCCTAGTGGTTAGAGCACTGGACTGGGACTCAGACCTGGGTTCCATTCCCAGCGCTGCCACTGGCCCCGCTGAGTGAGTTCCTGCCCCATGCCTCAGTTTCCCCATCTGTAAAATGGGGATGATCCTATGTAAAGTGCTAGCTCTTGGCTGCTTCTCTCTCAAGGCGAGGGCAGCTCAAGGCTCCCATCCTGGGGGCGGTGCTATGGGGCAGAGCGCCTGTTCTTACAGGAGACTGCGTTTGACTTGCTGCAGGGAGCCGGCACTGACGGGATAGACTGGGGAGACGGGAGTGGCGGTGACCTGGTGCAGATCACAGTGCTGGAGGCTGGCATCCAGGGTAAGGTCCTCGTTCTCTGTCTCTCCACAGCCCCGGGGCAGCTGGCAGTGTCAGGGGCAGTCGAGCAAATTGGGGTGGGCGGCTGGTATGGAGACAGGGCGGGGAATGTACTTGGGAACCGTGCAGCTGGGATCGTAACCTCTGCCACCCTCCAGTGCCTGTCTGTGACCTTCTCCTTCCCAGTCTCTAACCTGAGCCGATATTGGCCTCAGAGACTCTGTCACACTGGGGTGCTGGCTGACTCCCTGGCGGAGCTCGGGGGTGTTGGTGGGGGGAATTTTGCTCGGAAGGGACAGGGCATGGGGGCTGAGGTTCCCAAATGCGTGGAGCCAGCACAGCTCTTCCTGGGGGGGGGGAAGGGAGTCAGGCCACTGGCCAGCGGGGCACACCTGGCACGTGAGTGGAGCTAGCACCAGAAGGAAAGTCAGGTAGCCACTAGAGGGCGCCAGGGGATGGCACGTCCTGCCTCGGGCACTGGGTTCGCATTGGCTCTCAATGCAGAAGGATGCCAGGTCTGGAAGGAGGCCGGCTGCTCCCCTGGGGGCTTCGCCAGGGCGGCTGGGCCCAGCGCTGTGCTCGCCAGGCCGGTCTTGCTGGGCGGCTGCCCCAGGAAAGCATGTGGAGCTCTGTGGTGAGGGGCAGTGACTCGAGGCAATCTGGTGCCCGGGTGGGGAGCCCACCCAGACCCTCCGCGGCTGCTCAGTGAGGTCTCCCCCTGCCCTGTGTGCTTCTCCTGTTCAGTCCCAGATGGAGTCGCCCGAGGGCCTGATGCTCTGACCCTCCTGGAGAACCCGGAGACCCGGAGCCAGTTCATCGACGAGCTGATGGAGGTATCCCAGGACAGGGCTTAGCACACACTAAGGAATTAAGGGGGAGTGGGGTATGTTGCTATCCCCCTCATACACCTGGGGAAACTGAGTGATGGAGCAGCCTAAGAAATACTGCCTCAATGGCAAAGCCTGGAATAGAACCCAGGAGTCCTGAGTTCCAGACCCCATTGTTCTGACGGTTGGACCCCCAGAGCTGGGAACAGAACCCAGCGATCCAAACTCCTGGTCATTTCCTGGGAGCTCTGCCCAGAGCCTGCGTCCAAAGGATTTCTGCCTCTCTAGTGAGGGCTGAGCTGGCTCATGGGAGGGAAGGGGCCCCGTATCCGGGCCTCCTGGGCTGCAGGAACTCTGTGTTCTCCAAGGGGTTTGAAAGGGCCGTGCGCCGCGTGTGCCGGGGTGTCCACGCCTGCTCCCCACTCTCCTCCTCCCCGTCCCTCCCCAGCTAGAGACCTTCCTGTCCCAGCGCATCGTGGAAATGAGCGAAGAGGCCGACGTGGTGTCAGTGAGCCAGTTCCAGCTGGCCCCGCCCATCCTGCAGGGCCAGACCGCAGAGAAAGTGGGCGCCATGGCGGCAGCTGTCCGGGAGCTGATTGGCCGGCTGATCAACCTGCGGATGCAGCACCTCTTCCTGATCCTGGCCTCCCCGAGGTGCGTGGGGGCCCCCTCCTCTCTCCCAGCCTGCGCTGTAGGGGGGCGAGCCCGTTCATTCCTGTGGGGATGGGGAGGTTTGTCCTCAAGGGAGGGGACGCTAGGGTTGGGGGGACAGAGTGAAGCTAGCTCTGGGGTAGCCTTTGCACAGGCAGCCCCTTGAGGGGGGGGGTGGGGGGACAGTGGTCTTGGTGGCATTGAAGGGGAGGGTGTTGATGGCGCACCTGGGTCTCGTGGGGCAGGTACGTGGACCGTGTGAGCGAGCTCCTGCGCCAGAAGCTGAAGCAGGCGGAGCTGCTGGTGCTGAAGAAGGAGCTCACGGCGCAGAAGAGGCAGGAGGCGCTGGAGGAGCAGGGTGCCCTCGAGCCCAAACTCGACCTGCTGGTGCACAAAACCAAGGAGCTGCAGAAACTGGTAAGAAATGGGGAAGGGCCCCCGGCGCCCCTGGCCTTGGGACACGGGGCCGCTGGTGCGATCTCGCCCCTGTGAGGCGGGGCCCCTGAGTCAGATCTCAGCCGCGCAGTGCCCCCCGCCCATGACACGGGGCCCACAAGTCAGATCTCACCCACACAGTGCCCCCCCCCATGGTAAGGGGCCCCCCCCAGTCAGATCTCACCTGTGCAGCACCCCCTCCCCCATGAGGCAGGGCTCCCAAGTCAGATCTCACCCACACGGCGCCCCCCTCTCTGTGACACGGGGCCCCAGTCAGATCTCACCCTCACGGTGCCCCCTCCCTGTGACGGAGGGGTCCCGAATCAGATGCTGCCCGCATGGCGCCCCCTTTCTTTCCCATGTAGCCGCAGGCCCCTGAGTTTGATTTCATGCACGACAGCTCCCAGCCTGTGTAACTCAGGCTTCGTTGTCCTCAGCACTTCCTCCCCCTCCATGGAGTCCCTGCCCCTCCCACCAGTCATCCTTGGGGGGGCTGCCCTCTCCCCCAGTAACCCCACCCTGGGCCTGAACCTGTGCCCTGTCTTTCAGATTGAAGCAGACATTTCCAAACGGTACAGCGGGCGCCCTGTGAATCTGATGGGCACCTCCCTGTGACCCCCCCACGGTGACGCAGCCCCCTACGGAGCCGGGGTCCCCCGAAGGGGCCGGACAGAGGAGGCTTCCCCAGGGCTCTGCTAATCAGGACTTGCTCATGTCGTAAGGAGCAGACGTGTACGGGGGGAAGGCAGCTAACTGCGGCTTTTGCCCTTTCCGGGGACTCCAGGCAGCCAGGAGGGAATTGTTCAATAAAGCGGGGGAAGCTCCATCCCCAGCCTGCTCCTCATGTGAATTCACACCCCGATTCCTCTGGCCCGGCCTGCAGTGTCTCTCACTGGGACGCTGGCCCTTCCCCCTGCACGGGGCAGAGACCCCTCCCCTGTCTGTCTACCCAGGACACTGATTCCTCCCCCTGCGCCAGGGCAGACCCCCTGTGCATCTCACAGGGACCCTGATCCCTGCCCCGCTTTGAGCAGGAAGATTGTCACTGAGTGGGGACCTAGTGTTCCTTTCCCGGAGCTACTACCCCCGCAATTGGCCCAGCGCCTAGGGATCTGAGCCGGGGTCAGGCAAGAAGTGGGGCTGCCAGCAGGAGCCCTCCTTTCCCCCGGCCCGGCGCCCTTCCATCAAGCCACTGCCAAGTGCTTTACCTGGCTGCTTGTTATCAAGACAGCTCCCAGTCCAGCCTGCGGCACCCAGCTGGCCCGTGTCAAGTGCAGAGGCCGGCAGTGCTGCAAAATGCCCCCCGGCCTGCTGGGAACTGCCTCTGCTCCCCAGGGGCCCTCTTGACACCTTGCTCCAGGCTGGGCCCTGCCCCACCCCTCCCGCTGTGCTCCCGGGCGGCTTTTGGGGTGAGGGTTTGGGGGGGATTCAATTTTAATTTCATAGCAGAGCAGTTGATTCATGGCTCTTTGTCGCCGGCATTGACTCCCGTAATGACTTTCCATCAAAATGAAAAGTGGAGTGACACCGCTCATTATTCCTGCTGCTTGTTATCTCAGTGGTGGGGGAGGGCCGCCCCCTCCCCACTGCCTTTCAACCGGCTCGGACAGTGAGTGATGGTCCCTATTAATCACCGACCCCGCGGACTCCGGCGGACACGCGCTATCCGCAGGAGAAGGGGGAGAGAGATAAGGCACCGGCAACCGCTCCGATCAATTAACGTCAAGAGGCGTCACCCCTCGGCCTCGCCCCCTTTGGGGGGCGGTGATGGCGGGAGTGGGCAAGGCACAGGAAAGGAGCGTTTGCTCCTCCTGCACTGATTGGATCCCCACCCAGTGCTCGCCAGCCCCCAAGGCCAGCTCCGTGCCAGGGTTGGAAGGCCTGTAACCCCCTCGTGGCACTTCAGCCAGTAGAGGGCACCCCCGGGAAGCTGTTTATTTTGCACAGGCTCTCCCTGCCACAGGCCATTGATCCAATCCCATCTGCTGTCCCGCCTCCTGTCCTCTCCCATCAGCCCATTGGTCCCATCTCCTTCTCCATCCCACCTCCAGCGTGGACCTGGATGCTACCTGGAGTTTCAAAAGAAACCACCTCCCATCCCCAATCCTCTCCCCCCCCCCACTCTCTGCTCAGCTCCTGCTGTGCCCTCCCCCCAAGGAGGGTGGGGGGGGGTGTCCACCTGAGCTCTGGCAGTGATGGGGAGAGCGCCCACTACGTGCTCAGAGCTGTGCAGTTGGAGAGGAAGAGATCGCCCTGCCCCAAGGAGTTCCCTGTGTGAACATCCGGGGTGGGAGAAGGGATGCAGCCCACCAGCAGAGAAATCTAGGCAGGTGGGGATCTGGGCAGCGACTTGGCTCCAGGTTGGTTTGGGGGTAGGGAGAGGCGGGTGATGGGGTAGAAAGAGACAAGGGCTGAGGGAGGGGCATTGTGCCAGGAGCAGTGTGAAAGTCCAGGGGTAGGTGGTGACACAGCTGGGCCGGTTAGTGCTCGTGGGTTGGTGCGTGGCACGGGGCGAAGCTGAGCTAGCAGGGGAGAGGCCTGGCGTTGCCGTGAGCGGCTGGAGACTGATGGCTCTGCATCCACGGCTGTTGTGGGACTCCCTGGGGGAGGAGAGAGCATTGGGGGCATCCCGGTGCCACCACCCCCACATAGCAGGGAATCCACTGGGCCTGGCACAGCTGCTGCCTGGCATTAGGGTGTCCTGGCAGGCCCCTGCCCTCTGCTGTGGGCCTTGCTGCTGGAGTGTGCCTGCCCTGCACCTGGACCCTGCAGCAGCAGACTTGGGGCCCCTTGTAGCTTGATAACATAGTGCTGGTGATATTGCCTACGGGCTGGGCCCAGAGCCCATGAGTTCAGTGGACAACGGGGCCAGCCCTTGGTGAGCTGCTGTCGTGGACAGGCGCTGCCAATCTCCGTTACGGCCCGTCAGCTCTGCCCCGGCACCGCCACACGGGTGGCGTCCTCTCTGCAGCTAGGTACATGTGAGGCAGGCAGAGAGCTTATCAGCTGTTCGCCAGAATAAATCCGGGGCAGCGAGTTCCCCCAGTTAACGATGCAGCTTTGCCCTGCACAGCAGCTTTGGGAGGGATGGTCCCAGACGTGGCGCTGTTTGACGGGGCCAGATGTTGAGCTGAGCTGTGTGTTGATTTCAGATGTGGGCTTTCAGTGCCCTTTGCTGGTATCACTTTTTCTGTAACTTTCCTCTCAAGGCCCTTCATCCACCCCAGATGCCCCTCGCCGGGACAAGAGGGCCACCGAGGGGCCATCTCAGCCTGGCTGGGCGCTTTGAGCTCCTGCAGGGTGAAAGGGGAGTCCCTCCCCCTGCAGTGGGGGTGGCCCCGGCTCTTGCTGATGTCAGTGGCTCCCTCTTTGGAGTTTGCGTTCTACTGGGTGAATCTAGAGTTGGTTGGAGGTGCTGGATCGAGGGCCCTGGAGCCCCCCACAGGGCTGAGGGGGGCATTCTGTCTCCATGGCCCGCCCAGGCTTGGGCTGCCCGCACAGGGGCTTGCAATTTAACCAGGAACTGGCCTGAGAGCTTCCTCCACTCGTAACCAGCTTCGCCTTTGGGTCTCTGCCTCCCCAGGCTGGGTTTGGGGGTGATAAGGCTGCAGCCCCGACACCGGAAGCTCATCTGCCTGCAGCAGCTCCCCTCACACACATGCCTTGTCCTAATCCCTCCCCCCCACATCTCATTCCCCCAGCCCCCTCCCCAGTCAGGCCCTTTCCCCATCCTGCTCCCAGGCCTGGCATCGGACCAGCCCATGCTGGGTGGCAATTACTGCTCCAGATCAAGCTCCCTCCACCGCTCGAGGGGCAGTGGCTGTGGGGGGGTTCCTCACCCAGAGGACGCCTCCTCCCCACATCCCCCTGTGGGAACCTGCAGAGGCTGTGGACTCTGCCTCAGGTGGCCCCAGCGAGATTGTCCCCATCCCGCTCCCTTGCCCAGCCAGGAGGGGTCACTGCTGAGCTGCTCCTGGATGGAATGAGCCCAACCTCTGCCCTTGCCATGCCATCTCGGCCCAGCTCAGTCAGCCTCGTCGGGCTCCCTTGTGTGGCTGGCCCGTGCGGGCCTGATCCCCTCCTCAATACCCACCTCCCCGTGGGCCTGCTCTGTGTCTGAGTCCGCTCCCGAGGGTCCCCAGCCTTGCATTCCTGTGGATCCAAAACAGCCCCCTTCCTAGTGCTCCCAGCCAGGCATTAGCAGGGTCGGCTGGGACAGGGGGGTCCAACGCGGCCCTTCCCCCTGTGAGCGGGACTCCCCCACACTGAGCTGATGGAGCATTTCTGGGGGGGAGCTATTCTCTGGCTGGATCCCACTGCCCTAGCCTGGTATCTCCCCTGCCTCCTTGCCCCCACCCCATCCCGCTGCCCTACCTTAGCACGGCAGAGATGCCCCATCCTGCCTGCTGCCCTTGCACCTCACCGTGCCCTGCCTGGCCTCCCTGCCCCATTGCCCCTCCGCCCGGTCCCCATTTGAAATCAACACGGGTGAAATATTTAAACTTCTCCAGCACGTCTAATCCAAAGTTCTGGGCTATTTCCCACCTTGGCGATCCATTAACGTCGCCCCGCTGCCCTGGCCCCCCGCGCCGCCTCCCCCCAAAACCCCCCGAGCCGCGAACCCATTTGTCAAACGCTGCCGCAGGCTGCGCTTGGCTGTGTCTGAAAGGACGAGGCGCCGTGGCAGGGGAAGGTGAAGATGAATAAAGGGGCTATGCAAATTGCTGCTTAATCTGCAGAGAAACACCCAGGCTTGGGGGAGACTCTCATTACTCCTCGTAACTGTGATTAACGGACGAATTAAACAGCGCCCTTAACTCGTTCCTGGCCACAGGCACGAAGGCCCCAACTCCCTGCCTGGTGCCAGGAGAGCAAGATGGCAGCGAATCCAGGTGGAGCCCTTTCTGCAGCGGGAGGGGGTTTCTGCTCCGGGGGGCAGTGGGTATCAGAGAGGGGCAGATGAACACTTGTCTCCCAGCCCACTGTGTGCAGGGGGGGCAGAAGCTACCTGTGAATTTGGGGGGGGGGCGGATTGGGAGGGAGGGAGAAGGAGCCACTTCCAGGATGGGAAGAGGGTCCTGGGGGTTCCTAGCTGCTCCCTGGCCTACTCCAGCCCTATCTCCCTGCTCTGATCCCGGCCCCATCCTTGTCTCCAGGGCCCGCCCAGGCATGCATGAGTTTACCCAGGAGCAGAGCCTGGCACTAGTCCCCTTCCATCTCCCCTAACTCCGGCGGTTGGGGCCGATTTGCTCTTGTCCCCATTGCAATAATAGGGGTGTTGTGTGTATTCCAGTAGCACCCAGAGGCCCCAGCTGAGATCCGTGCCCTGGCACGCAAGGTGCTGTACAGAGGCAGTCCCTGCCCTGAAGAGATGAGCTGGGAGCATCGTTTGGCCCCTTTTGTCCAGATGGGGAAATGAGGCCCAGAGGGGTGCGGTGACCCGCCCAAGGTCACCCAGCAGAGAACCCAGGAGTCCTGACTCCTGATCCCAAGCTGGGCGTGTCATTCTCCTCTGCCAAGGTGAGGGCTCTCTGGGCGTGCCCCATGGCATGGGTATGGGCAGTGTTACAGGGAGATAGTTGTAGGGGCAATTAGCCAGAGGCAGGCTGCAGCCCTCCCCTGCTTTGCAGCCCGGCTCTAGGCTCTTTCAGGCATGTTTATAAGGGTCCCAGGGCGGTAGGTGAGATGTGCAGGCAGTAGGCATGTGACAGCCCCAGCAGGAGGCTGACCAGCCCTGCCCCCCTTTGCACTAAGAAGGGTGCCATCCCCGGGTGGGCTGCCCTGACAGACTCCCCGGTGCGGAGCAAGAAGGTGCTGTCCCTGGGGGCAGGGGTAGGAATGCCTGGCCATCGGCAGGGGGATCCTCCCCCCTGTGCCAAGGGCCTGGGCGTTTCTGCGGGGCGCCCCGGGTAGCGAGGCCAGCGGGCGGCACGGATGGACAGTCCATCAAAGCAAAGAGGAAGAGGCAGGATTAGGTCCCATCTTTTGTGGTGTCACTTTGTCAATCAGAGTTGGCGGGCTGTCACAGAAAGCAGGGGATGACGGCTCAGCCGGGCCACCCCCATCACCCCGATTTGCTCACACACACCCAGCTGTCATGGCTATTAAATGCCTTCCCTTAAAACCCTCATCAACACCCTCTGGACCGTGTGCGAGCCCCTGCGCTGAGGGGAGAGGTGCAGCAGGCGCATTTTCGGCCCATCCCTCCCCAGTGCAGCAAGGGCCTGGCCCCACTCAGGTGGATGCAACAGGCCAGTCCAGTGCCCCCCCACACACACACATTCCCTGCTGCAGTATTGAGGTGGGAGATGGTCCAATTCCCCCACTTCCCCTCCAGTATCGGGGCGGGGCTGACCCAGTCCCCCCTGCCAGTATCAGAGGAGGCCCCTGCCTTGCTCCTGTCGCCCCATCCTTAGGGGTAGAGGTGAGTCCAACAGTCCCCATCCCCACTATACGCTCTCTCTCTGTCCCACCTCCTGTTCTCAGCCATGCTGTCCTGGGGCCTGGCTCTTACCGCGGCTCAGTTTGGTGTGGCCTCAGTGAGGGGCCCCGTGCTGGGCATCCCTGTTCCAGCTGGCGGGACATCCAACCCGCCCAGCTCTCCCTCCGTCTGTGAATCACGCTCGCTGCCTGTCATGTCTGCTGCTGTGCCACGAGCTCAGAGCTTCGCTGCAACTGAATTCCGCTCCGCTTGCTCCGAAAGCACGGGAGCCCTCTCTTCGATGAGCGAAAGGAGAATCTCCACCGGCTGGTAGCAGTAGAGGGCTTACGAGAGGGCCTGAGCCAGCCAGCAGAGGGCAGCAGACAGAAGGAGACACAGCAGCTCATTGCTCTAGGTTGTGACCCATCAGCAATAGCATCCTCCACCTCTCCAGGGACTTTCACCCTGAAGGACCCCAATCTGGCCTCAGTTTACCTGTTGCCAGGGTGAGATGCAGCAGCCACTTCTGGGGAAGGGCACAGCAGCTGTTTAACAGAGCGCAGCCGCGTTGCATGACAGCGCAGGACATTGAAGAGATTGTAGTGAAAAGCAGATAGCAAGCTCTTTGGGGCAGGGACTGTCTTCTTGTGCTGTGTCTGTCCAGCACCTAGCGCCACAGGGCCCTGGTGCACAACTGGGGCTGCTCCATGCTTCCACAGTAGAAATAATCGATACTAAGCTGAAGAAAGCTGCAGAACGGAATGGCCCAGGGTGAAATACCAGCAGGATTATCCCCTTGATTCCTGCAAAGAGCAGCAGACTCTCTTAAGGATCACAGGGCACCTCGGTGCCCCATACCACGTTGTAGACCCCGAAGATGCGTGACCACAGACCTCACTCCCCCACCCCCACTCTGCCGGCTCTGAGAACCCTCTTGCCAAACAACACGAGACGGGCAGGAGTCAAATGCGACGCCTCCAGCCCTCGCTCACGCCGGTGTGAGAGCACCCAGATCTCTATCCCTGGGGCCTCAGACCTCAGGTCAGCGGCTGGTCTCACTTGGGATTCCTAGTGCTGTCGTCCAGTGCTCCACCGGGGCGCCTCCCAGCCCCCTCTCCCCCTCTGAAAGGAGCCCCCCTTGAGGGTGTTGTGTGTGAGCTAGCGCACCTGGGTAACCTCCCCATGATGTGCCCCACTCAGAGCGTTCCCTCCAGCTGGGGATCTCGGAGCCCTTCAGCCTTGCCAGCCCCGCGGGGGTCCAGATTTGCCAAAGTGACTTGTGACATTGGCTGCCCATCTGGAAATGCCTTAAAGGGGTCTGAGCACTTGCCCTCTAAGAACCAGGGCCCTATAAGGTGACTCAGGGTGGGCCCCCCAAAACCACAGCTTGTGTTGGCAAATCCGGGGACACCCCAAGGCTGAGAGAAAAGAAGCGACTGGCCCAAGACAGAGGCAGAGCCGAGGTTAGAACGTTGATTTCCCGGCGCTCTGCTCAGGCCCGGGGCTCAGCCCCAGATCACTGGACAAATCCAGGCGCAGGATGCGTGAGTGAATCAAGCCTGGATCGAAGATTCGTTGCATCCCTGATCTAAACTCAAGAGGCAGACGCTGCAGGTGGCCCCGGTTGCTGGCTCTCAAGGGAGACTCACCCCAGGCCTGCCCTACACCCCTGGTCATGCCAGCTGCTACGCCCGAGTGAGGGGTCTGTGTCTGCCTGAGGGTTGCTAACGGGACCACTCGAGCTGTACCCAGGATGCCGCTTGTCCTCTAGGCAGGCTAGTGCCCAAAGGTTTGTTCTGGGGGTGCTTCAGGCAGCTGGCCCTGGCCGGTTGGAGCCAGGATCCTGGGCGGGCTGGATGTGATGCGGGCGGGCAATTCCTACCCTACAATGGCAGCTGCCCCCAGGGAGCAATGGGCCAGATCCTGCCTGGTGCTGAGAACCCAGGCCCCGCGTTGGCTTGGAGGAGCCAGGAAACCAGGGGATGGGTCCAGAAGAGGAGGGGGACAGCTTCAGGCCTGGAACTGCTGATCTGTCGGTTCTCCAAGGGGAGCGTGTTGGGGGGGGGGGAAGAGGGGCACAGAGCCGGGGGGGGTTATTGTTTGAGTCCCCCCCCTTCCATGCATGAATCAGGAAAGCTGTCCGGTCTCCATGGCGATGGAGAGGGGAAAGAATCCGGGACAGTGTATTTTTCTCCTATCCATAATAGCCCCTTTCTCCGCAGACACAGGAGTCGCCTGTGGAACTAATTCCCCCCCGCTGCTCGGCTCACAAAAGGCCAGGGGGGAGTTTCACACAGCCCCGCGCCCAACCCCCCGTGACCCCGCGCCGCTTTCTGGGGGCCATTCCTCGCCCCCGGGCGCTGCAGCTGTTCCTCCTCTCACACAGCGAGGTCAGCGGAGGGGTCAGGCCTTGGCCTCCCGGGGTAGGGTGGGGAGGCAGAGGGCAAAGGGCTGCACTCTCTTCCCCCCTCGGGGGTCACGCCTGCGATTGGCAGGGAGAAGGGGTGGGATCGGGAGGGCCGGGGCTGGGGGGAGTCCTTTTAATGTGAAATTAAAAGACTCTTTGCAGATGAGCAATCCATTGGCGGTGCTGCCAGATTTTGCTGTTGTGTGGGAAGCCGTGGGGGGGGGGTCTGCCGTGTTCCCCCTTCCCCATCCCACCTTATTACTGTTGTTGCCCGCTGGTATAATTTAATAGGTCCCACTTGGCATCGCCCCGCCCCTCTCCCCCCAAAAAACCCTCTTGCTAGAAAAAGTGTTTTATTAGAATGCCGTTCAGTTCTGTTATTAATATAACTGTCTGGGCGCCGTCCCCGAGATCTGATCGCGCATGAAATATTGGCCTCTAATGCCGATCGCTGTTCCCATTATCTCCAACATTCCCGGGCGATAATGACAGAAAAATAAAATAAACCTCTTCCCCAGCTTGCTGTAATTAGCATTCTGGGCTGGCGGGGGGAGAGGGGGAGAGAGAGAAAGGCAGGTCTGCCTTGTGCTGAGGACTCAGGCAAGCTGTAAACAGAAGGGATGGAGGGGGAAGCTGGAGACAGCTGGGATCTATCTATCTATCTATCCCCATACACAGCCCACTATCTATCTTCACCATACACACCCCAATATCTCTCTCTATCTATCCCCATACACAGCCCACTATCTATCTATCTATCCCCATACACAGCCCACTATCTATCTATCTACCTATCTATCTATCTATCCCCATACACAGCCCACTATCTATCTTCACCATACACACCCCAATATCTCTCTCTATCTATCCCCATACACACCCCACTATCTATCTATCCCCATACACAGCCCACTATCTATCTATCTACCTATCTATCTATCTACCCCCATACACAGCCCACTATCTATCTTCACCATACACACCCCAATATCTCTCTCTATCTATCCCCATACACACCCCACTATCTATCTATCTATCTATCTATCTATCTATCTATCTATCTATCTATCTATCTATCCCCATACACAGCCCACTATCTATCTATCTATCTACCTATCTATCTATCTACCCCCATACACAGCCCACTATCTATCTTCACCATACACACCCCAATATCTCTCTCTATCTATCCCCATACACACCCCACTATCTATCTATCTATCTATCTATCTATCTATCTATCTATCTATCTATCTATCTATCTATCCCCATACACAGCCCACTATCTATCTATCTATCTACCTATCTATCTATCTATCCCCATACACAGCCCACTATCTATCTATCCCCATACACACCCCAATATCTATCTATCCCCATACACAGCACATTATCTATCTATCCCTATACACACCAAACTATATGTCTATCTATCTATCCCCATACACACCCCAATATCTATCTATCTATCTATCACCAGGGTATCTCTGCCCCCACTGGATTCTTGTATCATGTATCTTCAAGGTGTACAGAATCCCAGAGCCCCTTGGCTGGCAGGAAGGCTCAGGGCATCGTACCCCCAAACCTGCCAGGTGGGGATGAGGTTTCATGTGGTCAGGACGTCACCACTGTCCTGTCTTTGGAAGGGGCGGATTTGGGTAGCTTTGTTTTGTGGAGCGTCTGTCAGGTACCACCAGCTGCAGGAGAGGAGGAGGAGAAATGTGTATTGTGTGGGGGTCTTTCCAATGAGGCCTTTCACATCTGAGGCCCTCTCCACTGGCTGTGGCCCCTCTGTCCAGGCAGGGCTGTCGCCCCAGGGTCCTGGGCCTACAATTCTCCTCCTCGCCCTGCTTCATGCCGCCCTGCTGGCTGTGCGGACACTGCCATTGCCCTTCACGCCGCGGGGAGCCAGCTTCGGTGGCAGCCCAAGTGGCTTCTGAGGATAGCACCAGGTCCTCGGCTGGTGTCCATCGGCACGTCACTGCCTGACGCCAGCTGCAGGGATCTGGCCCGTTAGCTTCAATGGGGGAAGCGCTGATTGACACCAGCCGGGAAGCTGGCCGCTGGAGTGTGTTTGGGACCCTTTCCATGGCAGGTGTGGAAGGCAGGATTCCCCCCGGGGCAGTGTCTGAAGAGGCCACCGAGGGAGAGAGCCTCTAGGGCAGCTGTTGCGGGGGGCAGGATTACACAGAGCAGCTGGCAGATGGGTGTGAGGGGGGTGGTGCTGCTCTGCAGGGCAGACAAGGTGGGCAGCGGTGTTCTGCCTGGGCCAGAGCCCGGGGGGACCCCCGCAGGAGGGGCTCCATGCTCCAGATTATCCTGATTATCTGGGAGACCCCAGCTCCCAGCAAACCCCTCCACCCTATCCCCCCAACCCGAGTCTGTCTCCGCGCTTGGCAATACCCCAGCAGACAGGCAGCGTGGCCTGGTGGTCCCAGAGCCAGGGACTCCGGAGGCCTGATCTAAGCTGGTGCTGCGTTCTCGGGCAAGTGACGCGATCCCTCAGAGCCTCAGTTTCCCCATCGGCGAGGAGGGGATGAATGAGCTCGTGTGTGCCGGAGGGGTCGGGGAGGGGGGAAGGTCCTCATTGTTAACAGCTCCCTGGCCTGGGATTTTTTGCCCAGCTGAAGGAGGATCTGAGGGTCTGTTGGGGGTTCACCTCTTAATTCCCCTTGTCATCCTCACCCCACTAGCTACCCCGCCATCTCCCAGGCTGCAGGGCTGTGCTGAGCTGGCTCCCTGGCTCAGGCCTGCCTGCCCCGTGCTCCTGATTTGCATTCCACTCCGTGCTTGCCACTCCATCCTCATTCTCCGCTCCCCTGCTGGCAGGCCCCCTGCCTCCCCAGCCCCCTCCCCTTGCCCAAATGAGCTGCACAGCCGCGCGTCGGCAATGCATTATCCTCGCAAGATTGAGGAGCTAATGGAGACCATCCGCGCTGCTCGCCGCCCAGAAAGCCAGACCCTCCCCGTGCCAGGAGCGGGCAGCTCCTCGGAGAGCCTGAGCTGCCACGCACCCCCTCGTGGGGGACAGCGCGGCGAGGGCCTTGTCAGGGGAAAGGGGGTCCCCCCGGCTCCTATGTGAGCGTCTGGGAGAGCGGGGCGGTCCCGTAGTCTTAGGGTCCCCGGGGCACAGTGCCAAGAGTGATCCAGCCTGCTGAAGGGGCTCTCCCAGAGCTGAGTGCTCTGGGCCCCCCTGCCCCCAGCTGGGCTGCGCAGTGCCAGAGGGCCCCGTCGTGCACCCGGCGCACGGGGCAGCCTGCAGCTTCACTTTACGGTGGGACGAGGAGCCTGACCCAAACTGCACTGATGTCGGCGGAGAGATGCTGCCCCTATCCTGTGGCTCAAGCCCCAGCTGAACCAAGGCCAAATGAAGCCTGAAGAGCATCCCTGTGCACGGGACCCTGAGCCCTCTCCCCTAAGTCTGGCTGTCAGACCTGGGCAGTGTCCCTGCCGGACCGGGGCTGCCGGGGCAGGTGCTGAAGAGCCTTACTGAGGAACAAGTGCTATTCCTGTTTGCAGCAGAGCAATCTCCCCCTTCCCCCTAGAAATCTCTCATGCCCCAGGAATGTCGGGGGCCCAGTCGATGTGAGTAAACCCCTTCCCTCTGCTCCCCCGCTCCTGAACAGCACAATAGCTTCCCCCACTGCCATACAAGTCACCCCCCCTGGGGTACAGTCACCTCCCCCTGCTCCAGTCGTTTTATCTGCACAGGATTATCCCTTACTCCCCAGTTCTGTACCAAGGACTTTGGGGTAACTCCCTCTGCATCTGTCTATCTAATCTATCTATCTATGCCCATACACACCCCAATATCTATCATCTATCTATCTATCTATCTCGTAAGGAATTAGCCAAACCAATGGAATCTGTTGTGTCCAGTGCGGCTGCCTTGCTGCTGGGTCCCCTCTCTGAGCACAGGGTCCGGCCCCCCAATATGTATGCGCAGCCCGGATATTTTAAAAGTTCAGCGGCTCTCTCTGAACCTCAGCAAAGGCAGGGGGTGGCCCCGAGCGGGTGACCCTTTGCTGACAGTCCCAGGTGCCGGTGTCAGAGCTGATGGGCCATGGGATGAGAAAGGGACCCCCCCTCCTCCACCCCTGAACTCCCTCTGGGAAGACTTGCGGCTCTCCCCTGCCAGATCTGCAGCCGCTGTCAGCTGGACGACCTCTGACCCCACCTGCCATTAACCGCCATGGCGTGCGGGACCTTCCCCTCCCACCCAGCGACTGTCGCCCTGAGCCAGCCGGTCAGAGATCGATGGGGCTGCCGAAAAAGGGGGGGCTGCAGCCCCTTCGCGAGATCTGGGCTGGGTTTTTATCAGGCAGACACAGCGCTGGAGCAGCGATAACAGGCTCTCGCTCAGCACAATCCATTTCAGGCAGACAAAGGCGAGGGGAGGGAGAGGGTCGCTGTCCGGCACGACAAGCCACACAACCCACCTCGCCTCTTGCGACCAGAGCCGAGGGGGCGGAAGTGGCCGGAGCAGCGAGCAGCGCTGGGGCCCGGGATGGGACCCGTCCCCTCCTCGAGCCCTGGAGCTGCTGTGCTGTTCGTCTGGGTAGGTCCGGAAGAGGCTGCTGGTCTAGCCTGGACCCATGAGCATCCATTGGGGAAAGCTATTAGAGTCGGGCTGAGGGGGTGCCCAACCAAAGCTGGTGCAAGCATGGCCAGGCTGCACTATAGTTACTGCACCGGGGGGCAGCAGCGTCCGGCGGGCGGGGGGGGGGGGGGGGGTTGGGCTGCGAGTCTGGATGCCGGGGTTCTATGCCTGGCTCTTCCGGTGACCTGGGACAAGCCACGGCCCCGCTCTGTGCCTCGGTTTCCCCACCTGTAAGAACAGTTACCTTCCATTGTAAAGTGCTTTGAGGTCTATCTGTGACTGAAGAGTTAAGGATTAGTGTTATCTGGGCCCTGGTGGGACCCTGACCCACAGATCTCACCCTGTTTTGGTCAGCTCCTTTCCCTTTAGTGACTCCTGCTGGCTGAAGGGAATGGTTAGCTGGCCTGATGCTACCCTCAGCCTGGGTCCTGGAACAAGGAGCTGGATCTGGCTGCATCCTTATTTAGCCAGCCTAGCACAGTCTCAGTGCTCCCCAATGGCAGGCACCTGCATCCCTTGACCCTTTGCCTCACACAAGAGACAGGGTGGTCCCGTGGTAAGAGCACTAGCCTAGGACTTGGGAGACCTGAGTTCAAGTACTTGCTCTGCTACAGTGCTTCCTGTGTGCCCTTGGGCAACTCACTTACCTGATCTGTGCCTCAGTTTCCCCCATCTGCAGAAGGGGCTAACTGCCCTTCCTCCCAGCAGGGTTGTGAGGTTAAATCAATTAAAGAGTGTGAGGTGCTTAGATGTTATAGTGACAGTGGCCACCTGAGATAGCTAGATGGACACATAGCACCAGCAGGGAAGGAAGGACCGAGCATTTGTCACCAGCCTGACACCCCTTTACCTTCATGCCTTTCCTCCACAGGGATCAGCTGTCCCTTTCATTGCGTGGCTGGGATAGCGCTGCAGGGTTTGCGATAGAAAGGAAGCTGGGGGCTCTGCAAGGCTGGGGTGGGGGGGCGTGGGCAGGGCAGGGCAGTCAGAGCGTACAGAGAAAGGAGCGCACAGAATAAAACGGCATGTCCCAGACGAAAGGGATGGAAGGCCAATGCTAGCTCCCAGGACAGTGCTGGCTGGCTGGGTCTCTGTGCAGGTAGAAAGCGGTGTGGAGGCAGGACCCAGAGCGGAACTGTGACATTGCCAGGTACAGGGCAGCACAGAATCAGGCCCCTCGTGCCGCCACGCACACCAGTGCAAAGCGCTGCCCCCAGAACATGGCAGCGGATGGAAGCCCTCAACCACCCACTCTGCCCATGGTGCACATGACTTCACGAGACAGAGGGCAATGGAGGATTAGCCCGAAGGGAAAGACAGGCCCGAGTCCCCTCTCACTTCTATCAGCCTCATGCCCCTTGCTCCGGTGCGGTTACTCCTTCTGGATTTAACCCGGCAGAAGGGGGATCAGAATCTGGCCCTGGTTTTGGCAAGCTCTCTGCGGTCTTAAGGAGGAAGGTTTCTGCTGCAGGGATTAATCCTACTAATTCTTGATTATAATGATTGTGATGATCAGCAGAGTCCTGGTGCTGACGTGATGCACAGAGGAACTGACCGCTGTCAGTTGCACCCAGGGCGACGCAAACGTGAAGCCCCAGTTGTCGTGGTTACAGGAGCATGGGTAAAAAAGAGCAGTAAGAGCAGGATGGTAGGAAGAGATCACCTCTTTCATTGGATCCAGTGGTGGGCGCCCTTGTTGAGCTAAGGCACTTAAATAACCCCCCGTCACTGCAGTGTCTGGGTGCCTCACACTGCAAAGGGGTGAAATCAATGAGAGTTGGGCTCCTAAATACCGCTGAGGATCCAGGTCTAAGTGACTTGCCCAAGGTTACACAGAACATCTGTAGCAGAGTAGGGAATTTAACTTTTGGCCTTCCAAGTTAAGCTAGCACTTGGCCATCCTGCCTCACAGGTGGAGCTGAACCTGTGATTGCAAAACATTCCCATGGACTGCAGCTGTGGGTGCTCAGGGCCTCTAAAAAGCAGGCCCCAGGTTGGGCGCTCAAAATCAGTGATCACTTGTAGGCCCTGCAATCTGGGCAAGTCCCAGAGCTGGTTTCTTTCCACCCTTCCAGCTCAGTCATGTTTCCTCCCCAATCCCACAGCGGTTTTTCCCCAGCAGCTTGGCACTGCAAATTCCACCTGAGAGCTGGATTTCTTCACTGCTCTTTAGAGACCTGGCCAACAACATACTGGAGTGGGAGACCCTGGCTCCCTGGGGATTGGACCCATTAGCCCCTTCCTAGCAGAAATCCTCTTCACAGGCACATCTGGCTAACGTGGGTTGGTCTGAAGCCAGGGCCAAACCTCATGGCCTGGAAGGACGAGTCTGCTCTCGAGACAGCCAGAGTGCGAAGGAGAATGGAGTGCCACCCCTGGCTGCCTGGGCTCTGCAGGAGGGGTGGGAAACATTGTGATTTAAAGGACACGCAGGCCTTGTCTGAAAGCCTCTTCGAGCCTGGTACCGAGCTGCCATCCCTAGGGTCCACGCTCCTGACATAAGCATGTTGTGACCAACACCCAGTTTCTGCTTGTGTGGGTACAAACGACTCCCCGTTTTAGGGTTAAAACACAGCTGTGATGGCCCCCAGTCTGCTCTGGCTGTGCTCAGCACAGACACCTGGAGTCTGGCCAGGCAGGGACGGCTACAGTTCCCCCCATGAGCTAGAGCCGCCCCAGGGGGTTGTACCAGCTCAGAGGAGCTGCTGTCCAGAATAGCCCCAGAGCAGTAAACTCTGGCCACACCTTTTCCTTCTCCCAGCATGTCTGCTGCTGCCTTCCTCAGAAACACCCCTTGTATGTCCTTCTGCTACCAGGGAATCCCCTTTAGGGGCATTCCCCAGAGGGAAACTGGCTTTGCCGACGCTGGATGCTGGCCCAGGGGCTGCAAGGAACCCTGGGCTAGGACCTAAGACGCACAGAAGCGAGAGGCAGGTAGGCACTACCGGGGTTAAGGAGCCATGCTGAAATGTATGCTAGGAAACCTGGCTGTTTCTGGTAACAGGGGCCAAAGGCAGTGCCCTGCCGCCCTTCAGGCGGTGGTGGAAACGGTGGCCCAGGTGCGTGGAGGGGACCAGCAGAGTTCAAGCCCCATCAAGGCAAACCCCTAGCTCCACCGGGGTGCCACTGAGCTCAGCTGATGGGGCCTCTGCCAGAGAAATAACCGATTTGGGCACCGGTTGAGGGGATAACGGGGCAGGTGCAGCTGGGGCGGACACAGCCCAGGAGGGTGACCCATCTCTAGCGGCGTCTGGGCGAGCAGAGTTGCTACAAGCCGCCTGCCCCCCCCACCAGACAGGGAAACCCCTTCGCATTGGAAAACAGCTGCCATGCTTGGGTGCAGCTAGCAGCCCAACGACACAAGCAGAGCCGCGGGGAGCGGATGAGACGGGGTGGTGTTGACAGAGCCCCTTTGCCGAGCGCAGGTAGATCCCTTGACCACGTCCCCTGTATTCGTCATGACTGTGGATCTGAAGGCACCGGGCGGTCCCTGCGTGGAAGGTGACGGGGATCCAGGGGGAGCGAGGCCTGCTTTGCCAGGGGATGGGCTGCTTTGCAGCCCCCTCGGCAACACCCCTGAGAGGAGCCCAGGCCTCTTGTGCCTTGTGGGGCTCAGGTTGCAGCTCCTGCCTCACCTGCCAGGCTGGAATTTAATTACCAATTAAAGGGCCTTCCATCTGTCTGAGGCCTGCCCGAAAGCTCGCGCTCCCCTTTAATTACATTGCTGACAACAGTTTCACTCAATTAGCTGCTAAACACGGCAGAATGCAGGCAACCCGGGGCGCCCTCTCGGCTGGCCCATCTGGGTGTCCGGCTCCATCCCCCACCTCGGTCCGTCTGTCCCTCGGCCTCGCAAAGTATCCATCCATCTCCATCCCTGCACCACCTCGTCTGTATCCCTCTCTCCGCATCTGACCAGCCTACCTGCACGGTTTATTTTCCCCCTTGGGCCTAATACACCGTCTCATCTTCTCCTTCCCTCCCTCGCTGTCTGTCCCAGCCCCACCCTGTCCCTCTGTCCATCTCCTGCCCCCCCAGTCATTCTGTCCACCCAGTCCCCCCACCCTCGGTTGTGTCACAAGTACTCCAGACCTCAGAGCAATATTTGTATTAGGAGAAAGCAGAATGGATGAAGCAAAGCAGCCAATTTCTATGCCTCCTCCAGTGCCTTACGGTTAGGATGGCTCACTCTCCTCCCCTCCCCCCATGCTTCTCCTTCCCCCATACCTCAAACTCCCCCCCCCCCCGACCCGCTTTTGTCCTGCCACTTCAGAGCCCCCTTGGTAACATTTATTCTGCCTTTGCTTTCTTATGTGTAGACAATACAGCTGCTTAAAGAGCTCTAAATCTTCCCGTTAAAACAATACTTAACTGTGCAACAGATGCCCCAGTGCACCTTGGGACGAATGTATTATAGACCCAGCTCTGCAAACAGTGCAAGGCAACTTTCCTTTCCTGTCTTACCAACTCGACCCCCCCACCCCCAAAGGTTTAATCAATACAAAACAGCCAAGGGAGAACGATAAATACTGGGCTGAGCCCCGGCTCTGTTCCTCCTGAGGATCTCAAAGCATTTGATCAGCACAGAGAGGAAAGATGACTATCCCAGGTCATGCAGCAGGTTAGTGTTAAAGCCAGCATTAGATCCTGCATCACATGATTGCCAAGCCTGTGTTCTAACCACTAGACTGGTGGTTTTCAACCTTTTTCCATTTCCAGACCCCTAAAAAATTTCAAATGAAGGTGGATATCTTAGACATAGTCTGCAGACCTCAGGTTGAAAACCACAGCACTAGACAATGCTGCCTCTCTTCACAACAGCCTAGGGAGGAAGGTAAGTAACATGGAGAGATTACTTCATCTGCCTCTGAAATGCAGTCACATCTGGGATGGAGTCTGGCAGCTGTTTCACAGCCACACTATAGTTTAGGGTAGGAGGTGGGGAAGGATAGTGGGCCAGATTCCATGCTGTGTCTCTCAGGAATGTGGTCTGGTTTTAAAGCAGGGGTCTGGAAACCAGGACTCCTGGTTCTGATACTGTATGACTTTGGGCAAGTAAGCTGACCTATCTGTGTCTCATGAAGGGCATATAACTTGTTTAGGTGCAACCTAATCCACCTACCAGAGTAGGAAAAGCCCAGTCAGGGACTCACGCTCTCTGTGCAATTGTAGTAACAGAAAGCACTCATCGATTCATAGAGTCCAAGGCCAGAAGGGACCACTGTGATCCTCTCATCTGACCTCCTGTATAGCGCAGGCCAGAGAACTTCCCCAAAATAATTCCTGGAGCAGATCGCTTAGAAAAACACCCAATGTTAATTGAAAAATTGTCCGTCATGGAAGATCCACCATGACCCTTGGGAAATGGTTCCAAGGGTTAATTAACCTCACTGTCAAAAATTTACACCTTATTTCCCATCTGAATTTGTCTAGCTTCAACTTCCAGCCATTGGATTGCGTTAGACCTTTCTCCGTCCAAGTGAGATCTCGGGCTGGGTTCTTTAAGAGGCCAGCTCCCATCTAAGCAGCAAACTAAGAGTTAGACGGTCAAAAGATGTTGTCATGTTGATGTCACAACAGCTGCCACCGGGTCTGGAGCACTGCTGAAAATCTCAGTATTGCCAGCCCTTGCAATATTTGGGGTTTTCCTTAAAGCCCCAGCTCCCAGAATCATGTGAACAAGGAAGAATTTCAGCTTTGATTTAAAAGGAAAAAAATATAAGCATCTGCCAGTTGCAGAGAACAGCTTGAGAACAGGAACCAAGGCTCAAAAACCAAAGGGTAAATACAAAGAACCCAAAGATCTACCTTCATAGGTATGTAGGTGCCTAACTCCCATTGATTTCAAATGCCTGAATACCTCTGAGGATCGGGGCCAAAATGTATAATTATTTTTGTTTGTAAATCTGGCTATTTATATGCCAGTTTCATGAGGGTTTTTTTTTTTTTGGGGGGGGGGGGGGAAGTATTGGTCTGACAGGATTTTGGAACCCTAGTGGCTGGCAATGCCAAAATCTGGCCCTTATTTAGGTGGGAGCAGTCAGAGCTCTATTGACAATCCAGCCTCATTTGGGGGTGCTGAGCCCTTAAAAATCGAATGCCTCAGGAATGTGGCGGAGGTGTCGTACTTTCCAAAGCAAATATTCGAAGCATCATAACAGATTGAGACTGAACCCCTGATTAGCGTACTCTACACCTGCCTTTAACTATTGAAGACAGAGGGCCTGTCCCTGCCCCCGGTTGAAGTCAATCGCAAAACTCCTGTGGGAGCAGGTTCTGTTCCTGAAATTGAACCAAAAAGCCGTGCCAGCTGTTGCATGTGGAGCCTCAGACACAAGGAAAAAATCAGGGAGAAAATAAGCTCTTTGGTTTATAACAGTAGTGATGACCTCTAGGTCCTGGCATTTCCTGGCTGTTAATGATCTAGGAGCCTAAGGCCCTTAACCCAGGTGGCTGTTAACGGGCAGGAAATGCCCAGCCTGGAGGTCTGTTGTTGCTTAATCCAGCACTCACTGTTCAACTTGGGCTATAGCATTAGCATCGCTGGCCCGCATAGCCCAGGCCTCAGTCTTCACTTCAGTGCTCTAGAAACACTCCCCCCCAGCCCGGCCCCCGCAAAAGCAAAGGCAAAAAGGACACAAAGCATTGTGGGAAAAGTCAAGGTGCATGCATTGTCTGAACCACAGCAGAATTCACTGTCCTCCCAAAGGGGCTTTGCCTAGCAGCTGGGTAGCAAAAAAACCTTGGCCTAGAAAACAGGAGGCAAACTGAAAGCTAAGACAGCCTACAAAAATACAGCAAAGCCAGGTCAAGCCTGAGCCTGGTCATTTAGATATTGTTGGGAGGGGACTCTCCCAAGATCCTCAACTCTACAGAGCCACCAGCTAACATTGTGTCATAATATAAAGATCCCTCACTGTAGTAGGGGTTCCAGATAGGGACATTCCTTGCCAGCCAGCACTAGAGTATGATAAAGTCCCTGCATCTATCCTGAGTCAGAACATTTCTTTCTAACTAACGTTCCCTCCTAACCATATTAGAAAAACACCCCGATCCCTGCTGTTTAATGCCAAGATGCTCCTAACGTTCTCCCTTTAAGGAAAGTCGCTCTGAAGAGCGACCTTCTTTTCCCAGATTTCCATCTCTAAATACCTGGCTTTAAATCCTAAGGAGGTGACAGGAGTTGGGCGGTGTCAGCCAGCCCTTTTGTTTACATCCCCAAAACTCTATTGTGTTTTTCTTTTCCCCCTGCATGATAATCAATTTCTGCCTCAGAGAAGCTCAGGGCTGGAATAGCAGGGGAGCTGTGAGTGGAGACCAAAAGGCATATCAGCAGACCTGTGTGGGGATCCTAGGGCTGGAACAGCCGGTGGTAAATCAGAGTTAAATTGTACCGGCAAAGATTTACGTGTCGCCCTAAACTTGATTAGCTGAAAGTGATGTGGGTAGGTGTGTGGACAATGCTGGGTGTGGCCTGGTAGTGGATCGGCAGCAAATGCTTTAGGTGAGGACTGAGGAGAATTGGCAAAGCTGCTTAGGGAGAGCAGGACTGGAATAGTGGCGGGGTGCTGCATGACATGACTGAGGTGCATTGACAGCGCTTTGGGGATCCCAGGACTGGAATAACAAGGATGGTGTAAATTAGGACCGAGACACATTAGCACCACTGTATGAGGCATAGTTCGCCCACTTTGAGATTTGATCCAGACAGTGAGCATAAGAAAATAGATGACAAGCCATGGAACTGCTTCCATAGAGTCAATGGGAGCAGAAGCCCCTCTCTGTGAGTTGGATAGGGAGGCTATGCCTAGCAGTAAAGAGGGTTAGTGTGTAGAGGCCATGTTTTATGGTCCATCTGTCAGTCCCAGCACGAGAGACAGCGTGAAGGACGTGCAAATTCTTGTGCTATGCCCATTGCCTTCAGACTGGGGGGGGGGGCATCCCCTGCATTTGGATGATCTTGGAGGTGTAACACGTCTGCACATGCCCAGATGCTGTTAGTTACTGGCAGACATTGCTAGTGCCCCCAACCCCACCAGCCTCTTCTTGTGCTCCTGCCCTTGTACACGATGCTTCCTGATGGCCCCTGGACATGGTGCTCAGCCGTGCTGCGCAGGGAGCAGGCGAGGCAGAGTCTGGCAGAGCTGTGCTTGAGCAGACTGTCGACTTTGACTCCTGGCTGGCTGAGCTCTGGTTCTCACCTTGCACGGGGCGGGGGCATCACAGATATAAGCGAAGGCAGGAAGACTCATTATAAAATCCGACTAAGCTGGCCTCTCGGAATCCAGTCTCCTGTCTCAGCAGCCTCCTCCTCTCAGGGGGAGCAGTGCACGGGCTGTGGGGTCACAGCCGGACAGAGAAGGAAGGGGATAGAAAGAGAGAGAGAAAGAAGGCTGAAAAAGAGGAGGAGGAGGAGACAAGAGGTATAGAAAGCAAGAATGAAAAAGAAGACTATATAGAGAGGGAGAGAAAGGGAGAGAGAAATGACAGAGAGAGAAGGAGAGGGAAAGAGGGTAAGGAAGAGAGAGAAGCAGGACATTGATGCTCTGGTGCTTTAGTAGAACATGAGCTTTTGCCAGTCTTGGATCTCGCATCTAAGATCGCCAAGCTAAGGACTCAATAAATACTCTGGCCCTGAGTGGCATTTCTGTCCAACCAGCCCCCCTCCTCCCAGCCGGCTTCCCGGGACCCAGGCTGCCCCGTGCGACTAGGTGTGCCGTCCGATTTGGTGGGCAGTGTCTCTCGAGATCTGAAGCCGTCTCCTGCCCCTGCCACCCCTCTCCCGGGAACCGCGCTTCTCCCCCCCCCGCGCCCAGGTAGGCGGCAGGTAGAGAGGACGCTGCACAATCATGGCTCTTTAATTGCTTCTGCCCAGCAGCCCTCCACTGGAATCGCTTCTTTCTCTCCCTTCCTCAAGCGCGTGGGGCTCTCGGAAGATGCTCCGGATAAGCAGCCGGTCCCTGCACCGGCCAATCATTGTCTGAGCTATCAATCAAGGGTGACAGCCTCGGGAAACAAGAAAAAGCGCCCAGCTCCCATTAACAGCCCCAGTGCTTTGCAGCCCCCCCCCACTCCTCCCTCTTCCCCCCTCCCCGTCCCAGAGACAAAAACAGACTGACAAGATGGGGGCTGGGGCATCAATCAAAGCGGCCGGTGGAACAACCTCTCCCTGGCACTAATAAATACCTTCCCCTCCCCTCATTGGACACTCGGCCTAATTTGTCCCCCCGCCTTCCTTTTTTTTTTTTTTAACGGCGAAACGCCGCCTGTTTCTCCCCCCCCCCGCCCCCCCCCTCAAATTCCCAGCAGCCCTTGGGAAAGCAGATGTTAGGCTGCGGAAATGGAGCTAGGCCGAGGCTCAAGTGGCCCAGTAGGCCTTGGTTGCCATGACGACTGCCTAGACCTCCTGCTGTCGATGCTCTGCCTTGTCTCGCCGGCTCAGTGATTATCTCCATCTCCGCAGCCCTCGCCATACGGCCCGGGCTAGAATCAAATCCCCTTGCCCCCACCCCCCCGGTCCGGGGAATCCCCCAGGATAGCCCCACCACCACCCGCGCACACAGAGCGGGCGTTCAGACGGAGGCAGCTTTCAATGGCCCCTCAAGGCCTGGCTGTGTCATTGGGCGGGAGGTGAAAGGGTGAGGCTGGCGAGAAGAATGAAGGGCCATTGGGACTGGAGGGGGTTGGAGGGTACGAATATTTGGGCTGCGGTGGCATCTTGGCCTCCCCCCACCCTAGCCCTGCCTGCCCATGTGTATTTTCCACCAGGGACCGATACATGGGCTCCATGGGCAACGAGGTCTGCCCAGGAACGATGAGATTTGGGAGCCAGATCAGCGTGCGCAGCTGCTGGGATGCCGTTGCAATTTACCACCCCCATTCCCTGTCTCCCCTTTTCTGTGGTTCCAGTTCACCAGTACAGAGACTGAGAAGGCTGACAGTGTGCCTTCCTGATCTCTAGGCTGCCCTAACTTGTGCCAAACTACACACCACCCCCATGGGCCCTTGTGGCAGCTGGGAATAGCCAGGCCATAGGAAGACCCTGGGCATGGCCCCGCACTGCCCCTATGTTGGGGAATCCTGTGAGGGATGGCATAGGGTCAGCTATGCCAGCTCAGTGCCTGCTACGAGGTTCCCTACCTTGTGGGTATTCCCTGGGGGGATGGATGGTGCTGGGCAGGGATGGATCCCCATTCCTGTCTGACTCTATTTCAGATACACCCATCACTATTGTCTTTAGATTTGAAGCTCTTGAGGGCAGGGACTCTCTCTTCCTATATGTTTTTACAGCTGCTAGCACAACAGGGCCCTGATCCCCCGGGGCCGCTAGGTGCTATTGGTATATAATCCTAACCACTGTAATATCTGAGCGGCTTCTCTTGAGACAGAAGGGAAAGAAGATTCAGGAGGCGGAAGATAAGAATCCAGCTGGGTATTGAGGGTTGTTAGCTAAGAAGGATTGTCTGCGCCGAGGAAGGGGTTGTGCTCATTGGGGCTATGGTCTGTAGTGTATGTGGGTAAACAATGCCCGATTGGGTCCACATTGTTGGAGCTAGGCCTCATTATTTATTTATTTATTTATTTTTATTTATTTGCATTTCTATAGTGCCTACGGGTCCTAATTACAGACCAGGACTCCATGGTGATAGATGCTGTACAAATACAGAACAAAAAGTCCCAAAGATCTTACCGTCTAAGACAAGAGTCACCAGATGGATACAGACAAATAGATGGGGGAGTACGAGAAAACAATGAGACAGTACTGGTCAGCATGCAAGGTAGTGGTATCACTGCACCAGCAGCCTTTTCCCCTACAAAATCCAATATTGCCCAACCCCAAATGTTCAAAAATCATACGTCGGACACCTCCTGCCCCGTGAAATCATGAGATTTAAAACAAAACAAAACGACACTCCGGTCCAGTGGTCAAGCTTTTCTCTGCAACCACGAGGGCTAGAAACTTACTTGTTTGTTTTCAATGAGAGCTGAGATTCTCTCGGAATCACTTGGCTCTAGGAGCTGGGGCTTTATGTAAAACATCAAATATTGCATGACTCTTGGCTCCGGTTCCATAGAAATCCCGCAATTGTGAGGCACAGGAAGAAGCATTATCCGAGTGCTAATAACAAGACCAGCCTCGCTAGAAACCCTCTGAATTTGTGCGAAATGGGGGAGAGTAGCAGGAACATAAGAACATAGGGAAGGAAATGGGTAGACGGTACCAGGTGGAAGGTACCAGGTTCACAGCCCTGAGACCAAACATTCCTCTTTATCTCCAGAACAGGTGCAGCACAGAGAGCTTCAGGGAGCTTTCCCCTTCGCACCCTACCCTACCCATGTGCCTCAACCTGGAGGGACCATCCCCAGAGGTAAGAGTGGAGGTGGCCCATTTGATCCTTAGCCAGCCACTGGGACCATCGCTTCGTTTTTTGGGCTGCCCAGCAAGGGTGTTCCTTTGACGTATAGACCAGCTGCCATAATTTGGCTGGGAGGGGAGCTTTGTTCTCTGTTCTCTGCCCTCTTGGCCTCTGCTCTCTGGCTTCCCCTCCCCAGTCCCTCAGTGCACACCTTGCACGCAGCTAGCTGAAATCCAGAGCCGCCTCTGTTTTCCCAAGGAGCTAAGCCAGAATCCTGGCCACTTGGGTGCCTTTCCAAAACCCCTCCCCAGTGTCATCGCAATGTCCCATCATCTATGACCGACACAGTGGCGGCCCCCCTTGGAAGCGATGTCTTTTGTCAGGCTCCTCCGAGTTGATTGTCTGTAGCTCTGTCTTTGTCAGTGTGTGTGTCAGAGGTGAGCCACTGATTGGGAGGTCAGGGTAGGGGGTAAAGTGAGTCACTGAGGAGGGGGTGGGAGGGATATGCTGCAGGCGGTGAAAGGAGTGGGCAGTGCAGCCATTGTTCCCGGCTTCCCTCTCCACCGCTCCTCTCCCTCCTTCCAAACCCTCTTTGTTCCTGGCAGGAGGTTTTAAGCAGGGGCTGCATTGACAGCGCTGGAGAATGAAGTAGCCCCAGAGTGGGAGGCAACCTGAGCAATGACAGGGCAAACTTCACCCACCCTGCCCTACCTAGGTGCAGTTATTTCCTTGTCATCTCTACTAGTGGCCCACTCATCCGGGAACATGGATACAATGTTCCCTGGATGCAGCGCCCCTTCTTTTGCTGCAGCCAGCTCTCAGATCTGTTCCCCACCTCCTACCCTGTTTGGGAGCAGCTGGAGGGACAAGTGCCTCAGGGACAGGATTCAACCCCAAGGCTAGCCCTCTTCAGACACCAGGTCCTGCTGCTTCCAGACTCCCCCTCTCTCCACTGCTCCGACCCAGTGCTGTTAGTTGGAAATGCTCTTCGAAGGCACTGGTACTCACTTTGCTGCTGCCTAGTATACTGGGTGTGTGGGGGTACAGCACTTCAGAATAATCAGGGCATAGGCACAACCCAGCCATGCTCCTAGCCTGCCCCCCGGGCCATCTCCTGGTGCTTATTGTGCCGGGCCACCACACCAGGCAGAGGGGCTCCCTGCATTGGGTTTATTTTGGGTGGGAGCAGAAGGGAAGAGGGCTTTATGGCTGCCTTGGGGCCCTTTTGCACGAAGTTAGCTAGGGTCACAGGGCAACAAACACTCTGGCTGCATAAGCCTATGCGGTCGGCTGGAGTAAGCCCATGGGGCTGGGGAAGGAGGATGGTCCAGGGGTTATACCACTAGGCAACTAGGGTTTGATTCCCTGCTGTGCCGCAGACTTCCTGTGTGACGTGGGCAAGTCACTCAGTACCCGAGCTGTACCACAGGGGTAACACCCCGGCCCTACCTCACCGAGGGGATAAATACATTACAGACTGTGAGGTGCTCAGACACTCTGGTGAGGGGGGCTGCAGACGGACACAGACACTGTGTAAGACAAGGAGAGGGACTTGGAACCGATCCCTGCAGCGAACGTGGTGCTGGGGCGAAATGGAGTTGTGTTTCTCTAGCCAGGACAGCTAGATTCCCAGGTGGTCCCTGCCAGACTAGATGGGCCCTGTCACCTCAGGGGATGCCCTGACAGGGTTCCGTACTTGGCCTTTGGTTGCAGGCATTTCAGCAGCAGGCAGCAGCAGCTGGGAGGCGGTTTCCTTAGCTTCCCTCCCAGTCTTTGCTTTCTTGTACTGTCCTGTTCTCTGGCCTGCTTCTCCTCTTCTTCCCCGTGTCAACGGGGAGGCCACGGGGGAGATGCACGTCCTTCCAGCGGCTGCAGTTGTGGTGCCCACAGGGTGCCCCAGCCTCCCGCCTGGGGCTCACACAGGGCCCACCTCTGCGTGTGTAAGAAAAGCCGCAATGAGTCATGAAACGCAGAGGCAGCAAAGCCCCGGGGCTTGCACTGCAAGGACCAGTCCTGTGGCAACCAGGGGCTTTCCCCTTGTGCTCCTGGGAGCTGACGGCCAGGGGTGCTGAAATGCTGCCAAGTCTCGTCTCCTCCCTTGCACTGGTTTTCTACCTGACGCAGACTGGACTAGGAACAGTTCTCAAGCATGGCTTAAAGCGTTCAGCATGGAGAGACTGAGTGTTGCCTGTAACACCCAGGGCTGCTGGGGAAGCTGGGGCTGGACATCGGGGCTAACCCACAGCCCTGGGGGGAGCTGGTTCTGTGTAACTGGACTTCGCCGTGCACTGTTCATATGACTTCCCACTTCACTCTGAAGCCTGTGGCCGGCGTGCTGTGGGCCCTCTGTATCTGTGTGTGGTTCTCTCTGGGGTCTGTGGGTCATTGCAGAGACTCTGGTTGGTCCTGTATTGCCATCTGCTGGGGACACATGGATCCTTCCTCTGCCCCACGGCTCTGGTTTCTGTTGTGAAAGGGGAGGTAGGAGTTTCTCCAGCAGTTGTCATGGTGCCTCCCCCTCTCCACCCCACATACTCTGCCCCTGTTGATGGTTTAAAGGGAGTTAGGTTGCGGGTGGCAGCATGAAGTAATCCAATAAGACCAGCCCCATCACAAAGTGGGGCAGAGGGGAGGGGAGGAAAGTGGAGAGACAGCTCCTCTCAGTGTGGACCAGAGGGGGCCCTGGAGGGGTAGGTACACAGACAGCCCCGCCTGGTGTGGGGTGGAGAGGGTTTAGGGATGCATGACGGGGAGTACAGAGACAGCCCCTCCTGGTGTGGGACGGGGGAGCTTGGGGATGTGGTGGGGGGTACCCAGACAGCCCCTCCTGGTGTAGGGCAGAGGTAAGGACATTGTGGTTCTCTTTGGTTGGTACTGGGAGACGAATGGGCTCATGGAAAGTCACCCCATCCCCAGCAGCCAGAGCCCAGCCAGGGAGATGGGGCGAGGGCAGGAAGGGGACTGGGTGCAGCCTGATTAGGCCACGGGGCTCCCTCTAGCTTGGGACCAAGGCTCCTCCAAAGGGGCGGGGTCTGGGCAGCCAGTGACGCCACCTGGGTCCCAGCCAGTCACAGGCAAAAGCCATTCATCAATGTCTGGCCAGGGGCCAATCAGGCGAGGGCTGCCTTGCTGCCACGCAGTCAATGACAAGAGGGCCTGTTTTCAAGGCCAGTGGCTATAAAAGTAGGGCACGTGGGGGAAGCTGGGAGTCAGGACTGGTCCTTCTGGCGTGGAGACTGGGCCAGGCCAGGCAGGGAGGAAGGGGTGGGTGGATGTAAAGCTGGCCTGGCCTGGCCTGGGTGCCCCAAGGGCAAGGCAAGAGAGTGACCCGTCCAGACTGGGGTGCCACACACACATATTTTGACAGTAACTTGAGGCACACACACACTGATCTCCCCCACCCCACACTGCCAGGACCAGAGCTCCCAGGTGCTGCAGGGAAACCAGCTCAGTGGATTACCAGTCCCCCAGATGCACTGCACCCCCAGTGCCAGCCTGTGCACCCCTCTGAAACCCAGCGCCTACTTGTGGAACCCCAAAACTTGCATCCCCCCACAACCTCCAACTCCATCAGGGTGGTGCTGGGGCTCAAGGATGCAAAATGCAGCACCGGGATTCAGGGGAGCTGTGCTGTAATAGGGTTTGTGGGGCATAGTGCGGCCCTGGAGTTCAGGGTGTGTGTGCAGGGTGGCACCACGGGACCAGTGCAGTGCAAGGTGGCATCAAGATTTGGGGGGAGGCAGGGTGGTACCAGAGTTTGAGGGGCTAGAATAGCACTGGTATTCAGAGAGGGGTTGCAGGAGTTTGGGGGATGGAGTTCAGGGAGCAGAATGATGCTGGGATTCAGGGAGGGGCTGCAGGGCCATCCTGTGCTATCCTGCCTCTTCCCCAAACCTCAAGGCCCCACCCAAGCCCCAGTGCTGCCCTACACTCACTGAACACCAGCACTGCTCCACCCTTGCACCCCAAACAGTGATCCTGTACTGTGTCCCCATAACACTCTTACAATGCAGCTGCTCCGAACCCTGGTACCATGCTTTGCATCCCAGCGCCACCCTGCGTCCCGCACCAGACCTGTGCGCTGCATGGTGCACCCGAACCCCTGCACTTTCCCTGAGGGCCTCCCAGCTTCCTTTAAACTTGGGGAGCAGCAGTGTTAGGGTGTAGCGTGAGCCCCAAGGAAAAGAGCACGAGACAATGAGATGGGTGAGGGTGGGAGGCAGAAGAATGGATTCTTGGACCACAGACCCTCCCCTGCTGAGGCTGTTCTGCTGAGCAGCAGCTGCTAGGCACAGCTCATATGTGGGTGGGTGAGGAGCAATTTGTGCCTTTGGTACCCATGCACTGCCCCTTACACTCTGTCTCCAAGCTGGGACAAGTCAGCCACATGCCAACAGCTAATGAAGCTGTCTGGGGAGACTGGTGCCAGCAGGAACAGGGCTTGGCTGGCGGCCAGGCTGAGTGACTGGAGCTCGCTAATCCGGCTCCATGGAGAATGTCAGTGAGGCAGTGAGAACACGAGCTCTAGGCCCTTCAGTCACAGCCTGGAGGCAAAAGCAGGGACTCTCCCATTCCCCTTCCAATCATCCGATCAGGTTTTCCGGCCCACCTCACCTCACTTCTCCCCGCAGGTACTGCAAGAGCCATCTCCTCTGCAGCTCCTGCTGTCAAGAGCAGCCCTCCCTGTGTCCCCACCCCATTTCTATCCCCACCTCTTTTCTCCCTCATCCTGTGCTAGTTCTCTCAAACTTGCCTCGCCTCTGCTTTAACATAACCACGTACGTTTCAGGGCACCTTCCATCCCAAATGCCTTCAGAGCTATGAACAGCCAGTTCTGGGGTGGGGCTATGTGACAATCAGGATCCAGACACCGCAAAGGAAGAACAAGGGGTCTGAACCCCCAAAAATGAGCAACTGGATCAATGGGTTGTATACAAGGTTATTGTGTATAAAAATATGCCAGGTAACGTCTTTTATGAAAGCTTGTAGTGTTCTGAACTTCTGGGCTTGAGGAGATATGTATATGGACTGTGGATATGAATCCGTGTATTGATGTATATAGAATAGCATGCTCATGACCAGAACTACAATTTCAAATGCACCTCAGAGCAGGAAGGGTCTCCTCCCAAACCAGTTCTTTACATGAAACTAACTTCAAGTACCCATCCATTGTCCAGCCAGGGAGGGACAATGGCAGACCATTAGAGATAATGGGAAAACATGGAAACAACTTGAAACTGAAAAGAAAACCCAGTCTTGGAAAACTAAGGCCTGGTCTACACTAGAAAATTAGGTCAGTATAAATTCCTCACTCGGGGTGTGAGAAATCCACACACCCCAAGTGGCATAGTTAAGCCAACCCTAGTCTTCGTGTAGACAACGCTAGGTCAGTGGAAGAATTCTTCTAGCTACTGCCTCTTGGGGAGGTGGATTATCTATGCTAATGGGAGCATTTCAAGCCCAGGCTGCTGGAAAGGCAGGAATTTCCCCCACCATGAATCACCATAGTCTGAGTGAAAGGAAAAGAATGGCAAAGTGTTTTAAAAGAGAAGGGGTTTGATGTAAAGCATAACCAGAAACTGAGAGCCAGCATCTAGGCAGGGCCCTGTTTGTGAAATGCTGGTCCCCTCTATGATGGGTACACTGGGAAACTGTCCAGAGGCAATAAGTATCTCCTATTAGAAAAGGGAATTTAGCTAGTGGAGAAGTGGAAAGCCTAAAGTTGTGTCCGTATATGTATTTTCTGTGTGGCTTGTCTGTGGTAGCTGTCCCTCACTACTTCAGCTCTGAGTCTGCGGTTTTTCATTATACCTTCTGTTTATTTTTACCCCCAGGTCTCTGCTGTGCAAACAGTGCGGATTGTGTGTGACAAACTGAGCTGATAGGCAGGTTTCTCTCCTTCGGGGGTGATGAACCAGAGGGGGAAAGTCCGCGTGTCTGGTAATTGCGACCTCGGGGAGATGATTCGGGAAGACTTGCGACTGGAAGGGCTGGTAGAGTCACCCTGAAAGGAGTAACTAGGTTGGTGGAAGCCGAGGTGAGACCTTTATGTTTGTGGGCTGGCTACTGGTGTCAGGGCTCTGAGCCAAAGCAGCGTCACTTTAAGAGACCCAAAATTACAGGACAGGTGGTGACAGAACCCTTAATGCTCGGAGTGATCCCCAAATCATTCAGCATGCAGCCCCACCGCCACTGGGGCAGACCCTTCTCCCCTCTTCCATAAAGTGCCCTGCACCTTTAATGACGGCGCAAAGCAATGTCCTTAGGTCTGCCTAGCAAGGACGAAGGGTCCTGCTGGATTTTGAATGTGGTTCCAGAGACCCTGCACTCCCTAACCCTGACCCCAGCCCCTTAAGCCACTGGGCTGTGGAGTTTATACCAGCAGCCCTCTGCCTTGTACAGGCTAAGGCTTGCATGGCAGATGCTTTGCAGGGCAGAGCCATCTTGTCAGGGACGGTCGCTGGCATCTTTGGCACGTCAGAGGCAGCTGGAGGGGGGATCTGAGGAAAGGGAGAAGGAAGGAAAGGACAAAAGGTGAAAGAAAGAAAGAAAGAAAGAAAGAAAGAAAGAAAGAAAGAAAGGAAGGAAGGAAGGAAGGAAGGAAGGAAGGAAGGATGGCTGGCTGCAGAAAAGGCAGGAGGAAGAGAAGATTCTTTCCTCACTCCCTGCCAGGGGCAGGGGCCAGAGGGAATGAGCTGCTGGAATCTCCCAAGGAGGTCACAGCCCCAGGGGGACAATGCTGCGGGTAACCACAAGAGGAAAGTCCCCCACCCCTCCAGCCCTCACCCAGCAGAGGCCCTGAGAAGCAGCATCTGTACCCCAAGTCCCCTAGCCCTGCCTTGGAGGGGGCTCCCGAAGCGTGGTGTCCCTGCGAGCGCCGACCTGCGGATGAGAATGCTGGTCTGAGCTAGGCAAAGGCTCTGCTCCGGCCACTGTAGGGACCAGCTGGTCAGAGAGCCCCCCAGTCTGCTGCTGCTGCTCGGCACCTGCCCGCAGCAGCGTCCAGCCAGACACACTTTTACAGGAGGCTCATCAAAGTAGTTCTCAAGTATCCCTCTACACCCACAGGCACTGGGAGGGATGTGTTGGTTTGTTATTGTAGGGTCGCTGATGAGTGCTGGGTGTACTGGCTTATTTTAGGGTCTCCCCTGAAGTCTGGGCCATGTGCACTGGTTTGTTATTGTAGGGTCACTCCCTCCTGCTCCCCAGTTTGTCTTGTGTGCACTGGTTTGTTTTTGTTGGGTCACCCCCAAGGCTGGGCTGTGTGCAGTGGTTTGTTATTGTTGAGTCACACCCCTCCCCAGGCTAGTCTGTGTGAACTGGTTTGTTATTATAAGCTTACTCCCCTCCCTCCCACCCCCACGGGCTGGTCTGTGTGCACTGGTTTGTTATTGTAGGGTCACTCCAGGCTAGTCTGTGTGCACTGGTTTGTTAGTGTAGGGTCACCCCCCAGGCTGGTCTGTGTGCACTGGTTTGTTAGTGTAGGGTCACCCCCCAGGCTGGTCTGTGTGCACTGGTTTGTTAGTGTAGGGTTGCTTGTGAATGTTGGGCCACTGACATTTTCTGGGGAATTTAACCCCCCCCCCCAGTCTTCAGGATACACAGGCCAGCAATTGGGGGTGGGGGGGCATCTCTGTGACGAGCCAAGACCCTCATGTCTCCTTCCCATACCTGGGAAAGTGGAGCAAAGGCCCCAGAGTGAATGGCTGGTGCTGGGAGTGGGGGCACTGAGAGGAGGAAATGGGGCTGGGGCCTGAGGAGCAGGAGGTTAAGCCCTCTGGACTAGGAGGGGCTAGAGACAAGGGCGTGCAGGGCTTTGGGGCAGGCGTAGTGAGCCTGGCAGGTTGGGAGTGGGCAAAGAGACTGGCTAAAGGGACCTGTGAGGCTGGAAGAGGTATGGGGCAAAGGGTGGAGTTGGGGGTTCTGGGGTGGGGGTGCTATGGGGAAAAGATGAAGTTGGGGGTGGAGGGTAGGGATGGAGACTGGGAGCGCTTGAGGCGCTAAAGACGGGGTTTGGTCCCTGAACATTGCCATCCCAGTTTCCGCCAGCAGGTGGCGCTGCAGGATCACTAATGGGGATCTGCGGGGGGCGGAGCTAAGGGGGACTGTAGGCGGAGTCTCGAGTGGCTAGGGGCGGGGTTATGAAAAGGTTCTGTCTCATGCGAGGGAGCGGGGAACAAGAGACAGTTCCAAGCCGAGGCGTTAGGGACCGTCACAAACGGAGGAGAAATCAAGCCGTGATTAAAGAGAGCTCTGGCTTTACCCGGAGATCTTTGGGGGAGCCCAGGCCAGTCAGGTGCATGAGGTTCCCAAGAGATGAGGAGCCAGGTCTGAATCTCCTGGAAGCCACCCCCAACAGAGTGAGTTTCTTGGCGCTAGGGTGACTAGATGTCCCAATATTAGGGGCTTTGTCTTATACAGGACTCTATTACCCCTCCTTCCTGTCCCAATTTTTCACACTTGCTATCTGGTCACCCAGTTTGGAACCTTGCCGTGGCCGTGCTGCATTAATCCGTTCTGTCACCCTGGATCCACTCCAGACATGTTTCCTGCCCCCGCTAAAGAGCAAGATGTGAAAAGATAGTCCCCTGCACACTTTAGGGTAACCAGATGTCCCATTTTTATAGGGACAGTCCTGTTTTTTGGGACTTTTTCTTATACAGGTGCCTATTACCCCCCAGGCCCTGTCCTGTTTTTTCACAGTTGCTGTCTGGTCACCCTAGAACACTTATGCATTTGATCTGAGCTGCTTCTAGCAGCTCTGGATGAAAAATCACCCGCCGTTCCCTTTTCTCAGAGAGACGCCTGGTCCTACAGTGCTGTGAGAACACACGCAGCAGCCATGCGGGTTGAAAGCAGACTGGACCGTTTTTCATGTACACTAGGCCATGAAACAAATCTGCTGTCCCGAAGTAAAATAAATATTTCAGCCCCCTCAAAGCTATGGTATGAAGCCGCAGGGTGCAGAAGTTCACTGCAAAGATAACAAATGCAGGCTCCTCGGGAGCACGGCTGCCACCGAAGGAAAAACATTTAACAAAAATAGACACGTCCCAGGCTGACGCTGTGCCTGTGTCCGGAGTGATTTTAATGGATGAGTTATAAACCCCTCAAAAAATCAAGCCCTGTAATGGAAAAAGTGACAGTCTTAATTCTGCATGGTACAGTAATAGGAGCACACAGGCACCCACGTGCATTACAGACAGGAGAGACCAATTGGGAAAAATGACCCATGTGCTATAAAACTTTGTTGATCATAAAAGAAGCTGGGCGTGCCCAGTTTACAGAAGTGGATTGAAACGTACCAAGCCCTCGATGAGGTAAGTATCACACAGCTAGCCAATTCTCCTTCATTCGATTTTCATTTTTTTCTTGCTATTGATAATTTGGGGTGTTAAAGGGAAGGAAATGATAGCTCTGGAAATAGGATTTTTCCCATAGCCGGGTCCTTTAATGATGTTTGAGCCGACAGCTATTTGCAACAGGATTGTTTTTACAAAGTTAACAACAGCCAAAACTGCACAAGGGAGGCTGTGCTGCCTAGTGGCTGGAGTGCTGGATTGGGACTCAGGAGACCTGGATTCTATTCTGAGCTCTGCCACTGGCCTACTAGATGACCTTGGGCAAGTCACTGCCCTGCTCTGTGCCTCAGTTTCCCCATCTGTATAATGACCTGACCTCCTTTGTAAAGTGCTGTGAGATCTACTGATGAAAAGCGCCTTGTAAGAGGGTATTTGGGGGGGGGGGTTATTAGTGCTCATCATTGAGATGTTTTGAATCTTACCCTGACAGGGTGACAATGATTCCTGTGCACTCATCCCCACCCTGCACATGAGAGGACGTGACAGTGGCACTTACTTCACGCTGACCCCCTGCACAGGCCTGGCCATCCCCAAAAGGGATCAAAGCGTTGGTTGCCTTGGGAGACAGCGGAAGAGATTTTGGACGTGGCTGAGATATTCCAAAGAGCCTAGGGGGACCTGGATGCCAAAGCCCCAGCTGTTTGAATGAGAAAAGGGCAAGCAAATCCCTTCCTATGGTTTTGAAAGTCTCAGGCTCGACCCTGGCTTGCTGCATCGATCAACAAGGGTACAGGCACTAGTGACAGCCCCGCAAAAAAAGCAGCCAGCCCTTTACTGGTGAAACTGAAGATTCAACTATGGTATGTTCTGGCTCTGCTCCTACCAAACAAATTGTAATTGACTCTCACGCAGCGCTTTAGGTGGTGTAAATACAAATGATCAACCCTCCTATTCATTCCTGAGGAGTTCTGGAGTTCTTTATGGATCTTGGGCCAGGTTCTGCTCTCAGTTACACCTGAACTAACCCCATTGACGTCACTCCACATTTACACTGGTTTAAGGAGCAGAATTTGGTCTGTTAACCAGTCAATTCTCCCAACCCCAATCCTCCCCTTTAGCATGCAGAGAATTTCATGGCACTGAGACCGGGTTTAAACCAGTGTCCGTGAAAGGCTGGAGTTCCCCCAGGAGGCGCAGCCCATGTCAGCCATCTTGCATCCTACCCCAAAGCTTTTATCAGACTTTTCATGCCAATTTGCAAACGGCTAATCGAATAAGGTGAGGAATCATTTGCCGTCGCGGTTCAGACCCATCCAATCGGGAGGATCCAGGCGCTCTCCTCTGGGACGTTCACTTTAATAAGGACCATTTAATTTGCTCTTTGGCAGATTGCAGAACCTATTAAGGAAGTGGGGGGAGGGAAAGGAGAAGAAAAACAGAGAGACATTAAGCCCCACAGCCTCAGGGATTCTGCAAACGGATTACAGCTCCATATGAACTCAGCAGGACTCCTTCACGGGCACCAGGAGACCCATTTAGTGCCAACATAAACCTGCCCCATTCAAGAGGGAGATTTCTGATGTGTCTCCATGAGACAAGCAGGGTGGTTTGCGTCCTGATTTCTCTCAAACAGCCACTAGGTGGCAGATGTGCCTCTTCGATACAGCAGGAGTGGCACCAGCTGTAGCAAGGACTCCAGACAAGGGGGTGAGTGAGCTCCTTTTGCCTGTATATTTCTCTAGCTCCCTCCATCCCTGGAAGGAAACAGGGACTCAAGTCCCAGAGACCCGACAGCCATAGATTCCCCTCGTTCTCACAAGCGCTCAGGCTGCTCTCTGGGCTCAGACGCTCAGGAAGATGCAAGCAGTTTTGTAATGTCATGGGGGAAGGCATTTCTCTCCACTCGCCATGTCTCAGCGACCCTCCCTCCAGCTGAGGAGGGCTCTGCCTGAGCCAGCAAACTCCATTCCAGGAATTCGGTGTGTCCGGGAACCCCATTTTAGCCTCAGTCGGCATCCTGGACACTAAGCACCAATCAGCAGGTGTCACCTCATCAACAGAGTTTGCTGGGGCTAGAGCTGGATCCTAGAAAGAACCCCTGGTTTGAACATCCTTGGATCCAGGAGGCCTTCACATCGGGGTCTGCATATCGCAGCTCAGGGGAAATGCTGGCTGGAACTGATGTTTAAAACCAGGTCTTGCACCTGTCCACCAAATACAGTTCCTGATCCAAGGTAGAGGGTAGATTTTTCCAAGGAGCAAAGACATCAGTGCTGATGGGAACTGGCTTTAGACCCGTCCACCTGACCGGGGACTCCAAGCTGTGATCACCCTGGATACACATGCCAATTACATACCACAGTGTGTGTTTGGCAGCCAGCAAAGGGAATCCGGTGGTTGGGACCGTTACAACAGGTGACCATGTACTGTCAAAGAACCCGGGCAACTATAGTCGCGGTTTAATGCCATTTTTAGCCACCCCGCCCTCAATCTCAAATGGGTTTCTCCATCCAGCCATCCTGACCACCTGGCAATTTGCAGAGCTGAGCGTATCTATGGGTGGAAACATGCTAAACCACCTGGGGCGAGGGGCATTAGGACAGAAGAGAGAGGCAGTTCCCTAGGAGAGGTATGATGCCAGCCATGCACTGAGGTGAGTGGGTACACCAGGTGGCGGCAAGCACTGGCTGCACCGTGGATACAGAGCAGACACCGGGGCAAGGAGGTTTTTTCCAGCTGGTTCTTTGGAGGGGAGGGAAGGAAGGGGTTAAGTGAAGTGACATGGGTGCTGCAGCCACAGGCAACAGAGGCATGTGCAGAGATGGGCCCCAGCTGTGGGAGTCACTTACTCTGCCTGGTGTGAGAAGGTGGTTAGTGCTGTGTTAGACACGGACTCGGCTGCAGGGCTCATGCTGACAGGATTAGTCTAGACAGAAAGACCTGCAAGGAGAGAGTGCATGAGGGGCACTGCAAGGTTCCTGCTGATACTCCCCATGCAGACCCTGCCTTTCCCGCCGCCTGGAGAGCCGCCCATCCCCCCGCCCAGTATGGGATGTAAGGAACCTGCCCAGAGAGGGACGCCCCGTCCTCAAGCCACCCACTCACCTTGCCCCATTCTGAGGAACCAGGTGGAGCTGGGGGCTTGGTCTGATGACTCTCAAACCTGCTGTGGGCGCTCAGCCACGTTGTTACAAGGCTGGACCCAGCAGAGCAAAGCCTGCTAGAGGCATGTGAGTTCCAGGCATAGCACATTTCTATTCCAAGGTTTTCCCAACCTCCCCCCGACCCCAAAGTGATGCCTTGTGGTGAGAGCAGGGGGAATTGGGAGTCAGGACCCCTGGGTTTTGTGCTTGGCTTGGGAAGGGGAATGTGGTCTGGTGACTGGGAGTGAGGACACCTGGGCTCTATTCTAGAGAGGGAGGTTGGGGTTAGAGCAGAAGATTATAAATCAAGACTGGTGAGTCCCCTCTCCTGCGTTTGACACACGGTGTGAACTTGGCCAATTCACTTCACCTCTCTGTGCCACAAGGTCTTTAAATGGAGATAAAGATACACATCCCAGGGGGGCTCTGAAGCTTCCTTGGCCACAGAAGGGATATTGACACACTGTTGTGAGTGGGACCTGGTGATTTAAAGGCTGACAGCTCCCAATGTTGGGAGGTGCTGTATTGATGCTACAGGTGCGGGGGGGGGGGGGGGATTCTGACCAACCCATCCATGCGGACAGCCTCAAGGGGTAGAAGAACCCCTCCAAGGGTCCGTGTGCCCCCAGGGACTGGGACTATAGAATACCCACTACTCCTCCTTGTGTCACACAGCCTTGCTTGGGTGCTCCCCATGGCTAGCACAGTGTGCTCAGGAGCTGATCCCTGCAGCGCATGGTGTCTGACACGCTGGTGCCCCAGGGGCAGGCCACTTCACCAGGCCTCCTCCACTGCCCAGGTGCTGCCTGCCCACGCCAGCCCCCAGAGAGGAAAGGGGAGTCCTGGGACCCTTACCTGGGCGACGCTTTGCTCAGACAGAGGGCTGTCGTCCACCTAAAGGAAGGGAAAGGACAGGGAGGTTTAAGGAGGCAGATGGATGGGGGGGAAGGGAATGGGAGCGAGTGCAGGGCTGGGGTGCTGGATCAGACTGGGTACATGGGGGGAGCAGATCAGAGAAGCTCGGACAATTTCATCGTCAGGGGACGATGGCCAGGAGACAGAGTGGGAGCTAACCTGGGTGGCCCGAAGGGAGGCGCAGAAACCAACCTGCGGCTTCCCCGGCTCTCCCCAGGCTGCGCCTTTCTGAGCTGCAGCCTCTTGCCTTGGCTTGGCGGGAGGTGCAGGCTGGCAGCCATGGCTCGGAGATAGTGCATGTGGCCTGCATGCGTGGGGGCGGGGGGAGAGATCACGCAGGCTGGAGGGCAATCTCCCCTTCACTAGATGTGATGGGGAATACCACCGGGGCATGGCCCTGCTTGGCACCTGCTTTCAGCCTCTGCTAGGGTGCTGTGTCTCTGCACCACTCCCCACGGGCGCTAGCTTGTCTGCATGCACCTTCACCTACAGCCAGGCCACCTGCTTTGGGATCCCAGCACTACAAGGAAGCTAGGTGGATGCAGGCTGACTCAGCCCTTGGATGGGGGACCCTGCATGAAATACCTGGTGAGATTTTTCAAAAGCACTTATAGGGACTTGGTTGCCTCGTTCCTTAGCAAGCCCCTAAAGCCAATGCCTGAGGCTAGGGTGAGCTGTTCTGTGGAGGGTCAGATTTGGGGCGACACACAAACCTGAGGTCATTATGACTGTTTGCCAGCATTAAAGACCCGTAGGCACTTAGGGGCATTAACCCCAATGTCCTGGCCATGCTCCCAGTCAGGTGATCATATCCTGCCCATCTAAGTTCCCTCTGTAGGTTCATCTGAATGAAACCAGCTTCACTTCCTGTTGTGCTGGGCGGCTGGTAAAACAGCTGCCACATTCCACCCCAGAGGTGGCTGCATTTCAGCCATGGGAGGAGTGAATCCGGCAGAGCCCTCCCCTGCCTTATGGGATTTTTATGAGATGAAGCTCTTTGGGATCCTCAGACGGAGCCGGGCACGACATTACGATGGTTATTCTCACTGGCCCACACACATGCGCAGTGCAAGAGAACCCATGATGAAGGCTCACTCAGCTGTCCCTGCTGCCCTGCAACCCACTGCTCAGCCCCCTGGAGCCCCTTGGGATGACATCATGGCGGTGGAATGCCATTCTCCTTCCCAGCTGCCTGTGGCCACGCTGCTATCGGCCCAGGCCTTGTGTTACGCAAACACAGAGCGCGCCGGAGACAGCAGTGCCTCCCGTCACAGCTGTTTCCAACAATCTTGGGGGGAGCTGGATTAGGAAACGCCGATGCGGCTTGCGTGTCCGCTGTATTTGTTTACTCTGTTCTCAAATAGAACAACCGCCTCCACTCTGGCTAATGACATGCCCGGGCAGCTCTGGGCTCACATTACATCAGCACAGATCAGCTGCTGTGGAAGAGGCAAGTCTTGCTTGGGATTGTTCTGCTTCTCTTAGGCCTTGGTACAAGCATGACAAGCGTAGCTCTGGACGTGCCCAGCAGACAGCTAACGTGACTCAGTGTGTTCACGGAGCACCATTTCCCCCGGGTGCCCTGTGTCAACCATGCTGGGTTTTCCACCCCTACCATACAACAGTGCATGCTGGGAAACTGTTAGCTATCCCACAATGCCTTAGCTGTTGGTGCACAGGACTGCCTGTGCAATGTGTTCTGGGATATCCTCCCGGCCAGAAGCCTGGGAGGCAGGACAACTGGTTAATTTGATTACACCTACTCAGTTAGATCATCCAACCTCCACAGCAGGACAACCATGTCAGAAGCTGGTAATGACCAGATAATCGCGTCATGGGCAGAGTTGTTACACCGTAACCCCACAAGGCTGGGGACCCAGCTACACCTTGACATGAACTTTGTACGACCTCAGTACAAATTGGTATTACCGAAAACTCCTGAGCAGACAGCAAAATTCTCACTCTGTTAGCGTTGCTCAGACTGTGATTTAGATCTCTCCTTGAGCCCAGGGTTCAAATGGGACAACCCCAGAAGCAAGCACACACGGCTACTCCAGGCTTGGAACGATCCAATTAGCTTCAATCCGTTTTGAAGGCGATGGATGTTTATTTCGGAGAACTTTGGTTTTTGTTTTTTTTACAATATTTTTATCAACAAACTCCGTCCTGGCGGGAAATGAACGTGGATGCTCCTTGCTAGCTTGTCAAAATCTAGCAACAGTTGAGATTTGCAGTAGGTTTGTTGATAAAAATCAGGTCCCGTCGTTAATATTCCATCATCATACCTGTCGGATACACTTGAAGGCAGCGGGAGACTCTAGTTCTCTATGAGAGCATGGTGTCCTACTGGGAACATTTTAAAAAGTGCTCAGAGCCCAGCAGCTCTGTTTAGGTGCCTAGGAGAGTGGTGAAGCACTGGAATGCGTTACCTAGGGAATCTCCATCCTTTGAGGTTTTTAAGGTCAGGCTTGACAAAGCCCTGGCTGGGATGATTTAGTTGAGGATTGGCCCTGCTTTGAGCAGGGGGTTGGTTTAGATGACCTCCTGAGGTCCCTTCCAACCCTGATATTCTATGATTCTATGAAATGGGAGCGGTTGGGTGCCAGATCCGTGTGAAAATCGATCCCTTCCCGCTCCCTCCGTGTCAGTTTTGTTTGTTAAAGATTTTTGGATGGAGGCAGAAACTGACAATGAATAATAATTACTAATGAAAACAGAATCTCTCCAAGCCTGACTGCCACTCCAAAGTCACCCATGGCATGCAGAAGAGGGTGTGACCTATCCAGCTAGCCCACCAGAGCTCCCCATGGCCATGTAGCAGGGCCATGTGTGACATGCTTAGAAAGAAGTGACCTCACACCTGCTTCCCAGCTGGCCGCTGCCTATTTGCCGCCGTTGGCAGGCACGGATTCACTCTGCTCTGAGTTACTGGCGATGTAATCAAAGAGAACAAACCCGTATGCCGCAGGCTCCGAGACCGTCTGGGGTGGAGAGAGTTAAAGAGGGAGATTAGAGCAGAGGGCTCGAAGGGCAGAGAAATGAAGGGGAGCAGCGGGAAGCACTCACCCTGAAGTTCACCTTCTGGATCACTTGTTGAGGATCGCTCTCCAGAATCACGCTATGACCAGGGGGAGAAATGGGATTTTCCAGTCAGATCACAGCTCTCTTAAGGGCGCTTTCATGGTGCGTTTACTCCCCGTTGCCATAAAATGGGACATGAGCTCTGAGCTGGGGCAAGGGGCCAGATGGACAGCCATGGAAACTGACCCCCTCTCCTTGCCCCAGGAATGGGTACAGCATAGGCCCTAGCAGGGCAAGCTTTTCCCCCCTCCCCACCAGCAAACCTCAGCTCTGATGGGGCACTGGACTGGGACTCAGGAGATGTGGGTTCAATTCCCAGCTCTGGCCCTGGCCTGCTGAGTGGCCATAGGCAGGTCACTTTCCCCTCTCTGTGTCTCAGTTTCCCCATCTGTACAATGGGGTTGGTTTTGCAAAGCGCTTTGAGATCTTAGGATAGCAAGGTGCGCGATGTAAGAACCGGGTTGTGGTGTTAGCAGTGGGAGTGAAATTCCGTTGTCTCAGCCTATTCAGTACTCAGCTGACAAAGGGGTCGGCTAGCGCTGACGGTGGCTGTGGTTGGTCCCCTGGGGGCGGGACTGAGACTTGCCAAACTCAGTTCACGTTGGCCATTAACAGCCACCAGATGGTAAAGGCTTTGGGTTACTAGCGACATGGCTAGATTTGAACTGGAGACCCAGAGACAGAAGATTCCCGCCCCGAGCCAGCAGCCATCCCACACCCAGCACTGTACTGGGAAGCCCGTCTGCCCTCTCCCTCTCTTCCCCGCCCCAGCTCTAAGCGAAGCCCCAGAGAACAACTGCACATGGCACCTCACCCCCCGTCGACGATCTCATCCACCACAAGGAACACCCCGTCCAGGTTGTCCAGCAGGGAGCGCTTCTCTACATTCTTCCTGAAGGCAAGACAGTATGAGCCGGTGAGAGCTTGGGATGCTCCGTACAACCAGCCCCCAGACCTGGCGCTGGTCCGGAGCTCTGAGTCCCAACACAGCTGCAGAGACCTCCCCCCACTCCCAGCCGAGTAATGCCAACTGCCAGAGGCCCTCATGTGCGGCGGAAGGGTGACACCCGCTGTCTCATTCTGAGAGCAATCAGCTGGGAGCCAGGACTCCTGGGTTCCCTTCCAGCCACAAGAGCAGGTGCAGTCTAGTGGTTACAGCATGGAATAGGAGTCAGGACTCCTGGGCGTCGCCACTGAGTCTCTGGGTGACCTTCGGTGAGTCACTTTACCTCTCTGCGCCTCAGTTTCCCCATCTGTAAAATGGAGAGCACAGCAGCCACCCCACAGAGGGCTGCTATTGGGATATTCTGCTAGCACCCAGGGTGTGTTAGGCACTGCACCCCAGGCTTTCAGGCTATGAGGCTTGATTCCTTCATGTGGGTAAAGGGCTTTGAGACCCTTGGGTGGAAGGGTCTGGGGCAAGGCTCAAGCGCTGATGTTATTAGAGCCAGTTTGGGACCCTGGAACCTGGCCCCGGGCAATCTCGCTAGATGGGATCGGGACCGCTGGCCGTGGCTACGTACTCACCGTAACATGTGATTGAGGGAGTCGAAGAGACAGGTGAGAACTGCCACTAGCATCAGCTAAAGGAGGAGAAGGAGACATGGGTCAACCCGGTGCAGAGCTGCCTTCCTGCCCACAGGAACCTCCTCCCCATGCTTGCTCTGCCAGCAGCCCCTGGGTCTCGAGGTGCCTGACGGACACCAATCCTACTACTGGCAGCTGGACAGAAAGCCATGGCTGCAGCATCCACGGGTCTCCTAGGAACATGCTCATGCAACGGGACCCTGGGCACATCAGGGAAGAGCAGACAAATCCCTCCTCAAACACCTGTGGGGCAGAGCAGGAGCAGACGGAGCTGGGGCGGGGCCTGAGGACGTGAAGGGCTGTCTGTGTGTGGGGCCTGGTGAGTGGGAACGGAGCGCCTCTCTCCCACATGACAGGGTGAATGGGGAAAGAGAAGAAACTCCCAGCATGGAGCGGGACCACCTGCTCTGTTATCCTCTGGGAGGAGCGGGCCCCAGGGAGTTACCTCATTTTCCTGGGAACTCCCCACCACGTAGAAAAAGAGGTCAATGCTGCTTTTATAGACAATGGTCAGCCCCTCCAGAAAGGCGATCTCACCTGACATAACGGGAGGGAAGGAGAAGAGGGGGCAGCGTTAGGCTGTCGCTGAGCACAGATCTCTGTAACGTAAGAACAGGCCGTCCAGACGGGGAGATGGGACGGGAAACCTGGCCTCACCCCTATGGCAGGGCAGTAGGCAGCGCATCCACACCATGGGAGGGCCATCAAATGCTTAAAGTTCCTGGTCGCCTCCTTTCGCCATCAACAGCCCAGTGTGCCCAGCATGGGAATGCTGGTTCTCTGATTTGCCAGCATGTGACTGTGACGGCCCCAGTGCATTCTGGGACTCCTAAAACCTCTCCACGTCTTACAGCTTCCTACCCACCCTTGGACGCAGTGTCGTAAACGGCACAGGGCTGAGCGAAAGATCTCATCTCATGTGTTGCAAGCTCCGCTTGTCAACCTCCTGGGCCAGCGGGTGTGTGCGGATGTGAGATGTTGTACAGGCCTTGCCAGCGTCCTCGCGCTATTTCTTTGGAGCGATTTGAGATGATCGCCTCCATGGTGTTATCGTCAATATCGGGACCCCTCCCTGGACTGCAGTGCCCATGAGAGAAAGATGTCATCACACAACCCAAGGGATGCACAACTGCTGGCAAACTTCGTATAACCCAGCAATATAAACAGCCAGTGGCCTGAAGGAACACACAGGAAAACCCTCCTCTCCATCTTCTGCTCCCCTTCCCAAAACTCAGCTACTTACTATCAGTTTTGTGGGTTTTATTGAAAACGCTCCTCTCAAAGGTCTTCTGTTCTTTCGTGGATGGAAAGGTGTCGTCGTAGTACTGCAGGGGATGGGAACAAAGGAGTTAGAGCAGCCTTGGGACCAGCCAATGGGACAGGCAGAAAAAGGAAGGAGAGCTTGGCTAGATGGAACCAGTCATGGACACAGAATCAATACAGAGACCCCAGAAAGGCTATCTATACTGACAGGCATGTTAAAGAACCGTTTGGAGTGGCTGGGAAATCGTTGCTTAAATAGATTTGGGATCACTGTTTATCTCAGCAAGTCAAGGCCACTTCATTGTCCCTCTTCAAATTCTTTCCTTAAACTTGCCTGGGCAGTGGTGCCCCCAAAACCTGGACATCAGAAAGGTGTGATGAGATCGCTGCTCATCATGCCCACCAGTACTGTGTTATTTCCATGTGCTCCCTGCATTGGTCTGTCTCTCATAGACTTAGATTGGAAGCTCTTTGGGGCAGGGATTGTTTTTTTGTTCTGTGCTTGTCCAGCACTTAGCCCCCCCCCCGACTCCTCATCCATGACTGGGGCTTTTAGATGCTACCGTGATACCAGTAATAATAATCAAGAAGTTGCAATCAATGTCCATTACCCCAGGAGCTTCCATAACAATCACAGATGCAAGAAATTATAAAGATCAACTAGCCCAACACCCAGCCAGGCCAGTATATAACGCAGTCCCGGCCCACTCAGCGGAGGTATCAGAAAATACCATTCTGTCTGGGGTGAACATTTAAAACGGCAAATGCTGTTAAAATGAGGAAATTGCCAGGTGTCTTACAGACAGCTACGAAGACAAGGCTCATAATTTGAACAGACAAAGGCTGGGAGGAATGGATACAGCAAAGCAAGTGACTGATGGGTTTTGTTTGCTTCCTGCCATGTTAGTTCCATGATTTGCACGTGTGTGTGCGTGTGCATGCGCATGTTAACACTTAACTGAATATAGGTGTTGCCTGATCTATTATTGTGTATTAATTACATTGATTACACTATGAGGTTTAGTAGGTTCTTATCCCAAGATCACGCCCAGTATTATTAAAATTAAAGTTTAGTTGGGAACCGCGACGTGTGCAACTGCAATGCTCACCCTCACACTTTTGAATTTGCATTAGTTTTGTTAACACGGTTAGCAAAATTACAAACACTCCAACCCAGCAAGGTAGATAGAGACAACACAGAATGTGCACCTGAGCGTCCATATACTCACGCCATCCCTTGCAAAAGGACCCAAAGCGTAAGTCATCCTCCTCCTCACCATCATCATCATCACCAGTGGTTGTCAACCTGGCATCTCCCAAGGCACACAGGCTGGGTTGATGACATCCCTATGCCTAAGGCATACTCCCCTTTTCCTTGTTTGTATTTTCTCATCCTGCTACTGTTGGGGTGCCCTTCTCCCATAGGTTACTAGTCAGATTAACTGAAGTTTATTAGCATATCTGTCAATTAGTTACCATGGCATTCTTGTGGTCAGACATCTGCTGATGTTCCTAATGTAAAATATCCCAAACTGCTATAGACCAGCATCTTGTGGTTACCTGTCAGCAGTTCAGTCATTACAGCAGCATTCTCTCTTGTGGTAACTTACGATCTAGGGTTAGCTGCTAAGCTATTGTCTTACAGGCCTTGTAGGCTCATTAGGTTGCTGCCTTACCTAGCAAGTACCTACAGGGCACACAGGCCTCATGGAGGAAGTGTGTTTTGAGGAGGTCTCCTGGCCCAGGTCAGTGGCAGTCTTCCAGGTGCTGGGAGATGAGCATGGGAACATTATAATCACAGGACCCAATCCTGCAACTGGATCTGTGCTTTAGCATGCTTCCCAGCTAGAGTTAGCAAAGAGCTTCTGAGAGCAGGGCGAGTGTCATCACCCCCATTTTACAGATGGGAGAAACTGAGGCACGGAGAGGTGAAATGACTTGCCTAATGCCACACAGTGCCAAGAATAGAACCCAGGAGTCCTGATGGGTGCCCTCTATGCTGGCCCATATGGCCAAGGATGTAACTTTTGCCCAGGTAGCTTTATACATCTCCTAAAAGCATTCCAGGCTGCTGCAAAAGAGAAATTAACCTTGTCTAGAACTGCCATGGAAGGGCAGCGGCCTCCATAAAGCCATGATGCCCCTGGCTTTGCTGCTCGCCTCACAGGAGGCCAGAGACCTGGGGTTAGGGTTTTCTTCTAGGGCAGGTGGGTGGCATTTACCTTGGCTAAGAGTCGCTGTCCATCATTGTCCAAGATGAATATGGCCTTGACTGTGTAGAGGGAAGGCTCCTGAAACTGACACAAGGACAGCGTGAAGCCAGAGGCTGCATCCAGCAGCCCCCAAGGTGTGTCCAGAACCCAGGTGCCTCCCATGCCCCAGGACTGGGTCTGCGACGCCTCTCCCTGTTGTTCCCCCCAGTGACTCCTTGAGGCTGAAATGGGGCCACAGCACTGTTTCCTCCCAGTGAAAGCGCCCAGAGAGCCTGGCACTCTCTGCGCCTGGCCTTGTTCTGATTCACGTCCATCCCTGTGAACCCAAAGGCCCCGCTCCACGCCGGATCCCCAGTCCCAGGGCCAGAGTGGATTTGAGGGCTAGGGGTGGTCTGCGAAAGGGTCCATCCAAACCCAAGTTCTGTCATGCACTGACTGCTCCAGAGTCCAAGTCCAAGTGTACCACAGAACCTGGGCCGAGAGGACTGAGATGGGCCTGCCCCAGAACCCGGGTTGAGACGGTTCACACGGACCTGGCCCAAGAACCTGGACTGGGACGGTTCACAGGGACCTGGCCCAAGAACCAGAGCTGAGAGAGGGGCCTGGCCCCAGAACCTGGACAGGAACAGTTCACAGGGACCTGGCCCAAGAACCTGGACTGGGACGGTTCACAGGGACCTGGCCCAAGAACCAGAGCTGAGAGAGGGGCCTGGCCCCAGAACCTGGACAGGAACGGTTCACAGGGACCTGGCCCAAGAACCTGGACTGGGACAGTTCACAGGGACCTGGCCCCAGAACCACAGCTGAGAGAGGGGCCTGGCCCCAGAACCTGGACTGGGACGGTTCACAGGGACCTGGCCCCAGAACCAGAGCTGAGAGAGGGGCCTAGCCCCAGAACCTGGACTGGGACGGTTCACAGGGACCTGGCCCCAGAACCACAGCTGAGAGAGGGGCCTGGCCCCAGAACCTGGACTGGGACGGTTCACAGGGACCTGGCCCCAGAACCAGAGCTGAAAGAGGGGCCTGGCCCGAGAACTTGGACTGGGACAGTTCACGGGGACCTGGCCCCAGAACCAGAGCTGAGAGAGGGGCCTGGCCCGAGAACCTGGACTGGGACAGTTCACAGGGACCTGGCCCCAGAACCAGAGCTGAGAGAGGGGCCTGGCCCCAGAACCTGGACTGGGACGGTTCACATGGGGCCTGGCCCCAGAACCAGAGCTGAGAGAGGGGCCTGGCCCCAGAACCTGGACTGGGACGGTTCACAGGGACCTGGCCCCAGAACCACAGCTGAGAGAGGGGCCTGGCCCCAGAACCTGGACTGGGACGGTTCACAGGGACCTGGCCCCAGAACCAGAGCTGAGAGAGGGGCCTGGCCCCAGAACCTGGACTGGGACGGTTCACATGGGGCCTGGCCCCAGAACCAGAGCTGAGAGAGGGGCCTGGCCCCAGAACCTGGACTGGGACGGTTCACATGGGGCCTGGCCCCAGAACTATCTCTGTTCCAGCCGCCCACTGAGAACAGCTGCTGCAGTAGGCTCCCCTCCAGCCCCCTGGCACTGCCCCTTCTCCCCAGCGCTCTCCCCCCATCTCTTCGGCCCCAAGGGCTCTGCCTCCTGGGACTCCCCCACCGGGGACTCCCCCTGCACCCCCTTGGCTCTTCCCCGCGGGTCCCCCGGCTCTGCCCCCGGAGCTCCCAGCGCAGAAAGTTTTGCCCGGCGGCCGGGAAGTTGGCGAGTTGGCATCGCGGCGGCGCCCCCCGAACCCCGGGGCAGGGGAGCCGCCCGCGCCCCCTTCCCCGCAGCTCCCCCCCGTACCAGCAGCCTCGTGGGGTCCATGGCTCCCGCGGCGGCTGCTGCAGCTGCCCGGTCCCCGCCGCCTCCGCCCCCCGGGGCAGCCCCCTCGGGGTGCTGACGTGGCCGGGCCTCGGGCCGCTGCATCCCGCGGCACAGAGAGCTCGGCTGGGCCGCTCCGCCCCATGCACCGCGGGGGGGGGGGGGGAGCAGAGCCGCGCCCCCTGGGAGCTGTAGGAAGGGTGTAGCGGGGGATGCAGTCCTGGGGCGCTGGGCTCCCCTCTCTACTAGACCATCTAGGGAGAACTCTCCCCCCCCCCGGGCAGTCTGCACTAAGAGGGGGAATCGGGGGTTCCCCCCACCCCGCAATACTAGAGAACCTGCCCCCACCCCCACAGCCTTGCAATAATGAGGGGGGCTTGTAGCGAAAATCAGGGTCCTACCCTGCACCCACCACACAAAAATAATGGCGGGACCTAGGGTGATTCCTCCCCCCCCCATCAAACTGTCTCCTCTGCAGTCAGCAATGGGGGGGGGGGGGAGGAGAGAGAAAAGGGGGGGAGGGCTATTCCCTAAATGGGCTCCCCCCTGCACCCTGCAATAATAGGAAGGATCTGGGGGTACCCTCAGGCACCCCAGGGCAGTCTGCAGCAATGTGGGTGATCTGGAGAGCTGTGTCCCCGCGTCCCCCCCCAATCAGGGAAGATGGGAGGATCTGGCTGTTTAGGTGAGTCCATATAGTTATGTATGTGTCGCCTGGGGTGGCGGGCAGGTGGAAGGTGAAGGCCTGGCAGATGACCCAGAGGCGTGTCTACATGGGGACTCTTCACAGCAGGCGTGGGACGACAAGGATTATAGCTCCACTGTGGAAGAGCTCCTGGCTAACCCAATCCCTGGGTCCAGCGGCTCAAACTCAGGGGGCCTCTGTGTCACCTATGGATGGGACACATGGAAGCATCATAAGAATCCAGGGCAGAGCATGGGGGGAGAGAGAAAGCGGATGGGTGTGTCTGTGTACACTCACAGCTGGGCCCAGGAACAGGCTGGGATTGGCACAGGAGAGAAAATGGCTTGTATGTGAATGAGTGAGACACAGGAGCTAACAGCTGAGGAGCAAGAACCAGCCTGGCTGGAGAGGCTTGGGACAGCATCAAGGTTTTATGGGGTTCTGCATGGACAGGCAGGCTTCCGTAATACACTCCGAGCTGGGGCTTCGGGTTATGGGAACTTAAGTGGGGGTGATCAGAAGGTTTAGTGACAGGTGAAGGTGATCTATCTATCTTTCTAATCACCCACTATCTGAGTGCTGCCTTTTGGGTGGAGAGCTCTTGTCATCTGGATTCAGATGGGATAGGAGAGATCAGGACTTTTCTAGATTAGCTCCCAGGGGAAGCATCTGTTTCTCCCCTCCTTCCTGCATCGTGGGGGTCTGGAGAGCGAAGTCCCTATGGGATGGCGTGCGTTGCACATGCCTCTAGAAGTAGCTCTGATTCCTGCGGAACAGGTTCGCGGGTTGGAGAGAGTGATGCAAGGTAGGTGGGTGTACATCTGAAAGGGGGAATTAGGAGATCAGGTGCAGGAGCCTCAAGGGCAATCATTTTCAGTGTGGTCTGTGCTGTGTTCACAGCATTTGCCTTTGGCACTGATGCCAGAAGCAGCAGCAGACACACTAATGTTAATCCTTTCTTTGCCAGTCCTCAACGGCACCTGTTGTCCTGCCAGCAACCATAAAATATTACAGTGGAATATTACAGAGGACACATTCCTGTACTCCCACTAATTCTGTCTCAGCTTCCTTTTCTGGGGCCCCCTCTAAGACACACAACTCTGTGCTCTTAGGCTGTACCTGGAACATTCAGCCGCACACCAAACACCCCTGCACACCACACTCTCTCTTTTGACATGAGGTAATTCAAGTCTTATCTCTCATCCCGATGCTGCTGAAATGGTGTAACCGGGTTGCTTGCTAGATTTCTCAATGACTCACAGAAAGTGCCACCTGTTTTACTTCCTTGTTTGCTGTCACCTTTGGGATTGTAGGCAAGTGATGAGATGGAAGGAGACAGACTCCTGCACTGGTGACCGGGGGACAGATCCTCTGAAGTTCCCAGCATGTTGGGTGTGGAGGGTCAGAGTAGGGGGCCGCTGAAAAGCTGGCCCTGATGACTGAGTGATGGGCTCTTTTGCAAATCTGGCCTTGGCTGTGGCCCATATTTTGACCTTTCAGCATTGAACTTTTGAAGCTGTTATAGTGAATTTCCAGTCATGCCTGTGCCCCCACGAGAGAGGAATCCGGCAGACTTTTGCTGAGGCTTCACTCCCACTGCTGTCTCTGGGAGTTCTGCTTGAGCGAGGACTGTAGGATTCAGCCCCATCTTTAGAAAATGCCCATCCACAAGTCTTCTCTGTGGAGGAAAAGCTCTTTCCTCCCCTCCAGTAAGTTTCCCTTTTATATCTCACAGTGATTGGTACCATTCTCTTGTACCTAGAATCATAGAAATGTTGGGCTGGAAGGAATCTGAAGAAGTCATCTAACCCATCTCTCCATGCTCAGGCAGGCTTAAGTAGCCCTAGGCGATCCCTGACAGGGGTTTGTCCAACCTGTTCTTAAGACCTACCAGTGATGGGGATTCTACAACCTCCCTTGGAAGCCTAGTCCAGAGCTTCACTACCCTGGGAGTTAGAAAGTGTTTCTTAATATCTAACCTAAATCTCCCTTGCTGCAAATCAAGCCGATCCCTTCTTGTCCTGTCCTCACTTGGGCATGGAGAATAATTGATCACTGTCCTTGTCACATTGGGACTTTCAGGACAACCTGTACTGGGTACCCAAGTCTTTATGTGTGTATGAGTCACCCGCTGCAATGACTTCCCATCCACCACATGGGTCATCACTGGGGATTGAGCCCAAGACCCTCTGGACTAAATGCACAGAATTCTACCACTTGAGCTAAAGGAGTAAAGCTATTAACTGGCAGCAACAGTAGGCTCTTATCCTTGTATGTAGGCCACTGAACCGGTAGGTTATACTAGCCCCTTTCATAGTCGGATGCAGAAAACAGTATCTAAAATAGCCTCACAACACCCCTGTGAATTAGATAAGGTACAATGGTACCTTTCTCCAAGGGAGAAACTGAGGCACAGAGACTTGCCTAAGGCCACAGGAAGAGTCAGTGGCAGAGCCAGGATTAGAGGTTTAGGCTTTAAGCCCTGTAACACTGGAATTTATTGGGCCAAGTTCAGTCTGGGTAAATGAGTGCAAGCTCCATGGAAGTCAATGGTCCTGTGCTTGCTTATGCATGGTCTGAATCCGGCCCTGTGTCTTTGGAGCTGTTTTAGTCAAACCCAGAGCAGCTCATTCATTGTCGTGAGGCCTAATGAACTTGCTAAAGATACTGATGTTAGATGTAGAGGGTCCCGTTGTCTGGATCTGTTTGGAAACTGATGGGATATGTTGAGGGAAAAGTTGGGGCCCGTAGGAAATATTGCAGTGTGGGAGACTCCAGACTTGAAGGGTTAAAAAGGACAATGGAAAGGTTTTAACCCGTGTGTGTCTGTCTGTCTGTGTGCACCTGCTGGGAATGGGTTGATTCACTTTAAAAAATACCACTGCATTCTGCACTGAGTTTGAATAAAGGGGACAAGCCACCAGCAATAAACGACATGACTTCACTTCTCCCAAGGAACTACGCTTTTGGTCTATTCTCTTCTATGCTCTAGAGGTTCTTTTACCGCTCATCACTGTAGTATCCGAGCGCCTTCCAGTTACTTCATTTAGCAACGTGCCCACACATGCATCACGTGGCCTTTCCTCTCGCTGCCTTGTCCCGGGGCAGAAGCATGTACAGCGGAGTGTCATATCGTGGCTGGGTTAGGTTCTGTTTGGAAAACAGACACATTGCTCTGGGTTCATGCTAGAGAAGGCGGGTCAAAGAAACGCGCCTTGTCCCGGGAGCAGAAAGAGGGGAGGTGTGAGATGGTCTTGGACCAGCCCCTGGGAAAGTTCTACCTCCCACCGAGATGAGCCAAGGGTTGCACAGACAGGCCTCCCTCGGCCTCCCATCCCTCCTAGTGCCAGAGACTGCAAAGGGAGTGTGCTGGGTACAGCAGGGGAAGTGGAGAAGCGCTCTGTGCTCTGGCAGTTCTGGGCTGCAGATACTGTGAATTAGAATTACTTATGCCAGGAGCTGCATTGACCCATGGGGCTACCTGAAATCTTGCAGAAGAAAAGGTGGCTTAAAGCCACCCCTCTTCTGAGCTGCTCCCTCTCTGCTGCACCTCCCCAGCACAGACTTGGGCCCGGAACATGCTATAGAAGTGACTCTAAGTATGGTTATTATTAAGGGCTTCGCACCCATGCTGTGCTGTCCCTCCACGCAGCCAGTGGGTGGGTATTTCAGTTTCTTGCAGCATGCTGTGACCTTTTCACTCCCGGCTGCCACATGCTGCTTCTGAAGAAGGCTGGCTGTCTCTTTCCATCCCCTGACAGAGCTCCGAGCAAAATGTGAGGGATGCATCAATTAGTAAGGACTTGCTTTGGCCCTACTGAAGTCCAGGGGAGTTTTGCTCTTGATGTCAGTGGGAAAAGGCCTAGGCCTTAAACCACGCATGCACCTCAGTGCAGGAGATGACGGCGTTTGCACGTGAAAAGAGGATGGAGAGCAGAAGCCTTAAAAAAATATCCTGATGAATGTAAGCGTTGGTGAAAGGTGATGGATAAACAGCTACAGGGGCTGGAGGTCTCTTTCTCTCTCTTGAGACTGCTAAGAAAAGGCCAATTCGTGTCCATTCTGAGACAGGGTCTTGTAATGGAGGGACACTTATTCATTGGAAATTGACTAAGAGTTGAGACCCACCAAACTCATTCTACTGAACAGCTGTCAGAGGGTAATAATGACTTTTAGCCTTTACTGATCCAGACTGAATTTGAACAGATGGCATCCCACCACTAAATTCACAAGTCCAGTCCCACATTTAGAGGCAGCATTAGAACGTTTAAAACAGTCCAGCAAAGCCCTATCTCTATAATATAGTAAATGATACCAGAGCAAGGCAACAGGGAAAGGCCTAAATTACATGATTTGCAGTCAAACCTCAACTGTCTGATTGGCGTTGGGAAAACTGAATTAATCTGGACAGATGAGGGTGCAGGGAATTGAGAGAATATTCAGTGCAATTGGTGAGTATTGTGGGCCATGATCATATTTTGGATAAATGAAGTTCTCTGATACTTGAAGTTCAAATAAATCTGGCTGGGCAGAATCACGGATGCTTAGATTTTCAGCTCTTGGAGGCAGGGACCGTCTTTAAGTTCTGTGTTTGTACAGCACCTAGCACAGTGAGGTCCTGATCCATGACTAGCTGCTACGGAATTACAAATAATAATAATAATTGTAGAGCTCTGTCTCTACACAGGCCCTGATCCTGCCAGCCGATTTGTGTGGGCAGGCCCCCGGCCATTGATTTCATGGGGCCTGCGTGTGGGCGCTAAGATTCTGACTGCACGGCTTGGATTCCAGGATCAGGGGCATAGAATTCCTTTCTTGGCTGCGATTTAGCATCTCCAAATCAGATTAACTCTGAAGAGTGCAGATAGGGTGACCAGACAGCAAATGTGAAAAATCAGGACAGGGGTGGGGGTTAATAGGAGCCTATATAAGAAAAAGACCCAAAAATTGGGACTGTCCCTATAAAATCGGGACATCCGGTCACCCTAAGTGCAGACCAATGCGGGGAGCAGTCACGGCAGTTAATCATCACATGACTTGGATATTAGCGACTCCCTTCAAATAGCACAGAAACGAAACTAAAAATAAACCCATGCAGGGACAGCTAGATCGGATTGCATCAAACACCCCCTCTTCTGCACTTCCTTTTTGCAGATACAGACGAACACGGCTGCTACTCTGAAACCTTTCTATGTAGGACTCTCTACGCTGCGGGGAGAATTGAGAATCCATGCAGTCACAGTTGCTTTGCTGCTCAGGGGACCGGTTTGCTCGAGAGAAGTTTTGTTTCCTTTCCTCTTTGTAGATGTGGTTAACCCCAGGGGGGTTGACATCCTAATTATCCTGACACTGAGGCTGCATGTGAAATGAGAGACCTGACTGCCCGTCTAGGGGAAATCAACCTTCCACCTTTTCTGCTCCTAACAGCTAGGAGGAGTTTACATCAGACCTTCCGGCATTAACCGGTGATGAGCTATAAAACGTAGGCTTATGTATGTGCTCGATGGCCCACTTGTGTCAGCTTTGTCCTCGTTGCTCGGGCTTGTATACCGTGCACTCAAAGTCCTGTTCACCTGCACACAGCAGAGACAAACAGAAGGTAGGCTCCTTGCTCAGAAATCACCAAGTCCGTCTCTCCAGTGAGCGCTGCACCCAAAAAACCTCCTTCTCTCTCTCTCAGAGTCATTCTCACAAACGTTTCTCCAGGCTTTCTGCCTCTAACTCACACAAAAGGAAGCTGCAAAACCACTCTCCTAGCCCCTGCATTTACATTCAGGGAAACCCCCTCAGCTTACACGAACCTGCCATGTGCTTTGGGCAGTCCCTCCATTGATGATTGCCGTTGTTGTTTCCTGTATAAAGGGGCTTGATTGCACCTTCTGTTGAGTCTGAACAAGTGTGTTTGGCCCATCCATTGACTTTACCTAGGTTTGTGATTGGCTTTTAAATAGTGTGACCAGATAGCAAGTGTGAAAAATCGGGACAATGAGTGGGGAGTAATAGGCACCTATATAAGACAAAGCCCTGAATATTGGGACTGTCCCTATTTTATAGGGACATCTGGTCCCCCTACTTTTAAATCAAGGACTCACCAGCCATTCTCACTTTTCAACATAACCCAACCTCATCAGGCTTCAGAGTTATACAGCACTGCCTTCACATCTTCCTGTGCCTGCACTGTTGTCTCAAACATCCTATTTGTCTGCCAGGCTGTAAGCTCCCTGGGGCAGGGGCTGAGGGTGTCTGTTTTAGGCAGCTGTTTTCTGTGCAGCTATGGCATTGTATAAATAGCAATCAGCTGGGTGGTGCTGCTAAATGCCTTAGCTTCCTGATGGATCCGCCCTCAGTTAGCCACCCAGCTTCAGACAATTGCTGGGAAAGTTCCATCGTAGAGGGTGGGTGGAACCTGGAACTAAACAGACTGGATGCTTTTCTAAAAGAGATGCTCTTGATCAACCACAGCTGTTTGGCCTGGAGCAGGAATTAATTCAGGGAAGTCCTCTGGCCTGTGTAATTCAGGGGGGCAGACCGGGTGATCACAGTGGTCCTTTACAGCCTAAGAATTTATGAATCTCTATGATCCTTCCCATTCCTGGTTGAGGGCCATTTTCCACAGCCCATGTAAGACTACTACCGAGGGAGACAAGCTTAATACTTATAGGAATGTAGGGCTGGATGGGACCTCAAGAGGTCATCTAGTCTAGCCTCTGCCATGAGGCAGGACCAAGTACCCCTAGTCCAATGATGAGGATTCCACAACTTCCCCATGGCGCCTGATCATCCTACTTCGCACATGGCTCAGTGTAGCAGGATGAAGACCCTTTCCCTCCCAAGTTCAAATCCAGCTGAGGTTGGCAGCACCCCTCTGTGACCTACATGCAGTAAGTTGGTCAGCTGAGCCCAGCTCCCAGATGTCCGCCTCAGAAAAAAATGTTTCCACAAGTGGCAGCCTGGCCAGAGACGCCGAGGACTGACTCACCTTTTGCCTCCTTCCCAGAGGGGCAGCAGGAGGAAAGCTTGCCTGCCAAGGCCCATCCTGTGCCCTGTTCTGTGCATCAAAGAAGATCACTGGTGCTAAACAAATGTAGGGATTCACTGGGAACATACCCACCCACGGGGCTGACCCTGTAGGTTCGCTGTCCTCCTGACTAGCGCTGCCTTGTGGTGGCGTGGCATGGAGTTGGGCCGAGCCAGCCAGCAGCATCCACCACTTCGTGGCAAGGCTGGTTGGTAGTAGCCATCATTGATTTGGGCAGGAAGCCCAGCCCTCGTTAACGTGGATCAATTGGGAAAGATACAAATAACCTGCTGGGATGTGATGATTTGTGACACTAATGCCCATTTCTGCTAGTTTATTTAAATAACTTACAGGGTATCCATCACCAGAAAGGCTCCTGGGTGCTGTTCATGGAATAATCCAATAGTTAATAATCAGACTGTGCACTAAACTCCACTGCCATGCAGAGAGGGGCAGATGGAAAGAGGAGACGTTAAAGGTCCCGCATTAGGGACCCAGTGGACAGAGCAATAGGCTGGAGCTTAAGAGACCTGGCTTGTCGTCCCAGCTCAGTCACTGGCCCACTGGATAGGGTGACCAGATGTCCTGGTTTTATAGGGACAGTCCCGATATTCGGGGTTTTGTCTCATATAGGAGCCTATTACCCCCTACCCTCCACCCCAGTCCTGATTTTTCACACTTGCTCTCTGGTCACCCTACCGCTGGATGACCTTGAGCGAGTTGCTTCCCCCCTGTTTCCCCAAATGCAGAATGGAGAGCAATACTGCTATGCTCTGTGAAGTGCTTTGAGATCTACAGATGAACAACATTCAATGTTTCATTTTAAGAACATGAAGGACTTACAGTGAGATCTGAAAACTGCTGCAGGGGGTTCTGACCAACCTACTAAAGCAAAACATTCCATAGACAAGGCCCTAGAACTAAGGGAGACTGCTCTGTGACTGGTCTAAAACTGTCCGAAACTCAGTAAAGTAAGCAAAGGCATAGGACAAAAAATGGTCCAACAAGTACCTTGGCACTAGATTAAAGACCTTAGAAATCAGTGATTAGACCCTGAGATGAGGAATCATGGGTCAGTGGTTAAAGCATAGAGCTAGCAGACAAAATTCTTTAGTTCTATTCCCAGCTCTGCCATTGACTCACTGTGGGAACCTGGGTAAATCCCTTAACCCAATGGTTCTCAACCGGGGTACGCATACCCCTAGAGGTATGCAGCGGTCTTCCAGGGGGTACATCAGTTGACCTAGATATTTGCATAGTTTTACAACAGGCTACGTAAAAAGCACTAGCGAAGTCAGTACAAACTAAATGACTTGTTTATGCTGCTCTATGTACTACACACTGAAATGTAAGTACAATATTTATATTCCAATGGAATTATTTTATAATTATATGGTAAAAACAAGGAAGTAAGCAACTTTCCAGAACTAGTGTGCTCTGGCACTTTTGTATTTTTATGCCTGATTTTGTAAGCAAGTAGTTTTTAAGTCAGGTGAAACTTGGGGGTATGCAAGGAAATCAGACTCCTGAAAGGGGTACAGTAGTCTGGAAGGTTGAGAGCATTTAATCTACTCACAATATAATATTTTTAGGCTGTGTATTGCCGTGCAATCTAAACAGCAGTTATTTTGGATAAGGACACTTACCAACCTCCCATGGGAGTTTGAGGCTCAGTTCCATGATGTCCATAAAATGCTTGGAGATCTTTGAATGCAAAGTTTCGAGAGTGGGTCATCTTAGGATTCTAGTTGTATTTTCCACTCAGCCCAGTTCACTAGTGTGTCTGATTTACTTTATGGACCATCTGCTGTTTGAGAGGCTGTTGTGTACGTGCTGAAATATAGATTGTGCCTCCTTTGGAGAGGTAGAAAAAGTTTGGGTTTTTTTGTGATGAAGCTATGGATATTTAGAGGGAGACATCCTTTTACGAGTTGACATCCTTTCCCTGGTTTACAAAAGGCAGCTGCAGCCCTTTCTGGCTGGTTTTCAGTTCAGTTCTGGCTGTTGGTGAGGAAGATACGGAGCCCCACACAAAGAGAGGGTTACAGTCGTTTTGTGCAGTTTCCTGGAGTAGACTGTCAATGGCACTTGAGACTGATGGCTTATTCAGCCTTGCCGCCATGGCCCTATTGGATGGGGAGCTCGTTGATCCTAGAAGCATCCAAAACCGGCCCTTGCTCAAAATCGAACCACTGGCTTGTACTTCATGGTGCTTCAGTTAAAGGGACATGGTCAACTTGGAAACCAGCCCATTAAAAGTACTTTTGGTCCTACATCTGCCTCTGATCCCTCTGCCAATTTTTACATCAAACTTCCCTCTCTTTTACAAGGTGTTTTTTCTCTCCTGTTACTGGGACCCATAGACACAACACAGGAAACTGATTGGGGGAGGTGGCGGACGGGGAGAAAGAAACAGTGAAATTGAGTAGACACCAACTACTTAAAATAAACACACTGCAAAAATATTTTCTCTAACCATTCCCTTCTAGTTGTCTCACATGAGACTTGCAAGAATATTAGGTAAAACATTTTCAAACAGTGTGACCTTTAAGTTCCAGACCATTTTTAGTTGCTTGTGCATAGTATTGTAACTGTTACCCTGTCTTGGGGTGCCATGGTACATCAATCCCTGGTGACACTCCTAAGCAAGCGCTGTTGGTATGTCTGCTCTAGCACCCGATGGGCCTTTTGTAGTAGTCCAATTACTGTAATCCTACCCGACACCCTGCCTCTATGGCCCACTCTTCTCCAACTACCATGGAACCGCCTGGTGACCCGTGTTCCTCCTGAATGGGACAAAAAGAGGTTCACGCTGTCCTCTGCTGAGCTATTGCTGATCAGCATAGTCATCACAAAATATTAACCTACCCACTGTGAAGTGGGGTTCTGAAGCTTCCCTTATAAACATTTGGAAAGGCCTTTGAAGATGAAGAAGCTACGTGAGGGCAAAGAGTTGTTCTTACTGTGGACAGCAGCCACAGCAGGAGGGTGCGCCATGGTGCAGATTTTGAGGCCACAGCACATTGAAAGATCACTGAGACGCAGCATCAAATCACCACTAAGAAGCAGTGTTGAAACCTCGTGCTGTTCAAAACAGCCTCACAGAGCCCCCGTTTGGTGTTAGCAAAGTGTCACCGCAGCATGAGGCAACAGCATCTTGACGCGGCAGAGCTATGTCGTGTGGCAGCCAGCGATGTTTTGGATGGTTTGGGCCATTGGCGTTTTGACATAGATTCATAAATTCATAGATATTTAGGTCAGAAGGGACCATTATGATCATCTAGTCTGACCTCCTGCACAATGCAGACCACAGAATATCACCCACCACTCCTGCAAAAAACCTCACACCTATATCTGTGCTATTGAAGTCCTCAAATCGTAGTTTAAAGACTTCAAGGAGCAGAGAATCCTCCAGCAAGTGACCCGTGCCCCATGCTACAGAGGAAGGCGAAAAACCTCCAGGGCCTCTTCCAATCTGCCCTGGAGGAAAATTCCTTCCCGACCCCAAATATGGCGATCAGCTAAACCCTGAGCATATGGGCAAGATTCATCAGCCAGATACTACAGAAAATTCTTTCCTGGGTAACTCGGATCCCACCCCATCTAATATCCCATCACAGGCCATTGGGCCTATTTACCATGAATATTTAATTACCAAAACCATGTTATCCCATCATACCATCTCCTTCATAAACTTATCGAGTTTAATCTTAAAGCCAGATAGATCTTTTGCCCCCACTGCTTCCCTTGGAAGGCTATTCCAAAACTTCACTCCTCTGATGGTTAGAAACCTTCGTCTAATTTCTAGTCTAAATTTCCTGGTGGCCAGTTTATATCCATGTGTTCTTGTGTCTTGTGGGTGCCCCGCAGCTGTATTTGATAAGGACATATTTTGACAGCGTGGGCGATGTTCTGGCGGAATCTGGCCGCTTTATAAATAGCATTTTGGAAAGGGCCAGATTAAGACAACATGGGCCCTAGGCAGACCACATGCCATGGCCTTGGGGATAGCAGCAACTTTCAGAGTGAAGACGAAAGGGTCAGTTCACACCTCTGAGCTGTTGTTTCAAGCTTTTCTTTGCACTCCTGAGGGCTAGAAACTTTTTCTTTTCTTTTTTTAAATGAAAGCTGAGATTCTGTTGTAATCATGTGAGCCCAGGAGCTGAGCTCTAGGCATTGGCCTATAGCACCTAATGCCAGAGAGGGATTAAGGTTTCGTGGGACCCTGTGTGGCGCTAATGCCCTAATCTGACCCTCCCTGGGGGTGGGAGAGAATGTATTGAGGCTTCTTGGTGGTGCCGGGCAGGGACATTTCAAGGCCTTGTGGTGGGGTTGGGGAGATCTTATGCGTGATTCATAATAGAGAGGATCATCACCATAGCTTATTGCTGCAAAACCGCAGCCAAGACCTGGTGTGATCACTTATCTCGAATAGTTCCTTGGGACTATAGGATGTTGACAGAGGGCACCGCACCAGGCAGTGTTCAAGTATTTGCCTAGGCTCTCCACATTCACATTTGGAGTCATTCCTCCCTTTCCACTTGGTCACGTAGTCTCCAGCCTTTGCCATCCCATGTCTCGCTCGATTTAGAGCACGCCAATGTTTTTGTTCGAGGTTTGTTCCTGGAAAGTGTTGTTCGGACGGAGCCAGGGTCTCTAAGGTCATCAGCATTTCCTGTGCCATTTGGTTACCCTGTAGCCTTCCACAGGAGGATTTTGGGGTAAGGGATTTTTGGAGGCAAAGTTTTTGCTGGAATTCAGCCTCTTGGGTGGTGCAATGTGTCCATGCAACGGGCATCTTGGATCTTGCACCTGGTTTTGTCTTTCCCCTGCCAGAAAAACAGTGTGGATAGTGTATTGGTACCGAAGGGCAGTTCCCAGAGAGAGCTGGTGATGAAGCCCAGGTAGCTCCAGGAGTTTGGGGGACCCCAGTACTTTGAGTGTTTGACATGAGCTTTTCACTGCTTGGGGATAAACAGGTTTATGACACAAAGGTCCAGGGAGAGAGGGTTTTGAGGCCCCACACGACGACAGCAGGCAGTTTAAAGGCAGTTCTAAGGCCCCCAGGTGGGCAGTGGGCAGTTTCGAGGCCCACGCGATGGCTGTTGCCGGTTTCGAGGCCCCCGGGACAGCAGTGGGCAGTTTCGAGGCCCCTGGGATGGCCGCGGGTGGTTTTGAGGCTCTGGCGATGGCAGTGGATGGTGTCGAGGCCCCCGGGGATTACAGTGCATGGTTTCGAGGCCCCCAGGATGGCAGCCGGCAGTTTTGAGGTGGTTTCGAGGCCCCTCGGCGGCATTGAGGAACGGTGTCATGTGAGGGTTACAATGTGGCGTCCCATCCCGTGAGGGGTGACAGTAGGATCCGCAAGGTCTAGTGAGAGCCTGGGAGCGAGGTAACGGCTTCACATGGCCAGGCCGAGCCTAGATTCTCCACAGGCCTACTCTGCTTAGAGACCAGGGCACACAGTCCCCATGGCAACAGCAATGGGGCAAAGGGAGAGGTAGTGGTACTGCACGAGGTGATTGGTCAGTGATGCTGTTATTCAAGCTGTTCGGTAGGCGGGCGTACCTACGCGTTCGAGGATTGGTGAGAAATGCTGTCGTTCGGCCAAGGTCGCCCATACGGTTGGTCCCCACGTTTGTCACTCAATCGAACGCGAGGGTAGGCGGGCGCAGTTGTTCTTTGGCTCATTGGACCCGCGCTCCGTCACTGAAGAGGGTTTGGGAGAGGGGGAGATGAGCTCGCCGATCTCCGATTGGGTGTCTTGGCTGCCACTCCCCAGGCTCTGAGGGCGGGTGTAACTGCTCGCCCGGTGATTTGACGATCGCCTTGTCAGTCCCTGTCCTTTCGGTGGCGGATTGGAGGGGATGCCGCGCGTGGCGGGCTCAGGCCCGCGGTGGCAGGGAAGCGGCTGCCTGTGCGGCTGAGAGTGGGCCCGGCCGGCCGGCGGTGGCTGCCTGTGGGGCCGGGAGGGGCGCGACTGAGGAGCGCGGAGAGCGGGTACCGGAGAGCGGCCGGGCCGGGGGGCGCAGAATGGGAGAGGGCAGAGTGGGGGGGAGGGGAAGGGAAGGGAAGTGGAGTGAGGGGGGAGGGGAAGCGGAGTGGGGGGGCAGGTGGAGTGAGGGGGGAGGGGAAGCGGAGTGGGGGAGGCGGGGTAAGTTTAGGGGGAGGCTGAAGGGGGAATAGGGGCAAGGGGTTGCTAGGAGTGGGGGGGCAGGAGTAGTGGGGTAGCTGGGGGTAATGGACGGTGAGGGTGAAGAGGGGCAGGAGGTGTATGTATGGGAGTGGGTGTATATATGGGGCAGTCGGGGGATAAGGGGAGACCAGGCCTGGGGGGGGGCTATAGGGAGATTCTCTCCCCCCTCCCGGTGCATGTGGGGGCGCTGACCGTCCCCCGAAATACGGGGTAAAAGGTTTGGGACGGGGGTTAAGAGTGTTATGGGGCAGTTCTAATGGGAAGCGTGAGGGGAGTGTGTTCCCCCTGGTGGGAGGGGGTTGTCTTTTCTGTGGGATCAGAACTGGGGGTCAGTGAATTAGAGAATTGTAGGAGATAAAGGGGTGTAGGAAGGCGGAGTAAAATAGCTGGAGGGGAATTTGTTAAGGGGTGGGGGTTTTTTTTGGGTGGCTGGGGACTAAAGAGATTTAAGCAATGCATGGCTTTGAGGACCATGCACCCCATGGTGCTATTTAAATAAGAGGTGGTAAACCCCGTACTATAGTCTCATGAATGAAAAAAAGGAGTACTTGTGGCACCTTAGAGACTAATAAATTTATTTGAGCATAAGCTTTCGTGAGCTACAGCTCACTTCATCGGATGCATGAATGTTACTTTAGTGTTCAGCACTGGGGGAGTTCCTGATGCTCCCACATGTGCCGTGGGCGGTGTGGGGTGTCTTTGGGAAGATTTAGTGAGGATGAAATTGTTGTCAGAGGGACTAAAAAGCTCAGAAAAGCATGGTGACCTAGATGCTGGGATTAAAGGGTTGGAAGGAAACTGTAACCTGGTGGGGAGGGGCTCCTTGTTCCTTTCAATTTCTGAGTGACTGAAATCAAAAGTTTTCCAATACAAAAGGAAATATTTTTGCTACTGGATTAATTAACTGAGATCCGACAAGCGTTTGAGTTGATAAATTAGAAAAATTGGACTGTAATTATATGTAGGCTTGGAAGAATTAGGGTTTTGTCGGTGAATGCAGTAAATATTGATTTCACCGTATACACAAATGGATGAGAAAATATTTTGATGGATAATAATCAACACTTAGACAATGCTTGAGAATTTATTAGAGTTTGATTTAAGGATATTTACTCTGTATATTTTGATATGTGATGTTGACAATTTGGATTTTAATTGTTATAAAACTTTAACTTTTTGAATTTCACGTCTCAATATCTACTATCACTAAATAATTGTCTGGTCCTCCTCATAATTTCCCACAACTGTGAAAATTTAAATTGATAAAAATTGAAAAAGTGCTAAAAGAAATAAAATTGATACTATCTGTTGAAATTGTAAAAGAAGAATTCTGTCAAACCTAATTATACGTTTACTTGTAACAGATGAGGTGGAGAATTGAAATTGTGCTTGTTTTGCCCTGATGGGTTACTTGGTTTCAGAAGGGACAGTTGAGATTTTGGGATTAGGGGTTAATTTAAACGTTCCTCCCACTCTTGCCCATGTTGGGAGTTGAGAACAGATATCTATCAACTAACAATCCTCAGGTGATGATGAGTCCACACCTAGCAACCTTTGAAATCTATTTAAAAAAAAAAAAAACAGGGACGCTGGGTGAAGGAGAAATATAGGGGTGTACCCTTTGACAGCCTCAAAATACACTGAACTGGGACAGGTGTTTGAAGGGACAGATGGTGGAGGTAAATTTTGCTACAAAATTGGGGGCTGCAGTCTCCTCAGTTGGGACTCTTGCTGTGTGGTGAATTGCCCAGGAAGGTCACATTGTGGAATAAAGGCATCATAAGCACGTTTTTTGTTTTTAAAGTTCCCTTGTGAGTGATGGGCAGGCGGAGGAGAAAGGACTGCAGAGGAAGGTAGCAAGCCCTAGTGTGTTGCAATGTTGTTCTCGGTTGCTTATTTGCCACAGAAAGCCCCTGTTGGATTATTATAATCTCTCTGAAAACTGGAGTGAAAGGGAGTCAGAGCTGAATTCCTGCTCCAGAGAGTGGAAGCTGACGCACCAGCCTAAGAATAGAGCAGGGAGTGGGAACTCAGACAATATTGATTCAAAAGATAACCTTTGTTTTATGTGTGTTTTGTGGCTATTTTGTCAGCAAACCATCCTTTCGAGAGAAATAGATTTTATTTTGTACATGGCTTGAAAACAGTGGTGAAACTGATACTTCCTAGTATAGTAACTGCATATGTAATGCATAGGGTGATATCTTGTCAGCCTCTTACCGTGTTTGTTCTCTGGTTATATTTCAGCTTCTGATGAAACGGCCAGGACTGGAGTAGTCGTTGAACCCGTCCTTGGTGGAAACCTTTGACTCTTCCATTTGAAGTTTCCTTCAGGCAGTTTCTCAAACGAGGAGGAGGGGGAGAAGCAGCAGCAGCCAGCTATCAGAGAATACACCCCGCTCTGGAAGCAGGGTGGGGAATCGGGAAGGCTAGAGGAAGTGACTGCATGTGGACTTTTGAGACAGTAAGTCATGTGGGGTTTATATGTAGCCTTGTGGACTGTTATCAAATAGATGTTGCTCTGAAGAGGAGGGGAGAGTGGAGGTTGTTTACTGGGGTATAATTTCTTTCCTCTGGAGATTTAGATCATTAATTTGGCTCATCTGAGTAACCTGATGACTTTTTTTTTTTAAATTCCTAATTGTTCAAGAGAACCTAAAACTGAAGTTTTGAATTTTCCCTTAAACTCTTAATCTTGGTGAATTATGATACTTTGAGCTCTTAGTTCTTGGCTGTGGTTGATGTTTTTGTTTTGTTTTGTTTTTAAACCTTCCACCTATGTTTGCTTTTTTTCCTCCTCCAGAAATGCTTTCTCTGAAGAAATATTTCACTGAAGGACTCATCCAATTCACCATTCTACTCAGCTTGATAGGTGTTCGTGTGGACGTGGATACCTACCTGAACTCGCAGCTTCCCCCTCTGAGGGAAATCATTCTGGGCCAGAGCTCTGCTTACACCCAGACCCAGTTTCACAACCTGCGGAACACCTTGGACGGATATGGCATCCATCCAAAAAGTGTAGACCTGGACTATTATTTCACAGCACGCAGGCTTCTCAACCAGGTGAGGGCCCTGGACAGGTTTCAGGTGCCCACCACTGAAGTAAATGCCTGGTTGGTGCACAGAGACCCTGAAGGTTCTGTGTCTAGTGCCCAGCCCAGCCCAGCCATCATCCTAGAGAACAGCAGTGGCCTGCAAGATGGGACCAATCCTGACAATGGCGTGAGGGAGAGTGGACCTGAGCAAGGATTTGGTGAAGAATTGGAAGACCTAGGAGCAGTGGCTTCTCCAGGGAATGGAGACTTGACCAAAGAGGTAGGCAGCACCTTCTTTTATGAAAGATACATGCCCAAGAAAGGGAACTGTTTGAGGATTTCCGTGGGAGAGGAGTAGTTTAGAGCTTAACTTTGAGTGTTGTGTAGCTTCCACAACTCCTGCTGAAGTCAATGGGAGCCATGTGTATTCAGCACCTCTGAATATCGGGTCCCTTAATCTGGAAGCCACGTGGCATGGAACTTAATATTGAGGTTGGGTGGTTCTGGGCACTTTCTCTTGATGTGTGCTGTGTCTTGGTCTGAAATTGGGTGGCTAGTCAGTAACTCAGTTTGAGTGCAGATTTGCATTTATAGGAATGATACAATAGCACCTTCTCTTTCCCAGTATTGGGTAACAGTTGCATCCCATGAGTCACCTGAGTGGTAGATTACTTGACTCTGGAGTTTGTCCAAATAATGTTTACAGCTTGGTTGCCAGCAGAGAGTGGGGAGGATGGTGAATTAGAAAGTAGCTTTTTTTCCATCTGAGTGTATTCTCCCAGTTGCTATGACACAGTCATGTGTTTGACCTCCCAGCAGCTGCTACTCTTTCTTTCCATTAGGTTTCTTTGGCAAGGCATGTTCAGACTTCGCTTCCCTGTGGCTGTATTGTACTGCTTTTAGTGATGGATTCCAGTGGAGAATGTTCGCTTGGATGCTACAGCCTCTCTCCTAAACTGTGCAGCTCAGACAAGCCATTATGTATGGTGGGGACTAGGCAGGGGATTTCCTACCTGTCCTGATCCCTAATCTCCTGTGATGAAGCTTAGAGGCAGCTCTTTGGAGTCAGAAGCAGGGGAATTTTGCAGGCAGCTGTTGAGGTTGTCTTGAACTTCTGTCACGTGATTTCAGTATAGCTACAGGTAGGAAACAGCATAAATGTGTCTCTGATGTGAAAGTGTTCCAGGAGAGGAAAAAGGTGAAACTTGCTTCAGATCTGATAATCTGCTGAATGGCATAATCTTGCCACTGGAATCCTGCATGGAGCATAGCTTGCTTGAATATGAGACCCTTCCCCTATCCACTGGAAAAGGTATCTGCTAGGGGAAGGATCAAAGGCTAAGAGAGCTAAGTCTGGCAGTGTTCCTTAGTGTTTAGAGCAGGGCACTCAGAGTAAGAAGTACTTTCTATTTTCATTTCTATTACTTACTTACTTTTCTGTGTGACCTTGGACAAGCCAATAATTTATGGTACCTTCCATCCGAGGATCTCAAAACACTTTACACAAGCATTCACAAATCTAGCTTCTTACCAGTCCAGTGAGAGAGGTGTATACTTACCCCCATTTTGCAAATGGGAAACTGGGGCACAGATTGAAGTGACTTGCCCAAGGTCAACACAGTCTGTGGTAGCTTGGGGAAAGGAATTCAGCTCTCCCACTCCCATCCTATGGCTTCACCACAAGATCGGCCTTCTCTGTGCCTTGGGTTTTCCCTCTTTAGAATGGGGATAATGTACCTGGAGATCTTTTGATGACAAATACTGTATAAATACAAAGTGGGGGCGGTATTTAGGAAGCGGTAGTTAGAGGAGTGAGAGGAGGCAGAGTGTATGGGTTGTAGGAAGAATCCTACTACTGATTTGTGTGGTCTGTAGGTTGGTGGTATCAGTGGTTTCCTAATTCCTACTCAGCTGTGTGTATTTTTTTTTTTGTTTGTTTTTGTTTTTAAACTAAAATTGTGCATTAAATACCATTCCAACTGTAAGCTCTCCGTAAGCAGGATGCAGTGACCCTGGTGCAAACCTGGCCAGCTCAAACTGGATTTGCTGCAAATGAGTCTCCTGGATGATCCAGATTCAAGGCTTCTGGAAAGTGTACTTGTCTGGACTACCATTATTGCTGCTTTTTTGGGAGGGGGGATTGCTAACCCTTTCTGTGTTCTACATATTCAAGTGCATGTTTTCTCCTCCCATCTTTTCCATTTTTCACTAAGAAGTCTGGCTCACACCTTGTAGAGTTTTTTTCTTTAAACCAGCACCCAGAAGATGTGCTGTGACTTCCTTTGGGACATGGCACTTCCCTGATTTTTCCCCCCCCCTCCCCCCTTCCCCCCCCCACAATTTATTTTCGGCACTGATGGCATGCAGTGCTGGAAATCCTGCCTCCCAATCCCTCCTCTCCTGGTGAACGTGCATTTCGTACCTCCCTATGTTCCCCAAGGGGTGGACAAGACTGTACTTGCGGCTGAAGTGAGGCTACAAAGCATGAAGTCTTGATTCCCAGCATTATTTATCTACATGATCATTTTTCTTTGTCTGGAACCTTGAACCTCATTCAGCTGTGTGGCTGGTAAATGTAGAGGGACTTAAAAGCTTTTCTGTCAGGTGTGTGCTGTGCGGTTCCTGGCAGACACTGTAATTGGAATTCACCTGAGACTGGCTGGAGGTTTGACTCTCCTGCTGTTATCCTGTGGGAAGCAGTCAGGAGGATAGTGTTAGGCAGACAGCTGCAGAAGTAGGGGAGATGCATTTCCCAGGTCTTCTCCTGGCACTTACAATCTGAATAGGGTGGCAACAGTTTATGGTCCAGACCAGATCTTGCTGTGGGGGAAATGCATTGTATCTTGGAGCTGCAGCTCACCCTGTGGTATGGTGCAAGACACTCTGTTCCATTGTTCTGATTAGCTTTGAGGATGGTTCTGACTTGGAATTTGACTTACTATCCTGTTCTGTAAACATACTAATGCTGGTGTATCCTGGTGAGGGTTATATTCAGGAGCATCCCAGTGCTTGCTCTTTCTTGTTGTTTTGCTATTCTAGCATCCCAAGGGCAATGTTTTGGGTTTTTTTGTCCTCCCTGTCTCTTGTCTGGGGTTTTTCCTCTTCTCCAGCACAGCATGGGGGAGGGAATTGTTGTCCTGTTGGCTGATCTTTGGAAAGACTGGCCCTGTGGATTGTGATGTCCCTATAACGTTTCCACAACAAGAGGATAAAAATACCCAGCAAGTGGAACATGTGACAAACTGCTGGTGCTGGGTATTATCCCAGTATGACAAAGCCCCTCTCCAACCAGTACTCTGGTAACAGGGAATTAGAACCTGGGGAAGATCTTCTTACACTTGGCTGTCTGCATAGAACGGACTTGTTTATGGTCAGTTCCTAAGGGACAGCAACCAGATAAAGTGACCAGCTGAGCACATACAGTTTCTGTTAACCTTAGAGATGAGGGATAATGGGAGCTCTTTGGGGGGGCGGGGGCGTGGGGGGGCGGCTGAGAGGATTTAGGTGTCTGCTTGGACTGGGAGGTGCAGTGTTAGACAGGGATAGCCCAAGGTTATATAGAACTTCCTTTTAAATATTGAAATAGTATTTACTGACTACAAAGTGTTTCTGTAGATGTCAAAGCTCTTTCAAAGAGGAAAACCTTATTAAACAGGTAACTCATGAATTACTCATCTGTAAAATGGGGATAATGACATCCATCCATTTTGTTAGTGCTTTGAGATCTATGGATGCAAAATCCAATATACGTACCGAGTATTGTCATTTTACATGGTGAAACAAGGGCGCAGAGAGGCTCAGTGAGTTGCCCATAGTCACACAGCAAGTCAGAGGTGGAGCTGGAAATATAATTAAGGTCTACTAACTCTCAGTCCTGAGTTCTAATTTGCCACAAGACTGTAAACTGCATCCACTTTAAGTGCTGGTTCTTCTGAGAGGCCTCCAAGGAGTGGTGTATTTAGAGGAGAAAGGCAGAGACTGCCGGTACTGAGGGGTAGCTCTGGGGTTACAGACTTTAGCTTGCAATCAAGATGTTATGACTTGGGTCAGATAAGGATCAGTAAGTGGATATTTCAAGATGAGCATTTTGGATGTGCAAGACTTTTCCATCAAGCTCCATGGGGAGCCAGGACAGACTGTACATAAAGCTGGGGGTGGGGCTGTGATAGCAGAAACAGAAGGGATCCAGACATGGAGCTAAAATGATTTGAAACTTGTACAGAATATCATAAAGAGATTGAAAAGGTTAGGACTTAAGTTTAGAGAGGAGACAAAGGGGTGGGGGGGGAGAGAAAATAAATAAATATAGAGAAGGTGAACTGGGCACTCTTGTTTATCCTTTCCCTCTTTGCCATAACTAAAGCTGCAGGTTTGTGTCAGCAGGGAAAAAAGTCAAGGATAGCCTGATTTTCCTGTTATCTGTGGCGTCCTGTGTGTGTGTGTGTCCATGACTCACCCCACAGGGCTGGGCCCAGCTCCCTTCTTGGGGCATTACGATCAGGAGTGTGAAGTTGCAACACAAATCAGATTTAGCTAAGATGCCCCTTTGTCATGATGGAGGGGGATAGGTCAAACCTACGCAGTGCTGTGACCTGGCATGCCAGGTTGCAATACCCAGAACATGGTGCTGGGCCCAGCCTCATGGGATGCAGGAGCAACTTAGGCCAGAGGTGAGTGCAGGGTATGCTCCATCTCAACTCCGGGAGCTGCCCTTCCCTGGGATCCGTGCGGGGCAGGCTCTGTCTCCAGCCTTTCTCCCCCCTCTGGACGAGCTGGCGCGGAAGGTTCTATTGAGCGTGGTCAGTGCCCCCTCTCTTTTTTCAGGGCATTTTTGCTCAGAGGTTACAGAGCAGTCACTGAACCTGTGACTCTTATGAAATTTACCATGACTGCTTGCTCTGTGATTTTTTTTCTTTAATTAAATGCTGTGACAAATCTGCAGCCCTACCCATAATGCAAGAACAAGGGGATAGTCAGTGAAATTGAACAGCAGCAAATTAAAAACCGATAAAACAGTTTACACAATACATAATTAACTTGTGGAACTCACTGCCCCAAGATATCAGTGAGGCCAAAACTAAGCAGGATCGAAAAAAGGATTAGACCTTTATATAGAAAATGAGAACATCCACAGTTATTAGGCCAAAAGCTATAAAGCCGTGGATCTCAATCAGGAGTACATGAACCCTTGGTGGTATGCAGAGGTCTTCCATGGGGTACATCAACACATCTATTTTTTGGCCTCATTTTTTTACAACAGGCTACATAAAAAGCACTAGCAAAGTCAGTACAAACTAAAATTTCATACACACAATGACTTGTTTATACTGTTCTATATACTATACATTGAAATGTAAGTACAATATTTATATTCCAATGGATTTATTTTATGGTAAAAATGAGTCAGTAATTTTTCACTAACAGTGCGCTGTGACACTTTTGTATTTTTATGTCTGATTTTGTAAGCAAGTAGTTTTTAAGTGAGGTGACACTAGGGGTATACAAGACAAATCAGACTCCTGAAAATGCTACAGTAGTCTGGAAAGGGTGAGAGCCACTGATATAAAGGATAAACATCTCTTGCTTCAGAGCATAAGCCAAATGCTAACTGCCAAGGGTTAGGCAGAAACGTCTCTTATGGGCAGCTTACTCCATAATTGTACAATGAGAGGACTCAAGCACCTTCCTGAAGAATCTGTTACTGGCCACAACTGGGGATATAGTGCACTGGACTAGATAGACTACTGGTCTGACTGGTATAACAGTTCCTATTTCTAACTCCCTCCCCTCCTGCTGGTGTGGGAATGATGGGTGCAGGTCCATGACTGACTCAGTAGCAAGGCTTATGCTCTCATCCGGCATGTAAATATGATGTGCAAATCCTCCCCAATCTCCCTGTGACATCACTGCACATGTGCAGATGACACAGACACCCTGTCTCTGGTTCTGACCTATTTCCCCCCCTTATGGTAGGGGAGGCCAGGTGCCTGTTTCCTAGTGGGTTCTGGTCTCGCAGGATGTGGGGCCCTGCCACAGCAAAGCTGGGTCCCCTCTCCGGTCTGGATAAACTGGGACGGGGCAGCGGGGAGACTTTGCCTGTGACAAAGGGGGGAGCCGAGCTGCTGGGAACCTCCCAGGCGAATATAAAGAATCCTGGCAAAGGTGCCATTCGGCCCAAGCTCCTGGCGGCCCAGGCCAGGCCTCCTGTGGGGTGTCTCTGCCTGGAGCACGCTGTAAGTGTCCCGGGAGAGAGATCCCTCTGACGCTTCGCTGCCCCCTCCCCCCCCCACCCCACTGCACCATCCCAGGCAGCGGTGGGTGGGGCACCCTGGCGTGGGAGCGTCTCCTCAAGGAGACACAGGCCCGAGCAGCTGAGCCCAAGGGGCGGGGGGAGGAGCCGGGCTCTCGCCGCAGCCTAGGTGACGAGTGCGGGCGGGGGGGGGGGGGGGAGGAGACTGGCTCCCTCCGCATCCTCACCAGTGACCCGGGGTATGGGATTGGCTCTGCCGCAGCCTAGGTAACAAGCGGAGGGAGGAGACTGGCTCCCTCCGCATCCTCCGCGGTGACCTGGGGGAGGGGATTGGCTCTCGCCGCAGCCTAGGTAACAGGGGGCGGGGGGGGGGGATCGAGTCTCGCTGCAGCCTGAGCGCTGAGCATGGGGTGGGGATTCCATCTCGCTGCAGCCTCGGCCATGAGCAGGGGGTGGGGATTCGGTCTCACTCCTGCCTAAGCAACAAGCGGGGCCCATTATTGGAGCTGTGGCTCAGGGAAGGAGGGGAGGAGGGGGCGGAGGGCTGGCTGGCACGCAGCACCTGTGGATCACATGCTGTTAGGGGGGCTTCCAAACAACCCGGGGTTCGGCCTGCCAAAAAAAGCTCCGTTACTGAACTCGGAGATGTCTGTGCGGCACCGTGCCCGGGTCTCACAGCTCTGCCTGCCTGGAATGCGCCCCACATAGACCATGATCTGCAGGGACAGCTCCATGAGCAGCAGCTGGGGACATGAAAAAGGTATCCCTTACCTTAACCCTTTTATTGTCCCAGCATAGTGTGCTGCTCCAGGCGAGGCAGAGACGGTGGGGAGAGACCTAGGAAGTCTGTCTCAAGGAGACAGATATATGATCAGAGCACAAGATAGCTGGGGTAGTCAGAGAAAGGGTCCTTGCTGAGTGACATTTGGGCCTGGGGGGACTGGTCTTTGGGGAGGGTGTGATAGTGAATGCCAGGGCAGAAATAGGGGTCAGGGGATGGTTTCACGGTAGCATTTGGGATACTGTGGAGTGTAGAGCCTAAATACTTTAGACATTGTATAGGGTGACATTGACCTCACAAGAGGCTGATGTCTAGGGGGCTCTGGTTGTTTCTTGGAGTCGGGGCGGGAGGCTATTGTGGATTCCTCTTGTCAGTTTCTGCAAGTCCCAAATGTGATGGCAGCTGTTGGGGAGCCTTTTTCACAAGAGCGGGGAGAATCTTTTTAAGGAAGCAGAGATGTCCTGTCTCCTTGCTTTGAGGTGGGGGGAGGGGTGCTAAGGGCTCATTGATAAATTGTGAAGTCGACTGCCATAATTTTTCAGTAAAATAAACCATCTGTGCTGTGATGTGGGATGTAGGGTGGGGAGGAATCTGTACTTCCCAGGCTTAGGTGGTAATTCTAGGGTAGGGCCTTGGCTCCTGGTCATATTAAAAGCCCCTGAGGTTTGAGCCAGCACAGGGGGGTGGGGTGTGCCCTGGGTTAGGCTTGCATTAGAGGGAGGGGCTAGCGGGTGGTGGTGGCTGTGAAGAGACACAAGTGTTTGCAGATTCATGATATTATATGGTTAGGGATGAGGCATTTGGGTTCTTGAACATGTTGATGCAAGGGAGCAGGAGGGTGGTAGCAGGCATTTCCCGTCACACTCGGGGTCATGGACTCTTTGCATGGGGACCCTGGGGCTGTACAGGGAGGGAAGATGACAGTTCTCAGAATGGGGTTAAAGTTCCGGCAGGGTGGGGGGTGCTTTCAGTTGGAAGGCTGCGCTGTCTCTCATTGTAGGTGAAGGGCTGGGCACGGCTGGCATCTTGGCTGTCTGTAGAGGAGTGGTGAGCAGGCAGCAGGCCCGCGGCAAGGATCTCAAGTTGCATCAGGTGGCTGGGAATGCAGGGTTTTTCCTCTCCAACGCACTCCACCCCTTTATGCAAATGTCGAGAATGGCACCACAGGCTGATGCAAGCTCCTCCATGGAGCAGCAACCCTGCATGACAATTGGCCCTCGCCATCCAGCCGGCATCGTGCAGCCCAGTGGAGTTAAAGCTGCAGACTCCTTTTTTTCCCTGAGATGGGAGGAGGCCCCAGTGTAGCATGGAGAGCAGGGAGGAGACCGCTAAAGTCGCTTTCCAATGGAGTTCTGTTCTTTCTCCAGCCTGGCTCCTTTGTACAGCTGCTGTTAGAGACCTAGCAGGGCAAAATGACCATGGGCTCTTGTGCAAAGGAGGCACAGCAGCTGGCCTCTGCGCAAGGCAGGGGTGAAGGACTGGTGTCTGGCGTCCCTGATGGGGATGGTGGGGGTGGGGTGGTATGTGAAAGAAATCATCGTGGAAGGTTGGAACTGTGTCCAGTACTAATGGATGGGTGGGGACAGGGCACTGTGCCCAAGAAAGGTGGTGTAGTGGGTGGGAGTGCTGGTATGGGGGATGCAATGTAGCACAGGAAGGGTGGCTCTGAAGCTGGGTGGAATGAGGACATCGTGTTGTAGGGTGGAAGGGGTGCTTGTCTGGGAAGGTTGACATGCTGCAGGAACCGGGGGGAAGGGGAGAAGAGGGTCTTCCCTCTGTGGTGGGGTGCCAAGTGCTGAAGGAAATCTTGTTTGTCTTTCAGGACATCGATTTGATTGACATCCTGTGGAGACAGGATATTGATCTCGGCGCTGGGCGAGAGATTTTTGACTACAGCCATCGCCAGAAGGAGAGCGAAGTGGACAAAGAACTGAGTGATGGGAGGGAGCACGCGGACAGCTGGAGGAGCGGAGGGAACGAGACCTTGGATAGAAACCTGCTAGTTGATGGAGAGACGGGGGAGAGTTTCCCTGCACAGGTAACAGCCCCCTGAGTAGGGCTTACCCCTCATTCCAGGGTGTATTGCTGTGTTCTGGGATTTGTGTGTCTGCCACCCAGCAGGGGAGGAGAGGGAACCATCAGCTAGCTGTTATTAGCAGTGGCACTGAGTGATTTTTAGAGGGGACACTCTTCCTCCCTTCTGGCTGATGGTAATGGCTGTTAAAGTAAGAAAGGGCATGAAGAACACCCGACCCATCTGGATGACAGGCCACGATGCTGGAGAACAGTCTCTCCCAGGCTAGAGAGAACCAAATACAGAGGTGAACTAGGGGAAATAACCAGGAAGCTGTTGGCACCTTGATTATCTGCTGCCAGGAAATAGGCAGGAGGATCCAGGGTCACTAACACAGAGCAAGACAAGGCCAGAGTCTCTTTGAGTGTTGACAAAGCTTTATTCCAGTGAGCGGTTTGGGAGTGGGAGTCATTGGCTCCTGTTCGGCTTTTGGGTTCTTTGCGGAAGTTGTGAATGAGGCACAAGGCGGGAGAGAGAGAGTAGGTACTGAGCAAAATCCTCACTAGGCTATGGGAAGTTTGAAGCTGAGTCTCTGTCTGCAGCAGGGGTCAGCGAAGCTAATGCAGAAAAGTCAGTGTGAAACTAACCCGAACACGAGTTCATTTGACCCCTGGCCCATTTAGGAGCAGTATTGACTAGCTTCAGAAAGTCATGGCAGGTTCTCCTTGACTAGCAGGATAGTGATTGCAACTTGATCAAAAGCATGGGGGACTCTGGATATTTGGGCTCTATGTAGAACATACTAAGCCATTGAGTCCCTGATGCCCGTGGTTCAGAAACTTGTGTCCTACCCTTTAGGGAGGTCCTTACCCTTCAGTAAACTGTGCTGAAATGATTCATTGTCCCAGGTGCCTGGCGTGGTGGATCAGACGGCCCTGTCGCTGGAGGAGTGCCTTAGGTTGCTGGAAGCCACCTTCCCCTTTGGGGAGAACTCTGAGGTGAGCTTGTGCATTCTTATAGAGTCATAGATACTAAGGTCAGAAGGGACCATTATGATCATCTAGTCTGACCTCCTGCACAATTCAAGCCACAGAATCTCACCCACCCACTCCTGCAATAAACCTCTCACCTATGTCTGAGCTATTGAAGTCCTCAAATCATGGTTTAAAGACTTCAGGGTGCAGAGAATCGTCCAGCAAGTGACCCATGCTACAGAGGAAGGCAAAAAACCCCCAGGGCCTCTTCCAATCTGCCCTGGAGGAAAATTCCTTCCTGACCCCAAATATGGTGATCAGCTGAACCCTGAGCATGTGGGCAAGATTCACCAGCCAGATACCAAGGAAAGAATTCTCTGTAGTAACTCAGATCCCACCCCATCTAACACCATTTCTCCATGACTCATTTCTAAGTGTGACAGATCCAGAGCCTTTTTTTGTTGGTGCTTTGGGGTTTGATGCCTTTTGCCTCCCATTTAAGACAAATATCAGAGACCACTAAACAGGCAGTAAATTGGGTTAATCTGTCTAAGGAGGCTCCAGGCACAGCTCCTGTGAAGCAGCCAGTGGGGAAGATGGTCACAATTAATTAAGGGCTTCTGACTTTGTTTCTAATTAGTCCACAGTGAACTGTAGGGGAATAACAGCAGCTAGTTCTCAGTCTGAATAAAACAAAAGCAGTTCCTTTTTGTGGAGCCTGAAAGGCATTCAGGGCTTTGCTGACCTGCCTCTCCTCGGCAGACCAGATGTGGACGAACACTGCTTTGTATTTAGTTTCCAGCTGCGGATGCCACCCACCTAAACGAAGCTGTGTCTAGTGAAAGCGAGTCCTCTGTTATCCAGAGCGGCCTCCTGTCTCCTCTTCTGACGGAGACAGAGTCCCCATTCGATCTGGAGCAGCAGTGGCAGGACCTTATGTCTATAATGGAAATGCAGGTTAGTTCTTGCTAATCGCTTTACGGTGGTTACTTGTCTGGATCCCCATTGCTCCCTTTTCTCTCTCCAGTGGGTATCCGAAGCAGGATTGATGGAGAGGGGTGGGGGGGGGGGGCATTGTGGGCATTCCTGAACTATGTGTAAGTGCAGAGCAGGATTGCTATTGGAAATGCTTGATACATATGCCCCCAGGATGTGGTATCTCATCCCCTTTGGGCCAGCTGAAGTATATGTCAACATGCTGAATGTTTAGGTGAGGGCGCTACCTGGTGTGTGCCCTTCCCATCTCAAGCTGCTTCTGTTCATTTTAGTGGTTTGATGGCTGTTCTAAGAAGCTGAGATCAAAACTGCCTCTGTCTTTGGGGTGGGGAGAGGGAACATGGAGGGAGGGGAATTTCTTATTGTTGGCAACATGAGTCTTAAATCTTCCAGATCCTCCAGACCTCATGAGCGCTGCTGGAACTAGCTCACCCCATGATCTCTGCAGGCTCCTCTCTCTTCTATTTTTAGCCTCTGGTGGTGGTTGTAGTGCATATAGAAAATGGGGGAGAAGGATAGTGCCCAAGGCTGGATCATTTGCTGAACTGCTTCTAATCTCTTTCAGGCTATGGAAGTGAACAACACAACTGCTGAAATCCTGTATAATGGCACAAATGGAGACCTGCTGACTGCTAACTACAGTCTAGCTCCAAACACTCCCATCAATCAGAATGTCAGCCTGCATCAGGCATCTCTGGGTAGCTGCACACAGGACCTCTCCTCCCTCTTCAGCTCAGAGATCGAGAGCCCCTCCATGGCTAGCAGCTCAGCCCTGCTCCAGCTGGCTCCTGACAACTCCACGGGCCTCAACACCACCTTTGGATCTACCAACTTGAGTGGCATCTTCTTCCCTCCGCAGGTGAATAGCACAGTCAATGAGACAACTGGCCCAGAACTACCAGATCCATTAGGGGGTCTTCTAGATGAAGCCATGCTTGATGAGATCAGTTTGATGGACTTGGCTATTGAAGAAGGTTTCAACCCAGTGCAAGCCTCTCAGCTGGAAGAAGAGTTTGATTCTGACTCAGGGCTTTCTTTGGACTCTAGCCATAGTCCTGCTTCTTTCAGTAGCTCAGAAGCCTCCTCTGCTTCTTCTTCCTCCTCCTCCTCCTCCTCTTCTTCCTCTTTTTCTGAGGAAGGAGCTGTAGGCTACAGCTCAGACTCTGAAAATGTGGACTTCGAAGAAACGGAAGGGGCAGTTGGATACCAACCGGAGTACAGCAAGTTCTGCCGCATGAGCTATCAAGACCCATCCGAGCTACGCTACTTGCCTTACTTGGAGCATGTTGGTCACAACCACACTTACAACATGGCACCTGAGAGCAAGGAGAAGCAATCTGACTTCCTGGATAAGCAGATGAGCCGGGACGAGCACCGAGCTAGAGCCATGAAGATCCCTTTCACCAATGACAAGATTATAAACCTGCCAGTGGAGGAGTTCAATGAACTTCTCTCCAAGTACCAGCTCAGTGAGGCACAGTTGAGCTTGATCCGGGACATCAGGCGGAGGGGCAAGAATAAGATGGCTGCCCAAAACTGCCGCAAGAGGAAACTGGACACCATCCTGAACTTAGAACGGGATGTGGGAGACTTGCAGAGGGACAAGTCCAAACTGCTCAGGGAGAAGGTGGAATTTCTCAAGTCCATTCGCCAAATGAAACAGAAGGTGCAAAACCTGTACCAGGAAGTGTTTGGGCGCCTGCGTGACGAGAATGGCCAGCCCTACTCTCCAAATCAATACTCCCTACAGTATGCCAGCGATGGCAGTGTTATCTTGATACCTCGCGCCTTGGCAGACCAGCAGGCCAGGCGGAAGGAGAGGAAACAGAAAGACAGGAGGAAGTGAGCCAGAGGGAGGAGGAGGGAGCTCACTAAAGTTAGAAACTGGAGAAGGGCTGAGCCTGGAAGTACTAGAGGAACTTTCATGCCTTCTTATCCAATATATCTTCTCAAACATGACTGCTGCCGGTCAGTGTACAGGAAGAGACTGCTGCACGTGGAGGGTGCAGGACCTGCACTTTGAATTTCTGATGGCTCCTGTCAGGGAGTGACCGGGGAGGAACAGACAGTGAACTGGGCAAGCCCAGCTCCCTCTACAACCTGGAATCTTTTGAGTATGGGGAATAAGCTGGCATCCTTGGTGGTGAGAATCTGCAGAAGATGGAGAAACTACTGTTTAGGAACTGGCTTTAAAAAAGATTTAAGCAAATGAACTTAAAGTTGTAGGAGAGACATTTTTCTGAACTTCCAAAGTTCTGTGACTTCAGGTAGTTTTTTTTTTTTTTTTTTGAACCAGTTTTGACATTGGTGTGTGATAAAACCTGACTTAATTCCAGATTAACCAATTTCCCTTCCTAGATCAGACCAGTGCACGCATGGAAACACAAAGTGGTGTGTTTTTCATTAACTCTTTCCAGTCTGAGGAACCTTAGATGGGGCTAGGAGAAGTGGGAGAGCTCTTATCTTACCATCTCTAGAGCTGTTAATCCTCATGTGCGTTACACCTTTGGGGTCGGTGGATCTGGAAAGGGTTAATAGAACCAATGTGATGACGTATCCCCCACAAAACTCGGAGCATGTCACTGCCAATGAGCCAGCACCATGGTGTTAGATGATGGCAAGCAGTAGCCTGCATGCAAACACTGTCTTCTCCCACTGACTGGCTGAGGAACCAGGGTGGAAAGGGGTGGGTGGACTTGGGTCTAAAGCATGTCTGCCACCAGTTCCTTTCTAGCTGCAGAAGCTTGGGGAACTGGCTGCCGGATGGCCTGAAAGGAGACGTATGTGGGGTTGGGGTGTAGCAATTCTGGTTGGTATAGAGCACAATAGGGGGAGCGGAGGGTTCCTACCCCATGAAGTGGGCTTGTCACTTATTAGAAATAGACATCTGTTAGGATTCCTGTTTCTCCACCATGCTTTGATTTTTAGGGCTTCAGCCCTGTTTTCCCAATAAGCTCTAGAGCGCTTGTGTTGAGTAAAAGAGGGAAGCCCCAATGTTCAAAGCTGCTCAGTGTTCTCTTTGCCATAAAGACTCAGTGTACCCGTGTGTGATCACATTATAGGAGTCTCTTCTGTCCCTAGGTGTTGGTCTGACTTCCTTTGTTTTAAGAAGGGGGGTGGGGGTAGTGCCTTGATCGCTGCTGGTCTTGGTCTGTAAGACTGAGACAATCCTAGAAGCTGTATTTACAATATAGCACAGCTGGGCGTGTACTGACTTTACCAGCAACTGAAAAGCAAAATGGCTTTCCTAGCCAGTCCTGTGCATGTCATATGGTGTGAGGGCATAGCACTGAATGGAGAGTGTGCATCCTGTGGAGGACTTGGGGAGGGAGGCAGTATCTGCAGTGAAAGTAACCTTGCAATGAAAAGTGAGAGCAAAGGTCTGCTGTGGACAGCCTGGAGAAGTCTAATTTCATATTCTAGTACTGCAAAAGAAGACATCTGTCTAAAATGTGTATTCCAGGCTATTTTAAAAGCAGCTGCATCTTGTCAGAGTGCATCATGATGAGAACTCTAGGGCACTTGGTTAGTATATTCACTGTGCCATGATCTCATGCTGAACAGCAGGAGATGGACTTGCTAGGACCAAACAGGTCTCTTCCATCTTTAACTTCTGTGATTCAATGGCTTTACTTTCTTATATGCATGAGATGAAGCACAAGTAGTGGAGATGTGGCTGGGTGCAGGGAGGTTGGAATGGAGCCCTGAGTGTATGTTTTAAATTATTTTCCTCTTAGAACCTTTATTTTAATGATCTGTGACCTGTCAGGGAGAGAGGAGAGATTGTGAGCGCACAGGACAAAAATAAAATGGCTTATTCGCTGTATGTGCATTTGTTTCATGGAGTCTTTTTTTAAATTATTATTACTGAGCAGAAGGGAAGCTAAAATATTAATGAGCCTACCTGGCAGTTGCTTGTATAAAATAACTGCCCTGTCTGCACCGATTGCTCCCTCTCCTGGATTAGAGACATTCTGGAGGTAAACTGGGTTCGCCTCTTGAGCACTAACTGGGCCCAACCATTGCATGTGTCTGGTACTGGCTTAATTCTTATTCCTACTTTAAAAAAAAAATGGAAAGCCTTAAAAGGGCGTCTTTACGGTCTCAAGTCAAGAGGCTCTCCTTTCTCCTTCTGGCTCCAGCCCTCTTGTTTAAAGATCTCTGAGTTTGTGCTTCCCTCTTAAGATAAAATAGCCTCTGTTTCAAGGGTGCTGCATATCCAATTTAAGTACACTGCTGTACCCTCCAGCAGGGAGATGCTCCTGGTTTAAGGCTTTCTCCAGAGTTCCTGACGGGAGTGAATTGGATTCTTACATCCATGGAGTAGAGCTACTTCTGAGCAACTGACTTTGTGTTAGTGGGTTAAAAGGTTTCACACTTGATCAACTAATTGGTATCAATAAGCCCTTAACCTTCCCCTGGAGTCTGAGTGGTGGTTGCAGAGGGGTGGGTCTTTTCAGGGATAGACTAAGAAAAACCAGCATGAAAAGAGAGGGGGTTGAAGCAGGGATGCTCCATGGAAAACAGCAGCTACTTTCATATCTCCATACCCTCCCCATTGAAAAGCAGCTGCTAAGACAAGCTTCCCTTCCCACTGCACCTGCCAGATGCCAAAATCTTACCTCCTTCCCGTCCCAGGATTGAGAGCGCATATATTGTGAATGGAACCACAATATTCCCCCCGCCCCATTCAGCAGTAGTAAGGCAATTTAGAATGTGACTTCAGTTTGCATGGGTGCCTTGAGTTGCATGTGATGGCAATGCTTGGTCTTCCTCCTGCTGCAGTAATTCTCTGGAAAGCTTCTTGATACAAGAGCCAGCTGCACAGAAGGGGAATAGGAGAGACGTTCTTGCCAGGTGTGTGTCAAAAACAAAGTCCTGATGGAAGCTTAAACAAGAAGCGGTGGGTACGTGAGTATTATGTTACAGAGAGTGGGCAGCCTGGACTGAAGCTTGCAGGCAACAAAGCAGCCTGCCAAAGGGAAGGTCCTCATGATGCTAACACTGCATCCTGGGGTGGACCATTTTAACAAACTGTTCTGTTTCTCCATCTGACCTGTAAACCTCTGGTTAAACCACAGAGGGAAAAGTACAGGCCTAGGATTGAGTAGCTGTGGTAGTCACCAGTAGAACCCAGGAGTCCTGCTTCCTGTTAGGCAGCCTAAAATACAGCTAGGAACATCCATGAATACTTAAAATATCACATGTTAGTCAAGGCAGCGTGGTTGTTATACTCACAAGAACCCTTCAGTCCTCAGCAGACACAGCAGCTAGTGGATACAGACTAACACGGCTGCTGCTCTGAAACCAGCAGCTAGTGAGTGATGGTTATGACACAATCTACCTGATGCCTTGCAAATAACACTCTCTCACTCCCTTGAGGGACTAACCTGAGCCAGGAGCTGGGAAAGGGAATAAGAAGAAAAATGAAAGTAGCCCGAGAGAAAGGGACGGCAGTTTATCCTGAGATACAGCCTCATTCCCTTGTCTGCAGGGGATAAATATTTCAACATCACCTCCCTCCCATTGTCAAGTGACAAGTTACTAAGGAGTCTCTCCCAAAGTCAAGGGGAGTTAGGTAAGGAGCTAGTGAGTAGAATTTTCCAAAGCACCTAACTTCCCCTTCCCCCTTTTGGTTTATTTGTGGTGTTAACTTTTGGCACGGGGCCACAGGGTGGTTGCCAGGCAGAGGCTTGAGACAAATCCATGCTCAGTCATTTGCAGGCAGTGTGCCGCTTTGCACATTTGCTGCCTTTCCAGACCTTTCTTGAGGCAGAACTAATGATTAATAACCTGAGCAGTGAGGGTGTTCTCCAGGTGCCAAACCCACCCAGGGGGTTACACCCTCCACTCACCTTGCCCAGTTCTCTTGAGGCAGATGCTGGGGGAGTTGGATCTGCCTCAGCCAGCATCTGTCCGGGCCAGATCCTGTTGTTACTCTGGGGGAGGGATAGCTCAGTGGTTTGAGCATTGGCCTGCTAAACCCAAGGTTGTGAGTTCAGTCCTTGAGGGGGTCATTTAGGGATCTGGGGCAAAAATTGGGGACTGGTCCTGCTTTGAGCAGGGGGTTGGACTAGATGACCTCCTGAGGTCCCTTCCAACCCTGATAGTCTATGATATTAATGGAGCTATTATTCCATCTTGTCATCTGAAAATCTGGCCTCTTTGATAGATCCTGCCCCAAAGAACTTCCATGATAAACAGCGAGAGAAAGGAAGTAATTGTTCCTGCTTTAGAGGATGAAGTGACTTGGCCAAGGTCTAGGGAAGCTGTAGCAGACCTGGAAATTGAACCCAACTTCCTGAGGCCCAGCTCAGTACCTTAATCTGCAGCCCATCATTCAAAGATCTGAGCTGAGGGTCAGAGCCCCTTTACTCCTCTCTGAGCCTCAGCCCATTCTGCTGTATTTCCCCTAAAGATGAGCTGCTCCTGTGCCAGAAGCTTTGCAAGTAGGAGGAGGTGCTCTGAGGCAATGGCGTCTCCTCCCAAGCTTAGGGGTCTGTTATTCTTACAAGTATCAGGGGGTAGCCGTGTTAGTCTGTATCCACAAAAACAACAAGGAGTCCGGTGGCACCTTAGATTTATTTGAGCATAAGCTTTTGTGAGTAAAAACCCCACTTCTTACAGAGAGAGGAGAAGCTTGGGCCTGCTAAAAGCCCCTTACTGCTCCCCCACTCACTGTACTTCTACTTACCTCCTCCAGCAATACCTCTCTCTCTAGTCCCAGGATCCTACAGCGCTTTACAGACAGATCTGTGACAAGAGCTACCCCTGTTTTACAGATGAGGAAACAGGGCTGCCAAAGCTGGAATCAGACTCAAGCATCCTGCACATTAGACACAGGTTAATGTTTTCACAAGTACTTTGGAGCCCAGCCTCCCTTGAAAGCTCATGCTCATCCTGTTTCTAAACCCCCCAAATTACTTATGAAAATAAAGTGCATTTTAAAAATGACCATAATATAGCAATTTCCCCCTGGTTATGAGAGAATAAATAGCTGTTCATTAAAGGGACTGTAACCTATAGGCCAAAACTCTACATTTCAAAATTCAAACCAGTACTAGAAATGCTTTCACTAAACTTAAATCCCCCTGAAAATAGTATGAGTGGATGGGTTTAATTAACATTCCGCTAAGGAAATTTGTGCTATAAACAAAAGTGAAATGGATAGCTGTTTTTCTCAGCAAAGCACACATCACTAGGAACACAAACTAGTTTTTTAAAGATGTGATTAAGTTCAGGTATTAAAGTCTGGGTGTAAGGAAAATCAGCTTCAATCTCTAGTAGTGACTACAACCCCCAGGAAGGGCCCTGAAATGTTTCCTGTAGCTCCTATTATGGATTTATACCTATGGGCCAAAGTGGTTCCTGCCCTAATATTTTTTAGCCAGTTCTCTGTAGAATTTATCGATACTTAGGGCAGAATAGGGCCTTTAAAGCAAATGAATGTGTGAGATGATCTGCAAATGTTCTTTTTACTTAGTGCATCCCTTGAAATAGCCCTTCTTTCCATTTAGGAAAGTGGGGATTTTATATACTATAAATAGAAGTGTTTTCCTGAGAAGACATGGGTTTCTTTGCAGGATTTAAACCTCCCTTTACAGGACTAGAAACAGTCTTGCTGCTAGTATGTGACCCTGAGCAGTCCAGCTTCACTCCAAGCTGAATTGCAAAAGGGAATGCAGCCCTGGAGATAAGGCAGCTAATTTTAAATTGTTTTAAACACCTCAGGATATTTGTTTTAAAGAGGATTTTTAGTTTTGGCAGTTTTGCGTTGCAAATTTTACTCTCCCCTGGGGCTAATACTTCTTGGGGTTTATGCAAAATGGACACCACTCATGTGATATCTAGTCAATTCAAAGTATTTTTAGAGGTTGCACATGGTGCTGAGACACCCTGAGAATGTTAATTGTTTTACAAGGTTTTTCCAGACTTTCTTCCTGTTGGTGTGAGCAGTAAGCCCAGGAAACTGATTCCCACCTTGCTCCTGCAAATGCTTACATGAGGAAAGTTGATCAGGTGTGTGAGTTGGCCCCCTTGACTACACAGGGGAGGGAAACCATGAAACTGACCACATACAGAGTGCTGTTGAGCAAAGATAACTGCAGTATCCTAGTGCTCAGGGCACCTCTTACTCCAATGATGTTTCTTGGATTTAATTTTACAACAGCCAACATTTGCATTGTGATGGGACCTTTCAGCAAAGGATCTCAAAGCTCAAACAGTTAATAAAGGAATATTTTCTCCCATTTTTTGTGTTAATGAATCAATTTGGCCCTTAACTTTCTTGAGGCCACAGAGCAAGGGGGGAGAACCTGAGTCTTGCTTTAACCACTGATCATGCTGATTTCCAGCAGAATTTAGCAGGGAAGGAATCTGTTCCAACAGGGTCTTTTCCACCTTTGTGTCTGATCCTGCGATTGAAATTCGTGCTTGTGTGAGTTGGAGTCAGAGTTTCTCAGCCTGCCCACCTGGCAGGCCAGACACAAGTGGAAAAAACAAAACAAAACCAAAACTCTGTTGCCTCAAAACCCATGCAGTTGCAAAGCAGCAAGTCTGAGAGGAAAATTAGCCTGACTGAGCCGTTTACTTCTGGGCTTCCTGCCCAAAGCTGTTGCGACTCGCTTTGGGCAGCCAGGCTCTGGCCTCTAAATACAAACCAGAGGTAGAGGGGAAGGGGCTTAAACACCTACCTACGTTGCTGCTTTCACCTCATTCCTGTGTGGCATGCCATGGTTCAAGCCGCCTCCCTACTGCTCAGACCTTTGTTTTCAAAAGCAGGAAGTATTTCTCCACTGACAATTCAGTTTCTATGAGAACATCACTTCTAAGGAGCATCAGGCTGTTCTGTTGTTATTCACCACTGGGGTCAGTCAGTTCAACATTAACAGTCTCATTAAGCACCTGACAAGAGAGGGCAGCCCCTTGCTTTTCCCAGACATGCAGGCTCTGGTGAAAGGACTGCGGCTGGAGCCTGCCAAGGAAATAGCTACTGTTCCCCTGTCAGGGTCCATCAAAGCCCCACTCCTAATGAGACTTCTAGGCAGGGAGCACACCAGCCTGTTGCCAGGAGCAGAGGGGCACCACTCAACACAGCCCAGGGAAGAGTCCTGCTCCGTGCCTCTATGAGGCTTTACAATGGTGGAGGATTAGCTTCACACAGGGAGAAACTAAGGCAGCAGGAGGTGTGGCAGTGCTGGGAATAGAACCTAGCTCACCAACCCCTAGTCCCGGCCCTGTTCCAGCCACTCGATGCAGCTCCCCCCATGTGTGCAGCATTAACACTGTTAGGAGGAAAGCCAGACGCTACCTGTTAAGCTGCAGTTCCATCCCTGGGGTCTTGACTACACTAAAACCTCTGCAGCTACCTGCTGCGATTTATATCACCAGAACCTCCTATGGGATCCAAGCCTTAGGATGCTCAATTAGCTGGACACTGATACAGGTTTAACATCCTCAGCTGCCCCAGCAGAGGCCCTAACGTCATTTACTGTTGGGTCCAGAGTGCACTTTTACAAAGAAGCTGCATTCCGATTGGCTGCACCAGTTTGGTGTCACTAAGCACCAGCACTCTGATTGGCTGACCCTGATTTCACTGGCCCTGAACAGATGAGAATCTCACTAGTTCCTCCTGCCCTAACTGCAGAACTCCAAACCCGAGTGACCCATCCCGCTGACCCAGGGCTGCAGCTGTCTGAATTACTCAGGTTTCAGAATATGCAACAGCACGTTTCCTATTAGGCCAGGATGCCTTAGTTGGCTGAAACAAACCAGCCACAGTACATTTCGTGACGCAGTACCCTTGGTTTGTGTGTTCGTTCTTGCCAGCTTGCAGCATTCTGTCACTCCGGAAAGGCTGGCTCAGGAGTTAGTGAGGTTTGAAGGTCTGACCTCCTGTTTTGATGTTCCTGGGACCCAAGGCCCTGGAACCATTAAGAGAGCTTTATAAAAACCACTGCTGCAGGCAAGACAGCTGACCACACTCTGCACTCGTTGCACAGAATCCTAAAGTACTTTAAACATGAAGGAAGCCTCAGAACACCCATTCCACGGTTGTGCTGCACTTTCCCCTCCGACTGCTTGGCTAAGGGGGAAGAGCATGTGGAAGCGTGGCATTATAGACACACAAACTTCAAGCCGGGGTAAGTGCCACTGGTGCAAATTGCATCCAGACCCCGTAGTCTCTGGCCAGTGATGATCAGAACCAGGGCTACTCGAACCCTAGGAAATTTGACTCAGGAACTTGCACTAGACACTAACCTCCAAGACTCTTGCTCTCTTCAGATGGGAAGTCAAAATAAATAGGCTACTGTCTGCTCTGAAATTCCTGCCTCTGTAGCCACCTAATTCACAAATGCACGGGCCTATCACCCCTGCTGTGTCAGTGATCCAGTCCTGTTGAGAGCGGACATCTGCAGCAACATGTTCACTCCTCTCCATTAACTGCTCTACGCCTTGCGATCGACTCACACAACAACAGCTGCAGAAGGGAGCAAGTTAAAGAGAGAAAAAGTAAAAATCGGGATTATAAATCTAAAATTTTATTGAGACAAAAAAACGGACAGAGCTTGGTATGAAGTTAAAATCCAAACACTTACTTTACATTTAAACAATGTTTTCACAGAAACCTAAACACATGCTTTTAAAAAAAGGTTTGTACAATGCAGTTCTAGATACATATCACCCTACAAGGAGGTGCCAGGAGCCTGTAGGAGCTCATGACTCCAGACATTAAATATTTCAGTATTTTTAATAAATCCGTTTGATTAAAAAAATTTCAGCAGAGCAACAGAGCTGGCTCCAGTGCTGAAGTTTGGGCTTGAAAAACAAATCACTTGTTAGGGGAGGATTTTGAAATGATTTCACCTCCCTCTCACATTACACTAATAGGATTAAAAACAGGGAGGAACATGTTATCACATACATACATACATACATACAGAGAATAAAGGGGTTCCCAATGCTGCCAGCTGGACAGAATCCAATTGGGGTTGAAACAAAATCAAATAGAAATCAGAACTTTCTATTTCCCTAATTTCACAAAATAGCACCTTAACGCAAAGGGGGTAGAAGGCTTTTAAGGGGTTATCAATTCCCTCCCCATTCCCCACCCTCTCACTTACAATGCACAAGTCAGTTCTGTTTGGAGACACTACTAATTACAGGCTTGCATCTTTGCCGGTGCCTCCCCCCCTCCCCCCCTTCGCTCCCAGTAACATTGCTCTAGGGATTGAGGATTTGGACATTCACAGCTTCAGTCTCATACCATTGTCCCTCCCCCTAGTCCTATTACCAATACTTGGGGTTTTAAGTTAAAGATGTTTATAAAAAGAGGATTCTGGTCATGGATCTGGAACACTGTCAACCGTTTCCCCCCCACCCCATTAAAAAGTCCCACCCCCACCCCACCTCAAACTGATACACCAGTAATAGCAAAAAGAAAAAAACCTACACACATGCTACGTTGTAAAAATGCAGAGTTAACACTATTGGGAAGAAGGCTGTGGGTTGCTGAGATGGTCTTTGAAGAACAAGCAGTATTCATCTGCTCTCCCTTTCCCCAGCCTACCCAGCACCAGCGATAGTTCTTCATGGAAGGGGCTTTCACTTCCTCTCCAGAAAGCTGCAGAACAGACAGCCTTGAAACACGTCTCCCCCTCCCCCTCATGTCAGGCTGGTTTGAAGCTGGACACTGGCATGGGGCTGCACAGAACACTCGGGCAGCTGCAGGGCACAGACACCATACTGCCTCTTCAAAGGGCATCTTCTCAAGCCACCTCTCCGCTAAGTAGAGCTGCATTCTCTCACTGTCGCTCCAACCCACAGTCTGATCTTGATACAAAGGTTGGCCAGAGCAGGTGTGGGTTAGTTCTTGTCCTCTTTCTTGTCATCGTCTTCCGAGGGGTAAGAGTGCCATGTCAGTCTCTCCTCATAGAACGAGATGACCACCTGGGGGCACTTGATGTTAGCTTCCTTTGCAGGGACCAGGTCAGCCTCATCAGAGTTCTTCCTACAGGGGGTTGGAAACAGGTGTCACTGGAGTAACCCAAGAGGCAGCAGGTAAGGAAGGCCTCGGCCAGATGGGTTTTCCACGCAATGCTCCAAATGGCTGAGATGCAGGAAGCCCACCAAACAAGTTCAGGTGTAAGCTTGGGCTCAGCTGTTGGTTTGTAAGGGACCGTGGGGAGCAGGGGTCAAAGCTGCAGCCCCGCCCCCCCATCTCATCTGCAGTACGCAACACCAAGCAAGACAAGTAGCTCCCACCTCTGGCCACAGCTGGGGCTGAACAGACCTAGATTCCCCCTGCCCCAGTGGCCCAACCCTGTTTGGCACAGCTGACAGGGGAAGCAGTGTCTGATGTGGCTCTATTCCAGACACAGAACTGGAGGCCAGCACCATCAAGCCATACCCTCCTCTCCCCAAGCTTGTGCCTGTGGCAGAGATCTTAAGAATCCCAGAATCCCAAGGGTCCTACCTGTTGACAGCAAATCCACGTTAGCCTCAGCGCCGAGGGTCAAGTCAGGCGGCAGCGCCACCACGAGATTTCTCAGGCCAGCGAGCAGAGACTCCCCAGGTGCAGCTCCTTGCCTCTCTGGCACAGAGTAAGTGAAGAAAGTGACTGACACAGACACACTCACCATTTCATCAGGAACATGAGCTCCCCGCTGGAATCTGTGGCGCCGATAATCCGCTCAGGTTCAAACCCCCGGGCAAAGCCTCGTGGTTTCTCTGACTGAAAGACAAAGAGGGAAGATTCTACTTGCTGTCCGGAGGGGCAGGGGGGAGGGCGTGAGACTGAGACTAGGTGCGCCTCAGGCCTGTGCCTGCAGAAAACTGAATGGGCTATGAAAGCTGAACTCTCCTAGCACCACGAGGGGATCCTGCCAGGTCGGGTCTGAGGTGCAGCCGTGGTGCTTACCTCCTTGCGGCCCATGATGTAGAACAAAGGACCTGATCTCCCGGACTGGGGTCCTACGAAGTTCTGAGACCTTGCTTGCCAGCTTCCTCCTGGCACCAGCCAGGATGTTCATTCATCAGCCCAGGAGGAGGAAGCCAGACTGGGGGCGTTTTCTGGGACAGCGGGGCCCTTTTCTGGTCCCTTGTCCATATCTGGCAGAGTCCACCAACTCTTTGGGGGCAGGGGAAACTGTCCAGGGTTCTCTGTTCTGTGCTCCCCCTCGTTCCCTTGTTTTGACCTAATAACCTGCACCACTGTCCCCGTTGTGCATTTTTTTATCCCCTGTAGTCAGTGATGACCTGAGGTCAGTGGGGGGCGGTGGACTCTGCCCACCATTCCAGGAGGACACCTCAGCTTAGCCCTAAACACTGCCCCAGATTTATCAGCTGGCCGCTGGCTCAGAAGGGGAGGCTTGATCTCTAACCGCCGTCACGCCAAGAGAGACAGGGAGATGAGAAAGGATGTTTTTGCTTGCCTAAGGATTTTAAAGCACCTCACAGACACAATTAGCCTCTCTGTGGGGTTGGTGACTATTATCATCTCCAATTTACAGCAGGGAAGTGGCGGGGTGGGTCACAGGCTGTCAGCAGCAGGGCTGCAAATAGAACCCGAGGGGCCTGGCTCCCTGTCCTCGGCTCTAACTACTACACCCTAGTGATGAATCCAAGAACAAGTCTTCATGGATAGGGGATGGGAAGGTTCTCCTCTCGTAGTCCTGCCTCACCTCTTCCTTTTTCTTCTTTGGTTTGCTCTCCTCCCCTCTGTCCTCTGTGTCAGATTCAGCTTTGCGTTTGCTCCCCTCCGATTTCTCACTCTCATGTGCGGTTTTCTGGGACTGGAGAAACTCTGCAATGAGGTCGGGACAGTCGAGATTCTCCTCCGGCTCCCATGTGTTATCCTCGCTGAAATCAAAGGGGACAGCTTGTTCTCACTTCTACAGCCTGTGGCTCAGGCCAGTGAAGGGACGCCCTGGACACAGGGCCACGGAGATGCTACCAGAGCCTTAGCTGTCTACACCCTGTCTACAGCCTTAGCTGTGTTCTGGGTACCCTGATTTGGAAGGGAGGAGGCTGAGTTGTAGAAGCTGAAGCCTCTCACAGACTTGCCCTGATGGGTAGGTGTGACCCATTTCTATACCAGCCCACATGCACTTCACTCACAAGTTCAGACTTGGCTTTGTAGGGACAGGAAGGGGAATCTTTAAGGCAATGTCTCCCCCACTCCTCCCACGTACACTGAACTGGATTGACCATCCAGATCAGAGAGGAAGGAGGGGCTGGGGACTGCCATGGCCTGTGAACAGCCCATCCCAAAGGCTCCTCATGGAGAAAGGAAGTGGGACACTCTTGCTCCCCCAGTCGGACTGGCACTCTCTCACCGTAGTTGAATGTCTTAATCATCACCATCCCCCTACAAAGCAGGGCAGGGCAATTATCCCCATTTTATACATGGGGAACTGACGCAAAAAGAGGCTACGTGACTTGCCCAAGGTCACACAGGGAGTCTGTACTGGAGCAGGGAAATGAACCCGGGTCTTCCAAGCCCCAGACTGACACCCTAACCGCTGTCAGCACAAGGAGGGATCACAGACTGGGATGCAACCTCTCCACTTACTCTGAGAAGCCTTTCCACTTCAGCAGATACTCCACTTTGCCTTTCACCACTCGCCGGTCTAGGACTTTCTCCACCACATATTCCTCCTCTTCTTCCTCTAAGACCTCCTCCACTTTCTTCTTGTTCTGCTTTTTTCCCATTGTGCTGGCCAGTTTTTCAGCTTAAGGGCGACGCTGCTAAAGTGGGGAGACACACACACAAGTCAGGGCGGGGAAAGCTGCAATACAAGGAGGCAGAGCCCAGGACACTAATGCTGCCTTCTAAAAAAGAAAAAGAAACATATGTACAAAGCCTCGGAGAGTTGGAGCAAGATTATTCTGCTGGCCAATCTGGCTCATCTAAGATCAGATGCTTCCCATTGGATAATGCTATTAAACAGATACATGTTGATCCAGCCTCCTCTCCACGCCGAACAGTCCATATCCTCCTCCTCCCCCTAGCCCTCGGTTTCCATCTCTTACCCTATCAAATTCAAGCTTCCCATCACCTTCAAGGCCCTATGGGATCTCTGCGACACATGCCTGCCCCCGCCCAATTCCCTGACCTCATGGTACCTGCCACCATACCAGCCTGTGTGTGGAGCAGTGTCCCAGTCCCCATCTGCATAGCGCTCTGAGTTTTCCGCCTTACAAAGTGCCCACACTCGGGATATCCCTGCTCCATTCTCACTACTGACTCCCAAAACCTGCCTTTTTGTGAAATGGCCTCCTACATCTTGCTTCATTTTATTCTCCTATCTAGGAATTTATATTCCCTACCCCCACTTTGACATTACTAGATTTATCTTCAAAACCTACCCGTGAGGCAGGGAAATATCCCCATTTTATTAATGGGAAACCAAGGCACAGGGACTAAGCGATTTGCCCAAGGTCACACAGGGAGTCTGTGGCAGAGCCAGAAACAGAACCCAGGTCATCTGACTCCAGTGCCTGGCATTGGCCACTGTGGGAAGACAGGACACTGGGCTAGATGGACCTTTGGTCTGACCCAGTCTGGCCGTTCTTTATGTTTGCCTTATTCATATGACCAGCCTTCCTCCCTTCATCTACCTAATTCAACTCCCTTTTTGCAAAGCTCTGTGCTGCATAAAGCATTTCCAAACAATGTAGCAGTAGGAGAACAGCACATGGCAGATAACAGAATTGCTTCTTCTCCAAGGTAACCTCAAGCCACATTCCCTGATAATCAACTACCCCCTTTCATTTATTATACACAACAGGGAGGGGACTAGCTCATGCACACCCTGGGATATAGCTCCCCTACCCAAGATATGGGTGTCACCCATCTGCACCGGTAGTTTCAGTAAGAGCTTCTCCGTTTAAATCCAGTGACTATTAGGAAGTAGTGGAGAGGGCATGCGAGGGAGAGATACTGGTTCACTGTGTGGCCTCCAGCTAGTTCCTTTGATGCAGTTTCCTCATCAGTAAAGGGAATGTAATAATGAGCAGATACTCTGGCTTCTGTTTCCTCTGCACACCAGGAAAGTCTGCAGCGAGCAAGGCACACCCATGCCAAGCGTCAGTCTGACCCTGCTAGTGAGCCAAACTAATTGCTCTCCTAACTGACACGATACACAGGGAGCATAAGAGTACCTCCAGCTCACACTAGGTCTCAGTGCTGCAACTCACACAGTAGGGACCTCTCCCCACCATTCCCAGGAATCAAGACTCCCCCAACATAGATCTGGACTCCGAGAGTGGAAAGGCCCCCTGATAACCCAGCCTCTATTCTCCCTGCAATTCAGGCACTTCTGGTATGAGCAATCAGTGGAATTCTGAGCCACCAAGGATACTTGGTCCCAGTTATTAGCTGCACTCACATTCTAGCATTACACAAGGGCAGCATGGTCCAGCTGACACGGTGGATGCCCCCAGTATTAATTGCGGAGTAGGTAGGTCTTGGGGATCTGCATTGTTGGGAGAGGAGGTCAGAAAGCTAAAGCAAGTAAGTCTTTGGTCACTAATACTGTGTGAGGGAGATAGGCATTATTATTCCCACATCACAGACAGGGAAAAGAGGTACAAAGAGGTGAAGTTACCTGCCCTGCATGTCACAGCAATCTTGTTGCAGAGCTGGGAGAATGCAGATCTCTTGACTCCCAGTCCTGTATCTTAACCACTAGATCATGCTTCCAGTGGGAATTGTTCTTTTCTAATCAACCAGAACAGTGTGTGTAGCTGGCAAGAGTTTTTGCAGCCTAAATGCCAGGGAACAATTTCTGAACAGTCCTGATGAAAGGAATCTTGCCAAGCAAATGACTACAGAGCAGGTCAGACATGTCACCTGTCAAGAGACAATTTTTTCCAGCTGAAGCCATTTTGAGTTGCATGTGAGAAACTTCAGCTGGCAAAAATTTTGCGAGTTTGGGTTAGCTTGAAAAGCAGAAAATTAAAAGAGAATCTTGTATCCTGTGGGTCATCCCTCTGCACTGAGGGAGATGGTTCAACAGCTAAATAATGGTTTTTGAACCCCAACATTCGAGAGAGATGGGTACAATTCCACACTGTTCAAGGCTGCACAGCTGTCATGCAATTGACAAGAGACACAAGGTGGGTGGGGTAATATCTTTTATTGGACCAAAAGAGACAAGCTTTCGAGCCACACAGAGATCTTCTTCAATTGACAAGACTCTTTGAAGTGGGAGGCACAGGCATGGGCCAAACAAATCTCATTATGGGCACTGTAATTCAGACTCACCAAAAGTCATCTCTCCTAGAGAAGGCACCCTGCCGGGGCTCCCTATTGTATCGCTTCTAGATGCTTTAAGTGCAGTGAGGGGCTTGGAAAGGCAGGGCCTCTGAGGGCTTCTCCCTTTGGCAGATGCTGTAACTCACGTTTATCTGTGTCTTGGACCCTGTGACTGCATCTCTCAAACTGATCTCAGCATGTAAGTTCCACCAGCTGCTCAATTCTGGACCATTCACTTGTCACTCAGTGCTCCATGCCTGCACCGCAGGCCTTCTGCTGGAGCTGGGTTTTGCTGGAAGACAGACTTTAAAACCAAGTGACCTGCACACAACAGGCAACCCTCCCTTTGTGCCCTGCTCTGGACAGAGGCATCAGGAAACCCCTTCCACACAGTCTGGGCTTCAGACATCCTCAGAGGTCAGTCATTTCCTGACAGGGGAGATTCCCAGATACCTGCCCCTAGGTGGCAATCTGCCTTAATGCGGAAAGCCCTGTGCCATTTATGAGCAGGGCGTTCACAGGATTAGCAACAGAATCCAGACCAGGTGAAGCCATTACTCTGATTGCTGTTCAGTGACCTTGGAGCCAGTCAGGGGGTCTCAATGTAGTTTCAAGTGACTAAGTGTCCCATATCACAAGTAGAGCTGGGCAAACAACTGAGTTTTTGGTTCGCTGGCACTTCCGAAAATACTTAGTAAACTAACACTCTGAACGTTGCAAAAAGTGTTGGTGAATTAAAAAAATACATTTTGGGTCGAACAAACATCATTCAACCCAAAATGCTTTGTTCTGTGTATTCATAGAATCTCAGGGTTGGAAGGGACCTCAGGAGGTCATCTAGTCCAACCCCCTGCTCAAAGCAGGACCAATCCCCAATTTCTGCCCCAGATCCCTAAATAACCCCCTTAAGGATTGAACTCACAACCCTGGGTTTAGCAGGCCAATGCTCAAACCACTGAGCTATCCCTCCCCCACATGCTGGATTCTTAGAGAGCTAGAGTCACACAATGGCCAGAGGAAGAGGTGGTGCCCTTCTTCTAACATCTAGCACAGTGATTAAGGCACCCACCTGGGATGTGAGAGACCCAGGTTTAATTCCCCCCTCTGCCTGATGTGGAGAAGAGATTTGAATTTAGCTCTCCCACATCGTAGGAGAGTGCCCTAGTCACCGGGCTGTGGAATATTCTGACGACACTCCCCCCCTCCCCCCAATTTCTGCTATTGAAGCTGTTCAAATTTGTATAAATAAATAGCCACTGGAGCAAAGACTTACAGCGGGGCAAGAATGACTACAGCTTGGTGGTCAGGGCACTCACCTAGTACGTGGGAGACCCAAACTCCAATGACTGTTGACACAAAGTGGAACAGATTCAAGAGGAGACAAAGAAATCCACATCAGGATATCCCACAGCCCAGTAACTAGGGCACTCTCCTGCAACTTGGGAGACCAGAGTTCAAATCCCTTCTCCACATCAGGCAGAAGGGGAAACTGAACCCAGGTTTGCCACATTACAAGTGAGCACCCTAATCACTGAGCTAAAAGACAGGAGGGCACCCCCTCCCAGCCCATATTTTATGAACAGTGCCTAAATCCTGAAAAGAGGGTGTGGCTGAAGCTATTTGGTGAATTTACATCAAACTTGCAAATACTTCTCACCAGAAATCGCATTTTTCATTAATAAACTCTGTGCAAAAACTTCTGCCCAAATCAAATTTCACACCCCGCCCCGCCTCCCCAGTCCCAACTAGCACTAACCAGCCCCCTTGTTGACAGCCTCAGCAGTGGGATCAGAGATTGAACTGGCTGTGGAGATTATACTATCCTCTCCCGCTCCAGGTGGCACCTGCAGATCAGGGTTGAGGACAGGCTAGTGTGGTGGCAGCTTGCTCTGCTTATGCCTGCACTGTTGTGGACACAGGGCTTTGGTCTCCACCTTTGGTCAAAACTAAATTCATCTAACATATTAAACAAAAGAGGGGAGAATCCCAAGATGGGCAGCGTGCTGACAATTTCTCCCACAGCAGTCCTAGGTGCAAGTGACTAACAGAGACAAGACTTTCCTCCAGATGAGCACTCCTGCCTCCCAATTAAGGATCCCACATTAAATGTAGCTCAATCACGGATTTAATGCCAGGGTATTCAGGCCTGACCCAGCAAGGTGCTGAGCCCTCCAACTCAGACTGGGTCCAATGGGAGCCGAGGGCATTCAGTGTCTCACTCATCAGGGATGGCTGGAAAGCTGAAGTGGCATTTTAAAAAGCAACCTTAGAAAAAACACATCAAGAGAGAAATGAGGCTGCTGCCTTCTGAACTCCTGGGTTTAAATACACTCTGACAGGGTCTTTAATCAGATGCCAGACAGAGGCAAACCCAAAGCAGCAAGGCTCCGGGTTGCCTGTGGACTTGCTGTTGATGGAGGCCAGGCTGCTTGGCACCACATCACTACAACAATGCACAGACTCCGACCACCAACATCTAATCCCCCAGAAGGAGCCAGCAATGCAGCAGGAAACCGAGGGCTCAGGTTTCACTTGCAGAGGCTCTAGAATTCTCTAGCAGATTCTCAGGCGGAGCGTAATACTCCATCCCCTACAGCAAAAATGCAGAGGGGTGCCACGAAGGGAGGCAATGAATAGTCTGGTTTCAGAGTAGCAGCCGTGTTAGTCTGTATTCGCAAAAAGAAAAGAAGGACTTGTGGCACCTTAGAGACTAAGTCTGTGACACTGCTGGTAAAAGGAGAACTCCAAGAGGCTCCATGCCTCAGCAAGGGCATCTGATAAGGTTGGAGGGAGACAGCCGCCACTTCTGGAAAGGTTTCAGAGTAACAGCCGTGTTAGTCTGTATTCGTAAAAAGAAAAAAGAAAAGGAGTACTTGTGGCACCTTAGAGACTAACCAGTTTATTTGAGCATGAGCTTTCGTGAGCTACAGCTCACTTCATCGGATGCATAGCATATCGTGGAAACTGCAGAAGACATTATATACACACAGAGACCATGAAACAAAAACTTCCTCCCACCCCACTGTCCTGCTGCTAACAGTACAGTGGGGTGGGAGGAAGTTTTTGTTTCATGGTCTCTGTGTGTATATAATGTCTTCTGCAGTTTCCACGATATGCTATGCATCCGATGAAGTGAGCTGTAGCTCACGAAAGCTCATGCTCAAATAAACTGGTTAGTCTCTAAGGTGCCACAAGTACTCCTTTTCTTTTTTCTTTTCACTTCTGGAAAGCCCCCTGTGACGGTGCACTCCATATATTTTATGGAAATATGCTTATGAGTGTAATTATGATGTAACTGGAATACACTTTATGCAAAAGATCTCTTGTAATGTATCATAAAGGTTATAACCCACTGAATATATTCCTCCTATTTGTATGCATGTATCATTCTTGTATCTGAAGCTAGAAATATGAAGTATAACTCTGAGGTCCTATTGTAATTATGCAAAGTGTGGGCCATTGATGGTGGTTTAGGATCTTGATGGCTCCCATTGACTAGGACAATTGGTTGTAAATGACAGGTTTCAGAGGAGCAGCCGCGTTAGTCTGTATTCGCAAAAAGAAAAGGAGGACTTGTGGCACCTTAGAGACTAACCAATTAATTTTCATGAAGTTGATAGATTTCCACTCCATACGGCTAAATGCAGTTAGTCTCTAAGGTGCCACAAGTACTCCTTTTCTTTTTGGTTGTAAATGGTTTATTTACCTGCAAGCCTCCCTGTGTAGGACTGGGGAGGGTGGGGGGTGTCTTACAGTGACATGTGACCATGTCACATGATACTGGAATCCATCTTAAATCTGGTACTTTTCCATTTAGAAGGGTGGGGCTCCAGAGAGACAAAAGATTCCCACTTCGTGCCAAAGCTATAAAAGGAGGTGTAGCAGGACAAAGGGGGCTGCCAGTCATGAGAAAACCCGTGCTTACCACCTGAGATGTCTGCTGGAACTAACAAGGACTGTACCAGGGGAAAGGATTGGGCCCCGAAAAAAGACTAGGAAAGACTCTAGTCTGTGAAAGAAGCGTATTGGAACATCTCTGAGGTTGAGATATTTATTACTATAATGAGTTTCTTAATATATTAGGCTTAGACTTGCGTGGTTTTGCTTTATTTTGCTTGGTGACTTTGTTCTGTCTGTTATTACTTGAAACCACTTAAATCCTAGCTTTTATACTTAATAAAATCACTTGTTTTATTAATAAACCCAGAGTAAGTGATTAATACCTGGGGGAGCAAACATCTCTCTCTATCAGTGTTATAGAGGGTGGACAATTTATGGATTTACCCTGTATAAGCTTTATACAGAGTGAAACGGATTTATTTGGGGTTTGGATCCCATTGGGAACTGGGTGTCTGGGTGCTGGAGGCAGGTAACCTGCTGAGCTGTTTTCAGTTTAGTCTGCAGCTTTGGGGGCATGGACCAGACCCTGGGTCTGTGTTGCAGCAGGCTAGCGTGTCTGGCTCAACAAGACAGGGTTCTGGAAGTCCCAAGCTGGCAGGGAAAACCGGCTCAGAGGTAATTTCAGCACATCAGGTGACAGTCCCAATATGACCAGTGATGAGGAAGTTGACCTACTTGAATACAGTTTGGATCTCGGGGAGCCCGTCTCTCTCTGCAGGGGACCCACGTTTTTCACCATGGGTCTAATGAATTTCAGTCACAGATGCTGCAGAATGTGGCTAATGCTTGGAGACAGAGCTTGTTTTTCATAAAGCATCTAATATTCAGCTACGGAGATCATTCAGCTGGCTCTGTGGTCTAGGATCCTGTCTACGGCAACTGGATCATGGACTCTGCATTACACAGTACAGTCCCTATGTAACATGCTGTGGACCAGCACAGATGAGACTAAACCATGGTGCAGCCTCACTTTGAACTGAGACAGGGGGCTCTGTACTGTGAGATACACAGTCACCAGACAGCTGAGTTTATGAAGATTGCCAGTGGATTGTGCCGTTAGTCAAGGAGCACTGTGACTGCTCCTGCAGAGACCCTGAAACAAGGAGGGACGGGGAGAAAGAGCAAAAGAAATAAGGAGACAGTGAAGAACAGCGGGCAAAAAAAAAGAGGACAGCCAGAAACCAGAGAATGGTGATGGGTTCTAACATCCCTCAGATTGCAAGCAGCACGGGAGGCAGAGAACTACACTATGGAAAGGTCAGGCTGCTGCGATCCAGCTCCTGGGCAAAAGACTGGCAGGGGCGACTTGATGGAGAAGCCACAAGCACTGCAAGGAAGGCCCAACATCTGCCAAACAAGGGAGGGAGCAACAACATACTGATCAGCAAGAGGTAAGTGGATATAATCTCCAGGCCATAAGGTGACTCTCATGTACCCTTGTTAGAGCTTTGAACTGTCTTGGGTCTGTTCCTCTGACGCCAGCTGCTGTCAGGAGAGAAATACTTGCCTGTTTCAAATTATGAGGATTCAAACTATCAGCAAGATATTATTTTTTTAAATCCATGCAGTGAGTAGGTTCAAACATTAGCGCGTGCATTTATTAGAACTTTGTGGTTCTCGGACTGGTTTTGGTAAACCTGAAACTAACTCACGGAGATTAGAGCCTAAAAATTCAGCTTTCAAAATGAAGACGTTTGTGCCACACAGAGAGACAATGCTCCATCCCGTTAAAGGCCCCCTTACCTCCCTTTGCTCCAGAGAGGTTTGTGTCAAGGGCAAACCCTGACATTCACATGCAGGGTCTGTTCTGGGTGGCATGCGGAGAGGCTGTTCCTTTTGGAATAGTTCCTATGCTAGAAACTGCATCTGGCTTTGCCAGAGTTGCTCTCAACAGCCTGCATCCAGTAGGATGCTCTGGGCAGATACATGGCCTGGCTACAGCTTCCAGTTCCAATCTGTTCTTACACACACTGCATATATTGTCCTTCCTACTCTGAAAGATGAATAAATCAGTGTTTTTTGCTATAAGAAAACGACGGACCCTGTTGAAGTTTGAGAGAGGAGAGACTGAAGACCCCAGTGATGGTACAAACTCCGAGCATGCACTACCCAAAGAGTAATCAAACAAAGGGATTGTCTAAATTTAAAATGCAACAGTGGCATGTTCTCCCATCAGCAAAGGTAATCCATCTCCCCAAGGGGCGGTAGTTAGATTAATGGAAGAATTCTTTCATCGACCTAGTGCTGTCTACATGGGGGCTCAGGTCAGTTTAACCATGCCGCCCAGGGGTGTGGATTTCTCACACCCCTGAGCAACACAATTATGCCAACCTAATTTTCTACTGTAGACCAGCTCTAAAGTAAGGAGTGCTGTTGAGAAGCTGTGCTGTTTCCAATGAGATTCTGACCTTAATGGCACAGAGCCTTTGGTGACTCCTAGAGTATGTCAGCAGTCACAGAAATTAATGAACCAACAAGTGTCCACAGCACCAGAAAACAAGTTACCACAGCACCAGACACAAGAAGTGCTAATTGGCTTCCTTATAGGCAGTCTCAGCAGAGAGGAATGAATGGACATTGAGACTGAGCCATTTTCACCCCTGCGTGTCAGGAGTGATGCACCAATTAAGGGTTCTTTGATCTCCCGGGTTGTCAAGCAAACAGATTTCATCAGCATGATGTTCATTCACACAAAGTTACAGTTGGAAGAGATACCAGGTCACTTTTCCCATCCCCATGGCCAGTACAAGATATTTCCCCCCCATTTTTCTGGGGAAATTGGTCCCATCTGACCAGGCTGATTGCTAGGCTATTCCAGTCTAAGCAGACCTCACATTTAGGATGTTCTTCCTAATATTCACTTTCAGTTCTCTTTTGCTTATTGTCTGGAAAACAGCCGACTTTGCATTAAAGATATTTTCTGACCCAAGACCAAAAAGGACTTAAATGCTAACAATTCCCACCCTCACTGGACCATCTTAAACACCAGCATTTGGAATAAGGTGGAATTCTTTATAAAGGATAAAGCAGAACATTGGAAAGAGAGAGAAGAGCTTCATGTCAGCAGTTAAAGGGAAAATCCAAGACACATTAAACCAATTGAAAAGAATTTAAACTCCAGTAAAAGGCAACAAGGAAAGAGGCCCAGCACAAAGTATATACAAAAGCCTCCTTTATTGCAACAAGAATAGCAGACAGAGGGGTAAGAGCCAGAATCTGGCAACACTGCAGAGAACACACATTACTGCATGGCCTTCTGCAGAGCAGCATCCAGGTAGTGAGAGAATTATAAAACAAGCCCGAGAAAAAGCAAACAAAAGTGCTGAATGGAGCATCAACCTCTTTAGCTGCAAAATGTGCGGTCTTTAGAGGAAGGTAAGTTCTACATAGTGTCCTTCTAGTACGTCAGATGCATTTGTAAAGACTTCAATAGCTTTAAGATAGAAGGCTAAGCCAGCATAACATGAGGACCCAGAGATCTATTTCCTTTGAATACACTCAGTCTAACTCCACTGACTCAGAGAATTAAGAGTTAAGTGCAACTTTGATGCTCTGTAAGTAAAACATTTCCCCCAATTTCCATTCCCAAATTTGGTTAGGATCACACCCCTCTTTGAGGACTATGAACATGCCAAGTTTATTCAGCATTTGTCAGGAAAAGACAGCATGCGTATTTCTTTTAAGTGGGAACAAGTGTATTAAGTTTTCCACCCTCCTAACCTGAGCACAACTGAGAAACTTTCACTCAGACTTTCCAGAAATATTAGCCTGAGCTGAGATGAAGCAAGATGAAAGCTCGATGGAGAATTTGGGAGAGCTATAAGTGACCGAGCATGGACTGTCACTCTCAGCTATGACTACATTCACAACTCACATGGGAAGCGTACCTCTGAAGTTACGGAAATCTGCACAAGGGAACAAGAGATTAAGGAAAAGTCTTGTCTGCGTGGCTGGGCTTTCTAGGTTCTATCTGCATGAGGAGGAAGCAGAGAGAAGACAGAAGTATTTTTACACTCTCTCCTCTAATCAGGGAAATGCTACCAGAGGCAGGACACAGACTTGATTACTCATTTTTAGTAAAGACAGATTTAGCATGTGGAGACATCTCAAAGAAGTCATCATGGGACGATGCTGCTCAAAATGGCATAAGATTCCCAACTGCCCAGTGCCTGCAGGACAATGCAAACCTCCCTTCCCATAAACATACACCTTTTTACTCAACTTTTTCCAATCAACACTAGTGTTTTCAGGACACAGAAAGGCAGTGTTGGGATAGAAATCTTTTTTCAGCACACACACGCTCCTTTTGCCTGTGTTACTAGCACATGAAAACTGAGACTGGTTACTGCCTTTATTCACTTGCAATCTCTGCTAGTTATTCTTGCATTTCATTTTGGGAGGACAGTGAAACACCAGACTGTCTTGTCTGTTTCTAGTCAGTTTCACTGCACAGCTCTCTAGCACTAACACAAGGCTGTGATGTTTGGTTTGCAAACCTGGGCAGGGGCTGTTTAATCCAAACAAATCCAAGATTCGTAGAATCTTTCTAAGTTAAAAATAGTTTTAAAAAACATAACTATTTTAATTAATAAAACTTACATTTAGAACCTGAACAACCTAGCAGTCTCTTTATCTTACCCACTTGATTTTGTAGTCACAGGACACATGCCTCTCATCTGCAGCTCCACTGTCCCCAACACTCCCAGCACAATTCCACCATCTCCAGGCCCCCAGGATAGCTCTCACCTCCCCAACTGACACCCTTGGTACAGCTTCACCAAGCTCCAGTTTTCGGATCAGCTCCAGTCTCTCCTCTCCCCTCCCCCCTTCAACACACACAAGATCTTTTGGAGCAGCTCCAACTCTGCACAAATCTCAGTGCTTCCCTAGGTCCCCCGGTGCAGCTCCATCCACACCTTCCTCTTCACCAGGCACACTAGTGCAACTCCAGCATCTCCTGTTCAAATATCCCCAGTACTCCTGGTGCAACTCCATAGTTTCATTCTCTCCCCTTCTTCAGTTTTACTATCACCCCAACTGTGGCACTCTCGAGCTGAACAGGGGTCCACACCAGGTCTCTGCCCCATCCTCACCTCCCCCAGTGCAGCTTCATCTCCCCTTACCCTGGTCCCCCTCTTGGGTGCAGCTCCAGCTCTACATGCCCCATTGTTCCCATTATGAACGCAGCTTCATGTTCGGTGCCCTCACCTGTCTCTTCAGTGCAGCTCCATCTCCACGTGTCCCTTCCTCAAGACCCATTTCCACTACTGCTCTGTTCTGTCCCCGCAAAAGTTCCATATCCACCATCCCCATCAGACAGCCCTTGGTGCAGCTCTATCTCCCCCCCCATTCCCTAGGACCTCCCTGGGGTAGAAGCTCTTTTGCCACAACTAGCTTCTGGAGAGGTCATGGTGCAGCTGGATCTTACGCCCTTTCCCACAGCTCCTGCTGCTCCGTTATAGCCACACAACTCCCACCCAGGTGCAGCTCCACCGCTAGTCTGCCGACCTGGTCCCCCCTTCTGTGACGCTCCCTCTTCCCCCATGCACACATCCTCACCCCCCATGACCCCAGGTGCAGCCACGCCCCCGTCACCCCTCCAAGCCCCACAACCCCACCTCCCCAAAGACCTCTGATGTAGCTCTCCTCCCCCACCAATCCCAGCTCCCCGTGGTCCCCCCTTGAAGCTCATCACACCCCCATCTAATCCTAGCTCTATAATGTTTCCACGCATCTCCCCCGCCACCAAGTCCCAGATTCCCCATTACCCTCCCCATGTAGCTCCCCCTCCCAAATCCCAGCTCCCCCGCAGACCACGAATGCAACTCTCCTTCCCCCTCCCAACCCCAGCTACAAAAGGACCCCCTGCAGCTCCCCCTCCCCACCCAAATCCAGCTCCCCACACCCCCCCCCCAGCAGCTCCATACCCTCGCTTAATCCTAGTTCCACAACAATCTCCCCTGCAACTCCCCCACCCCCCAAATCTCATGGCGCTCCCCTGGCTTCTTCCCCTTCCCCTCCCAGTCCTAGCACCCCCCCCCGGTTTCCCCTCACCACAACTCTCAGGACACCCCCTGGCTCCCCCTCCCTCCAGACTCAACACACCCCCTGGTTCCCCCTCCCTATCTCCACCCCAGCCCCCCCCCGTCCCAGCGCGCGCGCGCGCGCCTCCTGCAGCTCCCCCTCCCCCACCAGCCCCAGCGCGCGCCCCCAGTCCCTGCAGCTCGTCCCGTCCCGTCCGCGCGCAACCCCCCCCCCCGCGCGGCTCCCCTCAACCCAGCCCCCCCCCGCGCGGCGCGGCGCGGCGCGGCTCCGTCCCCGCCCTCCCGCGGGGCCCCCGCTCACTTTTCACAGCCTCGCCAACGATGCCTGGGGGGAATGGGAGCCGTGGGGGCGGAGGCTGCGCGCTGCGGCGGCCGGGCCGAGCTGAGGCGGTGGAGGTCGGCGGGGAACCGTAACCGTCGGCGCCGCGCCACAGGCCTGGCCGCTCGCGATCCGCCCTCCGCCAAACAAAAGAGCCCAGCAACCCCCTGTACCCGCCGAGCGCACCGCGCCTGCGCGGCGACCCCCCGCCTCCCGCGGCACGATGGGATGTGAAGTTCCTCGTGGACTACAGCTCCCAGCAGGCCCTGCGGCGAAGCGTCACGGCGGACCTTTCGCCGCGCTGCCTGCTGGGTGTGGTAGTCCGGGGCGGGGCTTGGACAAGCCTTGGGACTACAACACCCCATTACTCACCTTGCACAACCAACGTGACCCGAGCGAGGCCGTGCAGCACAAGAGCCCGCCCGCAGCGCACACTGTGTTGCCAGCTCTTCCCTTTTTAAATAGCATGGGGTCAAAATTAATGACCACAAAAACCTTCAAAGGAATATTTCAGGATTCAAGCCAAACTCTTAACTAGTAGAGGTCATGAAATTTTCTTAAAGCTCTAGCTCCAGGAGGCAGGTGATTAGGGGAGAATCAGATTTAATTCAGAAAGGAAATTTCTACCTTCATGGTTAGGAAGAATAGTGTGAAAACATGACCCTGTAAGAACACAGGAATCTCCAGAGTGGATCAGACCCAAGGCCTATTTAGCCCACATCCTGTCTATGACAGTGGCTGGTACAAGATGCTTCAGAGAAAGGTGTAAGACTAGTCCAGCAGGCAGTTATGGGACTGTCTTCCTCTTACATAGATCTCATCCTGATCTCTAATAGTTAGAGATTGATTTAGCTGAAGCATAAGGTTTAATATCCCTTCAAAAACTGTATGGTAATTAATTATGACACTGCATATCCTTGACACCTATTTAAACATCCAGTCCCTTTTTATATCTTGTTACATTTTTGGCCTCAGTATCTTTTTGTGGTAAGAAGTTTCACATTTTCATCACGCTTGGTTGAAAAAGAATTTCCTTTCATTGGTTTTGAATTTCCCACCTTTTAGTTTAATTGAATGCCCCCTTGTTCTTGTACTATGAGACAGGGAAATAGAAGTTCTCAACCAACCTTCTTTATACTAAAAAGCCCCCAAAGACTCATAAACCAGAATGCAAACAAAAAAAGACCATGGCATTTATTATTATTTTTTTTATTTTTAATTTTTTTGTTTGTTTGTTTTAAAGCTAATCACATGAGTTTTAGGGGCTGACTCATGATTTTGGAAAGCTTGAGGTGGGCAATATTACTACAGCACACCACAGGTCAATAAGATGTAAAACTGCACCACGCTCCATATAATGAGAACACACTGAGCATGCGATATCACATTGATTAATACGCTACAGTACAGCACACTACACTGTAATACAACACTATGCGCTACACAATACTACTTCTGTACTACAGAGTACGCTGTAGCACGTTACACAATGACAATACACCAAGAAACCATACAATGCAATGTAATACAGCACAACCATAACCCAACACACTATTCACTATAAAACAGCAGAAAACAAAAAGAAAAGGAGGACTTGTGGCACCTTAGAGACTAACCAATTTATCTGAGCATAAGCTTTCGTGAGCTACAGCTCACTTTATCGGATGCATACTGTGGAAAGTATAGAAGATCTTATTATATACACACAAAGCATGAAAAAATACCTCCTCCCACCCCACTCTCCTGCTGGTAATAGCTTATCTAAAGTGATCACTCTCCTTACAATGTGGAAAACAATACACTGATACAACACCCTATGACACCCAACAGCCACTGTTACCTGGGCAAAAAATGCCCCAGGAGCTTCAATGCCAATGTATTCCCCTGCAATTGCATTATTTAACTCTGGAGAGATCTTTGAGATACACTTTGTAGGAGAGACACAATATAAGGATGGGGCATGGTGATACCATGCATGTCCAGAAAGGCCTGGGACCTACCTGCATGTATGGGACTGATCTGTATTTCCAGAACTCAGTGAAATGGGTCAGGTTTACCAAAGCTTAATAGCACTGTCAGGTGGCAGGGATACTGACTCACTAGATTTCAGAGTAACAGCCGTGTTAGTCTGTATTCGCAAAAAGAAAAGGAGGACTTGTGGCACCTCAGAGACTAACCAATTTATCTGAGCATAAGCTTGTGTGAGCTACAGCTTTAGAGGCTCCTGTTACAGGGTCTGACTCAAACATGCCTGGAGCATCCGGTCTTCAACACTTTGCTTCTCTCAGTGGGTTTTTTTACTGGTTAAAGCAAATGAAGTGAGCTGTAGCTCACGAAAGCTTATGCTCAAATAAATTGGTTAGTCTCTAAGGTGCCACAAGTCCTCCTTTTCTTTTTGTGAAACAGGAAAGAAAGTGGTCATGGCACCAACCATGTGTGAGGTGCAGGAGGACTGCTTACCCAAGTCAAGGAAAAGAGAGGGAGCTCCTTTTTGTTCCCTTCACTTTAAGCCCTGTAGTTTTGTTTTCTGAGCCTTTAGAAAAGGCATGCATCCGATGAAGTGAGCTGTAGCTCACGAAAGCTTATGCTTAAATAAATTGGTTCATCTCTAAGGTGCCACAAGTACTCCTTTTCTTTTTGCGAATACAGACTAACACGGCTGCTACTCTGAAACCTGAGCCTTTAGGGTTCATCCAGGTCACATTTTCAAGCTTTTCTCTGAAGTCATGAGGGCTAGGAATTGACTTTTGTTTTAAATGAAAGCTGAGATTCCCACCTAATCACTTGACTCCAGAAAAACATCAAATGGCATGAGAATCATCATGACAAAAGAATGGGAGTTGGCAACACCTCCTGTGTCCCCCTGGACTAAGTGGCAAAGGACTTGGTAAAACAGGAGGGGGTTATAAGGTGGACATAGGGGTGGGGAAGGTTGAAGGGCTGCTGTCCTCTTGTGATATGCAGTGTTGTTGTAGCCATGTTGGTCCCAGGATTTTAGAGAGACAAGGCGGGGGAGATAATAGCTTCTGGTGGTGAAAGAGATAAGCTTTCAAGCTCCCCAGTGCTCTTCTTCAGGTCTGGGAAATGGAAGGTATAAGGTGGAATAGATATTTGGGTTTGAATAGAGACTGGGAGTGGCTGGGTCATTACACATATTGAATCTATTTCCCTAAGTTAAGTATCCTCACACCTTCTTGTCAACTGTCTAAATGGGCCATCTTGATGATCACTACAAAAGTTTTTGTCTCCTGCTGATAATAGCTCATCTTAACTAATTAGCCTCTCACAGTTTGTATCACAACTTCCAACTTATCTGTATCTATCTTCTTACCATATGTTCCAATCTATGCATCCAATGAAGTGGGGTGTAGCCAACAAAAGCTTATGCTCTTAATACATGTTAGTCTCTAAGGTGCCACAAGCACTCCTGTTCTTTTTGTGGATACAGACTAACACAGCTGCTACTCTGAACCCTAGCAAAATTATGAATTTCAGCTTCCAGGCACGTCTTTTGAAGGTACTGCTCAGGTTTCCTTTCCTGACTGTAACCCTCTGTGAAGAGGGCACTATGTGGATGGGTGAGCTTTTCCCATTGACATAGCTGTTGTCTCCATGTGCGCCAAAGCTTGTCTCTCTTACCAGGGGATATTGGTCCAACGGAAAGATCTTACCTCACCCACCTTGTCCTCTTGTGAGGCTGTTGTACACACAGGGCACCAGGTGACCTCCACAAATAGGTGCATAGGTCAGATTCTGCCTCTTCCTCAGGGTGAGGACCTTCCAACACACCCTGACCCCAGTCTCTCCTATGCTCTCTTCCCCCCTCCCCATCTCTCTCTCTCTCCCCCTGTCCTTCCCTCCTTTCTTTCTCCTCTTCACACTGTCTTCTTAGCCTCTTTTTTGTTTGCACCAGCCTCTTTCTTTCTTTTCTCCTGTCACTGTGTTCTTTCTTTCTTTCTTTCCCTTTTCTCATTCTATTCTTTCTCACTCTCATCCTAGTTTCTTCCTTCCTTTCTCCTCGCCAGCCTATCTACAGGGTGGGGTGGGTGGAGTCCTGCCTAGGAGTGGAACTACATCTCCCATCCTGCCCCTGGATTCCACCGGAAGGAGCCCGGGAGCTCGGCTATAAGGGAACGGGAGCCGAGCCCCACCGCTCTTAAAGGGGCCGCGCCGGCACTGGCGACCGCTGTCCTGGGGGAAGAGGTGAGGATTCGGCGCAGGGGGCGGTCTTCGAAGGGTGGGGGTGAGTGTTGGGGGGCGCTGGTGTGCGGGGGGAGCCACGTCCAAAGTGTGTGTGTGTGTGTGTGTGGGGGGGGGGGGGGGGGGGGAATAGGGTAGGGGGGGAACCATGTCCAAGGTGGGGAGAGGGCATTGGGGAGGGGAGGGAGCCATGCCCAAAGGTGGGGGGGAGGGAACCATGTCGGGGGGGGGGGGAAGGAGAAGAGAGGGGGAAATGGGGGGGGAAAAGGAGAAGAGAGGGGGAAATGGGGAGGGGAGGGAACCATGTCGGGGGGGGGAAAGGAGAAGAGAGGGGAAAATGGGGAGGGAACCATGTCGGGAGGGGGAAATGGGGGGGGGGGGAAAGGAGAAGAGAGGGGGAAATGGGGAGGGGAGGGGAGGGAAGGGAACCATGTCGGGGGGGGGAAATGGGGAGGGGAGGGAAGGGAACCATGTTGGGGGGGGGAAGGAGAAGAGAGGGGGGAAATGGGGAGGGGAGGGAAGGGAACCATGTTGGGGGGGGAAAGGAGAAGAGAGGGGGGAAATGGGGAGGGGAGGGAACCATGTCGGGGGGGGGAAGGAGAAGAGAGGGGGAAATGGGGAGGGAACCATGTCGGGGGGGGAAAGGAGAAGAGAGGGGGAAATGGGGAGGGGAGGGAACCATGTCGGGGGGGGAAAGGAGAAGAGAGGGGGAAATGGGGAGGGGAGGGAACCATGTCGGGGGGGGAAAGGAGAAGAGAGGGGGAAATGGGGAGGGGAGGGAACCATGTCGGGGGGGGAAAGGAGAAGAGAGGGGGAAATGGGGAGGGGAGGGAACCATGTCGGGGGGGGAAAGGAGAAGAGAGGGGGAAATGGGGAAGGGAGGGAACCATGTCGGGGGGGGGAAGGAGAAGAGAGGGGGAAATGGGGAGGGGAGGGAAGGGAACCATGTTGGGGGGGGGAAGGAGAAGAGAGGGGGGAAATGGGGAGGGGAGGGAAGGGAACCATGTTGGGGGGGGAAAGGAGAAGAGAGGGGGGAAATGGGGAGGGGAGGGAACCATGTCGGGGGGGGAAAGGAGAAGAGAGGGGGAAATGGGGAGGGGAGGGAACCATGTCGGGGGGGGAAAGGAGAAGAGAGGGGGAAATGGGGAGGGGAGGGAACCATGTCGGGGGGGGAAAGGAGAAGAGAGGGGGAAATGGGGAGGGGAGGGAACCATGTCGGGGGGGGAAAGGAGAAGAGAGGGGGAAATGGGGAGGGGAGGGAACCATGTCGGGGGGGGAAAGGAGAAGAGAGGGGGAAATGGGGAGGGGAGGGAACCATGTCGGGGGGGGAAAGGAGAAGAGAGGGGGAAATGGGGAAGGGAGGGAACCATGTCGGGGGGGGAAGGAGAAGAGAGGGGGAAATGGGGAGGGGGGGGAGGGAACCATGTCGGGGGGGGGAAGGAGAAGAGAGTGGGAAATGGGGAGGGGAGGGAACCATGTCGGGGGGGGAAAGGAGAAGAGAGGGGGAAATGGGGAGGGGAGGGAACCACCATGTTCAAAGGGGCGGGGGAGAGGGGTGGATTGCTCTCTTTCCAAAGGGGCGGGGGCATCTCTCAAATTCTGCAGCTTGCCTAGAATGTAGCCCCCACCCTGCCCCGTAGCTGGTCAGCTGAGGGCTGAGACTGCCCACGGGCCTCTCTGGGCGCAGGGCAGGCAGCGTATATAAATAGAACCCAAGCCACACAAATAGAAACGAGGCCAGTTAGAGACACTGTGTTACTTACCAATGCAACGTATTGTCATCGCTCCTGTTGTGACTAATGGGGAGTAAGTGCTTGGCTCTGCCTATGAAACCTGCTCCATGGGCCCCTGCTAATTCCCTGCCCATAGCATTGCCAGGAGATAAGTCTACCAGGGCTGCTAAAATTTCAGCCTGCTAAACAGGATAGCCGGGTGAGTGGAGTCCTGGATGTTGCATTGAAATAATAGGATGTATATAATGCTTTCAGATAGAAACCGCCTTCTCTGTTCTCTCCACCTCAACTGAAAATATATGTGGAAAAGGCCAGTATTATAGTAACTTTTGGGTGTTTTTTTTAAGCATAGGTTACGGGGTTTTGTATGGGGCAAGTCTGAGGACAGAGTCTAAAAGAGCTCAGTATGTTGGTTGCTGACCTTTTGGAAATATGGGTGAAATCCTGAAGTGATTTCAAATTCCACTGAAGTCAATGGTAAACCTCCAATTTCAATGCAGTTAGGACGAGAGAGAGAGTGAGTGTGTCTGTCAGTCAGTCACAATTAGCACTTCTGAAAGCCTGGACCTTAGTTTAGGTGCTTAAACGAGAGCTGAGCTCTTCTGAAAACCTAGTTCCAATTGTAAGTGTTGAGCCCTGTAAGTTCTGGCCCTGGATGTCTAGGTGGACGTGGGCAGTGGAGGGATCAGTCTGGGGTTCCTTCACTAGAAGGGAGAGTCAAAGGAGAGTAAAGTCTGTCTTTGAAATCTACACAATTTAAAAGAGAATCCTCTGCAAAATAGCTTCATCTAAAGGTGACCTGCACAAGGAGGAATGAAACTGGATTTGTTCCCTTCTTTCCCTGTAAAGCCAACCCAAAAGATTTTCCCTGGCAATCTAGGTCTTCTCTAGCTCTTAACCTGGAAGCCTATGTGCTGACTGGAGTCTTGGTACCCCAGTAACCAAGATTACTGGTGTGGATTTCTAGACAGATGAGGCCAAGACCTGCACGCGGTGTGAAGGAAGAGAGAGTGCTGGTGGCGGTCACTTTTTTATTCAGACCGTTAAAAAACCCCAAGGATTTTGAAACATTTACTCAACAAACACTTGGGAGGAAAGCACATCCTGTCAAATAATGAGGAAGAAGAGGATGAGTTTCCCCAAGGAGACATTTGAGTCATCTAGGAACTTCTCCAGCAAAAGAGGCAAACCAGTGTTCCTTATTTTTAAGGCAAAAATAAGTCACTTTTAAATTTTTCAGGGGGGTGGAGCTGACTTCTTTTATACTTCACAACAAAACGAAGGCCTAGCCTATATTCAAGGGTGCACTAGTTGAATTTTAAATCAGTTTAAATACTGCCTTAGCTAAACCTAGTGAAGACACCCCTAATCAGCATTGTCACCCACAATTGTTTAAAAATCAGGAGTCAGTCATGAGATCAGGTTAAAAATTATGAGATTCAGAGAATAAATGTTGGGTTTTTTATTTGGCTTCTGGTTTTTGTCTCTGTAAGGGTCCTATTTTAAAGCATTTTTTCCACAACCATGAGGGCTGGGAACTTTTACAAAAAATTAAAGCTCAAACTGTCACGTGACTCCAGGAGCTGGGTCTTTAAGAAAAATTCCAAATATCACAAGATTTGGCACCTCTGTTTCATGCAAATTAAAGATGGCAAGGAATCCAATTAAGCTAAATCTACATAAACCAAGTTAAGATAATCCAATTTGAACTTTGCTTATATAAATTTAAGTGTGTTCTGGTGCAATTTTGAATAGAGACATGACTCAAAGATGCAATCCAACTTTCTTTGTAGGTTGCCTTTAAACATATAAAAATGCATTGGCAGTGTCTGAGACCGAAATTTTTCAGCCTTTGGAACCTTAAAGCGAAACTGACTACAAACAAAACTGAAAGCTATGCATCCGATGAAGTGAGCTGTAGCTCACGAAAGCTTCTGCTCAAATAAATTGGTTAGTCTCTAAGGTCCCACAAGTCCTCCTTTTCTTTTTTGCAAATACAGACTAACACAGCTGCTACTCTGAAACCTATTTCATTTATTTTCCTTGTCCAAGGTGACAAATGCGCCCCCTAACTCCCCCCACCCCCTGAAAAAAACACCAAACAATAAAGAGCAGAGTGACAAATTGGGTATTTTAATTCACTTCTAATTTAAGAGGTTCTAGATTTTTTTAAAAAAGCATGTTTTTAAGCATTTTTAGGTTGAATCTGTCTCTTTAAACACAGTTGCAGCAAAAACTGGTTTCTGCGCCATGTAAGCTAGAGTTTTTGTAATGCAGCCACCAGGGGCTTTTTGTGTGGCCACAGCCTCCTGGGTGGTGATGGGCAGGGGGGCAAAGCACTGGTCCCTGCCCCCTTCTGGAGCCCCACAAACATTGTAGAAGCAGATGATCAGTGGGAGTTCTCCACCTTCCTGGGGGTGGGGTGGGACTCAGGCTTCATCCCTGGGGTGGTGGATGGCAGGCTCTGGCCGTGTGGCGGTGGGCTCGTTCCCCCAGCCACAGGGCTTCATGCTCTGGCCCCAGGCTCATTCCCCACCGTCGCCCTGACCCCTCCTGCCTCCTCTAGCCCTCCATATAGACCCCCAATCGCCACTGCACCCTCCCACCTCCCTACCCATCTCCCTATCCAGGGCTTAATTTGTCCCCCAGCTTGCCGGGGCTCAGTAAGTCTGCTGTGAAAAGTAATAACAAATATCACTTGTCACTATAGCAGCCTTACTAGCTAGCAAGTCTAAAGAAAAAGAAAATCAACCAAAAGAGCAAAGCACCTTATTTGTGTTTCTATTCTGTTTAGGTCCAGTAAAGAATAGAGACAACTGTAGATAATTTTGTCTGCCAAAAAAAAATCTACATAAATAAATTACAATGATTTGGACATGTATATGTGCATATTTATTTGTTTTTTCTAAAGTTAGTTAAGTATTTTAGGAAAAATTGCCAGAGTGGCCACCAGCAAGAGTTGGTGGCCACACTCTGAAGCCACCAAAAATTTTCTTGTGAGAACCCCTGGTCTAAGCAATCTGTTGTAGATGAGTCCAAATAGGGATAAATCCATGCTTAAAATCAATGTTTCTGGCTGTTCAAAGTGCTGTTCCACAGCCAATGAAGACTGGGGTTAAGATCCTATCCACACTGTGAATATAACATTGTCTTCTGATTGTGCACATAGGGCCTCAGAGGCACTGTCGGATATTTCCTGATCTCTAACGTACAAGGGAGCACCAGACAGAAGCATGTTCCTTAAAGCCGTTAGGCAGGGGGCCTTAAGGAATATCGGAGGAAATGCAAAGGCTAAAACTCATAGTAACCAGCTCTTCAAAGGCAATTCCGAGAGGTCCAGATTGTCTCTGCACAGTGACACGAAAGGTCTCCCCCTCCCTTCTTGCCTCTTCTAATGTCTTGAAAATTATTCTGGAATAAGGTAGGGTATTGATTTCAAATAGATTAACTGTTCCTGCGTTTCTCAAATGCGGCCACCAGGGGCTTTTCTTGCAGCCACGGCCTTCTGGGTGGTTATTGGGGGGAGAAAACAATGGTCCGTCTCTGGAGACACACAAGCTGGAGGAGCAGGCAGTCAATGAGTTTTCCACCTTCCTGGGATGCTGGAGTTGGGCTTCAGCCCTGGGGTGGCAGGCTCCAGCCAGGGGACTTTGGGCTCTGTTCCTCGAGCTCGCCACCCCTCCCATCACCTCTGGCCCCCGCTGCCCCCCCTAGTGCCCCATTGCTCCTGGCTCCCGCTGCTTCTGTACCCACCTCCCCATCCAGGGCTCAATTTTCCCTGGGATTGCCAGGGCTGAGTAAGATTGCTGTGAAGAGTGATATTTGTGTGTTTGTTAATATCACTTTTCACAGCAGACTTAATAGCTAGCAAGTCTAAAAAAGAAAAAAAAAAAAGCCACCCAAAAAGCAAAAGAAACAATAAGAAAAAAGACAAGAACATGCAAAGCACCTTATTTGTGTTTCTATTCTGTTTAGGTCCAGTAAAGAATAGAGACAACTGTACATTATTTTTATTATTGAGTCTGCAAAAAAACCCAACTCCTTCCTAAATTAATTACAATGATTTGGACATGTATATGTGCATATTCATTTGTTTTTCCTAAAGTTAATTAAGTATTTTAGGAAAAATTGTCAGAGCGGCAAAATTTGTTGTGAGAACCCCTGCAGAATAAGAGTAAGACTGCTTTATTCTGAACCAGAGCTTAATCCATTGCTGATTCAGATAGTATCAACATATGGAGTAGATCAGAAATCACCTCCCATGTAGACAAGTCCTAAATATCTGTCTTGATCCTCCCTCACTCTTATTTCTCAGGCTCCTGGCTGATTTGGGCACATGAGCTAGGCTGTGTCCTCTCTGCCATTCAGTTGCTGGAAATTGAATTCTTCTTCCTTCCAATTCTGTGCCATTCCATTAGGCACATTTTGATTCTCCTCTTCCCCTTCTGTGTGTTTCTAACCTAGCTAAGCCAACAGGAGGTCAGACTAGATGATCATGATGGTCCCTTCTGGCCTTATGAGATTATGAGAACAGGGCTGATGCTTTTAAACTACTTTATGTGTGCAATACTGTTAACCACGCATCTCTGGGGAGGAGAGGGAACATAGGGGATAAGCCATCTGGTGCTGGTTCTATTGTCTGAGCACCTTCCATTACTGCATTAAGTGCTGTGACTAACATCTCTCGTGTGTGTGTGGCCTGTTCTTTCTCTCATCCTCTCCCTCAGGGGAGAACTGTGGATGCAGAGCCTTGTTTGTTCCGATGGCCAGCACTCAAAATTGGGGCCATATTTCCAGACCTACTCCACACCCAGCAGCTCCCATTCTAGGTGCTGAGCATTTCTGGAAATTTGGCCCTCATTTAGGGACCTAAGTGGAACGAGCCAGGTAAATTAGGAATAGGTGGAAGGGGACTTTTCCTGCCTGAGGGAAGCTTTCTGCTTGGGTAGCCTGACACAAAGTGCAAGGTGGGTGGGGGTGAGGGAATATCTTTTATTGGACCAACTTCTGTTGGTGAGAGAGACGAGTTTTCCAGCTTAGTCTATGGCTACACTACACAGCTTTTAGTGACACGGCTGTGCTGTGCCGTTTGTTGGCAGGAGAGAACTCTCCTGCCAACAAAAAAGCTTCTGTCCTCCACGAGCGGCAGCAGCTTTGTCAGCAGGGGAGCACTCCTGCTGACAAACCGCTGTTCACACGGGCACTTTTCGTCGGCAACACTTCTGTCGTGCGGGGGCGTGTGGTTTTTTTAACACCCCTGAACGACAAAAGTTTTGCCGACAAAGTGCCAGTGTAGACATACCCTTACACGGAGCTCTTCAGGTCCGGGAAAGGTACTCAGTGTCACAGCTGAATACAAGATGGAGCAGATTGTTTACAGTAAGTAGTTAGCACATATTTCAAGGGAACATTCAAGGTGAAGTGGCCTAACGCCTCTCCAGTCATGGGGTGGGGGAAGAAGCAGGGGGGGCGGGGGAGTGGGTTTTAGAGATTGTTATAGTGAGCATCCAGTGGCTATTCAGTTCATGATTTTTAGTATCTAGCAAAGTTATGGATTTAAGCCCCCAGGCTCATCTTTTGAGAGTGTTGTGCAGGTTTCCTTTGAGGATGAGGACTGAGAGGTCAGATATGGAGTGATCACTTTGTGAAAAGTGTTCATCCACAAGTGATAGTGTTTTAGTCACGTATGATTTTTTTTTTCTGTGCGAGTTCATTCGCGAGCATAGTGATTCTCGGTTCACCCACTCAGTTGTTGTTGGATATTTAGCGCACTGGAGGCGGTATACCATGTGTTGTGATAGGCATATTTGGGATCCAGGGATCTTGCAAAGTGTGTTGTGAGGGGTGTTGATCATTGTAACAGTGGAGATATGTCTACAGGTTTCGCATCTGTTGTTCTGGTGAGATCTGGTGCTGCTTTGAGTTGGTGTGCCCTAGTGTGTGGGGAGCTTGCTTCTGATGATTGTGGAGAGGTTGGGGTGTTGTTTTGAAGGCCAGAAGAGGGGTTCAGGAGGGATTTTTTTTGTAGATGTGGTTCCCATTGAGTATAGGTTGTAATTGTTTGACAATACCCAGTATGGATTCCAGTGTGAGTGGTAGGTGACAGATGGGGTTGTGTGGTTGGAGTGAGTTTTATTTCTGTATTGAAGCAGGTTCAGGGCATTGGAGTGGCACATTCCAGAATAAAGAACGAGGAGGACTTGTGGCACCTTAGAGACTAACACATTTATTTCAGCATAAGCTTTCGTGGGCTAAAGCCCACTTCATCAGATGCATGTAGTGGAAAATGCAGTAGGAAGATATATATATACAGAGAACATGAAAAAATGGGGGTTGCCATACCAGCTCTAACGAGACCAATCGATTAAGGTGGGCTATTATCCGCAGAAGAAAAACTTTGGTAGTGATAATCAGGATGGCCCCTTTCAAACAGTTGACAAGAAGGTGTGAGTAACAGTAGGAGGAAAATTACACTAAAATTAGTTGGTGTAATCACTCATCCACTCCCAGTCTTTATTCAAGCCTAATTTAATGGTGTCCAGTTTGCAGATTAATTCCAGTTCTGCTGTTTCTCATTGGAGTCTGTTTTTGAAGTTTGTTGTTGTTGAATAATTGCGACTTTTAGGTCTGTAACTGAGTATCCAGAGAGGTTGAAGTGTTCTCCAACTGGTTTTGAATGTTATAATTCTTGAGGTCTGATTTGTGTCCATTTATTCTTTTGCATAGAGACTGTCCGGTTTGGCCAATGTACATGGCAGAGGGGCATTGCTGGCACATGATGGCATATATCACATTGATAGATGTGCAAGTGAACGAGCCTCTGATAGCGTGGCTGATCTGATTGGGTCCTATGATGGTGACCCTTGAATAGATATGTGGACAGAGTTGGCAATGGGTTTTGTTGCAAGGATAGGTTCCTGGGTTAGTGTTTTTGTTGTGCGGTGTGTGGTTGCTGGTGAGTATTTGCTTCAGGTTGGGGGGCTGTCTGTAAGCGAGGACTGGCCTGTCTCCCAAGGTCTGTGAGAGTGAGGGATTGTCCTTCAGGATTGGTTGTAGATCCTTGATGATGTGCTGGAGAGGTTTTAGTTGGGGGCTAAAGGTGACAGCTAGTGGCGTTCTGTTACTTTCTTTGTTGGGCCTGTCCTGTAGTAGGTGACTTCTGGGTACTCTTCTGGCTCTGTCAGTCTGTTTCTTCACTTCAGCAGGTGGGTATTGTAGTTGTAAGAACGCTTGATAGAGATCTTGTAGGTGTTTGTTTCTGTCTGAGAGGTTGGAGCAAATGCAGTTGTATCTTAGAGCTTGGCTGTAGACAATGGATCATATGGTGTGGTCTGGGTGAAAGCTGGAGGCATGTAGGTAGGCATAGCCGTCAGTAGGTTTCTGGTATAGGGTGGTGTTTGTGACCATTGGTTATTAGCACTGTAGCGTCCAGGAAGTGGCTCTCTTGTGTGGACTGGTCCAAGCTGAGGTTGATGGTGGGATGGAAACTGTTGAAATCATGGTGGAATTCCTCAAGGGCTTCTTTTCCATGGGTCCAGATGATGAAGATGTCATCAATGTAGCACAAGTAGAGTAGGGGCGTTAGGAGATGAGAGCTGAAGAAGCGTTGTTCTAAGTCAGCCATAAAAATGTTGGCATCCTGTGGGGCCATGCAGGTACCATAGCAGCGCCGCTGACTTGAAGGTATACATAGTCCCCAAAAGTGATCACAGTCACGTTCCAGAATGTGATCTACTTCTCTGGCGGAGTGTCCTTGTTTGGTGTCTTTCTCTCACCAACAGAAGTTGGCTCAATAAAAGATATTCCCATACCCACCTTGAAGGTGTTAAAGTGTGTATCCTGGATTTTCCCCCCTTATGACAGGAGAGGTGTAAATGGGTCACTTCACTTTGAATGGTCTCTTGAAATATGTGCTAACTTCCTACAGTATGCTAAATAATCTGTTCCACCTTGTATTTAGCTGTGACACTGAGTACACTTCCTGGACCTCTTGTCTCTCTCACCAACAGAAACTGGTCCAATAGAAGATATTACCTCACCCACCCTGTCTCACTCATATTCTGGGAGCAACATGGCTACAACAACACTGCATACAAAGCCATAAATCCATCCCTCAAAAACAGTCTACAAACAAGCGAGCTGGAAGAGGTGAAGCCAGGATGCCCCGGGGCAGGCTCAGCCCTCCAGCTGCCCCGATGAGTGGCCCAGATGTGTCTGCAATATATAAAGCAAGCTGAACTGGTTTAAGAACCTTGTCTCTGAAATCTGCAGGGTCCCACTGGCTGGACGATTGCCACCATTTGTTGTTGTATCTGTTTCTCTTCAAACTATTGAGAGCGAAAGCTAATTATGTTGCAGAACAGGTATTGCAAACAGCTTAAGTCAGAAGCATTTAATGGTGCGTCAGATCAACCGATGCCCTCCAGTACAACTTGGAATTACTGAAGGGATGCAGTAAAGGAAGTGGTTTGTGTGACGGTACTGGGCTAGTATTTCTGCTATGTAACTTAATTGCTAAAGCTTGGTGACTAATAATACGCGGGTCTCCTTTGGCACCTCTTATTCAGGGCTTACCAAATACTTTACAAAGTTAATTAACCCTGTGCTGGGTGTTGCTATCTGTGTTTACAGCACCATGGAGTCTGGTTTCTGATGGGCTCCTGTGTACGACCACAGCACAAATGACGAATATAATTACAAATGGGGGAAGGTGAGGCACAAGGGTTCTCCTGCTTGCCCCAGGTGGGTCAGTGCATCAGAAGAGCTGGACATAGAGGTGCAGTCTCTTGCTCTAACCACTAGATGACACTGCCTCCACTGTCTAGCTTATCAAGACAACTTGGGAGGCTGGCTTTTTGGATTCCACCACACAGGTTAAAGTGTGTCCTTCCTCAGGTTCCATTGGTGTTGGCAAAACAGGATATTGAAGCAGATAAGTTGTGATAAGACTGAAAACTGGGGGCAGGGGGGCTGTAAAGCTTCAGAAGGTGGGATCTCTGTTTGCCCTTTTTTTTTTTTTTTTTTTGCCACAGTCTCATCCGTGTGATCACAAGAACTAGGAGTCGCCAAATGACATTAACAGGCAGCAGGTTTAAAACAAACAAAAGGAAGTATTTTTTCCACACAACGCAGTGTCAGCCTGTGGAACTCCTTGCCAGAGGATGTTGTGAAGGCCAAGACTATAACAGGGTTCAAAACAGAACTAGATAAATTAATGGAGGATAGATCCATCATTGGCTATTAGCCAGGATGGGCAGGGATGGTGTCCCTAACCTCTGTTTGCCAGAAGCTGGGAATCGGCGATAGGGGATGGATCACTGGATGATTCCCTGTTCTGTTCATTCCCTCTGGGGCACCTGGCACTGGCCACTGTCGGAAGGCAGGATACTGGGCTGGATGGACCTTTGGTCTGACCCAGTATGGCCGTTCTTATGTTTGCTAGGCTGGGTTGAGATTTTATTATGGTGAACTGCAAAAATCAATCAAGTTCCCAGCATGGGGAGTGAATGAAAGTTACAGCTGTTTTAAGAGGATAACTTCCTCTGAGGTCTAGCAAAAGCTGAGACCATCTTCAGCCATCCTCTTGTGCACGCACACATTCAGGACCTAATGAATCCAAAGGGCAGGCTTACATTTCTCTGCCTGCAGGGCTGGTCTTGAAATTGCCAAAAATGTACGGAGAACTGGGTGGAACTTACCTGTCCTTTCGACTGATCTCTCTTGGTTTTTGAAGAAGTGAACTAACGTCCTGTCTGATCACCAATTATTTCTTACGCTGCATATTACCGCAGCACCATATTACCGCAGCATTGTGTTAGGCAAAGTACAAACACAGAGCAAAAAGGCTGTTTCTGGCTAAAAATGTAACCTAGCTGTAAAGGAAGACTGGCTGGCAGAAGTACCAGTTATCTTGGAGGGGAAATATCCTACCCACTCCCTGGCACAGGTTGAAAATCTAGTGAGGCTGATTCAACCCTCCACCTTTCCAAGGTAGAGTAACAGAGTCCACACAGGCCCTTTGAACTAGACCTTAAAAGCAGCGGTCCTCTCTGCCCTGCGTGGCCAAAGATCCTGGGTCACCCTTCCTGTGAAAGGGCCTTTGCTTAAAACAACCTCTGTGACTGTTGCGCTGTACAGCAGCTGGCTACCATTCCCTCCCCCCCCCCCCCCCCCCAGAGCTGGCTGCATTTTAGTAGCGCCATGCACAGAGAGATCGGAAAGTGCTCTGGGATGAGAGGTGCTACACAGGTAAAACATTCTCATAAGAACATAAGAGTGGCCCTACTGGGTCAGACCAAAGGTCCGTCTAGTCCAGTATCCTGTCTTCTGACAGTGGACAGTGCCAGGTGCCCCAGAGGGAATGAACAGGACAGATAATCATCAAGTGATCCATCCCCTGTCGCTCATTCCCAGCTTCTGGCAAACAGAGGCTAGGGACACTATTCCTGACCATCCTGCCTAATAGCCATTGATGGACCTGTCCTCCATGGATTTATCTAGTTCTTTTTTGAACCCTGTTATGGTCTTGGACTTCATAACATCCTCTGGCAAGGAGTTCCACAGGTTGACTGTGCTTAACAACTGTTTTCGAATGGTTGCTACGGGCCAGCTGTAGGTCTCCTGAGCCACAGTGGGTGCTATTGCTTATCCAGACACAAGCTTCCTTACAACATGTGGGAGCACGGCCTCTGGATCCCTGCAGGGCTGGGACGCTCAGTCCTGAACCTGGCCCTCTCTCTGAGGGGGAAGGCTGAGCATCGCTGCTAGGATAGCCTCTCCGAGGACCTGTCTTCCTGTACCGCTGTAGTGCTTCAGTGAAGACGCTCATCAGCCGATGGGAGAGCTTCTGTTGGCGCGGTTAATCCCTCTCCCGGAGAGGTGGTGGCTACGTTGGCGGGAGAAGCTCTCCCGTCGCCATGGCGCTGTCCACACGGGGGTTAGGTTGGTATAACGACGTCGCTCGGGTTGTTTATTTTTCACACCCACTGAGTGAGGTGCTGAAGCCGACGTAGGTCTGTAGCATAGAGCTGGCCGGAGTTGTAGCCTTTCCGATGCAGTACTCGGGTTATGGTGGGGGAACTCCCTTTGCAGGAGATCAGCACCTTTGTTGGCTGAGCTTGTGAGGCCGGGCGCTCAATCTGATGGTCTCCGTCTGTACTCTGGTAACTTCTGAACGTGGCATCTGATCAATTCCACATGGTTCTAGGCATCCATGGGTGGAACGTATTGATTTGGGGGCTGTACAGAGCCCTTGTCAACCCTTTAGCAGATGCACAGCTTCAAGACTTCTGCAAATGGGCTGTAGATCAAAGAACTGGTTGATGGCACCCATTACCGCCTTTCAGTAGAACACCACCCCATCTCCGCTCTGCCAGTCCTCCCAATGGTTTAGCACCTTGACCCCCTGAATGACTAATCTCCCAGACAGAAGAGAAGTAACAATGGTGGGGGAAGGGGATGGGCACATGGAGGTGAGGAATGGAGGACCCTGGCATGGGGGGAAGCAGAAGAAGGGTGCACACAGCTGTGGGGCAGAGCAGGGGGAAAATGGGGTACCCTGGTGTAGGGCGAGGGGGTACAGAATCTCTGGTGGGGGGAGATTGGGGGACTCTGGTTTGGAGAGTAAGAAGGAATGGGGAGGGGGGCATCACCTTCAGCTGAACATGTGAGCCTGTAATGAGTCCAGGCACGTGTAGCTTAGGGTCATATCTGCTTCGTCTAACTGAGGGTCTGTTTGTTTTCATCTGGACAGATGCTTCCCTCTGGGCTCTGGCTGTAGGATGTTGGAGAATCAAGAGCAAGAAGTAAGGCTCTCCCGAGTTTCTGCCGTTTCCTGTTCCATGTTTGGGGGGCTGGCAGGTTGCGGGGATGTATGGAGCCTTTGAATTCAGTCAAAGATCGAACCCTAGTGTGAGCACCTTAATGCTAGCAAAGCGGGAGGTACACATACGGGGAAGAGGTGGGCAGCCCTTAGCTGGTACCCAGGGGGATAATGTAAAGTGTTTTACAGGGTCAGGTCGGGGGATTAGTCAGAGTGGTCAGGGCAGGTGCTGTCTGCTTAGCATGGCAGCAGCAGTGTGGGCCTTTAAGGGTAGGATGGGGTGGGAGGATTATAGTTTGGGGGAATCACCGGGTAGAACGAACCTCAGAGTATGGCTGGGACACTTCCCCATCAAAGTCTGGTGCTCCTGAGGTCAGTACCCAGCCTCTCAAAGGCAGCACCGCTTGCCTGTTCCTGCCACTTGCAGACCTTGCCACCAGCTGCTCTCTGCTGTGGGTTACAGCTGGGTGACAGGAAGTCAGGGACAGGCTGTTCGGGATGGGGCCATTGTGAACATCTCCTTGGAGTTCGGCAACAGGTTCTCTGCCCTCAGGAGCTGACCACGGTGCGTGTTCAGGACCCTCGACTCCAGAACGAAGGCTCCTGGAATTCCTACGTGGATTATAAAATCTTCCTCCATGTAAGTGCAGAGCGGCTCCGGGGGGGACACAGGAATGGAGCTGAGCAGCACAGGCCTGACTGACGCGGCACCATGTTGTCACCTCTCCCCCGTGAAAAGGGGTAAAACGCCACATTCCGATCTGGCACCACTTTGCAGCCGTGTCTGAGACGGTGCAGGGCGCTGGCCAATCGGAGCCCCAGGGCCGCTGCACTCCAACTAATTCAAATCCCAGCATGGTCCACTCAGCCCCTCCGGCAGGATTCGGGTCTGTGGAGCTTGCTTAGCCCTGTACGGTTATTGGTGCTTTAACTAGTTGATTTTTAGATCATCTCTCACTCCCACCCATGAGGAAAGCCATCTCTGCAGGCCCCTATCTAGATTAGTAGTTCTCAACCAGGGATCCGGGGCCCCCTGGGGGGGGTCACGAGCAGGTTTCGGGGGGCCCAGGGCAGAAAGCCAAAGCCCCGCCGCATGGGGCTGAAGCCTGGGGCCCTGAACCCTGCTACCCGGGGCTGAAACTGAAGCCTGAACAACTTAGCTTTGCAGGGCCCCCTGTGGCGCGGGTCTCTGGGCAATTGTCCTGCTTGCTGCCCCCTAACGCCTGCCCTGGCTTTTATATGTAGAAAACCAGTTGCGGCACAGCTGGGCCGTGGAGCTTTTAAAGCATGTTGCGGGGCCTCACAAAGGAAAATGTGGAGAGCCCCTGATGTAGGGAATTAAATGATCCCTAGCCCCTTGGTGTCGGAGCAGGTTCCAGCAGCAAGTTGGGGTCATGATTAGAGCCGTTCCAGGCTCTCAGCTCCATGTTCAGGCCATGAAAGCATGCTGTCCCCCCACTCGTTTGCACGTAAAGTCCTGTTGCTCCTCCTGACATCAAAAGATTGGCTTGGACCCTCCGCTTGCAACTTAATACCATGTTCTGGTTCAGATCAGAACGTTCCCCTGGGAGCACAGGACAGCAGGACCTTATGGGAAGAATGAGCTGGCGTTGAAGGGCGATCTGACCCCACACCCCTGGGGCATCCTACAGGGAGCCACCTCTGACCTTTCCCTTCCTCCCGCGTCTCGTTTCACAGACCAACAGCAAGGCCTTTACCGCCAAGACCTCGTGCGTGCGCAGACGGTACCGCGAGTTCGTGTGGCTGAGGAAGCAGCTCCAGAAAAACGCTGGCTTAGTGTGAGTGTGAAATTCCTCCTTCGCCTCCCTGATGCCAGACGCCAACTTCCCCTTAGCACAGAGGCGCTGGGTATCCTGACCCTCCGTAGGATAAGGCATTGTAGGCAGAAGAGAGCGGGGGCAATAGAAACTGGCCCAAAAGGTTGGCTGCACCCACAGATTCTAAGTCAGGTGAGCTGGGTTCTAGTAACTGTGACCGGGGGCCAGTCATGTGGCGTGAGCGAGTGCCCAGCACCAAAGTAGATGCCTAAACAAAGGCCTTGAGCTCGGCACCTAAAGCGCTTGCCCCACTGGGCAACCTCTCGCTTGCAGGGGACGGAGGGGCGTCTAAAGCTTCAGCTGTGGAAATGCTGGCTGTTCCTGGGCCCAGGATCTCTACAATCACCCAAGGTTGGTGGTGGGTGAAAACGTGCTCTTGCTGTTTGCACAAGGCCGGCTCCAAGCCGCTTCTCCCACCAGGTCCGTCCCATGGCACCTTGTTCCGTCTCTGGATACCGAGCCGTTTCCTTCCTCTGCTCTGTTCCCTCAGGCCTGTCCCGGAGCTGCCAGGGAAATCCACCTTCTTTGCAGGCAGCACCGATGAGTTCATTGAGAAACGGAGACAGGGGCTCCAGCAGTTCCTGGAGAAGTGAGTGGAAGGGATGCGGCTCTCCGACACGGCTGGCGTGGTGCCTGAAAAGGGTTGGGGCAAGGGCTATTTCGCCCCAAAGCTCTGCTTCCCAGGAGGAAAGAAGGCTGCCTAACTGCTCTGTTCCCCCAGGCTTGAGGGTGGTGGTGGTCTGGGGTCAGAGAAGAGTGTTCCCGCTATAGAGCCTGAGCTGGGAGGGGGTAATGCTAGTTTTTTGTGGGGGCAGGAAAATGCTCACTATCCTCTTCAGCAGGATCCTCCCCTGCCCTTGCTGTCTACCAGCCCCTGTGGCTGGTACGCAGGCCTGGGGGACTATACCACATTCTGCATTGTCCCCTCACTTCCTGTCTCTCTCCAGGGTGGTGCAGAACGTGGTCCTCCTGTCAGACAGCCAGTTGCATCTCTTCCTGCAGAGCCAGCTGTCGGTGCCCGAGATCGAGGCGTGCATGCAGGGCCAGAGCCCCCTGACCGTCACGGACGCCATCCTCCGCTACGCCATGTCTAACTGCGGCTGGGTGCAGGAAGAAGACACCCGCCCTGCGCTCGGGGCTGGGGCAGAACTCCACGGCAGGTACTGAGAGCCATCTGAGGGGTTTGCCAGCAGTGAGACTGATAGCTGGAACTAGGCTAAGACCCAAGCCCCTTTCCATGTTTGGAGCTGATCTGTGCTAGCTAGACCAGAGCTGGAGAACAGTTGGAACCTGGCTGTGCCCTCTCCAGACAAGGCAGTGGCTATGGGCCTTACCACAACTTAGTCACTGCATCAGCTATTGTGACCAAGTGGGGTCTCATGTGCTTGGTATGATCCTCCCAAAGAACACACCACATCCAAATAGGGACGTGGCTTTAAATTCACACGATCCCCAGCCTCCATCTGCTCCTGAGTGCCCCAGGACTCGTCACGGCCTGCTTGGAGGATTTCTCCACGCCATGCTCCATCTGCCCAGAAGGAGCAGTCCAGAGTCCCATCGCTGCTCTGTGCTCAGCAGGGGCCTCCGGCGCATCCTTTCATCAGGAGCAAAGGTTTGGCACTCTGGAGTGATGGGGGCCGCATATCCGAAGGGCTCAGCTCCCCTTTGGGCACCAAAACAAGCACACGCCGCTTTCCTGATGCTCCCCGTGTTGAATGCGGAGCCCCCACCTGACTCATCTAATACCCACTTCCCTTGGCCTTTCCCCGACTGCACAGCTGGGCTTGCACATCCTGGTTTAGGCCCAAGGCAAACCCAGACCGTGTCCTGAGCATCTCAGACTGGCACAGGTGAGGAATGATGGTCATTCTCCAGTGGCAAAGCTGCCTTGCGGCTGACGTGGCTCTGCCCTGGGGGAGTCGCCTCCACCTTCCTTGCTGGAGGGGAGGAATCCTGTGACCCTAGCACCCTCTGGGAGGGGAGGAATCCTGGAAGGGGAAAGGACACCACCAGACAAGCTCCTGCACATCCCCACCCGTGGCCCCAGTGGTAGATCTTGTAACAGGAGAAGCGTCTCGTGCTCAGGATTTGTACCAATTTCCATCACTCAGTGAGTCGGTTTCTGCAGCCTGCCAGCTGCCCCTCTCCTCTAGGGGGGAGTAGTTGGTGCAGGATTGGGATCCTGCATGGCCTGTGGTCCTCACCCTCAGCCCCTCTACTGCAGGCTCCGAGAGTAGAATCTCTCTAAGCCTCCTGTGTGATGTGGGGGGAGCCACCCCCTCCTCTCTGAGCAACCATTTAATAGAGAAGCGCTGTCGTGCGGCCTCTTGCAAGACCTCAAGGCAACTGTCCCCAGGGTACGGCGGTGCTGAGAATACTTTGTATTCCGCTGCCCTCCGAGCACAAAGGCTCCTATGCACCAGCAGCTGTGCAAAGTCCTAGTTCCTTGAGGAGCGGAGATGCGTTTCTCACCCTGGCAAACCGGAAGGGAGTTGAATAGAGCCATGACAAGATCGTCGTGCCTAGGCTCCTAGAACATCTGCCGTAAGCCACTGTGGAAGCAAATGAATCCAGCTGCATCGCTTGTGTGTTCCCTTGCCAATTAACCAAATTCTTTATTTGGTGCTGGGTCCCCCCCACCAATTAGGAAGACCCTGGGGTGGGCTCAGCCCAGGCCTAGCTGAGATTCCTTGTGCCCCTGTGCTCCTCCGGGGGGATCCGTTTCTGGCTCGGAATATCATGCACTGCCACAGCCTCTCACTCTTGGTTTTAAATAGCAGGAGAAGAGGTGTGGGCGGGCTGCAGCCCAAGACTCGTTTTTAAGAGAGCCCCCCTGGTTTAAGGAAGGGTTTGGAATGGGCGCAGTGAGCTGGGCTGACGGGTAGTTATCCATGCAGCTCGGCAGGCTAGATGCTTCGCCGGCTCAGCTGCCCGTGCTCTAAGCCTCTCCCTGGCGACGCCTGTCCTGGCCGCACCATGGGATTCACCCAACTCTTTCCCCTCCCCTTCCCCTCTTCGCAGAGGGCTCTGTGCTGTTTTCGGTGGATGGGGCGCCTGGGAGCGGAGGAGGGGTGCAGGGGCGTGCGGAGCTGGAGGAGGGGAGCAGCTGGCTGGCTGAGCAGGTTGCACCTGTGCTCCTCCTTGGGCCAGCTGCGGAAGAGGCCCCCGTGGAAGCATGGAGAAGCGGCTGTAGGCAGATGGGGGCAGGTGGCTGAAAGGAAGCCGCCTGCTGCTCTCTCCCCGCTCCGTGGGAGCACTTGGGCAGAGGTGGATCTGGAGTAGGGCAACTTTCCCAGCTCCCCCGCTGCTCCTCCCAGGATTGCTGGGGTCAGGGGCCAGGCTTCAGAGCGCTTGGGTCCTCATGTTGCTGCCAGCTTGGCCCCAGCACTCTCAGGAGCCAGGGGTAAGGTGGAACGAGCGAGCTGCTCACGCAACTCCTCTGCCAGTGGCTCACTGCTCCAGGCTGTTACACGGGGCAGGGTGCATGTGTAGCTCTGGACCGCTGGGGCGGTGCATCTTGCCTTGAACCCCTCTTCCTTCCTGACTCTCTTGTGCCTTCTCTCTGTAGCTGCGCTGGTCTTGGAAGCCCCCTTGTTCGGAGCTGCCTGAAACCCCCTTCGTGCTGGAGCGACTTCGGCCTGGAAGACGACCACTCGGATAGCCTGGAGTCTCCCACGAAGCAGCCGGAGACGGAATAAGCAGCACAAACGATCTTGTACTCCCTGTCTGGGAGCAGCGGCTCTTGCTCTGCAGAGAGCCGAGGAGGGCAGCTGAGTGGCTCCCGTTGGTGCAGGATTGGGACCCTGCATGGCACGTGGTCCTCACCTTCAGCCCCTCTACTCCCAGAAGCTTGTGACCACTTCCTGCACCTCTGGACGGTCCTCTTATGAGGCAGGTGCTGGGTGAATACACAGCTGAGCTGTACGAAAAGGGAACCAGTGCTTAGTAGAACCTAAGTTTGTTACTCCCCAGGGCTGTGTCATGCTCTTGTGGGGGGACCTGTGTGTATTAGGGATGGGGGCTGTTTGAAAACAAAAGCCAGCTCCCTTGATCTTGGCTTGATCCTCCGTCCCCTTGAAGCTGGGTCATGGAGGCGGATGCTCATCCGTGCAGAGATCCTCCAGGAGAGAGGTTGTCTGGATCCCTGGGCTGAGCTGCTGTCCCTCCTTGTCCAGCAGATCGGGCAGCTGTCCCAGCAATGCCCAGGGAGTTCTCGTTCTTAGAACTAGAATTCAGTCTTGGTAGCATTCCCCTCTGAAAAACCAACGGCCCCATAGGCACGAGCGGTGCTCCTTTGCATGTCCGAGAGCCACATTTAAACAGCTGCTGAGCCGGAAGCCCACACGCTGGGTATGGATACCACCTCCACACCTGGGTCCTCCTGGCCCGGCTCAGCCTGCAGGCTGCGTGCAGCTGGAATGAGCCAATGAGCTTTCCCGGGGGGCTCTATATTGCAGGATTGATTCCTCCATTGCAGCAGGGGTGGGGGAATGTGTTGTGGTGGGACAATGAGGCCAGAAGGTGGTTTTGTTTGTGCTCCCCTTTTGTGTGGGACACCCCTCAAGCTGGGCTTTCTTGCAGGAGAACAACCCTTTTGGCTAGCACAGACCTGCCTGAGCCAAACGGCTCAGAGGGCAAAGGGGAAGGGCAAAGGGTGGTGATCCCTATAGCCAGCCATAAGGGAGCAGAACAGAAGAAAGAATCCCTTAGTAAAGAATGGGCAATCCCATGCTGCAGCTTCCACCAGGGCCTCTCTGCTTTCAGCCCGTCGGGTCCATTTACTCTGCTGCTCCCTGTATCTTTCCACCAGCCCGTCGTCTGGCATTGTCCTGGCTCAGAAGGCAGAGCTGAGGTGCTCTGGCCTGCAATAAATGTGAAGCACGTGAGCTACTGGGTGCTGGTGATTTACATCTGGCGGAGAATGGGGCTGATGCATCTTAAGCAATAGGCTTGGGGCAGGGTAAGATGCCATCAGAGACCATCCCTGCGTCAGTTGCACTGGGCACTAGATCGTGACAGCTGATGAGTATCCAGTTGCAGCTGTGTGTGTGGGGAGGGGCAAAAGGGCTTTTCCTCCAGGCTGGGCTCCCCAAATAATACATCCCTGCTAGGGCATCTTTCTCTCAGGGCTCCTAGAGGGCCGGACAAAGGGGCCTCGGTATTATCCTCCGTCTCTGCAGGGCGAGAGAACCTGCTCCTCTCGGGTTCTGTGGGACGCTTGGTCAGGAGACCCAGCGCGAGCTGGCTTTAGTACTTGCTGAGAGGGGATGGAGCGGCGTGGCTGGGGAGCAGAGGGGCTTGGTTTCTGGGGCACGTTCATGTGGCTTTGGGGTGAGAGGGACACAAGGGCGTAGGCCTTGGGCTGCGGCAGGGGGCTGACCACCGGCAGGGCCCTAGAGAACGGCAGAGAGGCTGCCTGCTGAGCTGGCACCTGGCGGTGGCCAGGCTCTGCTATTCTGTGCCCAGAGCTCAGCAGGGGTGGGTGACCTGCGGGCTGGGCTGGCGGAAGGTGAGGGCCACCCTGCAGCCAGGAACGCAACCCGCGACGCTTAGCAAGGCTGGAGTCCGTTTCCCTCACGGCGCCTGCTGTATTCACTAGCAGAGCCTGCTCCAAGCGGGTGGGTAGATGACACTGTACCACGCTCAGTTTCATTGACTGTCAGAGTTTGGTGGTCGCAGGGCCTGGCTGTGAAAGTCAAGGTGGGTGGTGGTCGATTTCCCCGGGTGCTTGTGTTGAGGTTTTTCTTCACACGGGCGTGTTCTCCGCCTCACAGGCTGAAGGGCCGGGGTTGGGGCAGGGGGGAAATGAAGCCGACAGAGGGAAAATCTAAAATGTCAAAAGAAGTTCATTTAAAAAACCTGACAGATGCTCGCTAACGGTAGCTGCTCTGCTGATTGGCTGGGGCTGCCTCCTGAATATTCATGAGAGCACGGCTCCAAATGGTGCAGCTGTGCCTGCAGCTCTGATCTAGAAACTTCCAGCCAGGAGCTGGTGGGGTTGGCGATGCAGCCAAAACGCCAGCCCTGCCAGGTGGGGGGCTGTCCCTGCTCTGCCCCCTCAGCGGAGGCTTGGCCTGCAGGGACCTCTCCCAGAGCACAGTCTGCCCTAGGGTTTTCCCTTCTCACGCCTCTCTGCCATGACCGACCGGGGCTTCCCAAGCTTGCTGGATAAACACACTGAACTGCAGTCTCCTACATGCCTTACTGGGGCAGTTCCCCTCCCTGCTAGCATGTGGTCACTGAAAGGCAGTTCCCCACTGTCCTCTCGCTACAGGTCACGTTCCGGGGCTAGAGGTGCCCTGGGGTCTGCAGCTAAGAGCCCCAGCTTCCCCTACCTTTGACACCTACCGTCTGGCACAAACCTAGGCAACCGCTGGCTGAAACTCTACAAAATGACCCTGGGGAAGGGGGGAAGCCACCTGAGCAAGCTCTCTGGGGGGTTAGTCCTGGCTGCTGCTTAAACAGTGCCACCCCCAGAGCTGGCTGCATCTCAGGGGCAGCAAAATTATTTCTAGAGGTGCTGCAAGTGTCATGAAAACCCATCAATCCGGACGCAAAATCTGTTGACTTTTCCAAGGAGGGTGGGAACAAAATCCCTCTACTGTCGGCTGGGCCTGACCAAACCAGAACGGACTCCGGCTGAGTGCAGGTGTCAGGCTAAGTCGAGAGCACTGGGGCTCGACAGTGATGAAAGGGGCTGGGGTGTCAAAGGGGGGGGGGGCATTATAACACTGAGATGTTTTCCGCGGCAGCAGCTGGGCTCCAGTCTTGCTCCAGAACGCTGCTTGGTATGCTGGGAGACGCGACTCTGATCACGGGGAGGTGCAGGCTCTGTTCCCTTTCACCGGGGAAGGGCTTGTATAGGTATTGAATGCTGGTCAGCTGCTGTGGGAGGATCATTTAGACCCCAGCTCTCCTAGCCCTCTCCTCCAGTCAGAGTTCCTCGTGGCACGAGCCTGTCTCTTTAACAGGGAAACTAATTTTGCTGCTGCTGCCAGTGGCATGGAAGCTGGGGTGGGTGAAGGCACGGCCTGTGCCCACCGCAGACCCAGTAAGCGACAGGCAGCCAGGGCAGCTGTGGATTCACGGGGAACCGGCCAGCTGAGACGGGCTGCAGGCAGGCGCTGTGCTGGGAGCGAACGGGCTTCCTTCCTGGATCCCAAGCCCTAGTCCCTGCTTGCTGCCTGCCAGGTATGTGACCGGCACGCAGAGCGGCTCAAGGTAACCTCTCTCTTGCCCATGTGGCTGAGGCCTTCTCGAGATGACTCCCCTCTCCCCACAAAGCCTGGCATCACCCCAGCCTCTCTGCCTGGAAGCAATCCAAGCGCTGGAAGCAATCCAGGCTCATCCTTTCCAGCTCCCTGAAGGAGGCCTGGCTGTCTCTCAAGTCTGTGCAAACAAATTGTAGCACACGTACCACCCAGCCAGCTCAAATTGAGAGAGGGAGGAGCCCCCGGCGCCTGGCACTGACTGATCGGAATGACAGGCCGGAGCCAGCTACCTCCACCGTGCTAAGCCACCTGCCTGCTCCGATGATGGCGTTGAACCTGCCCCCTGGGAAGCTGCTGCTGCCTCACGCCAACCCCCTGCTGTACAGAGGAATCACCAGCCCCGGGACTGAGCGCTGAGAACGTTGCTGGCTCCCATCCTGCCCACTGCTGGAGATAGGGTGACCAGATGTCCCAAGTTTATAGGGACAGTCCTGTTTTGTGGGTCTTTTTCTTATATAGCGTCCTATTAACCCCTAACCCCCGTCCCAATTTTCACACTGGCTGTCTGGTCACCCTAGCTGGAGATGGAGGGCGCAGGGCCTCCCGTCCCCCTGTCTCCAGACAGCAGATACCCGGAATGCACAGCGGATAAAGTCCCCCTCGCCCTCAACAAAGGTCTCTTGTAATATAAGAGAAGAGGTCTCTCTCCCTGCTCTCCAGTGAGTGGGAAGCACCCAGCGTTCAGGGCCAACCCCTGCCCCTCAGAGCCCCCCCTTCACTGTGGGCAGGGCTGAGTTAGGCCTTCTGCTGCCCCCAGCTGCTTAGCGGATGTGTCACCGCTGGAATCAGAATCCATGGGGCAGGTGCCCTCTCATAACCCCACTGCAGGGGATGGGAGGAGCGATAGCCACTCCTGCTCAACCCACAGGCCCAGCTCTGCCCACGTGTTTGCTTGGATCAGCAGTGAAAGCGTGAACCAAAATGTAAAGTAGTTACCCTTAGGCTTCAGAGTCAACACCCCACTGAGCTGAATGAGGCTGTGCACACCTTCCTCAGAGTGACTGTTCTGGACTGCCGACAGACCCAGGCCCATGTCTTCTCAGCCTCCAGCGGCAGAGGCTAGGGTGGGTGTTTTTCAAAGGAAACCAGCTACCAAGCCAAGCATCAGCTCACCTGGCTGCCACCAGCAGGCCCGATTCCCCCACCCCCTGCACCCCTCCCAGCCTCTGGGGCCCTGCCGCGCTGCAGCCTCCCCGTTAGAGCATCATGCAGACTCCTGCCAGCGGGGAGAGAGGCCAGCACTGCAGCAGAATCGCTGCACCCTGCTGCATGCCAGGAGGCTCAAATATGTCTACCAATTACAGGACAGCTGTTCAACCGGCTGAAGGGGTGGGGGTGGGGGGGGGAACTGTCTCTTTAAGAGCCCTCCCAGTGAGTGATGAGAGCTGGGAGATGCAGGCAGTCAGGCCCTGATTAAACACTCATTGTGCAGAGTACGCTTAGAAAATTACTGTAATTACAATCGGATCCCAGCAGAGGGATGAGCTCCAGTCCTGGTAATAACCCGGCCAGGTGCCTCTTTCCCTAGCCCAGCCCTAGCCCTGGCCTCCTTGAGCTGCTAAAAGACCGAAGAAAGCTGCCCAGATTTCTGGCCTAGGCAGGGCCGGAGTGGGCTCTGCCTCCCGGGCATGGCGCTTTGGTGCAATGTGGCTCTCTGCCCAGACAACAAATCCCCAACTCCAAATTCAGGTGCAGCGACAAATTCATCCTCCATCGCACCCTCCAGTGAGCGACTAGCTCTTTGCCTCGCAGTGGGCTGGGCTTTTCCCACCAGGTCTTTCCCAGCTTGGCTATGCTCCCCCTGACACAGGAGCAGAAAACTGGCTGTATGGACAGGATGGGAGATCACCCGCTGTTTACTGCAAAAATCTAAATATCACGGGATGAGGACAGGCCAGCCGGTGCCTTAAGGCCAATCCTTCCAATCACCTTAACCACTTGGGTGCAGCTCCATCTTCCCAGGAGCAGGAGGGGGGCGTGGCAGGGGCATTCCCGCACCCCAGCTGCCATAAGGACCCATATTAATATTATTTACATTACTGTAGCATCTACCGGCCCCAGACATGCAGCAGGACGCTAGGTGCTGCACAGACACCGAACAAAAAGCGGGTCCCTGTCCTGACGCGCTCGCAATGGCATAAGTTAGGGAAGCCGGCAGGGCTGCCTTACGCATTGCTGGGGACTGAAGTAGGGACGGTTGAGCCACCTGCCCTCTGTCCTTGCACTGGGCTCTGAGACAGGGCCCGGCTCGGAAACAGCCCCATGCACCCCCCGGATCTCAACCCCCAGCTGGCCGTGGCCCCACATCTACCTGGTCTCTGAAGGGCGCGTAGTTTCCAGGGGATCATAGCGCGGGTGATCAGGAACATGTGGATGCTAAAGCCTGGCTCAGTGTCCCCCCGCTGTCTCCTCCCGCCCTTTCCACGGTGGAGAGAGCACGTTAGCGTCTCCCGAGAGGGTCTTCGCCCTGCGTTTGCTGCGAAGGAGCCCAAAGTGCGTTGCAAACAACCCAGGAGAGATCAGTCAATGGCAAGGAACCTCTGGGTGGTCTCAAAAAAAAAAAAAAAAAGACCCACCAACCTCTGCGCAAGGCAGGAATGCTCACCTTATAGCCAGGAACCCGAGAGATCCACATCCTCAAAGGGGCCTAACTCCCATTGATTCCAACAGGAGATAGGTTCCTAAATACCTTTGATCTGGGCTTAAGTAACTTGGCCAAGGACACAGTGTGTCTTGGTAGAGCAAGGAACAGAACCCAGGGCTCTGGGCTCACAGGCCCTTGCCTACAGAGCCCCACTCTGCCAGCCTTTACACCTGCTCCTGCTAACTCGCTCGGAGCATTTCAGCCCCAGTAGCCTCCGACTAAGCCATTTCTCGAGTTGGCTGCCGGTTTTTGGACTCTTTCTAGCTACTGCTGATCACTAGCCCCCCCTCTTATCCATCGCTCATTCCCAGCTTTGCCGAGTCCAACAGGACCATGCAGCAGCTGGGGAGTTACTCCAGACCCAGCTCTCCTGGGTTTGAGCCACAAACGCATCCCTCTCCCCTGCGTGTCTGAGCCGAGGGCTGGCGGGAGACCTGGCGGGCTGCCCGGGCCAACGACGGGAGGCAGGGCACAGATCACACCTCCAGCTTACAAAGGGGCTGGTGTTTGGCCTTGCACATTGCAGCAGGAGCGGTGTTTGGCCTTCCACGTTGCAAAAGCTGCCATCTGCACCATGAGCTACATGGAGCCCAGCCGGGAATGAGGGGTGGGGGGACATCTGACAGCTCCGAGTCCCTTCCTCTTGCCCAGCCGCGGCTGCTTCCCTCCCCCCACGATGCGGCCGTGCATCGCTCGCAGGTGAGCCATCTTGGCATCATTGCCAGTGGAGAAGCAAAACTAATTAGAGCTGTCAAGGCTCTTCCCTGCTCCGCGTCCAACAGCAGGTGGGCGGGAAAGGCTTCCAGGTGCTTTGCTATGAGCTGGCAACGTTTCACACGGTGGCAGGGGGCAGGTTTACCCCCAGCCCCTTCCAGCAGCGGGGAAATCCTTCCCTCCGTGCAGCCAGGGAGGGCAACGAGCTCAGCCTGCTACCTGCCAGCAGCAAGGGCTGGAAGCAGAGGCCTTGAAACGCCAAAGGAGTTAGAGACAAATGAGAACCAGCTGTCCCCAATCCAGCCCTCCTCCCTGCGCTTTTGAGGGCACTGGCAATCCACCACCGAGTCGCAGCGTGGCTCTCTCTCTACTTAGCCCCAGTCCTCAAAGGTGTGTAGCCAACTCGCGGAGCCTCTCCTGGAGAAACTGAGCCCCTGAATCGGGAAGGCCCTTAAAACACCTGCTTAAGTCCGAGCACCCACGTAAGCGGTGGGCTGAATACAGACAAGACTGCACTTAAAAGGGCCAGTCCCGCCAGCAATGGTAGCTGGCTCGGGAGAATCAACACACCGGCCATGTGCTATGATGTGGGAGGTAATTTTAGGAAGGCTGATGGCTTTTTTCCCTTTGGCCCGATGCTGCGGCCAACAGTTAGCTACTACCACCTAGTGGCACACGGGGGACACAGCCTCTCTCTTTCCTCCCCCCTGCCCCACATTGATGGAAAGGTGCCAACCCATCCGACTTCTGGGCTGGACCGTCCTGGAGTATGAAGTTCTCTGTTGATCCCCAGAGACAGGGGAAGCACAGAGAACCTGTCCTCCCAGCCCCACACAGGAGCTGATGGAGCTCCTATCGGAAGAGGCTGGTCACGGGCAGAATTGGTTTACTGCACTGGGGTCTACCAGGGCCGGAGAGGGAAGGCCAGTTCCAGTGTCGTGTCCTCTCCTGGCACACGCCCGTCTCTCCTCCCTGATCGCCGAATCCAGCCACAGCGCGAGCCAGGGACTGAGTCTACAGAGAAGCTGAGACGCTGCCAGAAACTGTGAGAACGAAAAGAGAATCTCTTTATTTTGGGTCTTCCCCCACCCCCGGCTCACAAAAGAAAACAAAACTGGCCCCCGCGTTGGCCGACTGCTCAGGCGTCTCGCCAGCTGGGGTAAGAGCCACGTACAAATGTCATTCAGAATCAAGTGGGAAATGAGGCCGATCATATGGAATCTGGAGTGGGAGGGCACATTAGCTTGGTAACGGGCACAGGGGCAAACGGGGGGCTCTGTGAAACATCAGCAGCGACGTGGGTGCTGGGACATGAGTCTCTTCACGTGGAGGTGGAGAAGGTTTCCATAGGTGCCCGAGGGGCAGCAGGGGAGAGGACGCCGAGCTGGGGGCTGCTGTCCAGTATGACGGGGAGAGAGGCACCAGGGGGTCTAGGAGGAAAGAGATACAGGAGTGAATATTGGCAAGGAGAAGATGAAAAAGGGTGTGACCATGGCACAAGCAAGCTGCGTGATGCACGCACAGCGACTCACAGCATGGGATGAGGTGACACCAGTTGATTCAGCAAGAGGCGGTGTGGGCCACTGGTTAGCGCAGGTGATTGGGAGTCAGGACTCCTGGGTTCTACTCCCAGCTCTGCTGCTAACTCGGAGTGTGATCGCCCAGCTCCGTGCCTCAGTTTCCCCACCTCTCTACAGGGCTTTGAGATCTTTGTGTGAAAAGTGATCTGTAGCCAATGCTCTGCTAAGTACTATTATGACTACCACCAAGAGACAATGTTTTCTGGGAACAAAATCTTCTGAGTTGCTGTTGGCTCCATCCGACCCGAAGGTAACAACCCTTTTCTGTGCTTCATCCAGGGATCTCAAAGCACTTGACAAAAGTCAGGGACATTTCCATTGCAAAGCCCCTGGCTCATGGTCACAGCTGGACTCACTTCAGACACCTGCCCACGGTCACAGAAAAGCTGGGAGTGGAATGCAGAATCCTTGATTCCCCAGTCCTGGGCTTGAACCGGCCGCCCTCACTCCTTGAACGTCAACGGCTAATTCCTCCCACCCCACGCTACCAGGTCTTTGAATCTCCAGGATGGTTTTCCTGCCTCTTTAGCTCCAGTGTAAGGTGAAGACCAGAAGATGGAGCCAAAGGCAAAATCCTCCCAGGTTTCTCCATGTCGATCTTCACAAAAGATTAAAAATATACCCCAGGACTGTCCCAGCCCCAGCCTCTGGACAGACATCTCAGACCTCCTGGCAAGACAGTTTTGTTATCAGCGAGGGCCAGGGTGAGGGAGCGATCTCTGAAGAAGTGAGAAGAGTTAAATCACAAAGCAGCATGCCTCTTACTTGTAGGATCATCTTTCCTCCAGTTCGTAGGCGGCTGTGAGGTATTCCTTTGGGACGATTCCCACCTCGCTGTTCAGTTCGCCGATCCACCAGCCATACATGTTGTACTCCTGAGAAAACAAAGCAAGAAAGGCCCATCTTGGACATCCTGGACGAGATGACTTAGTCCTGCCTGGAGTGCAGCGGACTGGACCAGAAGACGTCTCGAGGTCCCTTCCAGCCCTACGATTCTAGGATCTTAGAGAGGATGGGGGTTACCGTTAAATCACTAGGCAGACAGCCTGGGTTCCACTCCTGACTGCCACAGACTCCTTAGGCAAATCCTTTACAGCCTAATTTATACAGGTATCACTGACTAAGGCCAGCAACCAGAATTAGACCAAAGTATTAAAAGTCCTCAGGAGCCTAAACTCTCGCGTGCCACAGGCAGAGAACAGGAGAGACCGAGGGGCCACCGTTGGTAGGGCACCGATTAGTGAGATGCGCCCAGATAATCCTGGCAAGTGACCCACACCCATATGCTACAGAGGAAGGCAACCCTCCCCTCCCCCCCAAGATCCCTACCAATCTGACCTGGGGGAAAACTCTTTCCCAGCCCCACCTATGGTGATCAGTTCGACCCTGAGCATCCAAGCAAGACCCACCAGCCAAGCACCTGAGAGAGGGAACGCTCGGCGCCAACCCAGAGCCCCGCCCCCCCCTCCAGTGTCCCACATTCAGCTGTGGGCAATCTGTGATGCTTCAGAGGAAGGAGACAGAACCACCCCTCCGTTCCCCCCCAAAAAATAGATGGGGAGGGAGGAAATCCTTCCTGACCCCGACAGGTGACTGGCTGGAGCCCTGAAGCATGAAATACATCAAGAAGAGACGAATAATACCATAGAGTGAGGTAGGGCTCTCCAGGCAAGCATCTCACAGCACTTTGCAAACAGGAGGGTGACGCTCAACCTTGCATAGAGGGGCAGCCCAAGCATAGGCACGGACTCCGTGGGTGCCCCGCTGATCAGCTCCTCCCCCTCCCCCCTGCACCTCCCGCCCACTGAGGATCATCTGTTCAGCGGTGTGCAGGAGGGAGGGGGGCGGAGTGAGGGCAGGGCGCGCTCAGGGGAGGGGGCAGAATGGGGTGGGAAGAGGCGGGGGTGGGGCCTTGCGGGTTAGGGGTGGAGTGAGGGTGGGGCCTGGGGTGGAGCAGGGGTCAAACTACCCCCCCGCCCCCCGGCAAATCAGAAAGTCAGGGCCTCTGAGCACAAGTTCTAGGCACCCCCGAAATTCCACTTAAGTCCTCTTTTCAGGACGTAGGCAGGATTTAAGCAGTGCATAGACGCAGAGGATCTCACCCATGGCCCAGCTCGCCCGGTATGCTTTCACCGACAGCCACCAGCCCCAGCTGTTTCAGAGGCAGGTGCAGCAAATTCTGCAGCGGGTTGTTTCCATGTGGGATGAATTTTCACATGGGACGTTTCCTCCTAAACCCTTTGGCTAGCGGTTGGCTTGGGTGCTGTGGCACGGAGGCTTAGAGCCCAGGTGCTGATCCTCTGCACAGCATGAATTACGTCTCTATTTTTACAGATGGGGAAACTGAGGCACAGGCAGGCCATGGTTGGGGGTAGGGGCACACAATAAGTTAGAGACGGTGAGAGATAGAACCCAGCCCTCCTACGGGAGGACTGCCAGATGATGCTCTCAGTGGAGCCAGAGTCCGGCCTCCCCAACCGCAGGCTAACCAGCTTCCCAGCTGCGAGTGCGAGACAGGAGCAAACACCTGGCAGGGTGGCTGATTTCCGCAAGCGATGTGCTCACCAGGGTGCCGTGTGGCAGCAGACGCTGCAGAACCTTTGAGCCAAGCAGACCTGCCAGGTTCCAGAGCGATGAAAGACCCTCCCCGGCCGCATTGCAACCCTCTCAAAACAGGAAGGAAAATCCTGCGGCAAAAGAGGAGCAAAAAAAGCTTTGGATGATCAGCTGCCTTAGTGTGGAAATGAACGGGATCTGCACTCGCAGCAGGAGGAAACTAACCCACCCAGGAGACCTTTGGCTGGAAGGGGTGGGCGGTTGGTCAGAGAGCCGTCCAAAGCATGAATGGAGCAATCCAACCCTCCCCGCCCCATCCCTCCTCTGCCCACCGCAGCTACGCCTCAGCCCAGACACCACGAGGTATTTTAAAATAATTTCTGCTTTGATGAATTGCCGGGGAGCTTGCAATTGCTCATAATCAAAGGGAGGAAAATGCAAATGAGAGCCAGTCGAGAACTATCGGCACCAAACGTTTATTCCACTGCACAGTGCCAAAAAGAATTAAAACAACATTAAACTCCCAGCAATAATGTTTAAGTCCTCGTTTCCAAGTGCCAAATTGCACCACTCTGGATCATACAGATGTTTGTTAATTATGCTAATTTTTATTAAACTATTAAAACGAGGAGTGCACTGGCACAGCAAGCCAAAGCCCGGCACCGAGTGAACCCTGCTCTCGTCTGGAGGTGCTAATTTACTAAGATGCTGACGCCTGGATTTAGGGGGTGCTGAGCAGCTGGGTTTTTCTGGGGCAAGGGAGGAGAGCGATGGAGGACTGTTTCCCTGGAATCTACCTAATCAACTTCCAGCAGGGCCTGTGTGCTCTGTGCTTGCACAGATTCGGCGGGGGGAGGAGGGGGAAGAACTTAGCTGAGACAATTATCTGGACGTTCGTTGCTTTGAGGAGGTGGTGAACAGGCACCTGGACCTGCTGAGATGGGGTCTGACACACACACTCCCTGCAAGGCGACACACACCTGCGGTTCAACACCACTGTGCACCTGGCTGGAGGATCTCCAGGCACTTTGCATAGCCTCATGTAGCCCCATTGTACAGGTGCGGCCACTGAGGCAACGGACGAGGAAGTGACACGGCCAGTCAGCAACTGAGTCCAGGTTGCTTTACAAGCCAGGGAGTCAACATCCTCCCCCTCCTCGCCCCAATCCTCCTCATACTCGCACCAGTTTAACCCCGCTGATTTACACGTCCCTCCTGATTCATCCCAGGGCAAGAGGAGACACTGCCACCAACCCCTTGCAGGACGACGCTCGGTGCACACAGGTAACAAAAACCACCTGTTCGACGCGCCAGGGGGCCCCAGTTCTGCTCTCAGCCCTGAGACCTCCTCCCTCAAACTCAGAGATCCGCTCCCAGGAGGATGGCCCACTCCACTGGCCCCGGCGCTCTCTGCATTTCCTGCCCGCGACCGGCGGTGACGAGCTCCCCGAAACAGACGCTCGTTCCAATAACCGGCAGCCGGCAGGTTTGCGCGCTGGGCCGTAAAAGGATTGATGCTGCTAATCTCCATCAGCAAGGGGAGAACAAACGCCCCCCTTCCCCCTGTAAAAGGAACAGCCAATTCTATAACCGAAAACGTGCGACGGCCACCAGCACGGGATATTTCACAGCTTGAATCAGCCTCCGGTGGTTTCCCTGTTGCCATTTATGGCCGCGCGAACATCACGGCCCTCCTTAGCGATCCGTCGGTCACAGGGCCTTGAATCCCTCCATGGGGCTGCAAATGCCCTGCCAGTAGGTGTCGGGGGAGGGAAGCAGCAGGTTGCTCCTCATAAGCCTGGAAAAAAGTGATTGGAGCCCCCCTGCTACATGATTGCCGCATTTTAATTTCCAGCCACCCCCGCTGCTTCCTATTTGTGTGATCTCTTGCAAGGCAGCTCAGCCATGACCTGGAATGACCATCCCTGTCCTGGGCACAGATGAGATGGCTGGGCCAGATTCTCAGCAGCTGTAAATCGGCGTAGCCTTGTTGACTTCAATGGGGCTACGGCGACCGATGGCAGCTAAGGAGCTGGCCTTGGCCTTTGAAAGTTCAGGCGAAGACGTGTTGGGGTTTCCCAGCCTCCGATGTTAATTTAATTCCCGGTCTAGTGCTAATGAGTCCCCAGCCCCACCCTACAGGGCCCCAGAACCGGGGGGGCAAGAGGCAAATGAATCCCCCAGATTCATTGAGCCAGGGGCTTCCCCACACATCCGGTCCCACACCTGGAGGGATCTTCTGCTTCCGGCGTGGAAGGAGAACTTCTTATTTGTATGGCGAGAGGCCGGCTCCGTGGTGCTGGGTGCCGCATGGATACGTAGCGAGAAAGAGTTGCTGGAGAATGGCAGAGCTGTTGTCCCTCTTTGACAGGCAGGGAACGGTACCCTTCATCTCCTGCCTCTCAGGCCGGTGCTTTTAGCCACGAGCCCGTTGCTTGGACCCTGAAACTGGGGCTGCATCTTTGGGCGGCTCCCCTCCTAGGGTCGTCGGGAGAACGCTAACACGATATTAACATGGCTGCAAAGACAGCATCTGCTCCTCCAGAGTGAGCGTCCCCCCGCCGTCCCCGAAATACGAGCGTTTCCTTTCCTTTCCTTCTACCGAAAGTGGAGCCGGCAATATTTACTCCTCACCCCGGCCTCTGGCCCCGGCCGACATCCACGCGCTTTCTGCCCGGCCTCGTAAACAACCCGTGCCTCCTTCAGGAACACAATCAATCAGCCCCCCTTCGCACAGAAGATCAATGACGCTTTGATGGATGCCCAAGGAAAAGCCAATCAATCAGGGACTTATCGGTTTATGATTGCTCGGCCCCATTATCAGCGTGTGTGTGTGTCATACATTATTGTTAGTCAAATGGAGGATCCTAATTCATAGGTGAGGCATGCCTTGTGCTATTAGAGGGTCAGCTGACACAGGGAGTTTTATACCAGGTCAGCTATATATCTGTTTATCTAGAAAACTGGCTCGGAGCAGAAGCTAGCTCTGAAATTTAAAATTTACCTTCCCCCCTCAGGGAATTCAAAACTTGAAGCCAGCGGAAGATGCCCAGTAACTGCTCAGAGACACTGTTTATTTAGAAAGCGCTCACTTATGTTTTCCCAGCATGGGGGACTTTTATCGGATATCTCCTCAGAGGAAGAGGGGACTGGTCAAAGGCTCGGCGCTGTGCTAAACCGGGAGGCGGCTTCCCCATTACTTTGGCGCCCAGCAAACCATCCTTTTCTCCTCCCCCCCCCTTCTTGTTTATTATTCAACCTTTCTTCAGATAAAGCACAATAAAAATGAATGATTAAATTTGACACCCCCCCCCCCCGCAACCATTATTTATTTGCTCTTGCCAGGAACTTGTTAAATGGATTCCTGCAGGCGGGAGGTGGACAGGCCCAAGAACACACGCGGATGGGAAAAGCAAAGTGATGGCCGGTCGGAGCGTAGGAAATACGGGAGGTAGCAAGGAAGGGCGTCAAATGAAACGCTGCGATCCCCACTTGGGCAAAGCTGCCATTTGGGGTGAATGGGCTTAGCCCAGTTCATGCTGGACAGCACCAGAAGAATTTAGGAAGGGATTGGCCACTGCCCAGGTCTGTGATGTGCAAGAACATGCTTACTCCCCATGACTGCGCCCCCCCCCCGCCCCCGGGAGCTTTGCCTGCAGGAGGAGGTCAGGATTTTGCAGGGAACTTAAAAAAATCATCTGTGCAATGCCCTCCATTTCGATGGCCTGCGACAATAAGCTCAGTTCATCCCTGGCCCGGGCCCTGGACTTGCACCACAGATGAATTTGGCCCAGAGATAGAGATGGGTGCACAAGGCCCAAGGACACTGCCTAACTGTGAATCAGATGGGCCCGTGGTCTCGCTGCGTATGCAAGCCGCAGGGGGTGTCGTCTGCCAGGTTAAAACTCTGCTCCCAGTTACAGTGGTGTCAATCCAGAGCGACTCCATGGAAGGCAAAGGAGCTACTCTGCATTTACACAGGTGCAGACGCACTCCGGATCGGCAAGCGAGGGCTATTTTAGGAGGCCCATGGATAGCACGACACGAGGTACCGTGTAGGAACCCAGCTAGATCAGACAGACAGACAGCTGCAGGAAAGACTTGCAAAGCAGCTCTGTAATTGAGGCAGGGGGTGCATGCTAAAGAAGAGGGCGGGAGAGGTACCTTCATTTGCAAGAGGAAAAAGGAAGGGGGGGGGAGTGCTGAATTTGGAGACCACCCCGGCTGCCCCATTTCCAAGATGATGGGATTGTGAGATCATGTGAAACTGCAGTATTAATATTTATTCCATAAAGCACGCAGCTCACAGCTTTGCACCATTCTGCCGCGCTTTGACCGCAGTACCAACCCTCAGGCACAGCAGCACAATTTGGAAACAATGTGACGGAAATGTTTAATCTGCTCAGCCCATCTGTGCTGCGTATTTCTCCAGCTCTCCCTGAGAGAGACGCCTTCGAATCTCCACATCGCCTTTAATATTCTCCTAAATCACCTCCCCACTGCACTTCAAGGGCCATTGCTACAATATCACAGGTTCATCTAAAGTGCACTGGGTTGGGGGGGCCCCCCCCTGAAGAACAGGGGTATGGGTGGAGGAGGGGGAGAGACAGGGTGTTGCTTGGGCTATTTTTTATTTCAAAATAATTTCCAGGGACAGTCTTTCCATGCCCCTTGGAAAAAGTGAAGGTGATTAGTGAGACTGTTTAGAACCAAACAGGCTGGAATGGAGGAAAATCATTTCCGAAGAATTGTTTTTATTAATCTCCTGCCCAGCCGCTCTCATTCAGGCACGGCTTTTGTTCGGCTGGCCTGCGGGCCCAATCCGCAGTGGGTTCCGCCTGCGACCGCAGGACTGAGCCCTTTGGCAGAGAACGTCCTCCTAGAGCCGGGAAAAGCACCGGGGACTGGGAGTCAGGGCTCTCGGGTACCATCCCAGGTGCTGAGAGGAAGCAGGGTCGGGTGGTTATAGCTGAGAGTCAGGACGCCTGGGTTCCACTCCCAGCTACGGCACAGTGTTACGTGCCTCAGTTTCCCCTGTTTTGTAAAACTTGAATGATCCCCATGCCTGGGGGGGAGCTGAGGTTTATCTACATAATGCGTGCACAGTGTACAGCAGAAGAGAGACTAAATGTGAGACAGTCGACATTTTTTTTATTATTATTACTTTTTTTTACACCCATCACTTCCATATCAGGTGGGGGGCAGCTGGTTGCAGGGGCTGGCTCGGGGCCGGCTCGGGGCCTGATCCTGAGAGGTGCCTAGCTCCTTTGACATCCCACCAAAGCCGAGAGAGCGCTCAGTCCCCGCAGGCTTAGGGCCCCTCACCGGGGAGGGGGGGGCCTGGCCTCCCTCTGAAAAGGGGGTGAAACAGGAGGTGCTCAACATCTGCTGGAAGTGCTTAGTACCCCTGGCTCGTGGAGCTGGGGCCGCATGTGTGCACACGAGGTCCCGTTCTGCGCTAGGCCCCCCCCAAACCTGCCTCCAGCTGGGGGAAAAAAAAAAATCGGGCTCCCTTTGAGCAACTCTGCGCATGAAAAGAACGGAAGAATTGAACGCTCAGGATCGTTCGCTGGCAAAGGAGGGGCGCGGGGTGGACAAGGCGTCCCAATTGTGGCGCCCCCAGCCTGCCGGTGTGTTACATCATCTGCACACATAGGTGTTGCCATGGCAGCTGCTTATAGCTTCATTTCCTGGATCCCCCGAGGGGGGTGTCACAGCCGGATCCACCTGCTCTTTACCCTACCCTCGGTGGGGTCATAGTAAGGTCGCCAGAATAAATGAACGCGGGTACTAATGATCTGTTTGCTGGCTGTTTATGCTCCGTGTGTCAGGGGCACTCACATTTAGAGAGCTCATTATGGCTGCAATTAGACGGCACCATTGCTAGATATTTAACTCCTTTTTCTTTTAAATTAGCATTTTAATAACGTGCTTTGAGCAGGGGAAACAAAATGACCATTTTTCATGGCCAAACTTCTTAGCTGTAGGTGTAACTTTAATGGCAAAGTTGTGAGGGCAGAGAGGCAGGAGCGGCTGGTTCCCCTTCCACCTTCCCCCCGCCCCCCTTCTATTCTCCCCTCCCCATGAGGGAAAATAAAAATAATAAAGGGAGAGATTTTTATTTGCTTTACGGCACACTCGATTTTCTCAATGTGTTCTGCTGCCAATTAGATTCAGCTTGAAAGTCCCGAACACGGGGGCCTGATGAAAATTAGCAGTCACAGGAGTTAAACTTTGTGTGTGACCTGTGAAGAGGGCTTGAAATGATTCTGTGTGTGTGTGTGTGTGTGTGTTTGTGTAAAAGGAGCCATTTATTTCAGATTCCCCCGGCTGAAAAAAGGAAAGGGGAGGGGAAAAAAAAAAAAAGAGAGCACCCATTAGAAGATCAGTGCTATCAAAATATCTTTATACAGTAACCCCCAGGGCCACTTCCTTTCAAAAGGTCACTGCAATTATTTCTGTTTCGTTCATAACTCTTCTGATGATCTTATAAGACTGGGTGGAAAAAAGAGGAGGAGATAAGGCACTACCTGTAATTACTGATCCTAGAAGGGAGAGGGATGGAGAATTTACAAAGGAAGCTGGGGGCTGGCAAACTGAATGAGACAGAAGTGATGCTACAGGGGGAATAGAGTCTAGAAGTTTAGCTTTCAGGAACTTGAAAAGGCCCCTGTTTTATTCACATGTGGTTTGAGCAGTTGAAAAGTACAAAGACCTGTAACAAATGGGAACATTTCCCTTAATTCCCAGGGTCATTTTATGATTGCTGTTTATTTCCTTTTAATTTGGGACCTTAAACTAAACATCATTTTGCAGACAAGGAGGTGAACGGGACTCAAGAAACTGTTTTGTTGTGGAAAAGAGAGATGTTTGTCAAGTGTGTATGTGCGCACACATACAGTTAGAGAGCAGTGCGTAGGAGATACTGTTCGCAGTCAGGGTTGGAAGGATTAGATTATTAGTGGTAAATGTTGGTAAATGTGAATTTCACTGTACACACACAATCCGATGGAAAAAAAATTGCTCCACAGATGATCAACAAAATATACAAAAAGTGCCGAATGAGAACATATTAGAGTTTGATTCAAGGCTATTTACTTTATCTTTTTGGACGTCTGATCTTGACAATTAGTGTGTTAATGGTTATAAAGCTTTTACTTTTTTAACCTCAACATCTACGGTCGTTAAATAACCAAAGAACCTCCCCCAGAAATTCCTGTAACTGTGAAAATTGGGGAAAAACCCCCCCGACCAAAATGGAAACCCATGCTTAAAAAGAAACATCGGTATTATCTGTCAAAATCATTTAAAAATAAAAAGGAAAACTTGAATTCTGCCAAGTCTGTGCACTTTATGCATCTGTAGGAGATGAGACAAAAACATGCGCGTGAAAGTGGCTTTAAAAAATGTATTCGTTTCCTACCCTCTTGGAATCCCACATCCAAGTTCTGCCTGAGATTTTCTGTTCTGACACCGGGCTCACAACTCTTTCCATGACAACAGACGGGAGGGGATTTCAGAGCGACAGGAGTTTGGAGGTCAATAGTTGAAGACCAGGAGTTAGGGGATCAAAAACACTGGGAAAACACCCCCCGCACACACACACACACAGACAGTTGAAATAAAGATGATCTTGGTGAACTAGTGAGGAATCAGAAAAGGGGAAAAGTGCAAGGGGGAACTAAGGCAAGAAAAGAAAAAGGCAGCTTTTGTGAGAACAATGGTTTAAATGTTTACTCTTCTGTATCAGCTCAGCTGCACCTTCGAAGCTGCTGTTTCATAAATACAATACGGATGGCATAGGCTATAATTTGGTGATAGCTACCCCAGGACATATCTAGATACACTTCTGTTATTTTAATTAAATACTGCATTATGGTTTGTGACAACTTCATCGCTATAGCGTAAATGAATTTGGAATTAAAGTCTTATTTAGGCATCCAGCGTATCCCCCCCACCCCTCCATTTCTCAGTTTTACAAAGCAAAGGGCTATAAAATCAAGATGTTTGTTCATTTACAGATGGAGCAGTGTGGAAAAAAAAAAGGGGGAAAAACACACTATAGAAGCTGACTCTGAAATACTCATGGCTTACAAGCATTCTCAGACAGAGGAGAGAATTCTTTTGATCATAAGTGGGCTATGCTGAGTATTAATTGTGTGTGTTTATTCTTATCTTTCAACCTGGGCTCGTCTGAACAATTATACTGATGGCCATGGGATTTTTTTGCCTCTTTTGTTTAGTAGTTAATAGCCAGCTTTTAATTTTCAAACTGTTGATTTGTTACTGGCTCTGTGCAGGAGAAGTTTTTGGAAATTTCATTTGTGACCAAGGGGAGCGGAGCTGATTGAGTTTTTTGGGCCATGGACGGAGAGGAGTTATGGCAAAGGCAAACTTATTTTATTCCCAGGAATGGGAGTTTCAATGCCATCAATCTATTAACTTCTCTCTAATGAAACTAGACCATACGTGACATTTTGCAATATAACTGCTTTAAATGTTACCACATCAATTGGCTTAAATGTTACCCGCGCCTCATGAACCGGGATATGGTTTTATAATTATCTCTCTCTCTCTCTCTCTAACAAACAGATTTCCACTGATATTTTACACTATCAGAGGAAACAACAATGTAGTTTTAAAAATAGAAGCTCAACAGGCTACAATTAAAAAAAGAAATTTACAAATAAGTTTTGTGACCCTGCAAAAGGAGGTTTCCCTCCCTTGCATATTGGACAAATCAGTGTAAGTTTTAGTGTTTATGATCTATTTTTGCGTGTGTGTAATTTGGATTTCACACTAAATTTTTCCATTGTCCAACTTATTGCTGATGAACCAACAGAACAGAACAACAAACCAACTCTCACAGGAGTTAAAAAAAGAAAAGAAGACAGCCGAGTCATGTAAAAGTTATTGTCAAAGAAAGATGGTTCTGAAAATGACACCCTGCTTGAATATTTTTCCGTCTTGGCCACCCCAGATAAAATGTCCCCCTCCTTTTAAGAAATAAAACCGGGAATCGGTGGACATTTGTTAGATTAGAAACAAAAGCTTTTTTTGCCACACATTTTAAACAGGGCATCTGAATGAAATGTCACCCTCATCCTCTTTGGCAGATTAGCAAAAGGTTTATTATTAAATCTCTGTCAAATAAAGGCAGAGTTGACTCGGGAGAAGCTGCCGGTTATAATGCTGGCTTCAGAAAATGGAAGGATTGTCACACTTAAAGACACAAATTTCCTCTGTAATATATTCGAATGGAAACCTCTGAATCCAATACTACATGGTCATATCTAATAAATTCACAATATTTCAGCCTCAACAGCCTACAACGGTTAGTTTTAAAGATTTATGTGGTAAAAAATTACTCAGTGATGAATATAGTTTATTCTGTGCAGTATTGGAGTGTGTAAGGAATTAAGCTACTGTCTTTAAACAGTGAATTTATTATTACCTCTGTCAAAGACGAAGTCTTTAACAGCATTTGTTATAAAATTCAGCACAAAATAAATGGTCTGAATATTAAAAGGAAAAAAAAAAGCCGGAGTTTGAAAATGCACTGGTGGTTCAGAAGATGAACCCAAGAGCACTGCTAAAGTTTGCACAGTTCTGGGTAAATTCTTTGGTACGCTCCTGGAAAATGGTCATGTTCAGACTTAAAGGGAGGCTGGTGTGTGTGTGTGTGTGTGTGTGATTTTGATCAGCGGCGTAAATGCACAGCAAAGAACACACTCCGATCTCACTTCTATCAGGGGAACCCCAAGATCGGGGATGAATTTCTGCTCCCAGCGACACACACGAACCTCCACGGAAAGGAGGAACATTTTGTTCCTGGGGGCAGCAGGGTGAACTCACCGCAAAGAACATGCTCTCATCTAACCTACGCCAATGTAGACCAGAGTAAAGGCCAGATCCTGCTCTGTCTGCTCTACACGGACGCTGGTGTAAATCCGGAGCAACTCCACAGCAATCGAGAGCAGACTCTAGCTCTATTCCAATACCCGCTCTGGGTAGGGGGGAAAAAACATCGGAATGGGGAGGTAATATTGCCTATCTAAGACAAAGCCCTGCTATCGGGACCCTAGCTTAGGCTCCAGGATAGGTGGGGGTGTTGATGGAGGACCCATGCAGCGGGGTTTGGCTAGAGTGTCCCGAGTGGAAACGTCGGGGTTTATTCTTTTTCTTTCTTTCTGGGTTTATAATAAATGGCCGCTGGGCAGCGGGGGCATCATAGATGTGTCATTGTGCTGCCTGGCTTTTGTCCTCTTCTGGAATGGGTGTCCCCTCATTTATAAAAATTACCTGGGAGGAATGAGGCTGCCAGGGGTTTGTTCTAGACGATTGGTTCCTGTCCGGGGGGGGGGCGGGGGGGGAGGAAAGGGGGGGAGAAGGAATAGCCCTCGCCTGAATTTGACCGGTGTATGACCGTTGCCTTCCAGCTGACCCCAAATCCCGTCCCCATCCCTCCTCACTCGATAGCCTCCCATTGGGGTTATTAATGGGCGCGAAACCCCTTCATCGCCATCACAGCCCTCCGTCATCACAGCACGGCGCACGGCGGCTTGTTAACACAGGACCGGGGGCGGTTTTCCGCTTCCCCCTCCCAGCCCATAATAAATATGTGGGGGTGGGGTGGGGGGAGAGATTTGCAGATACCATTCCCCTCCGGTTAGGTCAGAGGTGGATAATAGCTATTTGACAAGCAGCAACCAGGTTCATTGTGCCACTCAGACCCCCCCTGCACCCCCACCCCCACCAAGTACAGTTGTTGGAGAGTGACAAAAAGGGCCACTAGATGTCACCAAACTCCTCCTTTCGCTCCAGGGTCCAAGGAATAAAAACATCCTCCCCCCCAAATACACTTTCATTTCAAGCAATTGAGAGAATTAACTTCTCCGGTTTTATGGGCTGCGTGTCACATCCAACTAAGTCCACTTAAAATAGGAAGTCTCACAGCGCTCAAATAATTATCATAACGTACAAATCACCCGGCCCGGGGGAGAGAGGGCCGGCGTCCTTTAGCTGCCGGGAAAAGGGAAGGGAAGCAGAACCTCGCTTTGCTAGCCCGTCACGCGGCCCAGACGTGCTGCACAATGGCACCAGGGTGGCCCAGGGCCCGAGCGACGCTGGAGGTTCGGTACAGGCCCAGAGCGGTTCCAAGTGGTAACGGGACCAGCCCTGGCAACAGTCACAGCACTGGGAGTCCGGTGAAGGCCCCCGCAGCACTCCCGGTGCCAGAATCGGAACAACAAATCTCTGGCCTGCGGTACCAAGAAGACAGCCAGCGTTAGTACCGGTGCCGGCGGCGAAAAGGCCCGGTGCTTGTCGAGCCATGCCGGTGCCATCCTGTTGCAGATCAGGCAATGCACGCCGGACACCTGCAGGCTACGCCCGTCCTGGGGATTAGCAGGCACCGGCGCACTGCCGCTGGACTCCTTCCACTTCCAAGGGGCAGGCTGGGACTGCGGCACTCATGCCAAGCACACCAGCTGGAGCTCGGCAGAACCCGGATCTGCAGAGAGAAGGCCTGGCTTCCCTGCCCCATGCCAGGGGCCTCTGGCAGGGCCGCTGCACATTTCCTCTCTCAGGGGTGCACATGCTTCTGCTGGATTCAGAGGGAAGGGACCTGACACACTGATCTGTTTAGCGGCTCACCTGGTTGCTTCAGGTTACTTACAGCCATGACAGACTATACAGACAATTAGACATGTGGTCGGAAGCAGAGAAAACACAATAATAGCAATGCCCCTCACCCCCTTTAGTGCCTTCCAACTAAGGATCTCAAAGCATCTAGCACATGTTAATGAATCAAGCCTCACCCCCCTGCTGGAAGGCGAGTAGGTAGCAACAGCCCCAATTCACAGATCCTGAAACAAAAACACAGAAAGGCAAAGTGACTTGCCCAGGGACACCCAGCGAGTCACTTGCCAGAGCAAGGAATATAATCCCGATTCCCTGATTTACAGTCTCTTGCCCTAACCCCTAGATGACGCTACCCCTCTGTGCGTGTGCTCCGTGGGGACCCTGTTTCTACATCCCCTCCTGGAAACTTGATCAGAGCATTTCCGCCTCGGTGCCCTGCGCCCCAGAGCTAAGGTTGGAATCACTCCTTGAGCATGCTGGGTTGCTGAATCCTGATCACCCGCTAACCCCCAAATCACTGTCCCCCCGCTGTCGACACTGGAAATGTCAGACAGGACCCGAGCAGCAGCCAGCATGTGTTTCAAATGCACCAGATGGATTTTTATATTAGCTACTATTTCATGTTCACACAGAGCGACCGCACCGCTAAAGCGGCAGCCACGACGCTGCCGAGTTTGCTTCGATGAGATTAATTCTGGGGAATTAATTGGGACAAGATTGAAAAGGAAATTAAAACGCAGCTGAATGAACAGGCTCTTCAAACACCTTTTCTCTCCCCGCCCTCCCCCTGCTTCATTCCGACCCACATTCTGCCGTGGTCGCGAGCGTCCGTCGTGCGAAGTAATTTACGAGAGGGAGACTCTCAGGACCCATCGGTTACGTGTGAGGAAGTCAGAGGAAGAGTCACAATCTGGAGCCACTGAAGAGAGTTCAAACCCCGCCGTGGTTCCAAGCTGCATTCCCTGGGCTGGGGTGAGGGAAGTGGGGGGGTGAGGGAGGGCAGCAGAGGCCGATTCCCAAACAGAGTCCATAGACGAGAGGCCGGGAGGCAGAACGCCAAGCTTAGAGTCAGGGTCCTGACTCTCTCAGGGAGGGTTTTACACCGGTGTAACTCCACCGATTTCTGTGGCGTCGCTCCCCACGCACCCCGGGGTCTAGGCGAGGTCAAAACTCCGGCCGTCTGGCTTGCGCGCCCAGCACGACCATGGGCAAGTCGCTTCCACTTGCTGGCTCGTCTGCAAAAGGGTGGGGAAAGGAGGTGAGTGGACCTCTTCCGGAAAGTGCGTTGAGAGCCCCGGATCGAAAGGGCCAAGAATTGCTGCCAGAAAGAAACAGCCAGGCCGCTCGCCCTCAGACCCAGCACAGAGCAGCCCGCGGTGCAATTAAAGCCTTCAGCTAGTCCTGTTAAAACCGAGGCCTCCTAGAAGCGGAAGGCTGAAATGGCCAAGCAGCTGAATGGGGTTCTCAAAAGCAGGGGAAGAGCTAAGAAGGGAACTCCATAGGTTCCTGTAGGATCTTGGTGTTCCACTGGGTCCTTACGCTCACCAGGGCGAGACCCTGGGTGAATTCCTTTGGCTCAGAGTCAGGGCTCCATATGAGATCACACCGAACGAGGTTCTGCGCAGCCAGTTCTTGTGGCAATGAGAGGGAGAAACAAGCGGCCAGCGACTCCCGCACGGAGCTGTCCTCATCTACTCTGCTGCATTCTATTCTGCTTCTTATACCACGCCCATCACCGGGGTATCAGATCACTCACATTTCCACCATAGGAAATATCCAGTTGTCAATACCGGGGTAATTCAGATCCTTTGCTTGGATAACCATCCTGGACTGAGCAGCGCTCGTACCCTTTAGAGAACTTAACACGTAGTGATTAGTCCAGCCCCCCTCACAGCTGCCCAGCAATAGGCAATGGGCATCCCCATTTTACCGAAGGGTAGAGTGAGACTTAGAGAGCAGGACGGCTTGGCCCAGGGCCCACAGAGGGAATCAGTGGCAGACAGGAGATGGAAGCAGGAGTTCCTGTGCTCAGGCTGCACCTCCCTATAAAAAGAATACAGCCGGCGTAACAATTCAAAAAAATAAAATGGGCCAAGCCCTGGCCGAGGCCCCGCACTAATCCATACCTGCAGCCTGGGAGAATCTTTCAAGAAAACAAGCTTGGGAATGGGGCCAGGGGGTGCCCTCTTCCTGAAGTGAGCTGTACTCCAGAGAAGAGACCGAGTCTGATCCATGGGACTGTGCTCCCAAAGGGCCTGACTCCCACGAAGTGCTGAGCACCCACAACACCCAGTGGGAGCTGGCAGGCCGAGCCCAGCTCCTTCCAGAATCGGGCCCACAGGAAGGGTCCAGTAGCATCACGTGACACGAGTTCAGGATTCCCCTTGGAAGAGGGGGTTTTCCCGGTCATGCAAACACAGCCCTTGAGCAGTGTCTCCCTTTCTGACCCGGCTTGGCCCGATGAACAGCACCAAGGGAACTAGAGCAAAGCCTGGCACATCTGGGTTTTGCCCCATTAGTCACAGGGGGCCAGATTTTCAGAGGTGCTGAGCCCCTGCAGATTTCACCGGAGGGGTGCAGGGGCTTGGTTCAGCAGAACCTGAACATGCCCGGCTTCCAGCCCTCCCGGGATAGACGCACGTGCTGGGCATTTGGACCAAAAAACACCTGCCGACCCATCCAGGTCCAACGGGGAAGGCTCCCTGGGCCTGTACGGCAACCTGTCGGCAGAGCCAAGAGAGGATGTTCTCATCCCTGGTCGAGGGAGCCTTTTGGAAGCGACAACACTTAACTCTGCCGGGAAACTGGTGCTTGAGTGATGCGAGATCCAGGGAAGGGGCTGGGAGCAGCCTGCCTGAGTCGTGAGTGACCCCTTGTGGCCAAATCATCGTGCTAGGCGCTGTACAAACATAATGCCCCTTAAGCTGTTCAGCAGAGAGTGACCGAGCCACGCTCTTCACACGCTCCAATGTCACTGTGAACCAAACCAGGCATAGACCGCAGCTGGTGCCCGCCCCGCGGCCACTTCCTGGCCTCTTCTGAACAGAAAGAACAAGAGAGGTCGCTTGCAACCCCGCTCCCCGGCCCCCCTTGGACAGGAGCCTGGCTGAGGATCCTGACTCCGTCCCCCTCCCCCCACGGGCATGTTCAGCACAGTGCACAGAGTTAATTTATTTACCTGCATGCTCCTGACAAAGAAAGGCCCGGTCACACCTGGCTGAGTAACTCAATTACCCCTGTAATGCCAGAGAAACACCACACACAGACTCCATTATGGAGAAACATCTTGCCTGGGGGCATTTTAAATACCATGCGCTTATGCTTGGGACTGGGGAGGAAGCATTACAGAACAGTAAGAGCCAACGGGGGAGGGGCGGGGAGTCAGCACCGGGCTCGCCTCCCAGCCGTGGGAGGGAAAGTTGTCCGGTGATTAGAGCACAGGACTGGAAGCCGGGACTCCTGGGTTCCATTCCCAGACGTGCTACTGACTTGCTGAGGAAACGGCCATGCTCCGTGCCTCAGTTTCCCCACCTGTGAAACGGGGATGATGATACTGACCTACTTCAGAGGGGGATTGTGAGGTTTAATTCACTTGTGTCTGCCATGTGCAGACAGGAGGCACTACAGAAGGGCAAAGGAGCATTATTATGCATGCCCACCCTCCTGCTTTCTCAGGGTATTGCAGAATACTGTTGGCCAGGAAGCACCATCCGGGTCTGACTCTATCCTGGATTCAGTCCCACAAGCTCTTAGCAAGTCACAGCGCCCCGAGCCACTAGAGAAACCTGGACACATCAATCTCTCTTTGTGCTGCCAGCCAGCAAGGACCTGGGCTCCCTTCCAGATGTCAGGCCAAGTCCTTCCATGACTCATTCTCCAGGCTATAAGGCACAGGAGAACGCTGGGCTGCAATCATTTCACATTGCTGCTCACGCTGTCTTCCTGCTGCCGGGCATTCAGATAATGCAGTGCTGGGGCGGGGGCATGTAAACACCTAGACACCAACGCCACTTCCACACCTGGCCCATTAAGCTCAGAGGCCACGAATCCTCCTAGCTTTGGAGCGGTGCAACTGTCCCCTACCTTGCTCAGGATGTAGATGATATCCCCACGCTGAAAAGACAGCTCATCGGGCTGGTTGCTGCTGCAGTCCCACATGCCTTGGTAGTAGTTTGCATAATCTCTTGTGCGAAGGCCTAGAGAGAGGGGTTAAGAACAGTGGACAATTACCAGAGGGTTCCCCCATTTCCCAGGGGGATTGGTTTCTAGTGGCCACTAGGAACCCATTCAGCAGTGGGCCCCAATGAGAACAGATGGAAGAGTTCCATTATTTCTTGTAGGAAATTTTGAAAATTTTGTATCTTAAAAAAAGGTGACATTTTCCAGTTACACTAAAAATGGAAAGAAAAAGAAGTGGGTTCAAAACCATTTTTTTTTAAAACCAAAAAGGTTTTTGAAAAGACAAGCCCCAAAATAATGAGGAGTCCGGTGGCACCTTAAAGACGAACAGATTTATTTGGGCATAAGCTTTCATGGGTAAAAACCCTACTTCTCATGCGGCATCTGAAGAAGTGGAGTTTTTTACCCACAAAAGCTGATGCCCAAATAAATCTGTTTATCTTTAAGGTGCCACCGGGCTCCTCATTGTTTTTGTGGATACAGACTAACATGGCTACCCCCCGATACTTAAGCCCAAAAATATTGACTAAAATCTGAACTGAAAATCGAATGGTTTCCCCCCAACGTTCCCCTTTTAATCAAAAGCTAAGACGTTATTACCGGTGAAAAACCAGAAAGTTTCTACCTCTCAGAACGTTTTCCAGGTAAGTTTTCATTCTGCTCAAAAAGCCATTTGCCCTCAAAAATCTGTTTCAGTAAGAAAAGGTGACACTGGCCCCCGGTCTAGCCCAGAGCCCCAAGCACGGGAGCTGCGGCTGGTTCAAGCCCAGGGCAGTGGAAGAAGAGTATCATGAAGTAATGCCAGATATCTACACAGCCCCGCTGGGAGGAGGCTGCTGGGGAAGGGGACAAGCGGCTTGATTCAAGAAACCAAGCTGGAGGTTTCACTTCATTGTTCAGGGCTCCCCTTCTAAGGTTGCCAACCCTTCCGGATTGTCCTGGAGTCTCCAGGAATTAAAGATTCACCTTTATTTAAAGATTATGACATGTGATGAAACCTCCAGGAATAAGTCCAACCAAAATCGGCAACCCTACCACCTCTAATCAACCAACACTGACACCTCCCTCCTCGTTGGTGTTGGTCCTGCTTTGAGCAGGGGGTTGGACTAGATGACCTCCTGAGGTCCCTTCCAACCCTAATCTTCCATGATTCTATGCTGCCCCTGCGGTCACCTCCACAGCCAGTGAATACGGAGGAGCAGAGCAGGCTCCTACCAGTCCACCTGAGCTAAAGGACTTTCTCTCACTGCTGTGGACTCTTATTCTCGCTGGACTAAGCAGCTGAGGGAGACGCTCATACTCTAAGAGAGTATCTACACTTCCAGCTCGGCGTGTTGTTCAAACAGAGAATAGCCGCAGTGGGAGGAGCTAGCAGCCCGGGTACGTGCCTAGCGTCTCGGACAGGCACGCCGTCAGGGTGGCTTGCCCTTCCTGCTGCCATGGCTACACTATTTTTTGGCATCACCCCTGCCCCCCCCAGCGTGAAGGGTAGACGTAACATGCAGCCTGAGGGTCTGCTTACACTGCAGCGGCAGCCCAGGGGGAGTAGAACACGAGTTGGCAGAGTCTGGGTTTGTTAGCCTAGGGCTTGAGCGTCTACACACGCTTGTAACCCCAGGTTAGGAATGGTTGAATGCTGGATCCCAACCTAGGGCTCCAGCGTCCACACTGCATTATACAGGCCCGAGTCCAACCTCCCATATCCCAGACTTCCTAATGTCCTCCCGCTGTGTGGCCGCTCCAGCCCTTTATTTGTGGGGCAGTGTGGCAAAACTTGTCAGCCTGTGGGATACTTCTGGAGGACTCCCAGAGCACGAGTCTAGAGGGGCTGCGTCTACACCGCAAAGCAATAGGGCTTGAACCCTTGGTGCCGGCCTGGTTCAAGCGTGGACTCTCCATCCCTATGCGGTGCTGGGACCCCAGTTAACATGATGCGTGTGTAGCCTGAAGGGGGGTTGGGCTTGAGCCTGAGTTCGAACCCCAAGCTTACCCTATAGTGTAGACAAACCCTCAAAGGCCTGGGAAGCCTAAAAATTAAGCCTCATACTGTGGTCTATATAAAAATAGAGAGAGTTCTCATGCCCAAGAAGAGGAGATAACATGTAGCTACTTTCATCTGAGGCAGTATTGTTACGCCCACTTTACAACCAGGGAAGTTGAGGCAGAGAGAAGGGGAGGAAGTGACTCGCCCAAGGTCATTCAGCAAATCAGTAGCAGAGACAACAGAACTGAGCAGTTTCACTTCCCTGATGGAGGGTGAGGCAGGAGAGCGTTCTAAAGGGGTAGATCAAGATACTGGGATACTGAGAGCTCCCGAGTTCTGTGGCCCAATACGTGTAAAAAAACCTCCAGTAAAACGAGAAGCTAAGGGGTCTCATTCGACCACCGAAGGGAAATCACTGGAGCGACAGGGCGGGGAATCAGGCCTGTGAAGCATAAATAGAAAATATTGAGCACATGTTGCAGGAAATGTTCCTAATATGGTCTAAGGGATTGAATGGTAAGGGCACATCTGGAGATCTGTGCCCAGATTTGATCACTTAAATATGAGAAAGGACATTACAGAGATGGGTAATGATGCAGCGGGGAACAAACAGAATGACTCGGGGACTTGGGGAACTTCAGGAGAAAGGCTGGAAGAAAGTAGGTCTGTATCCTTTGGAAAAATATTAAAGGGGGAACTTAGTGGCAGGGCAAAGATTGTGAAGGGAATAGAAAGAGCAGGAGCGGCTGGGTTATTTAAGCTTGTATAAAACACAGGACCCAGCGGTTATGAACCGAAGCAAAGAAGTATCAGCAGGCAGAATCTCATCACAAAGTGAACAGTGGATGGCAGACAGCAGGGGGCAGCAAAAAATGGAATGAGTGCAAAAATATTTTTTAAGGGAACTAAAAGGCAGACAATCCTGTGAAGCCCAGAGTAACTCAGTACCAGGGGAAGGGATGCACCCCAGACTTGTTGGGTCTCTCTGGTGGAGCACAAAGCCACTCAATTTTGGAGGAAAAGGAGACACAAAACGTATTCCAGGAGGATGGAACTTCTTGGGGGGTGGAAATTGCTCAGGTTATTAACTAAAATATTAGTGATCCTACAGATCATTATAAGTAAATCACTGACAAAGAGGTTTAAATACAGTGATGGCCAAATTCAGCATACTTCCCTCTTCAGACAAGAACAGGTTTATTATTTTCCCAATATGTTGTGGGGGAGGGAGGGAGATTTGGGACTGAAATATACCACGTTCCACGCTGTAAGAAGTCGGAGGGTCTATACGTGGGATTGCAGAACATATAGGGGTACCGGCCGTGCTTTGATCACACCAGCTTGCTAAAAATAGCAGTGTAACCTCAGTGGCATGGGTGGTGCTGGCACGGGTTAGCTGCTCGAACACAGTCCCACCCGGGATGGTGGCTACATACTTGGGCAGCTAGCCCGGGCCTCCACGACTACTCTGCACGTTTTAGTGAGCTAACTTGATCAAAGGTATGTCGGATACGCCTATGCCTGCTGCAAATTACACCTTCTGATTGCAGTGCAGACATCCTCGTGCAAAAACTGGGGCCACCGACTATTTCCTCCTGTGGAGCTCTACTGCTGAAAGAACTGGTGCGCCCGCTGGATATCAGTAGTTAATGAGAGCAATCAAGGAAGATAAGGACATTGCTGAGAAGCTCCATGGTTTATTTGTTTCAGTTTTCGCTACTCGGTCGAGGAGGCTTTGGAGATCCCTACACCAGATTTGCTCTTCCCTGGTAATAAAAAAAGAGAAAATCTTGGAAGTGGAGTGGCAGAAGAGGCAGCAAATTGATCATTTAAAAAGCAGTAAGTCACTAGGCCCATAGGGGAGATCTAAAGAAACTGAAGCACGACGTGGCTAAGCTGTTCTGTGCAAGGTCCTGCGTTGTTTAATATACAGTGTATGCCCCATTGTCTGAATAGCGTGGGGGACACGGGATTGAAAGGGCAGGAGTAGCAGCATGGGGCCCAAGAACAGGGTTCGGATAATAAGGGCTTTGGAAAAACCGCAAGTGCGCTGTATTTATTAATGATCTGGAAAGGGGGGTAAGCCACGAGGCAGCAACATTTGCAGATGGTGAAATGTTATTTAGGTTAATCAGGACCAGAGAGGGCCGCGGGGAACTTCAGAGAGCCCTAACCAAACGAGGGTAATGGGCAACAGGATGGCACTGGCAATGTCAGTAAGTGCCAAATAATGCCCCGTGGAACTACTCTGACACCTTAGAGGAATCTAAATTAACTGAATCCACTCTGGAAAGGGACCTGGGCATCATTATAAACAACTCAATGAAGACCTCTGTGCAATGCGCAGCTGTGGTTTAAAAAACAGCAGCAAAAAGCTCAGATGTTAGGTTGCATAAGGAATAGAAGGGGGGAGGATTCTGTAATGCCTTTGTATGAAGTAGGTAGAAGAGAGTGTAATGGCTTTATATAAAGTAGGTGGGTGAGGGAATCTCTTTTATTGGACCAACGTCTATGGGCGGAAGTGACAAGCTCGCAAGCTTCCCAGAGCTCTTCTTCAGCTCTGAGTCCTGACCTGAAGAGCTCTGAAAAGCTCAAAAGTTTTGTACCTTCCACCAACAAAAAAGACATGACCTCACCTGCCTTGTCTCTCTCATCTACTGGGACCAACAGGGCTACACCACCACGGCCAAAAACTTAAAATATAGCAGTGATGCAGCCTCTTCCAGATACTGTGGCTATTGCTGTCCTACAGGGGGTTTAGAAAAGGGAAACAATCGTGATCAAGGGCCCGGAAAAACCTCTCATCTGAAGAGAGATGGAAAAGGTTGGGATTGTTTACCTTAGAGTGGATCCGGATGAGAGGATCACAAAGTGCATCATCCTCATCCTCATTTTACAGCTGGGGAATCAGGCACAGAGGTGAAATGACTTGACCAAGGCTACCCAGCAGGCCAGTGGCAGAGGCTGGAGTAGAAGCCAATTCTCCTGAGTTCCAGGTCCAGTGCTCTCCTCACTAGCCAAGGCTGCCTAGATTGGTAACATCTGTTCTCCTTGTCTCACAACCCAAGAAAAAAAGGGGGCACTGGATGAAATTAAAAGGTTGGAGAATTTAAACCTCACAAGAGCAAATACTTTTTCACTCAACGTCTGATTCAACTGCAGAACGCATTGCCACTGGAAGTTGTTGAGGCCAAGAGCTTAGAACATAAGTACGGCCATACTGGCCCAGACCAAAGGTCCATCTAGCCCAGTATCCTGTCTTCTGACTGAGGCCAATGACGGGTGCTTCAGGGGGGATAAACAGAACAGGTCATCATCAAATGATCCATCCCCTGTCGTCCATTCCCAGCTTCTGACAAACAGAGGCTGGGGAAAAAGCACAGGAGTACTTGTGGCAAGATTCAGAAAGGGAATGGACATTTATATGGATAGAAAGACTAATCGGAGATAGAAGTAAGTTCAACACATTTTTTGGAAGGGATATTAACCTTCATGTGTCAGGGCTGACACCAATCTCTATTAGAGATCAGCATGAGACCTGATGTGGAGGGCAGATTATCCCACATCTGCTACTGCAGGGTTCTTACACCTTCCTCTGAAGCAGCTGGTACTGATTACAATCGGAGACAGGATACTGGGCTAGATGGGCCTCGGATCTGATCCAGTCTGTCAAATCTCACATTCCTGTATCCTGTATTCATTACTAAGCCCAGCTGCCACTGCCCTCGGGGGTGAGGCTGAGCCTACACTTGGTCATATGCCACACCAGCACCTAGATGGGCCCATCTGTCTCTACAGAAATTAGTTTTCCATTATAAACAAACAAACAAACCAAGCCTAGATTTTGTATTTGCTTACTGGTTACTTCAGTGCAGCTGCTGCGGCTGATTCACATCAACATAAGTGGGAATCAGAATCTGGCTCTATATTTATAGATTCAATGGTCATTAAGAAAACCATCCAAACGGGGCTACTGCCATGTTTTCCTTCCCACATCTGCACGGCTTGAAACAACAGTCAAGGGAGGCGTGCAAGCTGCCCCTGTTCATTTCAGGGGTGGCCTGTTGACTCTGAAGCGTAACAATAGCAGTCTAAATAGCAACAGGGGTTTTTCTTTTGTTATTTTCATCTGAGCAGAAACATCCTGCTACTCCAGGAGAGGGCGGAGCTGTGGATCATGGGAGGAGCCAGAGATTGTGGGTGACTGTCGAGTGGTGGAATTTGGCTGTCCTGGTAAAATGCCTTGCAGATGCGGCTACCCTACCTCCCCCTTAGCGAATTCTAGCTCAGACCACAGGCTTTAAAAGCAACCAGTTGCTAAGAGAAGAAAATGAGTATCCTGTCAAGATGAGACTGCAGCTCTCAGTTTGATTTGCTGGGAGAGGCTGGCTTCACAGTGTCCTTGTGGCTCTCGGAAATGAGAAACAATAAGTTTTACATTAGCCAAATGCTCATCTGGCATTTTGACCATTTGGTATAATTAAGAAAAATGCCCATTGCAACCCCCATCCTCTCAGCTTTCATTTCAAGGACTTCACTCCACCTAATTAGTCTTTTATTCCGTTTGGACTGAAGAGCAAAAAAAAATACAAGACTAAAGCACAGAGACAAGTGCTTCCAGCAATGCCACCAACCCTGTCCCTTGAAATCCTGCCCAGGGATGAGTCTAAAATATTATTCAGCATGAAAAAAGACAGGTCCTAAAGCAATCCTGACCACGCTAATAACTAAAATAGTTATAACGATGAACAATTAGCACCACGAGGAAGATACTAATGAATACGAATAGGGCATCTGAATGGCTGGCAAGGCTGTAGTGGTATGGGCCAAAATTTTCAAGGGTGACCTCTTATTTGGGGTCCCCCCTTGAGATGCCTGGGGCCCATTTTTCAGAGCACTCGCAACTCCATTCCCTCAGGCTCAAGGCATTGCAAGCTGGGCCGACAAAATCTGAGGCCAAAATGAGCCAACCGTGGAAAATACGGCCTTTAAAACCCCAAGCCGACGGCAGTTAGGTGCCCTAAGGGACTTGATTTTCAGTGGGACTTGGGTGCATTACTCCTTCCGGCACCTCTCAAGTCCCCACTTGAGGGAGCTAAACCAACTTAAGGCCACTTTAATTCTGAATGACCGCTCACACAGGGGTTTAATGCGGTTTCACTAATCCACTTTAAAATCACACCTTTAGTTAATTCGGATTAACTTTCCTGAGTATCTCTGTGTAGGCAAGCCCTTAGTCTCCAAGTACATTAATAACTGAAAAGGGAACCCAAAATAGAAAGAGAAAAATGGAAGCCACTCAGCAGCAAGGATCTTAGCTGACTGAACGCAGCCTGTACCTGTTCCAAGGACCTCAACAGCACACCTTTTCACTGTAGCCCAGGACAGCACCTCCCTGAACAATGGTGTTTCCAGGATAAAGAAGTCAACACGGTTGCTCTGCACAGACTGAGCCTAAGCCCTTCAGTAGGGGTCAGTCAAGAAAGAGAAGTCCCACTTTGTGGGAGCTGCACGTGGGCAGCCAAAGACCGAATTGATCCAAGGAAGATATATTATTTGTATTCCCGGAGCACTCGGAGATTGAGGTCAGGGCCCAATTGTGCTAGGGGCTGTACAATCACATAGTGAGACAGAGTCCTTGCCCCAAGGACCTTACAATCTAAATAGATACGATAGGAGGTGTGGGGAAACCAAGGCACAGAGAAAGGAAGTGGCTCGCCCAAGGCCACTGGAAGAGCCAGAAATAAACCCAAGCTTCCCGAGTCCCACTCTAGTGCTCTACCCACTACACGCCGCTGCCGCTTTAGGATTAGGGCCTTCTTCTGTTGATTATACATTCCAACATCCTCCTAGGAGCCAGTTCCGAGGGGAGAATTAGGAAGTTCAGTGGGGAAATGGAACTAGTTTATTTTATTTTAATTTACTTGCTTAGGTTGATTTGTTTATATTTTACAAACATGCCCCTCCAATATTCCTTCCGTCTGTTTCCCCTTTGCCTTCTCTCTTTAGTCAGCTGCATTTGATCCTACACAGATGAAGGTGCAGCTTTGTGTCATGACCAAAGCATGGTTTATAAATAACGGGACAGCGTCTGTTTTCCAAGCTTTGGGGCGCTCGTACCTGCTGTAGCTGCCATATGCTCCAGTGGCCTAATAACTCATCACGCTGGTGGGGCACGAAGGTGGGAAAACAGCACCACAGAAACGTGACATTCAGAAGAATTCTCATTCCCTCTGATCTTCACAAGCATCTGGAACTCAAACTCATTTGGCCGAGTGAGCCAGTGACCCTGCAGCAGCGTTGGCCCATCTCAAGGGCTTTCCTGGTCAGGAAATGACCATCCAGGAGATAAAAGGACTTACGGCTGGACCTTGTGCTTAGCTTGTGGCTTCACAGCAATGCTGGGGAGACACCATCACAGGCAGATCTGGTTCAGCCAGGTCTGAGCTAAAAACCCCATCCGGCTTCTTGTAACCGGGGCTGGCTAGGAAACAAGAATTCCATTCCGTGGAAAATGTTGCCGTTTCAAAATCTGTTCTCATTCCCCATTGGGAGGAAACAGAGAGCTCTGGAAATCTGTCATGGAAAGAGAGCAAGCGAGGCATGCCAGAACGGCCAATAGCCTGGTGGTGAGGGCATTCGCTCAGGATATGGAAACCCCAAAACTCCTGTCCCGGCTCTCCTGTTTTGACCAGAAATTCCACCCTGGATTGGAAGAAACCTTCCTGACAAAATTGTTGTTCAAACAGGTCCCTGCCACGAAAAGTTTTGTTTCAATTGATTGGCATTTTCCAGTGAAAACAACTCTTCTGGCCAAAAATTCCTCACCAACCCTACTTGTGCTCAACACCTGAAGGCCTAGGACAGTTGGTGGACAGGTAAGTAAACCAGCATGGCCACGCACAGACAGGCCGATACAGATTTTCAGGACAGACCTTCAGCACCAAAACCACCAGGGCTCTACCACTTGAGCTAAAAGGGGAACTCCACTGTGCAAGTCGTCTCCCAGTCAGGTCACTAGACGGAGACATCTTCACGTGCACTAAGCCAGCAGACACAAGGCGTTGTACAGGCCGTGCGGTCACCTTTTCCTCTCGTGCACACAGAGTGCATCGTGAAGTGACAGCCACCCAGATCTGAGCTAGTCAGACCTTAACGGCCAAGGTTTGTGTGTGTGTGCAGAGAGGTGAATAAAGCTTTAAACCTGGCTGAATCTCCCCTGCTCATGTGGTTAAACCTCCCCCTTTAATTTCTGGGACATGAGCCCCATGGAAAGGGGGCAGGAAAGAGCCCAAGGAGGCGGGTCTCAAACCAGATTTTTGCCAGGCGGCCGCAATTTCCTGAACGGAGCTGTGAAAAGGGAACTGGGGCTGCAGGAAGCTCGCAGCTGCACCGCCCAAGGCTGCTCGCACACAAGGGCTTCTTTCCTGTGGGTGGGGCGGACGCCCGATGGGAAGAGAAGCAGGTGGGACTAGGGGGAACTGGGCAGGAAACAGACCTTCCGCTCAGCTCCCACCCGAGGGGTTCTTAAGGAAAAAGCAGGGGTGGGGACGCTGGATTCCAGGCACATGCCGGGGAGGCAGCTTGTTCTGCAGCGATGGTTTGGGGTTGGGTTTCTGGTGCCTCCAGCATTCCAGTACACAGACCCACCCTGCTCCGTTTTCCTCTCGGCTTTGCTGTCGGTGACTCACTTTCCGCTCTTTCCAATGGTTTTTTCGGTGCGTCTCTCTCCCCCTCTCCCCAATCCCGTTTGCGGCCTGAACTTTACAAGCCTGGCTCCCTCTCCGAGTGCTCCCTGGTCCTGATCGCCTGCTGAAAATGGAGCAAGGGAAGACAGAGCAACGGCACGTGCATTTACAACCGAGATCTTTGCAGACATGAAACGAGCTGCTGGATTCTAAGTCAGGCAGGGCTGATGGATAGAGCGTCCTCACTCAAGATATGCCTCATTTTGCTGCAGATAGCAGTGTGGGAGAGCCCATTGGCAAGGTTCCCTGCCACTGAAGGAGGCTTCAGCCGGGCGTCCGTCCTTAGGAACGCAGGATCAACTAGTTACCTGTAGCATGGATAACAGCAGGGGGCTGGATGAGGTGCAATTTCGTATCCACCAAAAAAACAGTTCCATAGTCATATCCAAATGCGCCTGGAATGAAACCTGGGCATCCAGAACTGGGACCAGCCAGCAGTTCCACGGTCGCTGCTCTGATTGCATGCCTCCCTGGCCCTGCCCTCTGAACTTCCAGTCTCGGGGCACGGCAGAGTAGAGACCAGGCCTTTCCACTCCCCTGGCCCTCAGGGTCAAGGAGCCACTTCCGCTCTTGTTGAGGGGCAGGAACAAGGTAAAGAACCGCGGCCTCCATCCCTCCAGAGGAACCTGAACCTTTCCTCAGGGTCAGATCATGACATCTCCTCTTCCTTTGCCCACTGGGTTGTGCATTCCCCCTTTGCTGATACGCCTGGAGGTTAGCTGGATCCTGGAGCTCTCGGCCCAACCTTCGGAAAGGGACTCAGTGCTGTCACAGCAGGTAGGGGGCTACAGGAGAGTAGAGAGATGCTGGATGGTCTTGGGCTGCTGGAAACCAGCCAAGGGAAGATTGGAAGGAGAGAAAACCCCATGGTGAGCCCACCCAGCCCTAACGGCTCACAGCTGGTAATGGCGAGACCTGAAGGAAGGCTCGGGGGTGGAGGGGGGAGATAGTAGAGGGAGGTACCTCACAGCCCATTGGTGGAGCAGGGGGGCGTAGGTAAAGCAGCTGGTTGCCGGGGGATTCGGGAACAGAAAGGGAGGAAGCTAACGGAGAAGGTTCTCAAAAGGGTTCTGAGCAGCTAAGAGCCTCCTCCCCTCCACACGCATCGTCAGCAGCCTCACTCCCAGGGCCTTTTCCCTCCTCTATGCTCTCAACCACACAGTCAGACGTACACTGACTCCTGATCTAACTAGCTGGAGGAAGGTCCTTCCTGCAGCCCAGCCCCAAGGAGCCTGTTGCTTCCAAACGACGTGGTCGTCTCTTACCTGTTTTCCCTTTACTTTCAACGTCTTCTCTGTCCTCCAGACCGGGTGGGTCAAGCTCCTCGTCTGGAGAGGAAATGAAATGAAAGAACTTGGTTAGTGAGGGATTATGGAAGGTTCCTCCACCCTGTCCCCTAGATGAGGGGTGGGACTTTTCCAAAGCTCTCAGCATTGTCCTAACTCTGATCCCCCTGAAGTCAGTGGTAAAACTCCCATTGACTTCTCTGGGTGCAGAACAATGCCAATGCCGTCCGTTTTGGAAAATCCTGCCCTGGGGGCTTTACGTGATGCCCACCGCCAGGGTCTCCGAATGCCTGGCACTCTCATTTTAGAGAGTAGTGGATGCCAGTCCGTGCCCTGGGTTTGAAAAAAGGACATGGACCACAGAAAAGCCTATGGACAAATGGCGACTCTGAAGACTTCCACGCACAATGGTTACCAAAGGAATTAATCCTTGAGCAGCGGCCTTCAGAAGAGACAGAACCATTATGTGGAAGAAGTCGAGATACTCCAGCAATGCCAAGCAGCAGTATGAAACCAATAGATTACATTAGATTAGAGATTAGATTAGATAAAATAGATCGGATGATTTGGATCGAGAGAGAGCATCTGATTCTCAAACCAGTAAATTCAGAGCGTACATTTGAAAAACGGGAAGGGGAAGTCCCCTACTCCTGGGACAGGTAATATTTTAAAGCATGTTGCATAAACCCATGAATTCCTATTAACACTGTTAAAAACAAATCACTTACAATAGCCCCATAAATTTACATGGCACTTTATAAGCATCATATAGGAAGAGACGTTTCCTGCACTGAAGAGTTTATGGTCTGCGAGACACAAGACACTGACCGAACAATAATTTCCAGGAAATGGAGGAGGTGGAATGACTTCTTGATAGAAGAAAAGGAGTACTTGTGGCACCTTAGAGACTAACCAATTTCTCGAAAGAAGCAGATTTAAGGGGGAAACTGAAGAAGGAGAGAGAAAGGACACCTGCTAGTGAAGAAGAGAGAGGAAGATCCAGGCATAGAGGGCAGATAGTAGAAGATGCTGAGGTGATGGGAGTTTAGCCACTGGTTTCAGTAGGAGAAGGTTTGAGCCTTAGGGGAGAGGACTGTAGACAACAGGAGTAAGACGAAACCAAGAGCAGGGGGCCGGTGGGCACTAGGCTACTCATGAGCACAAAAGGAGATTTAATTCAGTGTGACAGAAAGAAAGGCTTATTTATACACAATAGCCGCACCAGTTTAACTAAAACCAGTTTGGGCTAAGTCAGTGCAAGCCCCTTTTGGGCACACCCTTAAATCGGTTTACAACTGGGTTCTGGTGATTTAGCTGAAATGGGTAACATATCATTAGCACCGGCATTCACTCTCCCAGGGGCTGATTGATGCAAGGTCCTTACACTGGCACAATAATACAGGTTCAGAGTCCCCGAACGTAGCGGCATCCACACAAGGTGTGTATGCACTACTTGGCCAAACCAGTGCTGAATGCAGTTTGGCGGCAAGCATAGGCAATGACAGGAATCAGGGCTGGATTAAGGCAATCCAAGATCCTAGCCACACCCCACCTACCCAGAACAGGAGATCTGGGTGCGGGGCCAGATGGCTCTAGCGTGCTCCCTCTGCTAGAGGCTGTCTGCAGACTCAGGAAGACATCACTGCATCGGTTAGGCTTGGGTCACATTTGCAGGTTTCTCTTTGCAACCATGAAGTTTAGAAACAAAACCCAGAGTCCAGTGCTGTTCCATGTCTCCAGAATGAGCATGAGGTACCATCACTGAAGCTCAGTCTGTGAACCCAAAGGCACCAAGTTGTGCTCTAATCTCAGGGCAGAGCCGTATGTAGCCCAGTTTCATGAGGAACCATGGTGGGGAGGGCCTTTCTAATCAAGTCAGCGACGGGTCTTTTGCTGATACCATGCAACTTGATCACAAGGTGGTAGATAATCTGCTGCCTTTAGACACTTTCGGAAGACAGAGTGCTCTCCCCCACCCTCCACGGCCCGGACCCAGCTGTCTCTGCCTCCCGATTCTAATCAATGCAAATCAGGTCAGAGCTCCGCTGTGAATTACAAATTGGATCCGAAGTTGGAGGGTCACTGTAACGGCTCCCCCATTAGACGGGAAGTGGCACCAAAGATCTTTTCTAAATAAATCAGACTTTATTGTAAAACTCGGCCACTGACGAGACATAACCTCATTAGCATTGATTTTAAAATAAATTATTGAAAGTGGCTTTTGCCTGCTCTTTGCATTTGTAAAAGAGAATGTAAATGTATCTGCAACCATGATAAAAAAAACCCCACAATCAAGGCAGTCAAAAGTAGATTCCTTTATCCTTTCAGACAACGGCACTTAATCTGGCCCTGGGATGAGAATGGGAAAGGGAACAAATAAAACCGATTCTTCCAGGGCAGTTCAGTTTCTTTGGAGTCATCTCCCAGGCTACGGCCAGTCTTATATGCAGAACAGCATGACTATCAATGAGGAGCTCACGACCTCTAGTACAGGATAAGGACGCTTATCAGCAGAAACAAACTCTCCCCAGCCAAGGAGGATGAAGATTAGGGAAAGGGCTGTAACAGCTCCCTGGCTACTTCTATAGCTAAGCTATAGAGAGGTAGCATTTCCAAATGGTTAGAGCATTAGCTTAAGATCTGGGAGACTTGGGTTCAAGTGGCTGTTCTGCCACAGATTCCCTGTGTGACCTTGGGCAAATCACTCAGCCTCCTGGTGCTCTAGCGTGGGGATGCTAGCGCTTCTCTACCTCCTGGGGAGGTTGGGACGATAAAGAAGATTGTGAGGTGCTCAGATAATAAGGGAATGGAGATCATATAAGCACCTACTTGAGGCAGACACTAATGCCAAAGTGTCCACGCCCACCCTTACAACGCCAGGCTTTTCGGATAATAGGAAGCGAGATGGAAGAATGGTGTGGGTGGAAAAAATGATCTGACCCAGCCTTGGACATACAGAATTCCGGCCTGACTTCCCCTCTTTTACCCACATCGCGCCCCCACCCCCCGCCCCCTGGCAGAATTTATCCAGACCATAAATTGCTTCGTAAACCCATTTGAGCAACGGCGAGATCCTCTCTGCAGTCATGACCTAGAACGATGCAGCTATTCCACTGGGACTGTGGACTAAAAAGGAGAGGCTCACGAATGCAGGAGGCGGAATTTTACAGCTCTTGGAGCCAGGGGAACTCTTGGCCACAAGAAATGAGGCCAACCACTTTCAGCCCTAAACGCGCTTGATGTAGCTTTCCGTCGAGAAGTTACTTGCCCTGTAAACTAATTCAGCTGTTTCTCCTCTGGGCTGGAAAGGGAAAAAGATTGCCATTGTTACTTGCATTTTTAAATACTAAGGAGATGCTCAGATTACGCAGTGACCGTATACATATCTTGATCAATAAATAGATGGTCTCCTGATTGGAGAGCTACCCATGCTTCACAGGCTCTGTGCCTCAGTTTACCTATCAGTAATGGGGATAATCCTACCTGCCCACATCAGAGGGGTGCTGTGGAGATTAGTTGGCTAATTCCTGTAAAACCAGACTCATCTGAGTGTTGCTACAGAAGCTCAACGTATTGTTTTCATTCTAATTAGTGCTAACGGGACTCATCTGAAAGTTACAGGGAGGTGTGTTGAGAGCCAGAACGCATGGGGGCTCCGGTTGCAATCTCCACAGTGGATGAGAAAATAGTGGCCCTAACGAGAGACAATGTGTTTTCCGCTGCACAGCAAAGTAACGAAACACGCTCCTGGGAGAGCAGGGATTGCACGAAGGTGGTCCCATTCCAAGCTCTGTTTTCTGCGTTAGCACCTTCGTGGCTGGCCACATCGTTTCTCTCTCCAACCCAAACATCCTCTCCCTGTGCCATTCCATCTGCAATGTGATCCTTCTCCGTCCCTCCACCTCACTGTTGCAAAGAACTCAGCCTACACTACGATTATAATCCAGCCAGTTGCAACCCGGTTAAATACTGCAGTGCAGAATGGATTTAGTTGTGTAACGGGGTTAAAACCCTGGGGCCGTCCAAGGGTTGGGGGAACATCGTTAGGTTCCCCTTGTATTACATATGAACAGTGCTGCAACTGGGCCCGGAGACCGCTGCAATCCCTCCTCTGCCGCAATTATCGTTGTAGCATAGAAGGGACCTAAATGCCCTCTCTCTTCCAAAGTCACGCGGTCAAAGAATGCCTGGCAAACGACGGCATGTGCCCTGCCTTTGCTGCCACTGGGTGAGAAGGTTTCAGAGTCGCAGCCGGGTTAGTCTGTATCCGCAAAAAGAAAAGGAGGACTTGTGGCACCTTAGAGACGAACCAATTTATTTGAGCATGAGCTTTCGTGAGCTACAGCTCACTTCATCGGATGGCTAAGCTGCTCTGGAGCGCTCTGCAGGGAGCGACTTCTCATAACTCTCGCTCCTCAGGTCAGCTGGACGCCGGCGTCCTGATGTGAGCCCAGGAACGTTGCAGGGAGCACGGTTCCCTCTAAGCTGTGCGTGTGTGCGTGCACAAAAATTTGCACAGAAGCACAACAATTTGCACTGAAGAAATTTTTTGCGCACACAGACTGTCAAAAATTAGACAGGTTTCAGAGTAGCAGCCGTGTTAGTCTGTATCCATTGCCAGGGAGGCTTGGCGAGTGCACACACAGGTCCCGGCCCTTCGAAGGGGAGAACATACATCCACTCTGTCTTCTGCTGGCACTTTCCCCTGGGCGTGGCAGCGGGGACGGGGGCAGGTAAGGCAACTGGCATGGCAGAGCTACAACTCTGACAGGCAAAAGCCCTGCTTTTAAAAAAAAAAAAAACCGAGGAATGGACGAAGGCTGCCACACCGAAAAGAGCCCCTTGCAGAGACCCACGGATCCACCCGGTGCCAAATGAAACAAACTGCTGGCGAGAAGCTTTCTGAAATGCCTCCCCTGCTCCGATGTAGAACAGGAGCGACCCTGCACGGCACAGGTTCCAGACTAAAGCGTCTCTACTTGATGGCCGTGTGGGCAGGGGGGATAATTAGCAGAGAGGGTTAATGATTAAGACGGAACCCCGTCGTCCCTTCAGAAGGAACCTAAAGCCACAATCTGGAGTTGAATTTAAACAGTAGGATGAAGGAGTCATTGGGGCACTTATAACCCATTCCCTATTGCACTGAGGTCACAAGCACGTGGCTGAGTCCAGAGGCTAACGATCACTGTTCCAATCAGCATATCAGACAAGCAATCCTCCATGCTACGGATTTGGGACTGCACATAGCAAGCTGTTCAAACTACCCATCTACTGCTGCCATTACCGTAATATGGAAGCCGCCCCACGCTCTTTAATACATTTATCCTCACCACACCCCAGTTGCTAAATGACTTGCCCAAGGTCACACAGAAAGGCTGTGTAGGGAACTGAATGAAGATATCCCACATCCCAGCCTAGCACCCTAATCACTAGACCATCCTTCCTCTCTAAAGTACCTTCCATCCGTTTGGCTCAATGGATATTCCCCCCACCCCCAAAACTAAATTTCCCAGATTTTAGTTTGTGTGTATTTCCCCCAACGAAGTACAGCCTGGGAGTACGGAGGACTAGTAAGGGGGCAATAGCCTTCTAGGTCTGCCATCCATTCGTTTATGCAAAGCTGTACCTTATTCATCCACAGTCTGTAAGTCGCATGCTGGGAAGCGTATCAAAAAGTTACCATGAGCATTTTGTGGCAAGTCCGTAACTTGGAGGAATGAGCCCTGATAACAAACCTCTGCTGTATGTCCTGAGTGGGGGCCCTGGCGTCTAGCTCCCATGCTGACCAGCACATTATACGCGTCGTCGACAGAGCGTTGCTCTCAGCGGTACTGAGTATCATTTACGTCTCCATGAGCCGCTGCTAAAGCCTTCGGGAACTCAAATGCAACCCTCAGGAACAAGCAGCGCTCGACTTGGATTGCAAGCTCTTCGGTGCAGAGATTGTCTTTTTGTTGTGTGTGTACAGCACCTTGCACAATGGGGCCCTGATCCCTGACTGCGGCCTTTCGGTGCTACCATAATACAAATAATGAACACCCCTTCAGTCCGTACTCTGCCCACCCACATGGAGACACCCCATCCACTCACATCCGACATGCCCCTGATCTAACCCCATCTACCTGCCAACCTACTCCCCTGCCGATATGTGGTTATACCCCATCCCCCCGTGGTCTGTGCGCACCTGATTTCAACCCCCATCTATTCCCTGCACACCCATGCTTACTCATCTATCTCACTGCACACTCCTATTGCAACCCCACAGACCTGCAATCTGGGCCTTTCATCTACCACAATCTGCAGTCTCCACATGCCCCCAGTTGCGTCCTGGCTTGCTCCCTGTGGACGTCTTCGCCCTCATCCGAGCAGAGCTGCCTTAGGCCTCCCTTTTCCCCAAACCCTCCGGCCTCTCCTCCCTTCTTGGGAAGTCATCAGCCAGCACTGGCGCAGGAAAACACATGACATTCCAAGGGGAGCCTTTCTACTACATGACTTTCGGTATGCGGGGGGAAAAAAAAGTTTGCATCCATTATGCTAAGCCCATCGGGCCTTCTGTGTCTCTCCCCCCTCCTGCCTTGTGGTGGAGCAGGCAGCCTGGCTCCTTTCCGCCCCTTCCTAGCAGTAACACAGGCGGCTCTGCTGGACAGCGGAGTGTGTACTAACATTCCCACGGAGGGTTATCTGTCTCGCTTTCTCTCTGCTTTACGGGAAACCCCTCCAGAGAGCAGGGCCGGTTCCTGTTGCCATTACAGCTACTGCAGATCCGCATTTCCCGCCTCTAATGGGTTCAGGCGGCTTGCTTGGTTCCAGCCCCCTGTCCCCAAAGACGACAAAACTTTACCCAAGGCCCTTTGCTTATTCTGCACTCAGCTACGAGGTACCGTGGCTGGCACAGGGAAGGAAAGAGCACCTTTCCCAGCAAGTCTCCTTCCTCCGTCACCTCACCCCAACTTCACAGCTGACGTATCACAGAACATTTTAACCAGAACCTCCAACCCCCTCCCCCCCGACAGGTTAAAAGTTCAAGTCATGGGTGCCGGGAACAGGGCACCAGGCCTCCAGGGTTCTATTCCCAACGTTGAGCAGAAGTGTCGCCTAGTGGGTAGAGAAGGGGGTTGAGTGTCAGGACTCCCTAGAGGTTTTTAAGGCCCGGCTTGACAAAGCCCTAGCGGGGATGATTTAGTTGGGGATTGGTCCTGCTTTGAGCAGGGGGTTGGACTAGAGGACCTCCTGAGGTCCCTTCCAACCCTGATCTTCTAGGATTCTATTTCCAGCTCTCAAGAGTGGGGAGAGTGAAGCCTGGATGCGAGTGCTCTTCCTGGCTCTGAAAAAGAGGGTCATATAGCGGCTGGAAGGAGGAGTTGGGAGTCAGGATTCTCTGCTGGATTCTCTTCCCGGCTCCGTCACGGAATTGGGCAAGTCACTTCCCTTCCAGTGAAAAACAGGGAAACACCTTCTATAAAGTGCTCTGAGCTCCTCCGAGGAAAGGGCCTATGGAAATGGAAAGTCTTTTCAGCCGATCCCGACAGCCTCCTGTACTTCACTGAAGGTCCAGAGCCTTGATCCCGCTTCTCTTTGCATTGCTTCGATGGGAGCGAGCGAAGCCTCTAAGACCGCACCGAAATGGATGCCCGAGGAGATGCGCAATGAGCGAGGTGCGGGGTAACTCAAACGTCTGCCCCTTCTTGGGATGGGGGTAGCTCGGCGTGAGGTACGGTTTGTATCGACGACTAGGGCCACGTCTACACTTGAGTCTGCACTACAGTGCCTAGGTACACGAGGTAGTGAAAGGCCCTGGCAGAGAGGGGCGCAGATAAAAGCTTTGGCAGTGGGACACCACGCTGCTGAAGATAGCAATGGGAAGCACTGTTTGGGCACGCAGAGAGCCGTGTAGGATACGTAGCCTAAGGTCCTGGCACCTCTCTACGCATTTAAGGCAGTGATTCTCATACTTATTTGATCATGCCTCCCTCCTTTGCGTGTGTAGGAGTTTACGCCCCCCGCCACACAAGTACATATACCGATAAAAAAAATCAACATATAACTCTCACTAAATATTAAAAGCAGAAAGGCATTGATTCAAACACAGCCCTTTAAGTGTAAATTTTAAGTAAGATACTACTTCCTGGCATCACACTGTTGTTACTAGTGTGATGGGGGAGCCTGGGTTTTTTGGCAATATTATTTCACGCCACCCTTGCTTCGGCGCTGCTGCTGGCTGAGGTGCTAGCTTCAGAGCTGGGCGCCCGGCCAGCAGCCACCGCTTTCCGGCCACCCAGCTCGGAAAGAAGCGAGGGTGGTGGATTGAAACAGCTGCTGTGCTCTAAGATGGAAGCCCTGTTCCCCTCAACCCTCAAGAGTTATTCGTCGCTGTGGGGAAAACGTGCACAGGAAGTTGGTTTTTCCCCCCCTAAACCTTCTCACGCCCCCCCCCCCCCAGAAAACGGTAAATTCTGTGCTGCCCAGTTTGAGAACCTCCAGCCTAAGCAGTAGCTCACCTTCTACGCTGCTATTTCTACCCATTCTAGCTGGGCAGGCAGCGTCTGTGCTCCACACAGGTCGTGTTGCACCGAGGGACGGAGTTAGCAATTGCCAGCTGGGATATTCACATGTTCTTAGGAGACCAAATTGCACAGCGGCAAGCGGCGGCCATTCGCCATCCCTCAGCCGCTCCTCCCCTACCCCGAAGCCTCACCTGGTGCCACACCGCAAATGAACACGCCACCCTGGGATTTTGGAGGGGGGTGGTGGTGTCAAAGCTTTATCTCCCCAGTGAGTCAAACCGCTCCCCTGCACGACCCAGAGGGCCAGGGCGTCAGACGATGCTGACATGCGCCGGGCTATGCAATTCCACCCGCCACAAGATGCCGGCGTGTTCAAGGCTACATCCCTCCCGAAGCGGCAAGCTCCACGGTGTGACGGCGGAGGGGACCCTGCCTCACATGACGCTGGCATGTTCGGGGCTCTAATTCCATTCACAGCGGGCTTCCTGTGCCGTGCGTGGCACACTCCGTGCCTGATGCCAGCCCGCAAGTGGCAGGCTGAGCGCGTGGATTGGAAGCCATGAGCTGAAACATTAATCTCATAATTAAATGCCAGCCTGTCTCCCAGCTGCACAGCGCCCCAGAAGGGCTGTGATGGATGGAGGCTTTTAGGAAGGAAGGGGGAGAACTCGCAAGCTTTGGTTGGATTTTCTTGGGGAGCAGCTTGCTGGGGTGCTGTGAGACCCTTTCCTGTCTAGTGTGCAGCAGCAAATATCCCAAGGGATGGCACCATCTACTGGACCCACTGAAACTGCTCCCTGCTGGTGCACGCTGGCAGGTCACCCTCCTCTGCCTGTGGCTCAGGCAAACACCCCAAGTGCTGGACGCTGGGGTGGGGGGCAGCGATTGAGGAACTGACCCAGCCCCCTGCTCCTAAGCAAGGTTGGCCGCTGTCAAAGCCTGGAGATTCCCAGAAGAGCAGCCAGGGTGGGAGACCCTTGTCTTCAAACGTCTACACTGCTCTTTTTAGCTCCACTGCCTGGGCCCTGCAAGTCCCAGTCCATTGACCGGGGCTCTGAGGGTTTTTCTTTGCAGTGTAGACGTCCAATGACCACATCATAGGCTCTGGCTCGAGCACCGTTTTGCCGTACTGTCCTGTCCCCGGAAGAGTGTTAAAATTCGGTACCACGCACGGTTCTATGGATACTATTAGGCTGTTTACACTGTAACCCCTTCGCCCTGTTGTGACCATGTGCCCTGAGTCGGTTATAGTGTAGACAGGCCCTTAAAAGAAAAGGCAGGACAAATTCTGCCTTCTAGGGCAGGGATTGGTCTCAGATACTACAGAGATGAGGAATAAGGGAACGCTGAAAAATAAAGATACAGCCTCCGGCAAAACCCTGATGGGTCTTTTCTGATCCCGCTTCCCTCCATCTTGCCTCCCCCCGCCGACATGAAATCTACCAGTGCCCGAAAAGGCTGAATACGCTGCCTTTCATGAGGCACCGATGCGGCACGTTCCACCACAGCTGGATTGCAAACCCGATCCCCTCTGAACCCCTGCAGGGGAAACCGGTTTCCTCACCCCCGGGTTCCAAGAGACCAGGGAATCGGTCTTTCCCGCCCCCTCCCCGGGCACAGCTACCGAGCCCCCGGTGCTATGCCGGAGCAGCCTGCGTGAGGGGCAGATTCTCAGAGGAGCTGTGTTTTAATGTAGCAATTTGATTCAATTTTCCACTCTATAAAATTACCCATCACTGCTCGTTGCTTCCTAACAGACACCTTCACTCTTAATTTAACAATCCTATCGAATTCTGCCAGGGAAATTGGAAAAATTTATCACCTGTGAAATTTTATTTTTCCTTGGTTGTATCTGTTTTTGTAAAACTTCATTAACGACGATGACTTGCTGAGGAAATTATCTCCCCCCCCCTTTTCTTTTTTTTAAACTTGGGACAAGAGAAAAAATAGCTCGACCTCAGCAGAGATTGTCATTTGCATAATAAAACACACACAACATGGAGATTCCCGGGGAGGGCAGAGCTCGAGAACGCAGACGCTTCCTCAGTTAGTTCTCTTGGGTATTTACCTGGCTCCCGGTATGGCAGGATCTGAGCACCTCACAATCTTTGATGTATTTATCCTCACAACACCCGCTGTGGGGCAGGGCAGAGCTGTTCTCTCCACTGTACAGATGGGGCTCTGCGGCACGGAGAGGCGAAGTAGCTTTCCCACGGTCACACAGGAAGTCTTGAACCCAGGTCTTCAGCTACTGTCCAAACCACTGGACCATCGTTGCCTCTCTAAAGCTTCCTCTCTTTACAGTCCCCTGAAACCTGCCTCCCGCATCATCCAGCATGGGAGGCAAAAATCACCTCCCATCCAAAGAATGCTGAGCAATCGTGGCGCCATTGGGAGGGAAAGGTGTACAGTGGCTTTGGGGACCTGGATCGCCTGAACCCTCTCCGGGGGAAAGGTGGTGGATCCGCTGCCTCTGACACCCTCCAGGCCCATGTGCAGACAGGACATGCGCTGCAGTGAAGTGGCTTTAATCCACGAGACTTCTCTTATGATCCCAGTTTATATAGGACAAGACAGGGCCTGTCTAGTAAGAGCTCCACCAGGAGCTTGTCACCAACCCCTGGAAGTTGCAAGGGAAAATGGCTGCTAAGGTGGACAACCCACATCTATGCTTCCTGCAGCTGCTCCCATCAGAAGGGCTGGGACCTAGCAATCCCTCTTTTACCTTCTCCTGCCCTCCCCCCAGGATACTCTAGCAAGAACGACTCCATTCTTCCTGTGCACACACCAATGGACATCGATTTTCAACCGAGTTGGCCACCAGCAGGTTCTGCTGTAGTTTGCAGAGGGGACCGCCCATGACTGGGGAGCACAGGTGAGGTGAGGAGAGGCAGCCCAGCACCTTGGGCTAGCAAAGATGGGCCACGGGGGTCCGCACCAAAGGGAGGGGACATGCTGTCTCACTTGTCCTATCCCCGCACAGCAACACTGTTTTCTTGTGGCACCCATTTTGGCCTTTCCTCCCAGCTGGTGCATTCTGGGAATCTCGAGCATCTACCCACGAAGCCCAGCCCAAGTTGCTGGGAGCAGGAGCCACTAGATAATTTTCCATCATGACAGTTTCCGTGTGGGATCCAGTTAGCTGAACCAGTGCCTCTGCACCAATTCTTACTTCCCATCCACGCACGGGGAAGCAGGAGGAGAAAACAGGATATTCGTTGAGCTGGACCTGACCTCGTTGCTTGTAAAGGACTTGGGCTGCAAGAGGACCAGGGCATGCAGAACCTCGGAAAGGCATGGCCAGGTCAAGGGGTTCCAACCAATAGTTTGTTGCAGCACCAGGAGCAGCAAGGCAGGGAACTGGCTGGAGGGGCAAAGAGTTTTTGGAGATACTGGGTTGACCTCGGCCCCAAAGGTGGATTTTTTTGGCAAGCTGTTACAGACCAAGTGAAGATGGACAGAAATGACTCACCTGAAGCGTGTTCTAAAACCAGCCCAGGTAAAGAGAGGGTTTTATTTGGATTTCAAATATTCCGCCGTGGCACGCTGCAGCCTGAACATCACAGCACCTCTGGTTTTCCTCCATCTCATTTTCTGGTAGCACAACTGTGCTACCAGAAAATGAGATGGAGGAAAACCAGATGTGAAACTGGCTTCCCCTGGTTTCATCGGCCAAGCTCAGGAAGGCAAAAATCGCAAAGCAAGCAGCCCAGGGAAACCTCCCTGTCCCAGCCCTAGCCCTAGCCCAGGGAAGCCAACCGGCCCAACCTTTGTTCCGGGGAGCAACAGAAAGGCTGAAAAGAGGTTTAATGATTTTAGGCTTTACTACCAGCACATGCAAGGAAACCTGGGGCCTGATTCTCTCCTTCCTTGCAGGCTGGGAGGTTATTCGCACCAGCACAATGTGCATGCAAACCTTTACCATTCCAGTTTAGTAGCATCTTTCATCCACTTTGCACTGGTATGGCTGACTACGGTGGGCGCAGGACAATGGAGGATTTGGTCCACAGGTTTCCCTCACTCGTGCAAAGTGCTACCTAGATCAGCATGGTGGCATTTTAAACGCCCGCCGCCCCCACACATACACACTGTCACCTTTCTCCTCCTGGTAAATGACACCACCGAGCTGCAAGGCAGCGGAGAACGGGGGGCCCATAATTTTGAAGTCGGTGGATACAGTGCTCCTTGGGAGAGCAGCTACCAACTCAGGGAAAGTTTTGAAAAGCGACCTATTTCCAGACAATCATAGCTCTCATATTTCCCCTCCCCGGTTCTTTTTATTACTTCGGGGCATTCGGACAACAATCTGATCCTTGCAGCTCCAAGGTTCGTCTGCTCCTGCTGTTCGTCCCCCCACCCGTAGTCGGAAACCTGCTTTTGTGCAGTCACCGTTCATTGCTCTGGAGCTGGTTGTGGGTCCTGTAAACAGACCAGTATTGCCCTCCCATCCTGCAATCACGAATGCCCTAGGTGCTCATTTTTATTTTCCCCTGGGGATGCTCCCCCTCTCCCTGCCCCAAGACCCCGCCCTTGCTCCGCCTTTTCCTGCCCCCTCTCTGCCTCTTCCCGCCTCTGCTCCAACCCCTCCCCTAAGGCCCCCGCCTGCCCGCAAGCGCCTCCCCCAGCTGCCAAACAGCTGATCGGCAGTCCTGACAAACAGCTGTGGCTGCTGAGCACCCAGTATTTTTCTCCCATGGGTGCTTGAGCCCCAGAGCACCCACGGAGTCGGTGCCTATGACGAATGCTGTGTGAAGCTGCCAGGGAAAATGCTCATCAACAGGGTGGGGTGGGGGTGGCAAAAGCCTTGGCTCTCACCGGACAAAGCTCAAAGTATCCCTCCCCCCATCCATCCGAGATCCTGTAAGCAACACAGGAGGGGTTAGCGTCTTCCCCTGCCCCTATGCGGAGTTATCTCCCTGCCCAGACGAGAGAGCGATCAAAGTCCCAGGGAAAGAGAATCAGCTAGGCCATTGGGCAGGGTCCGCCGAAGGCTGGTCAGGCAGATTTAGATGCTGCGGCAGCAGTTTCTCGATGCACACGGTGAAGGTCACCGGATTCTCGAGGGCATTTCCTAGTGCCGTGGTTCTCAAGGATTTCTCCGCCTGTGCCATGAGCCGCGCAATCCCACAATGCTTTGCAGTTGCTTAAGTGGGGCAAAGGCCTCCGTGTAAGGATGGATTTCGCCCCCCTGTGCACCCAAGTCCAGCCAAAACCAACACCCTGGACCCAAATGTTTCTGCACTCTGGGCAGGAACCTGGCAGTGATGCACATGTGTAGTTATAGTGTCTGTTACAATTACAACCAGGGATGACCAGTGCCTGTCGATAGCTGCGGGGGAGGAGGGGAGGGGAGGGCAGCCGGCTTCAGCAGTGTTACTGAGCATGCTCAGTACAAGCCAAGCAGCAAATCAGCAGGGGCATGTGACCCTGCATGCTGCCCCCCATGCGTCGCCTCTGGTTACACCACCTGGAGCCTAGAGGCTCCAACTGTGATCAGGGCTCCGTCGTGCTTGGCGCTGCACGTACACCTAGCACGAGACAGCCTCTGCCCCAGAGAGCTTCCAGGCTAAACAAACAACAGGTTGGCATGAAAAACAGAGGCAGAGGGAAGTGAAGCAGCTCAACCAAGGTTACGCAGCAAGTCAGTGGCTCAGCGAGGAACAGAATCTATCCAGTGCCCTGCAACCTGCAGCCACCTCTACCTTGCTGCCAAACTGCTGAGCCCAGTCCCTTATGCCTGAGAGCTTGGGCTCTTAATTGCTGCCTAGTGGAACCTTCCTGACGTATTTAATTTAGTTTTTAACTCGCTAAAAATACAAAGCTCCAAAAATAAATAAAAGGAAACAAGGACCTAATTTTCATTCAAATGCCCCTAGCCAAGGGGAAGATGGAGCAGAGTGGGGGCAGGGAAATAAAAAAGACAATGGAAGAATTGTTTCCGACTAGAATATTTTCCAACTTTCTCTAGGCCGCCTTGAAATCGGAATAAGAGGAGAGGAAGCTGGAGCAAAGCAGGGTAGGGCATAAATCAGCAGCGGTGGTAAAGCAGCCTCTCACCCTGGGATCCTTGTAAACGTCTGTCTGGTTCCCTGAGCAGGGATAGTCGTCAATGGAGCTACGTGAAGAACGCAGGGTACATCTCCACCACAGCCAGGGGTATGAACGGCAGCTTGCATAGATGCACTGGCGCGAGCTCTTCTCTCGCTACCTTGCTAATAGCAGAAGTGAGGATGCACAAGCCCACCTGACTCCTCTGACGAACAGACACGCTAACGCAGTCGTATCAACACCAAGGAATAACGGTCCGCACCGCCACCTCTCTGGTCTCGCCACACTTGACAGCAGGCTCCGGAGCAGGTCCCATGGTGCTTTCATGTCAAGGTTCCTTCCCCACTCTGAACGCTAGGGTACAGATGTGGGGACCTGCATGAAAAACTCCCTAAGCTTATTTTTACCAGCTTAGGTTAAAACTTCCCCAAGGTACAAACTATTTTATCTTTTGCCCTTGGACTTTATTGCTGCCACTACCAAGCGTCTAATAAATATATATCAGGGAAAGAGCCTGCTTGGAAACGTCTTTCCCCCCAAAATCCTCCCAAACCCTACACTCCCTTTCCTGGGGAAGGCTTGATAAAAATCCTCACCAATTTGCATAGGTGAACACAGACCCAAACCCTTGGATCTTAAGAACAATGAAAAAGCAATCAGGTCCTTAAAAGAAGAATTTTAATTGAAGAAAAAGTAAAAGAATCACCTCTGTAAAATCAGGATGGTAAATACCTTACAGGGTAATCAGATTCAAAACATAGAGAATCCCTCTAGGCAAAACCTTAAATTACAAAAAGACACAAAAACAGGAATATACATTCCATTCAGCACAGCTTATTTTGTCAGCCATTTAAACAAAACAGAATCTAACACATATCTAGCTAGATTACTTACTAAGTTCTAAGACTCCATTCCTGTTCTGTTCCTGGCAAAAGCCCTTCTGAACTGTATGACTTTGCACTAGGAGGGCTGCTCCCGAGTCCCTCAACTGGCCACTACAGCTTGGTTCACGCCCATGCGTGTTGCACCTTTGGCAAGTTTCACTGTATATTGTCCCTTGCCAGACCAGAAGCTGCATCACAATTACAAATCCGAAGCCCGCCAGGAGGGACCATTGTGATCATCCTACAGAACGCAGGCCAGAGACTCCTGCTTTGAGCCCAGCAATGAGTGGGTTAAATTGGAGCACATGTTTCAGACACACACCTGACCTTGATTTAAGAGACTCCAAGTCACAGAGAAGCCACTGCACTGGGAGAGGAGCGGGTTAACTCTCATGGTCTGTGGTGGACCAAGCTGAACACAGCTGGGAAAAGCCACGTAGGTCAGAACACGTTATATATTCAGTAGAAACGTTCCATGAACCAACCCTTTTTATTCCAAAGAAAGTGGTTTGTTGAGGGGATGTAAATACCCCTCTGCTGCGTCTACAGCCCATTGCAAGTGGCCAGGGCGTTTCTTCACCTGACCGCTTGTCTGCTCACCTGGTAGAACCTCATAGATGTCCTCTTCCTCCTCCCCACTGGCCGCTGCCACGTCCTCCTCCAAGTTGAGGGTATTGCGGGATTCTGCATTTGGAGAGCCAAAGCCGTCGATGTCATCATAAGCTTCTTCCTCCTCCTCCTCCTCCTCCTCATCGTATGGGATGGTGGGGGAGCTCATGTCTGGCAGGAGGGACGATGAAAAGGAAGGAAGGAATCAAAGGAAAACAAAAATCACTGCGTTAAATGCTGGTGCTTCCATGGGCTGAAATCTACCAGAGAAGTCAGGCTACCATCCCGCAGCGCTCATCATTCATCCTGTTCTGCAACAACACAGAACTTGCGGGGGGGGGTGCCCCTTTTATGGTCCATGGGTGTTTGGCCTAACACATGGGTTAGGAGCACATGGAATGAGGATCAGGAATGGGATGACAAACCCTGGGGAAGGGGAGGAAGTCTCTACGGTGCAAAGCTATGCTTCTTTTCAAGCAGGAAAATAGGATGGAAGGTTTCTGAATGAGCCTTACCGCCCCCCCCAGAGAACACTCTGCAGGGCAGACTGACCTCAGTGGAGCACCGAGGAAAGGAAACGTGGTCAGTGGATTGTCGCCGAGCATGTAACGGAACTGATTTGCCAGCAGGGCCAAGGTATTAACAGACCAACTGAACAGTGTTATAGCATAGGGTGCACTAAAGCTGCCTTCCCTCTGTAGGAGGTTTGCACACCTCAGGCTAGCGTCTGGTCTCAGCTATGCTGGTGTAAATCTGAAGTAACTTCCATGAAGTCAGAGAAGTGACTCCAGATTTCCACCAGAAACACAGAGCTCAGAATCTGGCCCTGAGTGGCAAGTCACATGCATGAACCCAGAACAGGCCCACTCCTGTTTTTCAAATCCTACTCAAGCTTCTTGCAAATAAATAAATAAAATAAAATAAAATAAAAACATCACAGTGGTTGGTTCTCTTGGTAGCAGAGGTACAGAGTGAAGCTGGCAGCCCTTGTCCTTCAAATAACAACAGCGTCTTTCTCTCCCGCAACAAAAGCTCACAGTCCAGTAAGCAATGCTGGATGACTGGGCCCTTTCCCACCTACATCAGTCTCCCTCCTCGTACGTTCGGCTGGGCTAGCTGATTGTGGGACAACTGGATATGGTCAATAACCCGCTCTGCCCAGGGATGACTGCATCTCTCCCTCTCTACCATATTTGATGATAGCTCCCACACCCCACGGTCAGTGCCAACCCCCCGTACTGGCCAGCAGAGGGTGCCATTAGAACAGCCATTCAGCAACCCACGAATTAGGTTTTAACCCCCCATGTTCTTTGCCCCGCGCCAATGGGCTGCCTCGGCCACATCCTGCTTTTCTATTCATTTGGGCACCTTCGTTTATTGCAGAGAAGAGTTTAAGGGCATCAGTGCCAGGAGGAGAAGCAGAGTGGAAGGACTTGCTCGTGGTAAAGGCACTGGACCAAGCGCTCTGAGGGGGAATATTGTCTGGTTTTAGAGCTGGGGACTGGGAATCAGGATTCCTGGGTTCTTTTCCCAGCTCTGACATCGACTTGCCCTCTGACCTGAGACCTCTCTTGATTTTCCCATCTGTATAATGGGGATAACAATAATATAGATACCCATCTTGGGGGCTGCGAGGTCTAATTCATCAATATTTGGGGAATTCTTTGAGATCCAGGGATGGAGGCAGCTAAAGACATGCAAAGCTGTCTACAGATAATGGACTGTCTGAATGAACTGTAAAGTCAAGCACATTGGCTATAGCACTCCCTCATAGCTACTCACCCTTTAAGAGAAACTGGATCTGATCCACCCAGTCTTTAGCCTCCGCAGGACTGGAAGCTGTAAACTGGGGAGGGAATTCATTTGTTATGTCATTAATGTCTTAAGCAGGGGTCGTGTAGACAAGCTCCTAGAGCAGGGGCCTGGGATCCAGGACTCCTGGGTTCTTTTCCTGGCTCTGCCCCTCACCCACTGGGTGACCTTGGGTCACCTCTCTATGCCTCCATTTCCCCATCTGTAAAATGGGGATAATGCTGCTGACCTACTGCAGAGAAGGTTGTCAGGCCTAATTCATGAGTTAAATGATTTGGACTTATCAGATAAAAACGTGTCAAGTGGGGTTATTATTGAGTCTGAACCCCAACTCCAGACCCAATTTCTCTGTTGCTTTGCAGCTTGCATTCTCATTTACTGCTGGGCCAGATGAGGGCAAAGTGCTTTGGTTCTGGCTGTGTTTTACACCTGCTTTGTACTGGTCTAAAGGCCCGTACAGGATGCAGGGCTGTGGAGAATCAGACTAGCCAATTGGCCATGGAAGTCAGTGTTGCTGCCGATTGTCAATCTGGTAAAGTAGGTCCGATTCAACACCGTGCAGCAGGTCACAATGGGACACTTGGAAAGGTTTGCATCCAGATGAGCTTTTAAGAATGAGGGGCACCAAAACCTTCTGGCCTTGTTTCTCTGGTCACAGATTTGGGTTTGGGGGATGACGACACGGAAAAAGGTCTCACCCCACTCAGAGATTCAGACACAGCAGGCCATGTAGACCGTACAGTAAATAGCAACATGCCAGGTGCATGCCGTGGTATGATACACGCAGCGTTCTCATGCTCAAGCGGTTGGGGCTCAGAGAGCACAGAAATAGGACCATTTCTTCTATTGATCCTACCTCATAGCTGCGTTTGCCAGGGCTCATGAGTTTGAAACAGGATTCTCTTCGGGAGTCTTTGCGCAGGTGGAAAGCCAGCTGGGCACTGTAGTACTCAATGGGAAAAGTCCCTTTCGGTTGCTTGCCTGCAATGATAAATAATAATATTGGCTTTGTATGGCTGCAGCACCTTTCCTTGAAGGAGCTCACAATGCTTCACAGATGAGGGAAACTGAGGCACAGAGCCGTGACCTGCCCAAGGGGTCTCAGCAAGTTCACTGGGAAATGGGCAAAAAACTCCTAAGCCCCCTGGTGTGAGCATCTGTATCCCCAGGAGAAGGAAGGGTTGTAGCATTTTTCCTCTTAGGTGAAGGACCAGCAAAGCGGAGGCCCTTCTAACAACCCTTGCGGGGCTGTAACAGCAAAGGAAAGGTTGTTAGGGTCACACAGACACACAAGATCAGCTGTCTGTAATGAAGCAGAGACCTGTGTGTACTTGGGGAAATATGATACAAACGATTATTCTGCTGCTGGTAGAGGATTAACGGCTTGGTGCATCTCTGGCTGGGATGATTTAGTTGGGTATTGGTCCTGCTTTGAGCAGGGGGCTGGACTAGATGACCTCCTGAGGTCCCTTCCAACCCTGATATTCTATGATTCTATGATTTAGCGAGGCTTTTGACAATTTGCCTCTGGAAGCTTGTAGAAATGCAGACATGTGCACATATTGGATCAGATCCTCAGCTGGGGCGAACTGACGTAGCTCCATTGATGTCAACAGAACTATGCCAAATATACACCAGCTGCGGATCCAGCCCGTCATGTCCTTATTGTAACTGGCAATAAGCTGGTTCCTTTTTGCATCAAGGGAGAGAGCACATCGAGTGGATACAGGAGAAGACTGGGAGTTTTATTCCTGGCTCTGCTACTAATTTGCAGGGAGGTCTTGGACAAGTCATGCAACCTGCCTGTGCCTCAGTTTCTCCATCTGTAAAATGAGGGTGGTGATACATAGTATCAGAGCAATGTAGGACTGGAAGGGACCTCGAGGGGTCATCTAATTCAGTCCACTGCACTGAGGCATGACTATGTATTATCTCTAGACCATTCCTCACAGGTGTTTGTCTAACCTGTCCTTAAAAACCTTCAGTGATGGAGATTCTACAATCTCCCTAGGTAATTTATTCCAGGGCTTAACTACCCTGACTGTAAGGAATTTTTACCTAATGTCCAACCTAAATCTTCCTTGCTGCAATTCAAGCCCATTGCTTCTTGTCCTGTCCTCAGTGGTTAAGGAGAACAATTGATCACCCTGCTCTTTTAACAATCTTTTAGGTATTAGAAGACCATTTTGTCCACCCTCAGTCTTCTCTTCTCCAGACTAAACAAACCCACTTTTTTCAATCTTTCCTCATAGAGATCATGTTTTCTAGACCTTTAATCATTTTTGTTGCTCTCCTGTGGACTTTCTCCAGTTTGCTCACATCCTTCCCAAAACATGGTGCCCAGAACTGGACACAATACTCCAGTGGAGGCCTTACCAGTGCTGAGCCGAGTGGGAGTATTACTTCCCGTGTCTTGTTTACAACACCCCTGCTAATATATCCCAGAAGCATGTTACCCTTTTTTTTTTTTGCGCAACAGTCTTACATTGTTGACCCATATTTAGTCTGTGATCCACTCCAACCCCCAGATCCTTTTCTACAGTACTCCATCCTAGGCAGTCATTTCCCATTCTGTATTTGTATTGCATTGTATTTATATTTGTGCAACTGATTGTTCCTTCCTAAGTGGAGTACTTTGCATTTGTCCTCACTGAATTTCATCCTATTTATTTCAGATCATTTTTCCGGTTTGTCAAGATTATTTTGAACTCTAATCCCGTCCTCCAAAGTGCTTGCAATCCCGCCCAGTTTGGTATCATCCGCAAACTTGACAAATGTACTGTCTTTGGCATTATCCAAATTATTTCTGAAGATATTGAATAGAATCAAACCAGGACAGATCCCCGTGGGACCCTACTCGATACGCCCTTCTGGTTTGATTGTGAACCATTGAGAACTACTCTGAGGTCACTTTTCCAACCAGCTGTGCACCCACCATATAATAGATTCATCTAGGCTGTATTTCTCTAGTTTGTTTAGGAGAAGGTCACGTGAGGCAAAATCAACAGCCTTACTACAACTGAGATGTAATCTATCTACTGCTTCCCCACCTATCCACAAGTCTTGTTACCCTGTCAAAAGAAGGATATTAGGTTCGTTTGACATGATTTGTTCTTGACAAATCCATGCTGTTACTTATCACTGTATTTTCTTCTAGGTGTTTACAAATGGATTGTTTGATTATATGCTCCATTATCTTTCCGGGTACCAAAGTGAAGCTGACTGGTCTACAATACCTTGGGTTGTCCTTATTCCCCTTTTTAGAGATAGGTGCTATATTTGCCCTTTTCCTGTCCTCTGGAATCTTTCCCATCCTCCCCATGAGTCCTTAAAGATAATAGCTAATGGTTCAGAGATCTCTTCAGCCAGATCCTTAAGTAGTCTGGGATATATTTCATCAGGCCCTGCTGACTTGAAGACATCTCACTTGTTTAAGTAATTCTTAACGTGTTATTTTCCTGTTTTAGCCTCAGATCCTCCCCACTGACATGGATGTTCATAGGCGCCGGGGCTGGAGCACCCATGGAAAAAAATTAGCAGGTGCTTAGCATCCACCGGCAGCCAAGTTCCCCCCTCTCCCCCGAGAGCCTCCCACCCGCCGGTGGCCCCACTGACCAATTCTTCCCCCACCCTTCCCAGCGCTGTTCCGCGGGGTGCAGGTGGTGCTGGGAAGGAGAGGGAGGAGCATGGATGGGGTGTACTTGGGGGGGGGCAGGATGAGGCAGGTCGGGGTGGGGCCTTGGGGGAAGGGGTGGAGTGGGGGCAGGGCCAGAAAGAGGCAGGGCAGGGGCTTGGGGAAAGGGGTGGAGCAGGGGTGGGGCCTGGGGGTGGAGTGGGGGCGGGAAGAGGCGGGGCAGGGGCTTGGAGGAAGGGGTGGGGGGGGTCAAGTACCCCCCGGGTAGAGAGGAAGTCGGCACTGATGGCTATGTTAGTTGCCAATCACTGCTAACTTTTTTGGTGAAAACTGAAACGAAAACGGCCTTTAACACGTCGGCCATTGCTGCATTTTCTGTTATTGTCTTTCCTCCCCTCACTGACTATAGGGTCGACCCTGTGATTGGTCTTCCTCTTGTTTCTTACTGTAAAATGTTTCTCCTTTATGTCGCTAGCTAGTTTAATCTCATTTTGTGCCTTGGCCTATCTAGTTTTGTCCCTACATGTTTGCGTTGGTTTTTTATATTCATCCTTTGCAATCTGACCTAGTTTCCACTTGTTGTAGGATTCTTTTCTGAGTTTCAAGTCGTTGAAGATCTGGTTAGGCTGGGGCGGCCTCTTACCCTACTTCTTATCTTTCCAATGCATTGGAATAGTTTAGTCTTGTGCCTTTAATAATGTCACTTTAAAAAAAAAAGGTCGACCCCCTTGGGTGACAGGGGTTGCAAAGCTTAATCTTGTTACCGTGCTCTGAGATCCTCAGAAGAAGGGTGCTAGAGAAGGACAAAACCATCGCTGTCAGTGAGAGTCAGCGGATTTTCATTTTGTCCTAACAGGGGAATAGTCGTCATAAAACGAAGAATATGATGCACGTTTGCGCATGCGTTAAAGCTGTTGGCATGCAGGGTTTCTGGATGGGCGGAAGTGTATAACGAAGCCCATATATCTAGCCGTGCCGAACTCAGCTGGAGGTATTAGCTGTGTGTTTATATGTACCTGATGGAGCATAACTGCAAAATATTTATATACACTGACACATGGATTATATACAGTCACTTGGGGAGTTAAAGCCCAGGTGATGCCTAATGGAAAACTTGGTTCAGCATTTTATTTACACAGTTCCAGTCCTGTGTTTCTCTTCTCTTGTTCTTTACCAATAAGTATATTGAAATAAAACAAAGCCAAGATCTTTCTAAAAGTGCCAGACGCTGATGCATTATTTGGCATCAATCACCCTCTGGCACATCATAATTATTTACCAGCCATGTGAAATGAGAAGCAGGAGCATCAGGTGCGAAACCAACAGACAGCAGGAAGCAATGGACTCTTAAGGAAACCAGGACTGAGCTGTGAATCGTAAGAAGAACTGAGCATCCAAATCCCTTAGGCACCTTTGAAAATGGCAGCCGACACCTTGTTTTGGGGCAAAACGAAGAGGAGGAAATTGGTGCATAGGCATAATCATTAACCTGTGGAACTCGCTGCCACAAGACATCACTGAGGCTAAGAGCTTAGCAGGGTTAAACCTTCCTCCAAAGATTAATGATTTGTATGGCTAATGAGAACATTCACAGCTACATAAGAGGGGATGTAAAACAAGGGATAGCAACCTTCCTGCAAAGCATAAGCCAGCCAGCATCTAGCGTAATAGAACCTCTAGGCAATATTGTAACACAAATAACAGAAAATGACAGGATTCAACAGAGCAAACTAAGGAATGAATCCAATTCGCTGGGGCCAAATTTATCCCCTGAAGTCCCAGGGACTTCAAGAGAGAATGCTCTGGAACTATCTCCCCAGGAGGCATTAGCGTTAAACAAGGGCTTGCCCCGTCTCGTCCCAGCCCACTTGAGCTCCCCGCCCCTTGGAGAACACAAGGCAGGTGCTTTGCCGCTTACTTTTTTCATTTGCATAGTACAGAAAGGTCCTTTTGCTGAGGACGCACCATCGCTTCTGCCACTCTGAGCCAAAGAAACCATGCTCTGTGGGGAAACGGGAAACAAAGCGGGGGTTAAGGGCACTGCGGAAAAGGTCTCATGATCTCTTTTGTGTATTTCTAGTCAGTATAAACCCTCCGTCCCTGCATAATCCCACAGGTTTCCCCATAGCATCAGTTGGGCTGGAATCAACTCTCAGAACTGAGCACTAGATATGGTGCTGATGGCCCAAGACTTTGCCCCACGCCTTTGACCCCCGCGGGCATGTCTTCACTAGGAAAAAAGGTGTGTTCTTAACCCAGTTTTGCTAACACATGGTAACTAACATGAGGTAAAAGCCTAGTGAAGACAGGCAATTTGTAGCTTTCACAGGGATTAGCAAGGCAAAGCAAACCTTAACCTCCCACACCATCTGTTCCTCGACCTGCTGACGTATGTGAAAGCTACAAATGCCTCATCTTCCCTAAGATTTCGCTCCGCGGGATCTAACCTGAGTGAAGAATTCACCTTTTTTCCCCTAGTGAGGACAAGGCCTCAATGTTTAATCCCATTTCTGGGCTTTGCTCTTTGAGCAGAATGACGACCTGCAAAAGTTGCACCCTTTGTTACTTATGATGCATAAACAAAACCTGAGAGATTCCACACACCCCACCCTGCAGAAAAGATTTTTTTTCCTGCTTGTTCTTCACCTTGAGAATAATTTAAGAGTTCAAATCTTATTTTTGTTGGAGAGCTCCTTGGATGACTCACACTATGGTGGAGACTTCTCCCGGCTCTTAAGTGGTGTTGAATCTTTAATGAAGAGAGCTTTCCTCCCACGCGCTTTAGTTAAATACAGTAGGTATTAACAGGGAGTAATGGCTGGGCTTTTCAGAAATGCCCAAGTGGTTTAGGTGCACAAGTCCATTGACTTTCAATTGGACTTGAGTCCCTAAATCACTTGGGTGTTTTTCAAAATCCCACCCACGGTATTTTAAATCACCTGACTAAAAAGTCTTTCTCTTTCGGTTTATCAGGTGTCATCTTGGTATCCCTGCTGTCATGAACCTATTCAGTTCTCCAGTCATCCACAGAGACAAGATTTGAATTTGCAAAGTAAAAGACAAGCAGCAAATAAACCTTTTTCACCCCCTCAACCACAACCACTACCCACTCTCACACTTATTTATATATCATCATCAAGAAGCATAAATAAAGGGGCATAAACCCACCCACCCTGCTTTGTAGGTCACCTTAAACTGGTTTATTTGACTGTTACCTCTGGACCTCTTCTCCAAGTAGCCTTGCTTCAAAACAGTCCCCAGACCTTGGGCAGGTTTCTGTATGCTGTCCTCTGATCCTAAAGAGATCAAAGCAAAGTCTTGTGAAATACACAAAAGATTTCCTACCTGCGGGCTGTGCTCCGCCTCGACCAGGCATGACCATAGACACACAGTGCATGGCCAAACATGTATGCAACCAATGTGCATGCACACACATGCATGACCTCTCTGAACCCTTCTGTACGCATCACACCCAAATTGGATACTCCAGCCCGCTAGAAGGGTCAACAGATCTTTTCCAAACTATGAGGCATTCCAGCACTGACATCAGCTTTTATCTGTAGGAGGCGGCTCTGAGAACTAGGCTCATAACGAACCTTGTTAGACCAAACTTTATTGAGATTATTGAGATGTCCATCCATCTCCCACCACTTGGGCTTTTTAATGTCACCGTGCATGAGGGAGGCAGAGGGACGGGGGCAGAAAGCAGGAGCAACACGGTAACACACAGAACACCACCAAGTCTGCAGGGGGAATTTTACAGGTAGAAAACAAAGGAAGCGCGAAGGGAGAATATTGCAGGACTCCAGGAGCCGCTGAAGACACACCAGCTCATTCTGACATAGCAACATACTGCAGAACACCCACTGCTAGCCCCGTACACCACTGTCGATAGCCACACCTACGATTCACGCAACCCCCCCCCCCCCCCGGTGTTAGGTTTGCCGCTCAGCTCCTTCCATCTCATGCGCTTTTATCGTGCCCGACCCGGTCGTTTCAAAGCACCCCCACACAAATTAAAGTCCTGAGCCTCTCCAGCAGGATCCCAGATGGCACCTTTCCCGTCATCGCCATTGCTAGCTTAAGCAGGGTGCTCTCTTTTGGGTCTTCTTGCTTTCGCACCAACGAGCCCTCTCTGCCCTGCACTTTGCGCAGCTACTTTGCCCTGGCGTCAGTGTCTGCACAAGGGGTCGGGCACCAGTGAAAAGTCCGCTTTGACTACGGGGACGTCACTCATTTAGGGCCTGATCCAAAGCCCACCGGAGTAAGCAGGAGTCCTTCCATCAGGCTCTGGGCTAGGCCCTGATGAGAGGAGGATCAGGCCCACTAGCCACGCTGAGGTCACCCTGGGTCCGGCCCCACGCTGTGCGGACAGAGATGGCACTTGGGGTCCACGAATCCTGTAGCTGCATGCTCCACCTGCCTGGGAGATCTGGAAATATTGGGGTGACTCTCAGCCATGAGCTCCCCTTACAGTCCTCTTCCATGCACAGAAGGTCTTGGCTAGAATGGATCGTCTGTGAGCAGCTAGTCATGGTCCACAGCTCGCAGCTGTGGGTGTCAGTGCCCCCCCCACAGCAGGCTTCAGCAGCTCAGGATCCTTTTCCTCCACCCCAAAAGGCTAAGGCTGATTCTGGGGGCTAAGCCCCCGGCCCCCAGTGAGAGCTCCGGGGGTGTCAGCAAGTTGTAGGAGGCTTTTGCCACCTGGCAGGATCAGGCTCGTTATTCCCAGACTTTGAGGCCAGAAGGGACAATCGCGATCATCTAGATTGACCTCCTGCATATCTCGGGCCGGAGACCCTCATCCGGCGACTCTGGCATCCAGGCCAAACCCCTCGCAGGTTGCAAGACTTAGGGAGGGGAGGCTGTGCCTTGCAGCACATTGTGTAACTGACCGGATTGCACCTCATCCCCAAAATCCAGCCTGGAATTCCACAGCCCAGGGCCTGCCGCTGAGAGCGGCCCGCCCTGCCGCCTTGTGTCTTAATAATTTGTGCTGAAACACAATAAGAAATGACTCACTGAACGCCACTAATCATCTCTCCAGTGCCTGAGCTTGGCAGCCTTTTAAGTATGAGTAACTTCCCAGAATCCCAGACCAGAAGGGTTGCTCCTGTTTTCTTAGCGTGTCTCTCTCCCGGCTCAATCCATCCCTCGTGTCAGCTCCCTCCTTTGCCAACTCTTTTCATTTTCATGTTTTATAGTTTGCAAACTCTGGGGCTGCTATAAATCCCCGCCCACGGCTCTCGGCGCGAACGCCAGACACGAGAGCGGCACCAAAGGCACAAAGTCTGGTTTTGTACAAACATCCCCCCTACATGGGCACCCCCCTCTGTGCTTGTTATTACCTGGGAATGGGAGCCATCCACAGGGGCAGATCCATCACGCCACTGAGGTCAATTTACACCAGGTGAGGATCTGGCTCCTAGGGTGAAGCTCACCTCTGGGGAGAGGCCCATCGCTTAAATTCTAGTTTGAAGGCTTGAGTGGTGCATTGGCCCCACGTTGGCCCTCTGGCCAGGGGTGATTTCACCCCTATTCAGTAGGCCTGGCCTTTCCCCATGAAACAGAAAGGCAGCAAATTAAAACCAGATTCAAGCAAATGCTTCTCCTGCATTAACCCGTGGAACTCACTGCAGCAAGATATTGCTGAGGCCAAGAGCACAGCAGGATTCAAAACCAAGACGGGACATCTGTTTGGAAGGGATATAAAGCCTCAAGCTTCAGGGCATAACTGGACCGGTAACTATTTGGTGTCCAGTGGAAATTTGGCACCTTCCTCTGAAGCAGATGGTATCAGGCACTGCCAGTCACAGGGCCCTGGACTGGTCTGACCCACTACAGCAATTCCTGCATTCCTAAAGCGGGACATGGGGTTTTGCTGCAGAAGGCCCCATTATTGACATAGGGGCTGGCTGAGCAGTTCGGATCAGAATCCACGGCTTTCCGAGAGACAGGGGTCGCCAAGAACCCTGACGCAGAGGCCACCCGCCTGGCATCGCTGCTGCCCACCCACACAGGGAGCAGAATCTTTGTTACAGACACACCACGTGCTTTGAGATGCTGAACGTCCGACTGTAGGGGGGGAAAAGAAAAAAAAAGGTACAGTAAGCATTTTGTTTTGTTTTTTTTAATCGGAATCCAGGCCCCTTTCGTTAATGCAAATTTAAATGTCATTTTATGGGACATTTATAATTATGAAAATGGGCTGACACTGCCTAGTACACAGGGGGAACCTGCAAGTATGAATATTACATTAGCGTGCCCAATGCCAGCTCACTGATCCCGCTGGCAGGCGCATAAAAAATGCTCGAGTGAAACTTTTATTTAGATGTTAAGATTCTAGGCCCCAGCGGGGTGACGCAGGCAGCCCCTGTGAGATCCCATCAGTACGAGTGTTGGAATTGAATTACCCAGGGGGAAAGGCAGGAGCAGCGAGCGCTGGTTTGCTTATTTAATTTCATTTACTTTCAGTACATTATCAGCATGGAGCTTCCCTCGGTGTCCCCCCCACCCCAAGAAACAAGGCTGCAGAGAAGGGTTGCGTGCATGCTCCAGGGGCCATCTGCAAGCTACAGATCTTTCCCGTCCGCTCCTGCTCCATGCGCTTGTCCTTCACGGCAAGCAGAACCTGCACTGTCTTTTGCTAAGGTCTCCTGAGTCAAGGAGGATTCTGGGAAGCTATAAAGGGTCCATTCAAACACCCCCAAGAAGGGGGGAAAAAACAAGGCAGCATGGCCTAGGAGACAGAGCATGGGGCTGGGAGCCAGGATCATCCATAAGTAACCCAGCTCCGTCACTGAGTTCACAGTATCAGCACTGTGTCCTGCTCCGCCCGTCTCTCTGCATCCACCTGTTGTCTCTTGTCTTAGATTGTAAGCTCTTTGGGACAGGAACCATGTTCTTGGTGTGTGTGTGTGTGTGTGTGTGTGTGTGTGTGTGTGTGTACAGCGCCTAGCACAGTGGGGACCTGGTTCATGCCTGGGGCTCCTAGACACGACCACAATACAACTAAAAAATAACGATGCCTCTCTTTGGGCAAGTCATACTGCCTTTCTATGACTCAGTTTCCCCATCAGTAAAATATGAATCATGAAACTTACCCTCCTTTGTAAATGTTATGTGACTGCTTAGTTTAAACACACACACACACACACACACGAGACCTTGGAAACATTAAAGGCTAAGCACCCTTATGACTGCAGCTCACAAGACAAACATCACTGTCAGAACCTCCCAGATACAGCCCTCGTAACACACCCGGAGCCATAAAGATGAAATCTGCGGGAGGCATGTTACTGCAGAGGACATGGCAGTTCTGCACCTACTGCCCTATCGGGGGAGACACAGAGAAGACAGAAGCTGTGAGGCAGAGCGTTTTCTCCCTCCAGACTCGCCCCGAGCACCCACAGCCAAGTCTGCCACACAAGTGCTGAGCAGGATTCTATCTCTTGGGACCTCTGTGACTCTCAGAGCCAGCTGTGGACTTGGGCTGCCCCAGGAGAGCCTTCCCCAGCAGGCATTGTGTACCCAAGAAAGCAGAGACGTTGGAGCCTACAGGAGTCACGGCCTGTTTCACCAGGTGTGTTCTCACTCAATGAGAAGAGAGAATCAGGGACAGTCAGCTGGTAACACCAGGCCACGGGGATCAGAACACAAGAGGCCACATGGCTTGGCTTGCACAGGGCACCAGTGCTGAGGGTGGGGTCTTTACAGAACAAGCTGGCAGCAGATGGCTAAATTATCCTGAAAAGACAATCACTGGGCTTTCTTTTCTTCTCACCTTTTGCTTAACTTTTTAAAGCCCCCAGTTCATTCTCATGTGCTAGAAAAACAAACCCTAAGGGGCTAGTCACAAACTAGCCAGGGACACATGCTACACCAAGCAGCTCAGATAGGAAGGCCGGGAAGGACCAATACAATATATCTAGTCCGACGCTCCGGGTCAGAGAATTTCACCCAGTAATTCCTGCCTCGAGGCCAAACAACTTGACCAGTCAACCAGAGCCTCGATTTAAAGACTAAGGCCTTGTCTAGAGGGGAAAGAGCGAGACCGTGCGCTGGTGTGAGCACAGCTCCCCATCTCGGATGAAATTAAAATGCACATTTTTAAACAGGGAATGTTAATCAATCATTGGGCCAGTTGCCAAAGGAGGGGCTAACTTCTCTATCGTTTAGGGCTTGTCTATTGCAGCCAATTAAAGCGTGGCAAGCCAGCCTGTGACTCTACAGCGCACCAGGTTGCCGGGCAGTTACTCGCCATGGGAACACAGCTACCGTGCAAAGAGAGTCCCGAAACCAGCTACTAGTACGCTAAGCCGCACTCTGGGATGTTTGTTGCACTGTAGCAATGGCCACATGGCAAGTTACTGGCTGGCAAGCTGGTGCGGTGTAGACTCACCGCCTGGCTTGCCATTAGCTGCAATAGACAAGCCCTAAGTGATAGAGAAGTTAGCCCCTCCTTTGGCAACTGGCCAAATGATTGATTAACATTCCCTGTTAAAAATGTGCATTTTAATTTCATCTGAGATGGGGAGCTGTGCTCACACCAGACACCCCTCCCGCCCCTAGAAATCCCATCCCAGGTGTCATGGGAGCTAAAGCCACACAGGCCTGGAGGACACGGCAGCCCTCACCCTACCATGTTACCTGCACGTTCAAAGGCAGGACACGTGGAGACGTTGCTATTGCAGTCAATTCCTGAGCGTTTGTCATTCCTGCTCCCTCACTTCGGTTAGACACTGTACTGAGAGCAACCTTATTACAATAAACCTAGAGGTGGGATTTTCCAAATCGCTCCGCAGTGACCTACCTACTCCTATTGCAGTCAGTAGGAGTTTTGCCGTTGAGCGGAGTTAGGCCAATGCCGAGGAACCGACTGCGGAAGCAACTTCGCCCACTCGTATGACAGGATTTGGCGGTAAATGGGTCTACGAGCACGGCAGCTTACGCGAACCTCACTGCAGTATTTTGGACCATTGCTGTAAGACACTGTGCAGGATCAAACCCCTCTCTCTTTCAGTCAGCATCTTATGGGCCCCCATAGAAGATGGTGAGTCTCCCCTCATTTAAGCTGCTCAACCTCCATCTCTCTCAAACTCAAGAGGGTTCTGTAGGAGGCCCCGTGTTGCTAAGACACGGGCCCATGGAGGATGGTGGTCCATAAAGCCCTCCTTGGTGGCCTGCAGAATGGAGCACCTGGCAAGTCAAGCAGCAGGGGTGTGTGGGGGGAGGGGAGAAAACAGGATGATGGGGGAAAGGGGGGGCCCAAGAAAGGCTGTCTTTCTCACAAAGCCATTCGCAAGATGAAGAAGCTGGAGAGCCAGAGTTAAGCAGGCAACACTGGACCTGGTGTAGGTCAACTGAAGTCAACAGAGTTACACCAGTAAAAGAACGTCGTTTAATGAGTGGCGCTCAAAAATCTCCTGCAAACTTCATGGTTGAAAATGGCATCATGTTGGCCTGTGTTCTCTGCACCCCCAAGCTCATCTCTTGCACCTTTTCCTTGCCCTCCACCATTCCTTTGTTTAATCAAAATATCTGCTTCATGTCCCCCGTTTTCTCTTTCTTCTCTCATTCTGCTGCTCCTCATCCTATTCTTCTCTTTAGTCTCTCTCTTCCTCCTTGCTCCTCATTTTCCTGTAGCCATGCTTCTCTCTCCATCTCCCAGCTCTGGACCTTAGTCTAATTTTGCAGTGCCTTGAAAACTTAGAACCATTTATAGAAGAATGGGAATAAAATGAGCAACCGTTTCACAGAAAATGGGAAACTAAACAATCGCCAGCGTGCATCATCTGAAGTAGATCTTGTGCCAGACTAATTGCATTGCTTTTTTTTTTTTTTTGAGGAGGTTAATAAGAAAGTAGATGAAGCAAAGGCAGTGGAGGTGATTTACTGGGGCTTCAGTAAGACTTTTCATAAGAGGCTAGTAAGTCAAGTTCAAAGGATAGGCATTTACCTTAGGATAGCTACCGGGATTGAAAGTTGGCGGATAACCAAGGTGCAGTTTACATTCAAAAGCAGCAAATCACATGGAGGAAGTTATCAACTGAAATTTCCTAGGGCTCAGACCTGGGTCCTGTTCTCTTCAAGGTACCAAAGCCTAACATACTGCATGGTATCCCAATTTGCAATGCTGTTTTGTCTGAATACAAACAATCCAGCTAAAGTTTGCATTCAAAGTCGGAGACAGGTCAAGAAAGAAAGGGCCCTCAGGGGGATGTGACAGTAGAACTGGCCACGGTGCGAGTTTTATACATCTTCTTTTAAAGCATCTGCCACCAGTCAACACTGAAGCCTGGATCCAAGGCTAGATGGCTTATGGCAATTTTTGTGTTCCTATGACAACTCTCGACATAAAGGACTAAACGCCAGTCCCACTGAAGTCATCCTAGGAAGTTACAAACCCATCAAAGAATGGAAGATTGTCCTATTGGAACGATGTTATACTTTAAAATACTTGTAGATGCCACATAGTTATTTGCATAATATCGGTAGATCGGAAAGACCGACAGACAGAGACAGACCTCTGTCTAGAGAGCTAGCTAGTTAGTGTAGGTTTTCCTAAATTGTCCGTGTGGTATCTATGACTGACAACGAAACATGACGGAACAGACAGACTTCCATGACTTCAGATGGGACTAGTACTGGCCTGGGGCATGTAGGGAGACTCTCAGTGCCTTTTATTCTGCCTGGAAAATTTCCCAGCACGTCTGAAGTTAAATTAACTTTGCAAAACGCAAAAATGGAATTCAGAAAGGAGGCAGCGCCTTTGGCCCCAAAGTTTCCATCCACGCCACTAAGTCTATAATTGCAAAATAAAAAACACAATCTCACAATCTATTTGCACAGCTCATTAGCTCAGGGCTCACACTCAGCAAAGAGGGAGGGTGGGAAAAAAAAACAAAAAACCCAACCCTTCGGCACCAAGTACCTTTTGGAAGTTGCTATGGAAACCAGCCCTTTGCTCCGGCTTTGCAACGGAGACTTGCACATTTCTGCTCCGGTGCGCTTGTTCGTCTGTCCATCCGTCTGAGGAGTTTATGAGGACGTTTTTTTTTAACAAGTCTTCTTTTTGTACACAGAGAGAGCGAGAGAGAGAGAGAGAGAGAGAGAGATATCTCATTCCCCTGTTACTTCTCTCCCCCAAACATAACATTATGTCAGCCACTCGACCTGCCGTGCTGCTGGGACAGCATGATTTACAACGTGAAAAGGGAAAACCTAAATCATCACAGAATGAAAACATTAAAGTTAATGCCTCACAAGTGAGGAATTTATTACCATTAACTCCAATAAACAGTTATAAACCACCCGTCCTTTCCTGTCCACGCACAGGGACACGGACGCAGGGACTTCATTACGCTCAACTTTCTTTTCTTCTTCACTAGACCAGTCATGTGTGTTCCAATTGGCCACCATTTATTGTTAACTGGACTGGCTCATTTTCTGGGGACTGAAGAAGGCATGAAGGCCTCATCCATTTCGTTTCGCGGGCGGCTCGGTGCAGATGGATGGAAGAAAAAAGTTCACGAGACATGCAGCTCGATGGGTTTATTTAAACGCCACTGAAATATATGCTTGACAAAAGCCAACTCTCGCCTGGGCCCCGTACGTCATTACTCAGAAAGGCTGATGTATAAGTAACAACATATGGGCAAGCTGTGAAGTTACACCGGATACCAGCTCGCTTCAGGGTGCACTTGGCCAAATATTTGCTTCTCACTGAGGTTCCACCACCACGCTGAAACCTGAGCCTGAAATCTGAGGCCTTACTGAATTTTCTCTCTCACCCCATCTCAAAGGAACAGAGAGGAACGTGCAGTTCCCTGTATAGTACCCTCTCTCCAAGGAAAAGCATGTAATAATAATAAGGTTATTAATTATTGACCAAAGCCCGAGGTCCTTCCTCAGTTAAAAACATCCATTGGCTTCCACAGGACTTTAGGATCTCATCGTCATGCACGCATCGGAGGGTTGCTCCCAATTAAGACGGAACTGGGCTCAGGTCTACCAGCGTCCGGTCTGCAGAGCTGCCCCAGGATCGGGCCCCTCAATACACACAGATAACACCTGCACACCCCATATCCATTAGAAAGTATTTGTACTGTGATAGCACACAGCAGCCCCCAGTCAAGGACCAGGACTCTCATGGTGCCAGGTGCTGTACAAACCCAGAACAAAAGGCTGATCCCTGACGATTGCCTGTCAGACCCCACGCCTGCTTTGGGGCTCTTTGGAACCATTTCTCCTCTCCTTTGCCCTGGCACCGATCAGGACCAGCTCAGCTGAGGAGAGCAGATACAGACCCACAGACTCTTGGTACCCTGTCCATAAAGGAGGAATAGTCAATTCAGCTACTAAGGGACCAAAACTCGAATCCTCCACATCCTAAATTTGCTTGCTAATGGTTACCAACACAGAGAGCGGCTGAGCAATACTGGCTTCTCCTGTCCAGAGGAATGTTGCTTGGCTGCTCTCTAGCTTCCTTAAACACCCACTCGTGGATCTAACGGGACCAAGTATATAGATGGTTCTTACAGTGAATTCAGTAGGCGGCTGGTTTCAGGCTCATCCTGATCCCTAACAGGAGCAAATTCAACGGCTAGGGTTCCTCCATGGAGATGCTCTGCCCTCTTGAGTTTCACCCTGGAAACGTAGTTTTGATGGCTCCAAACAGCCCCAGGCTTTTGTAGGAGTTTGATCCAAGTCCCAACTTCACAGCTTGGGGCTCATCTCTAGAACTTATTCTAAACCACGCGCCCAATAAGCGGGTCCCACTGGATCTGCTGTGGCAGCGTGCTCATACGGTAGTAGTCACATGGGCGCGGAACGGTAACAGGATACCGTCACAATCTAGCCTTGTGTTGGTCAAGCCCAAATTATCCCTCCTCCTCCACCTTCCCCATGGTTTGTTCTGAATGGACAGACAGAAACTCTGGAGTCGGGAAGAAAGCAGAGGAATGTTAAGGCGTGGAGCTGCTAGGGTACCAGAAGTAATTATCTAGATAGCTGTGCTATAGTCAAGGTCATGCAGAAATGCACTTGGGTTTTGGGAACTGACAAACTTCACCAGTTTCTGGATCACACTGTACCTCCCCTTATGTTCTGTCCTCCCGCAGGCCGCCCTGTATACCGGAACACGGAGCCCAAGCCCCTGGCACTTCTCTGCTAGGAAAATCAGCGACCACAAAATCAACGCAGAAAAATTCCCAAAGTTGCAGACGTGATTTTAATTTACAGGGTCTCTGCCAGGCCACAAAAGACCTGACACCTGTTGGCTAAAGCCCATCTCATGGCTTAGCCCATTATTTCTATAAAAATTCTGTAGCACATAATTGTCAGCCTTGACACAAACGATTCCTATAGATCATGGTGGAAAAATCAAGAGGATTTAAGGACAGAGGAGGGTAGGAAAAAGTGAAACAAATGACATGCAATTTTTCAAGCAGAAACAATGGCAATATGAAGATATATAGGTGTCAACCATACAGGAGGAGGCAGGAGGGGCTATGCTCTTTTACCTCTTACGGTGTCACTCATGACCTCTACCATTTGAAAGGCTTTGATTCCACCTTGCCCAAGGGATCTCTGAGCACCAGAGAAGAAATGAAGAATGCCCGCACCTGACCTCACCTCTACGTTGTCTAATGACTGACGGCATAAATCAGTGTTTCCCCTCCGCAGACCCAAGTGTCAAGAACCCCTGTGAGAAGGCTGGAAATATTAAATGATTTCCCCGAGGGTTTTGATTGTTACTCTGTTTCTCTCCTGTAACTGTAAAGTCGTGTTGCACATAAAGAAGAGCTGTCCCTTGGGACCTCAATTTGTGTATAGAATGAACTATAGAAATAAGTCAAACAACCAGCTTCCACCTTTTTTGGAGAGGGGCACAGAACAAAAAAAAACAAACAATGAATGGAGAATGGGCTTATTCTAGTCCATGCTTTGTGCTGCAGGGCTCTATGCTGGTGGGCCCTTTTGCACCACGCCACTGGAATTAAGAGGTTTGACTGTATTTCCTGCAGAACCTCCCTCTCCTACTGGGCTGGCAGCCTGCAACAGATCAGAAGCCATCGCACAAGATCCAACAGCTTGTTCCTGAGTTAAGCAAACAATCCCGCTGGTCAGCAGAGCGAGTGGTTCCTTGTGCTTTATAGGGGTAATGTGGCCTTTAGCAACAAGAACAGCTTGAGGAGTTAGGAATCCCCCCCCGAGTTCGGATCCTGGCTCTGGCATTCGCTTGCAGTGGGGTCTGAGGGTGAGTCACTCAATAATACAGGTTGCATGTGCGTCCTGCGAGAACTTACTCACGTGTGGTCCCAGGGGGCCTGATTCTGAACTCCAGCGTCAATCAGGAGCAAGTCCACTGATGTCAAGGAGTTACACCAGCAGAGAGCAGTCAGGCTACTCATAAAAGCAGCAGGATAGGTGTGAACTGGGTGAGAAAACCCATGTAAGGGCATAAGCAGCTAAGGGGAATAATTTATACCAATTTGATGTGAGGTGGGGACCAGGCAGAACCCTTGGGATAATTGGAGAGCTCAGCTCCTACTCAGGTCAATGGTAATTGTGGCCATTCCCATCAGACGTAGGGGATGGTGGAGCAGACATTCAAAAGTGTGTCTTTGGGAGGGGTGAGGAAGCTGCTTTATCCACTCCTGTGGGAATTCTGTGCCAAAAATTAAAAATTCTGCGCACAATATTTTAAAATTCTGCAAATGTTATTTGTCAAAATCATACTGTATAATCATGCCAGTTTCAATTATTTTGGTAATTTATTTCAAAATACCTGTCAGCAAGTATGTCTGTGACAATACAGACATGCACAAAAATTACCCCACGAGTAGAGAGTTAAAGAACCCCCTATGACAACCCAGTTCCTGTTTCTCTGTTGTCTCCTCCTCCTCCGAGCCCAGCCAGGGGGCCAGACACTCTCACCCCCTCTACCCTTCTAGAGCCCAGGGATCCAGATGGAGAAACAGCCTGATGCTGGGTCCCAGGCTTGCATGGAGTTTTCTGCGTGCCATCACCTCCTTCCCTCAGGGTGTGCTGGGAACTGGAGCTGCTGGGAACCCTCCAGGTCCCTCCCCCTCCCCGTGGCCTCTGCCTGGTCCACTAGCCCCTAGTGTCGGCCAACATCCCTGCAGCCCATTTCTGTGGGGGCAAAAAGGGAATTCTGCACACACAACATTAATTTCTGCAAAATTCTGCATTGCGCAGTGGTGCAGATAGGGTGATCAGACAGCAAATGTGAAAAATCAGGACAGGGGTGGGGGTTAATAGGAGCCTATATAAGAAAAAGACCCAAAAATCGGGACTGTCCCTATCAAATCAGGACATCTGGTCACCCTAGGCACAGAATCCCCCCAGGAGTATAATTTATCTTACACCCTCTTCTTAGTAAATTTTTGTGCAACTCACTCTAACCTTGGCATGATCTTGGGGGGTAAGTTACGCTCATTTTGCATATCTACCATCTACCAACCGGGCCAAGCCATAGAGTTTAAGGCTGGATTGTCTAGTATGACCTCCTCACAACAAGCCCAAAGCATTACGACACCCGGGAGACTAAACTATTGTGTGTGCCAGGCAGAAAGCAGGAAGGATTGAGGTGCACCAGTGCCCAATGCCCCTGCAAGGGGAAGGAGCTGACTAAGTGAGATATACCCAGGTGATCCTAGCAAGCGACCTGTATCTCATGCTGCTTCCATCTGAATTCTGATGAATATGCACCTCTTTGCAGTGTTGTTGTCCCGTTGGTCCCAGGATATTAGAGAGACCAGATGGGAGAGACCGTAGCTTTTATTGGACCAGCCTCTGTGGGTGAAAGACCGCCTTCGAGCTACACAGGATCCGTCTCAGACCCAAAGAAGAGCTTCGTTTAGCTTGAAAGCGTCTCTTTCATCAACAGAGCGTGGTCCAATCAGGAGTGGCAGACGTGCCCTAGAAGTGGGCGGGTACCTACCGCCCAGGTGGCGAAGGGAGGGCGGTGCTCTAGGGGTTAATTAGCGGATGTTTGTGCTGGGCTTTGCAAATGGGAAGCCCCACAGAAATGCTAAGTGGGGTCATTATTTCATCATTCAAACCCAGCATCCTTCTGTAAAAACAAATTTTGAAGGGTAATTAGGCCTAATTGCTTTTACCGTTTAGCTGCCAAGTTATTTCATTTAAAAAAGCAGGTCAGGTCACCTCTGTGGAAAGGTTCTCCCTAAGAAACATCACTGCGAACAAACAATCCTGCCGTCACACAGTGGAGCGGCTAGCCTGTAACTACACAGCCCCGCAGCGGGCAGCTGCCCAGCAGGCTGGCAACGGAGAAGCAGAGTATAAAGCTTTGGCCTGGTCTATGCTAAAAAGTTAGGTTGACCCAACTAAGCTACTCAGGGGGGTGGATTTTTCACACCCCTGAGCAGCACAGTTAAGCTGACCCACCCCTGGTGTAGACAGTGCTAGGTTGACGGAAGAATCCTTCCTAGCTCCCGCCTCTTGGGGAGGTGGATTACCGACTCCAGCGGGAGAAGCCTTCCTGTTGGCGTAGGTAGCTCTATACTGACGCACTACGGCTGTAGCGTGTCAAGTGTACACAAGCCCTTAGGGCATAATTATGTGGAATCAGGAGCGTGACCGCAGCCCATGTGGACGTTGATCCAGCCAGCTCGAACAGCAGCAGAAGTAAAGCCACAGCAGCACAAGCTAGCTGCTCGAGTACGTCACTATGGTCCCGGGTGGGACTGTTTGGCCCGCGCTGCCATGGCTTCAATGCTGTTCTTTGTGCCAGCTAGGCCAAAGGACAGGTCTACACTGCAGTCATGGAGTGTGATTACAGCCAAGCTAGCTCTAATCGAGCTAACTCCTGGAGCAGTGATACTGCAGCCGCCCGGGTTTAAGTGTGTAGCCTGATTGAAATGCTGGTGCAATCTCAAGGGCTTCCCCTCTCAGCTGATTTCCACCGATGTCAAAAAGGTCCCGTCTCAACGGAATGAGAGCCGTTCATCTGGACGCACCCAGCCCTGAGTGCAAACCAGGAGCAACTCCACTAAAGTGAGGGCTTCTTTACGTACAACAGTTGTGCTGCTTTGTAACAATCCCTGCACAGTTAAAGCAGTGCAACCTCTCTAGCATGGAGAGTTTTATTGGAGTATTGGTAGAACTGTGTCCAGACTGGAAGCCGTACGGGCATAACAAAACCTGGTATGACCAAGCCCTGGCTGGGACGATTTAGTTGGCGTTGGTCCTGCTTTGAGCAGGGGGTGGGACTAGATGACCTCCTGAGGTCTCTTCCAACCCTAATCTTCAATGATTCTAACTATATTGGGGAAATAATCACGCCCTTAACTGAAGTAGTTATACTGGGACAAAATCTGTGTGCAACCCAGGCCTTCATAGAGCGGCAGCTTGACTGAATGCCCACTGAAGTTAAAGATGAGCCTAACCAGTGTGGGGAAGCAGACACTTCTGTTGGATGACGAAGGTACTTCACTTCCCTTGCTCCCGAGACAGGGCTGCACCCCCTCTGTTCTATTACAGGACATCATCAAGGAACCACCATGGTGAGGAACAACTCCTCTGTGTCCAAATGGATGCCCTGGATTTTCAGGTGAAAACTCACACTCTTGGAGGAGGTTGGAAGCCTCACGGAAGTGTGGCTGCAGACATACCCCTCTTCAATCTAGCTAGTTTGCGAACTGGAGCAGGGAAGCCGAAGCAGCGTGGGCTACAGCATGGCGAGCTACTCAAGTACTTACCCCCGAGCCTGGGATGGGCTTGTATGGCCTGTGGGCTGCCATGGCTTCACTGCTCCAGGACCTAGATGAAAGCCAGCTCAGCCATGACTACCTGAGCTGCACTCACACCCTGGGACTGCAGTATGCGCATGCCCCAAATCTTCATGTCTGAAGCAGGCCAGGATAAACAGAACAGGATTGGGGAAGCCTCTTCCGAGGCTTGACTCAGCTTCCTTGCTTCTCGAACAACTCAGGGAGGTGGTGCAGCGAGGGTGGTGTGAACATCTCTGGAGTTCATTAGCAGCTTTTGCCCTGACCTGGACAAAGATGTTTCTGCTTAAAGCCCTGCCGGGCTCCTGCATTTGGGAGCCCAAGAGATGAAACATCTCGGGTGGTTTCTGTCCCAGCAGAGTGAGCACTGAGAAGCAGGACCAAGAGCCTTGAGGCAGATACAAACATAGCCGTTAAGAGGCAGAGGCTCATCTTGAGCATCCGTCCAGAAAGCGTGCCAGGGCAGGAAGCAGGAGCCAGTCATACCCGAGAGAAGAGGGACCCTGAACACAGCAGAGCAAATCAGAAGCAAAAGGAAGACGATCCTGGATGTCAGATGGCAAGCTGGGCTGTGTGCGGACAGGAGATGGTACTGGTCAGTGCACTGCAGCCTGTATACATGGAGAGAGACACGAACCAGAAGGAAACCGGAGGCACCATGTAAGAGGAACAAGGCTTCAAGAATGTGATAAAAGCAAGGCATCAACCTTAATTTTTCCACCAAGCTGAAGGCAGCTCTGCTCTGGGCGTCGGATGGGACTTTTCCAGCACTACACCTGGGACATGTCAGCACAGACACGGCCATCTGGCAACCTGGCTAGCATAGCTCTTATTTTAAACCTCATCTTTCTCCGTCGCCTAAACCACCAGCTGCAGCCACCCTAACCGGGCCCTTTCCCTGGACTCATCTGCTCCAATCTCCTTCGCCAGTCGCACTCCCCAGTTTCTTCCTGGGGTCTGGCATCAAGCCATTCTGGAGTTGGGAAGTCAGGAAACCTCCCTGTGAGCCGGGACTCATTCCAGGGAAGGAAGAACATTGCGTGCGTGGTGGGAGGAGGTTCCTCAAAGCCCCCCGTGTCAGATGATACATGGCTATTAGATTAAAGTCTCTTCCATTAGTGAAGAGTGAGAGTTTGCTAAGTGCGGTTATCTGTTAGCTCAGAGTCATAACAAACCTCCCAGATAAATGAAGTGCCAATTACCCCCTTAAAAAAAAAAAAAAAAAAAAACACGGTTTCCTCTTGGAATTCCCGGGGCTCAGAATTCCCGCTGGGAATGGCTGGAATTTTGAGCCATACTGGACCATTTTCAGTCAATTCCGGGTAAAGCAGCATATGGGAAAAAAAGCGCCAACCATCAGCACCAGGGTTTCCCTAGGAAACGATAGCAACAGGGCAGATTGAAAGGGGGATTTGACTGTAGTCCTAACACACGTCACGGGGTGGAATTTTCAAAGCCGTTCACTTCTAAAGGGAATTGGGGTGATCTGTTCTCGCAGGAAGCTTTGGGAATCTCAGTCTACAGCTTCTAACCCCTGCACAAACATTCTTCCATCTCACCATTTTTTGGTGAGGGGGAGCAGATCCTATGAGGCCCATTTCACAGATGGGGACACTAAGGCGCAGAGCTCTCAAAAGAGAACCGAAGTGACTTTCCCTCACCCAGGAAGTCACCGGCAGAGATCCCTATGCCATGCTAAATTCATTAGACCATGTTGACTCTCCTCTTTCCATTAACATGACGGGGCAGTGTGGCTGTATGTCATTTCTAAGCTCAGCTCAGCAACATCCTGAATTTGTCCTGCATTTGCAGAGAACTGCCATTACTTCTGACATCCAATCCAGGGCAAAGCCCAGGCTGGGCTCAGTGTGGCTGCAGCTCCAACAATAGGAATTATGGCTTTTTACAACAGATGAACATTATGATTTATTAGCTGTATTGTGAGAACACCTAGGAGTTCCAGCCAAGGACCAGGACCCCGATCGTGCCAGGCGCTGCACACACAGTCCTGTGAGGCCGGAGCCAATGGAAGGAGACTGGTGTCAACTTGGCAAAATGAGAATCAGACCCACCGGTTGCCAAACTGGTGCACGTTACCCCTTTGTGTGGCTTACACCAGCTTTCCGAGCTAATGAACAATGTACAGCACCATTTACATCACCACTGATTATCCCAAAGACCCATGGATTGCCCTTCTTCCTTCAAGCTGTATGCGGACCATGATCCACGCTCTGAGGAACTTACATGGAAAGCCAGTAATGACTGCAAGAGGCTACTAGCAAATAAGGGAATGGGAGGTGCTACTGCTACGGGGATGCTCAGTCATACAGAGAGCGGACGGTGCCAACATCAAGCATCTCAAGAGCTGTTCTCCAGTGCAATACAAGATCAGGAAGTGGACTGGAACAGGAGACTTCTGCCGCTCTGAGCAGGCAGACTTGAAGAAGAGCTCCATGGAAGCTCAAAACCTTGTCTTTCTCACCAACAGAATTAGTCCAGTAAATGATATTACCTCACCCACCTTGTCTCTCTAATAACTTATGACCAACATGGCTACAACATCGCACCTATATCAGAGCTAGGTATTATGGTTATTATTATATTCTCTGCACCTTGAAGTCTTTAAACCATGATTTGAGGACTTCAATAGCTCAGACATAGATTAGGGGTTTGTTACAGGAGTGAGTGGGCGAGATTCTGGGGTCTGCGTTGTGCAGGAGGTTGAACTAGATGATCATAATGGTCCCTTCTGAGCTTAAAGTCTATGAGTCTATTACAGTGCCCCAACATCTCTCTGTTGGGCTCAGTGTTTAAGCTTCCATTTAAAAGACAAGCTTTCTAGTGCTTATAGTTGCAGAGAAAACCTTCCAAACGAAACCCTGACACAGTGCTTGGGTGACCGAGTCTGGTTTGATAGAAGCATGAATGAGCCTCCTTCAGCATTAACTCTGAAGCCTAACAATGACAAGTACCCAGGCCCTCTTCTCCACTGCCTTGTCCCTGGTGTTATTTGCACCACAGCAAAGTGAGTGGGAAATGCTAGTGTTCCAGAGCCACTTTGCACTGCCACTAACAACTTCACAGAGGTGCAAGGCAACGGAGAATCGGGCCCAACGCTGAGAATGTTTCTTATTTCGCCGATTGTTCTAGCAGAAAGACCCAGCCACCAATCAGGACCCTGGCCGGGACGCAGCGCCAGCCACGCGGTCTTCGCTACCCCGTATGTCAAGTGGGGATGAAACTTGGCCACTGCTTTGACTTGTTCCAGATAAGAACGTCATTCGTCACTTTGGGCAGGGGGGGAACGGGTTTTTAATCGAGAAAGTGTCACTCTGTCCACACCCCCCGGAGAACAAATGTGTATTTTATCACCAGCTGAACAAGAGCAGCCTAACACCTGCGGCAGGCGCGCCCCCCCTTCAGCGCTCCCCTCCCCACAATGCTTTTACCAGGAGGTGGGGGTTGGGGGGAGAAAATCACAATGATGGATCTGACCATCTTAATTAATGTAAACAAACAGAAGAGGAACATCAAATAATGCCCTTGACAGCCTGAAAACAGAGCCGGGAGTGCCAAGCGCGCTGTATAAAGGGAGAGCTTTTGATGTGCCGGCTGCGGGATCAAGATTTGTAAATAGCAGCAGCTCTGTATCGCGGCTTATCCAAATATTTTCATTTCCCATCACCGGCCGAGCGCCGGGGGTTGACGGTTTTGGACTCTTCAACTTTCAGCTTTCACCCTGCAGCCGCCAGGCGAGCGAGTGGGGGAGGAGGGCGATAGTGGGTCACTGAGACATGCCCGGGGATGCCAGCTTCACTCCCCTCCCCTCCAGCAAGCATCCCTGCTCACAGGCTGCCTGGAAGCTGAAGCCCTGTGGCACCTACCCACCCACTGCTGCTCACAGATCTTGTGTGGAACATGCCTCTAAATGACCCGTTTCCCTCTTCCTCCACCAGACATGGATGATAATCCCAGGACCCCATTGTGCTAGGCGCTGTACAAACACAAAACACAAAGACTTGCCCCAGTAGGCTTTGACATGCTCATATGGTGCCCCCTTCACCTACCCCACACCGATCACAGTTCTTTACCGAGCCATGACAGAAGGAACCATTTATTCCTAACCCCCTCTCCCAACCCTCCTGGGACACATGGTGTGACGTGACCAGACAATCTTCTCCCATCACACACTACTTTGAACATTCCTGCCTAGGTTGCAGGTCCCCGGTGGGCCGTGCAGGTGCACCATCAGGGCCTATCTCCTGATTTCCACCTGACAGGTCTCCAATCAGGGAAACCTGTGGGGGGAAAACCAGACATGTGTCCCTGTGTGGGAGGAGATTAAAGAACACCCCCCAAATACTCAAACAGGGTGGGTTGGCAGAAGGGGTCATGAGCAATTAGCGTGTGCATCGTAGCGTGCATTCTACGGAGAAAGCATGTGCCAGCAGAGAGTCTATTAGGATTTTTTGATGATCTGGAGGGAGGGGGAGAGAGAGAGAGAGAGAGACAGACCCCAGGTTTGGGGGAGTGCCGTCATGCATAACACAATCCTGGTTGTTTCCAAGCTGCATTCGAGTTAAATTTGGGTGAACGGGGCAAAAATAAACAAACACAGAGGTTTGTGCCATAAAGATCGCATGAATTCCCATCCTGACACCGGGGCTGCGTTTCAGGTCTTTAAAAACACATATGAATAAAATCAAGCACTTGCATTGGCTTCTCTGGCTTATTTATGGGCACTAGGAAAGGGCTCTCAGACGGAAATCTGGCTTTGACTTATAAAGGGCCAAGCAAAGGTCAACAGATGGATGGACAGGGGTGAAGTACCTCTCTCTGGTGAGCATGGGGAAGCAGGGGCTCGAGGCAGACAGCGCAAACGGCTTTGAAATCGGGCTCTGCCAACCTGGGGCAGCGGGTGCCTGCTCGGTCCGGCACAGCAAGGGAAGCCTGTGTCCTGCAAACAAACCAGCCTCTGGCAATGGCAGAGAGGACTGCAGAGGGAAGGTGCAGTTCCAAAGGTCGGCCACAGGGAAGCAGCGTAAGATCAGGATTTAAGATACTAGGCGCTCAGCCCCACCTAATCTCGCTCCCCGCCCTGCTTCTGATTTTAGGACCTATCCTGCTTTCCCAGCAGTGTGTAAAATGGGCAGCGGGGTCAGGGAAACTCGCCTTCCCACAATCCCCCTTCCAAGCACACATGTGAGCGTATCCCCGCCCAGGCTCACACTCCTCCCAGGGGTGCACAGAGACGGGAAGCAATAAAAGTCCTAGCAAATGCACCCCAATCAGTGCCAAGCTGCCCGTGCCCCCTTCGGCCTGCATCATTAGATCCATTTGCTGATTGCTCTGTGCTGCTGTTCCGAAGGAGGTGACATTCTCGTAGGTTTCACATGTAGCAATCTCAGAGATGCAGGCAGCTGCCACCGAATGCTTTGCCCTGCTCTCCCCAAGCCTGTCACAGCCTGCATCTCACGTCCCCTCCCCAGCTATAGGTCTCGCCCTCAACACTGTAGCTACACAGACTTCTCTCACGACTCTGGCTTCCAAGGATGTTGTTTATCCCTAGGGTGACTAGATAGAAAGTGTGAAAAATCAGGACAGGGAATGGAGGGATAATAGATGCCTATATAAGAAAAAGCCCCAAATATCGGGACTGTCCCTATAAAAATCGGGACATCTGGTCACCTTATTTAACCCGGAGATCCCAGGCTTCTAAGCATCTCGGGTCCCTACATTTGGGATGCAGCTTGGATTTCCAGCATTGCTAAGTGGGTTTGAGGTGGGCAGGCTGGTTTACACCATTTGGACAAATTCTGTTCTCAGGAGCTTTCTAAGTACAAGCTTGACCTGAGCTCCAGAGATCTCTAGTCACCCAAAAAATGAAGATTTATTTTACCATGAAAGGCACTTAAAAAAAAAAACAACCAAACTTGGTGACTCATCTCCTATAGCTCCTACAACACAGTCTGGGTGGGAGGGGAAATCGAGGGTGTGTCTCCACCACGATAAAAAACCCATTGCACCAAATCTCAGCGCTTGGGTCAGTTGACTTGGGCTTGCAGGGCAAAAACTAGTGTACACCTTCATGCTCAGGGCAGAGCCTGGAGCCTCAGACCCCACGAGGGGGAAGGGTGTCAAAGCCCTGGCTCCAGCCCTGAACGTTAACACTGCAATTTTACAGCCCCAGCCCTTGTCAGCGGCAGATCTTCTATTGCAGTGTAGATCTTACTCAGAGGGAAATGACTTGCCTGAGGTTACACAGCAGAGTAGGAGTTAGGAGATTCCCAGTCTGGTGCCCTACTCAGACTTCATGTGACCAAGGTAGAGCAGCAGCTTCCTGGGAAGCGAGGAATGGGCGAGGGGGATGGCTCACTTGATGATTACCTGTTCTGTTCATTCCCTCTGGGGCAACCGGCATTGGCCACTGTCGGAAGACGGGCTACTGAGCTAGACGGACCTTTGGTCTGACCCAGTATGGCTGTTCTTATGAGTCACCCGAGCCAACGCTCATCCACTCTCTGGCTTTCATTTCCTCTCAGGACCAGGATGCTAAAGTAGAGCAGAGGCCTGGCCTTCCTTCTCCCAGACTACTACTTTCCCTGACATCAGCCTTTAACTCCGCAAACGTTTCTAAAAGGTGCTGAATGCAGCACAGCTTCCCTCCCAATTATTTATCCAAAGGTTGGGGGGCGGGGGGCGGGAAATAGGGAAAGAGAAGGATTCTCTGATTTAAAAAAAAAATCATTGGTAAAGAGAGATAAAATAAAATATTGATCGCGCTCGCTGTATCCCACCGCTAGAAATGTAAGAAAGTGACAGGGCAGTAGAAAGAATGCTTGCTCAAAAACAAAAAAAAAAAAAGCAGCATCGTCTTATTATCTTTCCGTCACCCACCAGCAGTGATAAATCCAGGACCAGTTAGATCAGGAGTTTATTATAAAAAGGCAGCAAATGTGGTTAATCAGTCAGAATCGTGGGTCCCCAGCTACAAATCCAGGCTCGTTCCAGAGTTCAGAACTTGTGGGCGAGACTGAGGCGACTTCCCCAAACTTCAGAGCAATCTCCTGGCATCCCTCTTGCCTATGAATTTCATATTCACCTGGAGGACTTCATTATATGTGGCTAATCATGGCCTGGGCACTGGAAAAAGACCACGCCAAACCAATGCAACACCCATCGCAGGGGACATGACAAAGTGCCACTTTTGTAACCCGTTCTGAACGCGGTGCACTCTCGAGCTTGAATGTCAAGCCTGGCTGATGGGAAGCTAAGACAGACCCATAGCTGACATCTGCGGTCCCAGTCCCAGTGTAGACAGGGCTGAAATGTTTAGGCAAAAGGGGAGAGATACTAAGACCCTTGAAATGTCTCTCATCAAATCGAACCACCGGGCTTAACAGCTCCAGCTACCTACGAGACCAATAAAGGCACCAAACCTGGTTATAAGACCATAATCTGAGGTTAGAGAAAACCTGGCGAGCGCTGACTGATTGGAGAGTTATTGGAGATAAATAAAAAGCTTGCATTAAACCTAAGGGAAGGTCACAGCTTGAGCGCACAAAGGGTGACTGCGCTGATTATGCGGGCTGTTGTGTCATTGTGCACCTTGGGGATGTAGCTGGTGGTTTCAGGTTTTTGTCAAGGAGGACGTTTATGTAAAACGGATTAATTTTTACAAGCAGCACGTTGGGTTAACACAGCAACTTGCCTTCCTCTGGAGACCTGGACCCACACCTCTCTTTAGTCACAAGTGCAATGAGTTTGGTGGCCTCAAGCTAGTTTTCAAGTGGACGTGATTATTTATTCCATTGATGGTTCAGTAGCTTACGAGGAGCTCCAGTCACAGACAGGACCCCCTGGTGCTAGGGGCTGGGCAAACACAGAACAAAAACACGGTCCCTGCCCCCAAGAGCTTCCAATCAGCCATGTCACAGTGCTGCAATGTTCAAGGGCAGACGTTGCTTGTCGATGAGACAGGAAAGTTATTACAGGTTCGGACCTTATTGAATGTCTGCCTATTTATTTCAGACCATTTCTCCAGTTTGTCGAGATCATTTTGAATTCTAATCCTGTCCTCCACAGTGCTTGCAACCAGCTGCAAACTTTATAAGGGCACTCTTTGGGCCGTTATCCAAATCATTTAGGAAGATGCTGCATCTTCCGGCGACCTAGCAATGACTACATGGGGGCTTAGATTGGCTTAATTACATCACACAGGGAGTGAAATTTTTCACAGCCCCAAGCCATGTAGTTTAGACCAGTGATGAGCTGCCAGAAGCTGAAGAACCGGTTCCTTCAGTCGCTCCGGGTCTTCGGCGGCACTGAAGAACCTGCCGCTGAAGTGCCGCTGAAGGCCTGGAGCGAGTGAAGGACCCGCTGCTGAAGGCCTGGAGTGCTGTCAGGTGAGTAAAAATTCTCAGGGGAGCTTCCTCAGCCGAGAGCTCAGACGGGACAGACAGGACGGTCCCGCGGGCCGCATGTGGCCTGCGGGCTGGAGTTTGCCCACCCCTTTAACAACCGATCCTAAACCGGCTTCAAAATTTAACAACTGGTTAGTGTGAACCAGTGCGAACCGGCTCCAGCTCACCACTGGTTAAGACCACCTAACTTTGTAGTGTAGACCAGCCCTTAGCGATTTCAATTGCATGCCCTTCATGGAAGAACTATCATCTTCCTAAATTTCTTTACAGTGCTTGGCAAGATCTTAGCATCCACAATTCCAGATCTTCCAAAGAGCTCAAGCTCCCAGCGGCCTTCCCGTCGTGACGCCCACGGTCAGATTTTCAAAAGAGCCGAGAGCCTACTGAACACCGGAGTAAGTGGGTCAGATCTGCAGAAGAACTCAGTCTGTTGGGTACTGACCATGAGTGTTACAATAGGGCTGAGCTGAGCTCTTTGCAAAATTTGGTCCCTTGTGGGGGAACTTGATAATTTGGTCCTGTATGTAATTATGCTGCCCTTATCTGAGCCCTGCTCAAATAATAAAATAATTCCATAGGCTAGTTTTTTTTCTAAAATACCCACTGCCAAGAGAACTCCCTGCAGCTCCCAAGGAGAGACAGGCCATCGTTTTAGACACGCCATCATTTTATCTATAACTACGGTGTGAAGGATTTTCAGTTCATGTGAACTTTCTTCTCCGGGAAGAGACGTACTGTACCACTGCTCTGATCTCGGAAGAGCCTCTCAGTACAGAGGGGAGAGAGAGGGAACATCATGAAGAATTTGTAACCGTGCATGCAGAGATGACATTTATAGGGCTCTCAAATTGGAAACTGTACATTTTATTGCACTCTCTGTCAAAAAATGCAGTTCTATCAGAGGTTAGAACGACAAGGGAAACAACCAATCAATATCTAGCTCTCTAATATCTGCACTGAAAAAAATCATTATCCTGTTACTTTTATGATGGCGTTATGCTTGAAATACGATAGTTTAAGGCTGTTTCCATGACACAGCCAGTTTTTGTTTTGGGGTTGTTTTTTTTGTTTTTTGTTTTTTTTTTTGGAGGGGGGGCATTTCCCACCCTCAATTCCCTTTGGATCAAAAATCAGAGCAAGTGATCCTGAGTGGGGGGAATCGAACACACACGTTCTGAGCCAAGGAAACTTGGACCTTGGTTCAGAAAAATCACTTCCGTCCCCACTCACTTCATGGCATTGAAATACTTTGCTGGACAGGGACCCCGCCTTCCTGCTGTGAGCATAACCACATCTGAGTCCCCCCGCACCCGAGTTCCATTTGCATGCAGTCACTGTCAGAGCATCTGCAGAGTTATCAGTAACTGGGGCACAATACAAAGCTTGGCCTGTGATGTAATTCCTCACACTGGCCGCCGATCAGAGACAGGACAACTGTGACTTTTGCAGACTGTCGCAGCTCAGCCTCGTCAGGAATGCTCCCCACGATTGGCAGCAAGGGGGGAAAAAAAAAACCCACAACAAGCCGCCGGTTTTAAGGAGTACATCAATAATACGTTGCAATGATAAGTATATTTGCACTCGCACAACCCTTCCCCCCCACGGGAGCTCAAAGCACTTTATGTCGCTCCCAGGAAAGTCGGCATCGGTATCTCCATTTTACAGAGGATGGAATTGGGGCCTGGAGAGGGTAAATTGCTTGCCTGATGTCACAGAGGAAGCCTGTGACGGAAGCCCCGACTGAGCAGGCCCCCCACTGGTGTGCTTGGGGTTGTCCAAATGCAGAGAGCTTACAGTCTGAACAGACAAGCTGGACAAAGAGCGGGAGGGGAAAGTTTTGCTGAGTTCGGTCTCTTGAGTTCCATCCAATTGCTCTCTCCACTGGACCCGGTGGGCCCTGCCCCAAAGTCCTGACAGCCTGCCGTGGTACTAGAGGTGTCCCTAAAAACTTTGCCATGCAAACGAATACTATGTAGGCACAGGAGGGACATGAAGAGAGTTTGTCTTAACTTTTTTTTGGGGGGGACGGATGGAAGGAGGGGTGCTTTTGTGGGCTAATATCATCTCAATGCTATTTCAATTCTGCATTAGCATTTGGATGCTTATCGATGAGGTTTGCATTCCATGGCCATAAACGTTCGGTGCTGCTTTTCCTGGCTGTCTCGCGTCAGTCCTACGGAGCACTAAGCGGGTCCTTAATGAACGAGAGAAAGGTCAGCTGGCCCCACCACGGGCCTCCGACGTCAGCCCCAGCAAGGATCAGTAGACGCCACCGAGAAGAGTTCAGAGCTGTGCAAACGAGGCCATGAGCCAACCCCACAACCTGCTGCGGCAGAGACAAACTCCAGCAAGGGGCCTTGCTTCACTGCCGTTTGTAACCAGGTTTTTAAATCCAGAGGGGTCCACGTGCAAGCTGTGTCCAAACCCGAGAAGGCTCCTAACCGTGGGGGGATTACTGGAGCAGGGCACTGAGCACAACCATCGGGTCCTAACACAATGGGGCCGCTGTGCAGACAGGACAGCCTGACAGGCCTCTGCGAGAGACTTACCCTGCTTTCCTGGTCAGCCTAAAATGCATCAAGCACCCCCCCAGCACACACACAGCATTTGTCTCTGGCACCAGCAGCTGAGGCAGGATGGGAGCACTATCCAGATTTTCCCATAATGCCCCGATGCAGCATGGCAAGGAGAGACAAGCCAGCACTGGTGCACCAGGTGAACCAGTGCTGGTCAGTGAACAAACTGGGGTGCATAACCAATCTCTTATGGGAAAGCCCTAGAGAATTTAGTTGGAGAGAAACCAGTGGGGCTCTCTAAATTTTCAGTAGGGTTCAACGGAAATTACTCTAAAAGCCTATAGAGTTTAATAGAGGACGATGTCCTTCCTATGAGAGTTTTTTGCACCATCCGATAGAGGGGTACGTACACCTCTATTCAGTTCTATGGATTGCTCCACTGGACTGATCTATAAACGTAACTGGCAGATGAGCATTTCAGGGCCTTTTTCAGTGCAGATGGTTCTAACTATAGTACGGACAGGGTCAAAGGGGACTGTGTCGTTCTGAGAACCCCACTTACCCTGCTAAGAGGCAAATCACGACTCCTAGTCTCACAGGCAGGAGTGGAGATTCCCACAGCTGCCCCGGAAATCCCTTGTCCCCACGTGGGATGCTCAGTTAGCGTAGTGGGCCTTGGATCGGGGCTTTGATAGGAAGACACATGCCAATAGAAGGCCATAACTGGCAAGGAAATAATTTACCGTAACACACGAGCTTTGTCATAATGGGATATTTACTGGAGGGGAATAAAGTTCAGTGATAACAGAGACCTGAAAGGAATTTGGAGGTAACGGAACAAATTGTGTGTGCTGTTCTCCCTAGACTGCAGGAGTCGATGGGAATCCGATTGATTGATTGATTGTTCTGTGTTGCCCACTGCCATTGCAGGGAGCCCGGGGACATGCAGAAGCCAGCAAGTCTGCGCCCTCGATACCCAGAGCTCTCTGCAACCGCAGGGAAAGTTTCTCCACCTTAGTTTTCAGCGGCTGTAAGATTCTCTCCATCCCCGTGGCTGCCTCTTAGTCATGTTAAGAGCTCTACATGCTTTCCTCCAATTCCAGTTCGGTTTTCTCTCTCTCCCAGATTTCTCAACATCACACTTTACATGCCAGGGATCTTCAAATGGGACACCCCAGAAGGAGCGAACCTTTAAAGGATCCGTGGTTTAAGGGTTGGGAGGGACAGGACGGGGGGCGCGCAGGAACGAAGACAGATCAATCCCAACAATTCATCACACCACAAGCTGTCCAAATACTCCAAGGCATCATCCAGGTTGATGTATTGCTGAAGTCACCGAGTGACACCCTTAACAAGGCAGCCGGGACAACAGCTGCCGGTCAGGGAGTGTCAAAGCACACTCAGGGCGAGGGCAAAGGAACACACTCCATCCGTCACTGACCCACCTTAATGGCCAGTCCGATCAGTAAACTCTCTCTGGGCCTGAGCGTGTGCAGCGGTGCAGGAGCCTCCCTCTGAACCCCACAATGCACTGCTTCACCGGGCAGCTCTGACCCAGGATGGTGCTGGGGAGAGCAGGGGCTGGCGCCCACCCCTTACATAGGGTGCGCGGATAGGCTACTCAATGGGGAGCGTGTTTCCCAGATTTTAGCTAGGGAAGGGGGCCGGGTGTGCGTGGGGGTGTCTACGAATTGCGGCAGGTAAAAGTACTATGGTAGTGCCTAGAAGCACCCATCATGAACCATTGTGCAAGGCGCCGGGGCAAAACCAAACCGAGAAGACAGTCGTGAAATGCACACCTGCCTCTAGAATAGCGTCAACTTCATGCCCCGCTCGGTCACAGAAGGTTTATTGTTACGTGTGGGGGGATGGAGACATAGGCGCCGACTTCCGCTCCTGCCGGTGGGTGCTCGACTGCCCTCCGCCCCTGCCCTGCTCCCATTCCAACCCCTTCCCCAAAGTCGCCGCCCCAACTCCGCCCCCTCCCTGTCCCTATTCCGACTCCTTCCCCAAATCCCTGCCCCGGCCCCGCTTCTTCCCAGCTTTCTCCCCTGAGCAAGCCACTTTCCTGCTCCTCCCCCTCCCTCCCAGCACACCGCCAAACAGCTGTTTGGCGGCGGCAAGGAGGGACGCACTGGGAGGTAGGCAAAGGAGCAGGGATGCATGCACTCAGGGGAGGAAGGTGGAGCGTGGGGTGGGAGGGGAGCTTGGCTGCCGGTGGGTGCGGAGCACCCACTAATTTTTCCCCATGGGTGCTCCAGCCCCGGAGCACCCACGGAGTCGATGCCTATGGATGGAGCTCGTGAACCACAAACCTCTGAGTTCTAAACCCATCCCCCTTCCACTGACCCCTCTCAGCAGCCATGGCAAATCCCATCACCTCTTTGGGCCTCAGTTTCCCAGTTTGATAAGGGGAGGAATGATACCAGCCCAACCTCACAGCAGGCAAAGGAAGTTCAATGCACTAATGTTCGAACAACATTTTTAAATGCCTAAATGCTTATTACTTCTTTTGGTATGTGTGCAAATTACATAGAACAGGGATCAAGAGGTCACCAAGCAATTCCAAATGTGAAGGGCCCTCCTGGACGTGTTTCCAACTTCACCACCACCACGGGACGGAACTGTTCACCACCTGTCAACATGGAGTACCTTCTGTTTCATGTATGCCCCAAATTTTCAAAAGGTGACTAAGTTTTGGGTGCCCATCTTGATTTTCAGAGCCCAGGTGCTCAACACTTTCTGAAAGTCAAGCCCCTTTAAAGGTGTCTCAGAGTGATAAACCTTTCTTCTTCAGGCAAGTACATGCCAGTCCAAGAAGAAAGAACGGGATAGCTCAGAGTGGGACTAGGACAGGTTTTCACCTCCAGGTCACTGGTTCCGAGCCAGACCAAGACAAAGTCTTTACAAGCTGAGTCCGTTCAGTGGCCTCTGGTAAGTGAAGTGACTTTGGTAGGTCTTAGTTCATCATCTTAGTACAGTAGGTGAAATTCATTGTATGCAAGGGGCCAGCTCAAAGCCTATGTACCACTTAAGTACGCACATGGGACTTCCCAAATACCCTAAACCACTAGAGGGCTTAAGTGAGGCACATGCTTTGTACTGCCCCTTGGCATTATGGGTGACAAATTTCACTCTACATCCAGGTTTCAGAGTAGCAGCCGTGTTAGTCTGTATTCGCAAAAAGAAAAGGAGGACTTGTGGCACCTTAGAGACTAACAAATTTATTTGAGCATAAGCTTTCGTGGTTAGTCTCTAAGGTGCCACAAGTACTCCTTTTCACTCTACATCCACACCACCAATACCACTGCCGCAACTGCTCCCATTTGCTGGTGGCCTCAGCCGAAGTCTGGACCCAAACAGACCAACGGGGACTGAACTGCTGTGACCAAGGGAGACCAAATACATCCCAGGTCCATCCAGGCCTTGATGCACATGCAGGGAAGCAGCCTGCATACAGGTCTCTATGTAAAGCAGGACAGTTCTGAACCGACTAAGAAACGCTTTTGCAATGACAGTTCTCATTGCTCTCCCCCTCTGTCAATGCTGCTGGGTGGACTTCTCATCCGTTCAGATCTTCTGGAGACCTCAGCGACCGCACCTGGGGGCGAGGACAAAGGCGAGCAGCAGAGAGTCCACACAGCCAGCTTGTTGACAGGAGAGGATATGCATGAATTTTTAGCCCTGGGGATAAAGCTGGTTCTACTTGTACAAGGGTCTGAAATCCCAAAGTTAAGAATAAAACAATTCACCGGCAGGTGGCTATTTTTTTTTTTTTTTGGGCACAACCTCCCATCTATAAGTGCAGGCACACATGCGTCCCTGCAGCGGCAGAAGGCACTTTGGCACACGCACGTCTGCAGTCAGGGAATGTGTCCTGGCATGCACGCGCCTTGCAGCATATGCACACCTGCGTCTACGGGTCTGTATCCACAGCGAGCTTCCCTGTACCCGCACATATGCGCAAACTCCCCTTCTCTGCCGGTGGGGTAACAAAATGCATCGAAGCCTATGCACCGTTAATGAGGACAACACAATCAGTGCTGCAAACGCGCCTTATAACCGTCTGCAACTCTCCCACTTTGCAGGACACTGTCCCTCCTACGCATTACGTTGTGCATAGCAACGCTCAATATCATGGGCATCAAGTCCCAGAGATAAACCAGTACAGAGGTCCTTAAACTCCCTGTCCTGCTACCCGGCCCCAAGTCTGCACCCCATTGGATTAATGGGAGTCCAGGTGATTGCTGCACTTTCAATAGCTTGTTCAGCCATCGATTGCCGTCATGTCATCAGGAGAAAGGGATTAATAATAGGGTGCTCGGGTTGGCTCAATACTGCTGATGGTGCCTGAGAAAATACCGCGAGGAGTGCTCCCACCGGGACACTATCTGTGTAGGAAAGCCGCAAGAAACATCATTCAGGGTTTCTTGGAATAATGATTAACTCCAGATCTTCAGCCTAGAAAAATCCAACAAATAGTTTCTATTAATTCCAGATAAATTCTCTTCCCTTCTTCAGTTCATCGCCATTTCATACACAGACCTTTTCTCTGAAACTCACAAGTGGAGATGCATCTTTTCCTGGAGCCCCCGGCTCCTTATAAACCACCCAAGGGGAAACGCAGCTTTTCATAACCCTCCCACTCTCTTTGGCCCCTCAGCTAAGGCAAACGCATCCCCTATGCGACCCATAGGGCCGAGAGTGGTCAAAGGCCGAGAGGCAGCACGGTCCAATGGAAAGGGCACTGGCCTGGGAGTCAGGAGGCCTGGGTTCTAGTCCCAGCTCTGCTGCGGGACCCGGGGCAAGTCACTTCCCCTCTCTGTGCCTTTATTTCCTTGCCCCTGATGTGCACACCGACGTAGACAGGATCCTGTCCCAATGTGTTTGTATAGGGCCTAGCACAGTGGGGTCCTGGTTTCAGCTGGAGCCCTCAGGGGACTGCTGTAATAGAAATAATGATAAAGTATGGTCCATGAGCTGAATGCAGCCAATAAAGCTCCATGATACAGCCTGTAGCTACCCTACCCTTCACCACATTCGAGCTCTCCAACTATTAGTGATCAGGAGGACACTTGAGTATGGGGTGATTTTCCGCCTACTGCCGGGCTTCCTCTGAAGCATCTGCTCCTGGCCACCATCACAGACAGAACACTGGGCCAGAGGGGCCTCAGGTTTGAGCCAGTCTGGCTGTTATCTCCCTCCCTGGGAGCAGCAGAGCTCGGACCTGATAAATTGCCGTTGTGGTACTCATGGGGGCACGCCTTCCCATGCAGGGTCTTCTTGCCATCACTTGGCGCTATTCTAATGACGCTCAGCACTTTTGTTTTGTTTTTTTCCTTTTTACTCCTGCAGGGAAAGGCAGACTCAGAGCTGGGAGCACTGCGGAGGTGAATCAAGAACACAGTGGTTGCCACCAAGAAGCCAACATTTACCCGCTTTCTCGTAGGGCGTTACTGGATTAGGAGGGGACATCCGAGCATCTCCCTAAGCTTCAGGAAGGATCCAAGTGTAGGATTTCACATGCTCCTGGGTGGCAACTGTGGGCAAATTGTGATGGGTGAATACTAACAACTCAAAAGTGCCCACAGCTCAGACCTCAGTTGGCCTTAAACAGTCCATGGCCCCCCAACGGTTGCCTCAGCCTGTTATCTTTCCTGTAACACTGCAGGAGGCTTGACAAACAGGGTCCCAAGGAAAAGATTCTCAACAGGGTCAACACCCACAATCAGGAAAAAAAAAAAAATCACACCCATGGCAGAAACATTTTAAGCTGATTTATGGTCCCGGCCCTTTAAAATCCCTCTGCTCTTACAGGGTGAATTCCACTGAACCACACCGAGATCCTGGGAAATAAAAAGGGAAACAGAAGGAGTTTTAAAGGGCCAGACTTGGAATACACGCACACACAATATATTATATATTAATAAACACAGATGTATGCTCCTGGCATTTCCTTGCAATCTCCTGACTCCAAAGTCTCATTTTCTGCAAACGAGCTGCTTGGAGATGTTAATGACGCCCTGAAAAGGGCAGGCTGGACAACTAACCTCAGCTAATTCAGCAAACAATCACTGGGAGTGGGGGATGGAAGGGGGGGGGGGGGGAAGTGTCATGGGTGATTCAGAAGCTGCCAAACGTGGGGTTCACCCCGAAATTTCTGCACAAGGAGTGGGGGTTTTACACAAGCATGACCTGGGGCAACAGCAGCCTCTTGAGTACAAAGAGGAATATTGTGCACCCCCGGACTCTGGACAAATTGCATTTACATGCAACCTTTCCCCCCTTCTTCTCCCGCCACGAAGAGAAAAGATCGCAACCTGACATCCCATCCTTCAGCGTCTCCGATCCGGTGCCGATCCAGTGACCTCCCCCTGAATAAAAAGGGGAAGGGACCGGGGGCAGTAAATCCCATCCTGGTGCACATCAGCCCGGCAGTAAATCGGAATCCTCTCCGTGCCCTCTTTATTATCACATTCACAGCATGAAGTTATGAGCTTCTACACAGCTCCTGCTATAAAAAAGTGATGGATGGCAGGGAAACCTCAGGGAGGTAATCTATTCTCCCATTAAATTTTACTTTAATTGGTCTTTGAGTCAATCAGAAACTCACTAGACAGTGAATTAAGAAAAAAGAGAAAGAATAAGAATGAAACAGGGTGGGGGGGGAGGTGTCTTTTTGCAGTTACTGTATTATAATGCTGGATGACTCTTCTATTGAGGGAAGACAGGCTGTCAGTCCATACAGAGATCTCAGATCTTTTTGTGGTATCAGCAGAGAGAATCAATAAAGGCAAATCCCCCCAACAACAAAACAACGGAAAACCAGCAGCACGGAACCTATCGGTGACAATAATGCAAAGAGCAGAGGGGAAAAAAACCCAGCATTACTAAATAACAGTTATGGATAACATGAACATGGAGCTGGGGCGGCGGGGGAGGGGGGAGCGGGTAGCATTAGTCAATTCTGGCCATCGGTAATATTGAATGGGAGTATAATTAATGCATTAAATGACAGCTCTGATCTCAGGGTAAAACAGGAGCAACTCCACTGATGGACCAATCGCTAGCACAATGCAAACCAGACTATAGCCTCGGAAATCAGAAGAATTTTTAGTGCTGGCAACATCTGGGCAGTATTTAAAAGCTTTCGTGGGTTCTGAGAAACGTATTCAGGGTCCAGTAACAGCCTCCTAGGACTTCCTGCCTCATTAGAGGGATAAGGAGTGCGTCACTGTAAAAGTCAAGCATCGTAAGGAAAATAAAAACCAGAGCAGAAAGATAAACCAGAGCAAAAACAAACAAAGAATGGAGGGTAAACAAGGGCAGCCATTGTTTTGGAGACAGCGTTCCAGAGCTGACATCTGAGGCTTATACCCTGAAATATACGATCAGGTTTTATGGGAGAGCGCGCCCCAGGGACTGACACAGTCTCTGTAAACAACGGACTTCGGGGAGAAAGCTGAGGTTTGTGGAACGTCCTCGGCCTTCACTTAACGATACAAATAAAATAAAGAGCAGTAAATGTCGGAAATAAACACTCTGGTTCTGTCTGCTGGACCTTTCCCTGCATCGCCCACACTCGGGGGGCAGACCATGACTGACTGCCAGCATTGGAAATACACTCAGCTTGGGCTTAGACAAGGAATTTAAATCTTAGTGGGTTCAGGGACCTCTGCTTGTAGGAGATATGCCTAACGCCTGCAGGGCTCTAAGCGTATAAGATATACCATCTACCTCTCCTGGCGTTTGTGGGCAGCTCTTCGGGGAGCAGGAGCTAGGATTGCTCTGTCTGCAGCGGGCATAACATGCTACCTACACTACCCCCAATGATCACCTGTGAGTCCACCGAAACGACTGCAGGTGTAGTACAAATGACCCAAACCTTGGAGTGCAGAACATCCTAGTATGGGAGGGTCGAAATCTGTAAGTAGGGCCCTACCAAATTCACAATCCATTTCAGTCAATTTCACGGTCATAGGATTCTGAAAATTGTAAATTTCGTGATTTCAGATATTTAAACCTGAAATTTCACAGTGTTGTAACTGTAGGGGTCCTGACCCAAAAGTGGGTGGGGGCTGGGGTGTCACAAGGTTATTGTAGGGTGGGGGGGTGTCGTGGTATTGTCACCATTACTTCGGCGCTGCCTTCAGAGCTGGGCCCTTGGCCAGCAGAAGTAAGGGTGGCAATACCACATCCCCACTACAATAACTTTGCGACCCCCCCACCCCAACTCCTTTTGGGTTGGGACCTCCAATTTTAAAAACGCTGGTCTCCCCCATTAAATCTCTTTTGTATAGTGTAAATGTACACAAAAGACACGATTTCATGGGGGAGACCAGATTTCACTGTCCGTGACGTGTTTTTCATGGCCATTAATTTGGTAGGGCCCTATCTATAAGCATCTCTTACTTTAACTGGCCCCATTATCAGACTTAAGGGCTGTTAGTGACATGACAAATCCCTCTGGTGGGGAAGCAATGCCCAGAATCACCCTGAAACCAGCGCTGAACAAGCATCTACCAGTAATTCCAGAGCAGTGCTGCAAACCCTCATGACTTCACCACACGTCTCGCAATAGTTGTTGCTTTTCTTAAAGCCCCAGCTCCTGGAGTCCCAGGAGTATGGGGCAATCTCAGCTTTCATTTTAAAACAAAGTTTCCAGCCCTTGTGCCTGAGGAGAAAAAACTCGACGGCACAAACCCAAAAGGCAAGGGCAGGAGGGCAAACAAAAAGAACTTCGCCTTTATTATTTTTAAGCCCATCTCATGATTTTGGGGGAGGGCCGACTCATACTTTTGTAACACTGCCGTAGCATCACCCAAGACCCTTACCACAATGAAGTAGCGTTCGTGGCACTGGCCACCCTGGCTTTATTGAGGTATTTCAACCCATAGTGGACTCCTTCCCTAAAAGCCACTTGGTGAAATAGGGCAGCATGAAGGGGTTACTTAACCACCGATTCTCTGCCAGCCGCATCCCTGACAACGCATGAGCTCTGGTCCGACAGACCAGGCTGCAACACCATGCTTGCTAAACAGGAAGCAGAATCCGGGCCTGACCCCTGGATGAACCCTGATGCATCTTTAGGCAAACGGAGCAACGAGTCCCCTGACAACGTGCCCTTCTGTGCGTGTGGATGGGTGGGGGCGGGAGGGTGAGGGGGGAGAGGGCGATTATGAAAATTAGATCTTTTAAGCGCCAGACTTTAGGCTCATTTTGGACTGACAGCTCACGAAGAGATCATCTGATGCCCTTAATGGGAGCCCACAGGTTCGGGGGCTGTGCGGAGTTAATCATGCACATTGGTGACACAGAGAGAGGGGGACGCAGACCCAGATGTGCTAGAAGGGAGAGCAGGGACTGTTCTGTACTGAGCATCCCGCTCGTCTCTGGGGGGAAAAAAGGAAAAGGTTTTGGGACGCCCACTTCACCAGCCTGCACACCGGACCCAATTCTGCCCTCACCTTACAACACTGAGTACTATTATAGGACGGCATTTAACAGGCCAGATTCTAATCCCACATGTGTGAGTGTAAATCCAGATTAAGTCTGCCTATGGGTAACAGATCAGAATTTGGCCCCACGCATTCAATTAGAACTCGCGGTAACCCAATGAAGATCGTCACATCCCCCTTCCAGATGGGAATAGAGGTGAAGCAAGTAAGATTGCAAAGCCACAGTTACAACTCAGGAGTTCTTGGGTCCCAGCTCCGGGCTGCCCATTAAGCCACTGAGGATGTGTAACTGACACACACCAGGACACAATCTGTTCTAAAATCATCCAGCGCGGATTATCCAGTAAGGAACGAGATTGGCCAGGTCGTACATCACGGGAGGTTTACCTGCTCTCCTGTCAACGGAATGACCCTTAATGCTGTGACTAGACAACTCCTATTTCCCCCTTAGGGCAGGACCTTTTGGGCCTGGCCTATCCAGTTTGCTCTTTGTTATTGACCCGTCTGCCCCTTCCAGAGTGTGCCTATATCCCAGGAGCACCCGGAACAAGCAGCATCCACAACCACCGCATGGGAGGGTTGTGTCCTTTGGCCTTCTCTGGTACGCTGCTCCACGCTATCGGGGTTAATGTCCTTCAGTTAAAGAATTGCCCAAGGGATCATTAAGACCTGTGATCCAGATTCTAATCTTCTCAGTTCCATCGGCACAAATGTGGAGTAACTCCTTGACGTCAATAGCGTCACTCTAGATTTACACCACTTGGCCCCTGTGCCTGCAGGTGCGCTGGTCTCTGGATTCTTCTCCTCTAGGATTTCAGCCCCCTCCACTTCTAAAACTTAGCAGACAGAGAACCTAGGAATAAAACAGCAGATGGCAGCTAACCTGCTAGACGTTTGGCTTCCCGCTGCAAAAGAGGCCCATCTCCTTCAGTCCTCCAGGCTCCTTTAACTGAATTAGCTGTATTAAGTGCCTCAAAGTGGCCCAGGCAATGAACATTGTCGATCAGTGCCTGAGAAGGAATGTTCTGAGGGGTGTAATTCTGCCGGAGGAGAACGGACTTCCTGAGCACACGGGCCTAAACTGCAGGGTAACAGGCCGCTAAATCTCCGGCTGTAGATTTACAGCCTCCATTCTCTTTCTTTACTGCAAATACAATCCGGCAGTAATGGTCTAACACAGGAACACCATCACCAACCGGCTGATGGCTCACATAAAAGCAATGTCAACCAAAAACTATGAGTTTATAAAAGGGAACAAACCCTCAACAGTGACAAGAACATGAAACCCATTAACAATTTAAACACTCTCCATTTTTTATTCCCCACCTTGAAGCTATTACGGCTGATAGAAGGCTTCACAGCTGAGTTAACCACTTCAAGGGAGGGCTACACACACACACACACACACGATTTGCTGAGACCACAGGGTGGGAGGTTATATGGTTGAAAACCATACGGGGCTCTGTTCCCGCCAGCTGCCCGGTGAACTGAGGGTGCTCAGCACCTGGCAGGACTGGGCCCTTGGTGATGCAGCCCCAAAGCTCTTTGAAGAGCTGCGAGTAACCCTGCAATATAAAAGATTATCACCATGGTTACTGGGGGGGAGGAAGTCACAGGTGTGTTGTAATTGTTTCTCCCTGGGATTGTCATGCTGCTCTGCGTCTCTTTGGCACCTAATAATATTGCTGAGTAAATGTTTGTGGAAGCTGCAGTCAAGTCCATTGCAAAGGCTCAGCAAAGAGACAGGGGTGGGGATGTGTGATCTTCTTGGAGAACAGTTTTCAAAGGGTTTCTGCAGAAGACACCAACAAAAGGCCAATAGTTTGGGGTGACGTTTAACAGGCTTCAATTCAGTGCCCCCGGATCGGTGACAACTGCCCTTGAAAAGGAAGGGATCGGTGGGCTAAGTTTTCTGCCCTGTTGTGCTTTGGGATCTGCATCTCATAACTCTAAAGTCGTTGTGCAAGGGAAACTCAACTCACTAGACTATTGGCCAGCGTTCTGGTGGTTGGAGAAGTCAGAACGCCAGGTTCTAAACCCAGCTCGGCCGCTGACCTTGGAGAAAAAACCCCCCATTTTTACCTCTCTCTGCTCCCTCAGCTTCCCAAACCATAAAAACAGCGCACGGCTTTGATATCCTTGAACGAAAGACACGAATACTCTTGTGTTCTCATAATCTTGTCTGTTAATAGAGAATCTAACAGTGGGATGAGCCTCATTCAGCCAAATTCACGGAGTCTATTATGGGGGAAGCCCCCAGAGAGAAAGAAGGGTGTGTAAAAAGGAAGCAGTTCCATCCAAGGTGCAATTCCCCTTATCTGGAGCATCAAATACCATTGGTCAATAAAAAAAAACAAAATACGTTTAGAAGCAAAGACAGACAGAGGCTCCTCTGGTCCTTGATGCAGCATGGAAATAAACGCTCGAAGTGGGCTGATCAAGAGTGCCTAGGTGATTTAGGAACACAAATTTCCATCCTTTCCCATTAAGCCGTGATTGTGTACATAGTAAAACTAGTAAGAAATTGTGGTAAATGTTTCTAATATGATCACAAATAGAATACATAAAAACACCCTCAACATCCCAGATTATCCAGGATATCATTCGGATTAGCATGAGACTCAATTTGTGTTAATTGGGTGAATGTGTAGATTTCACAGGTTACAGGTCAGAACAGGAGAGCACCCATCGGTCTGGAGGAAGATGAGAAACTACAGGCCAGTTTCCTTAGAGATGGAGCCGTCTCACTCGCTCTGGGACGTACAGGGAAATGCCCGTGTGGCTTGTGGATTCTAACACAAATAGATTCCAGAACAGGTTCGGAGGCTAAGAAACTAGTAGAAAAATAACCCAGTTTTTCTGGGCCGGCGCTATAATCTCAAAAGCAGCCTGTTCTACATCCCGGGCTGTAAATGTAAATAGTGCCCACATCCAGCCCAGCTATCCCAACACCACAACCCCCCCTTCCTTCCTTCCTGTCCTAGTCCCCGGACAAAGGGGGCAAACCACTGAGTCCCGTGAGAACATCTTGAAATAAGATATCAGCCCCCAAAGGGAAGGAAGTCACAGTGGAGGCTATGCCATAAAGCTGGTTCCATCCTATTGAAACACCAGCAGATGGGGCCATAAACATTTCCTCCTCCCTTTGCTAACAGCCACAGCAGCTTCAGATTCATCTTTATCTTTATCTTTCTGTCAGGTCGTAAATACCTCTCGCTCTGTCTTTCACAACTGTGCCTGGCCAGTTTACTTCCTGTTGAGGTTCATTTTAAACAACAGAGATGAAGAGGGGGTGCAATCAGAGTGGGATCTTAAAAACAAAAGGGGGAGGAAGGAAGCGTCCCCCCCTGCGCCCAATATAGGACGTGTCCTCAAGCGGGTTCTCTCCGAGTTTCATATTTAAAAGGCAACGTTTGATATTTCCATGAGAGTGGAGACAGGGCCTAGCAAGCCAGCCAGCTACAATGGTGGCTTCTGATTAAAAGGATCATCTTCCAATCCAAGGGTCCCATCCATCCCCAGTTAACTCCACTGAGGTCACAGGAGTTGCGGCAGGGATGAATCTGAGCTCAGATATGGGTTTGACATTTACATGGATCGCGTGAACATCTGCAGCTGCAACAGACAGGCTAAAAGAGTAATAAGGATTGTAAACCTTTACGCTTCAAGTCATAAGCCAATCTGTGAGGAGGGTGAGAAAGAAATCTGTACTCCAGGCAAGTTATTCCATCATTGCCTTTTATGGGGTTTCTTGCACCTTTCTCGAAAGCAGCTGGTATGGATCACTTGTAGAGAGACAAAAAGAAAAGGAGTACTTGTGGCACCTTAGAGACTAACCAATTTATTTGAGCATAAGCTTTCGTGAGCTACAGCTCACTTCATCGGATGCATGAGCTATAGCTCACGAAAGCTTATGCTCAAATAAATTGGTTAGTCTCTAAGGTGCCACAAGTACTCCTTTTCTTTTTGAGAATACACGGCTGTTACTCTGAAACTTGTAGAGACAAGTTACTGGACTAAGCTGATGGACCATCAGACAGCGTGGCAATCCCCATGTTCCTATTATTATCTGCATTGGAGAAGCACCCAAATACCTCAATCAGGCTCAGGGTCTGTGTGTTGCTTGGTGCCAACAAACACAAGACGACAGCGTCTGCCATGAAGATTTTATATTCTCATTTCCTGTGCTGAAACTGACATCTGCAGCTTTCAGAATTAACACCCCATTGAGCAGGGTGGGGAAAATTCACAACTCCCCTCAACCTGGTCCTTCTCTCTGAAGACTCAGGCAGGCAGCTCTGCATCCAGGCCACGCTTAGAAGGTTTCCTCTTCCACCACAAGGACTAGAGTTATTTTTTGGCATCGAAAGCTTAAAATTGCTGCAGAAACTGCAGGAGCCTACATCTAGGTGCATGTTTGGTTCTGCATACTGCCACGTTCTGGATAACTGTCAGTCCTGTTAAGTGTTTGACCTCAACAGTATCTTATAGCAATGAGTTCCACAAGTTAATTATTTACTAGGTAAACAAAACAAAAGCACCAACTGTTAATTTTTACTGCTTATCATTTTGGCAGACATAGGCCATATTTTGTGTGGAACTGGGATACAATACTACCAACTCCCTCCTCTCCAGATCCCAATATGAGACATGGAGGAAACTGAGTCACAGACATAGGGAGACTTGTGCACCAAGTCAGGAACAGAAGCCAGGAATCCCTATCCTAGCCATCAGACAATGCTTCCTCTCTGTGGCCACTGACAAACTAACAGGAAGCAAAGCCCAAGCATAAACACGGGTAACATTCATTCTCCACTGTCCAGCAAACAGGACAATCCTGACAGAAGACAGCACGCTTTTGACCCTTGCAATATTTGTGGAGAGGAGGTAACCCCTTGTACAACAAAGCTGCAATCAGCTGTAAGACACTGTGCTTCAAAGAACAAATTCTGGCAAAGCAGTTAAAACTCCCTAACTAATAATAATAGTGACAGGCTGACATTAATTAGAACAAGTGGACTCTTGTTTAAACAGCAGTTTATGAAAGGCTGCTTCCTCCTGCCTAGAGAATGGAAGCCCTGTGCTGGTTTATTACACTGGGCCCTGACCTTTGATTTTACATATATTGTTTTTTGCGTGCATCCTGGCTAACCGGGCGCAGGGTTCATGGGGGGAAGGGTGTTTTATAACAAGTGGTCCACTGAAGCCCGAATACTGGATGTTCCAACTCGGCATCAACGGACGTCATTTTCAGCTCTCTGTATCTCTTTATCTGACTGTCCTGAGTTGCTACATTCCTCGCCATGCTGGTTGCATTGAAGCTGCCCCAATAGGGCCAAAAGCCATTGACTAGGGCTATGGCTACATTAGAGTTGGAGGTGTAACTTCCATGTCCGGTAGCCATACCTCTGGGAGCGCATCGAGGTAATGCACCACAAGATAACTGCATAGCTGCAGCAGCGGGGGTCTGTGTGTGTGTGTGGAAATGAATTAGCCATTTCGAGTACAATCCCATCCAAGACCCCAAGCAGCTAGCCCCTCCTGCTACTCACACTCCGACTTTTCACAGGCACGTGAAATGGAAATGACCCCTTCCTGAGGTCCTTCTGGATTTGTCCCACAAGAGGGCACCAGTTAGATCATCCTTCATAAGGCATCAATCCCCATAGCGTCTGGCCATCGCCGCCTACAGTTAGAAGTGCATCAGTTCCTTCAGAGGTTTTAAGGCCAAGAGGAACCATTAGGATCATCTCGTCTGATCTCCCGCAAAAAGAACCTCGGCCGGTAATTTCCGCATGAAGTCCACCACGTCTGTTTGAACTATATTGAAGAGGATCAGTACCTCCGACCCCTCTCCTACAGCATAAACCAGGTGGGATTTCCAGCTCGAGACATGCCCATGAAAAATGGACAGGTAGCCGCGGTGGTGAGAGTGGCGGGAGGAGGTAGCCACCGGAGTATGTTCCTAGGTGACTGGGTTGCAAAATAAACATGGTTTATTTCCTAGACTACATAACCAGGGACATTTTGCAGCCCAGTCACCAGGGGAATGCTGGCCAAAAGAGACAATCCTCGAAATCACACGCTGCTGCAGGCAGGTAACGCATGGGTTGTAACCCACTAACCCTCCTTTGTCTTACCTTTGCAGAGGTATTACGCTTAATCTGTTCCACCTTGGATTTACCTGTGACACTCTGAGTCCCTTTTCCAGACCAGAAGAAGAGCTCTGTGTAGCTCAAAAGCTTGTCTCTTTCACCAACCAGGGGCAGATTAGGCAGTGGGCCAACGGGGCCCATGCTCAGGGGCCCCAGCCAATTTGGGGGCCATGGGACAAATGGGCACCCTTGTGCTCTGAACAACTCTGCCTGCCAGGCACTCCAGCCCGGAAGCAGGGTCATGGTGTGAGGGCTGGCCCAGCACTCCTGCGGGGAGTGGGGTCAGGGCATGGGGACCAGCCCTGCTCCACCCACCCAGCAGTCTGGTCGGGGAGTGGGGTCAGGGCATCGGGGACTGGTCCCACTCTGCCTGCTGGGCAGGGGCGTGGCATGGGCTAAGCCCCTGTGCCCTGACCCCATTTCTCTGGCAGGATTAGGGGGATCTGCAGGTGGAAGGGGTGGGGAGGGTCCCCCAGTTGCTCTGGCCCAGGGGCCCCACAAAACCCTAATCCGCCCCCTCACCAACAGAAGTTGGTCCAATAACATATCACCTCACCCACCTTGTCTCTCCAATATCCTGGCACTCACAGGGCTACAGGTCCTCTGCTATCTGCATCAAGACAAAAAACCACCTATGGCTGGACTCCACTAGGATTTTACATGAGAAAACAGACTCAAGTTAGCTATCTCAGTATAAATGCATCATGCCTCCCCCTCCCCCCCGAGTAAAGACTAAGCCAGAATCATACACTTTTGATTGCAAACGGCAGCATTTCAAGCAACAAGGGCCAAATTCTGCTCACAAGTAATCCTGGTGTCCATCAAGATAACTTCGCTGAAGTCCACGTGCATTTAAAACTGGTGCAAATGCAATCAGTGTGGTTAATAATTATTCAGGTAGCACCTAACGGCTCCAACCAGTATCCCTTCCTCCCCAACAGGCTGCAGGTTGTTCAGATGTAAGCCAGCCTTGCTAGAGGATCCACAATCTAAAGAGACACACAAAGGACAGGAGAGGGGGGAATATTCACAGGCATCATATAATTGTGCACATCGATCTGTGACAAAGCTGCTCAACAGAGTATTTGCATTTACAATTTCTTCTTCACTTCCTGAGTCTCTTGCTGCGCTACAAGGTTTGAGTTCCTACCCCCACAGTATTTAATAAAGAGGGTTTAAAAAAAAAAAAGAAAGAAAGAAAGTAAATAGGATATTGAGGAATTTATTTTTATCTTTTTAATTGCAGGAGATTATTCTGCATTTGTACTTTCCAGGATTAACAGCTAGAACCAATGCTCTCCGTTGTCTAAATCTTTTCATTCTACTAAACATCCGCTACCCTGAAAGAACTCCACAGAATCCCATAAAACATTATTTATCTGTGTGCGTTAGCTGCACGATACTGTAATTTCCAGAATAAATGCTGGGTGTAAATTGTTGTTTATGTTGGAGGTTGACTGTCTTTACGAGAAACAAAGTGAAAACTGAATCTTCACGGCTTTATTTCTTCCGCTGAATCCTCTCCTGCAGCAGGAGAAATGCCTGGTGGAGAGCTTGAATGGAAGGATGTAAAGACTGTCGGGTTCAAACAAAGCGTAGGGAAATCCATTTGAAGCCGGATCCTCAGCTGGCGCAAATCGCTGTAGCCCCAGTGACCTAAGTGCACCTGGCTTGCCAATCTCATAGAAATCACATGGAATTAAAGCACAGACCTGGCCATTCAGGTGGCTACACTTAAGGGCTCAGCACCATTTTTATTACAAACCTTGGCTGGTTAAAAACAAAAACAAACAAACGCTTTACTCCATCCGATTGTCTAAACCCTGAATCCTAGCGGCGGAGGGGACCTCTATCCATCCAAAGGAGTAGGCCTGCAGCCGGTCTCTCCAGAAAACAGATAAGGAACAACTGGAGGATCCTCAAGTACTGTCCCCAAACAGCCACAGCACACAGCTAAGCTAGGAGCCCTAGTGCAGCTGTGTGACCCGGCACTTGGGCTTGTCCACTTATCCTACCAGGGCTCCGCGTTACTTCTTTGTTCCTCACGTCGCAGGCCTGTCGAGTCAGAGACCGAGGAGCAACCGGAGTTTGGGCCTAAAAGAAGACGAGGTCTCGGACCTCTGAGCAGACTTTTTTGGGGGCGCAACGTGTGTGTGTGTGTGGGGGGGGCGGGGAATAACTGTTTTGGCTGCAACAAAGAAAAACCCAGGGGGCCCGATCCTCCCAGTGGCTCATATCCCTGGGAGTCGAGGATTCATCTATTCCAGGACCAGAAGGCACCATTGCAATCCTTTAGTTTGACCTCCTGTATAACAGAGGCCATAGAACTCCCACAAAACAATTCCTTGAGCAGAGCTTTTAGAAAAAACTCCAATCAGGATTTAAAAATTGCCAGCGGGAAGGAATCCACTATGACACTTGGTGAATTTTTCCAATGGTTAATTACTCTCACTCTTAAAAATGTAGGCCTTATTTCTAGTGTGAATTGGTCTAGCTTCAACTTCCGGCCATTGGACCACGCTGGACCTTTCTCCGCTCGATCGACGAGTCCATTATTCAATATGTGTGGCCCACGCAGATATTTTTAGACTGTAATCAAGTCACCCCCTGGGCCCTCTCTTTGTTAAGCTAAACAGATGGAGCTCCATGAGTCTGTCACAATAAGGCAGGTTTTCTAATCTTTTGATCACAGAATCATAGAATATCAGGGTTGGAAGAGACGTTAGGAGGTCATCTAGTCCAACCCCCTGCTCAAAGCAGGACCAACACCAACTAAATCATCCCAGCCACGGCTTTGTCAAGCCAGGCCTTAAAAACCTCTAAGGACGGAGATTCCACCACCTCCCTTGGTAACCCATTCCAGTGCTTCACCATCTTCCTAGTGAAATAGTGTTTCCTAATATCCAACCTAGACGTCCTGCACTGCAGCTTGAGATCATTGCTTCTTGATCATTCTCATGGTTCTTCTCTGAACCCTCTCCAATTTATCAACCTCCTCCTTGAAGAGTGGGTGCTAGAATTTGATACAGCAGGAGGAGGCTCAGTGCAAGAGGATGGCAGGGTGGTTTTCCAGGCCAGGATTGAGGTGCACTGGCAAGACGGCAGGAAGGATTTTTATGCAGCACTTGCCCGCTCTATTCCCCTGTACACCTATTTCTAAAGGACCAACCATGGCAGCATGTAAGTGCCAAATAAAAGCCTAAAGATGTTTCAGCATCACAGCTCCTGTCCTCTCTCAGGGAAGCTTTATTTCATGGCCCTGTTTCAGAGGGAGACAACTCTGGGAAGGAGAAAGATGGTCAGCAAATATGTTGCAGCCTCCGTTGGGAAGCAGTGTGCCCTAGCGGATAGGGCATCGGGCTGGAGTTCAGGAGGCCTGGATTCTTGTCCCAGCTCTGCGGCCGACCTGCCGGGCAAGTCATTTCCCCTCTCTGTGCTTCTGTTTCCCCTCTTGGACTTGGAAACTTAGAACATTATCTCTTTGGGGCAGGGACTCTCTCTTATTATGTGTTTGCACTGCACATTCCACAAGGGGCAGGTTGAGGCATCTACCGTAATACAAACAATAGGCCAGCAAAGACCCAGGTAACAAGATGCATCATGCATTGCACTCAGCAGTGAAGACACGAGATAGGAATTCATCCTACGGGCGCTCCACAACCTGGCACACCTCACACATCGCTTCCAGCTCCCAAGAGCTTTGTCCTTGGTGCCATCAGCTTCAAGGGGCCCATGTGGACGGTAGCAATCCTGGCGGAGTGGCGGAGAGTGGTCGAGGTGGCCCATCCCACCAGCTCATGAGCTTCGCTCCCAAATGGCTTAACATTCCTCAGCATGAGTTGGTAGAGTGCCCGTTAAGGGGACCTGGATTGAGGTGGACCTCCAAATGCAGAAGATAACCAGCAGAGGTGCAACTGCCTCTCTACACCTGAGCTGAACCCTGCTAACGAGAGCATCCAAACTTATCCCTCTTCCTCCTCATCTTTGAAACGCAGCATACAGGGCAGAACGCCACTCCCACCTCCCCTCTCCCTCCCCTACGGAGTGGTGGAGAAGCTGTCACCACCACCAACAGCACAAGTGGGGAAGCAGAGGATTAAAGTTCAGGGAAACTTTTGATGAAGTGCCAGAGCAAAGCCCATCATCGGGAGGAAGGAAAGGTCAGAGAGTGGAAAAAATAATAAGAAAATATAACTGCTTTCTTATGAGGAAAATATTATGAGTTCTTCCCCTTTTTCAGCTTTTATGGAAGGAGATTCTGCCAGTTCCCTCAGAAAAAAAGAAGAAAGAGTGGGTTTAAAATGAGATTATGCACCTTCAGGGTGCCATTAGGAAGTTTTACTGTACTGAGATGACATGAAAGCTCTGGAATTAATATCCCTGAGATGCTTCAAACCTGCAATAGCAATTATTGTACTACGTGTCCCTGGATAAATAATAGGGCCATTCAACTAATTAGCTTCAATGATTTCAGCTCCCTGTAAATTCTCTCTCACTCGGCTATAAAAACAACACTAGGCAAACTTTTGGTAACAGAAACTTCATTCGGGGGGGGGGAAAATAGGGTTTCCCCCAGCTCCTAATTCACAACAGCTGTCGTGGTAAGGGTGCGATTCCAAGGTTTGGAAATATTAATAGGCTATAAATAGAATATATAAAAGGAGGGCTACTATTAATTGCCATTTACTGGTTGTAATAAACCTATCACACCAATTTCTGCCCTCACACATGTGCAACCCCATTAATTTCAGCGGGGCTGCCTGTGTTAATTGAGAGCAGAATTTAGTCCTCTGGTTGTAATTAATTAATCAGATTTTCAGTATGGTTTGCATACTTTTTTTTTTTAAATGTCTTCACATTTCTCTAGGTTTGAATTATTCAGCAAGAGCCTGATTCTTTTCTGACCTGCACCTTGTGTAAATCATTCATACCCATGCAAGGTGTGTGAAAAATGCCACACACGACACACACACAAAAATACACATATATACACACACAATTTTGGGCCACATTTTGATTTTTAGCTACAGCACTATTAATCTGTAGTAACTCCTGTGAAGTAAAACTCTGGATTTACATTGGTGGAAGCAATCTGGATTGGATTCCCCGCCTAGCCAGACACCTATCTGTGTTTCAGTATATTTGGGAGGGAGGGGGGAAAAAAAACAAAAAAAACCTGACATGTGCTGTCAAGGTTTTAGTTTGGCCCCTTTGAAAATCCCAGCCTAAGAGAAGTGCCCAACTCCCTTAGGCACCTTTGAAAATCCCGGCCAGAACTATTAGCCTTCATCATTGCTAAGTGTCACAGACAAAGCAGCTTTCTTCACTGAATTAAACTGCAGGATAAATGGAGCTGCTTTAAAAAAAATTCCTGCTCCTTTTAAACCAACCAAGAGAAAGGATTTCATTATTTACCTCCAATTTTCCTCTTTCCTGCTGCAGTTTCAAACTACCACCAGACAAATGCTATAAGATCCTGGCTCGTAGCATCTGAACTCAGAACCACCCTAAACTAGATTCGCACTTTGAATAGAAGAAAGAACAAGGACGACGTGTGGCACCTTAGAGACTAACAAATTTATCTGAGCATAAGCTTTCGTGAGCTACAGCTCACTTCATCAGATGCATGCAGCGGAAAATACAGTAGGAAGATATTAAATATATATATATATATATACACACACACACACACACGCACGCATACACACACACACAGAGAACATGAAAAAATGGGTGTTGCCATACCCAGTATAACGAGAGTGATCTGTTAAGGTGGGCTATTATCAGCAGGAGAAAAACTTTTGAAGTGATAATCAGGATGGCCCATTTCCACACTATCAGAGGCTCGTTCACCTGCACATCTACCAATGTGATATATGCCATCATGTGCCAGCAATACCCCTCTGCCATGTACATCGGTCAAACTGGACAGTCTGTATGTAAAAGAATAAATGGACACAAATCAGACGTCAAGAATTATAACATTCAAAAACCAGTCAGAGAACACTTCAATCTCTTTGGTCACTCGACTACAGACCTAAAAGTTGCAATTCTTCAACAAAAAGACTTCAGAAACAGACTCCAACGAGAGACTGCTGAATTGGAATTAATTTGCAAACTGGATACAATTAACTTAGGCTTGAATAGAGACTGGGAATGGATGGGTCATTACACAAAGTAAAACTATTTCCCCATGTTTATTCCCCTCCTCCACCCCGCACTGTTCCTCAGACGTTCTTGTCAACTGCTGGAAATGGCCCACCTTGATTATCACTACAAAAGGTTTTTTCCACTCCCGCTCTCCGCTGGTAATAGCTCACCTAAGTGATCACTCTCTTGTTACACTGTGTATGGTAACACCCATTGTTTCATGTTCTCTATGTATATAAACCTCCCCACTGTATTTTCCACTGAATGCATCTGATGAAGTGAGCTGTAGCTCATGAAAGCTTATGCTCAAATAAATTTGTTAGTCTCTAAGGTGCCACAAGTCCTCCTTTTCCATTTCCAACAGTTGACAAGAAGGTGTGAGTAACAGTAGGGGGAAAAATAAGCATGGGGAAATAGTTTTACTTTGTGACCCATCTATTCCCCGTCTTTATTCAAGCCTAATTCAATGGTGTCCAGTTTCCAAATTAATTCCAATTCAGCAGTTTCTCACTGGAGTCTGTTTTTGAAGTTTTTTTGTTGAAGAGTTGTGACTTTTAGGTCTGTAATCGAGTGACCAGAGAGACTGAAGTGTTCTCCGACTGGTTTTTGAATGTTATAGTTCTTGACATCTGATTTGTGTCCATTTATTCTTTTGCATAGAGACTGTCCGGTTTGGCCAATGTACATGGCAGAGGGGCATTGCTGGCACATGATGGCATATATCATATTGGTAGATGTGCAGGTGAACAAGCCTCTGATAGCGTGGCTGATGCGATTAGGTCCTATGATGGTGTCCCCTGAATAGATAAGTGGGCAGAGTTGGCAACGGGCTTTGTTGCAAGGATAGGTTCCTGGGTTAGTGGTTTTGTGGTGTGGTGAATAGAGACTCCAGAACCCCTGGGTTATTTTTTTAAATCTAACAGGCCTGGCTTGGTAACCATCTGAGAATGTACTTTCTTGCCCATCCATTTATGAAGCGAGCCTTACATCTGACAGAGACCTTGCCCCTCCCAAAATTAAGTCAGAGCCATAAGCTTCACCCTAAAGTTGAACTAGCCTCCTCCCTTAAAATGACAGAAAGGCGCGAAGTCAACTTCTGGTTACAGGGCAGTTGTGGTTTGGAGGTTAGAGCAGAGGAGAGCTGGTTCTAATTCTTGTGTCTGCCACTGAAGCATTTGGAAGTTTTAAGCGACAGACCCCAATGGTCCTGTTGAAGTCGATGCTTAAAATGTATGCACGTAGTTGCTTCAGGGCCTCAGTTATTCTGTCTCTAAAAATGAGGGACTATGATACCCTTTAAAGCTTTTTGAAATTGATGGATGAAACCCCACTGTAAACACCGAATACTCACATGAGTAATCGTACAAACTTCCCCACAGTTTAGAGGCCTTCATGTCTTGGTGTTGTTCTGGATCCATCTCTACTTAAAATGTTGTTATTTAAAGGCAGACTGGGATGGGAGTTAATTCTGTAGTATAAAGAAGCTGAATATAAAATGGCATGTGTTTCTGCTTTTAATTAGGCTTAACTTTCAATTATCGTAACTAAGAGACAGGGAGAATTTCCGCTCAACAGGGAGGAGTTGAGGGGGAAACAAACAAAAACAAACAAACAAAGGCCAGAATTTTCCAAAGTGCCCAGTGCTCACAATCCAGGCGGAGGAGCTGCCCCCTTAAAACTCTGGACCTGCGCTCTTTTGAAATTTTGCCCCCCCCCCCCCGGATTCAAACCTGCGAGGTGTTGAACCCCTTCCAAGAGGGTGTTGAGTCACCACAAAACCTACTGAAGTCAGGAGGTGCAGAAATACATTCCCACGTGCTCCAGTTCCCTCCACCCCTCATTACTTCACATTTTCCCCATCTTCCAGCTCATGAAAATAAGAGAATCCCAAAGCCACTAGTATGCATCCATATTTATAAATACAAATGTATAGATAAATAAAGTGAACAGATACGGGCTTAGGTGAATGGAGGAAGGCACATAAACACAAAGCGATTCCTCTAAAAGGAAATTTATCTCAGCCATTCTCCCACGTTAGGGCAGCCACACATTCCATCTACAGCATTCTAGGTTATGGCCCTCAGTGGGAATATTAATAAAAGTAATAATAACAGTGTGATCAGACAGCATGATCCTTAAAGAACGTGCCCCGGTGTTATTCCAACTTTCTCCAATTTCTTTCGTCTTCTCTCCATTTTTGCCTCGTTAGGAGAAGTGCAGTTATTTCAGCCCTCACATTTCCACCTTCGGAGAGATCTGTGCTCTCAGCTGATGAGAAATCCAGTCAGCTCACTGGAGGAGGATGGAAAGTCGTAACATTTGTTTTGGAAATTTATTTTAGCCAATATTTCTCAATAAAATAAATTGTATAAATGAAATCAGACTGACATGGCAATATTTCCTAACTAGCCGGCGTCTCCATGCAGCACTCAATGCTGTCAGAGATTTTTCCCTGAGGTTTTCCCCGTTTATTTTATTTTATTTTATTTGAAAGCAGGAGAAAGAGCGAAGGGAGAAAGGTATCTGTGTGGTATATTTTTCAAATCAATACAAATATGGTTACATAACAACCAGACATTGCATGTTTCATGAGGACACATGCCTTACTGTTTGACGATTGCTTCGTTTCCTAGGATCGTTTCCAATAATATGACAATAAAGGTTAAAAAAAATTACAGCCCAAGCTTGCAAATAATGAGTTAACCCTTAACACCTATTAAGGACCGTGGCATCTGAAGGTACTCGGCACCACTCGGGATTGGGGTTTCTCTTTTAAACTAGCATGTTAGTGTTGCACTGAAATTGTGTACGGATACGTGTGATAGGTGCTGAAGTGATGGTTCTCTGAGCAGGTGTCTTTGGCCTCAGTTGGACAGGTCGCACAAACAACATGACAAAATCAGAAGGGTTTGCACAGTCCTAGATAGTATCCACACTAATGAATCCATGATCCCCTCGGATGACACACCTCCATCACAGGGCAACAGTTCTGAAGATTAACTCTGGTTCTTTGCATGGCACCAGACTTCCGGACCAGGGACCAAGATTCCAATTCAGCAAGGCACTTGAGCATGTGTTTCTCTTTAACCTGAAGGCAAAGGGACTTCAGCCTGTGTTTTGCTGAATTGGGATCCAAATTCATCCCAGGTCTAAGTCCATTGAAAGTTGCCCCAGGGGTGAACTGACTTACTGTTTTATGCCCACAGAATGCCACAAAGGTGGGACTGCGTTGCCACCATCCTCATTTTACAGGTGGGGAAACTGAGGCACGGAGAGACTTGACTTGCCCCGAGGTCACACAGTGAGTCAGTGGCACAGTTGGGAAGAGAACCCAGGGGTGTACTATCCTCTGAAGCAGATGACTTCCCAAGACCAGCACTCCTTGCATCTAGAGATGAGAAAAGTGCTCTTGAAGCAGAGCAGTCAGATCCCGGGAGGAGGGAATGGCCAGGCATTGGCAAGTAGCAGCCCTCCTGACCAGTTAAAAAGCAAACTGAAGAGAGCCCAGAACCACAGCCATCCAGTTCAGCAGAAAGATGGTGCTGGTGGCCATGACGTGGGGCTTGGGCAGCACAATATAAGCCTGAGGAAAGCTGGAGCATTCTCCAGAACGCTGGCAAGGAAGGGGACAAACTCTCCTCCCCTCACCTCCAAAAAGAGAAATAATTAAAGCTTCTCGATAGGGCACAGACCTAATCCATCACTGCTGGAGATGGAGTCTCCAGCAATGATCAGGGAAGGGTCCTATGCCCAGAGTACCTATTACTTAGTCTATACTTTGCTGGATCTCACATTCTGTGAATGACACACCGAGAGCTCCAGCTCCAGCCCGATGCCGCTGGAGTCTGTGGAGGACAAACCAGAATGGATACTATCGTTTTCTGACTTTGTATGAGGCCACTGGTATAGAGAAAACAGAGGAGGAGGCTGGATGCCTAAATTCCATCTCCAGCTTCGGGGCAGCTGTGGTCTAGTGGACTGTGCAGGAGGGGTGGCAGCCAGGACTGCTGGGTTCTGTTCCCAGCTCTGACAGTGATTTGCTATCTGAGCGTAGGTAGGTCAGTCAGCCTCTCTGTGCCTCAGTTTCCCCACATTATAAACCAGTGATGATAATGCTTCACCACCTTTTAATCTACAGATAAAAATATGCTCCATGCATGCTAAGCGTTATTATTATAGGGGATATATTGCAACACCCTGTTACTTTAGAGACATCCCTAGGTGGATTATTCTACCCACTAGACACAATGCTTCTGCCTCCTGGTATTCAAACCTCATTTCAGTCTGTCTGTCTCTTGGAGGCGCATGTGTGTGTGGACGGACAGACAGACACACAAAGCGTGCAACTCCTGCATTACAAATACAAAAAACATACGTCAAGAACAGGCCCCTTATTTATTGACTTTGGAAATTCTGGACCAAATCCTAACGTTCTTACTCAGTTTTCGCTCCAACTCCTGTTGGCCGACCTCCGCCTTGCAGCAACAACTCAGACCTGGGCAAACGAGACCCTGGCCCGCGTCTGGCAGCTACACACACCAGGTTCGCTGCTTGGACCTTTGAAACCATTAGGGTTTCCTATGGATGCGAACAAAATAGACGTATGCAAAGGAAACTCCTGTGGAGGGGTGGGGGCAAGGAAGGGCTGCCTCTCTCATTCCTCTGCGGCACCTGGAGAGCAACATTCAGTCCCACAGCCAGAATCAGAGGGTCTCTCACACCGCTCATCCCACCGATCAATTTTTACTGCTGGAGAGGACAATAACGGTAACAACAGTATAAAAAAAAATCCCCGCAATGACCCATAACTGTAACATATTGCAACCCTTTAAAAATGACCGTGGTGGAGGAAGCTTCTTTGTTTCTCTGGCAGCAGACAAGGAGAAACTCAGGGGCTGCCTCTGTCGCTCCTGAATGCGCCCGAGAGGCTTAAACGCTCACAAACCAGGGAAGACGCTGTGGGAATGTGCCAGGTGGGAGAGAACACAAGTGGGAGGGAAGGGAGATCCACACAGAGGACCCTCGCCCTGATCCCAAGGTCAGTACAAAGCGATGATCTTGTAATCCTGGAAAACTTCAGAATCAGCTGTCAGTGTTGGCCTCATCCCCATGTAAGGATCGGATGCTACTCCCAGTAGTGTATTCCTCTACGGCTGGTGCTTCTGGTACTGAAGACCATGCACCCAGACACATCTGTAAACCAATGGAGCATATTGCACAGCTTAATTTCCCCCCCCTCCTCCAGCCATATGCTGCATCACGAAAACTTGAAGACCTAGCACTTTACTGTACCACCACGCACCAAAAGCTAGCTCTGTCCCTAGAGGTAGCAGACATTTACTCATCTACCATATGCAAGAGACACACAACCCAAGAAACCTGGCCACAGACACACTTGCAAGCAGACACACAGAGTTTTCTTTCCACTCTTCAATGTTCCACTCCAAGAGGACTTCACCACAAAGGGTTTTTTTTTTTTTTTTTTAGTATCTTTTCACTTTGGGAGGTCTGCAATATGAAGAATACTTACAGGGTTTAGATACATCAGCGCTGCAGGGTAGAGAATCCAACAGTACTTTCTCTGGATGGGGTTCTTTTGAAAACCTCACCACGGTCCGCACCATATAAGCGGACAGAATGTCTTTAAAATACTGGGCCTGATTCTCATTTACAGTAAGGCATCTTTATAGCAGCATGTGAAAGGGACCGTAACCATCACCTACCCTTAATCTTCAGCAGATCATTAGCCACAGAATACCTGGTGTCTAACCATCCTATAGTCTTCATTGTACCATCTCAGCACTGGACTAAAGATTCTCCTTTGCCATGATTCCTACAAAAACTTGACAATGGTTTGTTGGCTGACAAGCTGAGACCACTGTCCACCCTGCTGACCAAGAATCATAGAAGATTAGGGTTGGAAGAGACCTCAGGAAGTCATCTAGCCCAACCCGCTACTCAAAGCTTCCCCGTCTCATTTGTTGTCCCTTGTCTTAGACTTACATTGTAAGCTCTTTGGGGCAGGGACGGTCTTTTTGTTCTGGGTTTGTCCAGCGCCTAGCACAATGGGGTCCTGGTCTCTGACTAGGGCTCCTAGCTGCTGTCACATTGCAAATAAAATGATAATGCTCTCCCAGGCACTTTTCTGCAGTTACTGATCCTAACCAGCTAATAAAATGTACAGCTGTTTTAAAATTGTTACTTAGTAGCAGGGTGCCAAATTCTTCTCTCATTGAAATAGGAGCAAATCCAGAGTAATTCCATCTTAACTTCAGAGGAGTCACTCCAGGTTTATACCTGTGTAACTGACAGCAGAATTTAGTCCAAAAAGGACCAATGGGATATAAAGCAACAACAGTGTGAAACTCCCCTCCCTTTGTCTCCTCTTCAGATTCCAAAATAACACAGGGTAAGTTGCTTAACTTTACACAGGTGCACTAACTCATTCATTCACTAAAGGTAAAATGTTACCTCCCACTGGCTCTCAAATTTGCATGCACAAACCCCAACCTGCCTGTCCAACTGCATCTGTGTGTGAGGGAAGTCAGGGTGTTAGTTTCATTCAGCTCCCTAATCTCCATGAGCAGAGTTAGCTGGAGAGCAATTTTAGTGCCTATTTTTGAAAATCCTGCCCCCACTCCAAATCAACGCAAAAAACAACCAAAACCAGCCTATATTCACATTTGGGTTTGGAAGGAGAGAGACATTAGAACAGCAGGGGTCTTTATAAATGCCCAAGGGGGGCATTTTTGCCTGGCCAGACTTCCATTTTTGGGTGTGATTTCCACCCTGCCAATTTTGCATTTGTATTTTCTGTGGATATAGGAGATTGGGCCTCTGGCTGGCTGAAATCTTACCTGTGTGTGCTGTTGCTACCAACAGAAATCTGGCTGTTTAGAACATTTCCCCAACCATGTTTGGAAGGCCTAGAAGAATACAGCCCACAAACAATCCCAGCTAAATCCACCGAGGATGGGGGTGTATGCCTCTGTCATGTTCCCACTGAAGCTCAGAATACACCACTCCAAGGGCCTGATTCTGTTTCATTTATATCAGTTTCACCCTGGTTTTAATTTCTTTCACTGCAATGCTCCTGATTTACACAGATATAAATCAGGACCAACATCGGTGTCTAGATTCAACCCAGCTGAACTCCGCTGTATTATTTTTATATCTTGATTTCTACAAGTACAAAACACCTAAAACTAGGCTCTCATTAGCGGCTTCAAGGATCAAGGAGAGGTTTATAAACATTGGGGCTTTTAAAAAAATGAAATGAAGGTGTACAATAGCATAAAGCCATTTTTAAATGTACAAATGCATGGTTTAATCATTTCTACATATTGCACTTAGAAGTGTATGAAAAATACTGAAATTTCAAATTTTTGAAAATGGTCCACAATTTCACAAAATAAGTCTTTTTTTTTTGCTTTAAAATAGAACAATTTTAAAAGGAAAAAGGGTCCTTTTATTTTACTCCCAAATGATTCTATTTTGGTGAGGGGGAAAAACAAAAACAAAAAAAATCAATATTTCCTTTAAATGTTCTGAGTGCAAATTTATTTTGTTTAAAAGCTGCCAAAATGTGCTCTTTTTCAGTGTTCAAAAGGCAGTTCTGCAAACATGTTGTGAGGGAAAAAAAAAATCCACCCAAAATATCGGGATCACAAAATAATAGAGAAATTATTTAGCTCTTCTACAAATCTCGGCATGAAACTACAAACATTTTTGTCATTTTTGCACAGCCTCATTACGGTGTGTTATGCTTTGTAACAGCTTTTCCTAGCATCATCACTAATGGATTTTATAACGTGCTTTATAAGAGGTTATTAAGGAATATGGCTATAGCTGGTAATCATTGTACAATATGAATAAAGCATTTAAGAAATGGCCCCTTCATTTAAACTGTTAACCAGTAACACTGTAGCGTTATAAACAACGTAGGAGACGCATGCACGTTTGGAGGAAAGACCCCCCCACCTCCTGAATGTATCCCAGCCTTGCAAAATTTTGACATCCAGATTTTTTTCTTTTCTGGGAGAGAGTAAAATACCAGTTCATTCATCATTACCCTTAAGACCCACTTTCACCGTCCCCTCAGACTATTTCCTTTTATGTTATACGTCATCTATTCTATAAAATAGTATAATAAATTTTAAGAAGTTCAACCACGCTGTGCATGGGCCATTGCCAAGGAACTGTGCCCTCTCGCTGCTGCATTTCAGATCTCTCCTCCCCGCATGCCTCACTCTTTTGTCGTCCCTTTGCTGAATCATTTAGGGGCTTGATTCTGCGCCTGTTGACGTCAAGAGCGAAATTCTCATTGATGTCAGCAGGAGCAGGATCACGCTCTTTGAAACAGGGATCATGTCTTTATGGATGCATTTATATGGCCCCCTAAGTACAATTTTGGGAACTCCATAAAAACAACAATACAGGGTGGGTGGGTGAACAGTTGGGGGGAGGGAGGAAGAGGAGATATTTTCATCACAATTCTGCTAGTTTCTATTACCCTAAATCCCAGAAGAGTTTTTCATCCCAGTTTCTGAAGAGAATGGGGGAATATTTTCCTAACAGACCAGAAAACAAAATCTGTCCAATATCATCTAACTCTCTTAAGGTTTTTGTACATTGCCCATCACCACTGCATCTAACCTTTAAAACCAAGAAATCTGTCTACAGTGCTAGCTCAAGGCATCCTGCACACAGAATTTTTACTGCTTTGGGAAAGCAGTAACGCAATGAAAAAATAAAATCCAGGTGCTTGTCAGTCTCCAAACTGCAAGTAGGTGGCAGTGGAGACATTCCTGGATAAGTCTTCTCAGCAGGAAATGTACAAGGAGAAGGGGGAAGGGTGCGGGGGGGGGGGGGGAATAATCCTCCAACGGTAACAAACATACAAAAATAAATAACCGTTCGAAACGTTAACTTCTTTCCCTGTATCAGATCATTGTTAACAGCTAATAAAATATCTGTCTGCAGGGACCCAAGATATAATCCACCCCTAATAAAGAAAATTGCAGGAATGAAAAGTGATCTGCTGGTTTTTACACCATTCGGAGAAACAGAGGGGTCAGAAGATTTGAACAATTGCTTCCTGTAAAATTAAACGTGGAGTCTGCAGGAGCTGTGAGTCACCAATCTCTAGGAGGGGGAGAAACAGCTCATAGCACAGCTATTATAACTCCTGGTTACCATTTTTAAGACGCACCCATTAGCAAAATGCCATATTTTAAATGATTCATCCATGGAAAACCATATGACAAAGCATTACAGTCTGTGCTCTTAGAATGCATCGTAATTAATATCAATTGAATTAATTATAATGGGCTAAGTGAAATGTTATTAAACAATGCAAAAGTACAAATATAGCATTCTCTCCAAACAAAATGTACCGTTTTCAATATTTGCCTGCAGCCAAGGACAATAAATCCTCTTAAATTTGCCTTCCAAGGTCAGCGAGTGCAGGAGATGCATGTATATGATTTTCTAGTTTACCTGCTAAGGAGAGACTGGGGTCAGTAAATTATACTCCCAATTCAGTCTAATTGAATAGGCTAGTGGACGTCAGGCTGGAAACTGGAGAGAGCATGAGGACACACTTGACAACATATATCTGTCACAGGAGACAAGAGGAGACAGGTAAATGGACTGACAGAGGGGAAAGATATACCACGCATATAATAACCACTATGTGATGAGCAGAACAAGTGTTAACGGACGAGTAAGACAGCCACCACCATTATCCGAAGAGCGACTTTGCTCATAGTTTTAATTGGCAGAACGTGCCGCTGATAGGCAAGCGGAGAGGGAAGCGCGAGACTGATGACCGGCTGAAAACTCGGTACACGTTCTCAGGCTAAAAGAAGCGGCAGGAAGTCAGGTCTTTGGACAGGGCTACCAAAATGGCCCCAGGAGGGCGGAGAACGTGATCTTGGAATGGGGAACGGGTACCGCTCCAGGTACACGAAGCAAGCCAACGCACGCAACCTGGGGATTATATTAATAATTCTTGGCTGTTGTCATGCACGTTTATCCATATATATTAATGTGCTAGAAAGAGGAGGTTAAATACTGTTATCTCCCATGCTACAGAGAGGGGAAGTCATTTGTCCAAGCTGACACAGCAGGCCAGCGGTAGAGCCGTGAACATCACCCAGTTGACTATGGTCTTTGTCCTGGACTATGACGACTCGCAGTGAATGGGACAGAAGAATAAGGAGAAGTGGGAAGCAGACAGGGAGATGACAAAAGAGGAGGACTGATGGGGTAGGAGACAAGGTGCCAGACATTCTCTAGGGAGAGCTAGTGTGTGTGTGTGGGGGGGTGTTGGAATCTGGTTCCTTTATTAAGGTCTGATCCAAAGACCACTGGAGTCAACAGAAGCCTTTCTATTGATTTTGGCGGGCTTTGGATCAGACACCAGGCTTAAGAGGACATAGTGGTGGACTGGCAGAATAGGTACAGCTTGGGGTTGTGGGAGAGGAAAGAAAGGAAAAGTGGGCCTGCAGCCAACTAGGTAAGGTCGAGCGTTCGCACAGCAAGACCGTGGCAATGTAAGGATAATGGAAACTCCTGGCCTGCACAAGCAAGAGGCAGGAAAGTCTTCAGCCCTCATTGTCCCTTGTCTCAATGGGATTGCAGAGAGACAGCCTGCAGCAGCTATGCAATGTGTTCTAAGCGAGCAGTAGGGGCTGCATGCAGCTGGTGGGTCTTGGCTATGTGAGCAGAAGGGGGCGCCCGGTTGGAAGGCCTGCAGCACGGGCCTAAAGGCTCTCAGGGATGCGATAGCGGGCCTGCCTCCGGTAGCTCCATTGTTACTTGCCTCCTCCTGTGGCAAACACCTGGCAAAGACAAGAAGGCCCCATGCAGAACTCCCTCCTCCTCAGCAGCCTGGAGCCACACCTGCCTTGGGAGGATTCTGAGGGATTTCTAACTGCAGGCACTTTTCTCCAGCTGATGATGGTTTGTCTTTTTTCTAGCATCTCCCAGAGGATCTGAAAGCACTTTATAAATGTAAACAAACTTCACCCTGGCAATGGGGATGTTGTCACACCGATTTTATAGATGGGGAAACTGAGGCACAGGGCGCAAGTGATTCTTCTGGGTTCTATTCTCGGCTCTGCTGCCGGAGTCCTGGCTACCAGTCCTACAGACCCCCTAGAAAATACGCTCGCTTGCGATAACCTGTGCGCTTATTTGGAGGGAGGCCATAAACCTCCCTTTGTTTATTGCACTGAACAGTGGATCCAAACTAACATTTTCATCAAAGCTTTGACAATACACGTCACATGGAAGCGGACGCCTAGCTCCTAAACATCCAGTTAAGCCTTCCTGTGCGACGGACGGCATCCTCCCCCATGCAGCATGCTCCAGATGAAGATCTGGAGAGTCAAAACTCCCAGGACTCCAGGTGGCTATCATTTAGCTTGTTTGGATGTTAATGACGAAGGAGTTTGAAATACCAGGAGCAGGGGACAAGGAAGCTGCCTCCGGGATGACGTGACCCGCTGGCATTAGCAGGCTAGAGAGAACTCAGGATGTCTGCCAGTTACATCCAAGAATTCTGGAAAGCAGTCTCCAGGGGAAGGTCTCATTGTCTGGGTTTTGGCCCGGGGCCAAATTAAAGGGGCAGCCCAGCCTTGCTCTGTCTGGATATGCTGCAAGAAGGCAACCAAAAAGACTCTGCAGTGGGCACATCCTGCTCTTGCCTCCTCCTCTCGATCCCAGAGGGGTCCAGCCCACAAAACTGGAACAATTCTTCTGCGCAGACAAGAGCGAGCCCTCTGTACCACGGAGGCCAGCTTGCATTGCGGGAAATGCAGGGTGACGCGTGGGACACAGAGACAGTGGATGCACTGCTAAATGGACCAACCTCATGAAGAAGTGAGGCCTTCTAGATAAGAGTGGAAAGCAGAGGTTGTTCCCTCTCTGCCACCGGACTGCAGTGATTCTGCTGATTCTGTAGCTCTGATTCCTTCCCCCACAGAGTAGCAGACTCGGCTCACCCAGCCCCTGGGGAAGGTCCTCAGGTCCACAGCCAGGCTAATCAGGAGACACCCTGGGAGCAGGATTTGCAGTGTTGCAAAGCTCATCATGTTTGGTGATTTTTCTTCTAGGCCCCTGTCCTGTAGCCATGTGACTCTTGGCTTCCATTTAAATATATACAGACGGGTTTAGCCCTTGCGGTTACAAAGAAAAGCTTGAAATGGGAACCCTTGAAGCTCGTAAATTAAAAGGCAAATACAAAGACCCAACATTGTTTCTTTTTAAATTTCATGATTTTTTAAGTCAAGCTCATGGTTGGGGGGGAGGGGAGACACTTAATTTTTGAACGCATGGAGAAGACCATCCTAGATTTGGAAGGCTTAATGGTTCAAGCAGAAGGATTGAGCTAAAACAGCGCAAAAGGAAGCAGATGAAATCTCACAACTTTACACCACATACAGCTTTTGTCAAAGCGATACTTTGCTGCATGAGACAGCAGCTCTTCATGAGTAGGGGCAGGGCATGGAAACCCCGCAGTCCCTACTTCCCCCTGCGTGAAGTGGGGATGCTGCCACGCTCACCAGGTTTTTGAGAATTAATGGAGTTTTCAAAGTACTGTACAAACATTTTAAGAGTACTATGGGAAGAAACACACAGCACTGTCGGACAGCCAAGAGTTACTATAACAATAGTGGGGGGGTTTCTATGTAATCCCTGTGTATTCCAGTACATTCATTAATTCAATTTTAATCATAACTAATACAATTTTACAATAAGAGGCCGTACTTTATTCCAGTGGTTTTCAACCTTTTTTCATTTATGGGCCCCTAAAATTTTTCAAATGGAGGCGCAGACCCCTTTGGAAAATCTTAGGGGTAGTCTGCAGGCCCCCAGAGACCCACAGACCACACTTTGAAAACCACAGCTGTATTCTAATCCATTGTGAGATTCACTATCCCTTTTAAAGAACTGAATCCAATGGTGAACTCACAGTACGCCAACTGTCTGTTCTACCAAAGGCTCCCTTAAACGCAAGAGCTGGATAAAGAACAAGTATGCAGGGACCACGCCCTCCCACCACGGGGATGCAACCTCTTCTGGGGTACGACATAAAAAGAGTAACAGCACACAGCAACGTTGCAGAGCAATTCAAGACAGAAAGGGAAAGATTGATGGGGGCATTTAGGGAGGAAAAAAATAATTATTTGATTCAGAATTTGGTCAGAAAATCAGTGTTATGGCCCCTTGGTTCTCTCACAGGATATTTAATGGTCATAAGTGCTCAGACCCTCATTTTTATATCTTACTTCTGAACAGCTTTAAGTTTTGGCATTTTAGATTTGTTTTTCCATTTTCCTGGCTCATTCTCAATTTTGGCACAGGCCAGAGAGTCTCCTGAACACACTCAGATGAATGATCCTTACTCTTTGAATCACCCCACTGAAGAATTCAATGGGACTCCTCAAGTAGATAAGGACTCTGGGTGGCGCGTGTCCACAGGATGTGCGGTGCAACTTTGTCCATCTGCTTGTTTGATTTCACCGCCGCGGGGGAAGCGGCACATCACATCCGTTGATTAGAACGGTGCCCAGTGCTAAATGAAAATAACGGAGTTCCAGAATTTGAAACAGGAGGGAAGAGGACGATGACGTGTCAATCTCTGCAGTTCTGCTGATTAAATGAGATTGCATTATTAGAGATCTATTAGAGGTCTTCAGATGTAAAATCTGCATCTGGATCCACATTAGATTATTAGAGGTCTTCAGAGGTAACATCTGCATCTGGATCCACACTGCAAACGCTGAGCTCCCAGAGACTTGGACTGGCTCATTTGAAAGACAGGGGCCGTTGGCAGAATGTGGATCTCGATCCGGGTTTGGTTTTCAAACACCTCCACCCACCAGGCTGATGCTTGTCTCCTCACTTTTGTTCGGGTCTCACTCTGCAATCTGCCTTCAGGACAGAAGAGCCGCCCAGACCTTTGGCAATGCAGATGAACTTCGGCCATTGCCAGCAGGGGGCACTATAGGCAAATGAGGCACAGAAAACACCCTCCCAACACATCCCCCACTAGGAGATACAGACAGGACACAATATAGTATAGATTCCTCCCCTCTTCGGGTCAAAGTGGAACGGCCACTGCCTCCATTTCCATCCGCTCCATCTCGGACATGAACACGAGACTCCTGCGCCGTCCGACAATGTAACATTTCATCTGGTTTAAAATTTTTTGCACGTTTGTAAAAGAGCAGAGCCGAGGAAGTGAACTCTTTCCATTGTAAATGCTTTTCTTTGTAATAAAAACTACCTTCACACCACACACACACACACACACGCGTCATTCCAAAATTCTCCCAAGACTTGCATGGATCCTGAGATTAGACCTATTGTCTATTCATCAGCACAAAGCACTGGGAGATTTTTGTTTTTTTTTTTTAAGCGGTGAACGCTGAATATGCTTCTGCATAGGCAATACTGAGCCATTTCTGAATCGTGAGCCTTGTGCAAACACAGTTGCTAAGGAGCAAATATGTCCGTTCTCATCTCCCCAAAAATAATAATTAAAAAAAAAAAACAACCCCAAACCCTGCTAGGTTGCAGAGGCTCCTGAAGGAACAAGAGGCAGTGAACTCGAAGCAGCCCAGCCAGCAGCATCAGGCTTCGGGAACAAGCTGGAATTATTTGGTTTTGACCGCCAGATGACCTGAAGGGCCGCCCAGCCTGATGGACAGTCGGACCATTAGTCCTTTTAAACACACATTCTTTTCCTGAAACACAGACATCACTCCGCTCGCTCGCAGAGAGCGAACCATCTAAACCAGCCATGACCCTGCCCGCTGGGTTATGGGCCTAAGGCTAGGGGAATTCAGAGCACAAAGAGCCCCCGAACCCCAAGCATTCTCTGAAGCCTGAGAAAAAAAATCATACTAAGGCAGCCCCTAGAAAAAGACTGTATGCAGGTCTCCGGTTCTCACCGCTGTGTCCTGCACGACTGGGGCAACAAAAGGAAATATTTCCAGTCTCCTCTCTTTGTGCTTTCTGATGCTATTTATTTTCTAAGCAAATGAAACGATAAACGTCCGTCAGGATCCTGGTTGGTACCGGCTGTGGTTCCCGGCTTGCTTTGCCAGGGAACGCGAGACTCCAGTATGTTTTATTTGCTGCTCTCGTGTGGTGAGCCATAATTTTGGGTCTTATTATTTCATGCAAAATGAGGCAAAGCGCGAATGAGCCCTGCTGCTAATAGTCCAGAACAACCTATTAATCCGCAGCAAAATCAAGTGGTGCAAAGGTTAGGAAAACGGTGGTCCTCAGGTTAAACAGGCAGACTAAAAGGCCTGATCCAAAAACCCAGTGAGGACAACGGGAGCCTTCGCATTGACTTCAATAGGCTTTGCATCAGATCCTAGGGGTGCGGTTCCGGCCCTAGTGAGGTCCACAGGAGTTTTGCCATTGACTTCAACACAGCCAGGATATCAGTTCTCTTCCTGGCTTCGCCAGGGTCTTGCTCTGTGATCTTGAGCAGGTCACTGAATGCCACATATGCCTCGGTTTCCCTACTTGCAAAAGGAGGAGAATATTTAATCCTTCTCCCTTAAGAACATAAGAACGGCCAGACTGGATCAGATACCCCAGTACCCTTTCTTCCAACAGTGGCCAATGCCAGGTGCCCCAGAGGGAATGAACAGAACAGGGAATCATCAAGTGAGCCATCTCCTGTCACCCATTCCCAGCTTCTGGCAAACAGGCTAGGGATGCCATCCCTGCCCCTCCTGGCTAATAGCCATTGAATTACGTCTGCAAAACGCTCTGGAGGTTCACGTTGTGGCTGGGGAAGCACAAATTATTAAGCACCTAGCGCACCCGGCAATATATAAATACAGGCATTGTCTTGAGCTATCTTACTTTGCTCAGAATTATCACTTAAAAGGGCCAATTCTGCTAGAAAGAAAAAACAAGTGTGTTTGGGGTTGAGAGGGAATGAAAGAGAATGTCAACTCCCCCCACCCCCGCAAGGCACGATTTATTCGCTCTAAAAATACAGCGAGGGAATAAGTATGTAAGTCAAACACACACCAAAAAATACATACATAAAAATTAAAACTTTCATCTCTGCAGATCCCCAGGCCCCTCTTAATCTCCCTCTGGGGATGACTGACAAACTCCGCCGCACGGAGGAAATAGCTGACTTTCCTAAACCTGGCACTGGGCACCGAAGGCTGACTAAAATAAGTTAATAAGTGAATGCCACTTTCATAGGAGCAGTTCTCCCAGTGGAAACAGCCTCTCTGAAGCAGACAAGGCAGCTCCCAGGCTTCGTGGGATTTAAAGCCCTGGATCTGTCCTGCATACGCTCATTAGGGGGCTGCTTGTTAATGGCATTTCCCAGTCTGGGTTTGGAATTCAAAGGCCACTTGATGCCCATTTAAACACACAACTTCCTTTGCTGCCGTTCGGTTTCTGCTGGGGAAATGAAAAAATACAGAAGCCCTTTATTATTAACAGGAGTCAGAACGAACCCCCGGTATTATACCTAGTGCGCTCTATGTTCTGGGAAAGCATGCAGAGCCGGTATTTATTTATTTATTTCTAAAGCTGCTTCCCACCGCTCCTGATGTTCTGCAGGCTGTTTTGGCTGTTTGTTTTCTCTAGCGCTGTGGCTGTACAGGAGAGTGGGCATGACCCCTAGGCTCTGGCTTGCGGTGTGTCTAATGGTCCCAGAAGGTAACCTTTTCACCAGAGTTTTCTCGGAGTGACCCCGGAGTGCCATCTGTCCAAAGACTAACTCCTGAGGCATGTGGAAAAGGCAGCTGGCCTGCACCCAGAATGCCGCCTCCAAGACCCTCCATCTGCATTTTTTAGCCTTTATCCGAGTTTGCGGAACATGCCTCCCCCAACAAACTTACATTAACCCTTTCCATCTAGGGATGGGAAATTTTCCCCATTTTAATCAAAGTTGATGATGATTTAGGCACTCCCGTCCTGGTGCAAATCCAGAGTGGCTCTGATGATTTACATGAGTTACTCTGAATTTACACGGATGTGACTGAAGGTTAAACCTGCACCTTAATTTCTCCCCTGGGATACTTTCCCCTTTTCCCCCTCGGTCCTTGTCAGCGTTTGGTATTGCGGGTAATAAGCTGCTGCTGGGGTTACTTAAGAAGCAATCTAAGAAATTAGTTTTGTCCAAATGCAGCATTTACAGACTATAAACTGTGATCATGAGAAGAAAAGGAGTACTAGTGGCACCTTAGAGACTAACCAATTTATTTGAGCGTAAGCTTTCGTGAGCTACAGCTCACTTCATCGGATGCATTCAGTCTCCCCACTGTATTTTCCACTGAATGCATCCGATGAAGTGAGCTGTAGCTCACAAAAGCTTATGCTCAAATAAATTGGTTAGTCTCTAAGGTGCCACAAGTACTCCTTTTCTTTTTGCAAATACAGACTAACAGGGCTGCTACTCTGAAACCTGTGATCATGAGGAATATTACATGAATGAGCGGTTGGCGGGAGTCATACTATTCACCATGTGCATTTCTCTTTCAATCCAGACAAAGATGCACCTTGATTCTTGGAGGAAGACTGTAACACTCTCAATACTGTACCAGGATCGCACCGACTGCAGGAGGAGCATTAACAAAGTGTCAGAACTGTTGGGGGCCACTCTTGGAAATCCAGACCCTGTTTGATCAACACAGGGATCAGCCGTGGGAGGGTTATTTGCAACCGCAGTGAAACGTGGAGGCACCCAAAAAAATACGAGCCTCATTTCCACCGGCACAAAACCACACCCGCAAAAACAGAGGTCGTGCTTGAGACTATGGAGAGGCCATTGCACATGAAAAAGATGGCTTCATCTTAAAATAAGGAAGAGAGTGGAATTATGGAACGGCTCATATTTGCTCCAACATCTTTCTGTTTTCTCTACTCGTGATACCTTGCAAACGCGGGATCTTTTCCCCTCCCCTCAACTCCGCTGCCACAAATCCCCGGACGACTTAAGGAACAAGCATAAACATTCACACACGTTCAACGGCCCTCGAGAAATTCCTATTTCTCTGCTCCATTGAGATGAGTAACATTTAAAAACAAACGCAAGTCCTGATTTCCATTACTCTCAGGAAAGCACTAACAGTGCAGGGTGGAATTACTGATGTCAATGGAAGCTGAATATTCACGGCACCTTCCAGGATTAGGCCTTGGGGACCTAGGAAAAACTCCCATGGAGGTCAATGGATGCAGGATCAGCCCTTAAGATTTAGGATGGGGGTGTTCAAAAGCAAGAACCAAACTCCCATTGACTTTGGAAATGGGTGCTTAACTTCTTCAGCTACTTTGAAAATCTCCAGATTTCACAAACACAGCTGCACATCTGCCAGGCTGGGATGCGCAGTAATAGAGAATTATCTTTTGTGTGTTCATAGAATTAACCTTTCCAGTGGTTGACAACCAAAAGCATCTTGATAAAGAGTATTGCCCTGTCCCCTCTTGAATCATTTTAAAAACAACCCCACAAAAAATACAGCACGGCATCACCATAAGGGACAAGACTGGCATCAGATAAAGGTTTCCTTTCTTAAGGCCTACAGCCATGCGTCTACCATCCATGCCTTTAACTGTTTCGCTCTCCCCAGCATGATGGGCACTCAGACATTATAAAAACGTTATGCAGGGAAAGCGAAGTTGAATTACAAAAGCAGATCCCTACAGACCGCTAGCCCGTTACACATTGCCACTGGAAGAAATTAACCAAAGGCTACTTTTCAGCTCACACCGATTTCACCGCTCCTCCTTTTGTAACTGACTCTTGCTGTTCTGGTTTTGTTTTGAACTTCAGGTTTTTGCAATCAAAGAAAAAAATGGCAGCCATTAGAAACAGCAGTTAGGGACTTAGTCCAAAATCAATTTTAATTAAAAACACTCCACTTTAATGTTGAACATGGCCATTTTTACCATTGCTATTGGTTAGCCGGCCTGGATAGTCTATTTTGCCTCTGATATGCAGGGGAATTTTATACTAGAAATTACCACTGGAAACCTCCATGTAAATCCTGTGAGCGTCAAGGAGAGACCAACCCTCTTATGGCTTTGAACCCTCCATAATTAACTAAGTATCATCATTCCCTAAAAGCTGGATTTCATTTTTGGGTTGGAGAGGCAAATAAGCTGCAAAAAGAGCAACACTCTTTTATACGCGTGGCTGTGACTGTGGTCACATGCAGCCGGCTCCCATTATCAAATCAATAAGCATTAAATCAACCTCATTTTCTACTATTTAAATGAACTATCACTGTTTTAATTGCAGATTCGTCGCCTGCAAATGGCTTAATACGCTTTGCACAATAGCACAGATGTGCTTGTAGGTTACAGATCATTGAGAGCGCTCTGCAAATTTGGCCCTCCTAAACAGTCCCTGTTAGCCTACAGTAGGAAGCCTATTTAGCAAAGGGTGAAAAAAAAAAAAAGAAAAAAGAAAACGGGGAGGATGATTGCCAAGACACAACGTGGGAGCATGTGTTAACGGTCACACCACCGAGGAGAACATAGGCTAGATCCTGCTCCCGGGGAAGTTTCAGCCATTCCCTACCATGAGAACAGAATCTGAGCCCTGAACTAGCTAGGAGAAGGCCTCCTACCACTTGAGTTCCACCTTAAAAGCCTGTGGGAAATGTAGATGATGCACAGTGGGATCTGCGTGGCCCTAACTCAGGGTCTAGTAGACATGGCACTGGACTAGGTGTTAGGAGAATAGGGTTCTATTCCTGGCTCTGCCACTGGCCTACTGTATGACCTCGGGCAAGTCACTTCTCTCTGCCTTGTCTGTTTAGGCTGTAAGCTCTTTGGGGCATGGAGCATCTCTTATAAAGGGTATGTCTACACTGCCAACCCTGCTCCCCCCACCTCCAAACCCACAGCAGCAAGTCTCAGAGCCCAAATCAACGGACTCTGGCTCATACTACAGGGCTAAAAATAGCCACCCAGGCTCGGAGACCTTCCCCACTCACCAGGTTTCAGAGCCCCTGTGTGCAGGGTTTTTTGCTGTGCAGATGTATCCTGCGTGTAGGGTCTAATCTATTTTTTTTGCCAAGGTCCAAATTTCTTGGTCAAGGTCCATACGCCAGAGAAAACACCACAAAAATATCACTAATGATAATAACAATAATGAGTGAATAAAAAGATTTTACGATCCGTTCAAAAGCATCTGGCGGTCTGGATGTGGCTCACAGTCCACTTATTGACTACCCCTGGTGTAGGGTGACCACCTTTTCAACGGGAAAAAGCGGGACACATGCAAGAGCTCCGCCCTCCTCTGTGGCCCCACCCCTACTCCTCTTCCCCCCCCCGAGGCCCTGCCCCCTGGCCAGGCCAGAAGCTGGAGCCGGGCTATGGTGAGAGCCGCCCAGGGAACCCGGCCGCTGTGGGGAACTCCAGACCCTGCATCTGCCCTGGGAGGGAGACCAGGGGGCCTGAGAGCAGCCCCCGGCCCATGACTCTGCCCCCGGGGGCGCATCGCCCAGGGCAGGTGGAGGGTCTGGGTCGGCCCACGTGGCTCTTACTACTGCCTGGCTCCGGCTTCTGGCCTGGCTGGGGCAGGGGGGAGGAGAGGAGGAGCAGGGGGCGGGGCCTTGTGGCAAGGGTGGGGCCTAAGGCCCATCTCACCTCCCCCTCCCACCACTGGGAAGAGACTGGCACCATCCCTGAGCCTCGGGCAGGTGTGGCATGGCAGCACAGGGAATGTGGAACAAATGCTATCTCGCAGTCATTCAGACCGGGACACGAACTCTGCATCTAGGGCCTGTCCCACCCAAAATGGGACAGGTGGTCACCCTGCCTGGGTGTCTGTACAGCACCCAGCACAATGGAGTGAGGCCTCCAAGTGCCACTGGCCTAGAATCAATACAGGGACATGTGAGGGGAAGGGTGGTTTTTGCATTTCATGCGGATCAACATGTGCGCTCTACCGTCCAGATTTTTTAACTGCATTCCATCCTCATTTCCAGATTGCTCACAAATCACTGAAGCAAGCCACCGTCGTTATGATTAGCGCAGCCCTGCCTAAGGCAACCGCTTTTCAAAATGGTCTTTTAAGATTCCATTTCTCGAGCACGAGTCCGTGTACCAGGATAGGGATATTGCTTTGGCCCTCTGCCTCGGTTGCTTTCCCCTTTCTTCCTGTCTTGACGTTGGGACAAGAAACAGTCTGTAGGTGCGTGGGGATCTGTTAATTTTTTATGGATGTCAGTCTCTTGACATCAGTGTGAGATAGACTAGTCCCTGGGTCAGCGACAATGACCCCAGCAGCACTAAAACACGCTCAGAGTAAACACTCAAGGGCGGGCAGCTCAGCTTATTCTACAGCAGGCTTGTTCAGTGCTGGCTGTAGCCTCCCCCTTTGCCTAGCTATTAAAAGCAAGGACTCGTCATCATGTGTGATTTAACAGGCCTGCTAAAATCAAACCCCGCTGATCCTGGAGGTGGAGTCACCACTGGCACCGTAAGCCATTCTGTCTGGCCAAAATCTGGAAGGGAGATCCAGAGTAACTTTCCGGAGCCTTAAAAGGCAGACGGCCAACTGCGGTAGGGTTAAGGCACAAGACTGAGCCAGAAATTATGGTTCTGTTCCTAATTCTGCCACAGAAATTTCTCCCGGGATTAGGTAAGGGTCAAACTCTGCTGCTCGGTAAATAGATCAAATGTAAATAAGCAGAACAAAAGTGGAGCCCTCCAAAATCCGTACTCGCTTTAGAAAGTTCAATACCATTCATCTATAGACATGTCTGATCTTTGTACCAATGTCTTTATCTAAAGCACCACGGTGGCGATATTCTATCTCCCAAATCTGTGCACGCCCTAATACAATCCCGGGAAACACAAGGCCCAGGCCTGAAGCCCCCTTCCTCAGGAACTGAACTGAACAATCGACTCTCTAACAAGATTTGGTCGGCATTACCAGATCCTGGTTTTTCGGCCTGGCCAGAGCATCCAAGGCAAAGAACAAAAGCTTTAATATCTTTTTGCAAGCTGCTCTTCGCGGCGTGGGCTGTTTGCAGGATCCTGCTGGAATCCCTTGAGTCTGAGAGAGAAATTTAATTCTGAACTCCCAGGTTCTTGATCTCTGCAGCTGGCTCCTGAACAGAAATTCTTTATGCATGCTAGGTATAAACCGGGACTACTTTACCATCTAATTTTAGCACAGCAAGAATTAGCTCATCCATAAATGACAGCAGGTCGGCAACTCCTGGGTCCTCTCGAATGCCCAGGGCACAGATTAGGGATAAAAATATCTAGTTCTCTACATGTTATACTGGACGATGAGCTGCTGAATTCCCCGGGATGGATTTCTTAAACAGAATCTTTCACTTAACAACCTAGCCTGCCCTTATTTGAGGTGGGGTTTTTTTCTCTAAAGTTTCCAAGACCTTGCTGGTAGCAAGCCAAGGTACTACCAGGAGCCACGTTCTAACAGCTAATGACAGCAACCAGCGAGCTGATCAACACCTTGAGCACTTCACAATCTTTGATGTATTTATCCTCCGACCACTGCAGAGATTGGTAGTGCTATTACACCCATTTTACAGATGGGGAACTCATAGCCTTTAAGGCCACAAAGGACCATCATAATCATCTAGTCCAGTGGTGGGCAACTGGCCGCTCGCCAGGGTAATCTGCTGGCGGGCCGCGAGACAGTTTGTTTACATTGACCATCCTCAGTCCCGGCCGCCCGCAGCTCCTAGTGGTTGAGGTTCGCTGATCCCGGCCAATGGGAGCTGCAGGAAGCAGTGCGGGCTGCAGGGACATGCTGGCCGCCACTTCCCGCAGCTCTCATTGGCCGGGAACGGTGAACCGCAGCCACTGGGAGCTGTGGGTGGCCGTGCCTGCGGACGGTCAATGTAAACAACCTGTCTTGCAGCCAGCCAGCGGATTACCCTGACGGGCAGCGTGCAGCCTGCAGGCGGCCCACCACTGATCTAGTCTGACCTCCTGCACATCGCAGGCCACAGAACCTCACCCACCTACATCTGTAATAGGTCCATAACCTTGGGCTGAGTTACTGAAGTCCTCAAATCTTGATTTCAAGAATTCAAGTTACAGATGATCCACCATTTACTCTAGGTCAGCGGTTCTCAACCCGGGGTCTGGCCCGCTGCAGGGTCCAGGCTCCAGCTGCCTGGTTCGACGCCGGGGTCTGGGTCCCGAGTACCCAGCCCAGGACCCAGGGCTCTGCTCCTGGCCCCACTCTGGGCGGGGGCGCTCGGCATAGGGGATTGTTGAGAGGTTGGGGGGGCACTGTGGTTCTCAGCCTGCAGCCCACATAACACATTGTGAAATAGGTTGTGAACCACTGCTCGTCAAACCAGCAAGTGACCCAGTGCTGCAGAGTAAGGCACAGAGATAAAGAGACTTGCCCAGGGTGACAAAAGAAGCTTATAGCAGAGAACAGAACTCAGGCTTTGTAAGTCCCAGGCTAACACCCTAACCACTGGACCATCCTCCCATCCCAATTAGAAAAGGAGATCAGGTCTGACAGCACCAGCGCAGTCTGTAAAAATCCATGGGCTTGACCAGCCTCCAAGGCTGTGAAGAAACAGACCTGCTCTGGGGCCCATCTAACGGTACGTACTGATACCGCCATTGGGGAGACCCAGGTGCCAGTCCCATTCTCTTGCTTCTTGAGTGATAGAGCGCTGAGTATCCTCTGCAACATGGCCCAACTTAAAAGCCCCTTTTAAAAAGCATAAACCCATTGCAGCCCTTGGAGGCAGGGGCAGAACAGCCAATCTGGCAGGTACCGGAAGTCCTAGGCGGGAGGGGTGGACGCCTGCTTATATGTAAAAAAGATCCAGCAGAAGATAAAGACTCATCTCATTGTTCTCAGCCAAAGGGACGGCGATTATAGCATAGGGCCCCGAGGACGCTGAGAAAAATGAGGCAACGTCCAAGGTTCTGATAGGAATGCAAAGGTCCCCACTCAGGTAGGAGAAAATGTGCAATAAAACTGGCTGGTTTAGCTTAACAGGTAATTACAGAGTTAATAAAACGAGGATCCTTGACACGACGGGGCCTAACTATGCAGCCTGGGTCACGGGAGCTAAGTGACTTTTTAGTTTGCTGATCATTGATCCGATAGACAGTAACAGCTCCGAATTGGATCGATGCAGCTGTCGGACTCCAGGAACGAGGCCGGATGCGAAGAAACCTCATGAAATTTCACATGAGGAAGTTTACTGCTCTTGCACTATGACCCGCTTGGAAATGAAACATCAGGACCATTTACCTCACCTGCTTTTAATACAAAAAAGGGAGTAAGCCACACTGTGAATTATTTGTCAGAAAGATCGATTTAAAAAAAAAAAAAAGAAAATTTTTAGAAGGGGAAAAAATGGTCTATTTTGCTTTTGTGCCATTAATAAACATTTAAGAAGGTTACGTTTAAAAAAAAAGGAAGAAACAACCCAGTCCAGTTTCCAGGCTGCAATTTGGGACAATATTTCTCCACATATTCATTTTTATGCCATATTTTCCATTTAAAAAAAATCCTGAAACATTCAACCAAACCGAAAAATTTCGTGTTGTTGTAAATCCATTTTTAATTGGGACAAAAATTAAAAGAGAGGAAAAAAAACAAACAAACAAACAAACAAAAAACCCTGACCAGGTCTAGTACAAACCCAGCACGATCAACTCCAAAAGGGTTGGGGTTTAGATTTATTAGAAACCGTGGAAACTTTAGGGGATGGCGGAGCCTGTACAGGAAGGATGGGCTCCATCTAAACCAAAATGGAACCAGATTACGGACAGGTGCCGAGGAACATGTGGTTCGGACAGAGCCATCTCTTCGGGGAGGATCTACTAATGGAGATTCTCTATGTCCTAGTAAAGAGGAGAGGATGGAATATGGTAAAATATGGGTAGGATCTGATGTGAAACAATCAAATGAAAAAAAAGAGTCCCATTCACATCATGTAATGGCAGACAGCTAAAAAGTGACAAGTTTTTAAAGTGCTTATATACCAGTGCTAGAAGTTTAAATAATAAGATGGGTGAACTAGAGGGCCTTGTATTTTAAATGAGGATATTGATATAATAGGCATCACAGAAAGCTGGTGGAATAGGATAATCAATGGGACACAGAGTACTAAATATATCAGGAGGACAGAACAGGTCATGCTGGTGGGGGAGTGGCACTAGACGTGAAAGAAAGCGTAGAATCAAACGAAGTAAAAATCTTAAATGAACTAAACTGTACCATAGAATCTTTTTGGATAGTAATTCCATGCTCTAATAACAAGAATATAGCAGTAGGGATATACTACCAACCACCTGACCAGGACGGTGATAGTGACTGTGAAATGCTCAGTGAAATTAGAGAGGCTATACAAATAAAAAAGAATCTCAATAATAATGGGAGATTTCGACTATCCCCATATTGACTGGGTACATGTCACCTCAGGACGGGATGCAGAGATAAAGTTTCTTGACACCTTAAATCACTACTTCTTGGAACAGCTAGTCCTGGAACCCACAAGAGGAGAGGCAATTCTTGATTTAGTCCTAAGTGGAGCACAGGATCTGGTCCAAGAGGTGAATACAGCTGGACCGCTTGGTAACAGTGACCATAATATAATTACAGGTTTCAGAGTAGGAGCCGTGTTAGTCTGTATCCGTAAAAAGAAAAGGAGGACTTGTGGCACCTTAGAGACTAACAAATTTATTAGAGCATAAGCTTTCGTGAGCTACAGCTCACTTCATCAGATGCAGCTGTAGCTCATGAAAGCTTATGCTCTAATAAATTTGTTAGTCTCTAAGGTGCCACAAGTCCTCCTTTTCTTTTTACATAATATAATTAAATTTAACATCCCTGTGGTGCGGAAAACACCACAGCAGCCCAACACTGTAGCATTTAATTTCAGAAAGGGGGACTACACAAAAATGAGGAAGTTAGTTAAACAGAAATTAAAGGGTACAGTACCAAAAGTGAAATCCCTGCAAACTGCATGGAAACTTTTTAAAGACACCATAGAGGCTGAACTTAAATGTATACCCCAAATTAAAAAACATAGTAAGAGAACCAAAAAAGTGCCACCATGGCTAAACAACAAAGTAAAAGAAGCAGTGAGAGGCAAAAAGGCATCCTTTAAAAAGTGGAAGTTAAATCCTAGTGAGGAAAATAGAAAGGAGCATAAACACTGGCAAATGAAGTATAAAAATATAATTAGGAAGGCCAAAAAAAGAATGTTAAGAACAGCTAGCCAAAGACTCAAAATGTAATAGCAAAAAAAAAAAAAAATTTAAGTACATCAGAAGCAGGAAACCTGCTAACCAACCAGTGGGGCCACTGGATGATCGAGATGCTAAAGGAGCACTCAAGGACGACAAGGCCATTGCGGAGAAACTAAATGAATTCTTTGCATCGGTCTTCATGGCTGAGAATGTGAGGGAGATTCCCAAACCTGAGCCATTCTTTTTAGGTAACAGATCTGAGGAACTGTCCCAGATTGAGGTATCCTTAGAGGAGGTTTTGGAACAAATTGATAAACTAAACAGTAATAAGTCACCAGGACCAGATGGTATTCACCCAAGAGTTCTGAAGGAACTCAAATGTGACATTGCAGAGCTACTAACTAGTTTGTAGCCTATGATTTAAATCAAATGACTGGATAGCTAATGTGATGCCAATTTTTAAAAAGGGCTCCAGAGGTTATTCTGACAATTACAGGCCAGTAAGCCTGACTTCAGTACCGGACAAACTGGTGGAAACTATAGTAAATAACATAATTTGTTGGGGGAAGAGTCAACACGGTTTTCGTAAAGGGAAATCATGCCTCACCAATCTACCAGAATTCTTTGAGGGGGTCAAGAAGCATGTGGACAAGGGGGAATCCAGGGGATATAGCGTACTTAGATTTTCAGAAAGTCTTTGACAAAGTCCCTCACCAAAGGCTCTTAAGCAAAGTAAGCTGTCATTGGATAAGAGGGAAGGTCCTCTCATGGATTGGTAACTGGTTAAAAGATAGGAAACAAAGGGTAGGAATAACTGGTCAGTTTTCAGAATGGAGAGAGGTAGATAGTGGTGTCCCCAGGGGTCTGTTCTGGGACCAGTCCTATTCAACATATTCATAAATGATCTGGAAAAAAAGGAGTAAACAGTGAAGTGACAAAATTTGCAGAGGATACAAAACTACTCAAGATAGTTAAGTCCTAAGCAGACAGTGAAGAGCTACAAAAGGATCTCACAAAACTGGGTAACTGGGCAACAAAATGGCAGATGAAATTAAATGCTGATAAATGGAGGAATGCACATTGGAAAACATAATCCCAACTATACATATAAAATGATGGCGTCTAAATTAGCTGTTACCACTCAAGAAAGAGATCTTGGAGTCACTGTGGATCATTCTCTGAAAACATCCACTCAGTGTGCAGCGGCAGTCAAAGAAGCAAACAGAATGTTGGGAATCATTCAGAAAGAGATAGATAATAAGACAGTAAATATCATATTGCCTCTATATAAATCCATGGTACGTCCACATCTTGAATACTGCATGCCGATGTGGTAGCCCCATCTCAAAAAAGATATACTGGAATTGGAAAAGGTTCAGAAAAGGGCAACAAAAATGATTAAGGGTATGGAACGACTTCCGTATGAGGAGCGATTAATAAGACTGGGATTTTCAGCTTGGAAAAGAGACGACTAAGGGGGATATGACAGAGGTCGATAAAATCATGACTGCTGTGGAGAAAGTAAATAAGGAAGTCTTATTTACTCCTTCTCATAACACAAGAACTAGGGGTCACCAAATGAAATTAATAGGCAGTAGGTTTAAAACAAACAAAAGGAAGTATTTTTGACACAATGCACAGCCAACCCGTGGAACGCCTTGCCAGAGGATATTGTGAAGGCGAAGACTATAACAGGATTCAAAAAAGAACTAGATTCGTTCATGGAGGATAGGTCCATCAATGGCTATTAGCCAGGAAGGGCAGTGATGTTGTTCCTAGCCTCAGTTTGCCTGTTTTACAACTGTCCTTCACAGAGACAAAGATCATTTTGTCAATGGTGACCCGAGACCCAGAGGTGAAGAGACTTGTCCAAGGGCATAGGGGAAGTCTGGGGCAAAACTGGGAAAGGGACCCGGGTCTCTCAAGTCCTGCTCCAGTGACTTTCCCACAAGGTCTTTCCCACTCTTAACAAATGTGCTGACATGCTCTGGTGAAAGGAAAGGGTTCCGAATCAATCATTTACAAGGTTACGGGCATAAAAAAATCTCCACGTTCTCAGACATCGTAGAAATCTCTCCAATTTTGTGAGCTGACTCAAGCAAAAAAAAAAAAAAAAAAAAAAAACTCGCATTGGGCCTGATCCTTTCGCTGATTTGCCTGGGAGCTTTGCTCGAGTGAAGACTGCAGGGTTAGCTCCACAGGTTCTTTATCCCTCAACAGCTTCTACAGCCTGCTGAGATGGGCAGAAGTTCCATGTGACGTCCCTACTCTGGGATTATGGTGTCTCATGTAGGAGGAGAAAACTACAAAAACCCTACACAACAGGCAGCTTTCTAACAACTTAAAAAGCAGTACTAGGACGTGGAAGTCATTCTGCAATATCCAAAGAAGGGATCCATGCTCTGCAAAGGGATTGCAGTTGTGAAATCTCCCATCGTTGGAGATTTTTAAGAGCAGGTTAGACAAACACCTGTCAGGGATGGTCTAGATAATACTTAGTCCTGCTGTGAGTGCAGGGGACTGGACTAGAGGACCTCTCGAGGTCCCTTCTTTCCTATGATTTCAACAGCAAGACCAGTTTACATATCTGATTTTTGGAAACTCTGGTTGCATAAGCATATCGTAAAAGCGGCACCATCCCAAATCCAAGCACAGTGTAGACTCTACACCCCAGCACCCCAAGGCTGCAACATTACCAACGTGAAATCATTCAAAGCAAAGCTGCCCTTTGGAATTTTTTGTCTGGAAGAGGAAAATCAATGGGTCTCAACACTGTGCGTAGAACAAAGGCACTGAAGGTAAATGTATGCTTTATACCTGTGTCACTTGGGACCAGCTGCAGTTGTCTAGCTCCTGACTTCAGGACAGCTGAAGATCAGTGGCTGTCTACTAGCCTTTGCATCAAGTGCTCTACACACTGCAGGTGCTGTTCGTCCATCAAATTCTTACCAGCCCTGCTCTGAGAGAACAGGGTGTGTGTGCGCGCACATGATGAGGGTGAAGGGGGGGCACAGAAGGAAGACAAACTCTCCCCCCCACACCGTTCCTTCTTTACAACCATTCCCAATTCTAAGTTTAAATTTGAAAAGAAGTCCATTTGCCATTTTTAGCACTTTATATGTTCAGAGCCGAGCAAACCTTAGCTCATTAAACCCTCACGATACGCTCTTCGCCTGTAGATCCCAAAGTGCTTCATAAGGGTGTATAAAGCATCGTCATATCCATCGTACAGAGGAGGAAACAGACACAAAGCATTGAAACGACTTTCATGGAAATTACCAAAGACCCATCTAGTCCAGTATCTCCCTCTCTGACAGCGGCCCGTACCAAATGCTTCCAAGGAAGATGCAAGAAACACCATTAAGGACATAGAATCATAGAATATCAGGGTTGGAAGGGATCTCAGGAGGTCATCTAGTCCAACCCCCTGCTCAACGCAGGACTAATTATTATTTCTGGTTTGTATGCCAATCAAGATTGGAATAGACTAGACCCATGGGGGAAGTTTCTTGGAATGAAACCTGGTCAACACAGAAATTGGACCCATTTAACTAAAACAAGTTACAAATAGATGTAGTAAAATTAGTGCATCCTGCTTGTGTGGGGATTACCAAATGGGTTTAAGATGCCCCAGGATCAATTAGCTCAAACTGGAGCCACTTAATCTCTTTGTGCTTTTAGCCTCTAATAAAAATCAACATTTATCCCTCAAGAGTGTTCACACCAGGGTGAGGGGAGGGCTGCACCGAATCAGAAATTGGATTTGGATAAATCAGCACCATGTGTGTATGTAGACATGCTCGAGCACAGGATAGTCAAAGGGATTGGTAATGAGCACTGTTCCCTCTAAGCTGTGCGCGCGCACACAGATCCTAAACCCCGCGCACACGGCGAAACACCACCTGCACAAACATTTGCACTGAAGAAATGTTTTGCACACACGGCCTGTCAAAAATTTGCATAGAAGAAGTTTTTGGCGCACACGGCCTATCAAAAATCAGAGGGACCATTGGTAATGAGCTATACAGCCTTTCACCCCTACCTTGCCTGTTCAAATGTAGCCACAGTTTGCACGGACCTCGAGTTGTCACCACCTGATGGAAGGTCAGTGGCTTTATCCAATATGATTTTGATGCTTCTCAGTACAGTTCACAGTGGACAGGTGTCCACATCGTATGAACCACCATGAGAAGTGACACTAATTGGCATCGCTGTGGGCACTCAGAGGCCAAGGTCTGGAAAAAAAAAAAAAAAGATGGAGAATTAACTCCCTCCCCCCCCCCTTAGAGATTGTCCCCTTTGGGACATAGGGAAAGTATGTGGTGGAGTTGACTGCATCGTTGGTGCTCATGCTGTCCTTGTTTATTGAGAAATAAGGCACTTGCAACACACTGAATCACAGGGAAAGCAATATTAGCTGTCACCCGAGCAAAAGGGTAGATTAACCTCCAGAGTGCTTACAAATATTGTAAAAATCAAAATTCATGTCACAGCTACACCCAGACGCCCCAGCTGAGATCCAGGACCCCTTGTACTGGGTGTTCTAAGATAACGTAGCAAGAGACAGTCTGTGTTCAGAAGAGTTTACATGATGAATAGACAAGACAAATCATTATCCACATTTTGCAGATGGAGAACTGAGGATACATCTACATGGAAGTCAGAGGTGTAATTTCCAACTTGGGTAGATGCACCTGGGTTAGCTCTGATCTAGCTAATGTGCTAAAATATAGCAATATAGCCACGGTGGTGCAGATGGCAAGCCAGGGTAGATGTCCTGAATACAATCCCATCCAAGACCCTAGGTACATACTTGGGGCACTAGCCCATGGTGCCACAGCTATATTGCTAATTTTTAGCAAATTAGCTCAATCAAAGCTAGTACGCATATCGGAAATTACACCACTAGTGTAAACATACCATGAGGCATAAAGAGGATTTGCACAAGCGTCATACCAGGAGTTTGTTGCTGAGCCACGGACTGAACCCAAATCTTACAAGTTCAAGTCCAGAGCCTTATCCAGAATATCATCTTTATCAGCTAGATCCTATTCTGTAATAAATCTATTGCCAAGCACCATGGGAAAAAAACAAGCTGGCGCACCTCTGCACAGATACGCAGGGGCAAATTCTGCTCTCATTTATAAGGGTGCAAATTGACTGACGTCACCGGGGTTGCACTGGCGAGACAGAGCTGAATTAGGCCTGCAGGAGCCTCCAAAAATAATTGGAGGTGAGAAAGGCACGATGGAAACACACGGCTTTTAAAGAGTATACATAAAATATTTAAAAATAGATAAATTATATATAAGCGTATACAATGCCCAGAGATGCCTCGATTTATATGATAGGGTTTCTGTAGCGCAGTTGAGCTCCAGGCAACAGAAATGAGAAGTCAAGCCGAACAGCAATACTGTATCCCAGAGACTGTGACATCTTATAACAGAGAACAGAGCTACCCCTGGGGCCCCGTGTAAAAATTATGACATAGCAGCAAAACAACGTAAGTTAATTTCACTGAAATTAACAACAGTTTCCTCCCCTTGAGCACATGGTGAGATAGAATCCAAATCAGAAGGGGAGGAATGTTTAAAGAGTCAGGGCCTTTGGTTGGCTAAATCTTAGGCAACGTTTCTGAATTTTTCTTTGTCTTTTAAATAAAGGGACACACCAAGATTTGGGGTTTTTTAAAATCATTGCTTTTTCGCCCACTCGGGAGCTTCAAAATTAAACCTGCTTCTTTGTCAAACTACATTTTCCTCCGTTGGGCGCATAGACTGGATGGCTCGCGGAGGAGTGTTCCCCAGTTCTATGCTGGTGGAGGTGTTCACGATTGTGTTTGGGTAGGGGGGTGAGTGAGAAGGTGATACAATGAAGCATTTAAAATAAACACGAGATCTCACATACACAGAATTATAGCGTATCAACAGGCCCAATCCTGAAAATTCTTAAGTCCGGCCTATAAAGAGATTTTATACCAATATAATTATAGTTTAGGGCTGTGATTTTTTTTTTTTTTTAAACCAAAAGAGTTATATACTAGTCCAAACTTCCAGACCATGTCTACACTAGGATCACTTTAGCGCTATACTATGCTGGCAAAGCAGACACAGCTTCTATTGGGAGAGCTGTGCTTTGACTGGTACACCTTCTTCCATGTTCCCACCTCCTCCGAACGAAACCATCTACACTGGGCAGTTTTGCCAGTATAACTGCTTCTACACTAGGGATTTCTGCCGGCATAGTTATGTTGGTCTGAGATCACACCTCTTCACACCCCCATCCGACATAACTATGCCGGCAGAAATCTGTAGTGTAGACAGGGCTCCACTGTGGATACCAAGATAAAAGGGCCTTAATATTGGTCTAGCGTATTCTCCTTCCTGTATGGACATAAGCTATACTGGTATAAGGCACTTTTATACACGTAAAACTGCATGCACACTAGGGGGAGACGTACCAATTTTAATTATAGCGGTATACTTAAACCAGTACAACTGTGTGTGTACACAAGGCCTTAACAGACATGGGCTCGGATTCTGCAAAGCAGGTATTCCGAGACAATCCCTAGTTAGCAAAGTACTTCTGCACATTCTTAAAGCCTCACTCCTGGGTGCTGCCGCACCCCCTGGCTGCAAGTGGTTTCTGTTCTATACAGGGTTTACAGCTTGGTTCAATGGCTTTCAGCACCCCCACTGTACAAATTGTTCCAGCATCCCCAGCCCCACTGACAATTTACAGAATAAGGGATTGTCTTAAACACATTTTGCTGAATGGGGGCCACAGGGCTTACAATGCTAAGTAGTTCTATTGAGCTAAACAGGGCTAGCCGTGGTGTGTTTGCATGATCTAGGTTTGTAAAGTGCTGTGTCCCTGTGTGAATGTTTAATACAATATTATAAATTAGCCAGAACAATTTTAATGGAGAGTTACCAGCAAGGGGGGCACAAAGAGAAGGGAACAGGCCACAGTTGGAGCTTCCGAAGCCTGAGCATATCCTTCTAAGAACTTTAGAAATAAATCCAGGAGAGGGGGGCGGGGGAGAGGAGAGAAAATTCTTGTTGCATCACAAAGCTGGAGGTATCAAGCCTCCTGCCTTTTTGTAAATCAAAAGCTTTCCCTCAATGGTGAGAACGTCTGATTCACAGACCTTCCCGGAATTTCTTATCTCAGAGAAGTGGTGGTGAGGGTGATGCTTCTGTTTACAGCCCTTAAACGAATCCACTGGTTATTTGCAGGCAGAGCAGGATTTAATGAGCTAACAGCAGTATCCCTGATTTTATGTCTTTTTCACCTTTAATTAAAAGGGGTGTGCTTCTCCCTACCGGCCTAATGGGTATAAACCGGGACATCACTGATAAGGAGGAGGTAGCAAGACTAGCCGTTGAAAGTAGAACCCAGATGTCTTGACAATTCCACGATTCATTATGTGAACTTGCACGTCATGGCTCCGTGCCTCAGTTTCCCCATACTTCAAGGGATGGTGAGGAAATTGGGAGCATGCACCCACTCTCCCTACCCCCCAATAGCAGTTCTCAAAATTACTTTGATGCAAACTTTAAACACAAACATAAGAGGGGAAGAAATTAAATGACCTAGTAACAACTTCTAGTAACAGGAGGACCAAAGCAGAGCAAAAAAAAAAAAAAAAAAAAAGCCAGAGAAGCCAAGAAATTCAGAATTAAGACTAAAAATCTGTCAGCGCCTCATCCCATTGAACTTTGATGCCTGCAAGAGGCTACTCTGTATGCTTCATATAGCACCTGAGACATTTGCAATGCCCAGGGTCGCAGAGCTACGCGCTGAATCCTCCCTTTACTCAGGCAAAACTCCTGGAGGCAGATCCTCAGCTGGTAGAAATTTGTCACAGCTCTCTAACGGCGCTGTGACAATTTACGCCAGCTGAGGATCTGCCCCTCTGCGGAACAGGAATAGCGGGAGGATGCGAGGGTTCCATTTTATGAGAGAGATTGTCGCAAGCAGAGTTGGTTCAAACACACACACACACACACACACACGCACGTTTAACTTTAAGAGTGCCCTAAAAAGCTTTTTAAAAAAAAAGTGAGTGAAGGAGAAAAAAGAAAAAGAAAGATCCTTTCCAAGCAGATGGATTTTTTCCCCCTTAAAGTGAAGGGTGGAATTCAAGGGATGATTCGGAGCCTGAGAAAAATTAAAAATGATCTACTAGTAAATAAAGATGTAAATGGTGCAAAAGGACTTCACTTTTCTTCTGGTCTCTGGGTTGTTGTTTTTCCTGTTTCCCTCAAACAGGAAAGCCAGGCACGATGGCCAATATTTCAAAAGCTGACAGTCCCCTCCATCACCGAAACAATAGCACCGTACTACTGACCAGGGTCACAAATACACAGGGAGTTTCAGAACCCTACGATATCAACAGAAAACAGCCTCTCTCGTTTTCTTCCTCCGATTCTCTCGATGGAGCAGCCTCAGAGTCCTGCGTGTTTTACTGAAAAATGTAAAAATCCATACCAAAGTCATTCTGTCCCACATTAGACGAAGAACATTTAAAGTTTACATGTGGACACTATGTTAGTAGCGTGTATTTTACTTATTTATTTATGTATTTATTTATGTATTTTACTTATGTATTTAACTCAAGATTGTACCTTGACTGGTCGACGAACTAATAGGAAAATGGTCCCTTCCTTGTATTATAGTTGGCTCACATATGGAACATATTTAAAAATATGAGATAGTATATATGAAACACAAATGTAAACCTTATTTCCTGCCACAGGTGCCAGAGAGCCATAAAAATAAATACTAATAATATTTCAGTTCTATATGGCATACATAAAGCTAACCAAATAAACCAGAGCACCTCAGCATTATCCTCCCCACCTAGGCTATTTTTGCACAAGGCAGATATTTACAAAGCATAAAATACTGTGAAATTCCTCATGTTATTTTACTTCCTGGGTGAGGATCAGGACTCTGATTTTTTCAGCCCCCAAAATGTCTTTGCAAGGCATTCAAAAAAAAAAAAAAAAAGCCAGGAAGGGTGTGGGTGTGTCGTAGGCTAAAAACTCATGCACAACCCCCGCTTATAAAGTATTTTCCATTTTTAAAAGTCTCTGTTCATGCCTGAGCAACTTACAAGAAAAAACGTTACATTCAAGTACAGCGCACAGAACAGGAAATTCAAGAGTGCATGGGAACCAAGTTACTGTTATGAGTTATCATTAATATACATCTTGACTTTTGACTTTTCATTTTGTAACCTTCACGTAAGTTTTTGGATGTTCGTTTCCCATATTTTTGTAAGGAGGAGGAAGGGGGAAGTCCACAGGTGCTCAGTTTAAGGGACATACAAGACACCCACCTCCATAAATACACAAAATAAAAAGCCAGGGGTGGATTTGCAGTCTTTATTTGCTCGTTGACAAAGCAGCATTGTCATCCTCTGTAAGTTTACTTAGGAAGAGTGACAGGTAGCAGAGATTAAATAAATAAAAGACTAACCAGGGGACAAGGCTGAAAAAAAATGTGTCTACTTCACAGGCTTTACCCATTTCCCCCCAAACAGAACTGGAGATTTCAACGATAAGACGAGCAGGCAGGACGCGGAGAGAACACCTGAAAGATCTACTGACAGCACTTGTGTCTAAGGTTCTCAATGGCTGTTTACACCAAGTGCCATCTGGCTGTATAGATATAACAACAATTATTCCATTGAGGTATGCAGCTCTCTAAATCATATTAATATACAATGATTCCACTAGTCTTATAGGACTTGATGTTTCTGCGTGCTCCCATTTAACCTGGGTAATGCGCTAAAACAAGACTGCCTCATCATTAAGAATTGATTTTTTATTTATGTGAATGTCACTCGCAATCCCATGATATCCTTTTGTAATTCAGGGAAACAGGGGCTGCATCCCTGTGTTAATCTGTTTTTATGGCATATCTTTAAAAATTTGCAACATCTTGCTCCATTTGGATATTTATGTCGAGATTTGTGTCCCCGCGCCCAAGCTGCGGTTTTGCTTCAGAGATCTATTTCACGAGGCAATGGTGCAAAATGTCTAATCTACTTCATTAGCTACATTACATCAAATAAGGGTTTTTATTTCTTTAAATTATTTAACCTTGGTAGAGCCCACTGGGACCACAATAAATTACAGCCACACTAATGAAAATCATTAGTTAGGCTATTCAAAAAGACAAACAGGAACAGAATTAAATATATTTTAAAATCAACTTTTTTCTTTCCAATTTTGAGATTTGATCATTCAGGGCACTCATCCATGGTCTTGGACTACCGTTGACTGTGACTCCAACAGAAACCGTATATTATATTTTTGCAGAACGCACGTCCCCCCCCCCAATTTCCAGAGTCCCCTTTAAAGCTTTGTTGCTGGCTTCCTAAAAGCAAACAGACCCGATTCAACAACACGGTTTCATCACCATCGATAGGGCAGAATTTAGTTCCAACTACCGATAGAAATGTCAAACACCCGTGTGCCTTCTTCAAGAACAGAGCATGTGATCCAGCTTCAGCAATCTGAGGAATTACAGTTAAAAAAAAAAAAAAAAAAGTAAAGGCCAAATCCTGCTGAATGCAAAACCTCCATGGGGAACAGGATTGGGTCCCGCATAGGACAAAGTGAAGCAGTGTGCGCCGGGAGTGGGGGGGGGGGGGAGGCACGGAGAGTAAAATTAAATACATTTGCGTCGGGTTGTTATTCGAACATTAGTAATAAAAACTGCATGTTTAATTTAGATTCTCCCCCACTAAGTATCTCACAAGGGAGATCTTTAATAAACACCTTCCCCATCCATATCAATACCACTGTACATGTTGCCGCATTAATTCAAGTTACTAGTCTTTTGGTCTGGGATTTTTTTTTTTTTTTTTTTTAAGGCAGAATTTTGAGCCTTGCAATTTAAATAAATAAATAAATAATTCTGCGCATTCAAAGCACCCCAGCCTTTGAAAGAGCGTTTGGGAAAGGAACAGGATTTCAGGATGTTTTCCAAGAAACCAGGCCACAAAAGAAACCAAACCTACCCCCCACCTCCTAGATTTTGCAGGCTGTTATTAAGAAGGGAGTCATGTCCTGAATCGTGTAAAGATGCTCCTCCTGTAATATGGTAACAGCCTGTTAAATAGATCAGATGATTATATTACTGTATAATGTTTCTTGAAACAAAACCTCACTGCTGTAATGATCAGTGTTTTGTCTCTGCTATTTACAAGGCTGGTATTTGCAAGCCTGTTCCAACTTCCTAAACCAACAGAGAGGAGCGTTGTTTTAATTTTTTAGAGAGTGTCCTGCAAAACTCTAGCCCTCAACATAGACAGCAATGAGAGATTTTTGGTGCACAAGAAATGCAGAATTATGCCTTATGTCATATTACTGTAATCCATACGGCCTCTTGTATGCATTTAATAGCATCCTTTGGTGGTGGGTGAACATCATATGTCAGTTCTCAACTGTGGTCCCCCTTATGCCAGGTCATTCCAGCCACTCAATAGCTGTGCTTAAAAAAAAACAAACCAAAAAGGAGATAATTGTGACATGAAATTATTCCACGTAAGAATTTTTCTCAGATAAATACTGCTCCTGGGTCAGCTGAGAAGAACTATGCTGATGATGGTTATTTTGGCCTTCAGAGCTAGGCCTTAGCAATACTGTCACTTGTCCATGTGTCTCATGTTGGGGACTAATTTCAAACAGTTTGCAAAATTATGCCACCAAAAAATATGCAGTATTTGAGTGGTGTTAAGGATCCAATTAAAAAAAAAAAAAAAAAAAAAAACAACCCACCACCCCCACATACCCACCCAACCCATAAAGGGCCAAATTCTACTTCTGTTTTTATTTCTGAAGCAACTTTAACAATGTAGAACGCTCCACCAGAGCAGAATTCAGCCCACTCTTTCCAGAAGATTCAGGGAAGGTTGAAACGTCACCTTCACCTAGGCATTGGTTCACACTTGTACTGTATGTAAGACCATGTTCCCTACAATGACCCCCATAAAACCTAGACTTAAAATGGTGATTTAAGCATGGCAGCTCAATTTCCTGGCTCTTGTAGATTTTAAATTGGAATCTTATACAAGCCAAATGTATTTTCTGGTTTAATTACTGCACTTCGGTTTGTTTTAAAGGTTGGTTTTTTTAAAAAACAAAACAAAACCAACAACTATAAAGTACGCTCTGTGCCTGGAGTTAATTTTAATGTCCAGCTGATAATCCATGAAAAACACGCGGTTTGCAATGAAACCGCTGACAGTAACAGTAAAGTGAACATATTGCTATGGGGTGTTTCAACCATTTGCCAGCAACGACTGTCTTTTTAAATAGAAAGCACCAGATGCAGCATGCAAAGAAGTCAGAAGTGTGTACGCGTTGGGGGGGAGAACACGTGTGGGGAGGGGGGAGAGAAACCTGCAGATCAATCATTTATAATTAACAAAAATCCGATTGGGGCTTTAAATAGAGATCAATGCGTTGCAGGCCAGGCGGATTGAGAGGATGTATTCACCTTCTCGTAACTCTCCTAGCAAGCTGTCACACCTACAGAATCACCATTTGTTTTGTTAACAAAGCTTCGGGGGGCGCCAGGCTCCCATTGAAATTTCATTAATCTAATGGAGTAAAGTCCCATAGAAAAAAAATCAAATTCTCGTTGGACGAGATGGTACCTGGGAAAGATAACCTCTGTTTGAACTCCCAGGCTCTGATCGCTCTGCTATTAGTCTGAGGAAATAGACAGCAACAAGGATGATTACAGCCACCGGCCTCTACATTTTTTTTTTCCTCCCCGCTCATCGTCCCCCCCTCCGCCCCCGCCTGCTCCCCATGGCCGCCCTCTTTCTTAACTAGCAATTTTGAGCACCAGTGCCGTAGTGTCAGCAAAGCACCATGTTTCGTGCAAAGGGGAATTGTTCTCAGCTGACAATGAATAGCCCGCCAAGGATGATCGGCTGCTTACTGTCAGGCGGGGCAATAAGAGCAAGCGTATTGAGGGGAGGGGGACGACGTCTAGATGGGTCCTCACAGGTAGATGCTTGTGCGCGCGGGACACCTGAAATCGCAGTTACCCCAATCTCCGTAACACGGAGACTCCGTAGATCGGAGAGCAACATCGGCTCTTCTGACGGTATGTCGACGCAGCAGCTGGTGGGCGCCATTCCCAGCTGCGGCTGACGTACGTGGGCGAGCTCTGACGGCCGCTTGGGCTAGTCGCCTGAGTCTGATCCCATCTGAGATCCTAAGGACGTACTTGAGAGGCAGGCCTGAGCGGCCGTAGCCACGCACGGCTCCTTTGAGGGCATTATTTTGATCAGAGCTAGCACGTGCATGTTTCCCCAGTCCCGCCTCCAGGGTAGAAGTGCCCTAGAATCACAGATGGAGAGATCGAGACAATGAGCCAAATGCAACCTTGGCGGAAGCAGACCCAGCGTGCATTGGCAGCTGACTACATCCAATGAGTGGGAGCGCTATCAACAGTTGCCAATGGTCCTAAAGCCTTCATGCTCTCATTTGTAGCTCTTACCTCACACACACACACACCCACCCACCCACCCCTCTATCGGCTCCAGGCAGTTCGGCTCCCAGGCTACAGCTCTCAAAGTCGTTAACATGGAGGGATCCAATGACGTTCAAGGCAGAGATGGGCCCGAGCCACAAAAGTTCGGGTGTGTTCTCATCCACACTTCGATTCAGCCTTAGAGATACAGGCCCAGCAGCCTTGCCAACTCTTGAAGTTTTATTGCAGGTCTTGCTGCATTTGGTGGTTTTTTTTCTTAAAGCCTCAACTCCTGGAGTCAGGTGATTGCACGGGGGGGGGGGGAGGGGGGCAAGGCTTAAAAACATGAACCCTAAAGGCTTATAAACCTGAATAAGAATAACACCCCGTATTTTTTTAAATCTCCTAGTTGGGATTGTAATAGTGGGTCAAGATTATCAGAAGCACCCAGCACACACTTGAAAGCAATGGCCCTACCTGTGAAGGAAGGTGTTACTTAATGTGAGCAAGGATATCAGAATCCGGCTCTGAACAAGTTACAACCTTACCTTCAACTGACGAATCCCCCCTGCCACGCTCGGAAATCAGTCAGCCTGGCAAAATCTCAGTTTGCCATTTCTTTGGCATGGGTAATACAAAGGCACCACACTTTGCGTCTGTGGCACGTGGGTCAGTCACTCTTCTTCAGCAGCCAACATAAAGGAATGATTTGGGATGTTTATTTTAAAAATCAGAGCACTCTGGCAATAAATAGAACTTCAGAGGCATCGGGTGCAGGAATCGAATCCTAGAAAAAAAGTCTTGTCTGGCTGAGTACAAGTTTACCTAGACTGGATTAAAAGCGTTTGCACCATTTCTTTAGACATCACTTTAGACCACTATTAACAGCCCCACCCCGGCCCAGAAAACGCTTATTTGCTTCCTGCTTACAATATACACTGTGCACTCTGCTGCCTTCCATCCAAGGATGCCAAAACACTTTAGAAGCGGTGAATTAAGCCTCAACTCCCTTGCGAGAGAGGGCGATGTTACCATCTCCTTGCAGCAGATGGAGAGTCTGAGCCTCCCAGCACAGAGCTGAGAACAGGATCTCCTAACTCCCAGTTCTGTGTTTCAGCCATAAGACCATCCTCGTCCTCTGTATAACTCTACGTAGCCTTCCCTTTATTATTATTTGTTGAGTGCTGCTTTACAGGCTTGGAAGGATTCGATTTTTAAAATCGGTAAATGTGGATTTCACTGTACACCCACAAACCAACGGGAAAATATTTCCATCGATAATCAAAATTTACAGAGAGGAAAAGGAAGAAAAATGCTGCCCGAGACCTTCTTAGAGGCAAAATCTAGTGGATTTAGACTTCTGAAGCAGGCTGGTTACAAACGGGCCAACAAATGAATAGTAAAAACACGTATGATTTGTTCATTTAAGGAGACCCACTTTGTATATTTCGACATGTGATGTTGAATGGTTTGCATTTTAACAGTTTATAAAGCTTTAAAACTTTTTGCATCTCAGCATTGGTCATTAGCTAAATGCCTGATCCCCATCCCCCAATTTCCCGCAAGGATGAACATTTAAAGTAGACAAAAATCTTTAAAAAAAAAAAAAAAAAAAAAAAGCAATAAAAACTGAATTCTGTCAATACAATCAACAGGATGAAGTCAGCATTAGTGGAAAGGGACTGGTGCCCCTGATTCTAGTCTGAGCTCTGCCACTGACCAGATGCATGACCTTGGGTAAGTCACCTCCCCTCTCTGTGCTTCTGTTTCACCTCCCAGCCTGGTCTGTAAGTTCTTTGGAGCAGGGACTGTCTCTTGCTAGGTGTTTGTACAGCACCTAGCACAATGGAACCCCTCCCCTGATCTTGATTGGGACCTCAAGGAAGTACTGTAGGTTTCTGCTCCAAGGTGCTCACCATCTTAGACATAATCCAAGATGGGGTGACAAAGAAAGAAGAGTAGAGCAGAGAGATGTTTATACAAGCAAGAGACCATAAAAAGATCAGATGTTTATGAGACAAGTGTGTTAGCTCCTCCATGGGTTGGAGGATCAGCCATTCAGGGCTGACCGGACCAAGCTTCGAAGGGGAGACCGGCCACATGGTCTACAGCCTGGGATAGAGAACACAGGAGCAGGCACGGAGCTGCCCGTGGGAGGGGAAGATAAAGGGAACATCAAGGTGAGCTGAGTTAGCCGACCCCCTCGAGATGAAATGCAGCTGGAACAGACCTGTGCAGGGTCTTAAAGCTGAGAAGGAGGAGTATGAAGGGGATAGAGGAGGTGATCAGGGACTCCAGCAGGGGTAAAGTTTTGGGAGTGCAGGACAGGGCAGTATATGGTAATCTCTTCACGTTGTACTCACCCGGCGTGGCTCAGTATGTTAATATTTTCCCCACATGTGCCCATCACTCCCTAACCCCTCTCCTTTCACAAGGGCCCTATTTATTTCTCTCAGGAGCACGTCGTTGCTTCCCGCGGGCATCGACCTGTAGAATTAGACTTTCTGCCTTCTGTACTATGACACCTTTCACCCACCGCTGTTGGAAGATGCCAGCTGGAAGTGCCTGAAACTTTCTGAGCCAAAAGGATAAGGAGAGCGGGAACAGGAGTGGAAGACGACACAGACTTCAGATTACCCTTGGAAAAACAGCCTTTGCATAAAATAAGACACCTTTCTGGACAGCTGTCTCTTACCATCGGGGGGGGGGGGGGGAGAGAAAGAGAGTGTGTGTGTGTGTGTGTGTGTGTGTCTGTCTCTCTCTCACACACACACACACACACACACACACACACGAGCCTTCGGGGAATTGTATGAACTTTTGAACCAGAGATGGAGAGACAGAGCATACCCTGTTCCCACTTTAATAAACAATTTTTTTTCTTCAATTAATTAAGGTTTGGAAAGAAAAAAAATTGCAGAAGAGAAGTAATTTAGCATGCGGCACATACTTTACAGATGGATCCTACCTTTGGATGCTTATTAAATCTATGCATGATTGCACTGGAGAAAATTAATCGCATTGTTTTTCACTATTCAGAAGGGTTGCAAACAGCAAAGAAAATGATGCAAGGCTCTGATTCCCCCCCACCCCATTCCCCACCTTCAAATAGTAACAATAAGAACAGACACACGAAGAGAAACCTCATTCAAATTATACCCACAAGACGAGAGCAGCAGAGTGGATGTATTTTAACGTCGAGATTTTATATTTCCTATCGGAGTAAAATCAAGACTCACCGTATAACCTAAAGCTTATGCTCAAATAAATTTGTTAGTCTCTAAGGTGCCACAAGTCCTCCTTTTCTTTTTGCATATAACCTACTGGAACACGGACGTTTATTCTCAAAACAAAAAAACCACCCCAAATTTCTGACTCTGTCCTCTGAACTATTCAATTAAAGAGTGAAGGTTTTTATTCAGAGAAAGAACCGTATGACTAGCTGGGGCTATACACCAGAGTAAATCTACTGTATCTCAGCTTGCCGAGCATAACCCCAACCCTGTCCTTTGATAATGGAACTTCCTGTTGAAAACAAGCCAGGGTATTAAAAGAAATGCCCAGTGCCTACAGTGCCGATGAATATTTGCATCCTGTCAGCTTTAATAAAAGACTGGCAGTTCCAGAAACTCAAGCCTACACCTACCCCCGACCTCTCCATGCCTCCCACCATTTTGGGAGCGGTAGATGAACTTTAGCTGAGCCCCGAGTGCCCTGAAAATGCCCTCACGGTGAACTTGAAAGGGCCACTCTCTTTCTAAAGGAGAGGAGGTAGATGGTTTGCTGAACTCCCTCACTTCCAGGTTCTGTTAAGGCCAGAGCCAAGCAATCTGACTTGACACAACCGGGTTTATGTGGTGGGAATCACGCTCCATCAGGGGCTGAATGCCAGAGGCCCCACCCTATTTCACTAAAGAGGCTTGAGCCTGGGTCACAAACCAGTCAAAAGATCATAGCTCTTCTTGCTCCTGCTCCCACCCACAGCAAGGATGCACAAGACGCCAGAGCCTTGAATCCTGAGGCTTCTACATTGACCCACACATTCTACAAACTGTCTGAAGTCAAAATGAGAGAGAAGAGGGTGGGAAATCACACAAATGCAGCGAGGGAGTTTGCTGGCATGCAGTGGACGAATACTAATGACGTTGCCCAGTTCTGCAATGAAGAGGGCAGAGAAAGAGAGAGGACACAAAATACAACATTGCTACATATGAGCAAGAGTAGAGAATCACCCTGCTGGATATCAAACAGGACTGAGCCCTATCAGTATTTAGATCAGAGACCTCCGAAGAAAACAGTCAGATGCTACAGGAAGTGAGACTGGGGATTCGGTATGGGGTGCTCATCCTATTATGTGGGTTCTGAACCAATAGCCCAGCCTGGTGCAAAGGGCTTCTGTGCTCCAGGGGCGTATCGTCCATCAGACTTATTGTACCACTCAAATCGGGACCGCTAGTGGTCACTGGTGATCTCAGGATCAGTTTTACACGGTAAAAATGTGAGTGGTTTAACCCAATTTTGACTGGGGTATTTACATTTTGCCTGCCTAAAATTCCCCCTATGATTTTGACTGGTATCTGCCCGCTCTGCCTCGTCCTTTGTGCTGCACTGAAGATGCTCCTGAATGCTGCATTCGTCAGCGTTGCTACAAAAAAATAAAAAAGGACGGAAGCAAAGATGCACAGAGCAACACTGCAGGTTTTAGAGTAACAGCCGTGTTAGTCTGTATTCGCAAAAAGAAAAGGAGTACTTGTGGCACCTTAGAGACTAACCAATTTATTTGAGCATAAGCTTTCGGGAGCTACAGCTCACTTCATCGGATGCATACTGTGGAAAGTGTAGAAGATCTTTTTATACACACAAAGCATGAAAAAATACCTCCCCCCACCCCACTCTCCTGCTGGTAATAGCTTATCTAAAGTGATCACTCTCCTTACAATGTGTATGATAATCAAGTTGGGCCATTTGTTCTGGATTCCACAGCACACGTCTGGTGTGTAGCAATCTACAGATAGTACATTTCCCCTATTAGATGGGTATATACGGTGCTACAGACAGTGCAGCCTGTCCCAGTGGCCCGAACATCGGTCTGAGCACTGGGAACCCTGATGTTCTAGTCCATCTCGGACTCCTCTGTGGCGCTGAACAACTCACTTGCCCTCTCTCGGACTCAGTTCCCCACCCTCCCATCTGCAAAATGGGGATAATTCTCACTCACCCCCAGGACACATTGCAAGTAGTAATTCATTTTGTGCCGTGTTTAGAAGAGGAGACGTGATATCATTCGGCGTGTGAGCAATAGGAGATAGAAACAGCTGCTGCATTGTTAGACCAAGGGAAAATAAGGCTTTGCTTACCCCATGAATATCAGCCACTGGTACAGCTGCACCAGTGCAAACCACTCGTGTATGCTATTCTAGGGATGTAAAAGGTTAACCAGTTAACCGATAAGCATCAGTCTTACCGGTAACGTATTCAGTTAATGTTTAAATGCCTAATGTGCAGGGTTGGCAGCTGGGACCCTGGGCGCAGGGCCGGCAGCCGGGACCCTCACCTCTAGATCCCACACCTATATTGTGAACTCATTAACAGTTAAATGTTTAACCGATACAATTTTAATAGTTTAAAGGGTTACATTTTTTTAAAACGCTATTTATATCCCTATTCTATATAGGATTTTCTACCATGCTCATGACTTCTGTAGTGCATTAGGCTGGCAAAACCTCAAGTCCCGATTTGTACCCGGCTTCAAGCAGGGGTTAGCGGCATTGGTTCAGACCATGTCTTATAGCAGCTTACTCTGTTTAAATTAGGGGCCTGCACTGATGCACCTACATTAGTGTCTGTTTCTTGGGCGCAAGCTCTTCAGGTCAGGCATCGTCTTTTTGCTACACGTGACCAGCCCCTAAAAGAACAGAGCGTTGATCCTTGATCAAAGCTTCCGGGAGCTACTTTCCTCTTCACAGCCACTACACGAGTATATCAGTAAAGAAACTGCCATACGGACACATCAAGGGGTTCTGGTTTCAAGATGGTAGCTGAGCTCCAGTGGTCTGCAATGCTGTCAAAGCCCTAACAGGCGTGAGTGTGTACAGCTTTGCTTTCAGTTTTCCTCCGCCATGTTGTACATATTTGAAGGGTGACAAGATTTCAGCAAGAGAGCACATGTGCGTGCGTTAGTTATTAAACCTTCTATAAAATTTACGGTGTGCTCTCCTGCGTATTGGGTTTGTAAGATTTGGTTTATTGATACAAGAAAACTAGAAAGATCAAAAGAATAAAGAGACACGTGTGATTGTTTTGGGTTTTGGTTTGGTTCCAAGATCCTTCTAAATGCCACTCCAGTATAGACGGTGGTATCCCAGATCTCACAGCTAACCCCCATAAATCCCAAGCCCACAACAGGCACAAGGATGTGGCCACACAGAACTCCTTGCATGATAAAAGCTGGACCGTAGCTCATTTGCACTGAACTAGTACAAATGCTGTAAACGTTGTTCAGTATTAATCTGAAAGTTACAGCCCTGTAACTATTTGTTAGAAGCAGTTGCTGAAAAACGAGACACTTGGAAGTCATATTTCATGGCTATGACAAAACAAGGATCTATAGCCCTCCCATTGCTTTGTGATGATGAAATATGACTTACTTTTGGTTAGCTGGCAGGAATGTCTTGGCTGTATCCATTAAATACATCCTTGACAAATCCTGTTGTCTATAAAGTGCCATGCCTATGTATGGTGCTCTAGGAATACAAAGTAATGTCACAAGTAGTTAATATGAGGAAATAATGCATTGAACTTATTCAGCACCTTTCGTCCAGGATTCTCAAAGGACTCATACACTTTAAAAACTTCTAAGTATAATTATCCCCATTTTAGAGATGGGGAAAGTTGAGGCACAGGTAGGTTGTGAGTATTCTCTTGGGTCTCATGCATAACCAGGAATAGACCTCAAGCCCCTCAACTCCCACTCTGCTACTCTAACCTCTTGACCACACTTTCTCCATGTTGGGACACATACAGTTATTAGAGAGACCATTCACTGAATTCAATTCTGTTCCCAGCCAAGCCAATGTGGCCAGGATTGGCCTCGCTGCTGGGTTCCGAGGATGTACTTGTCACAAAAGCAGGCCTCTTGCAAAGGATGTTATCATGAGCTGATCGCGCTGCCAGGACATCATCATCCCACAAAAGGACTTTGCTTTTATGGTTACAACAAATAATATTTTCATTGCGCTAGATCAGTGGTTTGCAATCTGTGGTCCACAGACCCCTGGGGATTTCCAAAGGGGTCCACATTTCCATTTGAAATTTTTTTCAGGGTCCACAAATGAAAAGAGGTTAAAAACCACTGCACTAGACAGAATGAATTTTTGCAGCTGTTTTTGAAATCTTCAAGCCTTGCAGTGGCCACTCGTATCTGAGGGTACGTCTGCCCTGCCATCTAAAGTGTGACTGCATAGACATATCCTCGTTAGCACTGCTAAAACAGCAGCGTACATAGGGCAGGACGGGATTCAGCGTGGGCTGTACAAGCACACCTGGGACACGTACTGACCTTACGAGCCTGTGCAGAATTTGCCACCGCTATTTTTAGCCATGGGAGCATGGCTAAAGTCATGGGACAGCAGTATAGATTATACTCTTAGGCCCCCAAATTCAGGAAAGCACTTAAGTACATAGCCATTGTCCTGAGAGGTGGGGAGGGGGGAAAACAATTGCCTTTATTTTGTTTTATAATATGAAGTCGACAATATCCCCTATCCGATTTCAGGTCAGATTTGTATCAGCTCAAGTTATCCCAGCCCGATGGCTACAGGCCCATGAGGACCTTTTCAGAATTAGGGAACGAATCTGCCACAGAAAATCCCATCCCTTGTGGCAGAACGTAGCAGTGACCTGCCAAAGCCCCTACACACACACACACACACACACTAAACCCCTGCATAGCGTAAAAGACCAAAACGTACGTACAAATGCTAGACTTATTGTTTGTATTAAGGTAGCACCTCAATGCGTCAACCCAGATCTGGGCCTCATTGGGCTGGGTGTTGAATGTACACAGGGTTAATGGAGCCCCTGCCCTGAAATGCTTACAGGGTAAAGAGACAAGACAGGCCAAAGGGTGCATAGATGCCGACTCCGGGGGTGCTCTGGGGCTGGAGCACCCATAGGGGAAAAGAGTGGGTGCTTAGAATCCACCAGCAGCCCCATGGACCAGCTCCTCCCCCTCCCTCCCAGCATCTCCCACCCACTGTGATAAGCTGTCCAGCGGCGTGCAGGAGGCCCGGGTGGGGTGGGGAGAAGCGGGGGCAGGAAGAGGCGGGACATGGGTGGAGCAGGGGTGGGGCCTGGGTGGAGCTCCCCCCCAGGAACTGAGGAAGTCAGCACCTAGGCAAAGGTGGGAAGAGGCTTTCCCAAGGTCACCGGAAGAGCCTGGGATTTATCTTCAGTCTCCCCAGTTCCAGTCCAGTATCCCACACTGCCTCTGCTCCATAGAATATGCAGAGTGAATATATTTCCACCCTTAGGTGTATGTGTAATGGAAATGTATATAGGATCAAATCCCCACTTATCTTTTACTCTGGCAAACTCCTTTGTCTAGGGTAGGATTGCACAGAGTAAGCAAGCAACCCAAAGTACATGCCTGTATTGCAAATATACTGCATAAAGATGACAACATTTGGACCCACCCACCCTAAGAAAATCATTTCAAAGCAAACATTAAAGTTCCTAGCACTTATGGCTCTGAACAAAACCTGAAGTGAACTTCAACCTGTATCTACCAGAGTCTGCAGACAGCCTGCAACAGCAGCTTTAAGAGAAGGATGAACTCCATGGGACGCTGAAGTAGGACACGTTGAATGCCTTATTTCAGTATCTCTTTTCTTCATTTTGGCAGACCCATGAAGCACGTGCATTGCCCCATTAGTGGCTGCAGTGGCAGCTAATGGCTGTCAAGAGTTTGCTGAGGGGAAGAAAGAAAGAAAGAAAGAAAGAAAGAAGCCAATCCTCCTTTCCCAAATTTAAAGTGACATCCCACCCCAGCTCAAAAGGGGGAAGACAAAATACACCCCTGATCCGGGACCAAAGGCCTCGATTGACTTCTAGCGGCCAAAACACACCGCGCCTTCCTGAGGTGCCAAAAGTCTCAACCCCTCTCCTCTCAGCTGTCCAATTCACCTGCTTCCCCTGAAAGATGCCATGATGCAGTCACATTGTTCGTAACAATCTGCAGCACTCAAAGTTTGGGGCAGTGGAAAATAAGTGCATTTTAATATAAAAAAACCCAAGGTATGCTGTATCAGTTGGAGTGCTCTGGGGAAAGGAACAGGGGTGCTGGGACAATTTGTATAGTGAGGGTCTGGAAAGCCATTGAACCAAACTTCAACCCCTGTATATGACAGGAACCACTTCAAGCAGGGTAGCAGCACCCTACTTCCAGCACCTATGCACAGGGTTATGGGGGGTGCAGGGACATCATTTTCAGGTTCCTACTGCATAGTTTGGGTCTCACGTGCTACATAGGACACAGAGCCTGGTGTATAAACTTTGATTTGTACAGCATCCTTCACTGCAGCCTCTCAAAGAGCGTGGCAATAGGCATTATCACTCTTTTACTCAGCTGGAGTCAGGCCCAAGGCCACAAAATGAGCATCAGATTGGAGGTCTCAGCTTCCAGTCTTCTGCTCTAACTCACCACACATGCACACACACATGGTCTGCTTAGCGGAGGTGTGGGCATGTATAACATGCACACAGCGGGGATGTGTGTAAGTTCGCGCTGGTATCATACATATCTCGCACGTCAATCCGTTATACATAGCTCTTAATTCCCCATTGCTCATCCATGGTGCTCAAAGCACCTTGCAAACGGCAATAGAGGTTCATTACGGCCACATGGGGAACAGAAACATGAAGAGGGGAAGTGACTTGCTCAAGGTCACCCAGCAAGTCAGTGGCAGAGCCGGAAACTGAAAGTCCCCATCTAGTGGTCCATCGAACTCTGAAGCTGTCCGCTGGGCACGAAGACCAACTCCTGGCGATGTTTTCGTTCTGTGCTCGGACAAGCTACAAGGAGTGTCAGGAGATTTTTGCCAGAGGGCTGGATGGGAGGGGAACCCAAACTTTCTGCATCTTGGCAGTAACATACAAAGATGAGATGACTGGCCTGCTAGGGGATGTGCCAATTTGTTTGGGATTTTTTTGGTTTTGTTTTAAAGGGCCGTGGGGGGGGAAGGGAGTGAAAGAGGAGGCATGGACTACACTTTATGGTTGCCATGGATGCAAGGTCAGCCTTCCAGACTTGGCTTTACCAGCAGAGTTCAGACGGGTCAGCGTGTGACCGGCTCAAACCCCGAGGTTAAAAGTTCAAGCAGCGATGCAAAAACCAATATGTCCATGCAGAGTATGCTGTACAATTTATTTCAATTTACATCAAGCCATGCATATAAAATTTAGATAAATTCCATTCAGATCTGATGTTGCCTGACACACAATGTATGCAAACAGATGTCTTTGGAGGCTCGCTCTCAGTTTTAGGGAGGAAAATAAATATATTTTTAAATTTAGTGTGTCTCATGGATTTTCTTTATTGCATTACCAAAAAAAAAAAAAGAAAAGAAAAGAAAAACAACCCCCCCCCCCCCAAAAAAAACCCCACCCAGACAATTTTAGCTTTAAGGATGTTGGATCCCCTTTTCCAATCTGATTTTTTATTTTATCCTTTGTAATTTCTCCCACTCCCCCAAACCACACTGTGTCATATTAAGAAAGATAATGAGTATTTACAACTGTAGCCCTGGTGTCATTGCTGTTATAACCTCTATTTATATCCGGTGCCATTTTTTCTGGATTTCCAGTGATTGATCGTTTTGATTTATATTTGGGTCCAGTCCTCCCTCTTTCCTCTCCTTCATACCCACCTTCAAACCAAAAACCTTCCTAGAATAGCCACAAGATGGCTCCCTACACCCCTTCTCCTCACCGAACAGCCCATCTACCTTGGCTCCGTACTATGGAACAATAACTGTTCCGGGTCTGACCGCTTCATAAATGCAGTGTATTTCCATTGCGAACTAAATGGACCACAGCATATCCACTGGTGTAATAAACTGCAGTGCAATACCGGATGGAAAGAACAGAGACCTCAGCACTTCTTACCTAGTGACCAGACAGCACTTGTGAAAAATCGGGATGGAGGTGGGGTGGGGAGGTAGTAAGTGCCTTTATAAGAAAAAGCCCCAAATATGGGGACTGTCCCTATCAAAAATCAGGACATCTGGTCACGCTTTTCTTGCCACTCATTCTCTCCAAATCCCATCTCCCTCGACAGGAAAACACACATTCTGTTTCCTGTTTTGATTGAAAGAAATAGCAGAAAAATAAGATAATAGAATGTTCAACGGGTGGGACCTGCCATTGCAGAACACAGGTGTGCAAAGGGGGGAAAAGGGTTTCCAATGGAAACACGCAGCACAGGTACAGAATCAAGTTGTAAGTCACTCTCTGAATTGCTAACTCACTGGGGCCACAGTCAAAGCCCCCTGAATGCAGAGAAATGACTCCCACTGACTTCAGGCTCCCCAGGATGGGGTCTAGATTTCTAACATTAACCTCAGAGCTACCCACAAGCCTTGATCCTGCATCCCTTCTTCCAAACTCAAATGGCATTTCCCCATAGGGAGGATCTGCAAGATTAGGCAGAAAGAATGAAATGACCGGGGGGGGGGGGGGGTCAGAAACACAAGACAGCTTTTTAGGGGAAAATTAGCCAGATTATTTCTGTAACACATTTAACGAGAAACAGAGTCACAGGTTTAGAGGGGTTCTCGAGTCTTCTACAGTAATCAGAAACTGCAGCACTTTGGACCATTACGGCTATCATTTTTGTTTTTTTCCAAAAGGGCATTTGGTTGTAATAAGTACCTATGCGCCTTTGTGTCAAGCAGCACGTCCCAACTTTCTATTCTTAGGATTAAAAAAAAAAAAATAGAAACATAAAAGAACAAAAGCTCGAGCAGCAGCTTTTAGTCTGAAAAATGACCACAAAATATTGATCCCGAAGCCTATTTTGATAGATAATGCTCCGCAAAAACAGCTTGTTTTAAACCGAAGTTTGGGATTTTAAAGTGCCAGCTGCTTCCTTTTAGAGTTTTCAAATTATCGGTGATTTTATCTCTAATCCCACCTCCCCACTGCCCTGTACCTCCTTCCAAAGAAACCTCACAGTTACAAATTCTTCAGCCTCAATGAGCTTCTCGTCAAGTTCCCACTGAAGTCAGAAGACAAGAATTTTACACCTCAGAACATAAATCCAATTCCTTCAGGGAGCAATTTTAAGGTTGCAAATAATGGGCCAACTCCTTTAGTCCATACTCAGCTTTATTAATAATTATTGTCTTTGATGAGAGTTTTGCCTCATGCACTGAAGTCTCTGAGTAATGCCCAAGTAATGACTTAATAAGGGCCTTGGTGGATTAAGGTAAGAATATTAGGTCAAATGCGAATCATCCATCCCAGTACAGAAGCGTATGTTTTGTGCACGTCTGAAGCCTGCTACGTGTTCATATCAGTTCTCTATTCTGGGACCTGGAATTAATGATCCACCCACTTTTCAAATGACTAACATGCCGGGGGACAAAACCTATTTCAAAAGCCCTCAAATTCTCGATAATGTACAAGCTCCTTATTTTCATTTTCCCTGTCAGTCATGACAAGTCCTCCTGACTGGACAAACACTCGCTCAAATTCTGGCCATTCATTTCTATTCCCGATGATCTGAGAGGAGGTTTTCACAATTATACGGGGTTCTGCATCTTCTGCAGAAGGAACAATAAGCTATAAAACAAGGAAGAAAAGATTTTAAAGACACTGCATAAAGGTTTAGCTCCTATATTTCGGTCTCCGATTCTGCAAAACAGACATTTCATTCCTGCCCAAGACGTGCGGGTTGCTGGAAACCAAGTTCCAGGAACCAAATTTACTGCATCAAGAAGCTTTTACTGTATTTGTAGTGACTGTTTCTTTTATATCAGTTCCAGACTCCAGCTAGCAGAATCCCTTGAAGAACAGATGTCCTGGGGAAGTGCAACTATTCATTCTAACAACAGTTTGGGGGGTCAGTCCCATAAGAGTGCCAGGCCAAAAGGGCTACGGCTGGCGTGAGAAATCTACTTTTATGATGAGCTGAACAGTCAAATAAAATGGAGCATTGCTGGGAGCGAAAAGACACTGATTTGCTACACTACAGTATGTGGGGGGAGGGAAGGGAATAAAATTCCACATAGTTAGAGTCTCACCCGTGTTTAGAACCTGCTTCCAGTTCTTCATCAGCATGAAAAATTACAACTGTAACCAGATTCTTCTCTGTCGCCTGCGTAAATGTGCTATTACAGCTGTTCATATTTTCACTCTAATGAAGGGTTGCACATTTAAATGGTAAGATTTATTATATATTGTACACCGCCTGTGTACATGCAAAACTGTTAATTGACGCCTAAAATGCTGCTTGTTTATTCTGACATCGATGATCATTTTTCTCAATTTTTAAATTAAAAAACAAAACAAAAACAAAAACAAAAACAAAACAAAAAGCTCGTTCCAGCACAGACGGGTTTCTGTTGCTTATGAAGAAACAAATAAAGAAACTTAAAAATAAGAGGAAGAGGAGGATTTCAACCGAGGGATAAAATAAAGCTTATTAAGGGAGGGGGGGAAGTCACTCTCCCCCCTCATCTGGGTGAAAAAAGGAGTCAATTGTCCAAGCTGGTTTGATTTTGCAGAGAACTGGTACGAGGTTGGGTTCATAAACAGGTGAAATGATGGAGTTTATTGCAACGAACATCAACACTGAAACTAAATAACTGTGTTCCCATCTTGGTCCCGCTGAAAGACGGATGGTAAACTTGACCTGCCGCTGGTACTATCCGATTGCCATTTTTTATCCCCCTTCACCGCCCCCCCAGGCTGAGCTGCGTTGTGTAAATGTATGTGCTTGGTCAGGTCAGGCCCCGGGATCGGGTGAAACTCCGTTCACATTTGCATACAGGCGGAGTTTCACAATGAAGGCCCATCTGTTCCCGTCAGAGAGTACAAATCGAGTGTCACCCAACTCACTGCAAACGACAGCAGCATGGCCATTAGATGGAGGAACACTTAGCTCAGGTTACGGATATGGAACTGCTGATTTGGGTTTAAATACCTGATAACTGAAGACTTTTTATTACATGTGAACAAAGAATGAACCCTGAACTGAACACAGGAGTCTCCCCCCACCCCACAACACACTCCACCTCAGCACCCTGGCTTCTCCACCCCAACTGAATCCATTACCAATACAAAGCTGCTGTATTTTCCACCGTCCAAAAATTAAACAAGATTGAAGTGTCCCAATGGTCTTTAAAACTATATATATGAAAAGATAGGAAGGATGGGGGGGGGGGGGAGAAGGAGAGAGAGAGAGGAGGAAAAAAGTAAGGGGAGGGGTAAACAGAAGATGAACTCTGAACTTTACATGCCCTCTGAGGTCATTAATATTGTTGCGACGTTGTTCCTTGAACTTCTAGTAAATTTCGTCGGCGTGGAAATTTTTGTTGCTGGAGTTCAACAGAGGTGAGAAGCCAGCCTCCGCACCCCTCCCACCGCTCGGGTTAGGGATCCCTCCGTGAATCCAAACTATTCACTCGTCTACTGATAGGACGGTTTATACTCAAAAAGAAATCTATCAAGATCCATGTCACAGCCTGTTCCTCAACCTTAAAAAAAAAACCAAACCACAACCCAAGGTATATATTACAGTTGACGGACAAGTCACACACAACAAGAGCTGCTCTGCACGACAAACATCACCTTTACAGCCAGCGGTGGGGTAGTCCAAGTTCACAGTGAAATACAGCCAAATACAAAGGAAGAATCTATAGGGTTCGTTTGTTCTTGTTTAAAACAAAGGCCCTTTTCCTCCTATTTTCACTGGGATTTGACGTTTCTTGATAAAAACCCTTTCCTGCTTTGGTATTTGTTCTCCTTTGTAAATGGCTCAGTACAAAATACTGTTGTTTATTTCAGGGGCGATGTTAAGTAAGTAATACGTACGTACGTACTAATCCTTTGTCCTAATGGTAAACCTCCCATCTGAGGATCGGCCTATTACAAACAGTGGACTAACTCTTAGAACACCCTTGGGATGTGTCATCATCCCCATTTCACAGATGGGGGGGGGGGGAACTCTGGCCCAGTGAGGGTAAGCATTTTTCAAGAGCAGACTCTAATTTTTGAGCACCTGGGGCCGCCCGCTGATGTCAAAAGGGGCTACAGCACCCCCAAAACAAATCAGGCCCAAAACTGAAGTACCTAAAGTTAAGGATTCATTTTTGACAACATGACTCGAAGCAACTTCCAAGGTCGCACAGAGAGTTAGAGGCAAAGCTAATAAAAGAATCCACAATGCCTGATTTCTAGCCGTTTTTAACCACTAACCCATCCTTCCTCTCTGCTCAAAGCCAAAGCAACTTTAAAAAAAAAAAAAAAAAAAAAAAAGAGGCCACACGGCTTTATTTCCCCAACCCCATCACTATCGAAGTGCTTCGCGATCAGTCTGTAGAAGATGCTGTTTCTACAGTTTGTCAAACCTGACGCTTGTTAACGCTGAAGAAAGTTATACACTTAGTGAAAGGAGAATGGATTCCTTGTTTCGGAAGCATGAACTCCAATACATTTTTGGTCTCCTTTAGTCAAGTTCAAGGGAAACTGAAACCCCAGCTAAAAATAAAAAAACCCAAACGCATGCAAGTTCGCCCACTGTGACATCCTGAACCCTATATGCTAGCTATATTTCCCTGCAGACCATGATGCAAAGTTCCTGTAAACAAGCTGCGTATTTGCATATTCTATTCAAGCCCCTTGTAGAGATGCCGTGTATTTGCATGCAGGGTGGCTAGATGCACCCATGTACTAAGGAGGAAAGAATAAACCAAGAAGCAAAAATGATGATTATACCAGGTTTCCCCTTTTGTCTGCTCCAGGAGGGGGGGGAAAAACCCATTAAGGCGCTGTCGCTTTTTTAATTCCAATTTTCCTACAGGGATACAACCTAATTCCCCCCCCCCCCGCCAAAAAAGGGCAAAAACACACAGTCTGATGGAAATATTGGCTGCTTGGATTCCCGTCTCTGCCCCCCTCCCACCCCCCGCCAGTTTGGAGTGCACAGTAACTGAACCTTGAACTTAATTTACCCTTTGAACTTGTTACCTTTAAAACAAGATTCCCCATGCTTTCCCTTCTTCAAAACAAATTTCATCACAATTACAGTCCCTTCCACTTCGCTTAAAGATATATAATCATTGATTTGACCTAATTACCAGGTACGGGCCTCTCTCTACAAGGTGAAAGCCATATTGGTGTGAACAGACGTTGACCCTTGTATTCTTGATACCCCAATTTTGTTCTAATTATTGTAAAGCAGGTTTTCCATCTTAGTCTGTCTCTTTCCCCCTCCCCTTTGGTATTTCGCTCCTTTCAGACTCCGTTATGCCCCTTGGGTTATGAGCAGTCTAATGCCAAGCTTCTAAGCACTTCTCGCATTGAAAGCATCAGGCTTTAGCTACAGAATTTGAAAGAGCGGCCTTGTTTTCTTCCGACGGAGCAGTTACACAATCCTGCCGCTAATCCTCTATTTTTGTTCTACAAAGGAAAAAACTTTCCTTCTGGAAAACTAAGGGACTTCTTATAAGGAAACCTGCATTATTCATCGAGGCCAGAAGGGTCCATTGTGATCATCTACTGTGACCTCCTGTATCACACAGGCCAGAGAACTGCCCCAAAATCATCCCTACAGCAGATCTTTTAGGGGAAAAAAAACATCCAATCTGGATTTAAAAATTGTCGGTGATGGAGAATCCACCACAACCCTTGGTGAATTGTTTCAATGGTTAATTACTCTCACGGTTAAAAATGTATGCCTTATTTCCAGTCTGAATTTGTCTAGCTAAAGCTTCTAGCCATTCAGATTCTAGCTGTCTTTCTCTACTAGATTGAAGAACCTACGATTAAATATTTGTTCCTTATATAGATATTTGGACTGTAATCAAATGACCCCTTAACCTTCTCTTTGTTAAAATAAAAAGATTGAGCTCCTGAAGTCTATCACTGGAAGGCATGTTTTCTACGTCTACACTACCACGGTAAATCGACCTGTGCTACGCAACTCCAGCTACGTACCTCCCGTTGACTTAGCTTACTCTTCTTGTCAGGGATAGAGTACAGAGGTTGGCTGGAGTGCGATCTGTAGTCGATTTGGCGGGTCTTTACTAGACAACCAGTGGATCGATCTCAGAGCGTCAATCCCTGCTGTAGTGTAGACCTGCAGTACGCCTTTTCTCATTCTTGTGGCTCTTCTTTGAGCCCTCTCCAATTGATCAACATTCTTCCTGAATTGTGGGCACCAGAACCAGGCACAATGGCAGTGGTCCCACTGGTGCCCAATAAAAAGTCAAATAACCTCTCTGCTCCTACTCGAGAGACCCTTTTTTATGCATCCCAGGACTGAATGAGCTATTTTGCCCATACTGGGAGTTCATGTTCAGCTGACACAAACCTCACATCTTTTTCAGAGTCATTGCTTCCCAGGATCTATCCTGTAAGTATGGTCAACATTCTTTGTTCCTAGGTGTATACATTTACATTTAGCTCTATTAAGATGCATATTGTTTGCTCGCTGGCTCTCAGCTTACCAGTCACTCCGTATTCGTCACCTGTCCTCTTCATTATTTACCACCGACCCAAATGTGTGTCATCTGCAAATGTTACCAGCGATGATGTGATGTTCTCTTCGAGGCCATTGATACAAATAGCACAGGGCCAAAAAACGGTCCCTGCAGGGGACACACCCACAAGCAATCACATTTTGAGACCTATCAGTTGGCCAGTTTTTAATCCATTTAATGTGCGCTATGTTACTTTAATATCATTCTAGTTTTTTAATCAAAATGCTGTGTGGTACCAAGTCATATGCCTTACCGAAGTAGAGGATGTCAACACTATTACCTTTATCAACCAAACTTGTAATCTCATCAGAAAAAGATATCAAGTTAGTTTGCCAGAATCTATTTTCCACAAACCCACGTTTATTTGCAATGATTTGCATTACCTTCCTTTAAATCTTTATTAATTGAGTCCCATATGAGCATCTCCATTATCTTGCCCAAGATAGACGTCAGGGTCACAGGCCTATAATTACCCAGGTCATCCCATTTACCCTTTTTAAAAATTGGCACAACATTAGGTTTCTTGCCATCTTCTGGAACCTACATAGTGCTCCCAACACACACTGAAAAATCAACGATAGGGGTTCAGCAAGCTCCTCAGCCAGCTCTTTTAAAACTCTTATATGCAAGTTATCTGGACCTGCTGATTTAAAAATGTTTAACATACTCCAGAAACACTAGTGTTATCATGATATAAGACTGCATTGCCTGCTTTTTCCCAAAATACAAAACAGAAATATTTATTGAACATTTCTGCCTTTTCTGCATTATTACTGATCATTAGGGCTCCGTGTCTGTCATGGAGGTCGCAGAAGTCACAGAGCTGGAGCAGCCGCATCTGAGGCCCTGGGCAGCAGCCCCCGGCCAGCTGGAGCAGCTGCGGCCCCGGGCACTAGAGCAGCTGCAGTCCGCAGCCCTGGGCAGCGGTCCCCAGGCGGCCAGAGCAGCCGTGGTCCATGGCCTCAGGTAGCTGCTGCCACTGGCCCCACCGCCCCTAGTAGCTGCTGCTGCTGGCCCTACCGCCCCCAGAATTGCCCTCACCCAGTGTCTCCCCCCAACAGCGGCCTCACCCCACCCTCCATAGCCCCACCCCCTGAGATTTAATCACAGGAAATTTTAGTCTAAGTCATGGACAGGTCACGGGCTGTGGCCCATGAATTTTTGTTTATTGCCCATGATCTGTCCATGACTTTTACTAAAGATACCCGTGACTAAATTGTAGCCTTACTGATAATTCTACCATTTCCATCTAGTAATGAACCAATACCATTGTCAGGATTCTTTGTTCCCCATATATTTTAAAAATACCTTTTTACTATCCTTAACTCTAAATATTTAATATTGTATCCTTTTGCTTCCCTTCTCAATTTTCTACAATTCCTAACTTCTGATTTATAGTCAGTCAATTTCCCCTTTTTTCCCCCCATTTGTTTTTTTTTTTTTAGTATGTATTTTATCGCGATCTTCACTTCCCTTCTAAACCAGACTGGGTTTTTAACCAGCTCAGCCTTCTTCCTCAGTTGTGGGATTGTGGCTTTTGGGGCATCTAGTAAGGTGTTCTTAAATCAGTCCCAATTACCATTCACATTTTTCTGATTAAATTCTTCCTCCCAGCTGATTTGGCTCATAATGGTTTTCATTTTTCTGAAATAGGCCCTATTAAAGCACCAAGGATATACATTACTGGTCCACACCTTATTCTGTTAGCACATTATAAATGTGATCAAGTCACGCTCACTTGTGTCTTAGCTATCATTAATTTTTAGTTATTTGCCCCTTGTGTAACAAATGCACACGGGACATATCTGACAGATTCATATACTTTGCCACCTCCCTGCCAAGCATCTCACAGTTTACAACCTTGAATTATCATCAACATCAGTGTGACCAGGGAAGTATTATCTCCATTTTACAGATGGGGGAGCTTTGGCACTACAATTAGGACGATTTTTCCAAAGCTGTGCGCCCAAAGTGAGGCTCTTAAACCCAAATTTAGGCATCTAAAGTCAGTGGCCTGATTTTTAAAACAGTCTGAGCAGCTGCAAGTCCCTGTTCCTTTCAAATCAGAGCTCCGTGTGCTCAGTACCTTTGAAAATACAGCCACTTAGATGCCTAAAATTAATTTTAGCCTTTTGGTCTAAGTGACTTGCCCAAGATCACATGATTGAAGACTAGAACCAAGACCTCCTTGCTCTTAGCCCTGTGCCTGATCTGCAAGACCATTCTACCTCTCCACCATGTAAATGAATGCGAAACCGTGGCCTAGTGAACACAGCACCAGATTCTATTTCTTGCTCTGGCACTGAACTGTTGTGTAAACTTGGATGAGTCAATTCACACACCCGCTCTTCCATTTTCCCCTCACACCCCTTTATCTGGCTGGTCTATTTACACTGCCAGTTCTTCAGGGATGGGGACATTCTCGGATGTCATGTACGTGCTGCACAATGGGGCTCTGATGAGCTGCTTCTTGGTGCAACTGCAACACAAATTAATACCGGCACACACAAAATCTTGATGTTCCAGTGGTCGGGGGCGGGGTGCAAGACTCGGATTCGAACCCAGCCCTAAGCAAGAAATTAAAGCAACATGGTTCCTGCCCTTTTACAGGAGCCTTTTCCATCTTTGAAATTAGAGTAGTACCAAAAAAAAAAAGCAAGATAACCCAACCTACAGTAAAATCATCTCAACAGCTTTAAGCGGCAATCTGAGAAGCTGGAGATTCTTTATCATTCGGAAGCACTGGAGATAGTCCAAAAAGGATTTTAAAAGATCCCATTAAGGATTTCCGCCCACACCTATAATAAACAGCAGCAGCCACTGACACTCAGGGTCAGTGAGAAATGTCATCTCCTTAACCTTCTCATTTGGTCTTGGGCAATTGAAAAATAATTTAGCAAATTGCAAAAAGGTTCATAACCTAAGAGTGAACACGGGGAAAAGGGCCGCTCTCATCTTTCCCCAGTCACGGCCCATGCCCTGGGGTGGAACATTGTCCCAGCCATGAGATGAGTGCCACATCCGTGAAAAGAAGCGATACAGGGCAGTGGAAGGGAAGAACAGGTGTGCAAGGTCAACCAAGGCACGTTCTTTCCACCCAAGTCCTTTTCCGTCCTCTCTAATTTAAATGTCATAACCAAGAGGTATGCATCCGATGAAGTGAGCTGTAGCTCACGAAAGCTTACGCTCAAATAAATTTGTTAGTCTCTAAGGTGCCACAAATCCTCCTTTTCTTATAACCAAGAGGAAGGCCGGAATTAGAGAGCCAGCACTGGATCAGGCAGATAAGTGCTGTGATATCTCTGACACACAACTGAGGCTAAAGTGTCCATTTGTTGTCGTCCCTGGTGAGAAAGGCCATCCTCAGATCCCCTGGAGCTGCACTGTAATAGACAGACACTGAAGATAAAAGGAGCAGAAGTCCCACAATCTGCCCCAGCCCGAACTCATGGATTTAGTGTCGAAGGGCTACCCTCGGCTAACACCATTTTTAGGCTTCAGTAGCTCACGAGGTTTGGCTCTCTGCTGATCTGCATCGTCCGGGGTTGAACTGGAAGCTTTAAAAAGGGTTGGTAACTCTTCCAAACTCCTCCTACAAGATAACGGCCTCTCCTTCTGTGCATGCTTCTTTATGAGCTTTAACGTCAAAGGCAGTGGCAAAAGAGAACATCCAGGAACTGAAGGAGAAGGAAGAGGTGAGGGCTAGTGGAATTTTTTTTTGCTGAAAACTTTTAGTTTCTTTTTAAAAAGCAAAACAAAAAACAAAAAAGGGGCCTTGGGGAAAAAATCTCCATACGGTACAAAAAAATCCCTTTTTCTTTTTTTTTGGTGAAGTGAAAAAAGGTGGATTTTTTTTTCCAATAAAATAAAAATGTTTTCAACTTTGGTAAAACAAAACAAAACAAAAACAAAAACAAAAAAACCCCACCAAAATGTTTTCATTCTGATTCAAAAAATCAAAACAAAATTTTCTCATTTCAAATGGTTTCCCTGTAGGAAGGGAGGGAAAGATGGAGAATTCTGGGAAATAATCTCAGACAAAAATGAAAATGTTCATGGAAAAGAAACTTCATGGAAAAGAATTCCCATTTTTTAACTACTGCTAGTCACGATACTGAGGACTATGACCTGGGCCATTTGCAACATGTTTGGGCAAGTGAAATGATAAGAAAGGCAAAGGAGGTACTGAAGGTGGCTAGGTAGCTTCCACTGGTAGGATGAAAACAAGTTCTGAACCAACTAATGAGGAGTTTAAAATCGAAAGGATGCCACTCTAATCAGGAATTTTAATAGATTAATAGATTCCAAGCCCAGAAAGGACCATTGTGATAGTCTACTCTGATCTCCTGTACAACACAGGCCATAAAACTCCTGCCAAAATAATTCCTAGAGCAGATCTTTTAGAAAAACATCCAACCTTGATTTTAAAAATTGTCAGTGATGGAGAATCCCCCCTGACCCTTGGTCAACTGTTCCAGTAGTTAATTACTCTCACCATTAACAAGTTACGCCTTATTTCCAGTCTGAATTTGCCTAGCTTCAACTTCCAGCCCTTGGATTGTGTTACACCTTTTGCTGCAAGACACAATCAATCACCCAGACACCTGTTGGATGACAAATGCAGCTAAACGTGGGATTACCAAGGAGGCTACTTAGCTACCTGGAAGACACATTATGATCCAGGAAGCAGACAAAGTCACATGGCTTTTTATCCATTTCAAAGAGCCAATGGAGGGCGCAAGCAGTGACCACAAAACTGATTGTATGCAACATACTCAGTAAAGGGCTTCCTAGATTGTAGCTGCACACGGGTATTACTTTAATCCTGGCTGATTTTAGGGCATGAAGTAACCCAATGAGAATGGTGCTGAGCATTCATCCCACAAGCCACATGGCAAGGTGCCGTGAGTATCCAAGACCCACCAGAATAACATCCTAAGGAAAGAATAAGAAGAGGCTGGTGGAGCTTTGAAAGGGATTGGTGGATCTGAAGGCTTCCTGTTGGGAAACAGAGCAGGAAAGGATCAAGAAAAAGATACCAGCTGCATAAAAGCAGAATAAGTCCACGTTCCAGCCTATTCGCAAAAAGAAAAGGAGGACTTGTGGCACCTTAGAGACTAACCAATTTATTTGAGCATAACCTTTCGTGAGCTACAGCTCACTTCATCGGATGCATACTATTGTTAGTTTTTGTGCCCCATCCATCAGCATGTAGTAGTATCCAAGAACCTTCATCAACGGGGCTGAAGGGCTTTTATAAACAGGGCAGGAAGGAAGAAAGCAGGCCCATCCATAAACCAGGGTGTGCAGGAGGCTTCGGGTTCTATCTTGTCATTGCAAGCCACAGCCATGCTGAAGAGAAACCTATCAGGGGACCCACAGCCAGTTTCTTGAGGCATTCTGCACATGGAGCATCCAGAACCTTTCTGGTGGTGCAAAAGGACAGCACTCAGAGAGGACTCCTACAGCTCCCCTGTGGGAGTGCAACGGTTGCTCCCTCTCCCCCTTACCCGCTGTCTATCAGCTGATGCAGAAGGAGGTGGGCAAATACCCTGGCTTTTGCCATGCCCCCATTTGAATCTTTTGTGCTTTTGAAGTCATTCCCATCTCTCGTGCCCCAATGAACTCCAAATGTAAGGACCAGGATCACAGGAGGTATGAAGGAGGGTATCAGTCCCCACCTCAGCATCCTCCCACTCCCAGTCCAGCTATAAAATGGCGCTAAATCATCCGAGCCACCCACGCCGCTTTCCTAAGGACAACTAGCAAGTAACGAAGGCCTTGTCAATAAAGCTATTGATAAAGGGCAGGTAAGGGAATACTTGGAGAATTGGATACTTATAAATCTGTAGATTCCGGTGATTTGCATCCTCGGGTCTTGAGGGAATTAGGATAATGAAATTACTAAACTGCTGGCAATTAATTCTGAAAAGTAATGGAGACCCAAGATGACACCAGAGGATTTGGGAAAACAATAATCAAACACAATAGCCATCTTTAAAAAAAAAAAAGAAAAGAAAAAGCACATAAGGATGAACCTCGCAATTACTACATCAAATGTCACACTCATAAAATAATGGAATATTAACCTATGAACATAAGAATGGCCATACTAGGTCAGAGCAATGGTCCATCTAGCCCAGTGTCTTGTCTTCCGACAGTGGCCAGTGCCAGATGCTTCAGAGGGAACAAACAGAACAGGGCAATGATCAAGTGATCCATCCTGTTGTTCAGTCCCAGCTCCTGGAGTCAGATGTTTAGGGACACCCAGAGAATGCAGTTGTATCCCTGACCACAATAGCTAAGAGCCATTGATTAACTTATCTTCCATGAACATATCTAATTATTTTTTGAACCGAGTGTATATTTTTGGCCTTCGCAACATCCCCTGGCAATCCACAGGTTGACTGTGTATCGTGTGAAGAAATACTTCCTTATGTTTGTTTTAAACCTGCTGCCTATTAATTTAATTGGGTGACCCCCCCGGATTCTTGTGTTATGTGAAGGGGTAAATAACACTTCCCTGTTCATTTTCTCCACACTGCTCATGATTTTATAGACTTCTATCATATCCCTCCTTAGTCATCTCTTTTCTAAAATGAACAGTCCCACTCTTTTTACTCTCTCCTCAGAAAGAGACTGTTCCATACTCATAATCATTATTGTTGCCCTTCTCTGTACCTTTTCCAATTCTAATATATCTTTTTTAAATAGGGCAACCAGAACTGCACGCAGTATTCAAGGTGTGGGCGTACCATGGATTTATATAGTGGCATTATGATGTTTTGTGTCTATTATTTATCCCTTTGCTAATAGTTCCTAACATTGTTAGCCTTTCTGACTGCCACAGCACACAGAACAGATGTTTTCAGAGTACTATCCACGATGACTCCAAGATCTCTGTCTTGAGTGGCAGCAGCTAATTTAGATCCCATCATTTTGTATGTATACCTGGGATTATGTTTCCCAATGTGCATTACTTTGCATTTATTGACATTGAATTTCATCTGCCATTTTGTTGCCCAGTCACCCAGTTTTGTGAGATCCCTTTGTAACTCTTCACAGTGAGCTTTGGCTTTAACTATCTTGACTAATGTTGCACCGTCTGCAAACCTTGCCACTTCCTTGTTTATCCCCTTTTCCAGATCATTGATGAATATGTTGATGATAAATATGAATATTCCAGTAGAGATCCCTGGGGGACTCCACTATTTACCACTTTCCTATGGTAAAAACTAGGGAAGGGGGAAAAATAGCCCGAAGACCTGGATTCTGGGCAACAAGCAATCTGAGTCTGTAATGGGCAATTGACATGGGGAAAACTGGATCATGGTTTCTGATGGAGTTACCAAATTAGCAGATGAAGGGTGAGGCAGGTGATACAGTGCCCCAGCAAATCTTGCTTGAAGCATTAATTTCAATCAGCTTGGCTATCAATGTCTCATGGACTGAAAACTGACCCAAGGTAGCAATCAGTGTCTCTATATATTGGGAAGCAGTGTCCACGTTGGGGTACTGTAGGGTGTTGTCACACGTTTTATCTAACATGTGCAAACTGCATTAATTCCATGAGCAGGAGGAGATTACTTGATATTTGCATCGTCTCCTAGTTTAAAGGCTGAGGAAACAATACCGGGGACCCAAGAGGTTAGGAATAGGAGCAGGAGAATAAAAACGAGATTCATCTTGCTGAAGTGGAAGCTAGTACATCTGGGGAAAATAATCTAACATGCATTCAAGGAGAGAGCGCGGTAGTGGAGTGGCAGTAACATTCTAAGGGAAGAACAGTAGTGAACAAACAGGACAGGAACTTGCAATGCAATACAGCAGCACAAAAAGAGAGCATGATTCGGAACTACTTAAGAGGTAGTACCATGCTATGGACCAGAGTGACAAAACGTCTCTCTCTACAAATAGGAATGGCCAAACTGGGTCAGGCCGACCTACCTCGGTGGTTTTCAACCTGTGGTCCACGGACCCCCAGAGGTTCACAGACTATGTCTAAGATTTCCAGCAAGGTGCACGCTTCCATTCGAAATTTTTTAGGGGGTCTGCAAATGAAAAAAAGATTGAAAACCACTGACCTACCTAATGTCCTCTCTGTAGCAGAGGGGCATGTTGGATTCTCCAGCGGCAGGCATATCCACCCATAGTACACTTAACTGTGCGTTACTACATAACAAAGGACGGAGGATGGAGACGCAAGGTCTTCCACAGTAGGCGGTAAGTTATTATTTACATTGCAGTAGTGCCTTGAGGTCCCCTGACAGAGGCTCATTGCAGTAGGTGCTGTACAAATCCAAACTCTCTGCTCCAAAGAGCTTTCAATCTAAATAGACAAGATAAAGGGAGAGTGGGGAAAACAGTCCAAGGTCACTCAGCAGGGCAAAAAGCGGAGAATAGAACCTGAATCTCCTGACAGCAAGTTTAACAGCCTGTCCACTGGACCAAGAGGATCATCTTTGCTTTGAAGCACAAGGATTATCAAGCCTTATCGTTTCATTCTGCAGTAGCTACTCCCAACCATAAATATGGACTGTCTTCCTCAATATCCTGGAGCGGGGAGTTTCATGAACCTCCCTACTTCTCGGCAGGAGCTCTTGCTCACCCTACACCTCATGCACAGGTGTTTCGTAGAAACAAGGAAGGACTTTCCAAGATTTGGAAAGCGTTCCAAAGAGCATAAGGATCTTCGCTGCATTAAATCTTACTCTCCCTTGGCTTTCGCGGATCCTCTCTCTCATCCCATCTCTCCAGTGGCATCGATAGTGTCTCTCATCAGGTCCTCTCCTCTTTCGCTCCCCACATCGGTCTCAGAGGGCTCTGTCCTAGCCCCTCCTTGGGCAACTGCAGTCGTTCGTGCAGCTAAAACCATCACTTATTGATGACACTGCACTTGGCCTCTCCTCTCCTGACCCACTTCCCCTAATCCAATCCTACATCTCAGCCGGTCTCTGACATCTCTTAGATGGCGAGATGCCATCAGCTTAAAGTTAACAAACTAAAGTAAACTCCTGATCTAGCCTCTGAAACGCCTGACACTCCTCGGTTCCCCATTACCATGCTCTTTCCTGTACTTACCCAGGATAGTCCAGTAAACAGGGTATGGCAAAATCTAGCAGCCACGTTGCCAGCTGACCTGATTAGACTCTATAGTCTTGTGCTTAAGGCACTGGTTTAAGACTCTGAAGGGCTGGGTTCAATTCCGAGTGCTGCCCCAGACTTTCCGTGTGACCTTGGTGTCACAGATCCACAGCCTCTGGTGTATTAGTGTGCTGAACCCAAGGGTTTGCCCAGTTCCACAGTGGCAGGCCCATGGCCTTCAGGCACCAGCAATCCCAGTCTCTGACCGTGGCTCCCTCCAGCCAAAGCCAAGATTTCTGTTGGAGGCTTTTACTGTACCACCTTTAAAACAAGGTGACAGGTTTCAGAGTAACAGCCGTGTTAGTCTGTATTCGCAAAAAGAAAAGGAGGACTTGTGGTACCTTAGAGACTAACCAATTTATTTGAGCATAAGCTTTCGTGAGTTACAGCTCACTTCATCGGATGCATACTGTGGAAAGCACACAAGATCTTTTTATACACACAAACCATGAAAAAATGGGTGTTTACCACTACAAAAGGTTTTCTCTCCCCCCACCCCACTCTCCTGCTGGTAAGGAGAGTGATCACTTTAGATAAGCTATTACCAGCAGGAGAGTGGGGTGTGGGGAGAGAAAACCTTTTGTAGTGGTAAACACCCATTTTTTCATGGTTTGTGTGTATAAAAACATCTTGTGTGCTTTCCACAGTATGCATCCGATGAAGTGAGCTGGAGCTCACGAAAGCTTATGCTCAAATAAATTGGTTAGTCTCTAAGGTGCCACAAGTCCTCCTTTTCTTAAAACAAGGTGGTAATTCATTAGTTACCTGGCTATAGAATCTGACAGGCCTTCTTAGGTTAGCAAAGAGAGCCAAAGGTTAAGCCATAGTCCATCCTGGCCAAACCAGTGCAATCAGCCAGCCAAGCTGTTACGGCCTCCATGGCTCTGACTCTCTCCCTTAGTCCCAGGTGCCAGCCCTGTCTCTCCAAATTCCAGCCCCTTGACACCTTTCTCCTTTGTTCTCCAGCTGGGTTCACATGTTCCATCTGCCCAGGTTTCCTGCTCTTAGAAATTGATTGTTTGGTCCTTGGGGGTCTCAAGGTCTCTCTCGATCCAGAATGGGTCAGTTTCAACTGGTTCTTTAGTGACCAGTTTATGCCACCCCAGACAGCTAGGCAACGTACAGACCTCATCACTCCTGCTCCGCTCCAACAATGGAGTTAACCCCTTTTGCACCCATTGGAGAGCAATGCTAAGTACAGAAGGAAACTGATACACGAAAGTCTTCATGAAAACGTTACAGAAAGTTCACCCTTTGTCACACCTGGGCAAGTACTTAATCTCTTTGGGCCTGACCCAAGTCAAATGGAGTCTTTCCCTTGACCTCAACAGGCTTGGATCACATGCCCTGTGCCTTGGTTCTCCAGCTGTAAAATGGAGTTCGTTCTCTCTTTCTCCTTCCCTTTGCCTGACTTGCCTATTTTGATTGTAAGCTCTCCTGGGCGGGGCCTGTTTCTTGCCCTGTGTTTGAACTGCACCCAACACAACAACTCAGCGGCTGTCAAAGTTCTGCTGTAATAGAAACAACAGATATCAAGTGGGGTGGCACAAGGACACCTGAACGTTGCACCGTGAAGTTTGTCATTAACACCAGCTCGTCCAGTGGCCCAAGATAAACTCCAAAATGGGTCACTGGTGGAGCAAGGTCCCCTTTTCTAACAAACAGTCTCCCTCCCACCAACAATCAAATCTCAAGGCTTCCTTGCAGGCAGGGTACTCAAGAGCCAGTGGAATAGGAGCATCTTCACCCTGCTTAGTCAGGTGCCATTGTGAAGGTAACCGAGTTAGTCTTTGCAGCAACAATTTCTAGGCCCTCGGTGATGGGACTTTTCAAGGAGCTGATCTATCTGCCTGAAACATCCAGCTGACTTCATCTGCCAGAGTGTTTGTTAGACCTCAGGGGCCGGGGAGGAGGGGAAGAGCAGCATTTCACCAATGTCAAAGCTGCTCCTGCTCACCCCCTCCCTCCGCAAACAGAAAAGGCTCTAACCAAATCCAGAGAGCCATAAGCTCAGTAGCAAGAAATTATCCCATTGGCAAAGATTCTGTTCTTGTTGAGTAGCGACTCCTTTATCTCCCGGAGACAATCAACCTTCAGCCAGAGGAGTCTAACCTTAAAACCCCATAACTCAATTTAACGTAGTGTTAAAGTTTGGGGGAATATTTGTCAGTGCCGGCGGTGATACAATCAGGCTGAGGGGCCCTAGAACAAAGAGCAGCGGGTGAAGAGCATGTCACCTCGCTACACATTCGTTTCCTTGATGAACAAGGAGCTATTAGCCAGAGCGAAAGCATTATCTAGGTGAAGGATGATACTGATTGTTTTAGCTACTCTTGCAAACGTGGACGAGAGCATAAGGTCCCGGTGGCTTTTTGTAAGTCCCTGGTTGTGTTCCCCCCCCCCCCACCACCACCACCACCACCACGTGCGAGTCTGCGTGAGCTACCCTTCAAGAGCAACCCAAGATCAATTTGAGGCTCAGCTCGCTTCCAACCACCGTGGCCCTCACAGGGCTGAACAATTGAAGTTGGACGATTTTGAAAAACAAGTTCATCACCATAAGCCTCTAACAAAACGACTCGAAGACATGCACAAAATGGCCTCACACAAAATGACAGTGACGAAACATCCAGCAGATCCTATTTACTTAAGCAAACCCACTGGCAGATACAATAGCTACAGGACGAAGCTTGCTGGATCGAGTTATACTTTGGTTCCTTGTGTTTAAGTGGAGAGACTCGATTGAGAGAAATAGGAGGAGAAAAAACAAAACAAAACCACAGGTGCAATTTCCCTACCGATCTCCCAGCCGCTGACACACTACCAGCTTAAGTCGATCTAACTTACGCTGCTCAGGGCACGGAGCGCCCACTGGCACCCACCAGCAGCCAGCTCCCTTCCCTTCCCACCCAGTGCCTCCCGCCTGCCAGCAGCCCCACCAATCAATTTCTCCCCCTCCCTCCCAGCGCCTCCTGCAATCAGCTGTACCGCGGCATGCAGGAGGTGCCGGGGGGTGGGAAGGAGACGGAGGAACGGGGCCGAACTGGGTGGGAAGAGACGGGGCCTGGGGCTGAGTGGGGGTTGAGCATTCCCGGGAGAAAGGGGGAAGCCGGCACCTGTGGCTCAAGGATGTGGGGGGGGGGAAGACACACCCCGAGCGACGCAAGTGACAATGACCTAAGCGCTGTCCACACCAGTGCTATGCCAACAGGAGAGCGCTCTCCAGTCGGCATAAAGCGTCCTCACCAGACACGCTACAGCGGCGCCCCTGCGCCGACTGGCAACCCGTCCCCAGCGTTCCAAGGGTCTTCAGACTGTCAGCTCCTCGGGGCAGCGGCTGCGTTTACTTCTGAGCATTGTACAGTGCATGGACCACCACTCAAGTGCAATAAGAGTAATGACAATTGTACCGATATTCTCCGTTGCCCCAATTCAACAAAGCACGTGCCTCAGTCCCACACTGAGGCTAATGGGATTTAGGCATGCGCTGAAGTGCTTTGCTGAACAGGGGCTTTTATCGGTGCCTAGATCATTTCACCTAATAGTAAATCTAGAAGTTCAGGGCTTGTTAAAATGTTTAGCATCTGATCCTGCAAACAGATACCACGTGTGCTTAACTCCACTCATGCGAGCAGTCCCGTCGCCTGCTCACGTGAGTAGAGTTATGCACTTGCTCCAGTGTTTGCAGGCAATGCTTAAAGTGATCTGAAAAAAAGGTGGGGGGGGGGGAAGGGGGCATCAGTCTGGAAGCAGAAGCTTTAGTAGGAAAGAGCGTACATCAGCCATGCAGCTCTATTTTTATTCTTCTCATTTTTTTGGCTGGCCCTGCAACCCCTTGTGATCTGCGCCATCCCGCCGTTCCCCCCCCACCCCCCTTTAAGCTTTGTTTGCAGGATCAGGCTATTTTACACCAAGCATCATTCCATCTCTCTGCACAGGAGTCCTCCATACCAACTAAGGGCTTGTCCACATTGGATTTTTTTTTGCCACTCCAAACTCATGCCCCACCAGCGTAAAAACTAGACTTGCACCTTGGTTTCAGACAAAAACCACAGATACAGATATATCTGTTCTACATATAATGAGTTCTTAATGCACTGGCTGAAAGAATATATACATATACGCACACACACACTAAAATATACTTTAAAATTCTTACTGTGTTTATGCATTTATATATATTTTTAAATCATAGGGCTTCTTCCGCATACAAGTAATTAAGAAATAACCAGATCACAATCCTACATTAAAAAAAACAAAAACAAAAACCAAATCTGTCTCTACAGCCTGTATTTGCAAATTTCTAGTAAATATTACAGGGCATCCTTTGCCCTTTGGTCCCATTAAGGAATTCTGCATGCACAAGCTGAAAGAAAGATAAATCTTTTCATGCTTGGAAGCCGGGGGGGGGGGGGTGCTAGTTAAATCTTTACTGGATTTTCAATAACCTTGTAAGAAGTAACATCCCGAGCCTGATCGCTACAAATGCCAAGTGCTTTCAACTACCCACTGGCTTCACGTTAAGCATGTGCTTTCCTGAATCAAGGCCATCGTTCTAGTGAGAAGTCCTGGGATGATAGCCCTGGACATTTGCGTCCACCGTGTAGCCAAAAGACAGACAACTCCACCCTTGACCTTGAGGTTCCAGCTGTATTACGTTCCAATTTCTAAAAAACTGGAACTAACTGGAAACGACATGAAGTCCTTTAATGTAGGAGGCTTTAACTACTTATTATTCAAAAGCAGGAGAGATGCAAATTCCAACCATTTTGTTAACTTATATTTTCCCTTCTACTGGGCAGAATTCAGAGACACAAAGCATTTATCCCTTAGATTTACATATTCATGAATAAAAAGACCTTTAGGAAGAGGGTGTGTAAGTTATCCTGCCCCCCCGCGGCAACAGTAACTTGTGCACTGATAATTCACGTGTGTTTGACATGGCAAACATGCAATTTGCCACAAGAGAAAGCTCAATCTTTTGCCTTGACAGCTGCCACATCACATGAGAATAAGCTACATGATGGAGCAGCTTCTTAAAGGAACATGCACAGACTCATACTCACTCCAAAAATTTGAGGGATCAGTGCATTCCCCTATTTTTCAATTAACTTTAAACAGTGCTGACTTTTCAGTTTTCCTCCCTATTTTAAACAAACAAGGCTTCGGTGAAAGCAGCCTTGCAAAGCAATCATGGACATTTAGCCTAGGTACATAAATCTATTCACCTGGTCTTACCATGATAAGAAAGAAAAAGCTGGTCCAAGAACTGCTCCTATGTAAATTCACTGTTTAAACCACTACAAGGGAAAACAACATTTGCCTAACAACTTTTACGTGACAAATCATGTAAAATCAAGCTCCACGATTATGCAGACGACTCCAGCTCATATTTGCTTCAGCAGGTGTCTAGGTAACTGCACAGACACTGCTCTTTGGCATGAGGCACACACAGAACTGAACCTTGAAGAAAATTGTCCCAACGGTACAGAGAAATCCATAGAATTGTTAGTGCAAGAATCTTTAGTTTTAGTTCAGAGTAGTTTCTAAACACTGCCACCCTGAAGATTTGAGCGAGTCTCTTTTCAGAGCCCAGGATGCCAGAGCAGCAAAATTCAGATCAATTTTACTGAGAGTTTCATTCGATTTGACATTATTCTTAAAATCCCAGCTCAATTACATGAGATGCTCAGCTTCCCTTTAAATTTTAGAAAGCGTTTCTGGCTTTCTTGTTTGTGAACCCTACAAGGGCATGGAAACCAGAAGGTAAATAAAGAGAAGCCAGAACTGCTTATTTTGGCTTTAAAATCATGATTTTTAAGCCAATCTCATCATCTTTGAATACCTGGAGGTTGGCAACACTAGAAACAAACACTCCAAAAGATCGGTGTGGTTTTGATGTGGGAGTTGGGTCCAGTCCATCTCTTAGTGTGAAGAAGAATCATTAAGTCCCCCATAGAGAGCATAAGAGGGAGGCCTATTTACACTGTCAAAGTGGCACAGAGGGGTCTTAATGTAAAGGAGCATCAGACCTTCAGAGTTTATTTGAAAACCAGTGCTAGCTTGACATGCTTCAAGCACTTTACAATGAAAGCCCAACTTTCAACCTGGATTGAGGAAAACCATAACAGAATGCTCTCTCTAGGTACTAGGTGATGGCTCTTGCATTTTTTTTTTAAAAGGTAAAAACAACTAACCCTCTCTCTAGATTTTCAGGGCCAAGTTGCAAAGAGAATTCTCAAACTAGCCTCTAATGTACCCCAACTAAGCCCACAGTTCTGAGGGTGCAATCTACTGCCATCACAAACAACCGGATTTACACAGCCATCTGACCTGCTGAGGTAAACTGCACCCCCAATCAAGCAGAATTTAGATGGCTAAGGAACTATCCCTTGTGCCCGTGATTCATGACACCTGTCAGATCTCAAGCACAAAGCTGGGGTGGGGGTGGGGGTGGAGGGGTTATTTTGAAAATGCAGCCCTACCATATTTACAGATGACTTTTAAAAACAGACAAACTTTTAAAGTTGAAAACTTGGCGGTTTGAGCCTCATGGTTCCTTGTTCTCTTCGAACATCTGCCTAGGTTGTGATGTTGTTTCATCCATTTCTGGCAGCCTCTCTGGGATTCCACCCCACCCAATTAATTCTCAAGAGAAAGGTGAACTAAGTCACTCCATGTAAAATATGGCTGACCCTTTTGACCGGAGAGGTGAGTGACCTAGGAACCTATCTGTACAACGTCAGAGACATTAATAGCACTAAGTTCAACAGTTCTCATGTTATGGGGCATTCCCACTAAGGTGGTGATAAAAAGGGACAGAATAAGCTCTGTAGCTTTAACAGTACATGAACTCCTTACAAACTGCCAAACAGCACTGGAAAACATTGGTTTATTTCTGCAAGTACTTCGTTGCCCGAATAATGGGCCTGATCCTGTGGTCCTTAACTCTGGCAAAACTCACGCTGAAATGCCGGCGTGGATCTGCTGGAGCAAGGACTGCAGGATCAGGCCCGATGTTATGGAAATGATACCCCTGCATTTTAACCTGCTCATTTCCTGGCCTTGCATACACCAGGCTCAACATCAAAAAGGAAACTGACCAAGTGGAACTTTCTGTGTCAATTGCACTTGACAAGAAATCACATTTCCAGAACCTTTCACACACTGTTTCAAAAGTACATTAACAGCAAGTTTATAATAATCCTTTCAAAAGAACAAAGAGGCTTTCCAGACCTTTGGAGGACTGACGGATAATTGTTTCTGCCACCAGCCCACAAGAAAGAGGTAAAGCTTTGGAGTATTCAGGCAACAGGTTTTTACACACACCTGTGGACTTGATCTGTGGTGGAGCAGAGACCCTCACCCTCAGATGAAGTCCACTGGGTCTGCAGATGCTGAGCACCTCTGGGGACAACAAAAAAAAAAACAAAACAAAAAAAACAAAAACCAGGCTCCTATTTTGCAGAAAAATCTCAGGCTCTCCTGAATACACCTGAAATTCATCCAGAGTTGCATGCCTAACTCCCTTAGGTCCCTTTAAAAATCCAAGTCTAGAGCACTGGTAACAAGCCACACTGTGCCAGCTGTTCCAAACTGCAGGCCAGGTTCTAAACTCCGTAAGGCCGGTGGAATAACCCTGCTGAAATCAATGGACCCGCTCCAAGATTTACAGTAGTTCAACTGAGGTGAGAATCTGGTCAAATAACTATCACCTTAAAAAAAAAAAAAAGACAACAATTAACATTTTTGGTCTGAAAAATGTTTGTCTGCTCATCACATTCATCAGAACTGGAAGAGACACTACAAAAGACACTGATTTGCAAAGCTCGCTTTGTGATCCTCTGTTATTTATCGACACCACGCTATTGGGCCAGACTCATTGCTGGTATAAGCCTGCTGAACTCAAAAGGAGCAACACCAGAGATGAACTTCATAGAATCATAGAATATCAGGGTTGGAAGGGACCTCAGGAGGTCATCTAGTCCAACCCCCTGCTCAAAGCAGGACCAATCCCCAATTAAATCATCCCAGCCAGGGCTTTGTCAAGCCTGACCTTAAAAACTTCTAAGGAAGGAGATTCTACCACCTCCCTAGGTAACACATTCCAGTGTTTCACCACCCTCTTGGTGAAAAAGTTTTTCCTAATATCCAACCTAAACCTCCCCCACTGCAACTTGAGACCATTACTCCTTGTCCTGTCCTCTTCTACCACTGAGAATAGTCTAGAACCATCCTCTCTGGAACCACCTCTCAGGTAGTTGAAAGTAGCTGTCAAATCCCCCCTCATTCTTCTCTTCTGCAGACTAAGCTTCGGCTCATTTTGCCTGAGCACTGTTTTCCCTTCACACCACAACTCCTAAAAAAACAACCACCAAAAAACCCACAACAACTCAGACTAAAGTTTGGGGTGGGCTGATGAGGGGCTACCTTTCAATAAGATCACGCTGCAGTAAACAACCCTAGTTTACTCCATAGCCCATTATTTGCATCCACAGCTCAAACCGATTTCTGAGTTTAAGAGCTACCACAAAATGCACACTCAACGTTATTTTCTTTCACCACAAGAGGGGGCTGCAGAACTCTCATCTCTTTTGTGATCCACAAAACCCCCCAGTTAACGGCTGCTTTATAGTCAACTACAAGGCAAGGCATTAAGCGATTAATACACATATGTATGCCCACATGTGTCAAAAAAAAATGCATGCCTATCCAAATACCAGACATACATGTCCATGTGCCTCTTAAAATCTGCGTACATGCTGGGTTTTTAAAACAAGTCAACCCACTTTCACAGAAAGGTTCCACAGTTCAGAAAGCATTTTTTTTAATAATAAAAAAAAAAGCTATAGAAAATATGGAAACAGAACAGATGCAAGGACAGGAAAACGAGACACCCAAGAAATGGCTAAGGGAACTAAACGTACATAAATTAGAACAGCAAACACTCCAGGGACAAGCACACAGGGTCTCAAAATACCTTCAAAGAGGAAACAATGTAAATGAAAGGAATTATTCAGGGGCTGGAATTCACCTGTGTGCAGAAGGCCATCAAAAGGCCTACAGTGACTGAACAAAAAGAGTCAATGAACTTCTAAAAGAGAATGGGCAATTTTCTGCTGGATTCCAAGGAGCGTTCTCCAGGGTCTCCTTTCTGAGGAGGACTACTCACAAGCAGAAATTGCTGCCTATCCCCCCCCAAAACTCCTTGCAATTTTATATCTTGCAAGGCAATGGAAATCAGAGAGGGAATTCCCTGCGGTAGGCAAGGGGATTGCAAAAGTGCCACCAGAGAAAAACTGGTTTGTAAACTGAGGAAACTAGTTACAAGACTTAAAAAAAAGAAAAAAAAAATTAGAACTCTTGACTAGATACAGTGGTCTGAATTAGACTATTCCCTGCAATGAGCTCTGCAGTGGCAGACTCCCGCACCCAGGCAGAACTCCACTGAAGTCAATGGGCTCCAGGCAGGCCCAAGGGGCCACCCACACAAATCTGTGGTCTAGGAGATAGTGCACTGGCTTGGGAGTCAGGAGACCCAGAGTCTATTCACCAGCTTTGCCACCGACCTGCTATGTGGCCCTGGTCTCTTCCCCTCTGTGCTGTGGTTTTCCCTGCCATCCTTTGTCTTGTCTATTTACATTGTAAGCCCTTTGGGGTAGGAATTGTCTCTTGGTATGTGAATGTACAGCACCCTAATCTCAGCTGGACCCTCTGGACACAACTGTCATAAAAAAAGATTATAAATAGGACACATCTCATTTGCTGGACCAGAGCTTCAGACTAAAAGCAGAAACTTGGTGTGTGTAGCAGGGATCTCCACAATACTTTTCATGCTCTTTTTAAAAAACAAAAACAAAAACCCCTCAGTTGTTGTCCATTTGCATTTTACTCCCCCAAATCATACTAAAGAATAACGTCGCCTACCCAACGGCGTTTGTCGAAATCAAATCCATTTTTAAAGTTGCAGGTTAAAAAAAGGCAGAGGAAGCTTTCTCAGAACTAAAAAAAAAAAAAAAAAGAGAGAGAGAGTTGGGTTTTTGTTGTGTTTCAAAGGCAAAAAACCCCACTAAAAACCAACCAGTTGTGTGTTTAAACAAGGAAATAAATTTAGAATAAAGAGAAACAACTTGTAAATCTGTTGGGCCAAATTTCTCTGCTAGTGTAAATGGGTTAAATTCAGTTAAAGTCAAGAGAGCTGTGATCACTTATAGCAGCAGAAAAGTTGCCCAACATGTGGAATTTATGTATCAGATGTTTTGCCATTACACACACACACAAATATACATTCTATAAAGACATTTATATTCAGCATAATGTCAAAACAAGACCAGATGTGGTATGAAAGGCACTGTAGTCCGGTGGATAAAGGTACGGGACTAGAAGTCAAGCTGAAATCTATTTCCCCAGTTCCATAACTGACTCGCTGTTTGACTTTGACTCACTTCTTTCCCTGGCCTCAGTTTCCCCATCTGTAAAACAAGGATACACCTGCTTCCCCCACCATTTTAAAGCCCTGTGAGATGGAAGGGTGAAAAGCAAGATAAATAGAAAATATTAATGAGACAAATGCATACCTCCAAGTTCTGGCATCTATTTAATTTACACTGAACTTAAAATTAAATTGCTGGACTCTGGCAAATGAAGTGAACTACCAGTCTGAAAAGAAAACATGTTAAAAAAAAAAATCGTGAAGTGGTAGGAGTAGAATACATTACATGGAAAGTGTCTCCCCAGAAATACTTATCATTATAATCGTAGTTAGCACTTATATAGTGCTTCACAGCCTCCAAGCACTGTACAAACATTAGCTTCTTAATCACTCATTAGGGATGATCCAAAACAACACTGTCGTGGCTCATTGCATAAAGTCATCCCCAACTTGCAGAATTGCTTCTCCTATCACGCTCCATGTTCTAGAGACTAGAGAGGTTTAAAGGTTCCACAGCTTATTGGAAAGTTTGGTACAAGTGGGGCTAGACAGCTCAAGAGCCAACAGCCAGAGGCACACGTCCCACCCCCTTCTCCACATTGTAGATTGGGAAGCAGAGCACACCAACACCTTCGCTAAGCAGGAAGAACCTCCTGCCTTGATAGCCTCCAGTTAGCAAGTCTGGAAATGCAAGAAGAAGGGATGAGGTGGTCTTTAGTTGCCTATGCAGGGTTTGTGCCTCTGTGAATGCATCCTCCAATTGTTGCAAGAGGGAGCTAGAAGATGCACGGTGGCTACTAGGTCATGGAATGGTGGCACAGCCAGACAGATGAAGGTGGTCTTGGAACCTGCCAGTCCAGAGCCTCCCAGGGGTAGGTCTACACGATAAGCTTTAATCTAGCTAGTATGGGCACCAATACTAGTGCAGACTTGGTGGCACAGGCTAGCAACCAAAGGATGTACCCAACTCCCCTGCAGGATTGTGCTTTGGTTGGTACCCCATGCTGCCATGTCTACACTACCCTTGTTGCCCATGTTAGCCAGATTACAGCTAGCAGGGATATGCCGACCTGTGCTACAATCACACCGTCACTCGCAGCGTAGACATACCTCATTTGTTGCCCAAGTTGGGTGAGCTATTCCCCAGGTATGAACCACCCACCCTCTGTGTTTGACGAGAAGTAGTTTATAGTGACTTGGTATTACAGTTGCATCTAGGGCCCATGGCAGCGAACCTCTCAGCCCAGGTCAAGAGGCTTGGGCTAGTGCGGCTTGCACTAGCCCTCTAGCTGTAGATCGGGCTGGAGCTCACACTTTGAAGCCCACTCCCCTCCAGGCTTCAGAGCCTATGCTGCAACTTCAAAGTGCTGTCTACACAGCTATTTGTACAAAATTTTCTCAACCTGAATGGGGAGGTTAGCTGCTGCAGGCAGTATAGACATGAGTCTAGAGGCCTCATTTGAGAATAGGGCCCCATCACATTCGCTGCGTTTGTACAGCAACTAGAGTTGCTGCCCTGGAGAACTTATGGTCTAAATAGCCAAGACAGACCTGGTGTGAGAGGGGAAATAGGGGCACGGAAAGGTAAAGGGTCACATTTTCAAACGTGCCTAAATCCCATTTGCAAACGTGACTTCTTGAGTCTCACTCAAAGCCAAGGGGACTTTGGAAAATTTCACCTGAAGCCATTTGCCCACAGTCACACAGCAAATCCATGTCCAAAGTAGGTCTGGAACCCCGTGTCCTGGGTCATAGTCCAGCACCCTAAGCAGCAGATTATGTTGCTTCCTGAATCCAGCCAGCACTCTGCAGCATCGCGCTCTCCAGACAGAAGCAATCCGAGGTGTTGCAATACCCCCACCTCTAGAGATCCACAGAGACTCTTCACCAGGCCTTAAAGATGCCACCTCTAAACATCTTCACTATGGTGGTATAACACTTAGCCATAGTCTTTAAGCAGCCCTGTTATCCCGCTGGGAAGCTGAGTAATTGCAACTATCCCTCTATATCAAGACAGGTTACCAAGGGAACTCCTTTGTATCTATTCCTGGTAAAGGTCTGGCAGGAGTCCCTCTTGACTGGCTCCAACTAGATACATCAAGTATGTCCCCAGGAGCCAGTGTGGTTTCAAAGCAGGATGTGGCACCACTAACAACATCTTTGCTCTCCTCCACACCCTGGAAAAGGCACGTGGGACAATGCCAACCTCTATGCAAAGCTACTGATCTAAAACAAGAGCCTTGACAGTATTAACAAAGGCGCATTGTGGCAACTCCTCAAGAAATACAGCTACCCAGACAAGTGGGTGAGTCATCCATTTGTCCCACCTGGATACGTTTGGAAGGATCAATTGCAGCAGGGCCCTTCCTGAGCCCTCTCAGATCAGGACATGGATCAAACATCATGGGGGGAGGGGGGTCCGCTCCCCTATTTGCTGAAGTCACCAACAATTCACAGGCAAGGGTCTAGATCCAATTGTTCATGTCGGAGGATGAAACTAAAACACCGCTCAACTTCTTATCCAAAAATATAGACCTGCTGTTGCTCTTACTGCCCAGCTACACAGGAAGTCCAAGAACAGGTAACTCATTCTAATGTAGCAGCGGTTAGTTTGGTCTCAATGCCAGCATAAAAAAATAAAAATAATAATAATTCTCTTGCCAATTCTCCACGTGGGCATCCCTGCGCTAAGTCTGAAATTTTCAAGCGTCTGAAAGTTCCAGAGGTGGCAAATCTTTAAATACCTTGGGAGAGTTATTTCAAATCAGGCCCTTTAGGGCTGCCCAAAATCACCCCTCAAAGTTAGCAAAGCAACCCTCTCCTCCCCACCCTCCCCTGTTTGTGAACGCTTAATAAATGTGCCTGGAGAAACCACAGATTTCATAAAGAGATCGCTCTCGTCATCAGGAGGCTATGCCCAGGTCTTCATACCCTTCGATGCCCATTTAGTCTGGTATCCATTAACTAGGTCGTATCCCCCTTCATCCATGCTGTATATAGGTGTGTTTTATATCTAAAAGGTAGAGTTTCTTAACACACACATGATACGAACAGAACCTAAACACCATGTCTGTTACTCATGATGGTGATCCTCTGAGCGACTGAACCAATCCGGTCTCCAGTCCACGTAACAAATCCATTCATTTTATGGCCCAGGCCAGTAAAAACTGTAGATATGCATAGCATCCCACATTGCACAACGAGGCTAATGCCACAGATGTTATCCATGCTTATGAGCTCACCCCAAATAAAAGACGATCCATTATCTTATGATGCGCAGGAAGGTGGAGGAGCCGGGAATGGAAAATCAGGAGGTATGTGGGCAGATGGGAATGAAGCCCTGGAAAATTAAGCAGGAAGGAGAAACCTAAGAGGGTGAGGGAAAAAATGAGGGAGTTTAAGGAAGAGGAGGAAATGAAAGATCTGGAAGTGGAGTATCAGGAGACCAATCAGCCTTCAGTGAGATTACACCAGGGATGTCTACGGACACAGAAGTTAGACTAGAGTGAGCTATACTGTACAGTGCTTTGAGTTCAATGGCACGTCACGTGTTTCTCACGGCTAAGCTGCCCACTTGCAAGCGGAGACAAGTGTTACTGAAACTTTTACACGGGGGATGCTCCTGTGCAAAGAGTAATGCTCTAGCACTGCTTCTGTAGGGTCTCAAATGAATGCGTGCTCAGCCTCTGCATTACAGCTCATCCACAAAAGATCAGCCTGAAGCATCTCTGCATTTCCCTGAAGAGGGTGCCCAAGATTTTCAAACATGAGTAGTGAGTGTGGATGCCCAAACTGAGACACGCAAGAGGGCCTGATTTTCAGAAGGCAGGTGCTCAGCGCTTTCGGAAGCTCAGGGCCCGTTAAGATGTCTCAAATTGGGCAACCAAAAAAAGATGAGGCACCCAAAATCACTCCAACTTTTGAAATCCATAGGCCACTGGGTCACGTTCTGCTCTGCTTCGCCACTTGAAATCTGGAGCACAACAGAAACCGTTTGGTTTATACTCATGCAACTGGTGCGTTGATTTGTCCCTTTCATTTTAGAAAGGTACCAAATGTATTCAGTACAACTTACCCTGGTTGATAAAGCAGCTAGTCCTCAACAGAGAGAGAATACCCATCAACAATGACAGCATATAAAGTTAGAGAGGGAAGAGGGTGGAAAATATACCAGATTCAGGCTATCCCTCCAAACACTACACAACAAAGGATTGCGGGAAATTGAGACGCTCTTACCGTCATCCTGGTAATCTGATGCAAGTGACGCATCTGACACAGTGGAAGGGACGAAACTCCAGCTCTGGTTGTCATCAAAGCTGTCCTGTCCGAAGTAAGCATCAGCCTGATCCCCTCCTGGAAAGGGAAGAGAAGAGGGGAAGAAGTGGATTGATTTTAGTAGAGAGCAACACACACTCCTAGCCTCACCCCAGCTCCTATGGCCTATGCTGGAAATTATCCCCTGCTGCTCCCAACTATCTTCTGGCCACTGCCAAATTCCAAAGGACTTCAGAAGACACCAGATCAGACTGTGGGAACAAAGAGGTACATCCTCTGGTTGATGCATGACGACATTTATGGGGACTGTGTTTGGGTGCATGCATGCCCCCAAAAGCATCCATATTGGATGCATATCACTCTGGTACCTGCAGAATGTAGAAGCAGTAGGTAGGGAAGGTCTGTCTTGTAGCTAAAGACTGGGAGTCAAAATACTGGATTTCTAGCCCCAGCTCTGCTATGGCCTCACTGCTCCACATTTGGAAAAGTAAATGCCCTTCAGTGCTTTAATTTCCCCATTTTACAGATAAGGATTATAGCACCTACTTCACAGGGACGTTTAGACCTTTAATGCTTATATAGAAGACTTTGAATCTCAAAAAAGAGGTGCGAGAAAAAAAAATTAAACACATTATAGATCTACCACCAGAACTGGCAGAATACCATATGCAAAATGAACTGAAGCAAAATATTTGTGCGTGAGTGCAACAGAGTGCTTGTATATTAGATTCTAAGCGGACTGTCCATTAGGGGCTTTGCTATTGATGGCGATTTTATATGGAAAGCTCTCAGACACCACGGTGATGGGCGGCAGTATAAAGCTGTAAGATAGATGGTGCTGTAACAGGCCTCTGTAGAAGGAAGATGCTGAAAACCACAGACAGAAGCTGAAGAGTCACGGAAACAGAGAGACAGAGACAGAGACAGAGACAGAGACAGAGTGTGTGTGTGTGTGTGTGTGTGTGTGTGTGTGTGTGTGTGTGTGTGTGTGTGTGTGTGTGTGTGTGTGTGTGTGTACACACACGTACACACAAAGGACAAAAAGACAGCTGCTCAATTCATTCAACACACGCCAAACAATGAGAAGGGGTTTTTCAACTGATTTTAATATGAACTCAAAACACTAAATTGTTAAAAACAAGACCATGTACATTTATCTCAGCAAACTACGGAGAGATTTGTGCCCGGCGATTTTAAACCAAGTGGTGAAACAGCATCGAGGGGTTTGGGAAGGAGAGGTGTGCACACATGCACAACTCAGCAGCTGAAGAAAAAAAATAAAATCATATTCAGCATTTACATGGCAGTTTGTATTCCAATAATCCTCAAACACCCACAGGTCTCATCCCACATGTTCATAGATGGGGAAACTGAGGCACAGAGAAATTAAAGTCAGAATTTTCCAAAGCGCTCAGCACCAACATTCACAATCAGATCTTCAAGGGTGCCCAGGTCCCTTTCAAACACCAAAATAAGGGGCCAATTCCCCCCGTCCCCCCAAGAGAGAATTTAGCCTATTGGGTTCTGTGCTCTTTTGAAAAATCTGACCCAGGAGTGTCCCACTGGGAGCTGAGCACTTTGGAACACCTGGCTGCCATTGTGGGTGCTGGGCACTTGAAAAATTGCACTCTTGAAACTTTGACCCCACGTCAGAAGGCATCAGCATCACAGGTGGGATTAGAACTCAGGAGTTCCTTGCTCCCAGACCTCTGATCAAGCCACTAGAGGGTTCAGGCAAGAGCCACAAGAATGATTGGAAAACTTGAGTGTTAAGAATGTTACACAGTGTTAGACTTGAGAAGCTCAATCTATTTAGCTTAACACAGAGAATGTTAAGGGGTGACTTGATCACAGTCCATTAAGTATCAACAAATATTTGACAACGGGCTTTTCAATCTAGCAGACAAAGGCATAAGATGATGCAGTGGCTGGAAGTTGAAGCTAGACAAATTCAGACCGGAAATAAGCTGTAAATTTTTAACAGTGCAGTAAATTAACCACTGGAACATTTTACCAAGGGTCACGGTGCAGTCTTCATCACTGGCAACTTTTGAATCAAGAGGGGATGTTTTTCTAAGAGATATGATCTAGTTCACACTGGGATTTAATTCAGGGCCTGCGTTATACAGGAGGTCAGACTAGACAATCACAGGGGTCCTTTCTCGCCTTAAAAATCTAGGCAAACCCATCTCTTTTTCTATTTGCTATTAAGAGCTATAAAATAGTACACAGTTGCTACATCTTTGGCCATTCCTACTTCCTGACATACCTTCTGTCAGTCCTACATCCGCGTGTTTTCAATGCTCAGAAAGTGGCGAGCGAATTCAAAACAGGGACCAAAAACCGCCCCACAACTGCACAAGGATGCTGTCCTGCTTTTAGGATTTGCAGTGTTTATTGGCTCAAAGACAGTAATACTCTACCAGGGAGAAACTGCATGACAGAGGTTGCAGGACTCAGAACACAAACTGGTAGACTGTTTATTTACCTTTCTCATATACCAAATACTGGCCAGACACTAAACAGAGGTGGTGTGGTCTATCGGTTAGAGGCAGGAGATTGGATCTTCTTTCTAACATGCCACCGGTTGAATGACCTTGTGCAAGTCACTTTATCATTCAGCTGCCCCGCGCTTGCCCATTTTAGTACCATGCTTTGAAACCCTGGGATAAGAAGGCACTACCGATACTCAAGCGTTAAAAGAGAACAGGTTAAATATTGCTACCGAGCAGTAACATCACGTAGTTCCAGGCAGAGCACAACCACTGAGAGTTTATTCTAACAAGAAATCTTCCTAAACACTGCAGTGGAACAAAGCCGGTGATTCACATCGCTGCAGAGACACAGTGAATATGCCACTACGGTTAAGCCCACAGATCTGTTAAAAGAATGGTTCCTTTCAACCAAGCCGAAATACTCTATTTTTTTAAAAAACGGCTGTTGAAACAATCACCAAGGTAACAGGTGTTCTCTTATAATGAGATACAGGTGTAGCATCATGGTGATAACGAGCAAACTGTTTACAGTTTGCAAATACCAAAAGGGAGCATAGCCGCGTGAGCTAGGTTCATTGGAAATGAACGTACCATGCATCACTGCAGTAAGCCCTTTGCAAAAACAAGGGCTTAATCCTGATGCTTACTCACAGGGATAGTCCCGTATAAATGATGGGGTCTACCAGCACAAGGAAGGACTGCCTGCATGAACAAGGGCTGCAAGATCAGGCTATGGGGCTGCCACAGGAAGACATGTTTTTTGCATAACGTTTAACAGACGTGTGTTGTATTATGAGATATCATACAGAGGGGGTGTTGCTAGACACACATCGTTCCTTGTTACGTTCACAAACAGGAATATACACCAGATTTTCACATGCATGTGCAAACAGGGCTGTACCGCACAATTACCTAGTCACAAATCTGTATGGGCTTAGTTGGATATATAGCTGGACAGTGCCTGGCATAATGGGGTCCTGATCGCTAGATGTTACCGTAATATCAGCCAACAAAGACGCAAAGCCAGGCTTGCCTTTCATGTTAATGTCTCCTAGTTTGTTTTTGAGAATATTTTCACATCTTGTGTTGAGATTCAAAAGGACAAAAACACACATCACTGCCTTGAGGGGGTGGGGGGTAAGCCACTTCCTCTTTCTGTTTGGATTTGCATTAGGAGAGTAAAGTTCTTGCACTTTAACTCACTTCTCCGTCGAGTTTATGAAGCAGCAACAGCTAGTTGAGTCCAAGCAGGGGGGAAAAAAACAAAACAAAACAAAAAACAACACCTAACAACTTGTCAGGGGCCAAGCTATTGTTCCTGAATGAAGAAAAAACTCATTAGCCTTTAATGAAGAAACAGGGAATAAAAACCAAATAGCACAGAAATCCCAGCAAATAATTACCGTGCACCTGACACAGAGCTGCTCTATCTTTTTACCCAAACCCTCAGTAAAATTCCCCAACTTATCACTCTTTGGAGCATGAACCAAAGTAAGTCGGACTCGGAGGGAAAGAACAATAGGGACACTGTGGGCTGTCGTTTCCTGCAGCAGGTCCCATGGTGCAGCATTTGGCTGCGCTGAATATACTAAATACTGTACCTTGCCTCCGATTCTTATTGGGAGGGTGGGGGGGAGAAAAGGAACAAATTGCTCCAGCGATTAGCTGGCTTACATTTTACACAGCTGCTGTGTCTTCTGCAGCAACACAAAGAGAGGCCCAAAGGTGTGATGGGTGATTAATGGAGAGATCGTTCTTTGTGCATATTGATTCTAAGCACACCGCGGTGGGGAAAGATCCTCTCTCCGGCAACTTGTAGCATCACTGGCGGGAGAGCGAACGGTGCTGGCAAGCTCGAATTGTGGAGGCCCCAGATAGAAGCATGTGTCAGTTTGGGTTGCTATCAATTATGTCGCGTCCCCACTCGACAGCAGGCGGCCCTCACCTAGACCTGGCATTTACTGAGACACAGTATCTGGCAGACCCTCCGGGCTCAGTGTGAATGAAGGTCGATAGGTTTTTAACTGGTCGTATTAGGACAGGCCCTGAAAGAGACATGCATGATCGCACGCCCTGGGGCTTGAGCCCGCACGGCGCGGGGACCGAAAGTACTGAGTGAACATGTGCAAAATAGAAACAATGAGCAGGGACCGTGGAGGGGCCCAGCACAGTGTTAATAAAATGCTGCCATGCAGCCACCATATCATCGCTGCCTGGGAGCAGGACGGAGGCCTACAGGAAGCGTCTAGCTAGCCACCTCATTGGGGAATGCAACAAAGCTATTGTCTCCCCAGCCAAAGAGTAAACAAGCATAAGACTTCAGCGTACGCCTGGTACTTTGCTTTCCTGGGTCCCACGTATAACCTCTACTTGCACGGGAGCACAACCAATTCAGGCATCCCACTGCAAACTGTGTGCTCTAGTGGATGAGAGGGCCCTGGACTGGAAGCCAGGAGACCTATGCTCTCAGCCCGGCTTTGTTCCATCTTGCTGGGGAAGCGCCTCTGTTGCTCAGTTTCCCTATCTGTAAAACGTGGGCGAGACTTGCCCTGCTTTGAGAGCTACAGACTAAAAGTGTTGCTGTTCGGACTTCGGGATTCAAGGCCTTGCTGGTGTGGGCCCAGGTGAAGAGAAAGAAAAAACAGAGCAGAACCGGGGAGAGAAGTTTTTAAAGCTATACTTGTCTGAGGTATAAAAAGCCAAGCTGATGCCTTTTGGCACGTGCGGGAAGAGGACCAGGCTGATTTATCTTCTAAAGGCGTGAAAGGGTTTCACAGTGAAAAACGCATTCAGATCTACAGTAGATTGGTAAGGGAGTTCCGATTAAAGCTGGTTTCCCCTTCAGTGAAGGTCTTTATCCGCGTACCTGGAGTTTCATTAAGTGTCTTTTTAGGAGAGAAGAAAATCAACACTAACCAAATTCTGTTTATGCTTTTATGATGGACTAGCACACGCCAGAGGAAGTAAAAATCCCTGACTCCAGTTAATATTCAAGTGCCTGTAGGAAACAAAATTCCTGCTTTAAAACTAATGAGTCCTCAGGATCACACTACAAATAAAGGTCTCTGATCCAAATCCCATCTGCCTTTCATGCTCGACAGTGTTAATATCTCCAGATTTTCAGGGACTAATTTCGCAGTAATGCACTTCCCAGAGCAGAGCTGTGGAAATATCAATACTATGGCTTAATATCCCTTATTACAATCACTCCCCTAAATTATGGAGTATCACGTGGAAATACATCAGCACAGACGCACCCACATATGTAAGTGTTATTCACACGTCAATATATTATAGCTTCGCATTTGCAATGCTGAAGCTTAGGCTCAGTTGACATTGCCATTATAAATTATATACCTTTTTGAACACACTTATATACTAGAAAATGTATGACGTTTCCTACTCAACATCTTAGAGGCTTCGTCAGCTCCTAAATACCCTTTTGGATTTGCGTGGTTAGCTCTTCTGATTAACGTGTGAGTAGTGGAAGTCTGGTGTGGGGTTTTTTTTTATTATTGCTGAGATCCACAATGCTGTTTTACACCTCTATTCACAGGCATTTCTAGGCGCGCGACATAAAAATTGAAAGTTACGTTACATCTACCTGCAAATTTGGCCCTTGCCGCTTCTTTGTCTACTGTAGATTACTCTGTAGGTCCCTTATAAATGCTCCTCTTTTCTCCGGCCCTACCAATGACAGAGCTATTTAAGGATTTAATTAAATTCTAATAATTAGGACTTCTGATCTCAATCTCAAAACACTTCATCCAGCTTCATAAATATTCTCATTTCCCAGATAGCGGAGAAGATGAGGCAGACCGTTAAATAACTTATTCAGGGCAACGCAGTTGAGCCAGTGGTGGACTGGAACCCATATATCTCATCCTACTGACTGGACAGTAGCGCCTTCCTGTATTAAAGTCAAATGCAACTCAAGACATCCCTCACACAGGATTTGGCGGGCCAGAAGCATATTCAATCCAAGACTAATTCTGTTTAGTCGGTACCCAGGTTGCTAATCACATGTAGTAAAAGCAAATTAATGGGCTACTAAAATGCCATTAACGTTTAAAACATCCAGAAAGTGGAAAAAACACAAACTTCGGACTTATTATTTTCCAGAATGTTCATTGTTATGATGCCTGGGAATTCTGTAACTGGAGGGCAGCCCTGTTGAATATTCATGAGGCAAGAGGCAACTCTTCCATGACTGATTTGCAGACTTAAGTGCTAGCCAATTAAAAAAAAAGTTCTCTTTTCTAGACTAGGTTCTTCCGTGCTGCAATGGTCATGTATGGCCAGTAGGGTGAGCTGCAGTGTGCAGCATCATCTTAGGTAGCAAAAAAGGAACGAATAATGGGGGCGGAGGGGAGGGTGGGTGGAAGACAGTGGACAAGATTTTAACCCCTTCAGAGCCTGATTATGAATGCCAGGAAGTTTGTTGCTTTCTTTTAAAGTCAAACAGCGATTGGGCACACTTCATAAAGCAAACTGTAGCCCTCCGAGGAGGAAATCCCAGCCCTGCATATGGGACACAAAATCCACCTCTGTTATCTGCCAACACATCCAAATCAGAGGGTCTGGATAGTTACTGGATCAAAGGCTATTCTAGTGTTGCCATCTGAAAGAGCGGAACGTGGGCAAAATAAAAATTCAATGACAAGGCTCAGAACAGGCGGGGGTTAAAATTCCCTCTCTGTCACATGGCCAAGACACACGCTTGATGACTAAATAAAACCGAACGCTAAAACCTGGAAGTTATTGATTTGTCAGGTCTTCTCTTTCCGGTTTCCCACATGATCTCCCTCAGGGCTTGTGTACACTTAAAATGCTACAGTGGCATGGCTAAACCACACCGCTAAAGCACTTCAGTGTAGACACTACCTACACCGATAGGAAGGGTTCTCCCATCAGTGTAGATAATCCACCTTGGTTTAACAACACTGCTCAGGGGTGTGGATTTTTCACACATGTCTGAGTGACAAAGCTGGGTTGGCTGAACTTTTTAGCATAGGCCAGACCTCATCCCCTACTGCCCCTGCACGTAATAGCATTAAGAAGTTTAATCTTGCTGCAGGGATCTAGGGTGACCAGACAGCAAGTGTGAAAAATCGGGACGGGGGTGGGGGGTAATAGGCGCCTATATAAGACAAAGCCCCAAGTATCAGGACTGTTCCTATAAAATCAGGACATCTGGTCACCTTAACAGATGCTCAAATCAACCTTCCCATATTTGTTTGTTTGGGGTATTTCTTATTTTCAATACAAAAAAAAAAAAAAAAAAAAAGAAGACAAGAAATTTGTAACTGCAGCCTTTGTTTGCCAAGCTAATTAACTAAACATCCAGGGCAGCTCCGTAACTGGAAAAGGCCCGTATGGCCAAAAGTCTCAGGGCATCATAATAATAATAATAATAAAAAAAACTAACCCTCAATAGCTATACTTCATCTTTCCACAAGCACAGATTGCTCCTCCAACTCCATTCATCAGCTGAATTCCTGGCTCAGTTTCCCCTCTCCTCTTCTTTCCCCAAATCTGCCTTCCTCCTAATCTTCCCATTCCCGCAGTTTCTTCCCCAGAGCTCTTCTGTTTTGCAACCTTTCACACCGTCCCCTAAAGACAGTGCATACCCTGCCTCTCAAGTGGGTAGCAGTTCCACAGAACAGCTGCCCGACAGGGGAAGCTCACATCAGCCCTGCTAAGAGACTGTGAAACCCTGCAAAGCAGAAGATTCCCATGGGATATAAACAAGTAAAACCAAGGGATTTTATTCTTCAGTTTATGACATATTAAGGACACCAATGAAGGGCAAAAAAAAAGAGTTCGAGGCAAACTAAATGGCTCAAACGGTCTTCTAATAATTTTGTATTTCTATCCACTAATAAATTAAGCCTCACAACACCCTTAATAGGCATTATTCTCATTTTACAGAAGGGAGACTGAGGCACGAGGGGGTGGGGGGACTTGCTCAAGGTCAGACAGAGAGGGTATGTCTACACTGCGATAAAAAAAAGCCGGCACCAAGCCTTGAGTTGCAGGGCTATCAAATTGCAGTGTAGATGTTTGGGTTTGCACTGCAGCCCAGAGGCCCCGCAAAGGTGGTGGGGGGAAATCAACCTTCCCATATTTGTTTGTTTGATACTAAGGCCTTGGCTTGAGCTAGAAGTGGGTCAAACCCAAAACTCTAGATCTGAGCACCCGGAAGCTTGGGAAACGTTGGGACTCAGGATTTAAACTCTGCATCTTGGCCCACTCCTAAACGGGCCACAAGGGTTATGGGAATAAAGGGCCCTGGTTTTCCTACTACTAATTCATAGATACTAAGGTCAGAAGGGACCATTATGATCATCTCGTCTGACCTCCTGCACAACGCAGGCCACAGAATTTCACCCACCCACTCCTGCGAAAAGCCTCTCACCTTCCATGGGGCAGGGACTCAACGTTACACAATTCCTCCGTCTTCTGGAGGCAGAGCTCTGAAATTTGTTAAGAACTAGCTCAGAGCCTTGTTGTTCCCTTTCAAAGTCCTAAGCACTCTCACTCCATCAGCTTTTACATAGTAGTAGGTAAAGGCTCAGGTGATGATCTATGTGGTCTTCACCCCCAGCGGGGCAATTTCTTCAGTGCTCTTCTATTCAACAAGAGCACACTATAGTGCTTGGGCCACATATTCATCTACGCATACTGCAGTCACCCTTGATATTTCTTTATAAAGGGAAAGCAGCAGTGCCTTCCTATTAAACACACAGGTTCAGAAGACGCACCGAGGGCTCATTTGAAAAGGCTCTCTGTCCCTCTGAAGCTGCATGCCAGGTAATTTAGAGCTTCCCCTAACAATTTGAGTGGCCGGCGTGAATAGATCCGTGAAAGCCAAAGGATTTGTTCATATTGAACTTACTGTGATTCCCCAAACTGCTGTATATTTAGCATTTTTATGGACATTTTTAAGTCTTCCGTTTCCCAGCGTATCCCCTGCTCTTTAAGCAGTCATGAATCCTTCCCCATCTCCTACATGGAGAGGATTAAAAAAAAAAAAGCCAAAAGCCCGGCTATACGTAGAAAGAGGAATCACACAGACATGGGGCGGAAACTATCATCAAACTCTACTGGACATTGTGATTTGACCTGCAGTAGCGCCAGGAGAGCCAGGCATAGAGCAGGATCCCGTTGTGCCTGGTGCTGTACAAACCAGCGAGCAACAACAAAATAGACAGTCCCTGCCAGAGGCGCCGACTTTGTCCTTTCCCAGGGGGTGCTCGACCACTGCTCCACCCCAGGTCCTGCCCCCACCCCTCCTCTTCCCACCCCCACCCCGCCCATTCCTGCCCCTGCCCTCACTCCTCCCCCTTCCCCCCAGCACCTCCTGCACACTGCTAAACAGCTGATCCACAGCAGGCAGGAGTTGTTGGGGGGGGAGGTGCTGATTGGCAGGGCCCACTGGGAGGCAGGAGGCACTGGAGGGAGGGGGAGGAGCTGATGGGGGGGTGGCGATTGGGTGTTGAGCTCCCACCATTGGGTCCCTGCCCCAAACAGCCTACAGTCTAGTCCTTTCCACGGCAGTTGGACTACCAGCCACCAGTGAGTGGTCAATGAAGCACTTTGGACTCACGTGCTAAATTCAGATGCAAAGCTTAGGTGGGATTTGGACCCTGGTTAGGACATAAAGACGAGGGTTGCGATTTTTTTAAAACCCTCCTCATTGGCCTCGTTTTGTTCCTACTACAGTCGATGGGAGCTGTATCATTGAGTAGGTCTACGCTACCATCACGGAGTGCGTTGCAGCTTGCATAGAAAACACCCAAACTAGCTTTAATCAAGACAGCTTGGGTACTGGAGCAGTGAAGCCACGGCAGCACGGGCTAGCCACCCGAGTGATTACCCAAGGCTCCAGACAGATTTGTACAGCTCACACTGAAGCCTGCCTTACCATGACTTCACTGCTCTGGTACGCAAGCTAAACTAGCTCACATACAGCTAAATATACCCTAGGACTTCACCCAATAGCAGAATTAGGCCAAGACGGAGCGCTTTTGAGAGGCCCACCATCAAACTCCTCGGCCTTGCCATCTTTGGGGGTGTTCTTTGAGGCCCAGCTTCTGGTATCAAGTGATTGCAGTAGAAATTGAGTTTTCATTAAAAAACAGAAGACAACAGAGAGCTTCTAGCTCTCATGGTTACGGAGAAACCTGGGGGCACCCCATGCTGAAAAACACAAAAGTCAAATAAAACCCTATATATATATATATATATATATATATATTTTTAAAGTCTCATGATTTTGTTGGGGACTGGTATGTGATTTTTGAACACTTGAGGTTGGCAATACCTTATGCACTACCTTATGCCAGCTTAACTGCACCACACAGAAGGGCCGGTTAAACATAGGCATGCCTGATTAAAAGAGGTCCCTTGTATACGAAACCTTTCCGAGCACATCAGTCTATTTTCTTCTACAGGTAGTTGCCTGCCTCTAAAATGTATGCGTGGTAACGTATGGGTCAGATCATGTAGTATTTATACACATGCGTTTATATAGAGAGAGAGTGTAAAGCTACGTGGCAGATCAGTGTTTGAAAGGATACCAACAGGAGGGATCTTACTGCAAAAATATTTACAGCGTATTGTCTTTACACAGATTAATTTGCACAAAGTGTAATGCACACAGACAGGGCCCCCCCCAAAAAAACACACTCAAACTTGCAGGAAGCAAAGCCATGTAGCTGACAAAAGGAGCTGTCAGAAATGTTGATCTTAAAGCTTGCTTTTTTTTCTTTTTTTTAAATGTTAAAGAACATATGCCCTTGTGTATGTTTTATTTTTCATTAATTAACACATACACGCACACACCCTGGACTTTACAAAATGTTCTAACACAGGTTTTTTGGGTTTTTTTAAGTCTCTCCATGTTATGACATTTCAAGGTTTGTAGCCGGCACTTGTGTTTACAAAGGAGAGGAATTCCAGGCATGGCGATAGAATAGATATTTTAACAAAAAGTTATAAATATTGTCAATGTGGTACTTTTTTCCTTGAGTTTTCAAACACATCATAAATCTAGGCTAGGTTTCTGTGTCTGAACCCTGCTTCCAACTGCACTCGAACCTTCTGGCATGAAGGCAAAGAGGGTATTTTTTTAAATATATAAATAAAACTTAGTAAAATCACTGTGCACTCCATTAATTCAGGAACACTCCCTCTTTGGCTTCAAAGGGGATCTTTTTCTTTACAATACAGATAGTGTTTTTGCTGCTTTAATGATTTGCTACTTGCACTTGTCATAACTACATGGACCAAGTATGCGATACCAGGGAGCAGCGGTTAGGGAAACACAAAGTTCCGTCTCCCGTCCAACCCCGCGCCAATTCACTTCAATAGGTTTGAGGCTTTACATAGAAAACTAGTTCATAAATCTAACATGGGAAGCCTTTGTAGAGCGCCAGTTAGTTAATGAAAGATGCTGCACGCATGCCCCCACTATACATACCTCATGCATGAACCCAGTGAACATTCAGTGACCCGTAAAGCAGTGCGGAGCTGAGTCAAAATAAATAGGGTTGATACAGAGAAAATGTTACACATTTAATCTAAATAAGTATTTACTCTAGAAGATTAGTGGCCTGAAAAGACTTTCCACACAGTTACTTACTGAATCCTCTTATGGAACACAATGGATGCTAATTTTTAAGCAATGCTTTGCCCAAATTCTCTTTATCAACATAATTTTCCACCCGGCTTTTCCACAGGGACGAAGACTGGGTTTGTAGTTGAGGCACTGGATTGGGATTCTGGTGATCTGGACTCGGTTCCTAGCTGGGACCTTCTTTATAACCTTGGGCACGTCTCTCTGCACCTCAGTCCTGCATCTGGGGCTTACAATCCTTGCTTTCTCCCAATTTTGGCCTGTTTCATCTATTTAGACTAAGTGCTTCAGGGCAAGAAAGGTCTCTTAGAACACACTTGTACGGCACCCAGCACTGGCCAAAAGTTTCCATTTTTAAAATGGAAAACTGGTTTCCTACACGAATTATATATGTATATTTTTTTAAGAAAAATGTCTGCTTTCAGCTAAAAAAAATTTTTTAAACCAACAAGCTGCAATTTTCCACCTGGGTGGGGGGAGGGGGAACACCATTTTCCAGCCTAACCTAGCACAATGGGGCTCCCAATTTCATTTGGAACGACAACATAGATACAACTGCAGGTGCAAATCCTATTATTGAGGCATCCACCCCAGTGGTTTTCAACCTTTTCTCACTGGCAGACCCCTAAACATTTTTGAATGGAGGTGCACACCCCTTTGGAAATCTCAGTCTGCAGACCCCCAGGGGTCCACGGACCATCGGTTGAAAACCACTTATCTACCCTAAGTACCTGATTTGAGAGAGCACTCAGGTCCTTAGAAGTCTGCGTGCTTTCTATCTGACTTGATTAGAAGGGGATTATCACCTTGGTATGTAAGTGCTGACCCCACTCTAGGATTTGCACCAGCAATTCACTGAGAGCACAATAGGGGAGCACTTAATTGTGGGAACACCTACGTAGAGCGCAGTGGTGAAAATCTGGCTCAGCATGTAAAGCTTTAATGACGATCCTTGCCTTTCTCCAACGCCTTTCACTTATGGATCTCAAAGCACATTACAAACGTGCGTAGACTAACCCCGCATCCCTTCTACCTGACATAAGTAGGGGTTTTTTTATTACCCCAATTTTACAGATGGGGAAACAAACACGGAGGGAAGCTACTTGTCCCTGCCCTGACATGGAACACACTACACTGAGTGCTCTCTTCTCCTTACGCCTTTCCCCCCTAATTCCTTCCTTTATATATTTATTCCTAGATTCCCTTGCAGTACCATGAAATGGCCTGTTGCCGCTCTCTGAGACCACTGGTTCCTGAGGCACTCAAGCTGCTGCAGACAATTCAATGCAGGGAAAATGCTCTTAAGAGCAGGGAGAGAGGAGACAGAAAGAGCAGAGAGAAAATTTTGGGGGTGGGAGGCAGAGACTAAGTTGACTCATGACCTGCATGGATTTTCGCTGCCAACCCTCCTTGCATCTGTTTCCACAAAGGAAATATCGCAAGAGAAGATGGCATGTATGTATAAAAATATATGCCCGTGTATACAGAATGCTTCCTATACATCCCAGTCCTCTCCAGAAAAAAGATGTGTGCCTTCCCTGTATTCTAAGCAGAGAGCACTTAGCCAAAAGATAAAGGAGCACCCGTCATCGTGAGATGTAGAAACACCCATCATTTGGGTGATTGTGAATTAAGCGGATGCGGCTTGCCCTCTGAATCACACAACTTACCCAATATTCAGCGACAACTTGCACAAGTTGGCTTGAACACATTAGTAGTGCCAGATCCTCGCTCTACATTCAACAGCTCTGGGAATTTCAGCCAGTCCATATTAGAGGCCAACAGGTTTCGTTGGCTTCCGGCATTAAAAGCTTTAACTGCCTGAAACGTCACAGAGCATTGCTCATCCTCTTTGAAAAGGGTAGTCAGTAGAAACCTTTCAGAGCACTAAAACCTTATATGGAGGTTCCCCAAGAGCTGCTTGTTGCATGCAAAATCCTGACTGTTTCTTAGAACCAGACTCCGGCCCTCCAGGGCCATTATTTCAATGCTCTGGGTTTCTAATATGGCCATCGATCAATTAATTGACTTTCTAAATGTTCCTTCACGTGCTCCGGGACGCATGGGTAAAGCGTTCCAAAAACAACGGAGTCCAAGGAGAGGAATACTTGGGACGTCTCCAGCACTTGGCCTTGGAACGCTCAGCCCAAAGCACTTTATGGAGGTTTGCTATTAGCACTCCATTTGGCAGCTAGGAAAAAAAAAAAAACCTGAGGCCCAGGAAGGTTGAGCCTCTTTCCTAGGTCACACAGCAGTGAAAGGGAACAAAACCCGCCCAGTCTCTAGTCCCCTGGTCTAACCAATGGAGCCCACTGTATGTTAATGAGGTACAATTAGAAGACTATGGAAGTACATCAGAGCACTTCAAAGCACTGTACAGAGAAGTATGATAATCCCATATTATGAATAGGCAAATTTAGGCACAAAGAGACTTGTCCAAGGTCACAAAGCAAACTGGAGTCAGGGCTGGCAATTCCCAGGCCCTCATTTGAACCACCAGCCACTGCTGTCTCCTTAATACATTCTCTCGGGTTAATAACCCTTCCCCAAATGGGGGGGGGTCACATTTACAGAGTCACGTAGGCACCTGAAGATACAGCAATGGAATTTACAAAAGCACCGAAGCGAGCTAGGTTCCTAGCATAAAGCCTCTAAATTCCTTTTGGAAATCTGGCCCCGTTCTACAAACCAAGCTAAAACCCTGCAGCAGCATTAAAAAAAAAAAAAAAAAAAAAAAAAAGAGTGAACAGTTGATGAGAACAAGAGCACTCGGAAGCATTTTTGCCCCCACCCTTTTTAAACTGCGTGAACTTCTCCCATCAAAAAAAAAATAATCTAATTTTAAGCCCTTTTATGTGTTCTAATCCTCTCGTCTTTTTCTAATTTTGAACACAGCTGTCTGCTGTACTTTCGCGAATGACGCCAGATGCTGGGTTCATCAACCAAACCCACGAAAACAATGGTTTGAAAGCAATTAGAAGCACCGAGGCTGCACTGAGGCTCATATTAAAATGTGATAACACCGTTCTAGTGGGAATTGTGATGCTGCAGCATTTCTGACATTTCTGGGCTGCCAGACAGACAGGATGCCTTGGAAGCGGGCCCTGATCGAGGAGGTAACATACTGGAATTTCTATCTGGAGCAAATGAAGAATTAGCTGAGTGGGAATGCTCACACGGATTTATTGTTTTAAATTATAGCCCCAGCACCCGTCTTCCTGGAATGCTGGCGGATCCTTGTGTTTGCACACACGTACCACAGTAATCATTGAAATAAACACACACACACACACAATTATAAATTTGTATTCTGGTAGCACTAAAGGATCTGGCTCCGGGATCAGAACCCTACTGTATTAAGTATTCCACAGACACGTAAAGATAGGAGTGAGAGACAAGGGGACCAATTCAATTAAAAAGGAGACTTTTCAGTTACAATTCCACTGGATATGCAGAAGCATCCACCCACTCCTGTTGCTCTCAACTTGAAGGTACCATTGGGGTTAAGATCGTTATTAGTGATAAGGTAGCATCTCTTGGTCACATTATGCTACGACACATAAGAGACAGTCACTGCCCTGAAGGGCTTAAAAAATCTAAAAAAGACCTGAGAGTGGGAAAACAGAAGCACCCAACAGGGAGTGACATGCCCAAGGTCACACAGCAGAGCTGGGAATAGAACTCAAGCATCCTGGCTCCCAGTCCCGTGCCCTATCCACTAAGGCCATGTTGTCTCTCCAAGGCAAACGTTCTCTGGAGGTCACTTAACATTTGCACAAGCCATTCTTGGGCCTGCCCATGGTGTGTGTAGACCAGGCACCTAGGCCAGCACCATACGTCGCTGGAGACCTGTCCCCTGAATCCCGGGAGAAAAGCAGTGCTGATTGCTCCCAAAGCCCCTCCCACAACTTTGCCACCCCCTCCTAACTGCTCCACACGCGGAGTGGCTAAGGCTCCCCACCTGCTCATCTTGCACTGGGGCCCAATCAAACCGATGGCAAGCCCTGCCCCTCAGAATGGATAAGCTGCACTCACCTTGGGGCAGAAATTCCAAGTGGTACCTGCAAAACAAGAAAAGAGAACAGGCATAAACATACTGCACCCCATATTTTTCATAGTGATATTATTAGGATATGGTTATAGCAGAATGATGATACATTTTATGCAAGACAAGTCATGTGAGGGGTCATTGGCGAAGTTACGATTTGCTGAATAAGGTTATCCTATTGGAATGCATGTTCCATTTTTGTATCTGAAGTTATGAATATTGACTATGTGCCTGTATTTCAAATGTAGTTACACCGGGGTAATGCCCACTAGACAAGATGCTTTCAGTCTATATAGTGGGTGGGGAAGGGCCTATTCAGGGCAATGAGCCATTAGCGAAAACAATAGGCCTTAGGAGAAGCTTATCTCCCACCTGGTGAGCCTTCCTGAGAACGCTCCAGACAGCCTGTGTGTGATGGCTGCTGTGACTTTACAAGGAATGTGACCAGGCCACATGATGCTGGACTCCATCTTGGGATGTCAGTATTTTTCCACAGACTGGTCTGGGAACCAAGCTTTGGACCAAAGGGTTCCCGCCATATGCAAAAGCTATATAAAAGACAGGGAGTGACATCATCTGGGGTTCTTCATTCTGCACACAAGAAGACACCTGAAAACACCCGAGGAACAAAGACTGAACTGGGGGAAGTGCTGGACCCAGGCTAAAGGGATTTGTAGCCAGTGTATGAAAAACCGGGGGATTTCAAGCTGTAAAGCAAGTGTAGCTTGTGCCTTGAGAATCTACAGGTCTGTCTGTACCATCTGTTAGGCTGAGAACCTACTATTCATATCCAGTCTATTTAGTATATTATGCTCAGTTTGCATTTTTGTTTATTTGCTAGGTAATATGCTTTGATTTGTTTGCTATCACTATGATCACATAACATCTCTCTTTTGTAGTTAATAAACTTGTTTTTGTTTTAATCTAAACCAGTGAACTTTGACTGAAGTGCTGGGGAAAATCTCTGCCTGGTTACCACAACCGTGTATTGTTCACTTCACATTGAGGGAGAGGCTGACCAGGTATTAAACCCACATACTGGCCAGATTTGACCAGGGCAGGACGGTACCGCTCTAGGGCCCCAGGCGGAAAGCTGGTGGTTAGAAAGCCTGCGTGTAACTGCAGGTGGGTGTGCAACTGTATGAATGCTGGTGAAAGTGCAGGCTGGAGGGCTTTGCAGCTTGTCACAGCAGTACAGTGTGAGAGGGAGCCCAGGCTGGTACCTTAGGGGGCTTAGTGGTACCCCAATTCCTTGTGGCATCCCGGGGGGAACCCATCACAATACATTATCTTAATTATTCATTCCACTCTGGCAGGCAATAGAGAGAAGAATTATGCTAGACACATGGCCAGGGATTCAGTAAGTGTCCAAAATGTGCTTCTTGCAAAGGATGTCTCAAGAGAAGCTAATTGGCCTTCTTGAGATTCCGTACTATGTAAAGACCCTGAATCCAGGACGATTTGATTCCAGAAGCTCCTAAACCTTTTCATATTATGGATCATTTCTTAAAAGCCCAGAGACTTTTGCAGGATCTCTCCTGTCCCAGCCTCACAACCCCCCCATCTCACACCTTCCTTGTAGTAACTACGGCCCTTGGTTACACGAACAAACTAACTAAAATGGAGGAACAGTAATAAGGAAATTAGATGAATAAACTCACAACAAAGCAGCCTTGCCCATTACAGTGGGGTATCCTGCCACATTTTGTACCTGTGCTGTTTATTCTGCCCCACCCTGCCCTAGACACAGGACTTCATATTTATTGAAATTAAATCTCTCCAGGCATCTGTAGCCCCTGGTGCCATTGAGCAACGGACAGAAAGAGGATGAATTTGACAAAAACACATTTGCTGGAGCTTTATTATTTGCCCTTCTTTAGCACCGTCCAATCAAAGTTCTCCAAGCGCTACACAACTGTCAGGCTGTTAAAACTCATCCCCCGCCCCCAGCGCTGCGGTTCTCCAACGCGGCCGTTCTCGGGGCTCGTTCACACGGCACATTACTGCGCCACGAGCAAGGATCGGAACCTACAGCGCATCTGCTGGCTGCGCGGCAATGTCCTAGCTGGACACTGCTGCAACACGGCAAAAGTTGTGGAGCGCGGCTTCGCAGACTGTTGTCAGAGCACAGCACCCCAGGACGTTCACTACACCACTGCAGCGTCCACACGGGACGTTACTGCACAGCAAGCCAGTGCGCTGGAGACTCACAACCAGGCTTGCCACACCGACAAGCCCTAATCTCATTGGGAACCCCTTGTTGCCATGTAGTGGGGAGACCCCTCGCAGTGAGCAACACAGGGAGGGCACAACTTCCGGGTCAAAAACCTTGCATTAGTGCAAACACAGCTAGTACATATATTTGCTCGTGCCACATTTATTACTTGTAATATAGTAGGGCCTAGAGCACCCAACAGAGATCAAGGCCCCAGTTGAGTTGGATCCTGCACAGATATGTAGGGACAAACGGCCCCTGAAGAGTTTACAATCTGAACAGATAGGACAGAAAAGGGAAGGGAAGGGGGAGGAAACGGGTCCAGACTTGCAGGTCAGCATCCGAACCCATGTCTAGGTTCCAGGCCTGTGCCCTTCTCACTCTGCCAGTATTTCTCAATTATTTGAGACCAGGGATGGGCTTTCTGCCTTCTGAAACTGTGCCCAGGAGATTTGAGGGACCAGCACCAGTCCATGGACCGGTCATTGAAAAACACTGCACTATGCCACTCCCTTCATCCATTTTGTCCCCCTTTCCTCCACGCTACAGGTGATGAATGCTCAGAGGAGCTCCCTTTTGGGTTGTTTAATAGAAGAACGTCATGGATAAAAATCTCAAAACACAGGGGACGTCGGCTGGCCCCACGCAAGGAGGCTCTTTGAAATCAGTCCTTCGGTGGCGTTCCCTCCAAAGCTAAGCCATTCACAGGCAGCTTGCCCACTCTAAAGGACTGGGTCTATGGCTATCAATGGCAAGAATCCAGTATATCTAAATCCAATCCATTTGTTTCCTCATTAAAAGCTTTCATGAAGAAAATGATTTAACACAAACGTGCGAGCGACTGACTCAGATTAATTAGAAAACAACAACAGAATCCCGATGAAGGACAGACTGTTTATTTCAGTCCTTTGCTTTGGACAGAATGCATGCGGGGAAGAGGAAGAGATTGCATCTAGAACACAGACTGCAATATTTAATCAGTGATTAAAAAAAAGCTACTGTGGGTTACATTGGAAAAAGAGGCACACACAACCCTGCTATACGCTCCCTGGCTCTAGGGTTTTACATACTGGACTCTTTATAAACTCTAGGGTGTGGTTCATTTTACCCACTTTCCATGTTTCTCTAGGGAATCTCTTCACCTTACCCTATCTGAAGTCCCGCATCTCTTTGTCCCACCAAACTCAACCTCTGCTCTATCCCCTCCCTGGAATTTCTCTCAGCTGGGAATGGTCCATATTTCACTTATATTGTCCTACCTTCAGGATTTCCTTTCCCTCAGTGCCACAGATTTAGAGACTACAGAAGAAAACTCCTCATAGATACAAGTAATCAGAAGAGGAATTGTTGCCGTTAAACCACGCAAGGCCCTTATGTTCCCTTCCGGGGCTAAGCCTGTTGCCCCCACAGCTCTGTGGCACCCAGAAATGAAGGACCAAGCAAAGAAATCAAACCCAGTCTCCCACACGGCACAGCAGAGTAGCCAATGGACCAAGAAAGCTCAGTTTTAGAGCGTGATGCATCTTGAGTTTTGACCATGTTAGGAGGAGCAGACAGACAGAAGTTCAACCACTCCTTTCACGTGAAATTCAAAAGAACAGTTGCAAACCACCATCACCTACAATTTGTCTTTCTGACTCAGACGAAAGAGTTCCTCTTCCTGACCAGCCCCAAAGAAATAAGAAAGGTGGCTCAGTGATCACTCTAATTAGACTTTTCTGCCAAATTTAATCTCAGGAAGGAATGGAGTCTTTAAGACTAGGAAGGATATCAGTGTCAGTTTTAAAATACTTGTCACATCTACGCTGAGGTCTGAAAATGCTTCACTAAGCCACACAGCCGAGCAAAATAGGTCAGCATTATTATCCCGTTTGATGGATGGGAACCCACGGTGCAGAGGTGAAGTGACTTGCCCAAGGTCTCACAGCAAGTCAGTGGCAGAGGCCAGGAATAGAACACAGTCTTCCTGATCCACATTCCTGTGCCTTAACTATCATTATTAAACATAGATTTCATAGAGTTTAAGGCCAGAAGTAGCCATTAGATCATCTATTCTGACCCTCTGTCCACCACAGGCCTTTAAATTTCAGCCAGATACACCACCACACACACACTGAACCTAATTACTCTAGTTAGATTAAAGCATTTCAGTTCTTGGGAGACTAAACCGTTGTGTGCCACAGACAAAGAAAATAAGAGACCCAGGTGCCACCAATGTCCGAGGCCCCCTGCACTGGTAAGGCACTGATTAGGCAAAAGAGGCGCAGACGATCCTAGCAGATGATTCACAACCATGCTGCAGAGGAATGCAGAAAAAACCATAGTCCCTGCCAATCTGACCTAGGGGCAAATTCCTCCCTAACCCCAAATGTGGCAGTCAGTCTGTCCATGAGCAAGACAAACCAGACTGGGATCTAAGAAAGAGGATTCTTTGGGCCATTTCAGAGCACTGGCCCACCCCATCTGGTGTTTGGTGTCCAACCTGATACTTCAGAGGTAGGCAAAAAACAAAACAACCCCCGCCCCTGAATTAATCAGTTCAACCGTGTATTTGGGGGTGGGGGGGGAGCGCCACATGGGAAGTCTTCCTAACCACTGCTGGCTGAAGCCCTGAAGCATAAGATGAGATTATATTCACTATCTTAATACATTCAAATGTTTAACATTTTGGTAATACCTAGAGGCCAACTATGTCAGGTCTCCATTGTGCTAAGCACTGGACAAACACAGTAAGTGAAGGTCCTTGTCTCAAAGAGTTTACAATCTAGAGAAAAAGACACAACAAGCAGATGGGACAAACCAACCAACCCGGGTAACAAATCTAGGTGAGGAACTGCAAGAGCATCCTCTCCCGCCAGCGTCTCCCACAGCTCAGAATTTTCCCTTTCACGAGTCTCACGGCTGGGGTTTGTCTTTGCACATCATGACAATCTTGACCCTTGCTCTTCATCATGGCCCTCCCCTCATCCCCAGACTAGGGCCACGTTGAAGTGGTCCACTCTGTCCTCTCCATCCTAGCTCCTCTCAGAGTGGAGACATTTTCATATCTCCGTTCGCCCGGCACAGCATCCTCCCCAGAGGAGAGATATTTTTGTCTCCTGAGCAGCTAATGATTCCGAGATAAAGGGGGGGGTGGGGAGGGGAAATCACTTCTTGTTTTGTGAACTTTTGTCTCTTGTGCTTGAGAGACTGTCCTAATCTCCCCTGAACATGTTTTAGTGATAACATTTACTGCACCAGGGCCAGAACGATTTTCTGTCACTTTCAATTCCAGTTCAATACAAGTATCAGAGCTTTGTTTCTAACCTCTGTCATTTTTAATACAATAAAATGGTTTTAAAAATGTAAAATTGAGTTCCATTTCCTACTGGACCAGCAATCTTACATGAGTTTCGTTCTTATCAAATTTACAAAAAAAAAAGTTTCGCTTTTTTTTTTTTAAATGTAAAGAAACCGTCGAAAACTCAACTCTCATTAGATCAATGTATGCTTTTAGTCTCATGCTTTGATAATTTTCACTCTAGAAAGAGTATGCGCAGAACAAAAGTTCGGGAGGGAAAAGGGAAAGTTTCTTTTTTTTAAGTCCAGGAGGAAAGATGTCTTGTGCTCTAGACACAGAACTGAGTCAGAAGATCAAGGTTCCAATTCCCAACTCTGCCACAACTTCATGCGAGACTTTGGATAAGTTGCTTACTCTGCCTGGGTGAAATGAAACCTCGTACCGAGGGTCAGCCAAGTGGGGCATAGGCATTGAAGTTCTCAAAAGCAGACTTAAAGGGAGATTTAAGTGGCTGGCTTTGCTGACCCTCTGCACACAGTTTCACTGCATGTGAAATGCCTTTACTAGTGTTTGCAGAGTGCTTTGAGATCCCTGCATGAAAGCTTCTATAGAGGTCCTAGCCGAATTCAAAAGGTGATCACGGGTGTGGACCTTTCCATTCACATGCGGAGTCATTTGAGAAATGTGACAATTTGGGAAAATCCCCCCCCCAAAATTTGCCTACTGACAATCTGGATGTCAAATAGGTCACTCCATTAGAAAGTACAACTGTGACTGTAACCATGCGCAGTCTTCCCGAAGTGTACCCAGTGAAGCAGAGCTATCAGAGGAATTTAGCAAAGTAGTCAGGGAAATCATCTCCTGCCAGTCAGTGAAATACAACAGGAGAATGGAGCAAGAGGCCAGTTTTCATTTTTATTCTCAGGTAGGCTACTCCCATCAGTATTCTCAGGACTTTAAAGTACCAGGTCAGTAGGGAGCAAGTAGCTACGCTTGCCTGAACCAGGAGACTGGTGGCCCTGGGAGACTAGCCACCAGGAAATTTCTTTGGTTGAAAATAATTCTGTTGCAACCATTTCTTCTTGCAAATAAAGCATTAACTTTAAAAATTCTGAGTGTTTGACTGGCCTCGTTACACCCGAACAACGTACCCAGTGGGAGGCATGAAGGACCAAGGGCCCGATCCTGATCTCAGACCACTGCAGCTGTACGCGGGAATTAACTCGCTCACCGGTTAAATCACTCACCGGTGAGAGGACGAAATCAGGCCCAAGACTCTGAGGTAACTGACAATCCCAAGGTTTCACAAGGCATTAAACATCATTTGTCCTCATGTGTCCTATTAGTTTTATTTAGCATGGTTATTTTTGTTCCCATTCAACTATTCCTCCTGTGCACTCTGTATTTAGTTTAGCCATCAGCAGCGGGAGGGATCCCCTATGAAGAAGGAAAGATGCTGCCCTGTACTGTCCAGAGCTCTGGTAAAAAAAAAAAAAAAAAGGGGGGAAGCAGCAATCTACATTAGAGCTGGGAAAAAAGACAAGGGGTAAGAAAGGGAAGAGAGTCACCAAATGATTTAGCACCTGGGCTGTAAAACAAACTATAAAAAAAATTCTCTGTTACGAGAAGAACTTTGATGTGACATGTAAATCCAAGGTCTAACCCAGAAAAAACATCTGATTTCCATTAGAAAGCCAAGAAACTCGTGATGCACTGCTAAAATTTTAATAAAGATCTCCCACGAACATTTTCTCCCCCCGCTTAGCTTGCTATATGCCACTTCCTTCCCCATGTCGCATAGACTTTAAGGTCAGACGGGACCATCAAGATCATCTAGTTTGACCTCCTGCACATCACAGGCCACAGAACCTCACCCACCCACTCCTATAATAGGCCCATCACCTCTGGCTGATTTACTGAGGTCCTCAGTACCACAAGGGATGGATCACTTGATAATTACCCTATTCTGTTCATTCCTACTCAAGGATCTGACACTGGCCACTGTGAGAAGACAGGACATTGGGCTAGATCAGGGGTCGGCAACCTTTCAGAAGTGGTGTGCCGAGTCTTTGTTTATTCACTTTAAAATGTATTACCAGCACGTGAAACCTTAAATTAATGTTTTTTAGAAGGTCTCTCTCTCTCTCTCTCTCTCTAAGTCTATATATTATATAACTAAACTATTGTTGTATTGTAAAATAAACCAGGTTTTCAAAATGTTTAAGAAGCTTCATTTAAAAAATTAAATTAAAATGTTGATCTTGCGCCACCGGCCCGCTCACCCCGCTGCTGGTCTGGAGTTCCGTTCACCTAGGCCGGCAGCGGGCTGAGCGGGGCCTGCAGCTGGGACAATATCAAGATAAAAGGGAATTTAAGAATGTGACCTGGTAGCCAGGCAGATAATCAAGCTCTGCACATTACCTCCAAGGCTGGACTGGCCTCACTACATCGTCTTTAATTAGCCCAAGTGCTGTTTTTCATCTGTCACTTATTCAGGAGGCTGAAATTTGTTTCACTTGGTGGTGGGATTTTGCTCAGCGTGACCAACAGTTCGGTTTCATTTTAACCACTGGATATGGATTTGTCTCGTAAGGTACCCGAGAAGTCACTTGCCACCCTATACGTATAGAAAAGTTCTTGACCTGCGTTTTCTGTCACTGCAAACCATCTCTGTCATTCCGGCACATTGCGTGAAGGTGGAGAAAATCGCTTGCAAAGGAATTCCTTCCATTTTGCCGTGTTGACATTAATGCTAACCTTACATTTTCAAAAAGTCTGATACCATATAGAGTTTCTGTTTTAATTTGTGAGCATCCTGCAATCTATTCCATGCTGTACGTGGGCAGACGACGGAGGACGGCTGCCGCTCAGGGATTCTGTCCGCCGGCTCCTGCCAGCCGGGATCCCGACTGCCGGACCCGCTCAGCCCACTGCCGGTCTGGGGTCCCGGCCCAGCCCACATACAGTGGGTACCTACCTTCTCCCTGGTTCTGGCCATTCTCTCCCTCTCTCTCTGCACTGAGCTGAGGGTGGGAGTGCACTGAACACAGGGCTGGGGGTGAAGGAGCAGGCTGGGCGTTGGGGTGTAGGGTCTGGTCAGGAGCTAGAACGAGGGAGGGGGCTCAGGATTGGGGCAGGAGGTTTGGGTGTGGAGCGCTTACCTGGGCAGCTCCCATTTGGTGGGAGGGGTGCAGGTGGGAATGTGGGGGTGGGGATGTGTGGGGTGCAAGAGTCAGGATGAGGGGGTGCATGGGATGTGGGGGGGCTGGGTATGTGGGGGAGTGCAAGAGTCAGGGCAGAGGGCTGGGGGCATGTGAGGGAGGTGCAGGTGTCAGGGCAGAGGGTGTGGGGGTGAAGGAGTCAAGCAGAGGGCTGGGTGTGTATCTGAGGGGGGTACAGGGCTCAGGGCAGAGGGCTGGGTGTGTGTGGGGGGGGGTCAGGCAGAGGGCTGGGGTCGTGGGGTGCTCACGGCAGGGGGCGGGAGGGGATATGCCCGCTTCCCCAAGGCCCTGCTCCCGCTTCGTCTCTGCCTCCGCGGGGAGCGGCGAGCACACCGACTCCGCTCCTCTCCCACCCCCTCCCTCGCAAGAGCCGGCAGGGAGGGAGGGACGAAGAGGAGGAGGAAGTGCAGGAACCCAGTACACTGCGGGAAGAGGCCGGGGAGCCGGCAGGACCAAGCTTCTGCCCCTTGCCCCCGCGGGAGGGGGCGGGGAGCGGAGAAGAGCGGGCCGGGCCAGGCCGGATTTTTAATGGTCCCAGCAGGCAGCAGTGGGCCATTAAAACCGGGCTTGCGTGCCGTCTTTGGCACACGTCATAGGTTGCCGACCCCTGGGCTAGATGGACCATTGTTCTGACCCAGTATGGCCGTTCTTATGTTCTTAATCTTGATTTAGCGACTTCAAGTGACAGAGAATCCACCATTTACTCTAGTTCCAAACCAGCAAGTGACTTGCTGCGGAAGGCGGCTAAAAGCACCCCAAGGTCACTGGCAATCTGGCCTGAGGGAAAACCCTAAACATGGCTATTATTTAAACTCTGAGCACGTGGGCGAGACCCAACCAGACACACCCATTCAGAAGCGCATGCATTGTACCAAAACAGGAGTATTCTGCTAGTTTGTTCTATTTAAATAAAAACATTCCCGCAACCATATAGCCAAGGAGGTTATGCATTAAACTTATATATAAGATGCACTTTATGGCACTTTGCACCTGAAAGACATACAGGGCCCAATTCGAATGTATTAACATTCCAGTAGCAACCTACAGGCCCTATGCAAGACTGGAGCCCAATCAGATGTACAGATGTGCAAAAAGGATGCACTCTAAATATGATGAACAGAGTGGAAATGAAGCAGAGGTGTCTGTTTTGCAGATGGGAAACCGAATGACCAGATTTTCAAGACAGCTCAGCTCCCACATAGGTAGGCTTGGAAGAATTCATTTTTTATCATCATTTCAACAGATAAGAACAACGTTTACTTTTTTAAATCAGTTTCAACATTCACAGGAAGTTACAGAGGGGATCAGACAATTATTTAATGACAGTAGATGTTGAGATTGAACAAGTCACAGCATTATAACCCTTAAAACACAAGTTGTCAACATCACATGTCAAAACATATGACGTACATAGCCTTAAATCAAACTCTAATAAGTTCTCCTAGACAAATTGGAGGATTGGGCCAAAAGAAATCTGATGAGGTTCAATAAGGATAAGTGCAGGGTCCTGCACTTAGGAAGGAAGAACCCAATGCACCGCTACAGACTAGGGACCGAATGGCTAGGCAGCAGTTCTGCGGAAAAGGACCTAGGGGTGACAGTGGACGAGAAGCTGGATATGAGTCAGCAGTGTGCCCTTGTTGCCAAGAAGGCCAATGGCATTTTGGGATGTATAAGTAGGGGCATAGCGAGCAGATCGAGGGACGTGCTCGTCCCCCTCTAGTCGACATTGGTGAGGCCTCATCTGGAGTACTGTGTCCAGTTTTGGGCCCCACACTACAAGAAGGATGTGGATAAATTGGAGACAGTCCAGCGAAGGGCAACAAAAATGATTAGGGGTCTGGAACACATGACTTATGAGGAGAGGCTGAGGGAACTGGGATTGTTTAGTCTGCAGAAGAGAAGAATGAGGGGGGATTTGATAGCTGCTTTCAACTACCTGAGAGGTGGTTCCAGAGAGGATGGATCTAGACTATTCTCAGTGGTAGAAGAGGACAGGACAAGGAGTAATGGTCTCAAGTTGCAGTGGGGGAGGTTAAGGTTGGGTATTAGGAAAAACTTTTTCACTAGGAGGGTGGTGAAACACTGGAATGCGTTACCTAGGGAGGTGGTAGAATCTCCTTCCTTAGAAGTTTTTAAGGTCAGGCTTGACAAAGCCCTGGCTGGGATGATTTAATTGGGGATTGGTCCTGCTTTGAGCAGGGGGGTGGACTAGATGACCTCTTGAGGTCCCTTCCAACCGCCATATTCTATGATTCTCAAGCTGCGTTTTTTGCCTATCCGTACATTCCGATTATCGAAAGCAATATTTTTTTGTCGCTGTGTATGTGTGCGCGCGCGTATACATGGTGAAATTTACTGATAAAAATCTAATTCTGCGGAGCCAATATAAGCTCCTAACGCCATTTAACACCACCAAGGAGCCAGACCTGCTGCTGGCCGTGTCCGGGGCACAGCGTAGTCCGCAGTGCCAGGACAGGCAGGAGGCCTGCCCTAGCCTCCCCGTTGCGTCGCTGACCAGGAGCCACCCGAGGTAAGCCCACACCCCAAACCCCTGCCCCAGCCATGAGCCCCCCCCCAACCCAGAGCCCCTTCCTGCACCCCAAACCCCTCACCCCTGGCCCCACCCTGCAGCCCTCACCTCCACACCCCAACCCTCTGCCCCAGCCCTGAGCCCCTCCCACACCCCAGACCCCTCATCCTCAGCTCCGTTCAGTGGTCGTGGGCATCAACAGTTTTCTTCAACTGGGTCGCCAGAAAAAAAAAGTTTGAAAACCACTGGTCTAGAGGATTTCAACAATAAATCTCAAAACCCCTCACAAAGGTCAGTATCATTAGCCCCACTTTACAGCAAGGGAAACAGGCAGAGAGGTGAAGTGAGACGCCCAAGGTCATACAGCAGGTCAGTGGCAGAGCCAGCAATGGAAGGTATTTTTCCAAAATCCAAACCCAGTGCCTTAATCACAAGACTAAACCGTACACTGGTGTAACTCCGTTGACTGAAAGAGAGAGACTCCTGGCTCTCCCCAGGCGAGGCAAGATCAGAATCGGTCCTAAAATTACTGATCGGCACGGCTAGGCGCGGCGCCCCCTCCACCCCCATTGTCTGCCACTGCTGATCCTGAGAGCTGCCGGACACGACCCCGTTCCCCAGCTGACACTTCAGGTGACAGATCCCAATTGCTAAAGAATGAGTCAAACAGACAACAAAACCAGTGGGCTAGATACAAGAATCACCAGCTAAGATTCTGTGGCCTGTGTTGTGCAGAGGCTTTGTTCTGATGATCAGCATGCTCTCTTCTGCCCTTAAAAGGCCTATAAATATAAACCCCACTTTCCTCTCAGACTCATTTTTGGCAGGAACCATAAAATCCAGTCAGGTTACAATCAAATTTCCTGCATTTTCTTGTCCAATTAAGAACCCTAACATCACCACAGATATTAAACAGATATTCAAGGCTGAGTCTAATTTGTTTGGTGCACAATATTTGTTGGTTTTTAATGTTTGGGGAGAAAAAAAAAATCAATGCTGAAAAAGATTTCAGGTGGCGGGGGGGGGGGGGGAGGAATTTGGGAGCTCACCATTAGCCAGGTCAGCTTATGAACCACTTCAAATGCATTTCTCAGCTAAACGTTACAGAAGCGGCAGCGGCTCTGCAAAGACTCTGGTTACTGAGTCTCCATCATTTACAGGCCTCAGGTTTCAGATTAACAATGCAGCCACAAGGAAATGGATGGGAAACAGGGGTAATTTTATCAGCTGGAATGGCAAATGATGCAAATTACTGAAAGGATCATAACCCGGAAGGCACCAAACTGTGTTACTGGAAGAGTGGGGCGGGGGCCAAATTCATCCCACATATAAATCAATCAGGTTGCACCTGGTTTGAATTTGGCTCTGAGATGTTTGAACATGACGGAGCCGTCCTCCGTCGTCTGCCCACGTACAGCACGGAATAGATTGCAGGATGCTCACAAGTTAAAACAGAAACTCTATATGGTATCAGACTTTTTGAAAATGTAAGGTTAGCATTAATGTCAACACGGCAAAATGGAAGGAATTCCTTTGCAAGCGATTTTCTCCACCTTCATGCAATGTGCCGGAATGACAGAGATGGTTTGCAGTGACAGAAAACGCAGGTCAAGAACTTTTCTATACGTATAGGGTGGCAAGTGACTTCTCGGGTACCTTACGAGACAAATCCATATCCAGTGGTTAAAATGAAACCGAACTGTTGGTCACGCTGAGCAAAATCCCACCACCAAGTGAAACAAATTTCAGCCTCCTGAATAAGTGACAGATGAAAAACAGCACTTGGGCTAATTAAAGACGATGTAGTGAGGCCAGTCCAGCCTTGGAGGTAATGTGCAGAGCTTGATTATCTGCCTGGCTACCAGGTCACATTCTTAAATTCCCTTTTATCTTGATATTGCATGTTATGCGGGATAATGAGCCTCATATTGGTGAAAATTACATAGAGGGCAGTTACACTAATGAAGCAAAATTACCCTGAAATTGCAGCCTCCTGCACTCTGATTTCAAAACTTTAAAACAAGATTGGAAATTAAGATAACAGATGTAGTTAATCTGATTAGAAGTTTATTAAAGCAGTGCCCACTAGCTCTGCTATGGACCTTTGGATGTCTGTTATAAACACCTTTATAATCCGGCTATAAAAGTTCTCTCAGATGGGGTCAAGTTCACCCCGACGTAACTGAATGATACATCAGAAGCGAGACTGACCATATTGCACTTCGGCTACGGCTCTAGAACAGACTAAGTGGGAAGTTTAAGACGACATGTGAACAATTCTAAACCCACTGATGTAGTGGACGACAGATTTTTGGCAAGGAATTATGTAAACGACACTATTAGAGATGCTGAAGCCCCAACACACAAAACCATATTGGGTCAAAATGTATCCCTTCTGCAATTCCCCAGGGGAGGTAGCCAGCCCATTTAAGCTTTGAAAAGCCGCCTGACACCAAATGCAGTAAGTACTTTTCTTAAGGATTGTGCTAGCTAAAGTGTATTAATGCACTACTTGAAATCATCTCAGGGGTCAGATGCGCACAAAGCTACATGACTGTATTGCACGGAAAAAGAAATACCAGCCTTAATATGTATTTATTACACAAAAGAACAAGCCTTTGTGATCTACAATGTGAACAGATCATTCAGAACGTGTATGATTATTACAAGGGTCCTGATTATAATTCTAGGCACTATACAAAGATACACTTGTCCTAGAACCCGTGTTCTGACTCCCAGTTTAATGCCCTATCCACTGGACCACACGGATAGGGCATTAAATACTCTCAAATACTTGAAGGTCTGGAGTAATGACTTGCAAGTTTGGGTTCAGTTATAGACTCCGTGAACAACCGGAGCTCATAGTTAAACCACTGGGAGTTTGGGGGCCACAAGAAGTCCATGACAGATTAATTTTTAAAATTCCCGATTATCTATATTTTAAGGCACACAGGATATTGCTGTCGGCAAAACACGTTCCAGGGAGATTTTTATTTATTTTTTTTTAAAATAAGCTACCGCAGGCAGCTGATCGAAAAAATGTTGCCCACAAAAGCTCTTGAAAGTTTTCAAAACCCTTTTTTTTTTTTTAAATTTGCATTGAGGTTCGGCCACTCAGTAAGGTGGCTTAAAAACGAACAAACAAAAAAAGCAGCAGCAAATAAAAATATGAAAAGCAAAGGCATTTTTGCAACAACAAAAAATTGTGTTGAAAGTTTTCAGACCAGTTCTATCATGCAAAGGAAACTATCAAAATAAAATAAAATAAAAAAATCAGAGTCCCTACAGTTGAACGTTAAGGGTGCCACTGCATAGCATTTTGGTGCAGTCCCCCCACCCCAGGTCAACAGATTCAGGTTAGCAGGGCAAAGGACTGTGTGGACAGTGCTCTGAAGCTGTGACTCACTGGGGCTGGAGCTCGTGCTTTGAAGCCCAGCCTCCTCTCTAGGCTTCAGCCCCAGCTCAAGCACTCTCCATACAGGTATTTTTAGAGGTCTGGCATAAGACCCAAGTCTGTTGACCCAGACTGGGAGGCTCCCCCCAAAACGCTGTGCAGACAAACCCTAAGGTTGAGATGCAAAGCAGCAAAGGGGATGGATGGCTTAGTGCAGGGGAGAGATAGCTCAGTGGTTTGAGCATTGGCCTGCTGAACCCAGGGTTGCGAGTTCAATCCTTGAGAGGGCCATTTAGGGATCTGGGGTGAAAATTGGGGATTGGTCCTGCTTCCAGCAGGGGGCTGGACTAGATGACCTTCTGAGGTCCCTTCCAAACCTGATATTCTATGAAAAGCCATCCTTACATCACCTCCTTAAGCTAGGGTATGTGTCAAATGGCTGCGTCTACACTGGATTGCCCACTGACGGTATCGCAGCAATGCTGGGGTGTTAGTGTAAACCCTCCTGGTTGCCCCAACCCTTCTAAAGCAGGTCCAGACAGCACAGCAGTTAACATGCCAAAGGTCTCCAAGGGTATGTCTACAGTACAGCTGGGAGAGAGCCTCCCGGCCTGGTAGACAGATTCGAGCTAGCATGCTAACAACAAGTGTGGATATTGCAGCTCCACTCCAGACTCAGGTTAGCCACCCCAGCTCAGACCCAGGGGGTCAGGTATGCTCAAGAGGCTGAGCTGCACCAGCCAGTCTACCAGGGCTGGAAGGTTCGCTCTCAAGGGCAGTGTAGACATACTCCAAGTGCCTCATCTATGCTAGAGCTCCCCCCGGTGGTAGCAGTGCAGGGAAACAGGGCAATTCATAGGAGGACTAGCAAGAACGGGTACCATGGCCACTGCAGAGTTTACGTAACCCACGCACCTCCTGAGTTCTGTCCCATCTAGTGGCATCGAGACCACTTAGAGAGAGATTATGAGTCTACTCTACAGCCTTAGCTAACAGCCCGTTAGCTTTTAGCTTGTGCACTAAGCTCCAGAGGTCCCAGGTTCGATCCCACCCGCCGTCAACCGGGATCTGTCGGTGTTACATTTAGTCATGGCGGGACAAGTTAAAGGTAGCGTTGCAGCGTACATGTTGGACTTCCTTGTTTCTGAGAGCATCATGCTTAACATTTTCACTAGGAGGGTGGTGAAACACTGGATTGCGTTACCTAGGGAGGTGGTGGAATCTCCTTCCTTAGATATTTTTAAGGTCAGGCTTGACAAAGCCCTGGCTGGGATGATTTAGTTGGGGATTGGTCCTGCTTTGAGCAGGGGGCTGGACTAGATGACCTCCTGAGGTCCCTTCCAACCCTGATATTCTATGATTCTATGAACATTATTTAACCCTTCCTCTCCACTTTTGTCTTGGTCTGCCTGGCTCTACTTTAACATTATTCAATTTCACAGAGGCAAAAAACACACTGAGTTAGTTTCCGCTGGCTGCAAACCTCACTTCCAACAGTGAGTTTAGACGACCGACTGGCTCAGAAAGGACCACTGAGGAACTATCTATCACCATTTTTAATAATCAATCTTATTTCCTGTCCCCACCCTAGAAATAAATTGTCTCCTTGATGATGGATGACCTTACTTCGGCATTTAGACAGTTTTTTGGTTACTGTTCTTCCCAAAGGACCGGGGAGGGTTGGGCTCCTGAGTGGAGTCATGTATCCAGTTCTTCCCAGGTGTTGGACATCTGGTGCTAATCCTGCAAATGGCGCACGAAAACAGCTTAACAGAACCCTGATGTTCTCAGCAAACGGCTTCAAAACAAACTCGCCAAACCAACCGGTCCACAAAACAAGAGGGCCTGACAACCTGAGCGGTTTCAGGAGGAAGAGCGTAACGTCTCCTCTTTTTCACGACGGCTGCTTTGCAAGCAGATTTTCACCACCACAAATAAATATTTTGCTTCCAGGTCAATTACTGTTTGCCAACAACTTCTACAACTAAAGGCGATGATCCCAAAGCACTGGCAGAAGAACATACAGATAGTCTAGGACAGGGGTTCTCAACCTCTTTCTTCTTGAGGCCCCCCCCGCAGCATGCTATAAAAACTCCAAAGCCCACCTGTGACACAACAGTTGTTTCTGCATATAAAAGCCAAGGCCAGGGTTGGGGGTAGCAAGTAGGGAGGGCACCACGACACAGGGGGCCCTGCGAAGCTAAGTTGCTCAGGCTTTGGCTTCAGCCCTGGGTGGTGGAGCTTTGGGCTTCAGCCCCAGGCAGTGCGGCTTCGGCTTTCTGCCCTGGGCCCCAGCAAGTCTAATGCCAACCATGCTTGGAAGCCCCCCTGAAACCTGCTCAAAGCCCTCCAGGATCCCCGGACCCCTGGTTGAGAACCACCGCTCTAGGAGAGTGAAATTCATGGTCTTTGTTCAAGGAGTTACTCATAGAAGGTTGAGGAGGACTACAACTCAGTCCTCAGCTAGAGCAATGGGTATGTTCCAGAAGAAGTGCTATTCCAGCTGCTAAGGTGGAGTAAGGGTTGCTACACCGGAAAAATCACATGCACCTCATGAATCCAAGGCCTCAGGCCCAGATCCTCAAAAAGGTATTTAGGCGTCTAACTCCCACAGCAGTTCAGCACCTAAATACCTTTAAGGACACGAGCCTCTGGGGCTACACTCCTGCTTCTCCCCTAAGTCATTCTGTGGGTTTTGCACACAGCAGATAGGGGCGAGTAAGCTGAAAATAGATATAGGAAAACACGACTGTGAAACCAGAAAACATGGTCAGGCTAAGCCGTGTGTACATGTGTCCGTGAGAGGCAGGAGCAGGATCCAAAGACTGCAATCTTTTTTGAGATTGACCGCATTTCAACATGACAGTGTCCCTTTAAATAGCCAAATACATTCTTAAGAATAAAACGGCGTAGGCCCACACAACCCAGTCAAACGGCAACAGCCCCTCCGCCAGGGCCTAGAATCTTTTTAATAGTACATTTCAAACAAAGATACTGCAAGCTGCTTCCCAGCTAATTACAATATTCTTCTATACATCCTCAACCGGCAGCATAAGCAGACATGAAGCCCAACACTGTGCATGTTAAAGTCAATGGCAATCCTCCCACTGAGAACAATATTAGACCATTGGGAGGACAGTGGAATAAAAACCCGAAGGCCAAGTTACAGGAACAGCTAGTCAGCCCAGCTCAGAATAATCCCTTCCCTTTCAGGGATGTCTCTCCCCACAGCTCATGGTTAAGCAGGTGACTGACCTCCATTATAAATTTGAATAATGAAGTGCTACACCCAGCGTCATCTTTCATGAGACAAAGAGGTGAAAAGCCGAAAGAGCGACGCCTGAGCCGAGGAGCCAGATGCTTCCTGAACGTGACTGCAGATGACTTCCTGAATACGCACCACAAAAGCCACAGCATGCTCCCCGAAGAGGCTAACCCGTGCCGGGCCCTGAAAACGAGCTCTGTTTAGGTCCTTCAAAGAAGAAGGTGGCTATTATTACAGTAAGCGGCTACCACAAATCCTTTTCTGAACTCTTTCAGGTTAGAACAGAGATGTTCAAACGCGCTATTCTCCAATCACCAGCAAGCAAGAGAAGAACCACCAGAAAACCAACACTGCATTGCAGCTTCTGCTCTGGGACGGCTGCTTTCTCGCTTCTGTCTCCACACGAGCCCATTGCGAATAACGCCAAAGACCAGCTCCTCTTAAAGCACTGGACAGTTTTACATTGGTTTCAAAGGGAGCCGGAGTGGGCCCCACATGTTCTCCCATACATACGGAGAAGGGAACACCCTGCACGTTCCCCGTTATATTGCAAAGGCTGCACCAGAGAGTCCTTAACGCGTTGATATGTTACTTTCTTCTAAGCCCTCCCACAAAGTACATTCTGTGCTCAGCCCACAGTCTAGATTCTCTCTTCCCCTAATCCTGCTTCCTTTAGGTCTAGGCAGGGTAGCAAGCCTCCTGCTTTGCTAAAAGAGCAGAACAATCCAGTACTACCAACTCGCACAACTTTATCGTGAGTCTCAAGCTATTTTTGAAACCCCAGGGCCCTGGAATTATATTACACAAAAACCTCAGTTTTCATTAAAAAAAAAAAAAGTTTATTGCCCGGAGGGTTGCAAAGAGACACTCTGCAATGTGAAACTTCAAGACGCTCAACTCAGAAGCCAAACAAAAGGACCCCACGTTTATTATTTTTAAAATCCCATATTTTAAGCCAATCTCACAGGGTTTTTCCCCCCTCCAGGGTGACACCTGACTCATGATTTCTGAATGCTTAGGTTGGTAATCCTACCCCAGTTGTCTCTTTCCCAGCAGGATGAATATCTGCTAACAGGGTGGAGGTGCTTCAGGTGAACACTGCCAGCCAGTTACACTGATAGACGAAACAGGGAGCAACGCACCTTCTTTTCAAATATTGAGGGACATCATTGTCCACACCACCCCTCCCTTGCAGATGCTGTAGCCCCGTTTTCTGAAGGCTCCCGTCTTCTCTCGCATTCAGCTTGCTTCAATTATTCAGGGCAACCCAGGCTGATAATTACACAGTCCCGAGTTGCTGAATAAAACTGATGCTTAATTAGCCAGCAGGAAAGATCGATTAAGATACAGCAGGACATCTTGCAAAGTTCTTTAGTGGGACTGTGGGGAATAGAATCCGGCTGTGCCCTTCCAAAGCATAAAACACTCTGCGTCTTAGGGACTCGGCCATAGTTTTATTTAAACCGGATGCTGAGACCGGTCACCCCCTGGAGTTTTATCATTCGATCTTAACTCCCCACATGCCACGGTTCACATCCTATAAAGACATGACTATCACCAAGTTCTGGAGCACATCTCCAGCTGAAAACTACAGGCAGAACTCATCTTCCATGGCCTTATCTATCGTAGCCCTCGCTGACTCTTTTCCATCTGTGCGATTGCCAGGGGAAGAATTTCCCCCAGCACGTCAGCACAGCGCACAATTGTTTAAACCCCAAACAGAGTAATTCACTTCACACTTTGACCCTGTGCCAGAGTCCTGAACCCAAGTATCTTCAAAGTTTTGGGAATCCTGGAATCCAAATTGAGAGCTAGCCCTGAACTCTGCAGATGGTACTTTCGTCTCTGTAAAAGGTCAAAACCCAGGAGTAGGCACCCCTAAGCACTAAGCCCTGGGCTGCATCTCTAAAACACACACACACACACACACAGGCTCACCAAATGAAATTAACAAAATCAAGTATTTCTTCACACAATGTACAGTCAACCTGTGGAACTCCTTGCCAGAGGATGTTGTGAAGGCCAAGACTATAACAGGGTTCAAAAAAGAACTAGATACATTCATGGAGGATGGGTCCATCAATGGCTATTAGCCAGGATAGGCAGGGATGGTGTCCCTAGCCTCTATTTGCCAGAATCTGGGAATGGGTGACAGGGGATGGATCACTTGATGATTACCTGGTCTGTTCATTCCCTCGGAAGCACCTGGCATTGGCCACTGTCGGAAGACAGGATACAGGGCTAGATGGACCTTTGGTCTGACCCACTATGGCCGTTCTCAAGTACGCCTTTAGCAACAGGATGGACAGATGCTCACTCTTCCAATTTGGAATGAGGAAAAGCAACTTATTCACAGGTCTGAATATTCAGGCTTGTTTTCAAAACCTCCATGAAGGACAAATATTCATTGCACGATTTATTTCTGATGCCACCAGTGTCCTAGGAAGGGCAGTGTGGTTTAGTGGATAGAGCCACAGACTAGAGTTCAGGAGAGGTGGATTCAATTCCTGACTCTGCCGCTGGATGACCCAGGGCACGTCACTTCCCTCCCCATGCCTCAGTTTCCCCATCTGTAAAATGTGGCTAATGCTGTTGACCTCCTGTGTAAAGGACTTTGAGATCTACGGATTAAAAGAGCTATGCAAGAGCTAGGTATCATTATAGGAGTGGCGCAAACACAAAACAAGGCCTCATCCCTGCCCTAAAGAGAATAAAATGTTTGTTAGTCTGAAAAATGCAAGCAGGAAGTCACTCGCCTCATACACACATCCTTGCAGAAAGTGAATAGCTTAAACGCCCATGCGGCATCTGTCAATGCAACGTGCAGCAGACACCCATAGGCTCGCACAACCACCCCTTCAGAGAACAGGCATGGCTGAGCCCAGACCCACATAGATATCTGGCACCTAACTTTCACGGATTTCAAATCAGTGACAGTTCAGAGACCAAATACCTTTTGTGGATCAGGACCTACTTGCTCATTAGGCTAATGGCACTTTTGGAAGCATCCTTCAGAGTCCTGCTGTGGGGGCCCAACCGGTTCAACGAGACGTGGGGCTACCCGTTGCAGTCCTGCTACTTTGCACCTTGAACCCTGGCAATTCTGCTCCCATTGGAACGTAGTGCAGAAAACCACAAACCTGGCCTTGACTTGCCGGAAGCCGACCAGAATCGCCTCTCTCTGGTCTCTCGCTCTCGCGCTCAGGTTCTCATTCTGCAGCCCGTCCGCCAAGTAACCTTCAGTATCTGTTAGGGAAGAAAGTTACAACTGTCAGGAAACTACACAGGTGGGGAGCAAGAATTAGATTAGGAGGAAGACTGCTTTCAAGTAAGAAAAGTATGCGTAACGGTGCATGGACAGCACCTGGGAGCATGTGATCAAACAGCCTAAGCTAAAGACAGTCGGCCTGAAGGCTCTTCTGTTGGAGAGGGTCCATAACTATTAAAAGCAATCACACCGGTGGGCGGCACGCTGAAGTTTTGCCCAAGGCAGCAGATTTTCTTGAGCAGCCTCTGGAACTAGGTTTGCATTGATATAAGTCAAGACAATTGTGGGGAAAAAACTCTACCAAAACAGAAGGGAGTGTGTGTGGGGGGGAGGGAGTGAAACAAGACAAGGATCAGCATAAACAACAAAGGCCATGTCTACCAAAGTCAGCACACTGGGTAGACATACCCAAGGTTACAAAGTGAAATTGGGGGTGTGGGAGGGGCTGAAAGAGAAGGAGCCACAATGGAAAGAAAAGTGCAGAAGGAAAAAAAATAAAAGAGAATGGAAAATGAAGTAGGAAGCTGAATACGAGTGTTTTGGACCCACTGCTCACAAAGGGTCCAGTTCTGTTCCCGTTGAAATCAACGGCGAAACACACCATTGAGGTCAGTGAGAACAAGATCAGTCCCAAAGCAGAGCAGAGCATGAGCAAGAAGAATGAGCTTGTGGACAATTGAACAGAGCTGAAGGAGAGAGACTCCAGAGCCCCAGTTGGCACAGGGTCTCCAAGCAGCCTGTCCACTGCTGGATATTGCAGGATTAGAGGAGGTGTTAATAAATGCCCAGCACTAGGCCCCAATCCAATTCTTGGCCACCTGTATTCATGCCATGTACTGACCCAGTGCCACACCCACTCCCTCAAGCCACTGTTCCTTCGGAAAAGGCCCCCATGTGTGGGATGCCGCGTCCCACTGCATGGATTCGCATAGGTTTTTTGCTTGACATCCACGTAAGCTGCCCTGTCTTGGACCACATGGATCTACAGGGCATCTGGGTTTCAGCGGTAAACAGACAGGAAGGAGGAGCTGCAGTATCATTCAGATTCAGACCCAAAACGCAGAGGCTGGGTAACCACCTACGCTTCATGGAAATAAAGAGACAACCGAATGAAAAAAAAACAGAACCAAGCTTCTCTTTAAAGGGACAGCAGCAAACAATGGGTTATTTGTGGTCAAGTCCAATATATATTTGTATCACAGCGTATGATCCTCTTCACACAGTTATAGCTCAAACACAAGATGAACTGTATCCTTTGTTTATCTGACTTGGGATGGTAGGCACAAAAGATGGTTTAAAAGACGGAATGAGCGTTAAACCTCAAACTACACGCATTTAGATGGGCTCATTTGCACTATTCGCCAAGCTGCTTCATGTGAAATATTCCAATACCCAGTGAATTGTATGTTCTTGTTTCAGATGAGCTAGGATAACTCACCTGGGGAAAAAAAAAAAAACTTTCACAAGCAAAAATTATCTCTGATAATACTTATTCCCACTGTTTTGTGATTTATGATCAAACATCTTCTATTTGCATGGATATCAGCTCTCCTTCCAGAGAGCAAGAAAATGAACGATTGCTCCCAACACCCAGTTCTGATCTCATGCCAATATAATGCCACACATTACAACAGAGTTGCTGCCAGTTTATGCTGGCGAAGCAGAGATTAGAATCAAAGCCACACTGATGTAAGTAGCCAGTGTTTCGGCCTACATGAGTTCTAGCATGCCCCTAACTGTGACACTAATGAGAGTTTAATATCCTGCTTGCCAGGCTTCCAAATTTTTACACCGACGCTACGTGAAAGTTCACCCCCCAAAAAGGAGTACTCTCTCTTTAGTACACCCTAGGAGTTCACACAGCTCTTTAAAACATTAACTACTCCACCGGCAAGCGTGTAGCATGTTCTCAAGATCAAAATGGCACGAGAGGAATATCCTTTTCTGTCTCTCGTATCAACCTTAATTTCCTTCGACCATCTGCTCTGTGAGACATTCGAAGGCGCACTAAAAGAATGCGGAAGTTGCCAGAACACTTTAGAATGGAAATCACAGTCTGGGTTACCCAATTCTAGAGGAAGAGGCGCTGGGCACATACCAGCAGCCAGAAGACCAGGTGCTAGTCCTGCCTGGCCTGCGAAGGATCCAGCGAGCAGGACTCAGGAAGCCTGGGAGTTGTACAAAAACAATTTGTAGAAACAAGTGGTCTCAGCCCACATCACTTCTAGTGTCTGAAGCAGAGAGTTCCCTCCTGGGTTGGATTCCTTCAACTGAAGTCATCCATTTCCAGTTGCCAACCAAAGTAATACTCAAGTTAACAAATACACTTACGCCAAATCCAGGCTCTTCCCGCCTTCTCTGGCTTGCTGTTTTCGCCTCATTTTCTATCACAGCCCTCTCTCCCCGCGCCCCCTTCTACAGAGCAGGCACTTCTATTAGGACAAGGCTTAACATGACCCACCTGCTCTCCCTGTGTCCTGACAAGAGCACAGCTGCCTTCCTTCATCCCACAATTAGAGTCCCGAGAAGCAGCTGTGTCTTGTTAACCCCTCATTAGGGCAGCTTTCCTATGTCTGCCTTAGGTATACGGCCCCCTTTAGCCTACTCTCTGAGCCCCTCACAATCTTTAGTCTACGTACAGCCTCAGAACACCCCTTCGAGGTAGGGAAGTGCTGTTGTCTGCACTTTATAGACGGGGAAACTGAGGCCTCGATCCTCAGGGTGTTTAGGCGCTTGATCCCTATTTAAATCAGTGAGAGTTAGGCACTTAAATACATTTGAGGATCTGGGCCAGAGACATGAAATGACTTGCCCACGGTCACACAGGAGGCATGTGGGAAAACAGGCAGCTGAATCTAGGTCTCTGAAGTTCCAGGCAAGCCCCCTATCCCTTGGGCCATCTTTCCTTTCCTACATCTGTAGGAATTTAGCTTGCGAAACAAAGGCATGGTACCACCGGCCCAGGAGAAGCCCAATGATGCCATTTGGGAAGCCAGGTACAAGCCACTGAAGGAGGACTTATGGTAATGCCAGCTAGGTGCTTTCCAAACACTACAAAGGACAGTCCCTGCTCTGAGCAGTTCACAGTCTAAGGACAGACCAGCAGACAAAGGTTAAGAGACGGGAACTAAAGCAGGAAATTTATTATATACAAGTCAACTCATTTCCCTGTAAGCAACACAGCAGAAACGGGTCATAAAGAGGGACTTAAGGGAAAACGATTGTATGGACCATATTTCCATAGCTAACAGACATGGAGACAAAAAATGAAAAGCGTGTGCCACCTTCATAAAAATATAAATACAAGTTGCATCCCTCTGCCATTTTTAAAGGCCGACTAACTCCATGAGTATGAGATTAGCTGTAATATGGGGTTTACTTACTAGGAAGTCTGCGTGGATCTGCTGCAGGATAAATTATAATAAAACCTGCAAGCTACAGCGAGCCCCCTTTCTGAGCCGTCTGCTAGGTTTATAGCACCAGGAAATGAAAAAGAAAGCCTGACCATAAACTTTCAAAGTGGATCAGGAAGAGCAATATGTAAGTAGCTCTAGAGTAAATCACACACTGTTAGTTTCACTGCTTAGCTGTAATGGAATATTCTTGATGTTTATGGATTGCTAGCCGCGACCCACTCTGAAAGTTTACAGGACTCTCCTTTTCATTTCCTGCTGCTTTAAAAAAAGTTGAAATTTCATCAAGTGCTTCAGTGGAGTTTGCAAAGGAGATCGCAGTTAATCCAGTGTGAGATGCACAGGCTCATAAAATTAGGTCACAGCTAGGAACGTCTAGGTAGTAAAGAACATTAGAATGGTGGCACTAAATGCTAGGAGCTAATCAGCACTCAACAATGAGGGGGATGAAAGGTTTTAAAATACCACATGGGTGTGTCTCTCTGCTACCCAGGAACTAGATATCAGAGGGCACATAACAGCACTTGTATCAGTGCACTTAAATCCAGCTACAGTTCCTACCCAGACATTACTCGCAGACTCAGAGGCATGGGTTTCCCTAAAGAGTTGCAGGGATTGACCCATGCAGGTGAATGCTGATCGCATCAGCATTCTCGGGTAGTGTTTTCCCCTTCCCACACCACTCCCATCACCCTGGAGCAGAAGGGAATTGGAGGCAGCTGCTAACACAGGGACTACAGGTTTCAGAGGAGCAGCCCTGTTAGTCTATATTCGCAGAAAGAAAAGGAGGACTTGTGGCACCTTAGAGCCTAACCAATTTATTTGAGCATGAGCTTTCGTGAGCGACAGCTCACTTCATCGGATGTGCTGTAGCTCACAAATGCTTAAGCTCAAATAAATTGGTTAGTCTCTAAGGTGCCACAAGTCCTCCATTTCTTTCAGGGACTACAGAAACCCAGGGGTCCAGAGAGCAGCGTGGACGCACTGAGCTTCGGCACGAATGCTTCAAGATCTGCAGGACTTGGGGAATCCACAATTTTGCAGGGCCAGATTCGCCTCCCCTAAACATGAGGATTATAAGGAAACTAAATCTGCAGGTTCCACCGAAAGGATGATTTAGCCATGAGAAAATACAGGAGGGTTTGGGCAGAAGTCTGATTCAAACCCACAAGGGAGCTGAACCTCAGAACGGAGGTTACCTTGATGTCTTCACCTTGCCCTGCTGCAGTGGTCTGAATACACCACCCATCTCATCTGCTTCCATACTCCTGAGGCAGGACAGTCTGGGTGGAGCCAGAAACTTCGGCCTTGAATTTTCAGCTTTAACACGGCGTTTGAAGCTTTATCCCTGAACTCCCTGACATGTGAGAGTCCAGTGATGTGATCTCCACATTGTCCACGGCTTAGTCTCCTTCAGAAGGATGAAGGGTTAAAGAGTATTTGTAAAGGGGACAACAGCATCAAGGCTACTTGTCCTGAAATTGGACCCCACCAGCTTTGTTGTGTCAATGCACCTGCAAAGCACAAGCACCGCACCAGCTGCTCCGTTCTGCCTGGGACCCGCACTCCAGCAGAAACAGGACACCACAGCTCACACGAATAGGGCCAGCAGGCAGGGGCGCGTGGGGGGGTGCCATGGTTTACCCACATCACCAGCATGTCTGCAAACCAAACAGCACTCTGGAGTTTTCGGGGTTAGTCACCCTGCTGAGAAACAGGGATTTTTTTATTTATTTATTTATTTTAAACCATCTTGCTTTGAAAGCAGAGTCAAAAATAAAAAACCCGCATGGGGAAGGAACTTTTAAATGTCAAGATAAAAAGGTTTTGTAGAGAGCGTTTAGGCTTTGAGCCAATCAACTCGGGCACCAGCCCTTCAGTAAAATTGGGGCCCCAAATCTGCAGACACCGATGCTGAACTTGACTCACATGAGTGATGCTTCAATGATAACAATGAGTAAGGCTTCAATGAGGCTACTCACCAGTGCAAAGTTAAGCGCATGCTTAAGCGTTGGCAGGATCGGTGCCGAACTCCAGAGAGAGAATGCAAGCTTGTAAATAGACTTTCAACCGCTGTGGGCTCAAAGCTATTAGCTATCACAAGAACACCGCTGTCACTAACAAGCCATTCGTTAGCTATTCTTGTGTACTACGTATGGCACCTAGGCATCCCTAAGTTATGCAGGAGCGTATGCCTTTAATATCAGAAAATGGACATTACACTGTGTACGTTCTTGGTGTCTTATTTCAGATCTTGATTTTAAATAAAAACTCTCCTGGTGATGCACTTTACAAACATAGAAACAGCCTGAGCACCTAAGAAGCTGGAATCATCCTTACGTACAGGAAGGCCCAACCACTGTACAGATTGTTAAGATGCAGCAAGTTTGATACAGAAGTATGTGACATGCAATTAATCTCCATTCATAGCCTGCTATACTTGTCAGCAAACAAAGGCTCTGCTTTAGAAGGAGATCTGAAGACTTCAATTAAAAGGAGTCCGCTAACAAGAAAATAATCTAAGTTAAAGGGAGATGGCAGGTGCAGAAGTGAGTTGTTTACCAAAGTGTCAGCTCTGAACAATAAAGTGCTACACCTCAAAAATGCGAAGGGGGTGAACTTCACTGCAGCCTCATGATTAAAAATAAAGAACAGGAAATTCACATGTACAGCTGGGGGAAGACACAAAGCATTTGAAAGCGAGCTTTGATGGGCCTGCATGTTACATTTGAGAGAGAGAGTGACAGATCTCAGCGCTGAAAGCTTTGCATGTCCCAGAAGGGGAGAAAGTCAGTGCTCCTAGCCACTGCTGGAACGGAGAGGTACGGGCTACAGCAGGTTTTGCTCAGAAGGGGTCCAGCACTGGAAATGTACTGTAGTGAGCGTGGCAGGGGAGGCCTGTTAGCTGTGCTCTGGATTAAAGGGACAGGATCAAAATTTGTGTACCGTTAGTTTCTCTCTCTCTCTCTCTGTGTGTGTGTGTGTGTGGGGGGGGTCTGTCACAGCCATAGGTGCTGGAACTAGGGGTGCAGCCTCACCCCCTGGCTTGCAGTGGGTTCTATTATATACAGTTTGGTTCAATGGCTCTTAGCACCCCCACTATACAAATTGTTCCAGCCTCCCCACCCCCGGTCACAGCATAACAGAGGAGAGAAATCACAGAAAGGGATTGTTACACCATACAAGTTGGCAGGGGAACTCAGGGGCGGGTGTAAGGTTGGAAACCGCTCTTAATTGCCTTTAAAGAATAAATCCTCTGATTTCAAGTTAAGTGCCCAGGCCCCAAACAACTCAGGTGAGATAAGTCGGGAATAAGGGGCATTAGGCATAGCTAAGCCTGGAAGCAACATAGATCCATCCCTGGCTCTGAAACGGACACCTGTAGATGTGGGAAAATTTCCCACAGCCTTTATTCACCATATTACAGTATCAAGATTATAACAGAGTTATCACTAATATTTGTAAGGGTCGGTGAGGAGCTAACCAGGTCACGTTTGTAGCGTGTTTAGGGATCTGCGGATAGAACGGGTTAGTATTATAACTGCTCAGTCTACGCATCGGTTTTAATAAACACAAGAATAAGCGTCCCTTGACATTGGTGAAGAAATAAAGGGAAACAGATTTAAAAACACCCACACACATCACGCTGCCGCAGTTATGCGCCGAACAAGGTCAAGGCTGCCAGCTGCATCCCCCGGTAGGTTCATCAGTTAGGATACTTAGCAGTAGGAAGTTTAGCACCATGTACGTAACCAGAAGCAGAAATTAAAGCTAGTGCCATTTTCACGTCTCCTGGGAGGATTGAAAGCCCACTGTTTCCATTAGAGTTGCTACTTAATGGGAATTTGTCCCAATCTTGTTTATTACACCCTAATGTTGCAATGTGCCGAACGGGCATTACTCCGCTGCACTAAGCCGCCGCCACGCCGGGACATGCCGAAGTTGCATCCAAACCTGTCTGCGGGATACTTTGGGGAAGCTTCACCCCACATCGGAACATCAATGCCATTACCCTCCAAAACTAGCCCTCCTCATATGCAACAGTAACACCCATCTCTTATATGGTGTTTTTCCATCAGTAGATCTCAGAGCACTTTACAAAGGAGGTGGGTGTCACAATCCTCATTTTACAGATGCGGAAACTGAGGCACAGAGCAATTAAGTGAAGTGACTTGCCCAAGGTCACCCAGTAGGTCAGTGGCAGAGCTAGGAATAGAACCCAGGCCTCCCGAATCTTACTCCAGTACTCCACCCCCTAGGCCACATTCCCCTCCCTCTTTCGGACATGGAATCACTCCAAGGCACACTAAGATAATCCCAGAAGCACCAGGTCAGGTCAGGCCACGTTCCCCTCAACATCCTCAGCTGGAAACAGGAGGCTTATGCAAGCTGGTAGCCTGGAACCCCTCCCCTCCTCAGAAGGAGCAACCCCTACTCCAACCAACACAACCGTCTCCTCCCGGAGCCACTTAGCAAACAACTTTAGCAAATTCTCCCCATTTAGCCGAGACGGGGCAGAGGGAATTGGGTTACCTTCAAGGAGCCTCTGAATCTCCTCAGGGATGATGGGGGGCATCTGCATCGGGAAGAAAGAAGGGAAGAGTCCCAAGTGCAAATCTCCAGAGGCTGCTACTGCTGCTGTCCCTGAGGCACAGAGGCTGACTGATCCAGTGAGAGAGGAAGCACGGAGGGTGGGGCCTGCACTGTAGAGGGAGAGGGACTACCTCAGGTGCTTCCTGTTTCACCTACCTCAGGATTGCAGCCTGCAAACACCTGCATAATGCTGCAGCAGGAGAAATGCAACTGCAAATTCAATGCAAGCCCCTGGACTTGCCCCGTAGTCAGGGAGAACTGTGGGGTGGGTATATACCTACCCACTTGCATAGAGAGAACAAGGGGCTGTGTGTGTGTGCACTCTGCATTGTCATTTAGCCTCTTATGTCTGGCCCTTGCATAGGGGAGCACTGAGTGGTGCGTGTTACCGTGCAACCCAGACTATCCTTCCTGCATCTTGCAGGGGCAGGGAACTGGACTCTGCTGAACTGTAGTGCAGCCTCCTCTGTCCCTACATCCTGCAGAGGGAGGGAAGTGTATTCTGCCTTGCTGCAATGTTCCGCCCGCCCACTTCCAGAATCCCAACAGGTGCAAGGCACTTTCCTATTCCGATGGCTTGAACTAGTTGACATGCTCCAACATCTCCATCCCGCTAAACCAGTTTTATTGACTGCCCTAAATGCCAACTCGATCCCATTCCTGCATTTCCACAGTCTCATAACTAAAGTGGCCATTGAATTAGATTTGCTCACAAGCCTACATCTCTTCTGAAACATGAACTGGCCTAGGCTCACTGTAGGGATCCCTGCCGAGTCTGTATAGAATGATTCTTAACTTGCATTTATGAACTTTCAGGCTACGCGTGGACCAGAAAAATTCATCTTTCCCTAATTTATAAGCACAACTGGCCCCATTGATTTGACTCACACAAGTTAGATTAATCACATGAATCGGGCCCAAACTTTGTGCAGGACTTTGATATCCTTCAGTATGAAAGGCACTGGAGAAACAGAACATTGCTAGTGTCAAGCTGTCTGGAATGGCTCACTAATGCGGGTGCCAACCTCAGAGTAAACCAGGGCACAAACCCAGGTAATGGAGGCTGGGGGAGGCAAAGCCTCCCCAAACATTCGCTAAGGCTCCCCACCGCAGCCCTGGGGTCGGGCTGTGGTGGGGCTCAGAGCTCCCCTGGGCAGCCCGGGCTCAGGGTTCAGCCCCAGCCAGTTGGGGTTCAGGGCTGCTCCAGGCGCCAGCAGGCAAGGAGGGAGGGGGGGCAGAAGGGGCAGAGTTGGGGTGGGGCCTAAGGCGGAAGCAGAATGGGGCCTCAGGCAGAAGATGCGGGCAGGGGGCTATCCTCCCTGAATGAGCAGTGTAAGCGCCACCCATGCACGAACCCCAAATTGGTTGTGTGTTCTGTGATTAGATTTCACCAACCAAATACCAACTGTGAACTTCTCAGGCCCTGTAACAGCTTTAACGTGGAGTCACAGTCTCCTTGGGCGCCCCGGGCTACCTTGCCACCCAGGCAAGCTTGCCTTTGTGATAAATGGTCCCTTACACCAAAAAATCACAACAATATTTAGGTTAATCCCAGTCCCAAAGCACCAGTAAAATGCACCCTGTATCTCTCACCAAAGACAACGCTCGTAGCCAATCCTATAATAAACTAATGAAAGGAAAAGAAGTGAGAATTATTTACAAGGTTAAAGCATGTAAACGTACACACACACACACACATGAGATACAGTCTGAGGTTCCAGAAGATAAGAGTAGCTGTATAATATGCAAGATTTATATGTCCATTAGGGCTAACTCAAGCTAAACAGCTGGGGACCCCTTGCTTCTGCTTAGAAATCTTCACCCCTCAGAGTTCAAGCAGCATAGGGGTAACAATTGCTCCTTAACAGGGATTTCTATTCCCTTCCCCCAGCGTTCAAGCTGTGGTGGGATGAGGGTTTGTACATGTACCAAATCAACAAAAAGAAAAGGAGGACTTGTGGCACCTTAGAGACTAACAAATTTATTTGAGCATAAGCTTTCGTGAGCTAAAGCTCACTTCATCAGATGCATTCAGTGGAAAATACAGTGGGGAGATTTATATACACAGAGAACATGAAACAATGGGTGTTACCGTACACACTGTAATGAGAGTGATCAGGTAAGGTGAGCTGTTACCAGAGCTATATTACTTAAATATTACCTGATAACATGGAATACAGATGTAAGAAGTAAGATGAATACATGCAGCTTCCTCCAAGCATTCCATAAAATCTAAACACATTCTTAGAACTCTAAGATCTATTTTAACAATACTACCACACAGGCGAGCCAGATTGGTTTCCAGCTCTGCAGTGGTCAGTGTGGCCCAGTGGCCTTGTCATAAGCTGGCACCAGGTCTGCCAGCGTCCCAGTCAATGTTCCCTCTAATTTTTGACAGGCCGTGTGCGCAAAAAATTTCTTCTGTGCAAATGTTTGACAGGCTGTGTGTGCAAAAAATTTCTTCTGGGCAAATGTTTGTGCTTCTGTGCAAATGTTTGTGCGTGCGGTGTTTTGCCGTGTGCGCGGGGGTTAGGATCTGTGTGCACGCACACACGCGCACAGCTTAGAGGGAACAGTGGTCTCGGTTAGTATTTATTATTATGTAACAAAGATAAGTTTCTGTGATCTTGCCATTTTCATTTTGCTACAATTTTTATTGCCGGCCCATGGGTTTTTTTTAATGTTGTTTTCCTGACACAGGAAATACCCTTAAAGTGGCAACAAAGCTGAGTGCTTGGGCCACGTGCATCAGCATTAAGACGGCACTAAGCGCCGCTGGGCATGCTCCTACCGGCAGCGAATGTAGCCGAATTATCGTAGGGTAGGAAAGGCAAAAATCTGGGAAGAAGAGAAGAGAAGGGGGATGTGTTGGGCCCCGACCCTGCAAACACTTACGCCCGTGCTTAATTTTGCTACTGTGAGATGCTTCCTTTATTTCAATAGGAATTACGATAGTTTTTTGCATTATCGGCACTTTGCCGCCATGTGCACGTGTGACTTGAGAGGAACAACAATCCAGTGGTTAGGGGGCTGGCTTCAGAGTGGAGAGACAACCTGGGTTCAATTCCCTATTATGACATAGGCTCACCATGTGTTATGGAGCAAGTTCTTTCACCTCTCTCGATGCTTCAGTTCCCCATCTGTAAAGTAGCACTGCCCTGCCACACTGCGGGGCTGTGAGGATAAATATACCAGAGATGGTGAGGCCCTCAGATGCTGTGGTAATGAGGGCCACAAAAGTACCGACAGCACATGGACGGTTACATGTCCGTGTTATGAGTACTGTAATGACTGTGAAGAATTGTGATGCTCCACTTTCTGAGACCGGTTATGCAAAATAAGAAAGAAAGGATGTGGTGTGTTTAAGTTAGGTTAGGGTTACCAGATAGCAACTGTGAAAAAACGGGATGGGGGTGGGGGGTAATAGGCGCCTATATAAGAAAAAGTCCTCAAAAAACGGGACTGTCCCTTTAAAAATGGGACATCTGGTCACCCTAAGTTAGGTAAAACTCAGATAAAGAAAGAATGTCAGATTAATTGCAGGGGTTTTGTTTTCTGTGGGGTTGTGTGTGTGTGTGTGTGTGTATGCACGCACATTGGTGGCATCAAAGGAAGGAAGCCAGAACAATGTTTAGCTGTAGTGTTGGTTTTTTTAACTGAACTATAAATAATATTTGATGTAAAGTACAACACTGCAAATACCCACAAAGAAATAACGCCTGCCCAAAAGAGATGACTTGAAGGAAGGAAAAGAGGGAGAAAATGCTTAACAAATCCATGGGCCACCTACTGTACATAGTATCTAACTAAAAGGACGATGTTGCTGTCTGGTTTTCTACGTGCTGCGCCGTTAAATGTGGTCTCTCCGGGTGCTGCAGTGACCGCTGCCATTTTGTGCTTCAGTTACAGCGTGAGGAGCACCCTGTGCTCTCTCGCTCAAAGAGTCTTGGATTTGTTCTGTGTCCCCGGGAAAACAAATCAGCTAGGACTGCAGATCTGTCACTAAGCTGTACTGCATACCCATGTGTAACTTCACAGCAGCCTCAGATCCTTCTGAGGCATTGGTCCCGACCACTTGAACTAAAGGAGACTCTTCATGAGCTTTAAGCAGTATAGGGCCTTTGACACACACTTGAGTGGTTCTCACAGCATGCAGAAGAGGGTATTAGTGTGTCTGTGGAGATAGACAGATATATATGTGTATATATAAAGTCACTAGCCAGTTCATTACAATACACAAATAAAGAGCAGCTGCTTCCTGCGGGTGATAAAAAATGGGTGAGCCAGGAAGACAACTACGTTCCCTGGACTGGTGAAATGCCTTCAGTCGTGCCAGCAACATCAATGAAACCTGATCAGTGCAAATCCAGAAAGACAAAATGTTCATCCTACATAGAATCATAGAATCCTAGAATATCAGGGTTGAAAGGGACCTCAGGAGGTCATCTAGTCCAACCCCCTGCTCAAAGCAGGACCGATCCCCAATTAAATCATCCCAGCCAGGGCTTTGTCAAGCCTGACCTTAAAAACTTCTAAGGAAGGAGATTCCACCACCTCCCTAGGTAACGCGTTCCAGTGTTTCACCACCCTCCTAGTGAAAAAGTTTTTCCTAATATCCAACCTAAATCTCCCCCACTGCAACTGGAGACCATTACTCCTCGTTCTGTCATCTGCTACCACTGAGAACAGTCTAGAGCCATCCTCTTTGGAACCCCCTTTCAGGTAGTTGAAAGCAGCTATCAAATCCCCCCTCATTCTTCTCTTCCGTAGACTAAACATCCCCAGTTCCCTCAGCCTCTCCTCGTAAGTCATGTGTTCCAGTCCCCTAATCATTTTTGTTGCCCTCCGCTGGACTCTTTCCAATTTTTCCACATCCTTCTTGTAGTGTGGGGCCCAAAACTGGACACAGTACTCCAGATGAGGCCTCACCACTGGATACAGGGGAACGACCACGTCCCTCGATCTGCTGGCAATGCCCCTACTTATACATCCCAAACTGCCATTGGCCTTCTTGGCAACAAGGGCACACTGTTGACTCATATCCAGCTTCTCATCCACTGTAACCCCTAGCACTGCAAAGAATGGGAGGGCTGTCTCCTGAGTATCATTTGCACTTCTATTGCCACCTTTCACTCAGAGATCTCAAAGCGCAATGAACTAGCACACGGTATGATGATTGGTTTCGCTGTAGCTCACAAAAGCTTATGCTCAAATAAATTTGTTGGTCTCTAAGATGCCACAAGTACTCCTTTTCTTTTTGGTATGATGATTGAGATTCACAACTTTCCTGTGTGGTAGGTATTATTATTAAATCCATTTTACAGTTGGGGAAACCGAGGCACGGAGAGCGTACCAGCTTGATTTCTGAAAACTGAGACATAAGTGATTTACCCAAGGTCAGCAGGTAAATCGGGAATAGAACCCAGGAGACCTTCCAGAACCCTGCACTAACCCCTCAAGCTTCTGCAGCAGAGAACAGAGCCCAAGTGTCCTGACTCTCAGATAAACAGCAAATACCACCTTCCTTTTTGCTACTTCCATTTCTTAATGTATGAACCAGATACAATTTTAGGGTGGGTGAGCTGGGGAAGAGGAGGCTGGTGTTGATGATGGGCACATTCCACTGCATCACTGTCATGAAGCATCAAGGTTTCGGGGCTGTCGATGCAAAATGCCTTCCTACTCGATCACAGCCCCGCCTTAATCATCTTCGGGCCCAGGTTCAACTCGCTCCTAATGATATTCCGTTAACTGGACAAATCCCTTTGAAGGCTTGGCTTGCTTTGAAATCCAATTTCACAGGAAGCCAGAGCTGATTGGGGGTAGCTATGGAAACCAAGCCGGGCAGCCTTTGAGGAGCTGAGAGATTCAAGGCAAGATGTGAGAGTCAGAGTCCTTTAGTGCTCTGTCGGAAATATCAAAGGATCTAGAGAGGTTGGCAGGAGATGTGTCCCTGCGTAGGGGCTGTTCTGTGTGGTTGGGTACCAGGTGTCTGTCAGTGGAGGTAAGCAGCCAGCTGTCCTGTCACACAAGCTGAAGATGGGACTGAATACACAAACCCATAGCTCTGCAGGTCTTTCCTCCTAACGCATCAGCATCTCAGCCTTCCTCTCTCCCTGCCCCCTGCCCATTCTCGAAGGTTAACAACAAAAAGGGTAACAAGGTTAAACCACAAAGCCCTGTCTGATAGCAGTCCTTTCAAGCGGCTGCGCTGAAATTGATCTGAAATTTCGTGCAATTAGGTAAGGTGAGGATGTATGTGCCCACACGCAGGGGTGGCCAACCTGTGGCCGACTCCAGGGCTGGAGCGACAGGCGCCAGCTTTCCAATGTGCCGGGGGGGGGGTGCTCACTGCTCAACCCCTGGCTCAGGCCCTACCCCTACTCCACCCCTTCCCACCCCCTCCCCTGAGCCTGCCGTGCCCTCACTCCTCCCCCCCAAGAGCCTCCTGCACGCCATGAAACAGCTGATCGGGAGGTGCGGGGAGGGAGCGGGAGGCGCTGATCGGTGGGGGCTGCCGGCGGATGGGAGGTGCTGGGAGCAGGGCAGGGGAGCTGGTGGGGGGCTGCTGACGTATTACCGTGGCTCTTTGGCAATGCACATTGGTACATTCTGGCTCCTTCTCGGGCTCCGGTTGGCCACCCCGATCTAGCACAATATCACAGTTCCTTCCAGACTACACTAAATCACCGGTCGATCCATTCCACAATCACATTGGGATTCAAGAGACCAGGGTTCAAGTCCTGGCTCTGCAGCTTGGAGACCTTTGGCAGGTCTTCGCTATGAGTTTCCTTACATCCCTCTTGCCCATTTAGGGCTGTCTTTTGCTGTGTGTGTGCTTATGCAGTATGCAGCAGAGCAGGGCCCCAGTTTTAGCCAGGGTCTCTCTGTGCTATTGTAATTAATAACAATAATGAAATGGGCTGGAGACTCATTTATTTATTCAAATTTTAAAAACATATCGATAGGTGCCTTCCAGTGTTCGGTGGCCTTCCAGAAAAGGAAAATTATGCCATAAACAGAGACAAAACACAACCCATATATATACCCACCTCAACTCACACCCTTTCCCATGTCTTTGCAGAGGGGAATCCAACATGGGTTTTGCGGCATGCTTGGAAAGTTAATACATCTAGATCTCCGGCATTCCAGGAGGGGGCATGAGTTCCAGTTATGGGTAGAAAGGTACTAGGTCTACCTGCCTCTTTATTAGTAGCATCTGTAGACTGAAGACACACAGCTGAGAGGAAAGATGCTCCAAAAGACCTCAGACCAATTAGCTTCTCCACCACACACTTCTTGTGTGACCTTGGGCAACTCACTTAATCTCTGGGGTGCAGATCCTCAGAGGCATTTAGGGCTCCTAATTTCAATTGAATCCTATGGGAATTAGGAACCTAAACACCTTGAAGGAGCTGGGTCTCAGTCCCCCATCTGTCAAATGGGGATAATAATTCCCTATTTCACAGGGAGTATTATGAGAATAAATGCATTAATGAATGGGAGGTGCTCAGATAACTGTGGGAACAGGGGACCATATAAATCTCTAGATACATAGGAAGCTCACACAGCTAGGCACTCATAGATGCTGGAACTAGGGGCACAGCCACACCCCGAGTTTGAAGTGGTTCCCGTCATATACAGGGTTTACAGTTTGCTTCAATGGCTCTCAGCACCCCCACTATACAAATCGGTCCAGCCCCCCTGGTTGGTATGAACAGGGACGCTCATACTGAGAGGGATGGGAGGGAAAAGAGTAACATTGCTGGAAACCTAACAAGCAAAGCATGGCTGCGAAGGGGTAAAGCAGCCGGCCTTGACAGGGCCTTGAGGAGAAGCAGCGCTGGAGGGGAAAGCGTACAAAGAATGGGAGGCCAGGCAGGTAGAGATGAGACGTGAGATTAGCCCCTGTTGTTCCTGGGGCTGACTGATGGGCTTTGGCTTAATGCAGAGGGCATTATTGATCCCTGGCTGTTCGGTCACACTGTGTGAGGCGGCTGCCCTCTGCCCTGTGGATGGGCTGTCGCACCTCCGCCTCTTTCACCAATCCCCGTCAAGCTGCTTTAATGAGTCTTTTATTGACAACGCTGAGTCCTAATGAGGAGGGGTGCTGAACACTTCATTAAGGCGGCAGAGGGGCCCGCTTTTCCGCAAACAGATAGGACCAGCAGCTGCTGCCTGGAGTGCAGTGCGGGGAGGGATGGGGCAATCAAAGCAGGAGCTTTGGGATCCGGGCCCCCACCCCAGGAAGAGAGGAGAACCCAGGGGGAGCAGTCAGGCGGCTGCAGCTGACCTGAGGTGGCTGAGGAGGGTCTGGATCTGTGGTTTAGGAGGGAGAACAAGGATGTAGGACAAGACTCTCTCTGATCTGGGGAGAAACGGGGGTTCGGGAGGGAGAGCCTGACCCAGATGAATGGGCCCGGTTGAGCTGAAAGACTTTATATTGGAGTTCCTTAAATAGCCTGACAGAGGCAGGAGGGGAAAAGTGTTGGTGGAGGGTGATAGGCCCGTTTAACCTTAATCTAAGCTTGAATTGTACACCGTTCACTAAATGGAAAGAAGTACACACACACAGACTCAGCTGTAAAAAGAGTCAGGTCCCTGGGTCCCTGGCTAGGAGGCTTCACAGTTGTGTTCCCTCACCCGGCAGAGGCCCTGTTATCCATCCCAGTGCTCCACACCAAAGAACTCCCCTTCTGATACAATCACTCCAGCCATGCTGGGGCAGAGAGAAGGAACGGGTGTGACAAACCACCAGAGAATGACCTCTCTCAGTGTATGCAAGCCGCTGACCCTTGAAAGGGTTAATCTGGAAATGATAGTTTTCAGAGGCTGCTGGAAGCAATGTTATTCCCTGAAGGTACCACCCGACCAGCCAATGAGCATTTTGGTCCTAGTGATACAGTGCTTCTCACCTGATATTTCACTAGAGGAAGGATGTTGCTTCCCTGCTGGAGAGGTGTGCGGGGGGGAGTTTGGTAGAATAGTAAGGGCTGAATTGATCTGGGCCAAACTTTATTTTCCCCACTCTCCTCAGTACCCAGTTCAACATTGCCCTATATCTTGTGTACTGACCAGAACTATTTTGTCTGAAATATTTAGATGTGGATATGTGGCCACTGTGCTTCATGCTCCCATTTTCTATGAAATGGGCTCATTGATCAGACTACATCTCCCAGGATACACCAGAGTCGACGCTGTTGGAGAGGGGAGGTGATACATTATAGGAATCCTTGGTCATAATGCATCATGGGGGATGTAGTCTGGCCAGAGAGCCTGGCCCATAGAGAAGAATGGAACCATGAGACAACCGGACTACAGCTCCCATGCACCACAGCAGCATTTCCAAATTGAATTATTTTGCTGAGATATTTCAAGTAGTGAGCATGAAATGTTTTTCACCAATAATAATAATAATAATAATAATAATTAATAATTCAATTCCCCATGGAAAACAGACACATTTTATGAACAGTTTTTAGTCAAAAAACATTGTTTCCACTAAAAAACAGTTCAAATGAAAAAATTTCAACCAGCCCTAAAGGCAGACGTATTGTGAGATGAATACACCACCATGGATCATAGGTCAGTTCGCTGTCAGTTTTCGCTTCACCCTGGCAAAAGCCATTGAAGTGAGCAAGCCACTTGTCCCCTACATGTTCATGTTCATTTCTGTTTTCGCCCCTCACATTCTCTTCACTGCTGTGCGGCATCATCTCAGGGATTCAGCTTGCCATTCCCTAGAGAAGCACGCCCCAGAAAAGGAAGATGATCTGCCAAGGTTGCATGACAACCCTATATTTACTGTGACAGTTAAACTTAATATTAGGAGAGGCAAGTTACCCTGCATTACAAGCTCTTTATCTGTGCACTTGGATATTGGATGGATTCTGCTACTAATTAAACACAAAAATGAGGGAGGTTAATTGGCAATCTTATTTGCTAGAAGTACAGGAGACTCCTAAATTCCAAGAGCTTGTATCTTTCTTCTCTGTCATTTTGTACAACAGGTGTCTCTCCCTTTTCATGCTTGCCAAGCAATCAGTGAATGTTTGTAAAGTGCTTGGAGATCCTCCCATGAATGATGCTAAGTGCAAAGTATTATTAAAACACGTGCCTTATGAAATCAAAGGATAAACATTCCCACAGATGCAAAAGAACATTGTTTGAAAAATGGCCATGGATTTGTGCAATTGGTATTATACCACCATCCTGTCAGGCGATTTGAACAGTTATAAGAGCCAGGTTCAGTACAATACTGTTCTTAAGACCACACTTCAGGGATAGTTCTAAACCAATAATAATATCTAACTCTTACACTTTTCATCAGTAGATCTCCAAGCATTCTGCAGTGGAGGTCAATAGCATTATGCCCATTTTACAGTAGGGCAAATGAGGCACAGGGAGGGGAAGTGGCTTGCCGAAGATCACCCAGCAAACCAATGACAGAGTAGGGAATTGAACCCAGTGCTCCTGAGTCCCAGCCCGGTGCCTTACCCACTGGGTCAAGTAAATAAAAAACATTTGGCTTGAGTCCTCACCTAGAGACACTTACGGCAGTGCATTATTCTAAAAGGGCTCCATTCTGCAGTGCCGAGCACTCTGGCCGAGACCTCGCGAAGCACTGAAGCACCCAGCAAACTTTAAGCACATGAGTAGTGTCGCAGGACGCAAAGGAAATAGCGCTTTGAAAAAGAAAAGACCCCAGTTTACCAAATTACTGCTTCCCACCTCAGCAGAGGGTGGACACTGAATTGGAAGTGATTTGTAATGAAATCAGGGGGCAGCACCGCTCTGTCTACATTTGCTAAATGAAAAGGAAAGTGAGTTGATTGCCAATAGCAGTAACAAGGGATAATAAGTAGTGGATAGTGGGCTGAGATAATGTACACAGGCTGCTCTGCCAAAATCTATGCTTCCTGCCAAAAGAAGCTGCAAGGATGGGTGTGTATGGGTGTGAACGTGAAGCGCTCCGTGTGCGTGCAAACAGAAATTGTTGTGCACAGGTGGGTGCGTTGTAAACAATAAGGAATATGTGAGTGCGTAGACATGGATGGTGGTGTATCTGCCGCTTTGTGAGTGAACAGCAAACACACCGAGTGCCTGGATCGCCTCTCGCACTGATGCGGAATCATGAGTAACTCCAGTGAAGGCAAAAGAGTTATCTTGGTGGGAACAGATGTCAGGGAGAGGAGAATTAGGCCCTGTATGTGTATAGACAGGGAGCCTTCGGTGTGTGTGTGTGAGGGGCGGGGATTACTTGTGTGCAGATAGGAAGAATTGTGTGGGGGAGTGTAGAGTGACAACCTCACAGGTAACAGTGGGAAAAAATGGATAGATACTCATAGATACTAGAGTAGAAGCCGTGTTAGTCTGTATTTGCAAAAAGAGAAGGAGGACTTGTGGCACCTTAGAGACTAACAAATTTATTTGAGCATAAGCTCTCAGTGAACTGTAGCTCATGAAAGCTTATGCTCCAATAAATTTGTTAGTCTCTAAGGTGCCACAAGTCCTCCTTCTCTTTTTTCATAGATACTAAACATCATATTCTTTGGTTCCAGCCTACTTGCATGCCTTGCCCAAAGTTTGCAGCCAAGCTGTAAAATAAACTCCCAGATCTCCTCAGTACTACTCCAGGGCTTCAACCACAGGACAGTGTTTCCTTTCCTACGTATCCATAGGCCACCGCTAAATGGCTCCACCACGGGTAGTGGCAGTGCAAGCTTCCCCTAAACAACTTTATCCATGAGACTCTATTCTGACTTGGAAGGGCCACCTGATGACTCCTGCCTGCCGATAGTGGAGGGGTGCAGAGTGAGGGCGGCCAGCTTCAGCAGTGTTACTGAGCATTCTCAGTACAAGCCAGGCAGCAAATCCTGGCGGGGGGCCGGAGAGGGGCATGTGACCCCGCATGCCCCACACGTCACCTCCGGTAGCATTAGCAGCGAGAGGGAAATTCAGTCTCCATGGCCCATTCGGTCTTTAGCTTCTCTGTCAAGTAACCAATGAGTGTATATTTGTGGAGGTGGCTTTGTGATGCAGTCACAGGGCTCCTGCGACCTGCTCAGCAAACTCATTTCACTTAGGCCACTGGAGTTGGAGTTGGTCAACAGCTTTTGATTTACCAACCTGGGCTTGATTTGACCTGATGACCTAGAAGTGCAGGGTGCTGTATCCCCTTTCCAGAGCCAATTTGCACCCTACACAGTTGGCTTCTTTGGCTCGCGCGTTATAAATGACCTGTTGATCAGTGAAATGCATCATACTACCGACCTCGCTGGCTTTACTCGTCAAAGAAATCCCGGCTGTGCAGATCCTTCACCCTTTTTCTTTCTTCTTTAAAGGGCTTTTCCTTTTCCACCTTTCTTCTTTAATTTTTCCTCTAAATCTTTCCCCTCTCCTCCAGTGCTCCTTATCTAATCTAATCTAATCTAATCTAATCTGTTCATCTCTCCCATTGAGGATTGTGAGGTTAGCTACTTGGGGCAGGAATTTTGGCTTAAGACTTGTCTGTAAAGCACTCACAGTGGAATCTATCAATTGTGCCTATCATCATAGAGTCTAAGGGCCTGTCCATACTGCCGTCACAGGATGTGATTGCTAGGGTTGCAAATTTGTAATATTTAAAAACCAGACACTCCCGCAGGAGTGCCAGAATCCCCCCATAGCCCTGAGGCCCGCCCCGCCATGGCCAACCTCTTCCCCCCAAGACCCCGCCCCTGTTCACTCCTCTTCCCCCATTCCTGTCTGCTGGGGTCTGGAGGGACTCACCTGCAGAGCCGGGCCTGGGAGCTGGTGGGCCTGCCTGAGTAGAGGCTGGCGTGGGTGATGACCTGGCACCTCCCTGCCTGTAGTAACCGGACTTTGCATGACCAGTCAGTAGATCTGACTGGATACTGTCAGGTCCCCTTTTCGACTGGACTTTCCAGTTGAAAATTGGACTACCTGGCCATCCTAGCTGATTGCAACACAGGTAGGCGTCCTCAAACAGGCTTTATTTTAGCTAGTTTGGGTACTGGAGCAATGACAATGTGGCAGCCCAGCTATGGTGCAGGCGAGCTGTCCAAGTCACTACCCAGGGTTCTGGACGCTGAAGCTGGGTTCTGCTGTGGCTTCATTGCTCTGGTACCCAAGCTAGCGAAATGGAACCTGGCTCGGGTTTGTCTTCCCAAGCTGCAGTCAGACCCCGTGGTGGCAGTATGGACATACCCAAAGCACTTCTGTCATTCTCTCCAGCTGAGTCACGTCTCTCTTATTGCCTTGTCTGGTCCTTTGTAGTGCATCCCCTGACTTTCAAATTACTCCCATCCCTGTTTCTTCATCCCTGCCCCCAGGGCAAAAGGAGGTGATTAAAGGTGAAAGAGCGGGCAGCAGAGAAGTGTCCTAGCATCTCAGGAGGGTTTCCCCCTGCTCCATTCTCTCTCTCTCCCTTCCTCCCTCTGCATTTGCATGGCTTTGGGGGGATGCACACATGAAAGGGGACGGAGAGGTAAACTGCCGGGATTACAAGGGTTTACAATTCCAAATGAAAGAGTGACAAAGGCCAGATATCAAATTCAGGGCAAGCCAATGTGGGATTCCCACTGGTGCCTTTTCTTCCCAGCCTCCTCCTGATCCGATTGATCTCCCACTCCTGGTTCCTCTGGCTACACTACTCCAGATCATCATTCTTTCCGTACCCAAACTATAGATCTGTCACACTGAGCTGGACTTGTATGTGTGTGGGGTGGCGAGGGGGGGACGATGTTCTGAGCTGGTAGACAAACAAGAAGAGCCCCTGGCTCTGCATCTCTTCTCTCTGAAGATACATTCAAAGGGCTAGCCTTAACCACATGATTGCTCGCCATCCCTACTTGCCTCTGCGGCAGTTCCCAGCAACTTGCTCTTGTCGGCAGGTGTGCCTTGCTCTTGTTATTCATCCCCTACCACCAGACCCAGCTCCCAGATCTACTCTGTCTTCCACGAAGCGACGAGAGAATCACGTCCGAGAGAGGAGCAGAGACAGGAGAGCCTGGGTCCTGTGTCAGTTTTATTTACCTTCACTGCATCCCCTTCCAATGCTTAACAGAATAGTTTTATACCAGAGAAAATTGGAAGCTAAGTAGTTGCCTGTCAGGTAGCGTCTGTCGCCTGCGTGAGTAGCTGACATCATCGTCAGCTGCATTGCCAGCCATGGCCGAATACAAATTCTTGCCCCAGAAACCTCTCCCCCAGTCGGTGTCGGTATTTGTAACGGGTTCCACTGGGGACTCCCCTTATCCTGCAGGACAGTGCAGTGTTCCATTCACCCCCAGGTGGCTCAAACACACAGCATGTGAGCTGACAGGAGAAGGAGAGGTCTTTGGGAGCAAGGGCCCACGCTTTGAGGAGGTCCAGCATGTTACAGCGCCAATGACCACCTCCCTCCCTAATGCAACTCCACTCTAATGCAATTGAGCCCCCAAGTGTCTACTGGAGAGGGCGGGAGAATAAGATCAAAGCCTCAATTAGCAGGAGTGGAGGCAAGGAGCAAAAGTGTGTTTGGGGCCCCAGGAAGCAGAGTCCCTTTTGGAGCAGGGGTGGCATTAGTGCTGAAACTAGGGCTGCTGAGGGTGCTGTCTTGAAGTGGCTTCCATCATATCCAGGGTTTACAGTTTGGGTCAATGGCTCTCAGCTCCCCCCTCCCCCTACAAATTGTTCCAGCCCCCCTGGTGGGGAACGTGAAACTTTGATGGATCCGGGAAACTGCTGCATGTTGCATGAAGAATTCACTGCACACGGATCAGAACTTCTGTCTTTTCTGTACATGCCGTGCAACAAACGGCGATTGGCTTAAACAGGTGAACTTTCTTTGATTCTCTTTCTATCCCGCCATCTGTCTCCTGGACTTACTTGCCAGTTGCGATTCTGCGGGGTCAAGGGGAATGTAATGAATTTTGCCACTTGGCTGCTCGTAAACTTGGTGCCCTGGCTTTCCATATTGCAGCAGCGAAGTCCTCTTTACCTTTAAATATCAGCCGCCCACAGAAACAACCTGACTGTACATTGGCAGCATGAGAGGTTTCCATGGTGACAGAATGCAGGTCACAACCTCTGTAAATGTAATCAGAGCACTGGGACCGGTGTGCGCAGACAGCTTTAATTTCTCCGTTAGTGGGAGCTCTGTGGTCCGACATGTACCCGAGCGCTGCACTTGACAGACAACTTGTTATCTTCAGGATAGCGGTGCATAGTGCCAGCCTCCCAGAGCTGCGGATTTGCCCCAGTTTTTAGGCACCAAGAGGGAAGAATTCCATCTTGGATCCTGTTTTCCACCTTGGAATATTCATAATATTCCAGCTAACCCCTGTTGCTCTGGTTTATAGCCCCTGCCACACGTTGCCGGCTTTCACGGGTTGAAGTTTGGAGGCATTGGTTGGCCTCTGTTCCTTGCTCTCCCTTTATCTAATCGAGGTCTCGTTCCTTCTCTGTCTAGCTACCGAACGATGACATTGTAATGGGCCTATCTCCATAGTACAATATGAAGGAACAGTATCAAAAACCTTAGTGCTATCTACGAATCAAACACTTTCTCCATTCCTCCCTAAGGTAGGGGGGTTTCTTAAGAGACGTGCTTGCATGGACATTGACGGGATGCGCTGAGGATGTACTGATGCATACGGCGGGTGTTTGCAGGATGTGTATGTGTACTGGGTAGGCTGTGGGGGCTGTTCGTGGGATATGCACGTGGGACTGCTGCGTTCTGGGTGCTCATGGCATATGCATAAATTGTGTCTTTATGGACTCAGCCTCTATTGGGTACCTATGGTAAGCGGTGGACTATATATGTTTTCATTTTCTTTTCTTAGCTGCATATCTGTCTTCAGTTGCAATCACCAGCTTGCCTGTTTCTGAGGTTGCTTCCAGGACAAGATCTAGGTTGTTCCCTTTTTAAGGGATAACGGCAACCGTTAGGGCCCAACTGTTCTAGCAATACAAAGTGGTTAATAAGGCCAAACTTTTCCTCTCCTACAAAGCCAAACCTTGAATATTTTAAACCTGACAGGTAATGGTACATTTTCTGAGAGTCAAAATATTGCCCGTTACTTGAGAAATAAAACAACAACAACAATTGTTGCTCTCTCTTTTGTATCTCCATCAGCCCCAGAAGGAAGTTGACAGTTTCTCTATGTAGTAGGATTCACATATCAGTGCATTAACTCAGGGTCATTCTCCCAGTCCCTACATACAATAAGATCCACACACCCGCAGCTGAATTCACTAGAGTTGGGAAGTATAACTTAGTTGTCTAAGCATCCATTGTGGCCTACTTCTACTCCTTGGAACTACACCTTTACTCCTTGCAGGGTTGACTGAGACTTTCACTTTCCAAAGTACGTACACTGAGTGCCATGCAGTTTCAAGTGGGTTTCCTTTTATTATGCTTATTTGGTTTTAGTAATGTGCTAGCTACTGTCCACCTACAAAGGAATATTCTCTGCCCGAAACAGTTTACACTCTCAAAATATAAAACAGACAAGCAGATTGAGACCTTAAAAACTAAGGTCATGTAATGAACATTAACTCTCCCTTGACACTTTTTGTAAGAGCTGGTGTTAGCCCTGAAGTCCTTGGTTAAAATGACTCCTCCCTGCCACTGTGCTCTGGTTGATTGCTTCCATCTCACCCCAGAGGTGGGCCCATTTCAGTGTTGTTATGTATGATGTGCTTTGGATGGTGAAGTTGTTTGGGATGAAAACCACTCATCCCCTCCTACATGCAGTGGGATGTGGATTCACGACTCACATGTTCAAAAGCAGTAAAGAAAGAGAGACTCTTTTCACCTGCTGCACAATTAACCTTTGGAACTCACTTCCACAATATGTCAGTGAAGCTTAGCAGGATTTAGAAAAAGATTAGACATTTTCAGATAACATAATCACCCAGTTATAATAATAAATATGTAAAAAAATAACCAAGAATTTTAGGAGGGATATAAACTCCCCTGCTTCACAATATAAGCCAGCCCCTAACTATTGGGGGTTAGCAGATAACTGCCTTTTGCAGGGATTCCTCTCCAAAACAGCTGGTACAAGATAGGACATGCAGTTAGATGGAGCATTGATCTGGTGGAGTGTGGCAATTCCTATGTTACTGTGAAAACACATGATAGGATTAACACAAAATCTTCAAAGTGTGATGCAGGGCAATGTATATGAGACCTACAAGCAGATAGGAATAAATATCAGAGTACAAAAAAGAGTTTTAATAAGGTGAATAATACTAATAGCTAGCTGTTTAATGCTTTTCATATGTACATCCCAAAGTAAGGGCAGTATAATTATCCCCATTTTACAGATAGGGAAACTGAGGCCCTGGGAGTTGAAGTGACTGGTCTGTGGTCACCCAGCAGCAGATGCAGGAATTGAAGCCTGATTTACTGTGTCACAGTCCAGTGCTTTATCCACGAGGCCTCCCTTAGAGCAAGGGAAATAATTGCCCTGCCTTGGTCATTGATGCTCAACTAATAATGTTGCCCTTGTCCAGGGCCTTCTCAAGTGAGGACCTCAGCACATTTTACAGACATTAATACATTTTAGCTTCATGTGACGCAGATCGAGTTTATCTCCATTCCCCAGGTGGGTAAACTGAGTCATCGAAAGATCAAGATCAAAAGCATCCACACATTTACAGTGTCCCGCTTGGGACCCTGACAGCTTGATTTCCGGAGCTGTTGTGCACCCAACTCTAACCGAAGTCAGGAGGAGCTGCAGATGCTCGGTACCTCTGCACGTCAGGCCCTGGGTGTCTCAAACTAAGTACCCACAAACTGAGAAACCAGCAGCCATTTTTGAATCCAAGTGAATTGCCCAAGCTCATACAGCAAGAAGGGGGCAGAGCCAGAACTGTCTAGGGCATTGAACCAGCCCCCATGCCTCTAGCATCCGAGTGCCTTACGAGCTTTTAACGTTTTTATCTTCACAACAGCTGTATAAGGTAGGGCAGTGCTATTACCCACCTTTTACAGATGGGGAGCAGAGACAGAGAGAGGCTAAGGGACTTGCCCAAGATCACACAGGAAGGCTCTGCCAGAGAAAGGAGCTGAATTTAGGTCTGCCAGACTGTACCCGAGCAGAACCTACATCAACGGAGGCTTATTGCTGTACCTTACTCACAAGGCCTTTTTTGCTATGGTCTGCCAGTGCTTACCACAGTGCCATCTCCGAGCTGTGGGATTTACCCACTAGGCTCATGTGAGTGCTCGTCGAAGGAACTACGTGATTGCTAAAGATAAAGCTTCTGAGCAGAATCCTCTCGGCCTGTCAGCTCTATTTCCTCCCTTTCCAACGCTGCCTCCACACAATGGAGGTGGCGTAGAATGCAACCTATGCTCAAATCCCACGCATTTCACATTGCTTGAAATATTATCCTGTCCAGTAGCGTGCAGCAAATTTAGCGTTTCATAGCGGTGCGTCTCGAGTTACCATTCTGTCATGTGGATCCCTCAGCACACACCGAGCGATTGATGGCAAGAGACCTGACTGCTCAGGATAAATGCGAACCCAAAAGAGCCAGGCAGGATGTTTAGGAGGCTCCTGGTTATTGGATCTAGCTCACCAGCCTTTTGGAGGGTCGGGGGAATAAAATAGGATGGGGTTGGGCTCGGGGAGATTTTTCCACCTTTGATCCTCGGATTGTCCTGTTCAGCTGAGCGGAATACAAAGCGAGGGTGTCTCTCAGCTCACACTTCACCTCAGCAGCGTAATCGACGGGAGAAGCAGTGAGCGAGACCGACAGACTGTCACTGGCAAAATGAACTGTCACCTCCCATTTTACAGAGGCGCGGCAGGATGAATTGCGGCTTTGAACCATGTGGCCCGTTGCTGATTGAGTTCCGCTGTCCTAGAACCCCACTGAACAAGGCAAGTTCATTTCAGACTGACGTACCACTGCTGATCAATTTAGGAGCCAGTGAAATTAACCGCTTCAGAGCTGATTACCCCTTCCCCGGCCCACCCCTGCCTCCCCGGTTCCGTATCCAGAAAGGTCAGTAAATGAATCTCACAAAACATACAACAGGATACAGGCAGCCTGGAAGAGCAGAAACGGTGGGGCTGTTCTTGTGCTGTGCTGGCTTTGAAGGACAGCTGTTCAAATCTCTACTCCCTAGCAGACATCTGTCCACATCATTAAAAAAAAAAAAACCCACTGCACAGATTCAGCATGCTTGGCAGCCTCTGATAGCTGGGCGGGGAGCCCCGGCACTGGAATGGCAGCAGTGCCGCAGGGCAGGATTGAGACACATCGGCAGAGCTGCGGGAGGACCCTGGTAACGGAACGGCAGGAGGAGCTGCGGGTCAGAACTGACAATGGCTGATGGATCTGCGTGGGATCCGCAGGGCTGGAATCCCAAAATGCTGCAGGTCAAGGTTGCGGTCACAGGGCTGGGCAGAGATGGGTGCTCACCGTACCTGCCAGGCGCCAGGCCGTGCTCTCAGTCTCTCACTAAAGCTTCCCACATTTGTCCCAGGCCTGTCGAAACTCCCCTGGGTTTGGGAGGGGTTTTTGGAGCTCCAATATTTCCATACAGCATCATTCCAGTCTCGTGGGCTTCCTCATCTTAGGGTGACCAGATGTCCCAGTTTTATAGTGCTAAGTCCTCTCAGCTTTCAAATATCTCCTTGAGACCTACTTCCTCCTTCTGTTGGTCTTTGTCAGCTGCGTCCAGATATTTTTGCTTCATCCCATGTCCCATCTTATATGAGGGCCAAATCCTGAGGGCCATTATCGGTCCTACCCAGGCCAACTCACTGAGCAAAACCTGAGTAAGGACTTCAGACTTCAGCCCCTGCAGCATAAGCTGCTTGGGGCAGGGACCTTGTCTTCCTTCATGTTCTTATGAAGTGTGCGCACTTATCGCACCCAATGAGCCACCTTCTTAGCTGGCATAAATCAGTGTAGCCCCATTGGCTTCAGTGCTGAGTTGGACCAGCTGAAGATCAGGCCCTGTAAGTCTTCAGACAAATTCCCCCCTAACTCCGTTGGTGCCAAGGGAGGTATTTGCTTGGCTAAATATTATTTGCTTTCACATCCCTTTCAACGAAAATGGCCCAAATGTTTTACTTCAGCAAAGGCTGCCTAAGTGCTTCTCAACTGGTCTCAGCCCCAGAAAGCCTTCCATTTCCGCCCCTGAAACATTCATACTCCATGGGCCGGACATTTTGGCAAAGGTGTGATTCTGTACCAAGAGATGAATGGGCCCCTGACGAAAGGGGCAGGAGAAATTGTTCCAATGGAAATTATTTAAGAAAAGCTTTATTCAAGATGTCCACAACTGGGAGGCTCAGGGCCAGAGCTACACCTTTCTACAGACTGAACGCTCAGATGAAATATTAGCCTTTTCCACATGTTAATGCTACAGGAGGTCATCCATCTTCTTCAACAGTGGGACAGGGTTAGCGAGCACAGGCCTTTGAGAAGCTGATTTCTATATTCCCATATGCCAATCACACATTCAAAAGTCTCCGAGTTTGCACTGTCAGGGAAGTTGTTGAAGATTTAGGGTACCAATCTTGGGACTCAAGGCTACCCCAAAATGCATGGCCATTACTGCAACTAACGTGAGAAGTAGGCACATAAATATTCCCCAGCCCTTTGATGGATACCTGATAAATGACAAGGTGGGCGAAATAATACCTTTTACTCGACCACCTTCGGTTGGTGAAAGAGACAAATTTTTGAGCCACCCAGAGCTCTTCAGATCTGGGACCGACACAGCTACAACTATGCCGATAAACAACACTCAAGCATGTAACCCTTCCTCCAGTGATCAGACAAAGAAATTGCCTCTTGAACCAATTGAGGGGGTATCTACACTAGAGGGCTTTTTTGGCCAAAATTCCCCCCTGATGATGCTCCACTAACGATCGCAGTGTTGGGAGAACTAGCAGAGACAGGGCTGTCCGTGGCCTCCAGCTTTTTAAACTCTTTGCATCTCTCAGAGCTCTGTTCTGCGCGGACACGGAGGAAAGTATTCCCACCAGAATTCAGTATCTTAGTCTTGGAAAAAATCTATTGCACAGCACATTGACTTCAGGCACAAGAATTTTCTATGTCCCTAACTAATGCTGCTGGAGCTAATGATGCCTATAATCCTCACTCTCCATTACAAGAGACCAATTCAGAGATTCATGTTGAGAACTCCCCCAAATACAGGCATTCTGTCCCAGTATATTTGATTTCCTGGTGTGTTGGTGATATAGACCTTGATCTAACATCTGTTGACATGTACTGGAGTCTTAGATCATGCACTAGTAGAGAAACCGTTTCTCCATAGTTAAGGTTTCAACTAACATGATGGAACAAGCCTGATTTTGCTTGTTTCCCAACCCCTCTACCCTTACCAAGACTAACCCAATCTGCTGAAATTTCTCGTGTGTTGCCTCTGCCAGAAAAGACTTTTTTGGGGGGGGCGGGGCAGGGGGGGCCAAGTTTAGAAATAATCAGATCACATCACTTAGATCAGTCATAGAATTTCCCCTTTTGCAAACATTTCCTAACAAAATCAGCTGGAGCGAGAGATTCTACGTGTGGTTTATTAATGAAAACTGGTGCCTATGGAAAATTTGGTGAATTAATTTGGCTATGTCCCCTCCCCCTTCCCCACACACCTTGTTTTAGATTAATAGATGTCTATTGACAACCAGAGCTGTGGCCTAGGGATATATCCACCGTCTTCCTTCATGGCAGCAGCAGAACTGATGGGATTCCACTGCAACTCAGGGGGCTACATGGGGCACATACTCCCTGTGAAATGTGATGCCCTGCCTGCCCCATGTGCACTTCCTATGCAGCTGCATGCCGGGGGAGGACAGGATGGGGAGATATGGGTGGACCGGGGAGCATCACAAAGCTACCGCCAGAGGATTTGCCATTGTGTCAATCTTCTCATCCTCCTCCTAAAACCCATGGAGAACTGTCTAAAAACCCTGCACAGGCCACTCCACCCATTGGGCGGTAGTAGTCCCCATGCAGTGCCTCTAGAGGAGGGATTTCTTTCATCTTATTCCCCTGGACAGCCTCCTGCCTGGCTTCTGAGAACAGGTGGGTGCTGGGCTCTGGATCTGAGCCTTAATGACGTCTGCCTGAGAACATCCTTAAAAGCGTCACACTTGGACATTAGCCTCCATGGCTCCCTCTTGTGTTGGAGATGGGACGCTAGCTGCCCTATTGCAATCTCCAATCTCTCACATGACTTTGTTGAGCAGGTAGGACCTGCTGGATTCCCAATGAGGAGAACCGGTCCGAACAAACCAGGCAGGGTATGACTGATGGCTTCAGGAGTGCCAAAGCACAGGGGGAGCCACCCCCCATGGCAATATAATATCTCCATTTCCCATAATCCAGCAGGTATAAACCCCACAGTGGGTGAGAGCACAAGTCAGAGCACAAGTCAGCCTTCTCTGCAGCAGCTTCACCATGTTGTGGCCAGCTGGATATTTAAAATACGCAGACTCCTTCCATTCATCTTTCCTCAAGCAGCAACATCCACAGGTTTCCAGCAAAGCTCCTTGCTCACTAGCGACAGGTTGCTGAATTAGTTAATGGACATAGGGCTTTTCCAAGGTTTAAGCATTTATCCCTGTGGTATCAGGCTGCTTCTTTAAAAGTCAGCACTGAGAGGCAACATGCTTTGATAGGAATATTTGCTCTCCCTGTCCCAGAGGAGCCTGCAGGATCATTGTGTGCTATGGCCCATTAGAGAAATTAATGCCACAGCGTAAGGGCGTGTCTTCACACGAGTTATTCTGGAATAGATAAACTGGAATAACTCTAGTTGTGGACACTGTTTCTAGAATAAGAGTCCTTTTTTCCCTGAATTAGCTCAATCCATTTTGGAAGTGGATTAAACTAAACCACTAAAAAAAGGCACTATTGTTCCAGAATAAGAGCGTCCACACATGGAATTATTCCAGAATAGCCAGCCCACTTTAAATTTACTTCCTACCTTATTCTGGATTAACATTCATGTTTAGACAAGCCTTCAGAGCCACCTTCCTGGGAACACCGTACCTTTGGGAGAACGGTTGCGTCATCTTTACAAGGCTCTTGGATGCTCTCTGAGCATGATCTAATGCCTATTGGAGTCAACAGAAGGACTCCCAGTGACTTCAGGGTCCAGGGTCTAATTGAGACAAGGGGGGGGCGGGCAGCGGCAGGGGAAGGAAAAGTCATTTCCCTCATTAAAATGAGACATGGACCCAAGTTGTGAACTTGGGACCAGGAAGCAGATTCTAATCTGAGCTGGAAGGAAGGAAGGATATGGGTGGATGGGAAGGAGGGGTTGAAACGGAGGGGAGAAGAGAAGCAGGGATTTATTTGACAATCCAACTTTGCCTTTTATAAAAACAGGCTCAATTCATGGCGCTGGACCTGAAGATGCCTCTAAACGTACTATTTATGAGTTTCATTACAGTACCGCCTCGCGTTCCCAGCTGAGATCAGGGCCCCTACACAGCACCTAGCAAGAGACCTTCCCTGTTGTGAAGCATTTGCAATCGAGACAAAACAGACAGCTTGGGGGGAACAGAAAGGTTATCACCCCCAAATGAGGCACTGAGAGAAGGCATGACTTCAACTTCCCCAAAGTTTGATGCAGGCAGGGGAGGTTTTAACTGGTGCTTTAGTTAAGCCCCGTCTCTGAGGTCTGGTCTGCAGCCAGTTTTTGTACTGGTATAATTATATCAATTAGTGGTGGGATTTCTTTTACTGATCTAGTTATAAATGGTACAACCCGCAGTGTGGACTCAGTGATCCTGATATAAACGTCCTTTTTTCCCATCCCAGAGAGGAATAGCTATTCCAGTATAAGCAAATTTATACCAGTATAAATACATCTGAGCTGGGGGAGTTGTACTGCTTTAACTACACTGGGATCGCTGAAGTGGTACAACAACTTGTGATAGACAACTTGTGTTAGACACACTGATTCACACCTCTTCCCACTTTCAAAGTGGAGACACAGGAGAGGTGGCCCTGTACTTGCTCAGTGATTCTGGTTTAATTAGTGGCTAAAGCCAAGGTGGAATTGAGATGAAATGGGGGTGCCCCCATCCACCCAAACGGTCAGAGTCCCCCTGCAAAGACTAACCCGCCCTCCACGGCTGTGACCCTCCCCACCTTCTGAGTAACTTCTGTGTGAGCTGCACTGCTGAGTCTGCTGCTCCATGCTAGAGACAGGTCCCAAGTCACAGAGCCTGGTTTTGATTTTTGGACCGGGGGCTCCTGCATCCCACCCATTACAAAGATAGATCTGAGCTGTGATGGTGAATTCAAATCCTAACCTGGCCATGAACTTCTGCAAAGTTTGGGTGTGGGGCCTGACTTCTGGCGCGTTAATCCCCTTTGGCCAATAACTTAGTAGATGACGCCCTGGCTCAGGTATCATAGTCTAGGGTGGACTATTACTAAATCTCTCATCAAGGGGTTAATTCAAGTCAGGTGGCCTGTGGGTAGGGTCACGTGATCTGCAGTAGGTATGATGTCATCTATCTATGTGGCAGATGTCACATGCAAGGCACATCATTAGTCTCTGCAGGGCCACATGATGCATGTTGACACCACGGCTGCGAGGGGCGTGATTGATACTTGGCGCATGCAGCGGCATGAAAAATCTAGTGTGCAAATAACGGTTTTATAAATGCCTAATTCTATATGCAGACAGGCCCCTGGAAGGAATCTAGGAGATTGAATTAAGCTTTTAACCCTCTAGGCTCTCCTGTCGTTTATTGTTAAGGAATTAATAGGAATGCAGGAATGCAGATGGCCTGCCTGTCAGCTCCAAGAGGTGATTTTTCTGATCTTCACGGACGTTTCCAGCATCTTTCATTAAACACTCATGTACCAATTTGTCATTTTAACTGGGCAGGAAAGAAACTCCCATTGAACTCCCTACCTCAGGTGCTGTAAGTTAAATTCAGAAGCAGAAAGCCGTACTCTGTTACATCTGCCAGGCAGCCTTAAGGCTGATGAACAGCCTCTGATAACTGGTAGGAGACTAGAGGGAGTCCACTGAGAAGCCCCAAGCTCCTCTCTCTGGAATCAAAATAAAAGCAGCTCATTCACTAGCCGTGAGGAAAGTCATAACATGGATCACCGCTGAGATCCCTCAGCAACTGGTATCTCTGAATGGCAAGAGCATTTGCAGAGAGAGCGGAGGGGGTGAGGGAGGAAAAGGAGAGATCCTGGGTCCAGTTAGGTTCTTATTTACATTGAAGTCAGTGGAGTCACTCCAGGTTAATACCAATGGGTTTACACTAGCATATCTGAGCGCAGAATGAAACCCTCTGTGATGCCAACAGCCAAAAATGTCTATGAATAAGCCCCTAAAATCTGAGAGCTGGACGTTTTGCAGAATAGATTACCATCCATTTGGAATTAGACACAAACAGCCATGTACCTCAGCAGTAGCCAAAGGAGAGGAATAGATTGCTACAACAGCATAGGAATTGCCAGAGTGGATCAGACTCAAGGTCCATCTAGCCCAGTATCTAGCCCAGCGCCAGAGGCTTCAGAGAAGGATGTGGGAAAGAGGACAGCCTTGGGATTCTGGCACAAAGCCGGGCTTCAAAAGACCAAGGTTGTTCTCAGCTCTGAAATCAGCTCTCTCCTGATGATGAGCAAGTCATTTTAACTCGCTGTATCTGTTTTCCCATCAGTAAAATGCGGTGACATTTCCCTACCTCATAAGGGAGCATGAAGCTTAATTCACTAACATCTGCAATGCGGTTTGAGATCCAGAGGCAGAGCACTATCATCCTTACTATCTGACTGGAAGCACCATAACTTCCGGAGAATGTATCTGTTAAAAGGCACAAAGATGCCCTTTCCAAATTAAAAAGCACATGATGAACAACAGATATACAAAGTTAACACTTGGATGCTGCAACTAGGTCTCACAGTTCCTTGGAGAGGTTCTCACATCTTCAGGAAGGGACCTGGTTTAGGTGCCTATGTGATGGTCTGAATGTTCAAATGCAGATCTGGACTCCATGGCTTAGATACCTAAGAAAATCCAACTCCCGGGACCTGATTCTCCAATCCTTGTTCTTTTTGGCATCATTTGCACCTGTACAAAGCAGATGTAAAATGCCACCATATCAGAATGGTAGCATTTTGCATACAGGTGTAAAGCTTCTCAGGGTGCAAAGCAGTGGAGAACCCGGCATCCTGTCCTCAGCAACTGGATCTCCTTCAAGACTGAAACCTGACCACCAGCCCACCAGTCTGCTTTGCCAGTTCAGGAGAAACAGAGGGAAGTTCACCACAGTGTTTCATTCTGGGCCTGATACAAAGCACTGGGAAGTCACCGGAAATCTTACTAAATGACTTCAATGGGCATTGGATCAGGATCTGCATGTAGAGCCATGCAAGTTCCTTGTTATCCTAGAATTCCCTTTGATGACGTTGGGCTTCCTCATTCAACTAAAAGCCAAAGTGCTCATGGCATTGAGAACCAGCAACCCAGGCAAAAAGGGCCTGGCGTGGGGGAAATAACCAATTGAGTCGCTATGAATGAATCAGGTTGACTTTATAATGGGCTCATTAAGTAACCTGTAGCTGTAGTTTGTTTCTATGTGTGTGAAGTCTAGATGTCAGAAAGCCTGACAGAGGGACAGACGGCCGCAATTATGCTAACAGAGGATGGACTAGGCAGGATTCCCCCATTCACACTTATTGGAAATTGTCATCACTTCAAGCCAAATGAGCTCCAGATGTTGAAATCCTTGCAGGGAAATCTTGAAGGCCCAGGCTAGTGGCTTGTGATTTTCACCGGTGTCACAGCAGCCGCTCCCTTGATGTATTGTTATTGTACCTGACAAGATTTGGTAGATGGGAAAACTGAAGAGACCAACACCTGGGTGGAGTTCCACGGCACTGGGCCACCGAAGGAGACGTGACACTTTTGTGGCCGTGGGGCAGAAAAATATCAAGAAGGACATTATTGTTGAATGTTCCTCTGACAAGTTCAACATCTTAATATTTTCTGTTTCTGGTGTCCTACGGAAAAGAGGAATGCTGATATGAGCAGGCTTTTAGTCATATTGCAATAGCACCTAGAAGCTCCTGCCAGACACCAGGATCCCATTGTGCTAGGGGCTGTACAAAGACAGAACAAAAAGATGGCCCCTGCCTCACATCCTCAAAGTTAGTTCGGCTCCTAACTCCCATTGGGCATCAATACCTCTGAGGATCTGGGCTTTACAGTCCAAGTAATTGTTTCATCCAAAGAACTCAACGTGCTTTACTAGGGAGGGTAAAATCAAGACCAGGAAGAAGACTGACGGAAACTCCCACCACCACTTTTGCTACAAGCGTCAATGACCTGGGAGTGGTGGTGGTGGAAAGATGCATTAATTGTTGATTGCAAATCTGGGCCCTAAAAACAAAAACAGTGCTCCAGCCCAGATCCTCAAAAGGTATTTAGGCACCTACCTCCCATTGCAATCAATGGGACATAGGCCCAGATCCTTAAAGGTATTTAGGTTGATTCCAGTGGGAGTTAGGTGCCTACGTTCCATTGAGGATCTGGGACTGAGTTCCCCCAACTGCCCCTGAAGTCTGTGGGCCTGATTCTCCTCTCACACTGGGGTAAATCTGGACTAACTCCATTGAAGTCGCTGGCACAGGCAAGAGGAGATCCAGGGCTGATGGGTGTTAAGGGTGCTCAGCAGCTTGCAGGATTGGGCCCTTTATTGTTTTAGTGGATAAGTTTATAGAGTAAATCAGCTGCACCACTGTAATACTTGTGCTTTCATTTCAGAGGTACATTTTCTGGCCTGCTCTGTGCTGCCCGCATCTGACTTCCTCTAGACCAGCTGATGGGATCTGTTCCCAGTGGCTCTAAGCCCTGTCTCCTCCCCTCACAGGCCGCTTTTCCTTATTCAAGGTCAGGGTTCGTGAACTGTTCCCTGGGCTGGGCCCACAAAGGGGTGTTAAAGGAAGGGGCTGGAGCAGAGTCCTTAAGAATGGCCCCCTTCCTCATCAATAACAGCCCCATGACAGGGCTGAAAGGGGCTCGTCACTTCAGCAGAGGAACAATCCACAGAGGGACCCGGTGGTAGCTGGACTTTGCAGTCCAGGGCACTGGAGAAAGCTTTTCACTCCCTGTTCGGATTTCAAAACCCTTGTGTAACCCAGGGGCTGCATCACCGAGGAACGGGACTCTGCTATTCACTTTGGGGGGGAACCTGGATTGTGCAGTTGTATCTGGAGGGACATCCGAAGCTCTGTTCATGCTGTGGAGTAAGCAGGGCAGTGTGAATCAGTGTAGTCATAGAGCGATACCAATTTACAGCAGCTGAGGGAGACTGCTGGCCAATCGTATCCCAAAGCTTTTGGGGAAGCAGAGCACCACTTTGGAGTTCTTACCCACAAACTCTCTTCTTTAACATAAACTGGATTCCCTTTCCCTGTGTAAATAGAGAGTAACTGAGCTGAACCCCCTGGAGTTATGCTGGTGTAAAGTTAGTGCCAGGAGATCTAATCCCCACCTTTTATTGTTTATTATGATGAAGTTTGAAACCTATTGACTAAAATTCAATTCACCTGAGGGTGGGGAGGAGAGACAATGACATGAAATAGGCGCTCAAATGCAATGACGGGCATGGAACGTTTGCTTCGGTGTTTGTTTTTACAGAAGGTTTTAGTCTGTGACAGGTCCAGGGCTATACTTGAGGAGTTTGCTGGTATTTCTCTTATAAATGCTAGAATTGATTCTTCTTTCATGTGCCTCTAAGTCAGGAATCACTCAATGGAGCTTGCGTAAAACCAGTGTCAGGTAAAACCAGTGTCTGCTTCCTGAATGGTTCATTTTCCTCACTTACAGTATGTATTTCCTCAAGGTTAAATTCTGCAGTCCTTGGTCAGTCCTTACCTAGGCAAAATTCCCATTGTTTTCAACAGTATCTTTCCGTCAGAGTACAGTAGGGTCAGCCCTTGGGAGTACCCTAATGTCATAGGGCCCCATTCTCATTCCCCAGCAGTTGTATACTAGAGTACCTCCACTCACTTCTGAGGAGTCAACTGCTGATTTGCCCCAGCATGAGGGGAGAATCAGGCCACTGATGCTGCTCTTCAAGCCCTACATTTCTGATTCTAAAAGACCTCCAGTGGTCATCTAGTCCACCCCCTGCCTGTGTTTAGATATACCTGCCTTGCGTTTCAGTGCCTGAATGCCTCTCCTAGAAGGTCAAAAGGTGTGGATGGAGTTCTACAAAATCAGACTCCAGCTGGTCTCTCCAGCTCAATTGTTTGGGCTGTTTGACTTTAGCTCTTAATAAAAAGCTAGTCGTTCTTTCTTCAGCGGGCCCCTGGATTCTTACGTGCTTTTATTACAAGCATGTGAGTGTTCACAGTAAAACACCTCTCACTGCATGAGAGCTGAAGCTGCAAAAAGATGGTAAATACAGAGGAAGGGCTGTATTCAGTTACTAATCCTACCTCACAAAAAGAAAAGGAGGACTTGTGGCACCTTAGAGACTAACCAATTTATTTGAGCATAAGCTTTCGTGAGCTACAGCTCACTTCATCGGATGTAGCTCATGAAAGCTTATGCTCAAATAAATTGGTTAGTCTCTAAGGTGCCACAAGTACTCCTTTTCTTTTTGCGAATACAGACTAACACGGCTGTTAGGATTAATCCTATCTCGAACTTTACCGCCATAGATCTCAAAAGCACTTTGTAAAGGAGGTAAGTACCATTACCTACCCAATATACAGGTAAGAAAACTGAGGCACACATCTATAGTGACTTAGCCAAGGTCACACAGCAGGCCAGAGCTAGGAGTAGAACCTAGGTCTCCAGAGTCTGGGCCCAGTGCCCGATCCGCTAAACCACACTGCCTCTTTTCAAGGCCCCATCAAACCACAAACAGCCTGAGATTAGGAAGACATTGTCTAGAGCCACTGGAACCCCTCCACCGTTGAGCAGGTGTTATGGCAAATCTGCCTCCGTTTCCCCTTTGCGGAGCTACTCACCACTTAACCCCAGGCCAGGTAGCTCCTCGCCATGACTCCAGTCTTCTGTCTGCGTCATTAATAGCCTCTCCCCTCTTGGGCAGGAAAGACTCTACTGAGTCAGGAAGGTCCAGTAACCCTAGCAAACCATCAACAGTCTCCACTTTCTTGGGGTTCAGACCCCTTTGCTCTGCAGGCTGTAATAACCCCTAAGTTGGGGCAGGTAGGAGAACCCAGGCCACCCACTCCTCTGGGTGCCAAGCCAGGGACAGCCAGTTTCTCCTAGTCCCTTACTGTTTTCCTGGACTGCTCCCTACCACCCCTTGCTAGTCAGCTTCTTTCCCACATTGATACTCTGTGAGCCTCTTCTTCTTGAGGGCTAGGTATCTGGGCAGCTTCCGACCAACCTGATGCTGAAAAACTCTGCTTTCAGGGAGACCTCCACCACTCTAGCTAATCCAGCTGTGCGACCTACAGCCTTTTTACCCCACCCCAGCTGTTGCAAGGCTGCCAATCAGTCCCAGTTGAGGAGGCAGTTAGTTAACCCTGTTAACCCTTTAGCGACTGGGACAGCATGGGGTCTGTACACCCCATGGCAGCAGGTTATTCCAGAATTGCCCATCATGGAATTTCTTATCCCTGCCTCTGCAGTACAAGATCTATGATGTGGAAAGAGGATGAGGAAGGGAGGTGACGAGAGGGGAGAGCTCAGCCAGGGACAGATGGCAAGAGGGGAAAGAGAAAGGTGTGGATTGTTTTGTACATGATATCTCTTTTCCCTATCCTCTGTTTGGTCTATTACAATTGTAGGTCCTTTGGGGCAGGGACTTGTCTTTATTCCATCCTGTCTGTGAGGCACCTCGCATGCTTCTGGGAGCAGGATCAATAAAAACAATTAACCATTCTAATAAACCCTCTTGTCTTGGTCGCTGCTGGAAACGAGGTACGGGATGAGATGCACCACTGATCTGATCTATCATGATGATTCTGGTGATCCGATCTGACACATTTCCTGAACAGAGTTTATTTTGCCTGCCTGTCATCGTTAGCTGGGAGTGCGTGAGTTCGGGGGTTATTTTGGATTTAAATGCTTGATATTTGGAAGCTGTCTCTGCCAGATCATTTCTTCCTTTGGGTGGGGGAGAGAGAAAGAGAAAGAACCCGCAAGCCAAATAGAATCTACCTACTACTACACCCCATTTTAAGGCTCAGGGGAAGAGATGTAGTTAATTATTAATGATTATTATTTATTTGGATTAGGACCCCCCCCATGACCCTCCCCAGTCATGGGTCTCGTGGTGGTAGGCACTGTACATACACAAAAGAAAAAGGCAGCAGCCCCTGCTCTCAACAAGGTTTCAACCAGATCCTGATCTCATTGAATCCAAAGGGATTTTTGCCACTGCCGACAGTAGGCGCAGGTTCAGCCTTAAAATCTTTACTAAGTGGAAGGAAAGAACCAATTCCAAAATGAGAACTGAGACCTGTAGTTATACGGCTTTAAATCATTGCAGAAAGCGTTGCCTCAAATATCCAAGTGGCAGGGCATGGATTTTTTTGCCCTGCACTGTGCTAGTTTCAATTGATTTATTCTTACCTTGAAAGCATTTGTTTTCTGCTGAAAGGATGACTGGTTCTAGCTAAGAAGTAGATGTTTTTCCCTGGCCTCGGCAGGGCATCCCAGTGGGTGGAAGAGATTCTGCTGCTGAGGAAATCATCCCAGTTTCTCTGCTCTTCCAGAGTTGGAAGGCATCAAATCCCAGCGTACCGCGCAACTGACCAACAAGGCACCAGAACCTCTCCCCCCGATTTGAGGTCTCTGTAAGTTTAACACCCAGATGCCTTTATTTTTCGGTTTATTGGCTTGCCCATAACATTTGGTGAGCTGTGATATGAGCTAGAATAATGCCGAAAGGCTGGATTTTTCCCTCCGGCTGTCTGCTTCATGGTGAACAGAAGGATGACAACAGCTTCGGTGGCTCAGCTGAGATTTCAGGGTCTATGGGCTGTTGTGGATGGAGCAGAACTGCAGGATTCCAGGTGCCTGTATGCCACATGTAAGGGACACTCGGGCAAGCAGGGCCCCATCCCACTTCTGCCATAATAAAGTAGGGGAAAGGCCTTTGGCTGCCAAAATTAACCTCTCTGGATTAATCAGGCAGGGGTAAAGAGCCTCAGAAGCAGTGGTGAGCAGTGGTGAGGAACCTGTCTGTAAGGAGTTTCTTTCTGGGGTCTGTTTCTTGCCAATCAATAGGCCTGTGTTGTTTCCAGTTTGGAATAATACACTGTAGTGAAGAGGGATGAGCCGTAAACTACATAATACATGTTTTGGTGATTTTCCAAGACTCCTCCAGCCCCACCCCCGTAATACTCTGTAATGCCAAAACAAAGAGCCCTGTCACACAAAATTCAGGGTCCACCCATTAACGTATAGACATCCCCATAAGGGAAGCTGTGTGGCCTAGTAGTTAGGTGACAGGGCCTCAGGAGGTGCGGGTTCAATTTCTGCTTCTGCTGCTCTGGGACTGTGGGCCAGATGCTGCCTTTCTCTTTGCCTCAGTTTCCCCCGCTTCAAAATGAGGATAATGATACCAGTCTCCTCAGTGAAACCGATGACGATCTTCAGATGAAAAGCACTAAATAAGAGCTAGGCATTAGCATTAAAAAAAAAAAAAGCCTTTCTCAGACTGGAGATAAGGCATGAATTTTTGACAGACCCTGAGAATCTTTGTTTCTTCTAACCCCTTCACCCCTTAATTATTTCCTGACACCTGCAACACACACCACATATGTGACTCCTAAGGGTTGAGGGTTTAGGTATCTTTTCATGCCAGTTGGGACACCTCAGTCTAATGCCCCAAGCTTTCCCCCCAAAATCCCTGGCAGGCCCAGGGGATCCCACATTCTACTAAGATCACACCCCTGTTGTGCCAGGGAATCTCATACTAAAATCCAGAGGGTACCTCTGAGTTCCCCCCGGTGCAGTAAACTCCCTGCAGGGTTCCCACAATTTTATCTTCTCTGCTTTGTAAAGTAGGACAGGAGGAGGATCTGTGGAGACCAGATTTTCTGACAATGTTACCTCCATAAGGCTGTTTATCCAGGTCTACATTCTTAGAGTTTGTACATGTGTGCGTGTGTATGTGTATGAGTGCGCACACACACACGTACACACACGCAGAGAAATTATAAATTGCACAGCCACATGATAAACTGTATGCATCATGCACCTTTGACCACCTCACCAGCACTCTACCCACTAATTTGACAATGTCTAGACAGCTGGTGTGCTGAGACCATGGCCTGCCATACTGGCCAGTGTTGTCTCATTGTTCCTTTGTGCTTCCCCTGTCTGTCTGTCTCCACCAGTTGTCTCTTGTCTTGTCACAGCTACAGTGTAGACGCTTCCTACATCAACGAAAGGAGTTTTTCCGTCAATGAAGTGAATCCATCTCTCCAAGAGGCAGTAGTTTCCGTCAGCCTAGCCGTGTCTACACTGGGGATTAGGTTGACCTAACTACAGTGCACAGGGTGTGAAATTTGTCACAGCCCTAAGTGACGTAGCTAGCTCAGTCTAATTCTTAAGTGTAGACCAGGCTATCCTTAGATGGTTAGCTCTTTGGGGCAAGGACTGTCTTTTTGTTCTGTATTTGTGCAGCACCTTGCACACTGGGGACCTGGTCTCTGATTGGGACGGCTCGATGCTACTGTAATACAAATAACAACAATAATAAATAATAATCCAACTCCCCAGGGACTGCATCCGCCATCCCACATTTCTGAGCAGCTTCAAATAGCCAGCATTAAAAAAAGAACGTACATCAAAAGAGCCCCCCAGAGCCATGTTTCCTCTGAGCAGCGAGTTCCCTTTCCTAGCATTACGCTTTGGGGTTAGAAGAGGCAGCTTCGTACCATTAAAAACAGGAAAACTGCGGAGTTCCAATGGGATACACAGCACTTGCCTTGCCCCCCAGCTTGACTAAAACCTTGCGGGGAAGCCTGCAAGTATAGATGAGCAGAGTGGAGGCACTTTCACTGACAGATGTCTCAGGCAGACGGCCTGGGATGGGCTATCCAGAGGCAGATTCAGAGATCTCACTGGCCCAGATGGCCTGAGGTGGCAGCACAGGGCCTGGCCACCCCTTCCTGTCCTTTTCAGGGCTCCACCCCCAGAGCTCTGATACTGCAGTGGAAGATCCTCCCACCACCATTGCTGTCCCTCCTGGCTGGCTGCACTGTCTGGATTGAATCCTAGCCTCATCCAAATCAATGGCAAAACTCCCTGTGACTTATCTGGCCCTCGGTCCCTTCCTCCCCAGCTCCCTTTGTTTTCTTATCATCATCAGCTTTCTTCTTCCTATTGTCTTCACTTCTCTCCTCCACTCAGCCCTCTGCAAGGGGCCACCTACAACAACCATGCTGAACAGGGGCCTGATACCAAGCCCACAGAAGGAAGACAATGGAAAGACTCCCATTGGCTATGGATCAGCCCCTGAATGAATGGAGTTCTGGTCGCCCCATGTCAAAAAAGATCTATTAGAATTGGACCAGGTGCAGAGAAGGGCAACAAAAATGATGAAGGGGATGGAACAGCTTTTGTATGAGGAGAGATTAAAAAGCGTGGGACTGTTCATCTTAGAAAAGAGACGACTAAGGGGGGATATGACAGAGGTCTATAAAATCTCGACCAGTGTGGAGAAAATGAATAGGGAAGTGTTATTTACCCCTTCACTAACCACAAGAACTAGGGGGTCAGCCAATGAAATTAATAGGTGGCAGGTTTAAAACAAACCAAAGGAGGTACTTCTTCACACCATGCACAGTCAACCTGTGGAACTCCATGCCAGAGGATGTTGTGAAGGCCAAGACTATAACAGGGTTCAAAAAAGAACTAGATAGGTTCCTGGAGGATAGGTCCATCAATGGCTATTAGCCAGGATGGTCTAGGACGCAAGGGCTCTGGGTGTCCCTAAACCTCTGACTGCCAGAAGCCGGGACTGGATGACGGGATGGATCAGTCAATATTCTCCTGTTTGGTTCATTCCCTCTGAAGCCCCTGTCACTGGCCAATGTTACAGACAGGACACTGGGCTAGACGGACCATTGGTCTGACCCAGTATGGTCGTTCTTATGCTCTTAACAAAGAAGGGTTTGCATTGCCCTCCTGCTGTACTAACATTAGCTAGTTCATTGCCAGGAAGCTCGTATCAGTGGCAGAGAACCTCAGCTTCCACAAAGGAGAACCTGGGGAAGAAGAGGTGGGGAGCTTGAGCTTCCATCCTCAGCCCCATCACTCCTCTCTCCCCAGCCCCCTTTCCTGTCTGCCCCGCAATGCTGCCTCGGCTGCTTTGCAGTTGTTCATAAACACCGTCTACCTCTGTCCCGAGCCGCGAGACGTATTAATCAATTTGATGAGGATGTTAAAGCTTTCTCTTTGCACCTAATTATGGGCTGATTTATAGGACTGGCCTTGTGTGTGATGGAGCTGTCCCCTTGGCAGTGATTTACGTGGCATTGGCACCAACCCCTCCGTCTCGCCAATGCTCTGTCATTCCCCCCTCCCACCCAGCCGCACTTCTTCTCTCTCTCTCTCCTCACCGTCCCATCCCATCCCTCCTCCCCCCACACCTCTTTGCTCTATGTACCCTCACCAGAGCCTTAATGACATGTTGACAGGATAGTAAAGCATTGCTCCCTCTCCGTTGCATCTGTCTCTGGCACTGCAGCTCCCTGATGCTCTTTGACACATCCAGATGGAGAGCCCAGCAGGCTAGGCCAGGTACAAGCCCTGGAACTCTGCAGATTTCCTCTGGATGCAGCTAATATAGAGATCCAAAAGTTCTGGGGGAAACCTTGTCACCAGCAGGGCTCTCAGGGGATCATCAAGTCCTTGCTCTTCAAATTCTGTTGGCACCCCTTAATAATAATAAATAATCATAAGTAATTATTAAGGACCACATCTCACCCAAAGATGACTAAGGGGGGTTAACACAGAGGTCTATAAAATCATGACTGCTGTGGAGAAAGTAAATAGGGAAATGTTATTTACCCCTTCTCATAACACAAGAACAAGGGTCACCCAGTGAAATTAATAGGCAGCAAGTTTAAAACAAACAAAAGGAAGTATTTCTTCACACAATGCATAGTCAACCTGTGGAACTCCTTGCCAGAGGATGCTGTGAAGGCCAAGGCTATAACAGGGTTCAAAAAAGAACTAGATAAATTCATGGAGGATAGGTCCACCAACAGCTATTAGCTGGGATGGGCAGGGATGATGTCCCTAGCCTCTGTTTGCCAGAAGCTGGGAATGGGCGACAGGAGATGGATCACTTGATGATCACCTGCTCTGTTCATTCCCTCTGGGGCACCTGGCACTGGCCACTGTTGGAAGACAGGATACGGGGCTAGATGGCCCTTTGGTCTGACCCAGTGTGGCCATTCTTATGTTCTTAAGGATCTCAAAGCATTTAGCCAAGCATAATTCACTAAGCTGTACAACTCCCTCATGAAGTAAACAAGTTTTATTGTCCCCATGTTACCGATGGGGAAACTGAGTCATGAAGGGAGACTAGTTAGACATGGGAGCAGAGTTAGGCCAATGTGGAACACTTTAGAAAGCCCAAGTCAATGGCAGAGCGCTGGAGTCTGGGCTTCCCAGCCCTGTGTCTTAACCATTATACTGTGTAGAGCTTCCACCTGGACAAATGCAGCTTTTGGACAAATGCAAATTCCTTCCTTCCCACCAGAAACGTTGTGCATAGAAATGTATACACAGGACTAAAACTGTGTTAAAATCCAAGGGCCTGATTCTCCTCTCAGGCAAGTTTTACTAGTGAAATGGTACTAAGTTCAGTGGAGTTACTTCTGATTCATATAGGTGTAGCAGACAGCAGAATCTGGCCCTGGATGTGTAGTTCTCCTCTCCCTCAGAGCAGTGTAAATGAGGAACAACTCCATTGAAATTAATGGTGTAAGTGAGAGGAGAATGAAACCCAATGCAGTTACACCAGCGTATGTGAGATCAGGTCCAGTCAGGCTCAGGTCTGGTTCCATATGATGAGATTACTGATTCTGTGGATGAAGGGAAAGCAGTGGATGTATTGTTTCTTGACTTTAGCAAAGCTTTTGACACGGTCTCCCACAGTATTCTTGTCAGCAAGTTAAAGAAGTATGGGCTGGATGAATGTACTATAAGGTGGGTAGAAAGTTGGCTAGATTGTCGGGCTCAACAGGTAGTGATCAATGGCTCCATGTCTAGTTGGCAGCCGGTGTCAAGTGGAGTGCCCCAGGGGTCGGTCCTGGAGCCGGTTTTGTTCAATATCTTCATAAATGATCTGGAGGATGGTGTGGATTGCACTCTCAGCAAATTTGCAGATGATACTAAACTGGGAGGAGTGGTAGATACGTTGGAGGGCAGAGATAGGATACAGAGGGACCTAGACAAATTGGAGGATTGGGCCAAAAGAAATCTGATGAGGTTCAATAAGGATAAGTGCAGGGTCCTGCACTTAGGACGGAAGAACCCAATGCACAGCTACAGACTAGGGACCGAATGGCTAGGCAGCAGTTCTGCAGAAAAGGACCTAGGGGTTACAGTGGACGAGAAGCTGGATATGAGTCAGCAGTGTGCCCTTGTTGCCAAGAAGGCCAATGGCATTTTGGGATGTATAAGTAGGGGCATAGCGAGCAGATCGAGGAACGTGCTCGTCCCCCTCTAGTCGACATTGGTGAGGCCTCATCTGGAGTACTGTGTCCAGTTTTGGGCCCCACACTACAAGAAGGATGTGGATAAATTGGAGAGAGTCCAGCGAAGGGCAACAAAAATGATTAGGGGTCTGGAACACATGACTTATGAGGAGAGGCTGAGGGAACTGGGATTGTTTAGTCTGCAGAAGAGGAGAATGAGGGGGGATTTGATAGCTGCTTTCAACTACCTGAGAGGTGGTTCCAGAGAGGATGGTTCCAGACTATTCTCAGTGGTAGAAGATGACAGGACAAGGAGTAATGGTCTCAAGTTGCAGTGGGGGAGGTTTAGATTGGATATTAGGAAAAACTTTTTCACTAGGAGGGTGGTGAAACACTGGAATGCGTTACCTAGGGAGGTGGTAGAATCTCCTTCCTTAGAAGTTTTTAAGGTCAGGCTTGACAAAGCCCTGGCTGGGATGATTTAATTGGGGATTGGTCCTGCTTTGAGCAGGGGGTTGGACTAGATGACCTCCTGAGGTCCCTTCCAACCCTGATATTCTATGATTCTATGATTCTATGATTCTATGGCTCAATCTCACCTTCTTTTAGTCTGGTACAGACTGACTGGAAAAACCCCCCACGTATAAACAAGTATAAAGGAACAGAGGCAGCTAGATTCATGGATATCAGCTCTGCACAGAGGCATTTACCAATGACATTTAAACTCTTCTCCATGGAGGTTTCAGTGTGCGTTTGGGTGGGGGGAGGGGGGCATATCATATCCTTACCAGTTATGATACAGGAACTAGACATGGGCCTTCAACTCCAAATACCTCTAAATATGAAGAAGATCCTTAATCCAAACCTGAATCCGGATCCAAAATGTCACATCTGGGCCTTGACTTTATTTGTCAAAGTCCAAAGTCCAGGATCCATAACTTCAAAAGATGAAAAGCAGGGGGCTGTTGAAATCTGGATCTGAACTTCAGGGCTCGGGCCCAGCCTAATGAGACTATGACTTTTAGATGCAGAAAGCAGGCTCTGATCCTGCACCCCTGAGATCAATGGAACTTTTGCCGTTGTCTTCAACAATGCTCCACAATAATGGCCTGATCTTTATGGTATGTGTGCACTGCACCTGCGAGCAAGCCTCCCAGTCCAGGGTGACACACCTGTGCGAGTGTGCTAAGAACAGATGTTGCAGCTGGGGCTCTCAAGTCTGGGGGCGCGGGGCTGAGACACCGAGCTCCTACCTGAGCCACAACATCAAAGTGACACCCACACAGCTATTTCTGGCCTGAGCCCCGCTGCCACAAATCTGTGGACCCGGGCTGAATCCCAAATGCAGGGTAGGCGTAGAACTGTGGAACTGTAGGACTGGAAGGGACCTTGATAGGTCATCTAGTCCAGTCCGAGTCCCCTGCACTGAGGCAGGACTAAGTATTATCTAGATCATCCCTGGCAGGTGTTTGTACATAATCTCCCTAGGTTATCCAAATGGTGCTGAGAGACCCCAGGCCTCACTGACATCATGAGGACAGAGGATGCTCAGCACCTCCGGCCTTAAAAGCTGGCTTTGAATCCCACTGAAGTCAATGGAAAGACACGCCCCCCACCCCCACTGATTTTTAGTGGATCAGACCCTAAGCAACTATCTAAAATTAGGAAAGCCAAGGCATGGGGTAAATCAAGCAAAGCCTGGAATTTGGTGAAAGTCTCTGATTCGTGAGGTCCTGGAAATGTGTCACTGGAGTCAGAGAAACCCCAGGACTTTTCTAAGACAAGCCAAAAGAGAGATGTATATCATATAGGTCGTATGAGGCGCTACCTACATTTGAAGACTATGCGGTCGAGAATTCACAGCTGCTGGTATGCCACTCCAGCCTCATTCCCCAACCTCTACCTACCCCCCTTGCACCTAGATAATGCAAAGGTCACAGCACCAGGGGAAAAAAGTTATATTCCATATGCATGCCCAAATAACAAAGATTTTGGGGTCGAATTGGAAAGGACGGTTGGCCTGAACTCTGAATTTTCTGGCTTTTGCTGGTTGCAATTAGGAGATCTTATGCACAAGGGACTGACAAGGCGAAAACCGATTCAGACCAATGGGAGTTGCACATGCATTCCCCAGAAAAGAGATCAGAATAAAAGGCTAACCTTTTAGTCAGCGTCTCTGGTTTGCTGTGCTGTAGCTGCTAGAGTGGGCACGCACCCCTTCAGGGTGGCACAGCGGCCATGTCTGCACAGCGGGGGCTTGGGTTACCTGGCTGCTTGAGGTGCACGCGCAAAACAGCTGAGTATCCCGTTTTGCAGGTGCAATTAATTGTATGTGCAAAACCAGGCCTATCAAAATAGAGGCCAGGGCTGAAACTTTGCTGTATTATTATATTATTAAATATTATTACAGTAGTGCCTATAGACCCAGCCAAGATCAGGACCCCAATGTGTTAGGTACCTGTAATTGTTTATGCTCACCTGGACATGGCATTGCAGGGGATCCTAGTCTATGGCTCCCCCTACTGGGCTCTCCTTTGGACCTTGCATCTTCTCTTGATTCCCCCTCTGGGTGTTGTGTGGCTTAGCCCTCCAACCAGATCTCATAAACGTCCAAAACCCCTTCTGGGGTAGCACAAACAAGTCCAAAAAAATTTCAGATTAACAGCCTTTCTGCCCCTGTTGGGTCTACCTCAGGGCTTCCCCTGTAGCAGCCTAACCATTCCCTGTAGTGTTCTTCCTCTGTTGTTACCTGTCTGGTTAAACCCTCTCCCAGGGCTTCTCTCTGCCAGAGAGACCTGTCTTCTCTACAGTGTCCCTCCGACTGCTATTCCTCAGTCTACTTATAAGGCCTAGTTCTGCCTTGTCTGGTCAATTAGTTAACACCCACCAGGTGCAGAGCATGACTAACTGGGGTTCTTGCCCTTGCCTTTGCAAGTGATGGGGGTTAAACCCAATCACAGTACCATACATACACTTAGTAATACAGTTTGCCTACCTTATTATATCTTGGAAATTTAGACTGTAACCTCTTTGCAATAGGGACTGTCTTGTATTATGTGCTTTACACTGCCTAACCCAATGAGGATGCAGTCTTGGGTAGTGCCTCTAGACAAAATAAATAAATAATGGTACCAAACTTTACATGCTAAAGTTTGAACTTTTATCCCAAAATCTTCTGTTGACATACTCCATGTTCTCTTGCTTCGCGGCCTTTTGGCTAAGATCAAGTATGAACAACACAATATACAGCACACTATCAGGTCCTTAAGTAGAGCTAGTCGAGAATTTTTCGACAAACTATTTTTGCACCAGCAAATGACAATTTGTCAAAACCAAAGCTGTTTGTGAAACAAGGTCAGTTTCAATGAATCTCCCAACTTGAAAAAAACATTGAAAAAAAGTTTTGAAATGATTGAAGTATCCTGTTCTGACATTTTCAAACTGGAAAGTTTTATTTTTTTGAGTCAAACTGACCTTTCATTTAGAAGTTTTGCTAAATTTACATTAAAAAAAAAGGTCAAAATTGATACTCGTTGATACTAGGCTTTACAGTCAGTGCCCAAACAAAGAGAGAAACTGGTCCCTCCCAGACAGAAGGGAATCTCACAGCTATCTACTTATCTCCAATGAAATTAAGCAAGGTGTGACCAAAAACAATGGAAACCCCATTTATGTTCAAATCAGCAGCAGGATGGAAAGCCCACAGGGAGGGAAAAACAGCATAAGGTCATTCTGCTTCTTGAAAACAAGGTCACTGAATGCTGGAAGATATAAGTAAAGCCAGAAGCCATCTTTGATGTTCATCACTACACAGACCCAAAGCACCAGAGCTCTTGCAAGCTGAGAAAGTTGGATCCTTCAATTAAGGGAAGGTTGAAGTCTCTGGAAACTGAATATAGGTGAGAAACCTGATTAGGCAAAGATCTTTCACCTAAGAAGACAAGGGAAACCAGCCCCTTGGGCTTCTGTGGAAGGTCCTAATGGAGAGAATGTCAGCCATGCCTTGGAAGAAAAATGACTGGTGAGGAAAACCATCTTGAAGAAAGCCTGTAGTTTGCTAGATTATTTTAGACTTTTAGATGCATGTTTTCACTTTTATTTGCTTGTAACCACCTCTACTTTTATTTCTTTGACTTGGCATCACTTAACCTATGTCCTATTATTAATAAATGTCTTTTATTTTTACTGTAAACCAACTCAGTGCTGTGTTTGAAGGGACGGGCATATTTCCCCTGATTAAGTTAATAAGCTGTAATGTGCTTTTGACACTGAAGAAGAGCTCTGGGTAGCTTGAAGCCTTGTCTCTCTCACCAACAGAAGTTGGTCCAATAAAAGATATCACCTCACCCACTTGATCTTTCTAACATTGACACAAGACATTTTGAAATGATCAAAACAAAATGTTTCGATTATCTCGAACTGAAACTGTTCTAGACTGTCTCTCGACAAAGACTGTGAATGGCTAGCCAACTACAAAAGCAGTTTCTCCTCCCTTGGTGTTCACACCTCAACTGCTAGAAGAGGGCTTCATCCTCCCTGATTGAACTAACCTCGTTATCCCTAGCCTGGTTCTTGCTTGCATATTTATACCTGCCTCTGGAAATTTCCACCACGTGCATCCAACGAAGTGGGTATTCACCCACGAAAGCTTATGCTCCAATATGTCTGTTAGTCTATAAGGTGCCACAGGACTCTTTGCCGCTTTTCCAGATCCAGACTAACACGGCTACCCCTCTGATATTTGCAAAAAGAAAAGGAGTACTTGTGGCATCTTAGAGACTAACCAATTTATTTGAGCATGAGCTTTCGTGAGCTACAGCTCACTTCATCGGATGCATACTGTGGAAATTATTATATACACATTATATATACACATTATTATATACACATTATATATAATGTATTCTGCAATTTCCACAGTATGCATCCGATGAAGTGAGCTGTAGCTCACGAAAGCTCATGCTCAAATAAATTGGTTAGTCTCTAAGGTGCCACAAGTACTCCTTTTCTTTTTGCGAATACAGACTAACACGGCTGTTACTCTGAAACCTCTGATATTTGAAACTGTTCTTGTTTGTCAGCTAAGATTTTGACATTTTGCCCTGATTTGGGATGAGAAAATGTTTTCAAAATCTGAAAAATGCTCATGGGTTTAGAAAACCATTCTGTGCCTAACCATGTCCTATATCCTTTGGTTGCAATAATATGGCATAAATGGAATTATTCCAGTTTCATCACAACAGGTTAACAATGCAGTTGAATGGTTATAATAAAAATGTGAAAATCAGGTGCATTAAATGCATCTTTTGTCCTTAAATAACACACACACCTTGGCATTTATTTCATTAAAAAGCCAAAAGCACTAGCCTATACTAAGATCCAAGGACTACCACAAAGCACTTGTGGTTGTATCCGGTCACTGCTTGAAGAGAATCAGAAGGATAAGACGTAGAATTCCTTGACACTGATAGAACTATGTACCGTATCCATTATGGAATTCTTAACATAGTTCCCTTTTGATAAGAGACTTCTTCCTCACAGAGTCTTGCTTAATATTCTGACAGATTTCAGAGTAGCAGCCGTGTTAGTCTGTATTCGCAAAAAGAAAAGGAGTACTTGTGGCACCTTAGAGACTAACCAATTTATTTGAGCATAAGCTTTCATGAGCTATAGCTCACTTCATCAGATCTCACTTACGTTGGTTTTACACTTGGTGTAACTGAATTGCCATCAGTGGATTTACTGCCAATTTACAATGGTGTGATTGGTATAATTAACATTATACTATAATATATATTGTTCTTTTTTATCTGGGAAATGTATCCTTCTGTCTATATTCAGTATATTGCTGCAGTGGGAGATTTGATACAACGAAGTGACATAAAGGACGGTGTGAGTAATATATTGATAGGGGGGGTTAAGTAGACGGGCAGTGTGGCCAAATGGATAGAACACTGACTGGGGATGTATGAGACCTGGGTTCTTTACAGTGGGAGATTTGATACAACGAAGTGACATAAAGGACGGTGTGAGTAATATATTGATAGAGGGGGGTTAAGTAGACGGTCAGTGTGGCCAAATGGATAGAACACTGACTGGGGATGTATGAGACCTGGGTTCTTTACAGTGGGAGATTTGATACAACGAAGTGACATAAAGGACGGTGTGAGTAATATATTGATAGGGGGGGTTAAGTAGACGGGCAGTGTGGCCAAATGGATAGAACACTGACTGGGGATGTATGAGACCTGGGTTCTTTACAGTGGGAGATTTGATACAACGAAGTGACATAAAGGACGGTGTGAGTAATATATTGATAGAGGGGGGTTAAGTAGACGGGCAGTGTGGCTGAATGGATAGAACACTGGTTGGGGATGCATGAGACCTGGGTTCTTTTCCCAGCTCTACCCCTGGCATGCTGAGTGATCTTGAGTCACTTCACTTCTCCTTGCCTCTGTTTCCCCATCTATAAAATGGGAATAATGATACGAATCCCCTTTGTAGATCTACCCATGAAAAGCACAATATCAGAGTGAGGTATTATTATTAGGGGACATTTACACATCAAAGAGATAGAAAGGGGGTATCGGATACAGGAGGAATAGCACCCACCAGGAGGATGCAAGAATGTGCCAGATGAAACAGCGGCAGCAAACTCACCTTCCCCTTCTGTAACTTAAACCTGTTTACATCCACCCCAGCATATAACCCCTCCCGCAACCAAAGTCACTTCTGAATCTGAACACTGGAGTTACACCAAGAATGAATTTGCCCCAAGGGTCTGCGCGTACGTATGGAAGTTTGTTTGCGCGCTATCCTGGCGTCTCATTTCTCTTCCTCAATACATGTTAATCTTGCGGGATCTGGGTGCAAGAAGATGCTCTGTGCATGTGTGTGTGTGTGTCCGTGCAAAGCTGTGCCTATGCGCCACACATGTGTTCCACTGCACTCCATAAAATGCATATGAATGCTCCTGGAGTTGGAGTCCTGTCCAGAGCAGCAGATGCTTGTTGATGGTGAAGCTGGCTCCGATGAACAGATGAAAAGACATCTCTGCCTCTGAGTGAATTCCATCAGACCTGGAGCAGCTGCTCCTGAAGTCTCTGAAAGCAAAAAACCTCATGAATAAATATTAGTGGGGAACGGGGGTGGGGGGTGGGAGTGGGGGGTGGAATGAGGCTTCTAGAGAACAAAAGGAATGCAAAGGAAGTTACTGAGAGATGCAGATCTTTCATCTCAGCAAAACACATAATTAACACACACACACACACACCTCCCTAGGAAAGGCCTCGCATTCGCCCAGAGTGACTGCAGAATCGGATGATGATAAGGTTGTCGGTTTTTCTTAGTGAGCCAGAAGGTCTATAAACTGCTACTCCATTGCCTGTCAACACACGCACTTTCTGCATTAGTGATTTCATGGAGTGACTGAGTCAGCCTCCTGGAAAAGCTCAACAATCATTTGAGCTAAAGGGAGGATCCTGAGGTGTCAGGTTGAGAAATGCTTTGCATTCCCTCGAACAAAGTTTGCACCGGTGGGGAGATGCCATGGCTTTGAGTTCTGTTGCAGGGAAAAGCTTCAGGGCCTGATTCCCGGTTGCCTTGCATCTTTGTGTTGTCATTTATACCACTGCAAAGTGGGTGCTACCAGGTCAGCATAAATAAGTTCATGGGGGATAAGTTCCATCAACGGCTATTAGCCAAGATGGTCAGGGATACACCCCCATACTCTGGGTGTCCCTACGCCTCTGACTGCCAGAAGCTGGGACTGGACGACAGGGGATGGATCACTCCATAAATTGCTCTGTTCTATTCATTCCCTCTGAAGCATCTGGCACCTGCCACTCTTGAAAGACAGGATATTGAGTTAGATGGACCATTGGTTTGACTCAATATGTCCATTCTTATTCTTCACAAGGCTAAATGATCGCCCAAGGTGCGAGGCAGTAAAGAGTCTGGCCCAGAGTTTGTAGTCTCCACATTTTCCATCCTGGCTAAGCATCAGGTGTTAAAAGTGAGAGAAAGCAATGGGAGCAGAGTACCCACTCTTTGGCTAAAAGCCGAAGGAGATTTTCCCCATCTCCTTTTCTCTCTCCCTGGTTTGTGGGAGCACTAATCCCTCTTCTCCTGTAGTGTAGTCAAGGGTAAGTTCAAGTGAACTGAGTTTACCCACTTCTCATTGGGGGAATATAGAGTTTAGTTGAGATTGGTTTATCCACTTCTTTTTTTTACCAGTACACCACTGCGCTTCTCCCATCTCCTCTCCCCCTAGTGAGGTGAGGATTCATCAAGTGGAGGAACAGCAGGAGGTGCTGGTGTTTGGCCAGACAGTCTCCTGAAAGTTAGTCTTATTGTTAGTGACCATGGCATGGGCAGTCAGGCCTAGTGGTCTGAGCAGGAGTCAATAGCCAGAAATCAGAGTTCCAGGTGCCCGAACCATGGGACAAGAACCGGAGTCAGAGCCCAGGGTCAGGACTGGAGTTAGAGGCCAGATACCAGAGCCAAGGGTCAGAGCTGGAGTCAGGTGGTCAGGAATCAGAGTGGAGAGTCAAAACCAGGTAATCCAGAGTGAAGCAAGGCTGGGTCTAAGGCAAGAGCCGGGCTGGAATCAAGCAGGCATTTAGCACAGCTACGGACAGATGCTTTGAGCAGCCACTGGACTGCCGCTGCTGCCGGACCCTTCCGCCCAATCAGGCTGTGTAGCCAATCCGGCAGCCTACTACAGGCCAGCTGTACTCATTAGGTTGTCCAGAGACCGGCTTTGCTGCAGGCCCGGATTCCTGACACTTCCTGCCAGTCTGTAGATCATCATCAGCATCTGATGGGGGTCCCTTATCTGCAGATTTGCGCTCTCACCTGCTCCCCCTTCCCTCCATGGGAAGAAAGGAGGCCCCTGGAGGCTCCAAGGGAAGAAGCGAAGTGAAGAGGAGACCCTCCCACATGTCAGCTTGCCGTGTGGGGAGCAACTGTCACCTCCTTCTCTCCTCTTGGCATTCTGTGGGGGGTTGGGGTTGGGGTTGGGGAGAGCAGTGGCGCTGGACCATTTTTGGTAGTGGGGGTGCTGAAAGCCAGCCCCCTTACCCCTGTCCATGGTCCCCTGCCCCCCAGAGTTGAGGCTGGGAATAGGGCTGTGTCTCTGGGATAGGGGAACCCAGACAGGGGTAAGGGTGCCAGGCGTGGGGACAGGAGAGGAGCCCCAGGCAGGGGCCGGCAGCCAGTACCCCACGTGTGGGGCCAGGAGCACAGCCCCGGGCGTGGAGCCAGCAGCTGTGTAGCGGAGCCGGCTCCTGGGACCTGAGCTGGGGAGTGGAGCCCTGGGCGTGGGGCCAAGTGGCCCCGCATAAAACCTGGGGGTGCTGCAGCAGCCCTCCACAACCCTATTTCCCTCACCTATGTGGGAGAGTGAATTTAGGAGGGGTGAAGGGGAGACCATGAGAGCTAAATGGGAGCGAGTGGGGAAGGATGATGGGAGAATGGAAGGGGATGAAAAGGGGAAATGAGGGGAACAGAGGAAGGAGGAGAGTTTTCCATGGGAAGGACCTCCTGGACCCTCCATTTTAAATTATGTTTATGTTGGTGCCCACCAAGCCTAACTGGGAGCATTTCTAGGGAGGGGCTGGGGAGCACCAAGGATTTGCTTCCCCAGGAACATAGGAATCGCCAGAGTGGATCAGACCCAAGGCCCATCTAACCCAGTATCCTGTCGCTGACAGTATCCAGAACCTGATGCTTCAGAGGAACCCTGCAGTAAGTAGATGGCTTCCCCTGGCATCCCCTTCCTAGTGCCCACAGCATGTGCCCACGCACTCTGGCTTGGCTGGCTCAGGCCCTGCAGGGGTTCCTCTCAGAAACATCTCTTCTCATATCCCCTCACCCTCCCCCATGGCTCATCCCATCACCAGAAAATGACCTGAATGACGCAGCCCCATGTGACTCCAAGGCCCGTCCCCGTGGCCATGGGAAGCAGCGAGCTTCCCCTCCTTGTCTGATCTACTTGCACTGTCCTTGGATAGCAGCCTGGAAATAGGCTTTCTCTGACTGGTGGACTTCTCATCCCTCGGTGCTATCAAGGTATTGCAGATACAAAATCAGTGATGACCTGGGAAAAATCTGAAACTGAGCCCCCGCCGCACCCTTCCAAAAATACCATAGATGGGAGACCCTGCAAGGAGCGGGGGATGGGCACCCACACTTACCCTTCAGTGGTGGCTCTTGTCCCGTGGGGCTGGGCCCTAATCCCTATGCCAGGAGTTGCAACCAGGTGTGCAGGGTTACAGCACCATTCTCGTTTGGCCTGGCCGCCCCTCCATCATGACAGAGGGGTGGCCAGGCCAAACCTGAGTGGCATAACCCTGCTCATCAGGTCACAATGCCACTCAGTTGGGGGGCCCTGGGGCAAATGACCAATTTTGTCCTCCTCTCTGGGCAGCCCTGGTCATAACTACAGATGGCTCACAACTGGAGGAGAAGCCAAACACAGATTTCAGTTGGCAGCAGTTTCTACCACGCCCAGGATAACTGGTTCCTCTGGATGAAGAGAAGCAGTCTGTTCCTCTCCTCTAAGCAACAATAGGTAGACTAGACTTGACCATGAACAACTACAGGAAGACGCAATCGAAAGAGCGCAGAATGGCTTCTGCAGAATCCAATGACTTTCTTTCTTTCTCCCACAGCACCCCGGGACCAAAGTCCACTACAAGATCCCCTAAATTCTGCAGCAGTGTGAGTTTATTCCGTATCTGTTATGATGTTTGCGCCATGCACACAGAGAAGTTAGATAAAAACATAAATACTTTTTCTGGAAGGTTGCAATGCAACATGACTTTATTTCTTAGAATTCAGAATGATACCACAAGAACCCAATACCAGAGAGAAACAAAGCAGGCTGCTCCCTAAAACAGAGAGGCACAACTCACTCTACCTTACTCTAAGCTGACGGTCTGTACATTGACTGCTAGGCCCAGGTTGCACACTTCCCTACAGAGCCCCCTAGCCTGCAAGCAGGACCAGGAAAAAACCCCAAAATTGAAAATGACAGCCTATAATTTTAACACAGTTTAAATACACCACATCTACAAAATTCCCTTTGTCCCCATCCCTCAAACGCATATGCAATTGTGGCTCATCAATGAAAATACTTGGAACAAAAAATTCTTGTTCAAATAAACAAACAAATCAAACCCACTGGTTATCTTCTGATGCAGCCAGGCATCCAGATTCCATGCATGTGGGATCCCTAAGACTGTCTCTCGTGCTTTCTTGGTGAGTCTGGCTCATCTGGTCTCACTCACTTATCGGTTAGATACTGAGTTATCTGATTTACAAATTCTGGAGAAGGTACAAAGAAGCTATAAATTGATCAAAGGCCTGGAAGGTCTTAGCAATGTTGATAGACCAAAGAGCTGAAACTCATACAGTTTGGAGAAAGTGCAATTACAGGGTGGGAGGTTGGGGTGTGTGTTTCTGGGGGAGGAGAGAAATCTTCTGACTGGCCCTAAACGCAGACCATGAGGGCTTGGATAAGAATGTGTTCAAAATAAGCAATAACAGGAGAGCATGGGGATGCACTGAGAGATTCCAGTGATGCTGTCAGATAGTTTACACCCGAAATACAGGTTTGCTAGAACACAGTATTTCTGCCTCAGGAAAAGATGGCATATAGCGATCATTATACAATATCTAGGGGCAATTCCCCAGCCTGCATGTATCTTTTAAGGTAATGGATCTGTTTATCTATCATTCAGTGTGGTGGTAAGGTTCTCATTGAAGAATGGCTCCAGGGCATGATCTGTCTTTCCATCTTTTTTTTTTAAACAGCTTAATAGTGCAGTTACTTCCCAGGAAAGAGGCTGGATTCCCAGCACTGGAGACTGAAGATTTTTACACAACCACAGAAAAGCTGAAGTTTAATGGCAATGTAAGCTTGCCTGTACTACCCTGCCAATGCACTCCAACTATAAAGTGAAGAGATTCCTCACCTTGAGCCCTGGGTGAAAGAGTAGCCTCCAGGGGCTGTTCTATCCTTGGTGTCTCTGCTGAGCTGGTCAGCAAAGATGAGCATTGCCACAAAGAGTTTATGTTGTTTACACCCATGTACTGGATTAAGACCACTGGTTCATTTCATCTGACACGGGTCAGATGGTCATCACTTGGACTCACTACCAACCTGGATCTGACTTGAATCAATGTCCCAGAGGGGGAAAATCTTCTGACTGGCCCTTTTTATCTCACTACCCGTCTCCTGAACCAACCAGTGTCTACCCATTCGGGGCACTGGTTCCAATCAGCTCAGATAGCAACAGTGCAGAAAATCTTTGGTCCCATTGTTTTAATACACATTCTCCAGGGGAATACCATGTGCAACTGGTGTTAGGCTCCTCTGGGTCTTATATGGCCCAACAAGGCCCTGAATCTAATTAGGGACTTTATGCAACCACATGATACAAATAAGTAACTACAAAAATCATAATCAAAAAGTATATGTCATCCATCTATGCATGGGAGAAGGTTTCAGTTTTCTACAAAGCACATGGTGTTGTCTCTTGTGACCGTCCAAAGCAGCGAGGAGACTCCCAAAATGCTCAACCTTGTTACAGAATTATCTGTTACTGTGTGATTTCAGCTCTTCCGGAATTTGTCTAGGAGGTTTTTAACTTCCCCCTGCAGAATTATTGAGAGGCAGTGTGTCCTATTGGGTTTGCTTACTGGACTGAAACCCAGAAGATGTGGGTTGTATTCCTGGCTCTGGCCTGCCAGAGGCAAGTCAATGCCCCGCTCTGTGCCTCAATTTCCCCATCTGTAAAATGGAGATAATAGTACTGACCTCTTCTGTAGAGCACTTGGAGATCTAAGAGTGAAAAGCACTATATAAGATGTTATCAGGGACATATCAACTTCACACGGGAAAGGGCTGGTCAAAGGTGGTGAGTTTGTAGGGAAGGCTATAGGCTAAACTCCAGTATGCTTCCCTGAAATTAATTCAGAGAGGTCCTATGTTATGCAGGACATCAGACTAGATGAGTACAATGGACCCTTCTCCATGATACTTCAATGGAGCTATGACAATTGGCACCAGGTGAGGACCTGGCCTCCTTATTTCAGTGGAGTTACCCCTGGTTTATGATGGTAGAAGCAAGAGGAGAATCAGGCCCAGAAGCAGTGTTGGAAGATTTGCCTCAGTTGTATGTAGCTCAAAGGGTTCTTATTAAGGCCACTATAGAAAGAACTGTTCTGTCACTGACAGAGTCTGCTGCCCTCATCTCGTCGTATCCCATTTATTCCTGCATAGCTGGTGGAATTCCTCTAGAGTGGATTTTCACCCCAACACTACAGGAACTATTAGATGAGTTTTAAAAACACCCCAAACCCTAGGGAACAACCAGCCATCAGGTTAGACTCAGTTTCTTCTGTACTTCTATAGCACTCATGCTAAATAGAAGCAGAAATTCCCCTAGGTCAGAAGAGGCCAGGGTAGGGGCAATAAAAAAAGAAACAGCAGCCAAAATTAACAAGGTCCTGGGGACAGGAAAAAAACCCAATAACCAAGCTGTTTGGATAGGATACAATGAAAGCGACAGGTAGGGTGACCACATGTCCCGATTGTAAAGGGACAGTCCCAATTTTTGGGTCTTTTTCTTATATAGGCTCCTATTACCCCCACCCCCATCCTGATTTTTCACACTCGCTGTCTGGTCACCCTAGTGACAGGGCAAAGTTTCCTTCTAGCATTTGAATCACGCTGTTAATCTGCAATTCCTCAGAACGGCTGAGATGGCTCTGCTGCTTTCGATTTGATTTTTTTTCCTTGCGGGCGGGTGAAGGAAAGGCCTGGGTTGGCCGGATCATCCTGGGCTGCAAGTGTGGATCCACTAGGGTGCAGCTGTGGGCTGGCTGTCCAGAGGATGCTTCCTTTCGACGTTGGCTCTTAGGCTCTGGGGTATATTTCTGCTGTAACTAGAATTAGGGAGGGGCTCTTTGTTTATTGAGGCTGAGAGCTTTAAGATAAGTGACAGCTCCAGAGATGTTTTTCAGCACTTCATAAATCAAGTGCCAGCTGGTCAGTTTCACCTCTGAAATGTCTTGTGCGTTGTGGAGGGTTTTCTTGTTTTTTTTTTTAAACTTTGGAAAGATGGTGTAGGCCCCCCCCCACACACACACACACAGAGCCCGGAGCGTGGGGAGAAGTGCTTTTGCCTAGACACCCACACGGCAGGGAGTATGGGGAGACGTGATTTCGCCCCCCTGAAAGGCTGGAGGCATTTAAAATCAGAACCCCTTGCCTCATTTCCGTTTCTGAATTGAAAGCTGTTAGGGGACATCCACAGCAAACATTTGTAAAGGCGAGAGACACCCAGCAGACGGACTGACAGACGGGCTCGCCCCTCGTCGGCAGCAACACATACATTCTCTGGTTTAATTTAATGCCTCTTTTCACTGTCTCACTCAACACGTCTGGAGATTTACAGGTGATATGGGTTGGGTTTTTTTTTTGGCTTTAGCAGAGTATTTATAGCTTGCTGGGAGGCCTGCTGCAGCTCACGTGGGTGACTGTGCCAAAGAGCGAGACAAGATCACTGGCAATGGGGCGTTGGCAGCAGTGTACCCTCTCTGGACAGGAGCTAAAGGGGTTTTCCTCAAACAGTGTGCATGCTTTGAAGGCCTCTGGACAGCTCTGCACCCTCTAGCAAGGCCTGGGTTTGCATTATCTCTGTCCCAGACAGAAGGATGGGACGGGGGGGCAAGAACGCCTGAGAGCCCTTGGTTTTTTCTGAAGGAGGTGATGTCAAAACACACAGTGGCTGGGATTCTTGAAAGAGTTTAAGGGAGTATGGCACCCAGGGGGAGTCACTAAGGTAATTCAGTGGGAGTTAGGTGCCTCAATACTTTTCTGAATCCCACGGCCGCTGTTCCAGTTGTTTTTAGGGCACCTTTGGATAATCCCACCTGTAAGGGTCACCTGAAGAAGAGCTGTGGGCTGCAAACGCTCATTTGCAATGCTCTAGGTTTGGACCCACGCCACAGAGCAAAGAAAGGGGCTTGATCAGGATAATCCGCCTTTAGGTATGCCTTGGAGCTTAAGTGAATTATTGGAATTATTGGGCCTGTTTCACAATGCTCGTGTGAGGGGATGCCAGAAAACCTAGCCTTTGCGTATCCACCATGCTTGCGTCACCACAAAACAGTCACCAGATGTTGATACCACAATGCTGCATCATCACCGTGTCGCTTGCAAATACGTTCAGGGATTCTTTGAACTGTTGTCTAGGCTTGGAGGGTGGCTAATGAAAACAGGGGTGCAGAGCTGGCCCAGCCATATATGGAGTGTAGGACCACCCAAGGACCTGTGCTTGGCATTCCTGGAGTTAGTGCCTAGGCCACATGCCTAAGGTCAGCCTTAACTGTCTGGCTTGAGGAGCGCTGTGTTGTGAGATGAAGAGGAAAAGGAAAAGGCCAGCAAGATTTTAGCAGAACAGGCCCTGTTTCCAGTGTTTAAAGGGCTGTCCTGCTGTAACATACCTGCCTTCCTTGTAATTTCGTCTCTTGCCCAGCTGGAGGTGCTCCGGAAAGCCGCCCAGCTCATGGGATGGAGACATTGTAGCTGGCTCCTTTGTCTGCCCATACTCCCATCCTCTCCATAGACTAAGACGCTCACCAAATCACAGTGGCAGAGCTGAGGAACGGGAGGGAGGTAGCAAGCAGGGTAGGGAGGCAGCTGTCAGGTATTAGGCAGAATCACTGTTAAAATACCCCCCAGCTCTCTACATGCTAAAAAGATGGGCAGGGAGTCCAGACAAATTGTGGCTCTGGGGGCCTGAGGTGGAGATGGGGCGAAAGAAAGAAAGCCTAGGGTCTTGCACAAAACCTATGGTTGATCCTGTTAAGATTGTCCTTCAGGAGAGAGGCAACCCCATTGAGATGGTGGGACTTTCTCCTAACCTTGTATTATCAGGGGGCCCCTGCCACAAAGGCTTTCTTGGCCCTGCTAGGAGGAGACCAAAGACTAGAAGGGACGCTGGCCCCAATCACTCTAACATCAGTGCATCAGAGACGGGAGAAGCAAAGTGAAGGGAGAACCATACAAGGAGGAGAAGAACCACTGACTAAACCAACCAGGACACAGGTGCAAGAAGCTTTAGGCCCTTGAGAGTTCGTCAGAGACAGTAAAATGTTATGGCTCTCAAGTGCATGTTACAGCATGAGAGACCACTGTGCCTTTCAGATGGGCAGATCCAGTGCTGGTGTAAATTGGTGTAGCTCTATTGTCCTCTGGTGAACAGTGGGAAATAGCGGGGCAAGTTCCCTTTAAAGAAAAAAGTGGAATTAGTTGAGGTATTTAATAAACTGACCTAAAAAAGCCCAGTGCTCTGGAGAATTTCCATCACGTTGCAGTAAACCAAGACCTGCATTTTGTTAAAATCCACCCGCGCTTTAATCTCTGCTCAGTTTCACATTTCCTTGTGATGCCGAAAGAAATGCGCTCGATGGCCAACAAGCTTAACCATCACCGGGAAGCTTAGCAGAACCTTGATGTGGCTAAAAAACATATAATAATAATACACTTAACTGCTTAGCTTCCTGAGTTCCTCTTGTCAGCAGATGTTCTAAAGGGACCAAAAGCTTGGCAAATATTTGCAGACAAGAGTAATGTTCATACTGATGGTCTGATTTTCATTTATACTAAGACCCTTTTATGCTGGTCTGGCTAGGCAAAGGTACCTTGAAGTGGGTGTAAAAGTAATTTATATAAAGGGGCCCTAGTGTAAATGAGAACCGGTCGCTGAGTCTCCTCGGGCAGATGAGGATTTTAAATGTGGTCAGCTCAGCTTCCTTGATTTTAGTCCAAAAATGTCAGCTCTTAACGTGTGTGTGTGTGTGTGTCTTTAACAGAATGCACAGTAGTTCCTGTAATGTCTGGAGACTTCACCTCCAAATTTCCTGACCGTTATTGTGATTGTTTATTGTTATAATCTGTGGTAGCACGTAGCAGACCCAACCAAGAACCGGGACCCCATTTGTCTGGGTTCTGTACACAGAACACAAAGACGGTAGAGCCTACGCTCTAAGTACAACACAGAACTCTGGAAAAATAAAAACAGGTGATACTCATCTTGACACTGAACAAAGAGCATGCTGGGAAAAAGATTTCTGGGCACTTTGGCCGGTGCTGTGTGGATGTGCCTGGGCTGAGACTTTTAAAGAGATTTTTGTCTCTTACACCTCTTTAAAAATTCCAGACATGAACAATGAAGCTCATACTTATATATTACATTATCAAGCCTTTAATGGAAGGATCTCCAAGTTCCTTGGGACACAATAACTCTCTTTCCATATTTGCTTATAGCTTAATGTATTAAACACTCACATGCCACAGTGATGGGTGCAGTATAAGAGCCTACTATTAATAAATAGTTTAATTAATAGGCAGATCTTCTTTCCCAAGGGTTCTGCCCTATAGGCCAAAATAATCTCTGGTATAACTGCTGAAGTCAGTGGAGTTATACCGGAGATGTGTTTGGCCCCTAGGTATATTCATAGTTATATCTGCTGACTTAACAGGTAATTTTTTCCTCCTCTTAGCCTGGCAAAGATAATGCATCCAAGAGAAAGCGAGCTGGATTCTCTTCCAGCTCCTACATCTTTAACACGATTGCTAATTAGGAGCATCAGAATTGCAATAGTAGGTGAGACTGGTAACCAGAGACACTAAAATTCCTGCTGCAGAATGTACACTAGTGGTTATGGACAAGCCAAAAAGGCACAGCTTGAGTTTGTCCCCCTCGCTGGAGTTTGGGGGCCGGCAGCGGGGGATCTTTTCACTGATTTGAATGTCAGTGAGAGGCAACAAACTCGGGAACCCTCGTGATATTTTTACAGGGTCACTTTTCAGAGCTGTCCTGCACTTTAAAAATGAGTCGTTTGAAAGATATCACAGTTTGGGTCAGCCAGGGCCTGTGAATCCTAAGGCTGCATGGATACACTTAGTGGAAGTTGCCTCTTCACCTCTATTTCTTTGTGGGATGAGGCAGGGATGGCCTCTCGGGCTTTTATTTTCAAGGGGTGGGCGGGGGAGAAATCTGTTTTCAACAAACTTTGAGACACTTCCTCGTCAGGGAGAGACCGGAGCCGGGCGTGACCTAAGTGGCGACAGTTTATCTGGAGCTGTTGCTGCGTTTATTAAGAGGGGCTGTCGCTGTTTGTCTGCGCCTTGTCTGCAGAGTCAGGTGTTCCCAAAACAAATTCTATATCCTGTCAGCATGCTGGGCCGTCAGGGTTGGAAAGGGGTAAATGTCCAGAGGAGACGAGGCGAATCCAACGTCTGACCGTCTCCGGGAAACCACGCAAAAACCTCCCTCTTTGCAAAAGCCTTTCCAGCCGAAGGGAATGTCTGCTTTGGAGCTAGACAAGCATCATTTCCAGCTCGGGTGGACATACCCACGCTAGCTCTGATAGAGCTAACATGCTAAAAAATAGCAGCGTAGCTGAGGTTACACCATAGGGTGACCAGATAGCAAGTGTGAAAAGTCAGGAAACTTTTTTTTTTTGTGGGGGGGGGGGGAGGGAGGTAATAGTTGCATATACAAGATAAAGCCCCTAATATTGGGACTTCTGGTCACTCTACTGCATTTCTAGTGCACTTGCTGGATCAGAGTTTGCATGGCTGTGTCTACCCCAGCTAGAAATTACACCTCCAACTCCAGTTTAGAAATACCCTAGGAATGACACTCACAATGGTGACACTCCAAAACGTCTACCAACAACAACAACAAAAAAAAGAAAACGATTAATATCTTTTACGATTATTAAAATTAATATTTTAAGAGAAAAAGCAGAACCCCTCCTCCAAGCAGAGTTGTGAGCCCAGAAAGAGAGACGTGCCGGAGATTCCACAGCCCACTCGGGCCTTGGCTGTGGCTATTGATTCAGACACTGCAGTGATGGGCAATGGTATAAAACCCTAAAATATAGAAATGGTCTCTCTGTTGTCTCTTCATCTTGGCTGGGGCCTTTGAGGGGCTCGGTGTGTGCTGGAGTTCCTCTGAGCAGCTGTGTCAAGCTTGAGAAGGGACTCTAGTTTTTAGGGTGGCTCATCCTCCTGCCCTTTTATAAAAATAATTAATAGATGGGGATAACAACTTAGAAAAATGATAGATTCTAGTGCTAAAAGCGGGGACAGACGTGATCTTTGCAAACTCCACCATTACACTTGCGAATGCTTAACCCACACACCTCCTGGGTGGGGTGCTCTGTCCCCTCTAATGGCACAGAGACCACTTAGAGATTAACGAGGCTGCTACAGTCTTAGCTAAGGGCCGTGTGGCTTTTGGCTCATGCATTTAGCTCCAGAGGTCCCGGGTTCGATCCTGCCCACCGTGTTACAAATGCATCTCAAGCTGAACCTACGATAGTCCTAGGACCCCAGGCAGCTCGACAACTGACACTGCCGGTCCTCTAGCACATCAGTCCAGAGCTGCAACGCCCCCTTGTGCTATTCCAGGCCTGCCCCACCCAGCTCTGACTGTGAGCCTCACCCTTTACCTGCAGCATCACGGCTGGTCTAGTCCAGCCCCCATTTCCCACCTCTCTGCTAATGTGCCTGAATCCTGACCACTGTTCCCTCTAAGCTGTGCACGTGTGCACACAGATCCTAAACCCTGTGCACACGTGAAACACTGCGCACACAACAATTTGCACAGAAGCACAGCAATTTGCACAGAAGAAATTTTTTTGCGCACGTGGCCTGTCAAAAATTAGAGGGAACCTTGATCCTGACCCTGCTATTCGAATGAGCTTCATGTGAGCAGAGCCTTCCCAACGTCCAACTGGGTCATTACGCTGTGAGGTGGACGTAGGTGACGAATGCCTGCTGAAGTTGAGGCCTGTTGAAGTTGTCTGCTAGGTTGAGACCACCCAGACTTGTCTCATGGGTGTCCTAAGGACAAGCTGAGCTTGCATTTTCAAGTCAGGAAGATGGCTATGTTAAAGCACTCACACCACTTGTGCGTCTACTTATGTGCGTATTTTTGAAAACCTAAGCAGACAGTCTGGACTTCCTTCCCGCTTCTCATCCATATTTCCACCCCCCCTCTATAAAATGTTGCCAGGGTTGTGAGTTCAATCCTTGAGGGGGCCATTTAGGGATCTGGGGCAAAAATTGGGGATTGGTCCTGCTTTGATGGACTAGATGACCTCCTGAGGTCCCTTCCAACCCTGATATTCTTTGATTCTATAAGGAATACGTCAGACACTTGCCACTTTCGAAACATCAGCTGACTTCACAACAGCCAGGGGCACTGGTGGGAAAAGGGAAAAACAACAAGACAAAACAGGCAGGTATATTTAAGATACCAGTTGATTCATATAAATGTCCTTGAGCCTGATTCTCAGTCACATGGTGCCTCCTTGGGTGCCAAATGTTACCACACCAGCTTGAGTGAAGCTTTCTGATTTGGAAACATGGTGCATCCGCATGATGCTGGCTTTAAGGAGGTGTACATGATGCCAAGTGAAGGGGAGGGCAAAATCAAGCCCCGTAAGTTTACATGACTGTACTTGCAAAAAGAAAAGGAGTACTTGTGGCACCTTAGAGACTAACCAATTTATTTGAGCATAAGCTTTCGTGAGCTACAACTCACGAAAGCTTATGCTCAAATAAATTGGTTAGTCTCTAAGGCGCCACAAGTACTCCTGTTCTTTTTGCGAATACAGACTAACACGGCTGTTACTCTGAAACATGACTGTACTTGTTTTTCTTAAACACAAACGGTTGCCCACTGTTTATGCCTATGTTACACCCCAGAAAGGATATCCTACATACAGCACAAACTGGGGGATGTTAACTTTTGTTTTCCAATGATCACCCATGTTGTAAGGGGTTCTTACAACAAAGCGAAGACAGGAGCAGGAGCAAAGATTGGCTGGAAATGATGCAAGAGTTTCAGGATGTTGTGGGAACATAGGAATTCCCAGAATGGATCAGACCAACGGCCCATCTATTCCTGTATCCTGTCTCTGATAATGCACTGTACCAGCTGCCTCAGAGAAAGGTGCAAGAAACCCCATGGTGGCATTTATGGAATAATCTCCCTATAGGAAAACTTACAACCTGAAGCATGAGAATTTATAATTCTTAGGTTTTGTGTGTGTTTCCCCTTTCTCTTTCCACTTATCTGTCTTCAGACTGATCAAAATGGGGATAGAACACTAGACTGGGACTCAGGAGACCTGAGTTCTAGTCCCAGCTCTGCCGCTGGCCTGGTGGTCTTAAGCAAGTCATCTTGCCTCTCTGTGCCTCAGTTTCCCCCTCTGTAAAATGAGGCTAATGATAATGACCTCCTTTTCAAAGCTGTTCCAGGTCTACTGATGATAAGAGCTAGGGATTTTTATTATTCGTCTGCCTTCATGAACAACCACTCCAGATTTTCATGTTAAAAAATCCGGTGATCCAAGCCCCCCTCGCCATCTCTCTCTGAGATGCTGATGAGTTGAAAAACAAAGGACCAAATCCATCCCTCCACTGGAGTTACACCAGGATTAATTTGGTCCCAAGAAAGCAGCAATTTCCATTCGCTCTCATTGGCCTACTTTCTATGCTAGAAAGGAGAAAAAAAAACCAAACCACCTACCCTCCATATTCAGTATCTGTTGGCCCCTTGAACACAAGAACCACTTGACCCTTTTGCATAAACTCTCATTAGCCCCTGCGACATACAGTGCATGGTGTGGGGACGAGGGGGTGGTATCTTTCAGGACAGAGCTCACCTGTTGATTGGCTGGAGGATGCTCGGCCAGTGAGCGAAGCATGCTTATCGGGAGGCTGTACATCCAGATACCAACAGCACCATGACAGCAAGGCCGGCCTGTGAAATGAAGCCAAGATAAATGAAGTATCACTCATCCCCACCAATGTGGCCCAGACAGAAACCAGGTGCGGGCCTTCTGTAAACAATCTCCTGTCTCAGCTGAAACAGCTTTAGGCTGAGATGCTGGATTAAGGGAACTATTGTTGCGCCAGCCAGAAAGTTAAAGGGCAGCGGTGATAATGCACTGATGGCAAAAGGTGCTTCAGGGAAGGGAGCCATTATTCAACTGCGGGTTCATTTGACCTGGCAGGAGAACATGTGATATCTAAACAGTCCCGACTCTCTCAGAAACCTCTGCAGCTAAATATTTGATGCCCTTGCCTGATAATGTATATTTTCTTTTCTCCCCACCTGTGCAAGGCTAGTAGGCCGTGAGCGGGGAGAACCATGGAGGTGACACTTTATTGTATATAAAGGACCGACGCAGAACCTTTTAAAATGTATATTGTGAGACAGATAAAAGCTGGCGGGGCACAGGTGTGGAGAAGATGCTGTAAGGACCAGTTCTGCACTGGCCCCAGGGAGATATGAGGTTGCATCCAGCCTAGGTCTTTCCTTCCTCTGAATTCTATGGGCCTTGTTCTCATCTCAGTTAAACCAGTGCTTATGCAAATGACATCAGTGAAGTTGCACCAGTGTGAGATCAGAATCCAACCCCTGTGGGGCTGAGTCTCGGTTACGCCATTCTTGCACTTGGTGCAAGGATGGGAAGAGAAAGGACAGAGGTGAGTTTAAGCTAGCTTTGATCACCCCATATTTTGGGGCTGTCCAACACCCTGCCTGGCTCCCAGTGTAAGTTAGAGGAGGTCCATGCACCATGTAGGTGTTATAGATCATCATCTCAATGATCCAGATTCTCAGCTGGTGTCAATCAGTGCATCTCCAATTAAATCAATGGAGCTATGTTGATTTACACCAGCAGACAGTCTGACCCAAGGTGGTCAGCATGCTGAATACACCATCTCAATAATCCAAATCCTCAGCTGGTATCAATCAGTGTATCTCCAATTAAACCAAGGTGGTCAACATGCTGAATACACAGTTGCCGCCTGTCTATGCTTGCCGCTTTCCTGTTCTTGAGAGGCATGAGATGGGATTTGCTTACACCTGGTGGGAGCAGATCTTTGGAGCCCTGTACTCTGTAATTCTAAATTCAGAGGCTTCCCTCTGACCCAGTGCCATTATCGGCCATAGAATGGCACGACCAATACCTTGAAAAAAAATCCCCCAAATTCTACTGAATGTTCATATCAAAACCACCTTGACTTTGCAAATTTGTCTTTTTTAATTGAAGTAATCAAATAGTTGTTAATATCAAGCCATTTCCCCACCAGGATCTTAGATGGAAAGTGCCATTTAGACAGAGTTCTCTCTGGAAGATCCAGCCTATGTTATTTGGTACCTGCTTCTAGTGTGAAATTATTCACAGCTTTTTTAGCTTTTGTTTACATTTAACAGACTGGGACATCTTCTCTTCCCTTTAGAAACCGGTTTATCTAGACTGATCTATTCCCCTTCCCTATGGGAACTGACAGTATGAACTAAAAATATAGCTAAGAAGTGACATTGTCTTGTGGTTATTTCTGGGAGCCAGGACTCCTGTGTTTTCTTTCTGATTCTGCCACTGACTTGCTGTGTGGCGAAGGGCAAGTCACTTTCCCATCTGTTTGCCTCAGTTTCCCCATCTGTAGCACGTGTAATAAAGCCTCTACTTCACAGAGCTGTTGTGCTGGTGAATTAACGTTTGCATATTTCTTTAAAATCCTAGGATGAAAGGGCTTGTAGGGAGGCAAAATTGCATCTAAAGGTAGGTATCCTCAGTCCTGTCACTATCACCTTCCAACAAAAGTTCTTGCTCTGAGATAAACTGTTTTTATCAGTTTGATTATTATAAGCACACTGTTGCTTGTGAAAGTTCAGGTGAAATAGGTATGGAAGCTGGAAAGGATGGGGACTATAAATATGTTTAAAATGTTATCTGTTCTTTCTCAAACATGTCTTTCCAGCCTCAGGTATTTGCACTCTGATAACCTTTTGGTCCCACTGGTGGTAGAGACTTCATGCCTCGTATTTCCAAACTGATAAGAAATTGAAAGATGGTGAGACTCCTAGGAGCATTATGAAACGCACACCCCCTGCCTTTCTTTGGGCTATTGCACATCTCAAAGCATTGCATTTCTGGAATGTATTGTACAGGATGCTCCTTTACCTCCATGATTGCAAGACAGATGACATATCTATGAGAAGGAAGTGATGGAGAAGGAGAGAAATGCACTGTTCTTGTTATCCAAGGGATTTGCCTCTGTTCTCCCCTGATCCTTTTATCTGCAGCCCTTGCTGATTCCTTACTATCTCTGGATCAAGGAGAATTTTTATCTTCCTGGGAGCCTCTGCATGTGATTTATTATTAATTATTAAATTCCTCTTTGCAGTAATATTAAGTGACGCTTTCAGGAACCTCTATCCATTCTGCTCATTAGGATTTACCAAAGAGCATATTTGGGATATTTAAAAATAAACTCCTGTTGGAATGTTTCCCCTCCCCATTACATATTAGCACTGCCATAAAAGAGAAGAAAAGAAGCCAAAAATCAGATATGGTGTCATACGGGATGTCTCAGAGAACTGGGTAGCATGATAGGATGAAGACTTTCATTGCTCGGTCACCTGCTTGAATCCAGCTGGTGGTGACTGAAAGTTAACTTTTTCTTGTGGTTGTTTGACGTCCTATATGAAATGAGCATGGTACGTCTCCATACACTCACTAGGGTCATGTGTTTGTGTCACAAAAACTGGCAGTATGTGGCAGAGAGGCCAGTGATCAAATGAATCATCGATGCGCTCACTCCTAGAAATCAGGAGCTGAAGGCACATTGCAGGGCACGGTGCTAGAAGTGTTCACTGACACTCCCTGTTTTTATGAATAAACAGAGAAGCTCAGTCTCTGGGCCTGGCACCTTTCAGAAAGCCTCCATTCACTCAACGAGAAAGAGGAAAGCTAGTCAGAGATATACTGCTCTGAATCTACAGGCAAAGTCCCCATTGACTCCAGCTCTATGCCATTGACCTCTGGGAAAAAAGCGTTAAGTTCATATATCTGAGTGGCTGACACAGATCCAGTCTCATTACTTGAATCTTAAACTCCCATTTACAAGGCGGTGCGGAAAGCCAAACTCTAGGCTGTTGTGATGATGAAGAAGTGAAACTGACACTGCTTAGGTTTCAGAGTAGCAGCTGTGTTAGTCTGTATCTGCAAAAAGAAAAGGAGGACTTGTGGCACCTTAGAGACTAACCAATTTATTTGAGCATAAGCTTTCATGAGCTACAGCTCACTGCATCGGGTGCATTCAGTGGAAAATGCATTCAGTGACACTGCTAAGGTGCTCAGCTACTGGGGTAATGGGGAAGAGGGTGTATAAGTCCAGTTAAGTAGATACTTTCAACCTAGCAAATGAGTTTGCTTAGTGACAAATTCCTCTGTTCTCTGCTGCTTTGAATATTTCTCACGGTGGTGAGCTGATGACTGCAAAAGGCAGTTAATACAAGTATATTTCATTTGGAATATGAACACATCAGGGACATAGAGACAGTTAACCAAGCCAGATGAGGTTCTAACCATACCCTTTATAGCTGGGAGTGTGCAATTAATTTATGTCAGTTGCTGATGACAGAAATGCATGGACCAGTAAATACAATGCACTCGATTTATTTCATATGGGACTGGACAATACTTAACACAGCAGGTAGACACCTCTTGCCAAAGCCTGAGTATTAAATGAACAAGATCTGATGAGAGGCACCTCAGGAATATTAGTCAGTCACATACATGGTGCTTTTCATCGCTAGATCTCAAGATGCCAAAGGACGGTAAATATTATCCTCACCATTTTACAGGTGGGAAAGCTGAGACAATTTATGGGGCATATTCACTGGAAGAGACCATAAGAACAGCCATACCGAGTCAGACCAATGGTCCATCTAGCCCAGTATCCTGTCTTCCGACAGCAGTCAGTGCCAGATGCTTCAGGGCAATGGTTGGGTGATCCATGCCCTGTCATCCAGTCCCAGCCTCTGGCAGGAATAGAACCCAGATCTCTTGACACTTAGGCCTATTCTCAGAGCTAAAGGCTTGATAATACTCATCAGCTGCAAAAGGAAATGTTGGGAAATAGACTAGGATTGGTGAAGGAAGGAGCCAAGGGCTCATTTAAACTGTCTCTCTCAACCCTTTCAATTAGGGCCTGGTCCAACTCCCCCAGAAGTCAACAAGAAGACTGCTGTTATTATTCGAATTACAGTAGCAGCTAGAGACACTAACCAATCAAAGCCCCATTGCTCTGGGTGTTATACACACACGGTAAGACAGTCCCTGCCCCCCAAAGAGTTTACAGTCTAAATATATACAACTGAGAAAGGGTAAACGGGGGAAAGTGACTTAACCAAGGCCACATAACCAGTCAGTAGCTCAGCTGAAAGTAGAGCCAAGGTCTTCTGAGTTCCAGCCCAGTGCACTAGCCACGCTGCCTCTCTCTATGGGGATTTGAATTGGGTCCTTAATCTAGCTGGAAACTCAGGCAAAATAGGTTATTAAACCAACAAGGGAAGGCAATTTGAGCCATATTCCCTCTTCCCCCATTCCCTTCTTCTTCTTCTTGTTTTGTCTTGGTTGTTTTTTTCTGGGTTATCTCCTTGTTCAAAATTTATGACCAACTCTAACTCTAGGAGGTGTGGGAATCTGGCTGTTTTGGAAGTAGATTTCTTTTCCACATTAGATTGGGGACTGCCCACAGAGGGGGAGATTTCTCTAAAAAAAAAAAATCACTGGAAACAAACAAGTGCTGACCTTTTTATACAAAACTTTTTAAACAAACAAAACCAACAAGCCTGACTCCTCACTTGGGAGCCAATCAGGTTACCATCCAGATGGCCGCTGGAGCATCCTGTGCTCTGCATAGTTCTGACCATGTTTCTGCTGTGCCCATGATCCTCCCGAATCTTTCTTGTCAAATCTGGAAGTACAAAGAGAGCTTTGATGCTTTTAGTTGCTTCTCAGACCAGTAGGAACCTGCCAGACTGGATCAGACCTATGGTCCATCTTGTCCAGTATCCTAGATATGACAGTGGCCAGACCCAGATGCTTCAGAGGAAGGTGAAAGAAGCCACACAATGGGCAGATGTGGCCTAATCTCATCATAATTAGTGATTGGCTTAAACCCTGACATATAAGATTTTATCTCCCTTCAAATACACGCTTTAAAAAAAAAAACTTTTATAACTGGATAGTCTTGTTTTCCATGTCAACAAATGATCACTCTTTGAATCCTGCTAAGCTCTTGGTCTCAATGACTTCCTGTGGCAATGAGTTCCACAGTCTACACGTGGGGGGGGGGGAGTATTTCCTCTTATCAGTTTAGTTGCCAATGTCTCCCTATTGCCTAGTGCTCCCCTCCAACCTGGAATGCTGAAACCACCTGTTGCCTCCTATCATATACTCAGCCAACGGAGCCTGCGAAGACTTACCCATGGGCTTAACTTTTGGCTCTTAAACCAATGGGAATACACGCAGATCTAAGACTGTCATTTGTTTGGGGGCAGGGGGTGTCCTTTTGGGCCCGGCTTTACTGCAACAGTTAGGCTTCGCGCATCAAACTGGCCTAGAATAAATAACCACGCTGCAACATTAGCCCGGTTTGAGTGAGAGCAGTTAAAACACGCAACAGCCCTCCAGCTACACAGGGTGGTTGGATTTGCAGCTGTTGAGTTGTGCTAACTGGGGCTGCCAGGGGCCAGCTATCTGGAGTTTAAAGTACCACCTAACCTGGGCTAGAGATTTTTTCTGTGTGGACAGGAATGGGGTTAGGGGTAACATTGGAGCTCTACCTCAAGCTAACCCAACAGTGGAGACACGCCCCTTGTTATATGTGCCTAGCAGAGTGAGGCCGTGGTTTTTTGGAGCTTCTAGTCCATACATATGCTAAAAAGTAATGCACGGTTCAAAGGGGTAGATAGCCTTGCCTTATCCTTTGCTTGGCTTCTTCCCCTTATCTGCGGTCTTTGGAGGGGAAACTGTATTTTTGCGCCAAACATTTGTTTTCTGGATGGCGAAACGGAGCCCAAGGCTAGGCTGAAAAATGTGCCGATGGGAGCGTCCTCACTGGAACGAGCAAAGACGACCTGCTTTCGCTTGGTGCGTGTGTCTTGCGCTTGGCAAGCTGCAGGGAACTCTCTGGATGTGTAATGTACCCTGAAAAAACACCCTCCCCTACCAGGCTCCTTCATCCCTCAAGACAACCGAGCTCCACGATCAAGTCTTGCACCGTAACTCACTGCTTCATAAAATCGCGATAAATCATTCGCGAGGCATATTAAAATAATTTGTATCACCGGGGACTGATTTACAGCCCAGCTCTTCATTCATCAAAGCGGGGCTTTCATTTGCTGGCATATTCCTACCCGCTGCAGGGAAGCCTCGCCAAATCCATGAATCAGAAATATTAATTAATAATAAAAGAAATAAGAAAATAGAAAGGGGGTGTGGTGGTAAGGGGAAAGCCTTCACTAAAGAAAATGGACAAAGGGAACTTAGAAAATTCTTCTAATAAATGTCTTCTCCTTCACAGATTCACACCCCCCTCCCAAACTAACGCTGAAAGACAAATGGCCCAACGACTTTTGATCTTCTATTAGGAAATAACTCATGGCAATTTTTAATAGATAAAAAACAACATTATCTTCCCATTCAAATAGCACAAAACAATAAATTAAAGGGGAAAGTGACAGGGGGAGAAAAAAACCCATCCATTTCAGTGGGGGAAAGATTTTTTCCTTCTTCAAAATATAGCCACGTAATTCTCTTTGCTTTTTAAGAATAAAAATAACTGAAAACTGGGCATATAATTTCTTGTCAATACATTCAAGCATGAGTTATGTACAGCTGGCGGAGCAAACCACATACACCTGACACTTTAAAAAAGCCGGTTCAAGCCTGTAAACAGAAGAGGAACGTGAGCAGTTTGAAGACACAAAATCACGTGTTGAGAACATATTGTATCAAATTAAAACTCTTTGCAACTGCCCAGAGGCAGAGTAAATAGCCACTCTGTGATGCTGTAATATGGGAGTCAAATATCCAACTTTCTTCACTAGGACTTAAAAGTTTGATTTTTAGACTGATCTGTTCAGGAGCCAAAATTACTACATTTAATACACCGGCACATTTTCATATGAAATAAAGTGATAAAATTAGTGTGTTTCTATCACCAGGAGTTATTATTATTTATGACTATTATTCATTTGTTGGTAAATTTAGGTTGTTGGGGTTTTTTTTTTTTTAAATTGTTTCCTAGAAAAAGGCTTCCACTGCATGCATCCGATGAAGTGAGCTGTAGCTCACGAAAGCTGTTGCTCAAATAAATTTGTTAGGCTCTAAGGTGCCACAAGTCCTCCTGTTATTTTTGAGAACTTGAAAAGAATTTCAGCCCTTTTAGCATCCTGTTCAAACACATCTTCGTTCACACACAAACTCGTTCAGCCTTCGGAAGCAGTCGCCGAAGATATTTGCAGTCAGGGCAAAACTGTTTTCATCAGAAGGATTCATGAGTATTGGGTTTTTTTGGAAAGCCAAAACCCAAATCTCCTGCTATTTAGAGAACAATATTTTCTTTGTCTTCCATTCCATCAGAATTTAAACACGAAATACATCGGATCAGTCCATGGCAAACAAACGTGAATTTGATAAGGCAGTTGTCTTCCACCCTTGTCCATAATAAATTAATAGGGTTTTTGTTTCGGGCGACAGTAGGTTGTATACTACAGAATATAATAAATCGTTGAGGATTTGACGCATTATTTGTGTAGAAGGAGCTAAGAAAGGAATTAACTGGAAACCAAACTTTAGAAATTGAAACCTTTTCACTCTAATACTTGGGGGTATTTTGGGATGTTTCTTGTTCTAGCAGAGCAATCGATAATCAAAGCAAATCAACAGCAACTTGAAATTGGTTAATAGCCCCTCCCCCCTTTCTGCCTCATTAATTAAATAATAATGATTTAAACCCCCTTTCTGTTTGAGGGGGAAGATCCTGCCACGGATAAAAGTCATACTCAGGGAAACTCTTCTTCTCCTTTCTGATTCGTATCCCGTCGCTAACCAAAGGAACGAACTGAAACCAATTATTGGAAATAAAAAAGGCAAAATTTTATATTTTAGCGTCTTGTTTCTTACTGAAGAGGAAGAAACCTTTCATTTGTATTTTGGGGGGTTAATTCGGGGCGTCTAAAATAGAAAACATCGGCTTTTTATCTCTAATGGTTGGTTTCAGTTCTCTCTTTTCGATTGTTAAACGTTTCCTCTGAATGTGTTCTTGTTATTTCGAGCCACATGAGGCTCTGGAAGGGGAGAAAGACTCTTTTAGCGATTATAGGAACCCGCTAACGAATCGTGGAAAGGAAACTCAGGGGATCCCAAGCCTGAAGGAGCCCGGAGCAGAGCAACCTGGGGATTGTGTATTTTTGGATACAGACTAACAAGGCTACCCCTCTGAAACATGGGGGGACCCTTTTTCTGCCCTCAGAGTGCATCAAGCCAGTTGTTTAAACCAACAGAAGCCTGATAACCGCAGCGGTTGTATAGCCGTAAACAAGTCTGCGGAGTCACTTCGGATTAGCTTTATGGCCGTTTTTTAATAAAAAGCCTTTCGCCTTCCTACTGTGTGAGGTTCGAAGAGACGTTAAAACTAAAAACCCTTCGGCTATAATCTCATTGAACTGGACAGCCCTAAAGAAAAGAGCCTAGGGTCCACACACACAGGCCCACTCCCTGGAGATGGTCTGTGCAGGTGTTGAAAAGATAGAGAAGTACCATAGGTGTGGCTTCTCGAAGCAAAGGCCTTGCCAATAAGTAGGAATAGGCGGTCTCTTGTTTGATTATCCTTCTCGGTTCTATTTCCCCCTCGCTCCAAATATTTGTTCCCGGTGCTTCTAAAATGTTTCCCCCCCCCCTTACCTATAGGAGCCCAGGTGATATGGGCATGGTTAAATCTCCCTTCCAGAAGCCGTTAGCAGAAGAGTTTCCTCCAACCAGGACTGGCAGGTGACTTCTTTCTAACTGGGTGTTTGACCAGGCTCACCACACAAGCTGGTTTTATCCAGGGCATGAGCTTGAAAAGGGGAGGCTGGAGTGGGCAGCAGGACAGATGTGTCTCCCTGTCCCTTAAACTCCCCCCAGTACACACCTGTGAGCCCTACTGAAGGAATGGAGTCAAGGCAAATCGTGGAAATATTGCACAGCCCACGTCTGTCCTTCTCCCTGGAAAGTATTATCTAAACTCCACATTTACTGCTGCACCTTCAGTTTGCCCCAAGGTGACTGCCCTCTGGTCTACTATCCACTCAAGTCATTAGATTTTGGATCAGGCCCTTGGCAAAAAAACAAAAACCATTTCCTAACTGCCTATGGCTTCCCAACCTCACACAGCAATGTATGCAGCACAAAAAATAGGTATGTCCTCCCCCCCCCCCCCCCGCCGCCAAACAACCGAGCTACCAAGAACAACTGTAAAACTTTCCAGTTGAAAAGCAGAGCCCTCCAAAAGGCACACACAGTGACCATGGCAGCATCACCCAGTCCTCAGTTCCAGAGCAAATTGTTTCCAGTCTCTCTACTTCGTCCTCTTAACTTACACCAGCTTAATGGAAGGGTCCTGTAGTGGAATCCAATAGCAACTTTTCCCCTCTTTTTGGGGGTGGGGGAGGGGATAATGGCCTCACAGTGGTCAGTGTCTGTGGTTGTGTTGTTGCTTGCGTTATTTTATTTTATCTTTTCCCTCTTTTCCCCCCCTTAGATGGAGCTCTCTTGTGGAATAAAATTTCTCAGTGAATTCCCAACTTCCAAGATGGGTATGATCCGAAGTTCATCTTGGCACCAGTGTCTAACCTTCATGATTTCTGCCTACACTGTACACCATTTAAGCCTCAAAACGAGTAGCCACATTTTCAAAACAGCTCAGGATACTGGGTGCTCAGCTCTTCTGAAAATTTAGACCCAAGGGTCACTATGCAAGCAGCCTTTTTGAAAATTTGGCCTTGTGTTAAAGTTTTCAAAAGCATCTATCTAAGTCCCATTTTCAAAATTAGCTCAGGCACCTAGGCTCCTCACTATCCTTCCAGATCAAGAGGACTTAGGCTCCTAAAAAAGCCTAAGTGACTTCTGAAAATAGGACCCCAAGGGTATGTCTCTTCTGCACCTGGGAGTGAGCCTCCAACCCCAGCAGAGGGACCCCAATTAGTGAGGCTTGGGCTTAGGCACTTTTGAAAATTTTACACTTGAGCTCTTTGGAAAATTTGGCCCCACAAAACCATGAGGTTCTGAACAGACCAGAAATGCTCCTCCTATCTCTTTTTTATTTTTATACACACCAAGTTTGATTTGTTGTCCAGAACATTTCTTAATACCAAAAGATTTTTTTTAAAAAATTGACAAGCATTGAAATTTGTCATGACACAAAGTTGTATTACCTTTCAAGAAAATATTCTGCTTGAAATCAACTCTGGTTTGAAGTTAAAAAAAAAATAGAATTCCCCTTTTCCTCCCATGGAAATAGATATGTTTTATTAAGTTTGCAAGATTACACCTCCTGTATCATACCAACTTCCAGGCATGGTTAATGTTCATGAACTATTCTCGCCTTCCCTGAAGGCTTGACCTCTGCTCTGTGCACTGAAAGCCAACCCCGGCTATGCTTGGTGTTCTCTTCTTACCAGCCAGTGCTTTTCTTTTTTAACCCAAAATAATTTTTCAAAGCAGACCTTTTGCCTGGAGTGCTGAGTGCTGGGCCTTGCAAGGCTCTAGTGGGGCACAGAGACCCAGGCTTGACCTCATCTCTGGTCCTCAGGACAGCCTGGGCCCATCTTTTGGTGAATTCATTTCAGGCTGAACTTTCTGTGAACCTGGCCCTGAGGGGAAGGGGAGCAGGCAGGGCAAGGCTGATGGAGGCAAGCTCTGGGCAAACCTATCAGCCTGAGTAAATATTGAACAAGTCCACTTGAAGGCTGGGGTTGAATTGAAGCTGTCAGACCATGTAAACTGAAAGGATAGGTGAGGCCTCTGAAAAGTAAGGGGATGTTTTGTATACTTCTTCAGTTTTGTCCCCTCCTCCTGAGCTGACTCCCTGGGCTTCATCTCACCTGCTTCAAAGAGTGAAGCAACCTTGAAAATGATCAGCTGTAGGGCTTTTTTGTTTTGTTTTTGGGTGGGGAAGGCTAAGGAGCTGGTAGGGGTCACGGAAGAGTGGTCATTTCACTTTAAATATGGTTAGGGGGTATAGCTCCATAATAGAGCATTTGACTGCAGATCAAGAGGCCCCCAAGCTTACACCCAGGGGTTATGACATATGGGCCAAGGTCCCTGTCCTGAAAGTTTTACCACAGGTGAGACCGTAAACCCCTTGATGGCAGGGACCATCTTTTTAGGTATATGTGTACAGTGCCAAGCACAATAGGATGATGCAGTCCCTAGGCCCAATCACAATACAACTTGTTTGTTCATTGAATGATTGATTGATTTAACATGAATGGGAGAGGTTTTGATACATTTACATTGAACAGCATCTTACTGAAGTAAGTGCGACTACCTGTGGACATGGGGCTAGATTCTGCAAAAGGATCTGCTCAGGTACACCAGTGAGCCATAGGTGTTGGAACGAGGCATGCTGCGAGTGCTGCCACACCCCATGGCTTGAAGTGGTTTCCATTCTATAAAGGGTTTACATTTTGCTTGAATGGCTCTCAGTAACCCCACTATAAAAATTGTGCCAGTGCTCCTTCAGGGAGCCCAGTTTACTCCAGGATCTAGCCAACTACCTAACGTATTACCAACTACCTAAGGTGCTATCCAACATGAGTGAGGGTATCAGAATTTGCCTCACAATCAAAATCTGGGGACCTGGGGATGGTTGCACATTCCTTCATACTGGTCTCACTTGGAGCCTTCAGGTTCCTTGCATGGTCCACCACACTCTGTATTATTGTCTTAGTGTGACTTGAACCTGTTTGTATTAAAAGTATTAAGGAAAAATAAGTGGGCTGCTTTAGGCCTCAATTCAGCAAAGCACTTAGGCAGATGCTTACCTTTGAGCATGTAGGCAGTGTTGTGGTAGCCCTGTTGGTCCCAGGATATTAGAGAGCTAGTTAGTTTCCCAGACCTGAAGAAGATCTCTGTGTAAGCTCCAAAGTTTCTCTCTTTCTCTCACCAGCTGAAGCTGGTCCAATAAAAGCTATTACCTCACCCACCTTGACTCGATGATCATGTAACTCCACCCTTATTTAGCAAAGCACAGAGTTAACTGTAAGAACCTGGGCAGTCCATTGATTTCAGTGGCATACTTCAAGTTAAATTAAACACATGCTTCAGTGCTTTGCTGAATAAGGATGGTTACTCACATTCTTACAGATGGGCTCCTTGCTGAATCAGGGTGTTGCTGAATCATGTTACACAAAGTGAAATTCAACTAGAGACCAGCTCTGATTTGCTTCAGGAAATAATGAAAAAGGCCTCTTTTTCAAAGAAAGAATTTGTGTCCCTTCTAGCTGCGACCCCCTCCCCCCCCTTTTCTTCCCTGCTTGTTCTTGCTGTGTGAAATATGAGGGCTGGATAAACATGAAACTGCTCACAACTTTCATCTTCTCCTCATTTGAAGGGCATCAGAGGCTTTGCATTAGGAAAGATATGTCTCTTTCCAGACCCACGGTCATTTCCCCAGACAGGGTAGTGAGCTTCAGAGGGCGTCCACACCTCCAGCCCCCATCAGCTCTGGGGAGAAAGTTAATAACAGAACAAAATGGAGTTGAAAGTAAGAAAATCTTCTGGTTTCTTTTCTTTCTTTTTTTTTTAAATAGAATGTGCTCTTCTGAGATCAAAAGGCTTATATTGTGAGAACAAATGCTTTAGGGAGAGAAGAAAAATTTCACACCAAGGGGTAAGGAACACATGGCCCTGAAATATCTGCCAAGAAGGGCCAGGAGTCCTGGCCTTCTCTCCAGCTCTGTTATCTGTGAGCATGGCTAGAAGACAGGAGTCTGTTCAATATCCTTGCCTAACATCTCCTCCTCTCGCAGAAGAGACGTATCTCAAACAAGGCTATTGTCATAAATAATTTACAAGAATTTCTAAACTGGGAAATGTCCTCTTCCTTTGGGATATTAAAAGACTAAATCTCCATTACGTAGATAGACAGACAGAGAGAGAGATGTGTGTGCTTATATGTTATATATATATGTTTGCATTGACCCTGGAGTGATTTTCCTGCTCACAAAAATATCATACCAGATGCTCCACAGATAAATAGATAGATGTGAGATAAGTGAGTGTATATATAGATAGATAAATACACATCTTTGTATATCTGTCAATCATATGCATACACATATATCAAATACAACTATACACATACATGTATGTACAAATACAGATAAGATAAATCTATACATATATGTATAGATATACATGCAATGTTACATGTGTGTTTATCTATAAACATGTATTTATATGAGATGTATGTAATTTAATATATATAATAGCATGTACACATATATGCATGTCTGTGTGTGTGTATGTATATATATATATATGTATATATCTATGAGATACAGATTCTTTCTTTCTTTCTTTCTTTCTTTCTTTCTTTCTTTCCAGCCAGCTAATTCACCAAGCTGGTATTTTTGCCATGTTTTCTAGTCCACAGCCCTGAGTTTCTGACTGTTAACTTCCAGAAAAACAAGAGGAAGTGTGAAGAAATCTGAGAAAAAAACCGAAAGAAAGTGTGTGGTGATTTTTTTGAAGCCAGTGTGAGAATGAAGGACGAAATTGCGGGGTGGGGGGAAGATGAAACGAACCCTCTCATAAATGGAAATAGGTCGGAAGGGGTTTACATATGTAAGGACACATCAACACAGGCGCTGCGGCCTCTTCCGGGGTCTGCCTTTGAGTTTTAAATGCGAGCTTTCTAGGCTTTTGTTGTGCCCGACATCCTGACATATCAGTAACCTCCTGTCCTTTCTGCTCAGCTCCATCAGCCTTCCCGTCCTGGGCAGGACCCCATCCCACCCCGGGCTTGCCAAACTCTGCTCCAGTGGAAACGGCTAACGTCCATTCTCACCTGTCAGCCTTGTGGGCAAATGGGACCCATCCCATTACATCTTCGATTAGAAACAGATGCAAGAGAGATGAGAATTCTCCCTGGTGGAAATGCCCGAACGTTATGACGAGTAAACCCCGGCTTTCATTGGACACTTTCAAAGAAAGTTTCCTTCAGTCAAATGAGTTATCAAAGCATCCAGCTAGCTTGCTTGCTTGCTTGCTTGCTTTCCCCTGTCAAAGGAGATGATATGCAAGTTATTACTTTTAGCAAAAAGCCTTCTCTTTTAAGCTATTGTATTCCTTCTCCCAGCCCTGTCCCTAGACTAACTGCACCTCCAATCACCTTCTTCAGAGCCCATAGAAGATGTATTCCTGACGATCCCGATTAGAAAGGGGAGAAGAGGATGGTTACACTGCCAGGGGAAGTTCCCTCAGATGAGTTGGGCCCGCTTCTTTAAAACAGCATTGAGCAGCGTTTAAGACATCGATATAGGCAAATCCGTACATTTAATTTACAACAGGTACTTTGGTAAGTTGCTTCCCCTCTCTTCTCCCCCCGCCCCCCCCCACAAAAAAAAACAGGGTTTGCAAATTTCAACTGAGGTCAGAACAATAGATTCTCCTGGCAGCCTCTCTGTTTACTTGTTTAGAAATCCCAGAGGCGTTTCGAGGTAAAAAGGTCAGAGCTAAAGGTCCCCTTCCCCCTCCCCCACCCCTACCTCCACCCCCACCAACCTCACTTCCTCCAAAAGTCTTAAGATTATAGAATAAAGTGTCCGATCCCGCGCCCAGTGAAGTCAAGGGGGAATGTGCCATCGCCTTGTGGAATCAGGCTCCAGCCCCCAAAGGTGGTGCATAGTTATGTCTGCTTTTCATTCGGAGAGCAATCAGTCCTCATTCGGTGTCCCCATTTGGGGGCGTGCGGGGGAAGGGGGAAATATCCCTCTTGACTTTTACTTCTGAGGCCAGTGGATCCCCTTTAAAGCATGTTTTCAATAATCCAGAAACCTTCTTTATGTAAATATGACACCCCCCCCAAGTTCATTCCAGTCGATGCTTCTATTTCAAGAACGTGGGTACCCTATAGTTCCTGAAATGTGTGTGCTTAAATTAGAATGTGTGTGTGTGTGTCTGTGACACATTTCTATCATTTTAAAGATCGTTCACTGATTAAATACAACGTGTTGGGTTTTTTTTTAAATCACTAGTTCTAGGTGACCGCAGGAGAAACTGATTGCTTGATGCCAAACGCCTCCACTGAAGTTAAGCGATCCGCTCTGCAGGTCCCCAATACACCAGCTTTAAGTTTGGCCCTTAAAAGCGGTAAAAGGGGTGTCTACTGGGCCCGATCCTGCATCTGTCGAAGCCAAGGGGAGATTTGCCATTTGGTCTAAAAAGGCAGCAGGATCGGACCTGTCGCTGGAAAGGTTTAGTGGTATTAAGAAACCTTCCACCTGGTTGGGTGTGAGATATTTCCACGTAACTAACAATCAAGAGGACTAGACTATGAAAAATTAAACTTTATTAGAATGAGGTAGTTTCATGTCAAAATACAGGGGGGGGGAGGGGAGGGGAAATCCCGATAAGCTTTTTTTCGATGTAATTTTCTCCTTAAAACAAAACAAACAAAAAATGTCCACGTTCTCAATGTTGGTCTATGCAAAAGTTTGTTGGGGGAGGGGGGGGGGAATATAATTACACTGTATTTTCCATTGTTAAATAGCGTTTCTATCGGGCTCAGAGAAACGGGGAGATGCTACTTTCCTTTAAGAGTTAAGGCTATCACAATAGACAATAAATACCATTTGAATCCAGCCATGTAACTGAACGACCCAAAATCTTACAAGGTTCCACCCTGCAGCCTGGTTGCACGAAGCATGCACACTCCCTAACTCACCCTCGAAAAGTACCCGGAGGTCAAACTTTTCCTCAATTATTTTTTGTGTGGGTGGCAGCATACAAACCACGTTCAAATAAAAAAATAAAACAAAGCATTGGAACAGCATGGAAAGCCGCGATAGTGCAAAGTGATGAGGGAAGGGTTGTGTTCTTTTCTCAAAGGCCTCTGGCTTATTAATAGGGTAGGTCTCACTCCAAGATATACAAAGTTTAAAAGCCGGGGTGGGGAAAACATAACTTTTTACAATCCTGTGGGAAGAAAGGACACGGGGGAAAAAAGTTACATTAAGCAACGAATTCTTGTAGCCCAAAGTCTGTGCACATTGTTTTTTGGAATGGAAATAACTAAATTCGTTTCAAGAATTTCTCTGGTTGAAAGTGCAATCCCCAAACTTGGGGTGGAAACGTCCCTGAGACAAATGGGTCTTGCCAGGAATGTAGGTTAAAGACCCAGCCAGCCCCTCCTTTTTGGAGTGAACTATTCCTACAGGACGGTCTCATAAATTAAGAGCGGAGGACAGAGAAATGGAAGCAGGAGTGTAACCATCACAACTCCGGCAACGGGGCACCAGTCAGTGGAGTGGGGTGTGGGCCAGCCTGGGCGGGCTGGAGTGTGTGTATGAAAGTGTGGGGGGTGTATATGGTCTGGGTACGCGCGCCTCCATCTGCGTGCCTTGGCTTCGTTTGCAAGGAGACGGCCTTGAAGGGACCCTTTCAGGAGGAAACGGAGTTGGGAGAGGCCTCAGGTGAGGTGAAATTGGACTGGTCCGAGGCTTCGCTCACTTCCTTGGCCACCCTGGGGGCAGGAGCGGGGGCCAGGCCTTCCTTCTCCCGCTTTTTCTGCTTCATCCTCCGGTTCTGGAACCAGATCTTCACCTGGGTTTCGTTGAGTTCCAAGGTGGCGGCGATCTCCACTCGCCTGGCCCGGGTGAGGTACTTATTAAAGTGAAACTCCTTCTCCAGCTCCGTCAGCTGCTTGGTGGTGAAGTTGGTCCGGATGGCATTTGGCGGCCCGACCAGTCCATATTCCGACACTTTAGCTGTTAATGAGCAAACGCACACAGGAAGCAGCAGCAAGGCGTAACGCGTTAAAGCAGTGGGGAGGGTCGACACATGACAAGCGAGGCTCTCTCCCGCTCTCTCTCCAGCCATCCATCACCCCGCCACACTCACCACTTCAGCATCTGGGCCAGTTTCTGGCCCTTAGCTCCATCCACGGCAGGGCCCGGGTGCTTTCTGTACCTGCACGGGTCCCTACAGCACCGGAAGGCTCCCTTCTGAGATGAACGGCTCACCTGCTCCCTTCCAAATAGTCCGTTGTTACAAGTCACTGTTTCGCGGAAAACTTTCATGGAACTGTCAAGGTGGGTGGGGGAGGGAAGGAGGTTGGGATTTAAGGGGGGTTCAAGGGAAGGAAGCTGAACAATAGGGGAGTGGAAGGGGAAAAAATTTGGAGGGACAGGAAGCCACTATCATTTCCTACTTAAGGCAAGATTTAAATCGCCCTGGGCCTCGCACAGAAATTCAGCAGCCCTGCATCATTACAGCAGAAGGAGCAGCTTTCAGGACCTCCGTCCACCTCTACTGCAGTCATGATGTTGCTCTGTTCCCTTCTCCCTTGAGCTGTTTACCTCCTTCCTTGTGACTTGGGGGGGTGGGGGGGGGAGATCTCTCCCATAGCCAACCCACAAAAGATTTCTTCCCCCACCTCCCTCTCTCTACACACAGACACACACACACACACACACTTTAAAACAAACCATCACCGAGTTGTCCAACTCACCTGTTTTGGGAGGGTTCCTCTTCACTTTCATCCAGTCGAAGGTCTGTGTGAGGCTGGCGGTGGGGCATAGCTCAGATGGGCAGGCGTGATCTTTGTCCTCGGTTACAGCAGACGAAAGGTGGCTGTAAGCCCCCTGCAAGTAGCCGTGCTGCCCCTGGCCATAGGGGTGGTGTTGGTACTGTCCAGAGCCTGAGGGGCAGTAGCCGTCTGACCCAGAACCGAGGTTAGATCCAGCGGGGGCAGAGTACCCTGGTGACTGGAAATACACGCCATCCGTTTCCTGCTGGCTGAGGCAGAATTGGTGATGCCCGTAGCTGGGGTTGCAGGCTTGGGGCGGGTACCCTGCTGATGCAGAGCCCGAGAAGGGGAGGCCAAGCCCTGAAGGGTGGGGGTGATGGTAGCTGGGGTTCGGCTGGGCAGGGTGGCTGGGCACGGTAGCGCTCCCTGCTACTACAAAGCGTCCGTCTCCGTTATAACTGTCACTGGTGGGTGTACCTGAGCAAGCGGGAAAGGAGGTTGTCCCTTGCTCTAAATGATGGTAGCCCTTGGGTGAGTAGGCGCTCGTCCCACGGTTACAAATTGCATACTCTAAGAAGGAGTTCATCCTAGTATTGTCCATCTGCCAGTGATGGAGGAGGGTCAACCTGTTTTGGGGGGATTTCGCCTGCCCTACAACCTTTAGATAGTATGTCAAAGCCGTAAAACTTCCATCCATGGATCGCTAGCCTTCGAACCCCCAGAGCCTTCCGAAAAGGGGTGGGTGGGGGGGTTGTGGGAGTGGGGGGTGGGACCACGTGGTTCGCCACTAATCCAATGAGCAAAGACCTCCTGAAGTTTGTCAGATATCTGCGCTCATCCATCAAGCCCCTGGCATTTGCATGACAAAGGAACTTCAATCAAACCCTGCCCATCAATCTGATAACAACACGTATATGTCAAAATCTTTCCTCAAAGACTTTAAAAGAGAGAAGGGAGTGGGGGGTGGGGGGAGGAGAGGGTTAGAATTATTCAAGACTGTTTTAAGTGTTAAAAAGGCCCCCAAATTATAAGATGTAACCAACTTCATCAGAACTTCCCCCCCCCAATAAAAAGAAGGTTTTTTCCCCAACCCCAGTTCCATCTGAGACAGAGACAGACAGAGACAAAGGTAGGGAGGTTTCACTGCTTTTCAATTATAAATATGCTCTTTTCTTCATTTTAAAACTTTCTCTGCAAAGTGGCACGAAAGTTTGGAGTTTGCTTGGATGAAAAGGCTAAAAAAACCAAACCAAACCAAACCCATCTGTACTTTCATCTTGCTACACTAGCTTTGTGTCTAGAACCAGTGTGGGTAAAAGCTATTTAATTCAATCAGTATTCTAATGAGCTGATGAAATAAAGTTTGAAAGACAGAATGTCTTTGTTGGAGAAACACCACAGTACACAGTATAGGAAAATGAAGAATGGGATTAAAAATATCTATCTGTCTAATCATAGAAAAAGAGAAGTTTCTTTTTAAAGCGTTTAATAAATTCCAGGGTTTTTTTTCAGTTACAAACATCATTTGGTCTGTTTCTGATTCATTTATTATATTAAGGTCTTCTTGTGGCACCGCCCAAATTGTGGGTAGGTACAAAGAGAAAGAAACTGAAGTCAGACTTACCCCTCCACTGTTACTATAATGGAAACAGAGGTAGGCAACATTTATTTACTTGTTAGCACAGGGGAGACAAGAGCATCTAACAATATGACGCCCACAGTCATTTGTTACTTGTCAGGATATTTACTGGTTACTCAGCCCTTAAGAAGTATCAGGAGTTTTTTAGGCCAAAAGTTCACTTTAAGACATATATATACAAGTTCTTTAGTCCGGAGATTTGGCTGATGCAACACTTTTGGACACAGGGACAGTTTTGTTAAGAAACAGGGATAGATGTGACTAGAGCAGGGTCCCTTTCCCTTTAAAGCCTCCAAAGGCAAATGAAATGTTTTAGCCAGTTACATTTCTCCTGGTTCACTAACGGGCTTATGAAAAAGTTTCCTACATCACCAGCTTTTGGTTCGTGAATACTATTCATAATAAAGTATCAGGCAGGTTCTTTGAGTTACTCATGTTCTGTGGTGTTTAGAACATCCGACTTCTGAATAACACGTATGCAAACTAATGATCAAAACCCAAGATAATTAACACTTGATTCGTTTTGTAAATGAGATGCATTTTTAATCTAAAGCCAGGAGTGGTTTTCTATATTATATAGCACTTATTTGGGAGTGAGGGGTGAGGAGGAAGAGGAAATAAATGTATTATATTTAAATAATACTTAAAATAGATCACTCCTGGATTTTTTTTAAAAAAGAACCAGCGTATTCCATCACTGAACCGGTTTTACAGAACTGCTGTGATCATTTTCAATTATCTCATTCCAGCGCTAAAATAGAGTGCGTTTTATTTCATTTAAAATATAGAAACACTCTGGGGTTTCCCAGGTTGCCTCAAGGATATCTCACTATTGCAGCCATGTGGCTGGGAAGACAGGCTGTAGTCGGTAACCCCTTCCTATGAAACCTCCCTTAGTGAAAACCAAGCCAAGTATCAGCTCTGAGAGTTGGACTTTTCAAGAGTTTGGTCGCGATGGCAGGTTAAGAGAAGACATTAAAATGCCCTTTTACTGCGACCAAGCAATGGTCATTTATAGTATAACACTTCCGGCCCTGGACACAAAAGAAAAAGCATTTAATATTAATCAACCCACATTCTTGCTCCTTCAGCAAAGGTGAATATAACAGGGACAGGAAATATAACTGACTGGAATCAGAGGCAAAGCCAATCTGGAAAGGTCTTTTCTTGTGGAGGTTATTCTCAAATCAAGGCAAAGAAGGTGAGGTGTTGTGTGGGGGGGGTTATTTTCTTTAAGACAAAGGGGATGTTGCATCTTCATTTCCCCCCCCCCTTCCCTCCCCCCTTTTGGAACTCTCTGGCCGCTCGCCATCTGCTCCACTCTGTTACCCAAGGCACTGTCACCCCCACAAGGACCCATCACTTCGCTTTCTTCTTATCTGCTCTCTGGAACCCATGTGCCAAGTAGTCACAACGTCCCGGATAGATATCTGGGGCTAATGGTGAGATCAAAGGCGCTGGGGTTAAAATAGCCCTGTCATAAGCGTTTATCTTGTTTGTTGCTACAGTGAAAAAGCACCTTCCCCAGGGGCCAGTTCTTGATACTATAACTCCAGTTTAGTGGCACCCCTCCAACTTCACGTGGGATCCCATTGACTCGTGAAGGAAGGTGCTAGTCCGTACAAGCGTATCAAAATCTCATCCCCATTGCGAGCAAAAAGTGGCGTATGCTTTCCGCCAAATGGCAGCCATGCCTGCAGCTCAACTCCAAATCGAGGTCACTGGATCCCATGCAGTGATAGAGTGGGGCTTTCCGAGTCGCCTACCTGACTTTCAACGCGACTTGAGATCCTACCTCTCTTTCCCTTTCCAGATCCTCGCACCATTTATGATTATTTTACATTTTGCTTCTTTTTATTTTCCCCAGTGGAGAACGTAAAGAGGGCCCCACTTCAGGACAGATCGTCAGACCCATCAGAGAAAGGAGACATCAGACCATGGGTAACTACAAAAACAATCTCTGGTGATTGCCGGTCATATTATGGGCAGCTTCTTCTTGAGAGAAGGGAGGCTCCAGAACTTGCTGAAGCAACAGAAGAGTGGGATCCCATCCGGGGAAAGCGATGAGCCAACGTGGTTTATTCCATCAAACCTCCGGTCCCCCGCCCCGCTTTTCTCCCCCCAAATACTTAATTAGTCATTACCCTTTCATGATATTTATTGCTTCGTTATATTATATGATCTTAATTAATTCTATGATACCATATTTATTGCTTCATCTGTCATGAGTCCTATCCCCTAAAGCACAACAACCGACAGACACTTTCAGATGCCGCTGGCTTTCACGGGATGGGATTACAACAAACAACGACAACAAAAATTAGCTGGGGATTTTTGAGGATGGGGGAAGGGCCGTTTTCATTCTTCCGTTCGGGTGCGGGGGCGGGGAGAGAGTCTAAACTGACCAGGAGAATTGCACTTCGGTTGCTAGCCCGGGTTAGGGGCTGTGACAGGAACCAGCGTGTTAATTGCTGGCCTAGACTCCAGCCCTTTTCCCTGAGGTAGATCCTTTCTGTTACCCCCCCCCCCCCCCCCCGCGTAAGCATTGAATATTGCACAGAGGAGGAGCTTCCCCCCTCCCCCAGAGCTGAAGTGTGTACTCCTCATTTATCAGTCCGGGCCTGCTGGTCTCTTGTTTTTTCAGGGGCTACTGGACTCATCCTAAATATAGGCTTTATATGAGGCGACCGGTCTTGGGGGTTTCCCTTAGCACACACCAGTGGTCCGTCTCCAGCAGGGACCAATGCAGAGTTCTTCAGGGGCGGACACTCCCTCTACCGCACGCATCCCCCCCGGGCCAGAAACACACTCGCAAGGCATATAACTGCGTAATATTATACTATGGGCGAGCAGGAAGCGGCAGGGGAGTTCCTACAGCAGCCTCCAGGACAGTTCATCTGTGATTACTCATTGGGTTGGTTTCCCTTGTTGTAAACAACCTCAGCAGCTGCCCTGTAACGCTGCAGGAAAGAAATCCAGCCAGGGAGAACCATATAGTTATCCCCGGCCATCCCTATGATTGCCCAGGCTTTATGGGAGCTCTGACAAGAAATCTTTTTTCTAACAGGACATCCCGTAGGCACAAAAAAGGGGTCCCATGAAACCTAGTGGAGTGTTGATATGAAAAGGGAAGGTTTCGAGTTCTTTCGTGGGAGATTGCTTGGTTTTAACCAGTTTGGTTGACATATTTGATACCGGAAAGAAAGAAAGATCTATAGCCAAGTCTTTTGTGGCAAGATCTTAAGGGAAGTGGAGCGGGTCTTTTAAAGGTATCCATTTGAAAGAGGCTCTGCCATCGAAAGTTAAACATTTCCAAGGTTCCAGGGTACTTAGACTCTTCTATTTTGAAGCTCAATATAAGGGTTAGCCGAGAAAGTTTGTTCCCCCTCCCCCAGGAGACATCACGTCGGGCTTCTCCATTATTTGATTAATAAGGAACACTTGATAATTGAGCAGCTTTCAGACATCTGTACAAAAATATTTGATTTGGCCTTTTTTTTAGAGTTAGGTATTTTGTCGGTGATTTTTACATCACGTCCTCTGTTTGTGATATTTGGGTCCAAAAAGGAGGGGCGGGGAACAACTTCAGAGGCGGTGATCCAAAGAAATATTGGAGGGAACCTCTGAGCACCGCTGTTCATAGATCCCAACACTAGAACGGGCCATTGTGGTATTTAGTCTGACTTCCCCTATAACACAGGCCAAAGCACGTCCCCAAAGTCATTCGGTTTTGAGCTAGAGACGATCTTAAAAAAAATCCAATCTTGATATAAAAATGGCCAGTGATGGAGAATCGGACACAACCGCCAGTGGTCAATTACCCTACCCGTTAAAAATTGATGCCATTGTGTTGTGAGTGAAGAAGAAGATGCGTTTTAATTGTTACCCGTTGTGCTCCATAAAGCAACAAGTGTAGGCTGGGTATTAATTCAGACCAGGGGATTTCAAGAGAGACCGTGTTTGGGGTGATGGATCAATAATTGTAACTCCATTCTCTGTGTTGATATTTCCTTGCAGCTGCGCTGCTGGGGTAAATGGACACAACTCTCCACTGAGGTCGCTTGTTTTCACCAGCAGATAATTTGGCCCCAGGAGACTGGAGTTACACATATAAATCCATACTCAGGTACCTACATACAAATGGCCTCATTGTCAAAGATGCTAAGTTAATGGGAGTTACAGGTGCTCAACAGTCCGGGGGGGGGGGGGGGGGAAGCCTAACTGTGGATTGAATTGCCTAAGGGCAGGCTTCAAACAATTAAATATAGCTCCCGCCGTTGATATTAGGAGCGACAAGTTGCGGAGTGGAAGATCTGAGCCAGAGGTGCGTGGTATGTATTTACCTTTCAAGAAAAAGTGTCAAGCCATGCCGATGAAAAGCTCTTCTCCGTTAGCTGCTTGATCCAGCTCCATCCTTCGGTTGTGAGCCTGGATACTTTTTCAGAACTGAAAATCCGTGGACTCAGAACAGCTGCCAAAAATTCGGTTTAAATTGCACCCGGGTCTAGTCAGGCGCCTTTAAAACTTTCCAGCTGGGTGAGAGTTAAGTGGCGAGGGGGGTAGATAGGTATCTGGGTCAATGGTTTCTATTTACAACCTGTGGGAGAGACTCTGATACTCGGGCCGAGCCATGCATCCCTCCTTCGGGACTAGACTGTAGTCCCGTGGAGAGAACAGGATTGGGACTCTGGAGACCTTCTAGTCTCTCCTCTGCCACTGACTTTCTGGGTGACCTTTGGCGACTCACTTCTTCTTTCCCTGCCTTTGTTTCCCCTCCCTTTAGTAAAGTGTAAAACGCTTAGGGGCAGGAGCATAGGGCATCTTACTATGTGTTTGTGCAGTGCCCAGTACAATGGAGTCCCCAGGTAGTACTAGAATAGTGATAATAATTAATAACTGTGCAACCCTTACACTCATTGGTGAGCGCTTCCTCAGAACATGAATTGGTCCCTTCGGCTGCACCTCAATGGGACTGCTCACCAATATGTGTAAGGGGAGGCCAATTTGCCCGTGAATTTAACACCCCTTGGTTTCAGTGCGATTTACACTAGCGCTCAGCACCTTGCAGAACAGGGTCCTCCTGTGAGCTTGTTTGTCTTGAAACCAGACCTGTAATACGGATATTTTCTTTGGGAGGAGAAGGTAATAATGGATCCATCCAGAATTGCAAGACAGATTCAAGAGGGATTTACCTGCCCTATCACATCGGTCCTTTAAAGAGTTTGTTTGGCTCAGATACAATCTCCTTTAGTATTCTCGTGGTCTGGTAAGAAAGTATCCAAGAGAGGAAAAAGCAAACGGTTGGGTTGGTCATAACGGTGCATGACATGAAAACGGTGCAGCTGTGCAAAGGGATTTAATGGCTCATGACTGCTAAGGAGCGCACAGGGCTTAAACTACTGGAGCCGTGGGCAAACCCTGATGGTTTATTCCTGTGTGACTGTGGCACAGTCGAGAGGAAGAAATGGAGATGCTAGACACTCCCGACGCAATTTAAAACAATGCGGCATTGTGTCCAGGATTGCACGCAGATGTCACAGCACAGATTGGCATTGTATTGCATACAAATATAGATGCGTAGTGATATGGCTATTTGGAGACAGACTCCATGCAAACTAAATAACATGAGAGAAGTGATCTGCTCTTGAGAGATTTTCTAGGCTTTGTTCAGATTCCGGGATCAACCGTTTAGAGGAACTTTGGGATGCTTTCCCAAGATAAGGCAATTGGCTCGCCTTGTTCCTCTTGTGGCAACACATAACCGCGCCCTAGGGTGCGCCGTTCAGTCCATATTTTGTTTCCAGGGGCATTGTCCCCTGGTCCTTCCCATGACCATAGTCGCTAGCTCAAGATCTTCAGGGCCTCAAGTAGCTCTTTAGGAAACATATGCCCAGACTAGATCAGCACCAGATAAATATTACTTTCGCATCATTACAACACGTGTGAGCGCATCTCATCTGCATATTTCTAGGTTAATAATCGCTAGTCCGCTGCAGTGTTTTGACAACGATCAGGGGCAGGATTTGCTTAATAGATGCCCTCCAGTTGCAGAGAACAGAAGGGTAAGGTTTCAAAAAACACATTCTCGGTTTGTTTGACATTTTGAAGAAGGTAAAGAATGGCTGAACTAACGATGAAGTCTTACAGTCATTCAATAACTTAGATTTTATTGAATATTCCCCTTCTTTCCTCCGACATTTCAGTCTTGCTAATTAGGACAAATAAGAAGGGTGGCTGTGAACGAGGATAATAACTGGCGAGGGCCCATTTATTAAGTCACTTTCCGCGGGTGTAGAATTGATTTGTGACTGTGACTGGCATGTTTTCTAGACCTGCAGCAACTTTGAGAAGTCATTATGATCTGCAGAAGGGCCATTGTTAGAGATTTGTATTGATAAGGTGTCAGTATTTACATTGGCGAGCGTGTAGAACTCCCTTCTCTCCTCCACAGCCCTGCATCCCCTCCTCCCTGGTATATATTGGAAAGAACATAGCCATCACCATCAAAACGTAACCCCGGGGAGAGACCGCCTCCCCAACACAAGGTGTCCCTTATTCTATCCTCCTCCCAGCTGAATGATTGAGTTGCTTGGAGATCGCACGTTGCATGAGGAGCAGCCTTCTCTGGAGAGGCAAATGGGGAAGGGCACATAAAAGATCCAGAGAAACGTGTTACCTCCTGCACTGAAAATGGCTGAACTAATGGGGGAAAGTGTGTGTGTGTGTGTGTGTGTTTCCCTGCGCAAAATGCTTTTAGTATTTTTTTAAATAGGGCAAGTTACTCTATATGTTGGATGTATCCATTTTTCCTCACTAAGTTCAGATGATATTGACTAGGTATAACCAATTCCTTAATATTCCCCTGCAAGATTGTATGCAGGATTGCGGGCTGGGGAGCTGTGGGGGGGGGGGGGATATATGTGAGGCATTGGAACAAATGGTCCTTTGATAAACAGCGTCTGGCAGTGCCAGCACTGTACTTGAGTGTGTTCCAGAAGCTAGAGATATTAAATAAACTTAACGATAATGAATAGCCTTCTGTGGTATTTTGGAAAGGCGCGGTCTGTCGGGACTTCAGGACTTTCAGAGCGGACAAGAGTGGTTAGTAAAAGAGGCGTGCACATGCTGGGTTGGGAAATGTTTGACTTCTAGAAGAGGATGCTCACGGCATTAATTGTAGGGTCAGTGTTTTTATGTATATGCATTTGTTGAGTAAGAGTTAGTCGATTATTTGAATTGCAATATATTTCGATTTTCAACATAAACATTTTCAGCCCCGCAGGAGCAGCGTTTTCATTTTAAAATATATCTGAGCATTTGTTCTGCAAAAGCGAAATACTATCCATTTTAAGACTAAACCGCGTAGACTTGAAAGCAGAATTCCCTGCTGTAATTGACAGAAATGTCTGGGATTTTTCCAAGAGCAATTTCAAAACATGTGTCTTTTGTACCCAACTGTTTGAAGGTTGGCTAAATTTGAAGTTCTTAACCACCCACCCCCCAGAAAAGCAGTGGGAGATGACAATGACATGTCTTACTGCATCTTTCTGATATGTGAATTCTAGTAGCAAAATGAAGGCTAGACAAAATCTTAAATCTTCATCCAAAAGAGACACAGACCCGGTGGGGTAGAATGTTCGCTCTTTGTTGTACCAACGAGTGTGTTTGTGTGTGTGTGTGTGTGTGAAAAATCCATCTTCCCCTATAGTACAACTGCGTGGACAGAAGGGATCATTTACCTCCCTAGACTCCCACCCTCCCTTAGCTCCTCAGAAATTGCCCAGTATAAATATAGCTTCTGTCATGGCTGCCTGTTTCCCTTGCCTGGCCACAGATTCCTGCGCCATTTTAAGCAGCCCAGGAAGAAAGAAGAGCCCCCTTTTATTCCCCCTTCCCACTCCCACGCTCTCCCCCGCCCCCCAGTCTTCTGGGTTTCGATGCTACTTTCACACAAACTCGACTTGAACGCCTACCAAATTTCTGCCGTGTCTGGGGAAACACCGATGACTTAGCAAAGACGTAATATGATTTATTTTTTTGTGTCACAGCGATTGATTCCTCCTCTGACCCCTTTTCATTCATAACAAGCCCCCACCCCCTTTTGATATATGAGTTTTGTGTTTAAAATTACTTGTTGGAGGAAAGCTTTCCTAAAAGGACGCGCGAGCCGGGGCAGACCAGCACAAATGGCTATCGAAATCACCCCAGATTTATTAGTCCTGGTTTTTTTCTGGCGTGTTCCCCCCCGCCCCCCGCCGCCCTTCACTCTCCCACTTTTAAATTTAATGTCTTCCCCCTTCTTTCCTTTATACCATTTAACTGCTGGCTACAAATATGGTAGTCAGGGTGCACCCATGGAGTATTTCTTGAAACTAGACAGTATTTATTCTCTCCCTCCACCCCTTGTGTACCATGGGGCAGTTTTAATTGGTATTTTTTTGCTTCAGGGGATGAGAAATGGAGGATTGGAAAAATCAAGAGGCTGCCTTTTGTCTTTCTGGATTGTCATTTGCCTTGGTGTTAACACTCACGGGAGACGGGAAATATTTATAACAAACTTCTAAACAGCAAACGTTTCTAACCAGCGTGCGCCGGACGTAGGTGTTCTCAGGACTGAGGGGTGGTTTTGAAAGTAATGTGTAGAGCTGAGATTTTAAACTTCGGGATCTTTGAATTTATATTTTACGTCAGTCGATTTTTATCTAACAATATTTTTGCTCGAAGAGTAGGAATGGGGTGTTTAAAGAATGAATATGTTAAAATTCACAGCGAAGGTCTTTATTCTTTGAGCAAAAAACTAGCGCAGGGAAATCGAACAAGGAAGTTTAATAAATAGAGTATTCCTGATTGAGACCTGCTTTCTATGAAAAAATGTGATTTATGAGGTCACATTTCTTCTTACCCTCCCTGTCTACACAAGATAATAAAAACCAGTAGATAGTTGCAAAGAAAGAAAGGGAAGGTTCTAACTTCAGACGGGAAATGAACAAGGTTCTTAAAGACGAGACATAAAAATGATAACACATTGTTTTAATTTTATAAAGACATTTATTTAATCTATGAAAATAATGTACAATAAATAATTTGCCATTTACTATTAAAGGATTTGAATAAATAGTCTACATCTAAAACTTAAAAAAGAGGAAACAAAATTCCTCCGGGTTTTTTTTTAATTATTATTATTTATTTTTATTAAGAAATCTAAAAGTTTCGTTCGGATTCCTGAGAAAGTCACTTGAAGGATTTACAAATGTTTTCTCTCGGGGGTGGAGGGTTGTGACGGGCGGGACGGGGGGTGGGGTGGGGTTGCCTGTGTATTTCTTTTAAATAAATACGAAAGAATAAAAGTATAATTAAATACCTGAATTTAGTAAACACATAGGAGGATCCTGTTATTTGGGACTATCGGAATAACTGTTTAAAGGATGGGCCATTCTTATGATCTAGCTTCCACATTAGAACGAATCTGAAAGGGGGCGAGGGGAGAAGGGGTATGAGAAAACACATGGCCACATTATAGAAATATTCTGGTGTCAAGTGGGGAGCTGGTGGAAGTGCGTGTGGAAGGGGCGACACAGCCAAGGCAGATAGACCCTGGTGGGACTTGTTATTGGAAATTCAGATGCTGCAGGTCTATAGTACACAATGTGTTTGTAAAAAAGTCCAGGTCTTCCTCCGAGAAGTGGACGGGGCTCTGCAGGGAGCCCTGGAGGCTGGAATCTGTCGCGAAGATGCTCAGATCTGGCAACAAAGGAGACTCCTGCCTCTCCGGGAAGGCATTGTCCACGCTGCCCGCTGTCCCGCTCGGCTCCATTATGGACCCTGGCTCTGCGGTGGGCGTTGGGTAGCCGGGGCTCCGGGGCAGCTGCTGAGCGCTGGGCGGCTCGTGGCTCGCCTGGTTTTTGGTTTGAAAAGGGCAGGGGGTCTCCAGGGCTTGGCCAAACGGGGAGTTCTCGTCCGCCTCGTCGCTGCATTCCTCCAGGTTGGGGTAGCCGAGGTCCCCGTCGGAGGGCTCTTGGTGCTGGGTCTGCCTCTTGTGTTTCATCCGGCGGTTCTGGAACCACACCTTGACCTGCCTCTCGGTCAGGTCCAGCAGCGCCGCGATCTCCACCCGCCGGGGCCGGCACAGGTACTTGTTGAAGTGGAATTCCTTCTCCAGCTCCAGGAGCTGGGTGTTGGTGTAGGCAGTCCGGAGCCGCCGGGAGCCGCCCGCGCTGGTCTCTGGGAGCCCCTGGGTGTCTTCACAACACACACACACAACCGCCCATTTACAAGGGGACGAGGGGGGGAAAAGAGAGAGAGAGGGTTGGAACAGCCACCGTGATGAATGAGCTACATCCATTCGCTTCCCGTTCCAGGGCAGGGCAGAACGGTGCCCGGTGCTAACCAAGGGGCAGAATTAAGCTGCCACAGGAGAAAACAGAATTTACCATCCTCCCAAATCACTCTCAAGCTCCCTTCCCCTACCCCAAAGAAAACGTTTCACTCCCCCAATCCTCCCACCCCAAGGGAAAAAAATATCCCTGCCCCTCCCGCCCCCAGTGGTAGGGGGATATTTCGTCCCCCTTGTACATTTGTTGCCAACAGTTTGGAAACTCCAAACCTTTTCTGGGGGGGAGGACCCAGTCGACACCGGAAAATACCGCCCGTTTCCCACGTTGTCGTTGTGTTATAATTGACCGAAATAATGTGTTTGGTGTTGGTTTTTAAAAAAAAAAGAAAAAGAAAGAAAGAAAGAAAGAAAGAAAGAAAGAAAGAAAGAAAGAAAGAAAGAAAGAAAGAACTCCCAACACACCGAGAAAGGTTCTGCCCTTTGGGCCACCAGGAAAAAAAAACCCATATTTTGGGGAAGATTATTTTATTGAGAACACGTTTAAAGGACTGTTGCCTTATTTTGCTATCTATGGCTTCTTCTTCTACTACTATTATTATTTGTTTATTTTTTTTTTTTGCATGTTCCTAATGGATACCGATGAGGGAAATTCGGTCTCTGTCCCCCTCCTCCACCTCCTGCACACACACAAAAGCGCCAGTAAATCTCTCTTCTCCCCTCCCCCCCGCCCCAGCAGGCTGTAAAAAGGAGGGGGGAAAAATTCTAGAATTTCGGGAATAATAGGAAAATCGAGCCCTGACATGTTAGAATTTGGCTTCCAATTCAGGCGGAATCTTGTAGGCTTATTCCCTCGGAAAGATAATTGCAGAACCGGCTATGATTCCCTCTTTGATTTGCACGGAAGTGGGGGGGCGGGAGGGGGGCACACCAAAAAATAAGGCTGCATATCGCTGCGATGTATTTTATTGCGTAACACCGTTTCAGGGACGGATGGATGGATGGATGGATGGATGGGGCGGGGGGGGGGCAGGTGAGGGGCGAAATGATGCCAACATGTTTATTGTCTGAATCCAATCCCAATAAACACCCCCCATCCCCCTCGCCCCTGCATTGTACAAACCTGCAGGAGATCCAGCTGCAGATCCCGGGAAGGAGGAAGAGGATGGCGAAGAGGAAGAGGAGGATGGAGTCTGAGTAGCTTTCTTGGCTGATTTCTTCTCTTTCATCCAGGGGAATTCTGCAGCCAAAGGGCCAAACTGGATTGGGCGCTGCTGGGCCAGGCCATGAGTTGCTCTTTCTTGGCTTCTTGGTCTCTCCTGGTTGCTGGAACAAGGATTCAGGCTGAGGAGGGTTTGCTCAAAAGGAGGTGGAATTAATGTCGAGTCCTTGATTGATGAAGTTTGAAATGTCTCCAGGACAGCGGGAAGAGACGCCAGGCACTCTGCGAGCGAAGGCTGGCTATTTATAAACCCGATCTCCCTCTCCAATTCAAAATTCATGGCTTTTCCAGGGCCCAGTGGCAGAGGGAGGGGGACGAGGAGAAGGAGGAGGGAGGAAATCTTAGGGCCCCAGTTTTTTTTTATTGTTATGGTTATGATGACGATTCTCGGGCTTTTATAATTGTTATATTGCTGATAATACAGGCGTATGGGGACCTTGCTCTATTAAACTGGAGACTGGGGCGAAAATGCAGCCAAATTCCTGGTCACATGACCAGCCTTGGCCAATGGCAGGCGGGGCCTGCTGGAAAACAGAAAGCATTATTTTCTTTAATAGATTAAAATAAAAATGGTCCTTAGGAAACATCCCTTTCTCCCCCCCCCCCTTTTAGAAGGACTTGGGCCCTGGCATTTAATTAGGGTAACCTCTATGCTGCAAGAGTGGAGATGCCTGTAAGGCAGGGAGGGGTGGGAATGAAGGTAGGAGTTGCCTTTTTAACTCTTTCCCTGCCTGGGAATACAGTGGCTGATGAGCACATTCTGGAAGACAGGAGCAGTTAAGAAGCAAACTCATTACTCTTTTTAAAGTTTTGACAACGGATTGAAATCAGGAATAGAAAACAAGTTTCCTAAATCAAGGCAGAGGCAGTCTTTATTAACAGCCAGGGAAGGCTAAAGCTAATCAATGAGGCAAATTGGAATTTCAGGTTTACCAATATCTGCAGTTGGGATTTTTTTTAAAAAGTTCAGGTCAGTATGAAAGCTGAATTCAGAGGTTTATTTTGGGGGCAGTTAGATGTTCTTAAGAACTTTTTAGATCCTTCGAAGTCATAAAGCAAGCATTAAAAGTTGAAGAGAAAAATCTTAGCTTGTTAAAGTACCTTAATCCCCCACTCCTAAGTGAGTGCTTTAAACTTCGCTGCAAGAGGAAAAACGTGTTTTAAGGTCACTGATATCTTTGAAATCAAATGAATTGTCGCTAAACAGCTCCCCTTTAATAGTTTAGAAAACAAATAATTAAATTAAAAGTCATTTCCCAGTAAGATTTTTCTTTTAAAGGCAGCAGCTTCACACAAACCAAAAAAGAAAAAGAGAGAGAGAAACGATCAATCTTTTGTTCGAAAGCCTTTTGACAGTTGGGCCTTAACCAACTTACCAAAGAAAGTTGGCTTTTATTAGAGTTATTGTGAGAGGAATTATTCGAAAAATTTAACCTAGAGAAGAGCAAAATAAGAAAGATTAGACAATGAACAATTCTGGGAAAAGAAGACCAAAAAATAAAAGATTCTGAAAGCTTAGAAGGTTTTTAGTTTGTTGGTTCAAGATCTATTTTCCCGCATCTTCTCGGAAAGAAGGGCTGGCAAACGGCAAGCAGGCAGTAAAGCCTAGAAACTTTTGTCCCTTCAAACATCCGTGTGGGTGGTAAGCATTTACAGAGAAACCCAGAAATCTACAGCCAAGCCGAATTGCAGGGCAGCAAAAAAAAAAAATAAAACAGTGGGAAATTAGATGGCTGGAACGCGGACATGGGCTTAAAGTTTGGGAGAGTATTTCCCCAAAACGTTCATCTCTGTTTGATTGGATTTCTGCTGAGATCAGGGGATAAAAGGTAAACCCAAAGAAACAAACAAACAAAACCAATTAGCAAATCAGAACAGAGATCAGAATCAAAACAATTTAAAATCTGGCTTTATTTGAATCTTAGTTGTAATAATAAAACAGGACAGTATTCTCTACTGCCTGGGAGACAGATTGGTTTATAAGAGGTGTGGGATATGCTGAAATAACTTGGAAAGTGACTATAGCTTCTTTCATTTTTTTCTTCTTCCTTATTAACACTAAAGTTACAGCCATAAAACCTTTTGGGGGAACATTTCTTGCTCTTTATTTCACAGGGAGTGATCAGATATTAAATTTCCATTCCCTATTTGGAGGAGAAAGTCTTTCTTTCTTTCTTTCTTTCTTTCTTTCTTTCTTTCTTTCTTTCTTTCTTTTGTTAGATAACAATACATTATATGTATACTGAACATTAAAGGCAAACGCAAAGTTTTTTTTTAAGGCAAAGACAAGTCTTCTTATTTAATACAGTCATGTGCAAAATCAAAACTGAGAACATGGGACGCTTCGGGGGGGGGGGGTGGGACGGACAAAAGAAACAACGTCTGTCTGAACCCTGAAATGTGACTTGGGTCTTTCGTTTTGCTGCTGGATTCACTTTCACTTATTTTGAAACTAGTTCGGAGCATTTCGTGACACCAAATCGAACAATATGGCGCCCACTCTTTTAGATTCAGTGACATCTCCGAGAAAACTATACTCGGGGGAAGCCCCTAAAACCTTGAATATTGTTGTTTGGTCTGATCTCAATCAAAGCTTCCATGCTTTTAAATTTTAGTATCACCGAATCTTAAATTGCTTCTTGCATGGCTGGATATTATCCAGTTACAGACCTGTGTAGAAAAACAAGTTTCTTCTTCTTCTTCCTTTCTCTTTTGCTTATTTGGTTAATTATTATTTATGATTGCACAAAGGCTGGAATGACTAACCCGGCCTTTCGTTTATTAAAAAGAAATCAAAGATAAAATGAACTGAAAATCATTGCTCATTGTAAAGTCTTCATTCGACCATATATCCATACACATACACAAAGTGTGTGTGTGTGGTCGAGTCAAGAAGACTGTACATACAGGCACGACACGCCGCTAATTAATAAATTTAAGCCATTGTTTCCAACCGAAATGATGTTAGTATTCAGTGCCTTTTGATCTCCCCCCCTTCCCCCCCCCCCAAGAACAGTGTTAGGAGTATCACCTTCCCTCTCAGAGCTTTCTCCTTGCTTATTTGTTACAGCAATGCAAATGGGGCATTTTGTGTTTGACAGACAGTTTATATCCAGTTCCAGCATCATAAAACTTTTATTGACCCACACCGCTTATAAAACAAGTTTTCTTAAGGCTCTGGAGCATAAAAGACAAATTATCCACAGCATTATCTTATATTTGCTTTTGCTTCTGCACACATCTTTCCCTCCCTCCTCCCTTTACCTTTCACTAGCAGTTTAACCCTATCACAGCATCTCTCTCCCAGCACCAAGGTTTTATTCTTCCGCTTCTCCAGTGATTTAATTTCACTTCAGTATTAAAATTCCTCTTTGCCTTTTTGTGATTAATCATTTTCCTTTGTTTTCATTTTAGGCCCAATGGCTGTGTCGTTCGGATGACACGTGATCTCCTCTCTTTGTAACCTCAGAAGAGGACTGTGAACTTTAGTCTGCTTGGGAGAATTTTAAACAGGCTTCCAAGGGGCGAATGGGTGGGGTGGGGTGAGGTGAGGGAAATAGAGACTAGCTATTAACTTTTTAATTAAATATTGTGGTCTAGGAACGTGTCAACGGTTTATAACCTGCGCTCTAAAACAAATAGGATTATAACCTGAGGGGTGCGCCATGGAGGAGAGACTATAGATATCTAGCTATCTGTCTTTAGTCTCTGGGATATTTAAGCTTGTGTTTTGACTACTTTGTCTTTATGTTATTTTTGCTTTTAGATCCGACTAATAGGACAAGATCCAAATTGATAACAGAAAGTTTATTCAAGAATTGTTCAACAGACAACCCCTTAAGCAAGGAAATGAAATTACTAGTCTAGGAACAAAGAAAGATCTCCAAAGAGGAGGGGTGACGGGGAGGGGGGATTAGCTATAGTTCTTCTAATTCAGGACTATACAATTACAGTCTGGTTCTGCTCTCATGCCTCCAGTAGAACTAATTACATTATTCATAAGTACGAGGGTAACATAAAACTACTGGTCTTCCTAAATTACAATAACTAAAATAAGCTTGTTGTACAATATCAAGGAAACACAATGTCCTTTATAACAAGTAAATACTAAAAAAGTACAATTTGATTCTTTTTCTCATATAAATACATGATGTTGGGGATAAATAATACAAAAAAAAGGAAAAATATTTTAAACTGGCTATAACCAATAAATATATATGAATGTTCACCAGAACACACAGCTTTTGAAAGACGTCAGGATTGAGTGGACGAACGCCCTTCAAAGTTGTTTTATACCCATTCAATGTAAACTCTAAGTGCAACAAAGATGTCCAGACAAGAAAGCATTAGCAAATACCAAAGGTCCATTCACTTCTGCTTCTTTTGGAGGACACACCGTTTGTTCAAAAATACCCTGTTTTCACGTTAAGTCAAGAGAGAAGGAGGAACAAATGTAGGATTTCTAAGTCTTAAGATTGCTTTTTTGTTAATGAACCCTAAACCAAAAACAGTGTAACCGAATGGAGACTTCACTTCGTAAGAGGCAAAGGTTAAAAATATCCAGACCTGTCAACTTTCTCTTCCTCTCTTTGGCCTCTTTAAAAAAAAATAAAATATAAAAATCAGCTTTGTTGCAGAAGTTTATTTCCAGAACCTTTGCAACTCTTCAGCCTAGTTGGGGAGCGTGTGAAGAGGAGGAGGAAGAAAGGTACTATTTCCAAGACTTGGCAGATATGTATATTTTCAGCTAATGGGGTGAGGGGAGGAATTACTCAGCAAAAAAAATGTTCTTCATCTCAAGAGTTAGACTGGAAAGAAAAAGGTAAGATTCTTTGGGGGGAGATTTGGAGGGTGCAGTTTTCTGTGAATCTGTTTAGATTAAAAAATGTATCTGTTATTGATAGGCCAATTGTATAGATTTGGTGGGTTGACAATATGCTGTCATTATCAATGTCAGAGGAATCTTTGTACTTATTTGTACCTTCTTTAAATATATCAGGTTCTTTTGGTTTTGTATTTTGCTAGATTTCCATAAAACTACCCCAGATATATATTCAAAAGCATTTGTGTTGAAGCATTAGAAGGTATATCTATCTAGAGTTTAGACAGAGAGAGAGAGAGAGATAGTGGGGTGTGTATGGGGATAGATAGATTAGATTAGATTAGATTTGAGAGCTGCATCTTGCAAATAAATAAAACGAATCATCAGGAAAAACCAGGAAATTTCTCCACTTGAAGGGCTAACAGGACAGGCCACCAAACAAATATCTTAAGGGCGCAACACAAATGTTTCTGAACCAGGTCCCACTGCGGATTCACTCCCTCACTTCAGTGCTCCCCAACTTCTTCGCGAGTCTGTCCTGCTCTCCCACAACCCACCCTGCCCCCACCCTATCACAGGTGGGTGAGTTTGGGCGCCTCTTGGATTCGGCCCTGAGAAGAGGCGTGGTGCGTGGAAAGCTCTGTGTAGGTTGGATGGGTCTCACAGGGTCCGTGGTGCTGGCTGGCTGGCATCTGTGGATCCCCGTTGTAGTCCATGCTGGCAGACTGGTGGTGTGGCAGGTGACTGAGGCCGTAAAGGGAGGGGCCCGGAGCAGGCATAGAATCCCCGTAGCTGCTTCCAACGTATACAGGGCTGCCTTGCATATTGGGAGTCCCATAGGTGCTCCCATTGCCCTGTAATATGTGGGGGTCGTACTCCGGCGCCGTGTTGGCGTACTTCTGTTGGGAGGGGCACCCTTTGATGGGGTTTTGGTAGTTAGTGGACATGGCATAGGCATTCTGGTGGGGTTTATTGAAGGAAGGAGGCGATGGGTCCTCGTAGTTACTAGTCATGGTGTGCAAGGCATTCATAAATCCTGCCGAGGATTGCATGGGCTGGGGCGGGCTGCCGGTTGGGGAGGGCCCCCCGGAAGAAGACCCCATGCCTTTCGACTTCTGATCTTTCTTATACTTCATCCTCCGGTTCTGGAACCAGATCTTGATCTGCCTTTCGCTGAGGTTGAGCAGATTGGCCATCTCCACCCGGCGGGGCCTGCAAAGGTAGCGGTTGAAGTGGAACTCCTTCTCCAGCTCCACCAGCTGCGCGCTCGTGTAGGCAGTACGGGCTCGTTTGGAGGCAGAAGACCCCGGAGGGCTTCTCTCGCCGCTGCAGCTTTCTACCGGCCCGAAATGAAATAAAAGATAATTACTTACATGCAGAAATTGAATGTACCGTTTCCTAATAAATCCTGTAACAGGCAGGCGGATTTCAACCATCCTCCCTGCCCCCCCCCTCCCCGTTCACATTAGCTTGCACTCTATAATCATGTCATTTATTAAGAGTTCTGTTCTCCAAAGCTGCCCCTGCTTTATGAAAATTTGATCATGTCACGCAGAAAAGGATTCCAGGGCCATTTATTTAGGAGTCGATTATTTTCAGTAGATAATTCTGAGACAATAAAATTTGGCAGGGGACAGTGTTTTGAAAAGCAAATTAATATAAACATGGATGCCAGCAATGTGTGTATTGCGTTTTCATGTGTGTATATTTTATACCTCACAGGCATATGTGTGTGTTTTGTATAAATGTGGGTGTGTATTTAATATAGGTGGTAACACACACGTGCATAGTGGCACACATATATTTGTGCCTTCAGTGTACATGCATATATATAATTGCACTTATAGAATATATATGCATATATAACACAAATACTATATTAAAACACACACACACACACTTATATAATAAACAGACACGTGTATATCTGTTTATGTGTACGTATGGGCAACTATATATTATTATATTATATATAAAAGAGCAATTCCATGGTGTTCTTTTATCTAATCTATCTATCTATCTATCTGTTGATCAATAAATAGATGGATAAGTAATATACTGTGGAATTTCTTTACTATTGATAAATATGCTGCAATGGATATCCATATGCATTTATTAGTAACTACATGCATTCAATGCTTCAGCCACCTTTAGCTATGTACAATTTATTTGGTGCATTTTACTACAATATTATGGCATTTAAAATAAATAAATACATAAATCAAGCGTACACAGCTAAATCTTCATAATGGGCCAAATCCAGTAGGCTTTATTCAGGCCAAACTCCCATTGAAATCACCAGGAGGTTTGCTTGAATAGAGGTTGAATGGCTTGGCTCCGCCAACCATAGCAGTATTTTCAATGCATGTATCTTTCCACTTTCAGACAAGAGCATTCAGGCTGGTGGCTTCATTACCTCGCTGTTTAGGGAAGTGGAGGGTTACAAAAGCAGAACATTATACCTGTGGTAGGGGAACTGTTTTTCTGTTTGGAGTTTTGTCTCGATTCTTTCATCCAGGGGAAAATCTGTTTGGTGAGAGTTGCGTTTGAACTGAGATTTGATTTGCTGGGGGCAGCTTTACTGCTCCCTGACTGGCTATCGCTGTTGCTACTGTTGCGGTTGGTGACGGAGTTTGGGGGTGGTGAGACAGGTGGGGCTTGATGATTCTCCCGGGGCAAACTCGGACGCATGCAGCTTCCATTCAGGTCTTTACTTTTTGCATGTGGGGCAGTGTTGCCAAGAGACTGGAGGGAGCAGGCAGACCTCTGGTAGTCATTCTCCACGTGAGAAGAAGGCTGGAAAGGCTGTTGAGGGCCATCATAACCAAACCCATTAGCACCCTGGTAGGAATAACCTCCAAACAGCGTCGAACTGTCGTAGTATGTTGTTTTCTGCATCTCTGGGATTCCCAAAAAATATTTTTACCGACTACCAGGGTCTTGAGACCCCTATGGAAGAACATTGGCACCCCAAGGTCACGTGACAATCCGTTTCCAGTTGTCTATTGGAAGTTGACCTGAAAGGTTAGAAGAAACACACAATGATAGTGGCCTGGCTATGAATCCATCTTAGGTCGTGAAAAGCACATGACATGAATAGGGTCCTACAGAACAGGGCTAACAGATGCTTTGAACAGATTTGTCCTGTGTTCCTCCTCCCAAGGCTTATCAACTATTTTAAAGTTTATTTTTTAAAGTCAATGCATTTTTATGAACAGCATTGCACCGTGTATGTCTAAATATGTCTAAGCACTGGTGATTTCATATGCATACATAGGCATAAACACACACACATTAATATAATAAGAACAAGAACATAGAATGGATCACTGCTATCCACAAACATGAACCGAATATAACTTATGCCTTTTTACCCCACATCCTAATCCAGTCCATGCAATAAGCAGTTCCCAAGAATAAAAGAAAGAAGGTTATGATGTGCCCAGAAACGAAAGTTTGCAGGATCAGATACTACAAAGTTTTGTTGCTTTATTGTAGGACTGCCTCACAGAGTCTTTGATTTTAAACCAAGAATGGCAAATATTCTCTATATTTTATCCAGGTAAGGGTCTCTTGACTCATTTAGCTTTATTTGCTGCTTCCACAGTAACACACGTTGTCTTTGCAATTCTGGAGAAAATATTTTCAACAGATATTGGGGCATCCATTTAAAAAAACAAAACGTTTTTCCTTTGGCCTATTTGTCTATTGTGTTTAGGACAAGTACCTTTTCACTCTTCACCCCCATTTCTTTAAAATCTTGAGTCTGGAACTGCCATTGAAAAGAATTGCTTCCAAACCCAGTTTCATTGTGTGTGTCTGTGTTTTTTTAAAAAACAATTTTGTCACCAGGCCATTTGGTTCTAGCTTTCTATCCCTTTGACTTTTCATCATTCCCCCCCCCCCCTTCTGTTTAGGTTTGCTTTCCAACCCAAGCCCAAAAGTTCCAGAAAACCGGAAAAACCAGCCTTTACTACCTCCTTTTGCCCAAAGTATGAACTTTCTCTTCATGGAATGGGGGAAAAAAACCAAGAAGAATGGACACTGATCAGAAAATAATTTGGTATTTGGGGATCAACCAAGCAGCAAATTTATTTTAAAAACCCGGTGGATTTTCCCCATTACTGTGCACATTATGCGAGGATGGATTTGATATTTATCGCCATTTTTAAAATTTAATTTTTATCACTTTTAAAAAATAAACTGCATGTAAATAAAGTCTAATGAAATGTTTTCAAATACTAAAGATTTAACACAATGCACAGCTCTACAATAAATAACACTCCGATTTTTCCTGCCCCGACTTTTGTGTGTTTGTGGTTATGTCAAACTGCACTTCAGACAACACACTCTCTGCCAATATACACATGTAAGATTGATTTAGCTTTTATACATCAACTTCTCCACTCCCAAATCGGTGCGATAGCTTCCACAGAGCTATATTATTTATTTATTTTGTCGACAAAGAGTCTGGAATAATTTTGCGGAGAATTATTGGAGGGAGTACTCGGGTTTTATTTCCTCGTCATGATAAATATTAAAAAGTATACTCCTCTACCCGAGCTGAAGAGCTGTGAATTAATTAACAACCAGCAGTACGTATATTATGAATAGGGTGGCTGAAATTGACGAGGAGTGCAAAAAGGTGGGAATCTCTCCCAGGCCTTCCTGTTTTACACGGCTTTCTTTCTTCTTCTTCTTCTTCTTTTTTAATCTTCTTTTTCTTCTTCTTTTTTCTCTTTTAAATGCCCGAGGGGCTTATCAAAAGCAGCTAAAAAGAACAGCGGTGATTTTCAAAAAATACATACAATAATCGTACCGCCTTCTCCACCCAAAAAACCGAAGCTATCTGGTTTGGAGCTTTTGTAGCTCATCTCTCAACGCCTCGCAAATGCCGGTCATTTATCTTCCCGAAGACGGCCGGAATCCTAATTATTTACTCCAAGGAATTGTGTGTGTGTGTGTGTGTGTTTTTTAAATCTCAGGCAGAATAATAAATATTAGATTATATCATGTTCCAATTAACTACCGCAGGATCAAGTCTAGTATGTTTCCCCATCTTCCAAGTTTCACTTTGCGAAGGATAACAACATTAAAGACACAACACAAGAACTTTTACGGCGAAAGATTTAGAGGTGATTGAAAAAAAAAATGCCAGTGAAATATCGAGATGGAGAAGGAAAAGGGATCTAAGTCAAAAGGTTCATAGGAAGATTGGGTGAGAGGATGGGAACAGATCTAAGCCTATTTATTTCCCTTTAAAGCGATTCCCTCCATGTTGGAAATCCTAAATTCACTACCTGACTCTGTTTAGGAAGAAGAGCAGCTCATTCCTCCCCTCCGCCGCCTAAGGTATATTTCACAGACCGAGCAAAAGAAAGAATAAACCCGTTTTTAGTTTAAAATAAGAACGCTATCGACATGCCCCTTAACAATAGGCTGGCGCTGAGAGGCACCTCAAATTCCAGCGACTGCCTTGCCGTGAATATGCCTGGAAAATAGAGACACATTCCTAAAATTTCCCTCCCCCCCCCCGCATCATCACCCCCAAGCAGAACCCCCCAGTTGAAAAGCAGGGGGGAAAGAAAGGCCCCTGGATGAGGGCTGCAAAACAGTCGCTGCGTGGAAGGAAGCTTAAAGCTTGTGAACTCTTCTTGAACCGAGATTGGAGTCATATGGTCATAAATCATTGGGACATAGACTCCGCCATTCACAAAGTGATAGCCTATTTGAGTCCAGCTTACCTTAGTCTCTGACGAGCAAAGCACAGGCAGACATAATGTATGTTCACATCCAGCACCAAAGCAATCAATAAGCAAGGAATTGCACCCTCTTCCTTTAAAAAAATGTTAAAGGAATATATAGAGATAGATAGAAGTGTGTGAGTGTGCGTGGAAAAAAAAAAGAGAGAGAGAAATCCAGTAATAAAGCCAAAGGATGGGGGGCTAAACCAGGGTAGCCTTCGGTTACGGCTGCTCAAATTCTCTCTCTCTCTCTCTCTCTCTCTCTCTCTCCCTCTGTTCGTTTGGGGAAGGAAAAAAAAAAAAAAAAAAAGCAAGATGCTTACAGCTTCCAAGATGTGTAGAAAAGCTCAGGGCTTTGAATGGACAAACCCTGAGATTCTAGTTGCCCTATAGACTGGTACGCCCTGCTCACTGATAACAATGGCCACGGCAGAGGGGAAGAAGGGAAGGAGGGAAAAAAAGGAAAGAAAGAAAAGCTGAACGCGAAACCTTTAACTAGGCAAGGCTGGGCTAGGATTAAAAATAATAACTGTAATAATAATGAGCCAGGGTGGAGGGGATGGGGGGGTGGGGAAGGGGTGTGTGTGTGTGAAATAAAGCTAGGTGGTATTTAAAAAAAAAATTAAAGATTTGCTTTGGAGCGCTGAGCAAAGCCAACAGCCTTCCAAACAGCGTCACTAGTGAAAAATTATGCTAATTGCAGACGTGGTGGACCGAGGCCTAGACAGAAAGATAGCAAAGCTTTCCTTTGATTCACGTGTTTAACAATTAGGTGTCAATTTATGTTAATAAACCCTTTCAACATAGGCATACTCCTCCCCCCCCCTTTCCCACCCACAGTTAGAATCGTCTTTCTTTCAATAACTGGTGCATATATTTTGTCTCTCCCTCCAACTGGATTTGTCTCCTGTTAAGAGTCCCTAATATGGAATAATTATGAAATATACTTTTCGGGGGGGGGGGGGAGAAGGGGGAATGATCAGCCAGCCAGGGACTGATTATTTGTTTTAAAGGGAATGGAGACCGGTGGGGGGAGGGAGGAGAGGGTAACAAAAGGACGAATCCGTTGTGTTGATGCAACTCAAAGCCTACAGCCGTGGGGAACTTTAATATTAAGTCTGCGTGTCAAAGTTCTCTGGCTGGTGGCTACACTATTCCCCACCTACTGTAGGTTGGTGGACTGGAGGAGGTGGAATTTGCACTTCTAAAGGGGGAGAGAGAGTAAAATCACATAGGAAAGGCAAAGTCCGGGAGGGGTTGAACCATAAAGATTTGTATTAATATGATGGTGAAGATGATGATGCCAGACGCTGCTGCTATAACTGGGCAAGAGTTATGACTCCTGGAGCGCGCACACGGAAACTTTCCCCGATGCGTTTTGGTGAAGGTGCAGGGAAAGGAAGCGTTGCAAAGGGAGCGTGGGAGGAAGACAGGGCAAAGAATTTAGGTGTCTGCACTTTTTTTTTTTCTTTCCCCTGCTGTTATTGTTCCAGATTGCAATGATCTTCCTCGCCTTTAATTCTTGCCCACACCGCCTTTGGGTTAAGTGCTGACTGGAGAATTTAACTGTAGGCAGAGAAGGAAAGGGGTTGACACGAAAGCTGTTTGGATCCCGCTTGGAAGGTGTGTCCACTTGTGCCGTTTGCATCACTCTTTCGCACCTTTTGATGAGTGTCCATTGAAAATGGGGCTAAATAAAGAGTTTACTTTTGCAACAACTTACTTTCGGGATGCGTCTGGTGGAAAAGACTTTCAAGGTGCTGGCTGCAGGCTTACTAGGGGGCATAGTGTTTCCACCTATTGTTCTAACATCAGTTTTCAAACCTGTGTCGTGAGGGGGTTCCACCGTGTAACTGAAATATCGTCTCTGAGAATTTTTTTTTCCCTTCTAACTTTTTATGAATTACTGGGACACACATCTTCAGCTGCAGGCGGGCGTCTATTTTGGAACACCAGGGCTACAGAGCGGCATGGAGGAGACACGAATAGGATTCACGGATTATTCTTTTTAAAAGACCCTGCAATAGTCAACAGACTGTCGCAAATGGGACCTCATGGACTTGTGCTCGAATACCTAGAACATCAGAGGTGCCGTGAACTCTGCAAAGAACTTTTTCTGAAGTACCAACTTTGGGTTTCTTTTTTAAATAACTGGAGAATAAAAAAATAATAAAATCAAAGCTGCATTTCTATACACTGAGTGTCTTGTAAGTAGATATTAGGCTCCATATCACCTTGTATTTCCGCTTCTACTTTTTGTTGCAGTTTTGTGTTGTTTTAAAAAGTGACTGTATTGGCTGCATTACAAGGTCAGCCAAATTTTGCAGTCCTGGTCATTTTAGACTTCCTTTCAAAGGGAATACAGAAAACATTTTCCATTTAAAATGTCCACCCAAAATTATAACCATAAAGTTTAAAGACAAGCCAGTAGCAAAACGAAAACTCTTCACAGAAAAGTTAAGGTAATAATCGTCATTATAAATGTGGTGAAAGGAAAACAAGTTGGCTCTAAGTAAAAACTAAACAAGTTTTTTTTTTTTTTTAAAAGAGTGGTTTCTGGTTCTAAGAAGTTCATTTTTAATGGCCAGGCATCGTGTTTAATAACACTCACCAATTCTCCGTTGTCTGGTCCAGCACAAATGAGACAGCGCAGCGGTTTGAGAAAGAAAGAGAACTGTAAAACAGAAAAGTGATAAAACTTCCATCACAACGGTATGGGAAATCGGACTTATTACACAGAGAACTCTTCCAGTGGTAATGGTGGGAAAAAGTGTCTAATGGACAAAAATTAAATACAAAAAAATCCATTGTTCTGTGTGAGGCATTTTTTCAACAATGTAACTAAAGGAGACATTTCATCAAAGTTTTTAGCACTTTCCGAAAGTTGTTTTATATATTTGTGTCTCTCTGTGTGTGTGTATATACACACACACACACAGAGAGAGAGACACAAGTATCATCAAAATGAAGGATTGGTATCAGGCAGACATTCAGATAAGTATTTTTTTAAAATAACTGGGCTCATATATGAAGCAGTTTCAAGACAATTCTTGCAACCTCATTATGGCCCTCTCAGATATTTTAGTATTGGCTCACTTGTAAATGTCTAGCATTTCTCATTTCTATGGTTCTCAAACATTTGGATGCCACTTGCTCATTGGAAACCGTCTCTGAAGGAGATTATTTACCAGTTGTGTCTGTTCAAGCTTTGCATTAGAATAGTTATCGGTAGAAATTAGCTGTAGTGAAATACAAACGTATTTTTCCTGTTGGTGAATTTTGGTTTTAAATAAATACTAATAAAAAAAAGTCAGCTGTTCTGCAACCCATCATTTGCCTCCTTTTATTGCTTTTAGTTAAAGGCGGTTGGTAATTCCGGGTTAAGTGCATTTTAAAAATGAAATGTATCGAGTTAATTAGGTAAGGCGGTATGAAAGCCTTGTGGAAACCTCGAGACGATTTTACTGGAAGACAACAGAAGCTTAAATATTTACAGCACATCTTTTCCTATGTAGCCAATTTGTTCACTGTCTTGAATGATCCCCATTAAAAAAAAAAGCAGATATTTTATGTTATATGTAGGTAACATTTACACAAAAGTTATTCGATAAAAGGATTAACGACACCAGCTTAAACCTCTTTAAAACTAGTCGGAGATTTATCACTGAAACCTTGACACGATTTGATTCAGAAAGAAAGGGGGGGGAACTCATTTAAAATTATTTTCGTTTTGGGAAACATTCCCTCGCTTTAATAATCTTGTTTCCGTTCTGTCTGTTGACGTTATTAATCTCAAATCAAATGTTCCTCCCGCACCTCTATCCTTCTCGTGACAACATTCCTGGAACATAAATCACACATCACGCTGACCTCTCTCTGGTCTGCGGCCTATAGCCATAATTTATGATGATGATTATTATTATTACACACACACACACACACACACACACACATTTTAATACACAACATTGGCTATCTTCCATTTACATCACAGCCTTACCACGTTAACTTGGGTTTTTAATTCCCTCTGTAGATTATCAATAAAGATAAAGAAAACCCCACCGCCCTTTATGTCGTATGAACCCCAGCGCACCCAATATGACTATAAAAGTTCCACCCACACTAGGGCCTGGAAAAAAGGGGGAGTGGAGGTGGGGGATGAACAAAAGGAGGTGGGGAGAGGAGGAAAGTCGCATTTTTTGGCGTGACTAGAGAAGGCGGGGGAAAACAGAAACAAAATAAATAAAGGCTCCGAGAAAGATTTTTAGTGACGCCAGCAAAAGGGGTTTTTGCTACTTTTTGCGGGACCCGGATTAAAAATAAAATCACTACCCTCCACTCCTCCCCTCTTTACCTCACTGCCAACAATAGGCTCATGCATTATGTACCATTATTAAAAGATATTAGTGGTGAATTATGGGTATTCTCAAATTAGGCACTATAATCTTAATAGGAACATTTATCTTTCTCTCTAGATAGATAGATAGATAGATAGATTGCAAGACTGGTCACTATCCCCTTCCGTTTCCTTTTGTTTACTTTGTAACAGGATGTCAATATCCGAATTATGGAGGCCAACCCGTCTCCTCTCTTAAGAAGGTGAGGGATAGGAATGCTGAGGTTGAGGAGGGATGGATTAGGGACACTCGAAAAGGGCTCTCTCTCTCTCTTTCTCTCTCTGTCTCTGTCTCATACACACACAAAAAGTCTAAACAGAAGCCAGCTCCGGATAAGAAATCAAAATGAAACGGAGTGTACGGTGTCTTTGAGAGATTAGCCCTCTTTCTCTCCATGACCTTTGCTTACAAGAGTAATAACTCACCGGGTTAATGATCAATCGGCGGAAGTGCTTTTGAATTACCTCCTAAATGCAAAACAACAACAAAACCAGGGCGCCCACTCTTCCTGGCCGTTTTTCCCCCCCACCCCCTGAAGCCCTCTCCTCTTCTATAAATTCTCTGGTCTCCAAAAGTCTTTCACCCACACATGTTGCTGTACTGTAATTTTTTTTCCCTTTCGGAGTGGGGGAAGGGTTTGGGTACCAGAGTGCTGTAAATAGATATTTAGGAAGCCAGTGACCAGCGAGACTAGAAAGGACAGAAGCCCTCTCCCACATACACTCCCCCCCCCCTTTCTAAATGCCAAAATAATGACTTGAATTATGCGCTCACGTGACTGGTAGACGTCAACCTTTTACCCATTTTATACAGAATTGTTAAATGAACTTCTCCCCCCCCCCGCACACAGCATGTCCCCCCCCTTTCCAGTGAATTCTCTAAACTTAGTTGCCAGCAGTTGCTTTCTTTTTCCCACCTCCCCAGTCATTCCCCTCAGATATTTTGTTTTGCTTTTGGTGTTTTTTTTTTGTTGTTGTTCGGTCCTCTAAGCAGAGGAGGAAAACGAAGGTGCGAAGTCTTCACCAAAACCACAAGCTTGCAAAGTCTCAGCTCCGAGCCAAATGCCAGAAGAGGTGGAAGGAACTAGAGGGGAAAGAAAGAAAGAAAGAAAGAAAGAAAGAAAGAAAGAAAGAAAGAAAGAAAGAAAGAAAGAGGATGGCTGAAGGAAGATGATTGCTCCGCTCCGAGCGACAGCAGCCACAATCTCCGAAGACCTCAGCTTTGAATCTGCTGCTGATAACCTGCTCCTGCACTTTACTAGAGAGAGACGCTGTGGGCTGGGGTGGCTGCTGGAGCAGTTTAACCCCCCACGCTCCCTCTCTTAACCGAGTGGATTTACAGTTAAAGCCTTTCTCGACCCCTGGAAAGAGGACGCGTGTTCCACTGCGGTAGATTCTACACTGGCTGCCCCCCTGATCTGCTTATGGGCTAGCCAGATTTTAAGTCACTTTAAAAAAATAAAAAATCTGGAGGGAAAATGAGGATATATATATTTTTTCCCTCTAGAAAGGATTCCTGGATAGCATCCAATATCTATTGACTTGGCAGTTTCTGTTATAAAATGAAGGCATTCCGTTACTTTATAGCTACATTCCTCTGAATAAAAAAAAAAGAAAGAAAGAAAAGAAAGGAAGCGTGATGCGGGGCGGGGGATGGGTGGGAAGGAGGGATGCACAAGGGGTCCATTTTACCTGCCTTCATTTGATGTCACATACAGATAGGTAACAATTTCTGAGGGAGGAATGTCAGAGAGAAGAGAGAGAGAGAAAGAGAGAGAGCGCGTTATGTTCAGGAATCATATTTCTGGGTCTCTACGTGTTTGTATAGTGTGTTGTCTAACTAGATACAATGAGAACATATTTTTATTTTACATTCTCATTGTATAGTGTATTTATTATACGCTACAAATACACTATACTAGCACACGCAGTAGACACATATCATGTAGATGTACACATGAATTTGCATATATATATGTGTGTGTGTATACACATGGCATGACCAGTGATCCATATAGATAGATCAATCCATCACTGGCCGTGCTAAAATACTGTAATATTGTAAGGGTCTTTGGTCTCTCATATTCATCAACATATCAAAAGGCTATCATCCATAACAGTCTCTTAGTGCAGTAAATAGTTAATTTTTAATTAGAGGAGAAAGAATTCGGAACAACAATGTTTAACAGGGTTTCAGTGTCGTTATTGTGGGGGATACTTAGATGGAACTCGGCACCCGAGATCCTGGTTCTGTTTTAAAATCTCCTCTAGCTCATGCATGCTTAGCAATGAAATGAATGTGTGATTTGGAATGCAACAATGTCCTTCCCAGTGATGTTTAACACAAATCTAGGGCCACTGGATCTCACTATAATCACCCCCACACACACACACATGCTATCCAGAAAAAAACCATACTTTAAGGACGACTGTCTGAAAACAAATATTTCTCTTCTGATGGACCATCTACCGAGAATAATCCGATCGGTGGTGTTTCTGTGCTTGAACATTGCCCGGCTGCCTCATTAAGTCTTGATCCTTACAAAAGCAAGAAAAATAAGGTCCCCAAAATGTATAATGAGTTTGTCGTGAGAGTGGTGGCGAGAATGAAATCCAAACCAAGAGATACAGGCGCACCAAAAATCTATTCCAACTTGAGAGAGAGAGAGTTGGAATTTCAAAAATCGTCCATTAATATCAATTTACTTCAATGAAAACTTTGGTTCTTCACGGAGTTGATGATTTATGATAAAATCAATTAAATTACTGTCATTTAGGGCCTTGTGGTTCCCCTCAGATTTTATTCTCCAACAGACCAAGCGCTTGGTAAAAAAAAACATTTCAAGTTTCGCTGGAGGCGAGTAAAGATAATTCTGGATCTGAGGAAATTTAATGCAAGGCAATTTTCAGCAAAAAATCCGGCGCTTATGTAGCTCTCTGCCAATATACACTAGTTTGCCTCGGGAAATATTAGACATTGAGTCTAAACTTTTGCGGTTTTACAAGGTATGGGGGCATTTTTCTAGCTAACAAATTGTCCCAGGAACTGAGTTATTATCAGAGTACAAAAGGATACAAACAAACACCAGCCAAATTGAACAGGGAGCACATTAAAAAAAAAGTGAATTTCAAATTTAATCCCATTTGTCTTCCTGTCTTCCGCATAAACTTCGTTGTGTTGCAACTCACTCTTAAAATACACATCGGGCCTTAACAAAGAGACCAATTCTTCCGACTCCTAGCCCCAGAATGAGTGACGAAACAGCACTAGTAAATATTGTGTCATATATTCCAACACGAGTCGTTTTCCTGCCCCTCCTTTTAAAATGGAGCTCATTGAAGAAATTACATTTTAAAAATAAATCTTTATTGTGGATTCTCCAAAACCCCGAGCAGATTTGGAGCTCCTTTCATCGGTCTGAAAACATTTTAGCTGGTGGGATTCATAATAAAACACTGTTCTTATCTAAAATGTTGAAGGCTCGCATACTTACCCATGCCACCAAAATTAATTGGTCAGCTATCGGGGAAAACAAGTAAACTGACCAGATGTTTGTTAATCACATCTGGCAAATAAAAGCAGAATTTGAGGGGGGTGGGGAGGGAACCCACTATCAGCGTCGTGGAATTTTTAGAAGACATGGGCTTCCAGGAAAAGACTTGCAATTAGGAGCTGCTCCAAGTAAACAAAACTTCTGAGGGCCATAAATCACGCTCACATACATTCTTCAGTTTAACACTCCGCTTTTCCAAAGCGGCGTTTGTAGTTTTTTTCCAAACAGCGGAGAGGTGCTAACGCTTTAACAAATGTGTCCCAGGGAAACCTAGCTGGGAAACACGGACTTTAAAGAAAGCTTCTGTATCCCGTCTAGGTAGGAATCACGCAACTTTTCCCTTTTTCTTTTTTTTTTTTTCTTGCTCATCTTCAACTTCCCTGGCTATGTTTCGGAAAGATCAGTCTTAATTTGAGACTAGGGAAAGTCAGCTATAGCTCACGTTGACCAATGGAGAAGTCTCTGGCCTGTCAAAGCTTTGGGAGCGATTAATTATATCTCAGAGCGCTGGAATTCTTAGAGTACGGAAAGGCAAAGTTGCATCAATTCCCCCCCCCCCCCCCTTTACCTCTTACCTGCGTTAGCTCGCCACCAAGGACTTCAGGAAGAAGGAGAGAAGGGGGGATATCGGCTGCTGCAAGTATCTGAACTGAAGCAAGCAAATTAAAGAGAAGAAAAGAAACTACTTTATTGTACCCCAGTGGATCTTGCTGACAGCTTTGTCGGACGGATTTCTCTCCCTTCCTCCCCCCTATCCTCCCCCCCCCCCAAGATGCTTTGATTTTTGGACTCACTCGTTTCGAACGGAACTGCCTTGACTGAAGAAAAACCTTTCAAAACCGCGTTAAGTGTTGCAAGGATGGAGACCCCTTTCCAGAATGCCCAGAGATAGTGGGAGGGGTGGGGGAGTGCGGGTCTTGTACTTATTTTCCCCGTTGTGGAGGGGGGGGGAGGAATCCCTGGCACCTCTCTGAAAAGCTATTTCTCTTTATAAAGACTTAAAATGTTGCAAGACGGGCATAATAATGAGTGACAAGAGGTGCCGGAGAGAGGAGAACCAACTGGATTCTGGTTTTAGAGGCCAGTAGGAATTGGCCAGTCTTCAATGTCAAGATTCAAAATTGATTCCATATGTCTCGACCAAAAAAAAAAAAAAGTTAAGCGATACATTCGGCATTTTTGGGGGGTCATTGCCATCCTTTTCGATATTTGTGAATTGCAACTTAGCCTATCAGACTTTTGAGTTTAATCATTGAGGTTGGGAAGTAATAGAAGTCAATGGACATGATCCTGTATGGTATTTTTAACCTCGCCTAAAATTGAAGAGTGAACAAAAATCTATCTGAAGGATGAGAGGGGTAAGGTTTGCCATCGTCTGGCTTTGGCACACCAAACCGGGGGGTGGGGGGGGAGGGGCGGGAGAGAGGGGGAAAGTCTCCTTACCGATTGTTTTGTGTTGTTTTTAATCAGGGAGATTCTGAGCCTTCCATCACTGATGTCCTATTGGCCTAATGGAGTCACTCCCCTGGACCGAATGGGAAAACATCCATTGACTTCAATGGGCTTTGGATCCGGCTCTTGGGGATCACTGAGTGTTGATGTGTTACGGCTATTGAGAATGGAAAGGCCTGGGCTGATTTTCAGGAAAGGACAAAAGTTGCCTATTAAAATGTCATGACACAGCTGGCCATTTGACTTGCCAGAGTCTCCCTTCAGAAACTCCTGTTAAGCTCATTGGTGCGAGCATGGAGGGACTGTTACCCTATTTTTTGTTGCCTTCTCTTCCGATCTCGAGATCCTTCTGCCAAGAAGGGCCGAGGTATCGGATTTAACCCAAAATATTCAATACTATTGAACGAAAATTCTTTAGTTAACCCCTCTCTGTCTTTAAACAAAAAGGAATCAAACCCTTCTGATTTATGGCTCTGATTTTCTGAAATAGCACCTGATTTGGTTTATCGCAGTCAAGTGTTGAAATGTGGTTATTAGCCCCCCACCCCACCCCCAGCAAAAAAAAACCACCCGGAACTTCAAAGGACACCATCATTATATCCAACCTTTTGCCTATTTAACAGAAAACCAGGGTCTCCTTTCCCTTTGTCTTTGCTCTAAATAAATCTCGTCCCAATCCCTTTTTAAACAGAAATGTATCAGCCAAGTTGCAGGGGAGTGCGCTATGGGTCATCGGCAGTTTTTAAGGCCTGTATAGCATATACTTATTTCGGACATTAATTGCTTTATTCCCCTCTGAATGCATGTTTATCTGTTTGTTGTTTCTTTTTCTTCTTTTAGACAATACGATTTGTTAAAATAATTCACTCCCTTTGACAGGGCCACAGTTATTGGTGTAGGGGCCAGTTATTTTAACGAACAATGGTCATCTTGCATTTACAATGTAATATCAACCTCTTTTTAAATCCTTTTGTTTTGAAGTGATCAACCGGAATAAATGGATGGCCCATGAATGATTCCTGAATCTTATGTATTTTAAAACAGAAATTGGACAGTGTATAAGGAATAAGAGTTATAATACTGTATACTGGAAATGCATTGTTCATATACTTGAGACCTCATCTGTTGAGTCTACAAGCTTATGTACTGACTGCAGGTATTACCCTGTTCTGTATTAGCTACCGGCCTCCTTACACAGCAGTTCCGAAGAGTCCTATCCTTCCATAATTCTTTGATCTTACGTAACACTCTCTTACAGCCTGCAATAAATTATGAACTAAGGACTTATATTTTCCACCTTAATAGCTGCCTCTCTGGGAAAGGAATGGTGTGTGTATATGTACGGGAGGGTGGGTGTGATGGGGGGAGAAATGGTGCCTTTGGAAATGGCATATGATAACGTAAATATTGATTCTTCATGCTGGTGGATCAAACTTTTCTGAAACGGTGGTAGACAAGAAGAACAGCTTATTGCAAAGAAATGAGCGAAACAATAATAACCTGAACTATTTTAATGACAAGATCAATAGCTCATCAAGTATTTTAAATATTATTCATATCGTTTATAACTATAACACAAGGAAGAATATTCCACCCGCTGCTTCCTGATGCATTCAGTTTAACCGAGTTAATAAAGAAATATAGACAACATTTTTTTAACGATCTACACATAGTTTTAGTCCGTAGGAGAGAGCTAATCACCGAAGTTATATTACCTGATCGATAAATAAACCAATAATGAACACAAATGGGAAAATATGTGTGATTTAATGAGGTAGGTATGGCAGGGAGTTACAAAGATCATGGCTGGGTAAGAGGAGTTTTTGCTGTTGTTGTTTGACCAACCAAAGGGAACAATGAGAGCTCTTTTGGTTGCCCAAATCTGGACAAAACGAAACCCTTTTCATTGTATTACGTCATCCGATGCTAAATAATCGGTAGCCATCGGAGTGACAGAGAAAGCGAGAAAAACACAGAGACTAGTTATTGAGAAGGCTCCAGGCAGAAAGAAACCGTTCTTGGTAAATATCAGCTTGATACAACGGTGGCAAATTTCTAGAAGAAAGAAAGAAAGAAAGAAAGAAAGAAAGAAAGAAAGAAAGAAAGAAAGAAAGAAAGAAAGAAAGAAAGAAAGAGCACTGTGAAACTTTCGCCTTGTTTATTTAAAGGGCTTATTGATAAAAATCTAAGTATAGAAGCGAAGAAGATCTGAGGCAACATTACCAATAAGAATAGATCCTACAGCCAGGCTTATCTCAAGCCAAAATCTTTGCATCAGATAAATCACAATTCTGCCCCACCCTGCTAGAAACCAGCTGGAAAGGCAAGGCAGAAATGTAAGTGTTATCTGAAATAGGCATCTTCCCCCCCTCCCCCACCTTAAATCAAAAGGCTAGGGATAGAGATAGCGATATCAGTAATGGATTCGGAGAGTATATGGTGCCAGGTGAATGGGGAAATGGGATTCATTATAGCCAAGGGTGTCAAAAGCATAAATGTTTGCCACCTTGTCCGATTCAACATCCTGCGGGACTCGAAGCTCTTCCTGACATCTGACTTATTTAAGGGAGACTTTTGCACAATGGCGTCTGGAACCAGAACCGAATAACCCCCCTGCTATTGATTTGTACCCCCCTTTAATGCGACTAATGCATGGGGCTGGACGATAGACTTATGTGTGGTGCACTGTCTGAAGCTTTAATGACAGCAAAGGAGCCATAATAATAACGATAATGAGAGCGAAATTAATATTTTCGCTCCTTCCAACTTCGTAACTACAGGAGCCTTCCTCAGTGGGCTAATTTTTCATGCTCAGAATCTCAGACCTAAAAAACAAGTGGTCAAAATCAATTGGAAGCCAACGATTTAAATTAATATATTCCTGACAAAGAATGATGTTGCATTCCTGGCTTGTTCACCGTCCCCGGATCTCCCTTAATATTTAATGAAAGTCGCTGAGTTCCTCTAATTTTACTACATAAAGGTTTACCCTACCAGACAGAGTTAAATATCACCCCTCATGACGGTGTTAAACTTGGCTCACGGGGGCTAAAGGAAGCGCGGAAAATGTGGTTGGAGTCTCTTTTGAGAATCCGGTGTGAACATTTAATCTTCAACCCTGTTGTCTGTTTTACTGACTCCTTGCATGTTACATATTTAAAAATGCTATTTCCCGCTTCCTCCTTCCCTTTCAACACTCACGGTTTTAACCTATTTGGTCAAGTTTTAAAATGGAAATTCTAAGTGGTTGACTTCTGACCTTCCATTTTCTATCAAGGATGCGAATTCTCATTCATATACACTCTTGCTTTTTAAACAGGTAACATTATGTCTTTTACCCATCAACTCTGCTCTTTAGGAGAATAATCTGCTCCCCAAAGTCTTAACTTTACTGGGCTGCCTCAATTGGTTGAAAGGAATTTACTTATTATAGTTCATATATATACTATATATCAAGTGCCAGTGAAAAGCTAACATCTGTTGGCAAGCTATGCCTATCTTAGTTTCTTGAGGACGTAGGGCAAGCTTCTGCTCTCATGTACGCTAGTTTTAGATCAGTGTAATTCCATTGCCCTCAATAGGTTTACTTTGAATTTACACCAGTCTAAATCACAGAAAGCAGGCTCTTCGTTCCTCACAAAATGTCCTTTGTTATCTAAACTCCTGAAACTTTTATCCTAAGGACATTATTTACCTACCTACCTATCATACCAAGGTCTTGCAGCAATTATGGTGCAAAAATGGTGCAAACTATTTCCTCTTTGCATAAAAAGAATAACGAATTATTTGGGGACGGATTCGCTTCCTTTTTGTTAACAGTCTTTGGTAATTATAAATGGGTAAAATGCTCAGGTTTCGGAACGAAACCCATAACATCGCTCCATTGGCTTAGAACCCGTGTCGTTAGTTTGGAGGGCAAGGAAGCTCACCTATTGTTTTGTCCTCCACTGACAAAGTAACTTCATTCTCTGCTTGTGATCAAACGCTATCCCTATTTAAGAGGCAGCCGCACATTTTGACTCCCTGCAGCAATTTGATTTTCATTTTCAAATTTAGTTATTTATTTGATTTTTTCCCCCTGATCAGCTGGCATACAATGGGACACATTCAGGCTTAAAAAACAAACAAACAAACAAAAAATCCCAAACCAAACCAAAATAAATAAAAAAAGCCTCAAACAAGCATAAACACGCCTCAACAACCTGTGTTTATGGTGCAATAAAGTCCTTATTAGAGAGGGAGAGGGGACAAGATGGTGAAAAAATGAGGAATAGCTAGTAAAGTGATGCTGCAATACAAGACTCCTAGCAGTAATTTTTATATTAAGGTCCTGGTCTTTTACTAGGTTTATATGCCAATGAGGCGTTCCCGGTTTACCAAATTTATACAAATCTCTCCTTAATTGGTAATCACAGATGCTGTAATTTAAGACCCCCAGCTATAGAGCTTTCATATTAGCTGCTGATCTATTACTGTAAATCGTCTGAAATAATCAACTCCAGGGAGTGGAGCAGAGAAAAATTCTCGCTCTAAAATATCATCGCTTGCACATCATTTTCACTTGAGAAATGATTTATCTTGGACACCGCCATAAACAACACAACTCTCTCACAAACACACACACGCGCACACACAATGGCAGCCGCACTGCTGCTGACATGCTTATTGTAATAAATCAAGAAAGGGGGTTTCAAAAAGAGAGAGAGGGAGAAAGGTTGTGAGGAGAGAGAGAGAGAGAGGGAGAGAAAGGAATATTCCTAAAAATATCAATGAAATGCCTCGATGGGTATTAACACACATACCACCATGTGAAGAGAAATGGGAGGAAATGAAGACGGCTATTTGTCACATTTTACGACAATAACATTAATAACAAACAATAAATTTACATGGACATATAGACACGCTAGGAATTGGGAAGACCCTGCTACTCACAACAATCCAACCCTCGGCGTGGCTTCTTTCTTCCTGAGAATTGTTTTATTGAAGACTCTTTTCTCTCTCTCTCTCCCTCTCTCTCTCTCTCCCTTTCTCTCTCTCTCTCCCTCTCTCTCTCCCTTTCTCTCTCTCTCTCTTTTCCCCCCCCTCTGCTATAGGCTTGTTTTTTAAAGGACAGTTGAATTTCACGTCAGACACAAGGAGACCATGTCTGCGATGTTCCTGACGAATACATATCTATTCTGCAACCTCTGCATTAATTATTTAATGAATCACGTGATCTGGAGGGGGGAAGGGGGTCTCTCAGTTTCATACTCAAAGGACCACTGTGACCTTCCACTGGAACAGTGTTTATCCCCCCCCCCCCCCCAAAAAAAAAATAAGTTTAGAATTGAATGTAACATTCTAGATCTACAGAGATATTCTGGCTACCTAGTTATTTCTATAAACACATATGCATGCTTGCACAGGCGTGTGAACGTGGGATGAGTGTATGCACAGCACAATATACAGTAATATACATACGTCTGGTAAAGGACGCAACGTTAGGGTGTCCACCCCCACTCCCCTCGAAGTTCAGAATATTTAAACACTTTCCCCAACCCCGATGCCTCTTTGCCCTGCTGGGCACATAATGCTTTTCTCCCTGACATTTTATTACACTGACTAGAACAACAGGTTTAGGCTCCAAAGTCCTCCGAGGATATTTATGCTCATGGATCCAGATTTTTTTTTTTAAAGAATTTCCCATTAGGATACAGGGCAAGAGCTTCTGCTGTTATTGTCTTGTGAGTCTTTATTGCATTTTTGAAGTCAGTTTTGGCTCTGAGCTGAGATGCCCCAAAACGGAATCCTGGCCAACAAAGGAAGCTGCTTATAGTGAATGTACAAGAAGCTGCCTATGGACCAAATCCCAAGCAGGCAATGCCTCACTGACACAAAACAATGTGCGCACGTCTGTATGTAGCAACATACTTACATATGTTTACATAAACACAGGCACACGCATGTACAGACATAGCTACGACGCTGGTTTTCTTTCAGCCCTGCAAGGAAGCTAAGATTTTTTTACAAATCTAGCGTAGGGGTCCCTCATCCTTGTCTTTCAGGTGCTAAGGATGACGGTCTCACCTCCTCAAACAATAGAATGGATACAGGGCATAAGGAGCCACTGAAGATCAAACAATAGAACCGTGTGAGACCTCGAGTAACAGACAAGGTGGAATGCGTTTGACTATGAAGCTCTACTCTTGCAAACCTGGGAATACCTCTAAACATAGATAAAATAAAGATAGGCATGGAGGTTTAGCGAGAGTTGTCCGGAGTTTAATAATCCACTCTCTAGGAAAGCAGCTACCTGAAAGAGTACAGTTTACAAACTAATTAATAAAAGGTGAGAAAATTCAAACCCAGCGTTCAGTCCAGGCAACATTTTGAAGTGGCTGTGATGGCTGAAAGGGCTGTTTAAAGCTTCAGGAAATGAATAAGGGAGCAAATTGCCTGGAAAAGCTTCACACTTGTTTTTAAAGCATAGACCTTATTGCGCGAAATTGCTTAAAAAACCCCCAAAACCTTCGGCTAAAAATTCTGGGTGAAGGTGTCATACAGAGAGAGAGGAACACAGAAAAGGAAAAGTGAATGTATTCTGTTTTTTTAAAACATCCTTTCGGTGTCACTGTATGTTGATAGAGGAGCAGTTACCTAATAAAGCAAATTTCCTTCACCCCTTAAATTAGATGATTTTTCAATTTGGGACATTATCAGAGTAGGAGGGGGTAAACTGAAAAGCCACACACTTTCCTTCAGTGGAGCCCTTTAAAAAAAAAAAAAAAACCAAGCTATCCCGCATCCGAATGTTGCTTGCCCCAAAATAAACAAACAAAAAAGGAAAAATCCGGCTGCCTTTGTTTCTAAGAAGAGCAACTTTCGCTAAAAGTTCAAAGAATAGGAAATGCGGCCATAAACAGCACCCTCAGCCTCCGAGGGGCTATCATCAAAGCAGCTTTCTTTCGAGAGATAAAATGAACGTTTATATAGTGAGAAGGGGAGATTGATTTCCGAATTTAAACACGCCAGTTTTATTGGAGATCATAAATCTGTCAGGCGGAAGGTGTTCAGGCAGAGAAACTCCCAAACTGCTCCCACCACCCAGGTCCTTACTCAAAGAGGAACATTTGAAGGAACCCGAACACTGCAACAAGGTGTCGATACACCTAGACACCTATAACATAGAAATTTTCCCGGTGTGTGTTTGAAAGTATTTGTATATAAATACTTTCCCCCACGTATATTTATATTATACAGAGACAATCTCGCGCGTTGTATTTTAATGATAGATAGATAGATAGATAGATAGATAGATAGATAGATAGATAGATAGATAGATAGATAGATAGATAGATAGATTAAAATGCCCTGTATCCATGTATATGTATATATATTTGCTCTGGCTTCCAAATAAATAAATCTCAGATCATAGTGGCAATTAGACAAGCTATTCCAGTTGGTTTGATGCAATAGACTTTTGGTCCGGCTTCGATTTCAAGACGCAGGCGGAGCGAACAAAGAAGTGCATGGGACAGAAAGGCCATGGCCCAAGGAGACACCTTTCAGACTCATGCTGATTAAAAATATTTACATTCTTCCACCAGGAACTAGGTCGGAAGAGTAAAATCTCAGAGCGATGAGTCAAACCATCAGGTGTCATATCGAGATCTAAACGGAGACTCCAAAAGACACCTGGCCTGTCTCTGGCTGGGTATGTGGCTTTAATACCTGCTCATGAACGATGAGTCGTTCATGCTTTGTTTCCCGGGGTGCCCCTGACACAGCTATGAAGCGGAGTCGCCCCTAAGTCACTGAGCACCGCGCCGATATAAACAAAGGTAGCGGGCGTCAACTCATTTATTGAAACGATTCTAGGTGGCCAGCAAGGTCGGGAGAGGGCTACTAAATGTCTGACGGAGCCTTTAGCCCGTCACTCCGAAAACAGTTCTTCATCCCTCGCCGTTTAGAATTCAACAAACCCCAGAGTGACTGTGTAAACGCTGTCCCGTGTCAATATAAGTGTTCCTCGCTATCAGGACTAAGGGCCACCGTGAGCCACCGAAGGCCACAATTTGCAAAGGAGAGAGGTGGTTTCAACAACATTCACCGATAACCACCCTTACCGCCTGCCCTCCTGTAGCTCCCCTCTCCTCCCCTCCACCACCATCAAAAAGAAATCCCTGGCTGCATCAGCAAATATCACACCCCTTTAGCAGATACAGACGAGCTGTGAAGGGCTTTTGAGAGTGTTGTGGGCTAGGAGCGGGGGGAGGAAAAGCGGGGCGGGGAGGGGGGAGAGAGGAGACGCTCCGAAACAAAGGATTATCTGGAAGGGAGAAGATAGCTGAGGTTTGAGGAAAAGTGAGAGGCGTTTGGCTGGGGTAGTGTAAGGGTCCTTTTTAGAAAGCCCTCTCCTGAGAGGTAAACAAAACAAAACAAAACAAACCCAAGTGGCCGAGCCAGCCCAGAGATCTTTCCCCTTGCACTGACCGCAAGCTTCCCGACTCTAAAAAACTCAGCTGCCCTTTGTCTTTTACAGTGGAGACCCTCTGTGCTTTGAGATGAAACCCAAAGCCAGGAAGAGAAACAATGCATTGTGACCAGATTAAGTATAGAATGACTAAGACATTAAAAGCCAGACAACCAAACACAAAAAATCCGATCGTTCTGGGACGCCTTTCCTCTGCACTCCCCGCGCTGGCCCAGCAATGGCAACATTAAGAAACAACCATGAACACGCGTGGTTTAAAAGATTCTTTCCGGAGGTGCAAAGTTTGCCTTAGCCCCCGTCCAGTTCGACGCTGGAAATGTTACACGGCACAATGTCCAGTCTTGGAAAGGTCAAGGGGTTTGAGAGGTCAATCCTTGACTATAATACTCAGCTAATCAGTTAGAAAACGTGTCCTTTGGGTGAACCCTCTACGCGATCTGTGCTCGGCAGCTCAGAATTTTGCCTCAATTTATTTGTTTATTTTGCCTTTCAGCCTCCCCAGTAAAATGCAGAAAGTCTTGAAACAAACAGCAATCAGACAAGCCCGGCTCACGCAAACACGGTCTCTAAAGGCCAAACCCTTCCACAAAACAACTTTTCTAAGCAGAAACGAGAAACTCAAAAAGTCTGATTTGGCTAAAGGATTCGAACACTGTTATTCCTCAAAAGAACATCTGACACACTAAAAAAGAAATCATCTACCAGACTGATCTTTCCATAGTCACACGTGACGTTTGTACAAAAGCCCTTTAATTTAGGTTGCAAAGCTTCGAGAAGGCAAAATAGAACATGGAGGAATATAATTTGAAATAGCAAGGCTGTCTTGGTCACAAAAAGGCCAATATCTGAGCTATCTGCTTTTCCTCTGTACTCCATGAGATAAAAGAATTATCCGAGCAAAGCCAAACTCTATAGGATTCACACCATAAAATGGAAAAATACGGGTTTTTAGCATCCCCTTTATATGTAATCCATTTGATATCTTTCTTTTCTCTCTCCCCCTCAGACAAAATAAAATGAGGAAACCGAGGAAAATCCCGTAAAGGATTCATGTGTCCCCCCACCCCCAAAAAAACCTTACTCTTGAAAAGAAGCAATAAAACGATCAAAAATGCATGCCGAGCAGTCGGTTCTTTTACCTTGTGTATTCCCACATCCTTTTTCCAACGCCCAATAGACGGTATTCATGGTTTGAGTGGTTTCTTCCCAAGTGAGAGTTGTTGTTTGTTCCGTTTTGTTTTCCAAAAAAAAAAAAAAAAAGTTTTCAACTTTATGATCCAGATTTTTTTATTGTTATTATTCCCCTTGAAGATTTTTGTAGGACTCCGGGTACTTTTTTCCCAACAGACGGTCTGCGGAGATTTGCTGTTGAATAACAATGGGGAAAGGATAAGTATTTAAAGAAAAGAAGTGATTAATGATTTTCTGTATAATTCTCGCATTTTTCTTGGCTTCTGTCTGCTTATAATGGCTGTGAACTTTTAGGTCCTATAGAAATCTTCTTTTCTCCCCCTTCAATTCTATTCATACTTTCCAGCTTTGATTTAGTTCTATAGAAGTTGCATTCCTAACAGCATATGCTTTTTAAGAACTGTTTTGGTACCCTTAAGAGCATAGCCTCTATCTGAAAATTGCATCGCCTTTACATAGGAAGCAGATCAAAGGGCGGGGGGGGGGGAATCAGCCATCAAAATAAGTGCAGTCCCGACCACCCCTCATCGAAATAAAAACTCGGAAGGTTTGCTCTTTTTGCCTTTAAAGGGGCAAAAGTTAATCAAATACATACACAACTCCATTTTTCCAACACAAGACGTGCAGCGGCTCTGTGTCACATGACCCTATACATATTTCTTACAAACTGTTACAAAGTCAACAGAGTAAAAGACGTAATGGGCGATTTATTGAGGTGTGGGAGGAAGGAACAACTTTTGAACCCAGTTTGTTTGCAAGGTCTGAGTTAAATTGCTGAGTACCCTAAGAACAGAAATAGCCATTCTACCACTTTAAATATCCCAAGCCAGGTCTTTGCTCTTAATAACGTGGTGGGGTATTTTAATCATGACTTAGAGGCCGAGACAAATTCATAAAATCTCATAAATAAGCGAAAACCATTTTCTTATAGGGAATGATTCAGAAAATTATGATTTTCTTTGTATGGTCTAGAGGCCTCCTTCCCACAAGCCCACCCCACCCCTTTCTTCTTCTTCTTTTTTTTTAAATGTAACTTAGAACTGGAATGTTATTTCGCCCTGAACAGTATTTTCGATACTTTCTATGAGCAAGAAAATGAAAATTAATACAGGAGCTGTGGCTCACAAAAGAAGCCATTTGTCTTCTTGATTATCTATTTGCTTGTCAGGGTTTGAGCTATTGCAGTAGCCAGCTCCTTTGTAATATAAAAATACACAGAAAACCTGCAAACACCGAGAAACATCTGTGCAAAAATTATACTCATTAATGCATTAAATACCTTGGAGAAGGAGATTTTTTAAAATGAAGTAGCCTCTCCTGAGGAATACACTGCTGCTTTAATTCCTTAATACAATGTAGCGCTTTAATGACCCAACACAGTTGAAACCAGTTTGTGAACATATCATACAACCATATTAATATGTGCTTAGAATAAATAAATCACAATATGTAAGGCTTAGCAGTACTTAAGGCTGAGATACCCTATAGTCAAACATATTTTGTTCTCATTAGTGAGGTGCAATTGACAGAAATCCTTATAAAATTAACAAACATTTTAAATTAAAAAAACTTATTTTTAAAAACACACACTGTTTATAGTCACAACGAAAATTTTATTTCTACTTGCTTTCGTTCTGCTATGTACAAGTTATCATGAATATCACAAAGAACAACAGGAGGTAATTCAAATGAACAACTGGAAGGGGGAAACGAAGATCCCAAAAGTTCTTTGAAATCACATCAGCTCGGAATGTCAAGTACTATAGAACATGGAAAGAAAAAAATAAATCTGTTCGAAGTTCATAACCCCTTTTCCATCAAGAAAGAAGGGGATCCCCAGCTTCCATTTTTTATTCACATTCTCAGTACAAAAATGGACTGAATCTTAGTGGAGAAGCATCCTTTTTACAAAGAGCCCTCCCTTCCCACACCCCCTTTGACGAACGTTTAAATTCAGGTGGCATTACTTGATCATCAAGTTTCTAAACTAAATACGTTGCCCCCCCCCAAGATTTACAAGTGAGGTAATTAACCTGCTGGACTCAAAAGTGGCAGGGGGTTTCTTACATAAGTCTCCATTATGTTGGTCTCCTTCCCAGCCCCACCCCCACCCCAAATTTCACTCGGTTTGTTTTAAATTGTGCCAATCTCTTCGTTCTCCAGCTGTATGACCCTGATCGTTACAATACTTAACATCTATTCAGTCCCCCTGGTCCTCATAGCGCATGGAGTTGGGGTTGTTGTTGTTTGTTTGTTTGTTTTTGGTCTGTAGGGCTGTGTTACCGTTGCCAGAACTGCTATGCCCTTGGGGATCTGAATAGAAACTTTCGCTTTGGGGCTGGTAGGCAGCAAAAGAAAAGAAAAGAAAATTCAGTTCCTCTTGAAGAAACTGAGCCCTCATTTATTAAAGTGAACACTGGTTGTCGAGGTAATAGCAAGCATAAGGTCCATCCTTTGTACGGGAGAGTAAACATGACAAATGGGGCAGAGTTTGGCGTGATTAAAGATGAAACAAGGATTCATCTTAGCCAAATTTGAAAACTACTATCCACAGCCTTCTTTTAATGGGAGGGAGCACAAAAGCACATCTCTGTTGTTTGTTTGTTTGTTTTGTAGCTGAGTTTCCCTCCTTTTCTATAAATAAAGAGTATGCCCCCGTTACGCCCCTTGGAACATAAAAAAATTATCATGTGTCTCCTACACACACACACACACTCTCTCTCTCTCTCTCACACACACACGCACGCACACAAGAAACAGTTATAGGCCAGTGGCTGGTGCATTGGCTCGGTTCTGAGACCCTCCTTGTATCTGCAGGCTTGCAGAAGAGTTGGAAGAATTAGACCTGATCTTGGTATTGGGTAATTTATGATCTTTTTTCCATTTCATCCTCCTGTTCTGGAACCATATTTTGATCTGGCGCTCGGACAGGCAAAGAGAATGGGCAATTTCTACTCTGCGCCTCCGCGTGAGATAGCGATTATAGTGGAATTCTTTCTCCAGTTCCAGGACTTGCTGCCTGGTATAAGCTGTCCGGGAGCGCTTCGGTTCCCCTCCTGTGCAACTGGGGTTTACTGAACAAACACAAAGAGGGGAGTGGGGGAGAAGAGAAAAAAGAATTACTGAGCTGCCCTTTTAATTTTTTTTTAAGTGTCACACGCTGTTTTGCTGGGAGACTATCAAAGCAGAAAGATGCACCACGATCTTCCAAAAATATACACTTAACCCATCTCCAACCCCCTCACTCCAGCCTGATTGCATGACGTACATCCATGTCTATATGTGTTTTAAACTTCCCTAGATATATTTTACATACTCTCCTCAATAACATAGATGGTGCAATTATATTATATATATATATACACACACACCATCTATGCTCTTTAAAATCCGTAAAATCCCCCCCATACATACACCCTTTCTTTGTAATAACACGTCAAAAGAGAGAGAGAGAGAGAGAGAGAGAGAGAGAGGAAACATAGTAAAAGTTTACTCAACCCACCACTTAAATACAAATTACAAAAACATAAAACTTAACTTACGAAGATTCAACAACCATAAAAAAGTACCCTGCAAGAAATTGGAGGAGGATGGTAACAGAGACTTCAAAGGCACTTGGCCAAGTAGAGCCATAAAAATTTATGGAGGATGTAATTATACTGCTCTGCAAACAGGCGATCGTAAATCTCCACGAATGGTTATTTTACAACTGGTGCAATAGGCTTTCCACAAGACTTTGAGGTGCTAGTTAGTATAAAGCAAAAGCCACTTTAGTTCACTTACCCGTGCTTACATGGACTTTTTTCATCCAGGGATAAACTACTGGCTCTTTGCAAGAAGAATGAGATGGGCTTTGGTTCATAGAGTTTTGGCTACAGGAGGGTGGAGGAGGGCTGGGGGTGACCGACTCACAGTGGTGATTTGCCTCTGAGAGGTGGCTCTGAAGTCCGGCAGAAGGATGAACGTGACCCCTTGGGGATAGCACCGCTGGCTGGTGGCCGGAGCCCTGACAAGCTGGGTAGGGCGGCTCGTTGCAGGCTGACCGTGGCTGGTACATCGCCTCATGTTGGAAAGTGGTCTCTCGCCTCTGGTTGCTGTAATATCCCGGAGAGTGATTGGGAAGGTAATCATTCTGAGAATATTCTTCGCAGGGTGGGAACTTGGGATCCACATAGTTGGAGTTGATCAAAAACGAACTCATGGCCATTAATTTCTTTGAATTGCACACACCACACACACACACACACACACACACAAATACTAAAATTTATTCCTATCCCCCCCTACTCGTTTTCCTGTTTCGTAAAACCCTCCTACATACTGTCAAGCGACCAAAGTTAGGAATCCATGTGACACCGGCGGCCAATGGCGAGGTTCCCTGCGATTCCCGGATAAGGAAATATGCTCACACAGGGGCATTCTTACTCCTGTAGGATTTTTTTTTTTTAATCACCAATATTTACATATTTTCAGCCAGGGTGAAATGTCTTGCTCCTGCACAATGTTACTTACCCGGATTAGCATCTCAGGCTCTAAACCCCTAATGTCACCACTTAATCCCTCGGGATAGCAAAACCCCACTCCCTCCAGTAGGTGTGTCTTGGGTTAGTTGTGTGTTACAGAAAAAAAAAAAGGATTATTTTCAGTAATTTGGGGGAGGATGGGGAGGGAAGTCCGCTCCGGATCAAAATGAATGCCCTGGCAGATGATACATTGAGATCCCTCTGGCTGGTGGTTAAATTTCGGTCTTAATGGAGGTGATATGAAGCGGGTTGAGTAGCGACTATGCGCTGCGATACTGGCAGAGATAAATAGGACTTGTTCTGGGTCGATAGAAAATCCATCAGCTAATTCGGGGTACCGGGGCTCCTAAATCACATTTAGCTTCGGGATCCGATTGACCATTTTCCAGCCAAGGGTGGAAGAGAGCCCTTCCCCTGAACACGAAATAAAGGGCTTTATAGACAATTAAAGATAAAATTAACTAGCTTCGGTGCTGTTCCCTTCTCCCACATTGTAATAAACATGATTAAAAAAGCAACATTTGGACGGGTCTTTAAAATCGAAGCACCTAATAATCCCTTCATAAAAATCAGGAAACAGGGCAGCGTTTGGCTGGATTATTTATACCTAGTGTATTTTAAGCAATTATACAGATTAAAGCAACAGAGTTTTCCCTCCTGAGTTTCAGTGATGTAAGACTTCTGACACCCCTAGCAGCTCAGATTTTTATTACAACGAGGTGATAAAGTTTACCACAGGAGTACTAGAGTTGGGAGTTTAGATAAATCCCCCAATATTTCTTTTCGGTTATAAAACGATCTTCTGGCCAAAGCTTCTTTTCATCCTTTTATTTAGGTTTTTTTTTTCTTCAGGGAGAATGACTGTAGTGTTTGTGTCAACTACATATTCCCCTAGATACGAATTTGTGACACAACTTCCTTTACACAAATTCGGATCTACAGGGTACATATAGAAGACAGATGCATCTTTCTTGGTCAGAAATCTTCTAACTTCACTTAACTGTAATAATTGTCTTCGATTTAATTTATTATTAGTATTATTGTTTTTAATACATGAGATTTGTCACTAAAAGAATTAATCTATGGATAAATATGGTTAAAATTTCCACTTTCCAGAGGAAACACAAATAATGAAATTCACCCATTCGAAATACAGCTAGTAATTGTTATGCTACCAAAGTAATACAGTACGTTCCTCCCTATTCATGGATACACTGAACATTAGTTTAGCATTATGTTCCCCCCTCCCCAAAATGAGTCCTGGACTATATCTAAAAACATAAGTAGAGTCCCAAATTATCATTCATTTCAAATGTAAATGTAATAGTTAATGTTCGCTCCAAATGTGGTCGTTTCAATATCATCCACTGATCAACAGAGACAAACATTTCAGAATTTTTGTTGTTGTTGAGTTTCTGAAGGTCATCCAAAGTTTTTTTGTTATAAAAGTAAATTACGGGGGTGGGGGGGGGGGAGAGAAACAGAGGAAAATAAATACAGAATGTGAAGGCAGATGGGACGATATTCTTTTTCTTTCTTTTTTTTTTATGACAGGCAATTCTTTTTATAACCCGAGAAAAAGATCAAAGGAGTTTCATTTCCGAAAGCAATAAAATATTCATACTGTCTAGCTAATGAACCTTGATTCGGAGCGAATGAGAATAACATCATGTTGACACTTCGTTTAAAATTCCAGTAGCTCCAGAGATTAAAAGTATAACAGTCTCTTCCACCCCAACCCCACCCAAAAAAGATCAGAAGGGAGCAACACGCGTTTCTGTTCGAATATTTCCGATTTAATCATATTTTAACAGCACCCAGTCACAGACGATGCCATAAAGATGTTACATTTCCCCCTTCATTGGCTGGAAATACTGTTTTCCCCCTCCCCTCAAATCGAAACGTATTTCAAATAGCACTGCTTTAAAAAAAAAGAAAGAAAGAAAAAGACCTTGTAATGGCAGAGAATGAATGAACACCGCTTGCTTGGGACACATCAGGCGTTAAGATTTTCCGGCTGCTTAAAGGTAAGTCGACTGTATCGCTCGCAAGGTAATGCAATCGAGAGCCCTTCTCAACGAGAACTGGCAAAATCTACCCTTTGCAATCTCCCCAGCGTCTAACACTCACAAAAAGTTTCTTGCACACCAAGCAGATCTCGGGGGTTGCTTTATAATGCCTTTCACACCGGACAAGGAGGTCCCAAGCCTGCATAAATGCCTCAGACCCCTCAAGTGTACTGGGGAACAGACAGTGACTCTGAAATAGACCGCCTTCTAGAAAGTGTGCTCTAAGTACATAAGAATCCAAATGAAATCTGCTAGAACCAGGTAAAGACTGAAACGATAATAAACCAATTCTACCAAACCAGTCCAGTCGGACTACACTTTTATATTTCGGTTCCATCTGCCCCCGTCCTTTTGTTAATTTCCCCAACAGCAGTAATATCCTCACCAACACCGGTACACCCTATACCTTAAACATACGCAGCCAGGTAGGGCCTATTCTGGATTGATACCTCGCACCCTTACCGCCCCCTCCCCAAAACATGCCGTTTTAATTTTCCTTTGCAATGACAGACAAAGGGGTTTTAGCAGCACCAGCACCCCTAGTGTTTGCCAGAAATCTTTTTTTTTTCCAGAAGTCTCACACAACAGATCCAGAATTAAAAAGCCAACGATACTGCCCCGCACTCCCCCCAACACACACACACACACGCCTGCAGTTTTTTTTTCACACTTTCTATTCCGCTCATAAAAACGTCTAACGTTTCGGAAGTTTAGAAAGATAGATCTAGCCAATGTTCTCTCTCCATTTCAAAGGGGGGGAAGCCGCTTAGCCGCCATCCAAACCTACCTCTCTCCCTTTCGACGGTCGGCCTGCCGCCTCACTGTTTATTTATATTGTACAATAAAAGGAAAGCAGGAGGGAGGGAGGGCTGGAACCATTAAGACCATAAAGAAGGCTCCGAGAGAAGGAGCTTAAAAGGAGAGGATCGCTGAAGTGGTGAGACACCTGCCAAGGCAAAATCCCCCCCTCAGTTGCATCCTTAATTCCCTGCCTAAACAGCCCCTTTTCTGCCCCACCCCATCAATAGCCTCCTACCTTGGGGGAAAAAAATGATAAAGAAGACATCTAGACTGGTACACGATCTCTCCTCCCCCCCTACCCCCACACCTCTTGTCCCCCTGATTGCACCCGAGGCTTTTCTTACCTTTCAGGTCTACAGGTTGAGTGTCTGACCTCTGAAAGCCACCCCTTTTCCTGCCCGTTCCCACTCTCTCTCTAGGTGCAAAGCCAAAAAAAAAAAAAAAAAAAAGAAAGAAAGAAAGCGCAACAACACGTACCTTTAAAAAAATAAAATAAAAGCCCCCCCCTCCTCCTCCCCAGCTGAAAACAGTCTCCTATACCGTTTGAGGAAGCTCCCACAAAAGTTCGTAACGCTTTCCCGGGCACAAAAGAAACAAATAAAAGAACCCCCAACCCCGAGAGCCGAGTTCCTCTCTGCTATCTTCCCCCTGGACAGGGATTATTTCTCGATAAGAACCCCTCTTTCCCCCCCCCCCGCCTCCCCCAGCATTGTCTTTAAAGGCAAACAAAACCCTGCTACTGGCAGGGAGCAAACGATAGGCCCTTCTGAGTATTTTGGGTTTGGAAACCCGCAAGTTTTCGTATTAATCGCATACTTTGTCAGTCTTTGTTAAACAGCTAGGCGTGTCCCGAGTCTCTCGAACATTTTAATATTTGTTAGACGCTCTGACCTGAGTTTCACCCCACTCCGGGGGCCGCTCCCACTGGTCTATAATACGCTTGCATAGTTCTCTCGGTCATATTGAATTTTACCCAGGTCATTACTTTGGAGAAAAATGGCAGGGCAAAGAATTTTATTCAGACCTTTCCTCGATTGCTTGAAATTCCAAGAGAGCTGAGCGCACACCATTGTGTTTGTAAATTTCCCTTTGAAGATTTTTTTTTTTGAAGGAGTCCTAGTCATCCAGTAATTATGACTGCCGCCCCTGCTTTCTTTGCAATCGAAAGCATCAACATTTTGGTGTCTCGTAGTAAGCAGGGACTTCCTCCACATAACGCGAAGCCATGAAGGTCTGAGATGCTTCTATAGGATGGGACTTTTAATAAGAGGAAACTTGATCTAGATCAAAGTTAAATATTAATAACAAAAAAATCGAGTGAGTGTAAGTTTAGACGGAAAACAGCTCACCCCTGTTTTTCCTCTATAGGCAAACGATTCACTGAAGGTTTGAACCGTCTGTTTTCTGATCGTTTTATTTTAAACGCTTTACAGAAATTTACAAAGATCTGTACTTGAAAGAAAGAAGTGCAACATTTCCCCCTATCCTTTAAATACCCAAATAGAAATGATGGGTGTAGTATGCATTACTAGGGGGATAAAGGTTAATAATCTCTAGGATATCTGAGTCATATCGGCTACATACATTTTTTTAAAGCCGCCTGCAGGGAGTTTACAGTCCTGTCTATCTATCTCTCTATCTATCTCTCTATCTATCTATCTATCCATCTATCTATCTATCTATCCACACACACTAAATGTAGCATCCTGCTTGTTCCAATGACAGAACAAGTAATTTGAAAAGTAAATTGGGATCAGAAGCACCTTTAATCTATTGTTTTTGTAGAAATCACCTTCTTTAATTTTATTTCGACTTCTTTTATGTTATATACAAAGTCACGCACTCAGACACGGGGCAACGGGTGAAAACAAGGTAGATAAACTAGAAATATCCTTGCAAATAATATGTTCCTTTCCTCTCCTTGTTTTTTTGGTTTGGTTTGGCTTGGGTTTTTGTTTTTGTTTTTTTAAAAAACTTGTTACTTCAAGTGAATCTTCCAGAGAACAGTAGAGATTTGCATTCCTAAAATGAAAGTTAAACGTTGTTATGATTATTAGGATTGCCTTGAAATTATACCTGCTTGTGTTAATATCCCGACAACTAATGGCAGTTGTTATCCATTACCTGTTATATAAACCTGGAGTGGAAATGACTGTTCTACAGAGATAAGTATAATAATTACAAGAGCGAAAAGATGGATGGCCCAAGTTAGCACTAAACGGTAGCTCTTGTATAGTGATATTTTATAAATACCAAGCAAATTCGTGGTAATTAATTAAATCCCGCCTTATCACGCGAAACAAAAAGCTTTACATTCTCTCGAATTTCACCCACTCTATGAACAAACTCAAATCGGCAAAGCAAATGGGTTATCCAAGATGCCTTTCCCAGGATTCTAACATTCTCTCTCCCTCTATTTTTCCAAGAAAAATGATGCTTGTTATAAGTATTTAGTCACTGCAGATTTTTAAAAACGAGAACAAAAGCAAATTTGCGATGTTTTTTTAAGAGTCTGCATAGCTTCAAATATTTGCTTTAGACGCTATTGAAAAGTAGCTTTCTGCACCCCCAGCCTCGATAAAAATAATATTTGAAGTTTGGAGATGCGAAGTACAGCAGTGAATGTTGAAATAACTGTGAAATGCCAAGGGAAATATTTATTAAATCAGTTCATTAAACTGTTGCAACTGGCCAGAATGGATTCTCATTTCTAGCAATAAATATAACACATTTAATTCAAATTCAGAAGGAAAATCTAGGGAAGAGCAAAACGAGATCGTTAAACTGGACTAAAGGGCATAATGGATACTTTTCCAAAAAGCCTTAATGTGCATTTAATATTTTGTTAACTATCACCCTATTTATTGTGTATAGCAGGCGGCATTGTGGATTATATACAATTGAGGTGTAAATGCCAACACTTATTGTATATACTATTAATAATGTTTATTTTGTCCTTTAGATCTTTTTTAAACAGTATTTTCATTAGTATATATTTAAAGTGTTAGAACATTCAGTCTGGAGGTTAAAATGATGAAAATGACTGTAAAATGAACATTCTTAATGTATTTGTTTATATGTAATATATACGTGACGATAGAATGAAAGTTTATAAATATATATAAGAATATTCATTCTCAAGTCATATATATACATTTATATATACGCATAACAGCTCGTATATATATAAAAGAGTGTTCATTCTAAAGTCATATATATATGTATGCATAACAGCTCATGTTAATATCCTATAGGGACTTCCATGTAATTGGATTTAATACATGTATTTTGCCCTTGTATTCTTTTAATTAGATTCTATATGGTGTTTCAAAGGTTATCTTTTTAAACAAAGTATTTATAAGTCACTGCACATTTCCTCACTGGAGACCCAACCAAATTAATCCACCTTATTTTCTACCGGCTTCCATTCCGAATTGTTAAACCCCACACCCTCTCTCTCTCTCTAGGTTGGCAGCTTGTTACCCTTCTCTCTCTTACCTCGCTATCATTTTCTCTCATCTCTGCCCATAAGAAAAGGATCCTTCCTCTCTCCTCCCCACCCCCTTCGCCAAACCACTACCCTTTTTTTTTTAAACACTGACATCCAGTCTATCAGGCTATACACAAGACTGAGTCACGCACAGCGTAAACTTTTGACCCTCAACTTTTTGACCCCTTGAGCTATAATGCTGTACTAACAAGCCCCCCAAAGACCATAGTCACCTTCTACGTCCTCAGAAAGTAAAGCTGTACAGATTTCCCTGTTTTTAAAACCCTCTTAACATTTCTGGGTTCCTTCTTTGTCAAGGGGGGACAAAATGTCCAGGCTTTGCAAACATTAGACGTGTTTCTCCACATCAAGTCACCAGGTTCATAGGCTGTCGGTTTTTTTTTTTTCCCCTTTACACTTTTCTTTTATCTCTGTGTGTTTAGAAGAACAAGCGGAAAAAAAGTCCCTTAAACCACAGCTGGATTCATCTCATTTTGAATTATTTCTGTTTTATTTGCCTAATGGGATGTCAAATAGGTGAGTTGTTGACTAGGTGAGTTGTTGACTGCAGTAATTAGCCTGTTCTAATTTTTTTTTTTCCCCGCGCTGGAGGACTGGGTAATTAGAGGAGCTTTTGGTTATCTGTGGGGGACTGGAGGTCTGAGAGATACGTTTGTGTGGGGAGGTGTCGGGGCGGGGAGGAGGGGGGCTGTGGCACAAAAAAGAACCGACACAGACCAAAAGCCAAGCTTTGGCTACTATAGCGAGCAACTCAGAGAGACCCTGTCATGACTGTGAACTTGGTCTGAAGCGAGCTCTGCTGGCTGCTTGGGGACGTTACAGGCTCAAAGATTTCACCAAATTTTCTTCCCAAATCATTTCCCCTCCGATTTATACTGTTTTAAATTAAAGATCTTTTTTTAAAAATAATTTGCCACTAAGCTAACTACATCTTCCCTTTTTTTAAAAAAATGCTGTGATTTGTTTTGACATGAAGGGCTAAAATATGTATGTATCTCTATATATGTTAAAATGACATACATCAAAAGAGAGGGAGAGAGAAAAGAAAACTCCTACAGTCTTATTCTTTCAACGCTTCCTGTCAAAATAGTTTCTTTTTTAAGCTAGTTAGGCTAAGCGAACATGGAAAAACTGCACAGGGTAGACACCTCTCTAGCTAAGTTTTCTGTGCCCCCTTTAAACGGCCATTTATTTAACACGAGGGGAGAAAAGATGATAGAGGGTCAGTCATATATTCGAGATAAATAATCAGAACTTTCCAGTATTCTTAAAGAAAGTTTCATTCTTAAATTAAATCCATGAGTTGACAGAGACCCCCCCCGAGGAAGATACAAACGGAAAGAAATCACTTCAAAAATTCTTGGGTTTCCTAATTGCGGAACGATCTTTTATCACGTGAATTTTAAATAATTATGTTACTTAGCTCCGTTCAGTTCTAACTAATAATAATAATAATTAATTTTGTTTTTAAATGGGGGGAGGACACGAGAAATTTTTCTGCAACTGAAATTCTATTGTTGCGTTTTCTGGAGAGTGCTTTCACGAAAGGGGGTTGGTTTCCTGTGAAACAGTGATGTGAAACGCTCAGATATAGGGTTATTTGTGCGTAGGTTGGGCAAGACTATTACAAACAAACAGATAATCTTTTTTTTTTTTTAAAAGAATCAGTAAATTACAGCTACTCATCCCTCTCCCTTCCAGATTATCTTTGCCCAGATAGATAGAAAACAATATTATTCCAACCTTCTATTTTTTTTAATAAAGAGAGGGAGAATTTGGGGTGGTGTGTTGCAAAATGACCCGTTGGCTTGCCAAAAAATGCATTTGTCACATTTGTTACTGTTGCTCTTGCTAGATGGGACCATCTCCAATTTGATGACTCTTTTCAAAACCTTTTTGGTGTTAACAACCAATAAATTTGATTCGCGAGTTCTTCTCGGGCTTTTATTTTTCTTTCAGAAAAGCAGTTTAGGTTGTTCTTAAACCTGTGACCTGCAGACCCCAGTGTACGTGGGAGATATAACTATTGTATTTTGATAGGGTGTCTTAGCGCTCCTAGATGGAAGCTAGTCTGCTGACCTCAGAATGATCCCGGGTTCCTATGAATTATTGATGAGATATGAGCTCTGATTTCTCTTTTCAGTATGCAAACCCCATTATACTGTTAAAATGGCGATTTAATCGTTTAGAATAGCTTTGCTTTTTTCCAACTCATTTGTGCCCCCTTTTCATTTAATTCTCTTAATTAAACCCTTTAACAGATTGTAATCACTTTTTGTTGAATAAAATAAGACCTCATACACATCTGTAACTAGGTTACCTTGGGTAAGTTTTGTTTGGTTTCTAAGTTTGTTGGCTTTTTTAAACAAGGGGTGAAATAAAATGATTTCATCCCTATTATTTTCGTTTTACATCCAAATAAAAAACGTCCACAGGAAAACGCTAAAAAGCCATATCGAACTTTTAGTTTAGAATTTGCTTGGTTGCTGTTGTTGTTTTAAAGCAATCAAGCCTCCTATGCCATGATACTCTAGGTAGTCTGGAAAGGACACAGTGATATTGAATTGCCTTTTGTTTGAACGGTTTCTATTGCTATATCTATCTGTACATCTAATGAGTGCTGTTTCTACCAGGGTCTTCTGCTTATTGCTTAACCAAAGCCAGAAGGTTAGCAGGATATTTTAATATTGAATTTTCACTTTATTGTCTATTTTTTCTTTGACATGTCTCTTTTAAATAGCTGATTGATCTGCTGAGTGGATAGAGCAGATACTTTCTGAGATAAGGGTTGTCTGACTGTCTATGTTGTTTATACAGAGAATGTAGAAGCATAGAATTCTGAACATCGTCTCTATGTCCAAAAAGTCACTTTGGAGAGGGTATGCATAGGGGGGACGGCTATGTTAATTAATATAGATGTTCAACATTGCCCTCTCAGAAGAGGGACACTGGTACAGATATATTATCATGTACTGGATCCTCCACTAATCTCCCATATATGAGGAATAGTTTTATTTCAAGAGCAGGAAACACTTTTACTTTGTTTACCCAATTAAGTTGAGATCCTTCATGAGTGGAAAGAAATTCTAAAGCTGCCCATCAAAAAAACAAAATGGAGGCCCACCTGCCCATTTTTAGGTTAGCATTTCCAGTGGATGTGGTAAATTAATGGGCTCCTTATAGGCCCAACTGGATTCACTGAATCAGTGGGTTTTGGGTCTGATCCTGTATGTTGTTGGTGAAACAGACAAATATTTATTTCCTGGCAAGCATACTACCTCCATATATAGTTTTTTAAACCATATTCTATAGATAGATAGATAGATAGATAGATAGATAGAAAGATAGATAGAAAGAACCTCAAGGGAAGTTTAAAAAAATGAATGGGCTGTTTTATTTTCAAATCAGTTGTCATTTCCATGAGAAATACACACACACACACACACAGAGAGAGAGAGAGAGAGAGTATTAAAATATCTCATATTTATTCTATCTTCTACAGCTGCTGAAGAACTAATTGTTCCACTGTCTGATGCATACCATTAAAGGGAGGGAAAGGATGAAAAATGCAATGGAAACCCTTGCCAATCTGAACGGTCAGAGCTCTGTTTTCCTGTTTCCTCTCCTTATACTTCCTCAGTTCACCAGCAAAGGGAGGTGGTTTTTTTAAGGACGTAGGGCCGCTGGGGCGGGCGGGGGAGGGAGAGATTCTGAGCCTGTGAATCCTTCCTTGCTATAAAGTCGTAGCCAGTTGTACACATTAGCCACACAGGAAGCTAGAACTACACAAATAAACCCAGCCTGTAAGAGACAGAGAAAGCAATACAGGTAGAAAGCAGGAATTTTTAAAGTGCAGAAGAAGGGGACATGATTTTAATATGACAGGAATATAATTTCTCAAACATGCTTAGGTGATGTAATAAGGCCCAGTCCCATACCTACTACAAACTTTTGTAAAAGGTTGAGATTCCTGAAATAAGTGGGGTTACCTGCTGCTGTAGCAAAGACTGACTGGGATAAAAAAGGAAATCATACAAGCATTGTTTCCATTCTGCTTTAACCTGTGCTAAATAAACTTCTTAATATCAGTGTAATGATATGGAAGATTATGCAGAAAGAATAAACCGACCTGGGGCTCAGTCTGCATTTCTAAGTGAAGATGGACTTTCTATGTATCCTATCTCTCTTTGATTGTTCTTTCCATCCCATTAACACGTTGCATATTCCATGTAATTAAAAATGGTGGTAGTTTAAGTTGATATATTATATGCTTTGGGTCATTAGACCTGATTTTAAAGGAAAGTTTGACTGGGATAATATACAAATACTGAAACCCTAATGTGTAACCTTTTTGCCTTTTGAATCAGGATATGGGAATATGACATTAATCCAAAAGTAGATAGATAGATAGATAGATAGATAGATAGATAGATAGATAGATAGATAGAATAAAAATTTTGGATATATATATATTCCCCTGCAGTTACATTGTTATTGTCAAATATATATTTCCTTGCAGTTACATTGTCATTCAGGTACTACGATAGGTGAATGACAATACGCACCTAGCTTGCAGGTAACAATTGCATCAGTCAACATTATTTCTTAACATCAGTAGAAACCAGATGGCTAAAGAATGTTCAGGTCAGTAATTTGGTACCACCCCATCATACCTACACCCTATTTACCTTCAGTAAATATTTATCTTGCTGTGTAGGCAAGATTTCTGTAATTTGTGGTGTGTTGGTTGCAAACTTCACACTTTAGACCCATTCCATTCAAGTATCTAGAAGCCAGCAAATGTCTTTATTATGAACTGATAAAGAAGCATAGACTATGTTAGATACTCAGATTAGGATGTTAAAATTAAAGTGACTCAACTACCTATCACTCTCCCACCCCCAATCACCCAAGTCTCCCTTGCCAGAATTTTGATTTTGTATCAGAATATTAGTCAGGAGTTCTAGGATAGTCAGTCAATTGGGTCAGATAGAATCTAGAAGTTGACATTGTGCCAATAAAGATAACATCAGACACATGGACCAGGACAGGAAAAACAGCCCAAGGAAGGAAAAACTATCCCTAAACTGCGCAAAATGGTGGCGTTCTTTTGCTCTGTGTGAAAGAGACGGACATGTGTCCACCAAATGTTGCTCTACCATTTAAAAAAAAAAAAAAACCGGCTTAAGAGGGGAAATGGAACGTTTAGTGGCTGCTGCAGCATTCTGGGATCCAAGGGGAAAAAAATCCTTCCTCTCAGTATATTTTCTTTTAAGCTTTTTAAAGATACAGGAACAGAATTACAGATGTGAGTGGGCAAATAGAGAATCTTTCCCCCCAATGTAAATGTAAACCCCTAGAGTTCAAAAAAATAGCTAAAAAAGCAGCCCTCAGCTCTCTGAGGATTTGTTTGTGCTGGTAAAAAAAAAAAAATCATTCTGATTGGGGTGGGAAAACCCGTTAGTTAAAAATCTTTTCAATCTAAATTTAGCGAGGCTCGATGCAGTTGAACAGAGTGTTTCATGTTAAGATTCCTGAAGGCGACTTTGTGACAGGCGTTTTGGGCTCTAGCCTTACAAACATAAAGGAAAATAGACACCTCATCAGGACTTTGCCACCGCTAGCTGATGTCCCAGCCCTGGTAAATACTCAGTGCATCTCTCTTTTTCGCCCTTCTCTGATAACTTGCTTATTTTCTCAAAGAAAAAGCTGTTTTAATGAGGGTGGTTTTTTTAGAACTGTCCCTTCTTTATAACAGCAGAAACAATACCTTAGGAATACATACACTTGACACATATAGGGTTTAAAGTTAATCGAATCCACCCCCTTTATGCAAACAGCAGCATGCTTGATTTTTTGATTTGTATTATTTTTGTAGTCACTTAAAGGCATACTGAAGAAAGACATAACGACAGTAATCCAGTGTCCACATATTGTACAAACAAACCAGGGAACTATTAGGATACTGTCTACAGAAAGAAAAAACGCCTAGAACGAATATTTTGGTCTATACCCAGGCCAAGGAAAAGGCTAAAAATTTTCCTTGCAACTCAGGGTGAAAAAAGAACTAAAATTCTTAAAGGGTGTGAATGAAACCAAGAATGTAAACATACAACAGGAGCCTTGAAATGCCAAAGCCTGGCCCATATTTGCTAGTGACTGTGATCAGTATAAAACTCACCAACGCAACCTCCAATAACTGAGTCTCTATTGACGTGGCTAAGAATAAAACAAAGTTTGTCTGAAGTACATATGCCCCTAGGCAAAGATTGGATGGCTTTTGCAATGCAATCGTAATTAATCTTTACGGAATTCTATTTCCCCTCGTTCTACAAAGTTTACGTTGCTTGCATATGGGCCTCAGAGCTTTCCTGAGACCTAATGAAACGTCAAATCTAGGGAGTGTAAGAATTTGGACTTTTCAGAGTGAGAAATAAAGCTTTGGAAAGAGAGAGAGAGAGAGAGAGAGAGAGAGAGAGAGAGAGAGAGAGAGAGAGAGAGAGAGAGAGAGAGAGAGAGATCCTCCTCCTTCATCCCGCTCAATCTTTAGCAATATAACCCTTAAAATAGTTTAATCAGATAATATTTCAGAAGGACTTACTTTCAGGAGCCCAAACTATTGGTCCTCTGGACTGAACACTGGACCAGCAAAGTTATGATACCAGCAATTGCAAGGGTTTATCTCATCTGGAAAAGTGCTCACCCATTTCTGCCCCTTACAAGCCAAACCAAGCAGTTAAAGTGTCACTTAACATTCTAGAGAATGTGAAATATATTGTACATTGTCAACTCCCCAAAACCATAAAACTAACTTTATGGACCTCACGTGACTTTTGAGAGCCAGTGAGGGGTATCTGTCTGAGGTCTGGGCGATTTTTACGATCTAACTTCTAGATAAAACCCTATCCATTTGACATCTAAATGTCATACCTACTTTTGGTATAGTTTGCTATTGGTAAAAATATATAGAGAGAGAGCTATATATCAAGGGAAGGCGAGCAAATGGTTTTGGATCTGACAGTCCACCTCACATTCTTCTCAAAATCACTTAAGAAGTACCTAAACAGTGGGAGATTAAGTTTGGTAAGTTTATAAGATCCAACTTTACTTAATACGAGCAAAAATCTGAACTATATTATAAATATGTCAGTCGCATTTTGCCAACAGAGAGACTTTAACTGAAGTATCTTGTGCCTTGTAAGAAACCCTGGATAGCAAAATAGAAACATTTACCACCTTTGATTATGTTAAATTATTTGCAGCGAAAAGGAGGCTTTGTAGTGACTATCAGTAGTTACAGAACTGTTATTTACATGTTGAGCCAGAAAGTAGGATATAAAAACAGTATGCTCATGAGATTGAGGGTGAGGGGTGGAGGGGTGTTTATAGATTAGCGAGCGCATGGATAGATAGATAGATAGATAGATAGATAGATCTATCTCTTTATTTTTCAAAAAGTAATATAGGCCCGTTCCTCAAATGCACATAAATATATTTTGCAAAGCATTTATATCTTGTTATTGTAACTTAAGCTACTTTAAAACAGCCTGCGTTATTTGATATTTGGTATTTTTTTATTTTTATTTTTTGACGAAACAAAGTTTGGAAACTATGACAGGTTGCATTTCCTCTGTAGAAAGCATTTGCTTTCCTCCTCAGCAATGAGATTCTGTTATGTGAACTTTGCATTTTTTGGCTTCTGAGAGTTTCCAAAGTGCTATGCAGGAGAGCGAAGAGTGCGTAGTGTTTGTCAAATGCTCCTAACACAGCCCAAGCTCTGTGCCAGTCGTGTTTAGAATGCACTGCGAACTCTCAGCGTTAAGACTCAAGCGTTGTGTAGAAAATACGAATGGGAGCCTTTGTGAATAGGAGAAATGTTTATTTGACTTGAAGTAAAGCTACAAAACAAATACAAAAAGCTTATTGGCAAAATACTAACAGGCAGCTAGACATGACAGATGCCATTTTACACATAACACTGCATTCACTCTGCCCACTACCAACTGTCTATTAATCACATCAGAAATATTCCTAGTATTTACAGACATTGGAACACTTTATGGTTGGTCCAATTTTATACAATTTTTTTAATAGTGAAGTTTACCCACGTCTAAGAACACGTCTCAGAATTAGCCTGGGACTAGAAAGCATGGCCTTACATTTGAACTAAACCACAGATTTGACAATTTTTAAGACAAAAAGATACAAGAGCTTTTTTGCTTTTTATTTTTTTCTTTACAGTTTTTTTATTCCCCCCCCCCCCCGCCCTGCTATTTTAGAGCAGGAATCCCGACTTTAGCTTAGGCAGAGAATAAATTCCCCCCTCCCGCCCAATAGCTGTAAACTCAGATACAAAAAAACAAAAACAAAACCCCAAACAAACCACCGTGTCTGTTATCAATTTATAAATAAGTTATAACATTTAAAGGGCTCACATGAAACATGCTAGCTTTCCAGAAAGCATCAAGATAGCACTGGCACAAACATTTATAAGAACATCAAGAGCGTGGAGGAGCATCTGGAATTTTTTTTAAAAAAAATTAATAATAATAATAATAATTAAAAAATAAAATTAAAACACAGCAGGAACGCAGTCCTGGGATAACAGTACCATAGGAGTTGTTTAAAATATCAACAACATGCCGAAAAAAGGTGCCTTCCTGTACAGTACTCTGAAACTAAAATCTGCAGCTGTTTCTCCCTCCCCGCCCCCCTTTCTTCGCCTTCTTCTTTCTTTCCTTGATATTCCTTTTCTATAATTTATGGCTGGAAGGCGCTGCCCGCGGAGGCTACACTCATGCTTTTCAGTTTATTATCTTTCTTCCACTTCATTCTTCTGTTTTGGAACCAGATTTTAATTTGCCTTTCGGAGAGGCACAGAGCATGGGCGATTTCTATTCTCCTCCTGCGGGTGAGATATCTATTGAAGTGAAATTCCTTTTCCAATTCTAGGGTCTGGTAGCGAGTATAGGCGGTTCTTGCCCTTTTACCGTCTGGTCCAGTCATGTCTGAATAATACGGACAACATTGGTGTTTGGTTTGGTTTTTATTAAAAAAAAAAAGGCAAATTATTAACATTCCCCGGACAATCACGAACGTTCACTTGGTAATTTCAAAATAACACCCCCTCCCCCACGTGTAAGATCCCCCTCCCTCCATCGCCCAGTTCCGGCATATACAATTCAGTATTCACAATTTAACCTTGCAGCCTAAAACCCTAATAATTCCTCCTACGTGTGTGTGCTTGGATCTGTTAGATATTGTCCTTAAAAACAAAACAAAACAAACAAACAAAAAAAACCCCTGTTCCCGGTGCAATGGATCTACTCCTGGTTTTTATTTTGTAATGAGCAGATTGTCAAGAATACACACACCAAACGTAAAAATAAAGGATTGGGAGCCCCATCTGTGCATAGAGAGCCTGTTTTAATAATCAGTTCTTCCCTTTCCTTTTCCTCACCCTCCCCCCACTTTCCCTCCCCCATCCGCAAATACCCCCGCAGTTTTAAATTACCTTTTTCTCTCTCTATATATATATATATTAAATAACCTCACATTTAGCGGCAGGGGTTACAAATCACCCCCCCCCCAAACAAGCATCAAAGGCAGTTTTCTGTTTTAAATCAGCGATCAGATAAATAAATACAACGCGGTAAATAGCTGGATTACTTAGCAGGCGCCTTCAAATAAAGCCAGGGGAAGAAAGGAAGGAAGAAAAAAAGAAGAAGGGAGGGGAAAGAAAAGGGGGGGAGGGAGAAAATAAAAAAAGCAGCTGTACCATGGCTAATGTGAAGCTTCCTCATCCACGGGAATATCTGTGGTGTCTGCCCTTCTGTGGCTGCTGTGGATGTAGCGACGGGCTCAGCCTGTGCCCTGGGAATAATGTTGCTGTTTATTTGGGTGCCCTCTTCGGTTCCCGAAGACGCGCTGGTCTCGTCTATTTCTGTGAAATTTGTGTTGGTGCTGGCAGAAGTAGCCTGGTCGGAGGGGGACGGGGCGGGTTTGCCTCCATGGTTGTCGCCGTTGGAGCAGGGCAGGGACTCGGGAGAGGACAAGGAACAGCTAGACGCTTGCCTAAACCTGCTCTCCTGAGCGGGCGAAGGGAAGCTGCGGGAGCTTTCTCCCCCAGCCCCAAAGTGGCTAGAGGAGGCTGAGCGGTTGATGCTAAGGTCCATCCCATTGTAGTTGTAGCCATAAGATCTGGAATGCATGGTGCTTGAATCTCTGTACGAACCGTTCATAGAACTGCTGGTCCCATAATTTAGCAACTGATAGTCGGGGCCATTTGGATAGCGCCCTGAGAACGAGTTTACAAAGTAAGAGCTCATTTGGGTTATTTTGGAGGGCTTGATTTGTGGCTCGTGGTCGTTATAACCCTGTGCTTGACGATTTATGATGTATTAATGAATTATAGCAATGCACTGTACTTCGTTTTTGCTATGTATGCGGCCAAATATGGGGGGTGGGGGTGCGTTTGGTAATCACGTGCTTTTGTTGACCAGTCGTAAATTCTCACTGATGACCTCAAGAGGTAATTCATGCTCTATGGTTACAAATAATGACGATCTGAGAATCGTTAGGCCCAAGTCAATGCAAGGCTTCAAAAAAAAAAAAAAAAAAAAATCCGTGAGAGAGAGAGAGAGATGGCTCCATGTTGGCGGACTGCGCCACCTACTGGGGACATGGTGACTTAGCAGGCATGGAGGGTGGCTACCCACCCTTCATTAAAAAAAAAAAAGTCATTTTTTGGCAATTTGCACTCTTCGTATATTAATACTTTTTTAAAAAAAATACGCAAATACCCCATTTTCATCCCGGGAATCTGTTTTCGCGGTGTGCTCTTTGCATGGGGGTTGTTATCTTCATTAAATGATCGCCACTCTGTTATAATAATGGCATTGGCGGTGGGGGTGAGGGGGGACCATAAGTCACCTTTGGAACTGGAGGTTCTGTGTTTGCATATCTTGGGCGGGGGGGGTGTGTGTGTGGAGAAAAACCGGAGCCTGCTGAAAGAAAACCATGTGTGCTTTATTTATTTAATTTATTTATTTTCATTGGCACAATGAAAGTTTGGCTTTCTTCACCTTCTCATCATATTATCAAATACACAGTAACACCTTGTAATTCTGGAGGGGTGTGTGTGTGTATGTGTGGAAAAAAGAGACGGGAAGGGAGATCAGCCGTTGAAACTGGTTGACAATGTTGCTTTTAAGATATTCTTGATCATGAATAGCCCCCCGCACACACACTCCCTTTAAATAGAACATTGTCCTACCCCCCCTACTCCCCCATAGGCAAACCTGCAAAAATATTAGGTAGCCCTGAAAACCTGAAATTTGACCAGGGTTTTGCTTTGTGCAAGGCTGCTATTTTTTCCCCAGGCAGTTTAGGAATTTCAAATGCTTGTCTGCAACTCCTTGGAAATTATGCGCCATATTGAAAGTGACATATAATTATAATAATTACGGGCAATGAAAAGAGTGGCAATAATAGTAAATGTCCTACAGCTTTGGAGCTTCTGCATGAATTGATTTTAAAAGTGACTGGCATTAAAACAGCTTGTGACATGAGGGAATGCATCCATACATAGGTATTTTGGGGTGGGGGGGAAGGGAGTAGTTCTTTTTAAAGGCATTTTTTCTCTCGTGAAGCTTCAGACATTTTATTAGCATTGAGCTGAGCAAGTTTTTGTTGTAAATCTGCTGATCCCAAGAAGAAAAGCACTTCTTTTAGTTCCTTTTTTTAATTAAAAAAAAAATCAAAGAAAAGTTTACTTCATTGCAACTACAAGACACCTCTTAGTTCTTTAGCGCAGAAGAGACACACGCCCAGCTTCACAGCCTCCGAGTCCAATGACACTGTAAAGAGAGCCATCTGAAAGGTGTGTGTGGGTGTGTGTACATATACATGAAACAATCTAACTGTACTTAGCTTACTGGGGTTTGTTTGTTTGTTTCGTGCTTAAATAATTCCCATCGTCGTGGAGTGAAAAAAGTTTCAACTAAAAAATAATTTAAAAACAAAACAAGTCTGAAACCTACCACATGTGCATGTCTACAATGCACATCTCCCTGATTTTGGAAAGTGAAATAAGGGACCAGATGTTTGAAAGATGCTAGACAAACATTATGTATCTTTGGTAGATAGATGAGAGCATATTTTTGCCTCTTTCTTTGATTTATTATGTATATGGAGAGCTTTTCCTCATAACTCTTTTGACTGTAACAATAAACAAGAGCGATCTTAAAGCAGAATGTCAGCTCGGAGATATCGTTGGTGAAAGGTCCTGCATTCAAGATTAGGCAAAAAGGGGGAAAAGCAGATTTATCTCTCAACTGTTAACTTCCGTATCCTGCATGGGTGCTTGTCCTTGCTGATTAGAAGAGAGTGTCACACGCAGACAGCAGCAGCGCCTGCTTTGCTAACAACCCCTCAGCTCCACATGAATGGCATATTTTCATAGACAGGAATAATAATAATGATGATAATACCACAGGGGTGTGGATGAGTCCGAATACTTTGCTTTTATTAGAGTATTCCATGGCCATACCTAAGACAAACTGCAATCACAGCACGTACAAAAATTAATAAAATATATTTTTTTCTTGTTGTTGCTTTTGCATCCTTGTTACTTCAGTCGGGTTTCTCTTTAAAAAATGAAACTAATTACAAAGAGCCCAGGGTTTGATTAATTTACCAAAAGAAAAGCAACCGGGGAAGGGGGAATCTATAAGTCAATCGTGCATGAAACATTTTACAAAATTAAGACAATTAACACCAAAAATGACATATATTGCAGCACCTCCATTAAATACAAGAGTTAGCGGGTTACTAACAGTGACACCAAGGGTAGAAACACAGGTAAGAGTTCCAAATTATTATTATTATTTTATTTTATATTATATTTGGAGGAATAGAAAGGGGAAAAAAACTCAACTAGAAGCCTGGTTTTTTGTTTTTTGTGTTTTTTTGTTTTTTTTTTGACACGACAGATTAACGGAACACGAGTCCAACGGTGCAAATTTATGGTGGTGGCTCGCCACCTTCAAACCGTCTCGGTTATTTTACAAAGCGTGCACCACTTGGGGTGCATTTTCTCTTCCACTCCAACCCTTTCCCGCCCCCCCACCCTCTATCTCCTCCAACTGCTGGGATATTCTCTCTTTCTCTTAAATAATACTTTCACTCCGCTGCTTTCTCCTCCTCCTCCTCCGCGCTCAGCTGCGTGGAGTTGAGCAGTTTGTTCTCCTTTTTCCATTTCATCCTCCGGTTCTGGAACCAGATTTTGATCTGGCGTTCTGTCAGGCAAAGTGCGTGTGCGATTTCGATCCGGCGGCGCCTGGTCAAGTAGCGGTTAAAGTGGAACTCCTTCTCCAGTTCCAGGGTTTGGTAGCGGGTGTAGGTTTGACGGCCTCTCCTGCCACTTGGCCCGAAAGATGAACCTGTTAGGCAAGGAAAGGAGGGGGGGAGAAAATACCCAAAGGTTTATTCTAGTTAAGAGGTGCGTAATAATGCCAGGGAGCCGGCCACTTAGCACTCTAATCAAGGGTGTGTGTTTAGGGGTGGTGTGGTCTTTTGCTTCCTTTGCCTTCCCCGCTAAATACTTTTACCAACCAAAAATCATCTAGCCAAAGTGCCCAAGACTCCTTTCTTTGGCAAAGCCAGCCCTCTAGCAAACCTCCTGACTTGCTAGTTCGCCTTGGAAAGAGTTGCTAATTTGTCTTGGGTTTCTGCAATGCCTGCTGCTTCTTCCTGCTGCTTAGCTCAAAGGCAAGAAAGTTCCACCGGCACCTGGGCAGGAGGGTTAATGCAGAACTTGCCAGATAGTCCAGGACCGTGCTTTGAAGAGATTGCTAGATCTGTCTTATTCCATTATGTAAAATCTCAAGGTGCCCCCCCGCCTCCTCCCCACACCTTTCAATTTTTCCTCCCTGCCGGCAGCAGTAATAGATCTGGGCATTTAAGCAATAATGAAGTGTATCGATCTAGACAAACTCTGTGCATTAAAGGGGATACAACACTTCATGTCCCTGCACTAATGGACATCAATTTGGAACTTAAAAGGCAACAAATAATGAATGTAAACATGGAAGCACTATGACTTCTTTCTTTCTTTCTTTCTTTCTTTCTTTCTTTCTTTCTTTCTTTCTTTCTTTCTTTCTTTCTTTCTTTCTTTCTTTCTTTCTTTCTTTCTTTCTTTCTTTCTTTCTTTCTGATTGAAGAGATAGCACTTAAACCAGCTATACATCACAGAGAGAAAAAATCTCTCCAGGCAGACTTTTCATTATGTGTGAGTTTCATTAAAAATGTAGTTCTCGCCTTTCAAATATTTAAAGACTTTTACATAATTTAACTCCAGAAAGGGTGGGGGTGGGGGGGTGGGGGGTGTGAAGTCATCCTGTCCTTTTTTTGTGAATAGATATCTCTCTGTATGTGTAGAAGACACAGAGATAGATAAATCATTGTAACTGAGTGACATACGAATTAGAGCGTGCAAAAAGAAAGAAGATACGTGCCTGTCTAAGTATGGCACAAACTTGTTGGTTTTTTTTCTCTTCTTCTTAAAGGATCTGGCTAAAGAACTGGGATAGAGGAAAAAGACTGTCATAAAGTTTGGGGTTGTGTCAGAAACAACTTTGAGTCTCGTACTTTGCCTGACTCGTCCGCTGGAAGCTGGATCTCAACTAAGCTTTTCCTGTTTCTTTTGCAAAGAAGAAAAGGGGGAAGGGGGGGTGGGGGTGGGGGTGGGAAATAAATAAATAAAGAGAGATTTTAAAAAAAAGAGTAACTCACTATTGCAAGAGTTCATCCGCTGCATCCAGGGGTAGACGGGAGTGGAGCACTTCTGGTCGTCGCTTTCCCCGAAAACAGTTTTGTTCTGTGCGCAGTCTGTCTTCCGCTGATCTGGGGCAAACTGAACCTGGTCATCTAGGTTTGAGGTGGCACAGACAGGGTCCTTCTCTCTGTAAAAACCAGCTGACCCATAGTCACAGGCTGTGGTCCGGTTGTAAGCTCCGTTAGCTTGCTGGTAATAAGAAGAGGAGGGATAACCCTTATCTTGGACGCTAGTGGCTCCATAGGTAACGGGGTAGTGTCTTAAAGGATCCGCATATCCTGAGGCATATAACGGGATTTGTCCCAGGAAGGGCTCCTGCCCAGCAGCCAGGCTCACCGGGAAGGTAGAGTTGACAAAATAAGAACTCATTGGGAGGAGGCAGCCGTCCTTTCCTGGCTTTATGATTTGTTGTGTTTTATAGTCCAAGTGGTTTAGCTATTAGTACTATATCGGAGATTGGGTTTTAGCTGAAGGGGGATGGCTGGGTGCCAGCGAGGGACACAAGGAAATAGAACCATCTGATCATGGACTGACCAATAGCAAGAGTCTGAGATTACAAAATAGCACCCATGAGGGGCTTGCATTGCACTGGGGACCCCCAGAACAAACCACCCAGCCCCTCTTTTTCCTCGCTTTTAAACAACAAAACTCACCCCCTTAACCAAATACGTATTATCTGCGAAAGATAAATCCCCAAACGTTTGGAGTCTTTAAAACAATAATTAAAAAATAGACCAAACACACACACACACAGAGACAGAGCGATAGATATGGATATATAGATATATAGAAACAGAGAAAAAAGTTAAATCCCTTTATTCTGAAAAGTTTAACCCCTGGTGCCTGTTATTGATTGCAGACCATTCGGGTAATATTGCTAGGATATTTTTTTTGACATAAAAAAAACTTTTAGGTGTTTTTTTTTGGGGGGGGTGTTATTGAGGGTGGGGTAAATAGGTCTCATTTGTTTAATTAGCCTGGGTTTAGGATGGGAAGTGTGTTTGTGGTGGCGGGGGGGGGGGGGGGGAGAAGAGAAGTCAATGTTGGTAACTTATTTCTCATGGTTACCTAATTATCATAGATTGACAGAGAAGAGGCTTCCTTTTAAAATATCACTCGCCTGCCTCATCAAATTCTATGCTTCGTATTTATTTTGTGAAAGAGCTACAAATCTATGAGATGGATGGGAATCGAAGTATTACCTTTATTCCGGACTAAATACTTATAGAGATATAGTTATATGTACTGAATTGTGCCCTCTTGCGTTTTATTGTTAATACCAAATCTTTGTGCGACCCTTTGCAGTTAAAGGCAGCATTCGGTTACGGTCAAGAAGTGTCTTTATTGATTGTCACTGATCAAGATTTTTTTTTAAAGGCTGTTGTTTGGCGTGTCTATTGCTTATAAGGTGAGCGATGATCCTGCTTTCATATTTTATCACCCTTTCCATTTGTGTCTGGCCCCACTACGAGGTCCCTATTTTTTTTTTAAAAAAAGTTTAAACCTCTTAAGGAATAACCTCGAAATTCCGGGTTTTTTTTTTCTCAAACTGGGGCGAAAGACCAAATGAAATGAGTTTGGTCTGGGCTAGTGGCTCATGTTTCTGCTTTTATTCATTAGGTGTAGGTGTGTTTCTCAATGGCTAGTCACCTCCTCTTCAGATTTCTGTACGCGGAAGATCTGGTTGGATTTAAATATTTTGCTATGCGTTTTAGCTGTGGGAAATTGTCATGTCCTTCAGAAACTTCCTCAACAATAAAATTGAAAATTGATTGGTTTAAGGTGCATTTCTAAACTTCTATCTATCTATCTATCTATCTATCTATCCCCATACACACCCCACTATGTATCTACCTATCTATCATATGCAATGAATTTTATACACCACACAAGGTATACACCTGTATGTATGAATACACGTTTGTGTATGCTCCTGGTCTAGAATTACACATAATTACATGATCACTGCAGAACTGCCAATGCCTATTCTCCCTGATGGGGGTTAAGTGTTTAGGAAACTGTTATCTTATTAGGAGCTAATTTATTTTAAACATCATGTTTACAGCTGTAAAGCTAAGGCTACTTCATGCCATCACTGCAATGGGCACTCGACTGAGCGTAATCTTTATAATTCAAGGAAATAACATGTAAAGGAAGTAGTTTTTCTCCCCTCCTTTCTGACTGATATCTATTATATTTGTTCTTACAGAGTTTTCCTTTGTGTATGGAGTGGACCCAAACCTACGCAGATCTGTTTTATTGGCATGGGAACATGAGATTAAAAGAGAAACTTGACTGTCTGTTGGGGAGAAAAAAACAACCTCCATTGAACGCAATGAAGTTAGTTGCTTTGCAGGAGGCAAACGCTCAGGCATTTGATTAGAAAGTTACGCAAAATTTATGTAAGAGTAAAATCAGGAACATCTGGGATGATTTGCACAGCATGCGGAATCTGGGCTATGAAGTATGAATTCCTGATAATTAAATGAGTGAGTAAAATCGCTGAAAACGTTTTCTTTACTTCTTTTTAATGATGATAGTTGTGAAAATGTTCTTCCCTAAGCATGTTTAAAGACTGTTTCCCCCACACATGGTGATGTAGAGTTCTATGAAACACAGCTCAATTTAGCATGCTTGTGGCTAAGGCTATCTTGTCCTACCTTTTGTCTGTAGTAATTTTTATTTTTATTGTGAAAGAAAAAAAATAAAATTCACTAATTGAAACTGCCTCGCGCTAATTGCTTATTGTTGATTATTTAGAGGTGTTATTTAGGCTGGAATAATATGCCGCGCCCTGCTAAAGGAAGATAGCGCTTCACTTAATATTTATGGACTTTTAGTGGTAGAAATATAAAAGAAGAAAACTTGGTATAATACATGAATTAAGCTTTTGTTCCATTTTGGAAAAAAAATATAGATCTTAAAGTGTCCATCATCCATATACTCAGACCTGCAAGATGGCAAGTTTACCATCTGTAACATGCGGCAGAGTATTCAGAATGCATTCGATCACTAGCTAGAATTGTGTGTTTAGTGTCAAGTTGGTCTCTAATATCATCTGAATAGCTTTTTTCAAAAGGTATCTTAATTTTGTTTAGAAAGATGCTTGGGCTATACCCTGAGTTGCTTGCTAAACTTTTAAGATAAATCTATGCAGGGTTTCTTATGGAAAATATTTTGCCTAAGGATGTTTCTAAAGGCAACCAGGCATGGGGAGTGGAACATAGAGACCTTAACATATCGGTTGCTGATACAGCTTGCAGTGTGGTCACTGTGTCTTCCACCGTATTTGCTTTGCATATTTTCATTCAGAACGGGGCCTCGTTTACTTAAGAAGTCTTTGGTTTTATTAAAAAGAAAAGAAACCACTAGTCGGTGTAGTTGCAAGAGACAACATAAGGAGGAATAAAATGTTTCATTTAGCACTGAGAATCCATCTTTCCCTACTGATTGACATAACTCGACTGGCAGGGTATAAATAAAGATTAAAGGGATTTATTTACAGCATGTACATTCGCAGCTCTCTGGCTCAGAGAGTGCTGGCTGGGCTTTTTTCTCCATTTTTGCTCTTCTGCTAGCAAATGCCAACTCCACAAAGCAGAGAGAGAGGCAGATAAATGAGGGGATTCAAACAGCACACAAATATTTCGAAATGCAAACAGAACAGAGCATTGCTTGTGTAAAAGCTAAGCTAGTTAAGAACTTTGTGGAAAGTTAAGAGGAGCTGGTCCCAGTAAAAAACGGGTCGCTTTTTTTTCCTGTCGAGTTGGGATTCTCAAGCCTTCTGAAGTGACAACACAGCAGGACCTTCCCAATCAGGGGACTTATTGCAGCCATAAAGTCAAGCTAACACCAAGACAACATTTGAAAAGCCTTGTTACTGTATTTAGACATATAAAGCTATTAACAGCGGAGGAGATTGCTCTTGTAATATACAACCTCACTCAAATTCCTATTAGAAAAACGGCATAAGGATTTTTTTCTACATTGTTGGCATATTTAAAACAATGACCCCTGAAGGTGTTTAAAAAATAATTCTCTCTCCATCCGCACATAACCATTTGAAACTTAATTTCCAGCAATTTAAGTTTAATTTACCTGACTTCCCGTGCAGTGCATAATAACCTCGTTAATGGGATCTTTGAGAAGAAGCAATAATAATCTACCATTGTTCCATTAAACAGTGCAGCTAATAATTAACAAAAAAAAAAGTGAGAGGAGGGGTTGAGGGAAGGACCTTGGGGCAGTAAAAATGTATCCATATTACCTTATTTCCGCTAAAGGAAACCCTGGGAGGGTTAAGGGGAAAGAAATCTTGCTAGGGAAACTAAAAATAGGGGAACAGAAACGGGTGGAAGAGAAATCAAAGCATGAAGCATGTAGGTTGCTTGGAGAATGCTACAGAGTGTGAGCAGTTACAGAATGGAACAAGTTAATCATGGCTGTTATTAGTCAAAAGGAGAAACTTTTTATTTATTTTAACATAGTCTCTGGGCATCTCACTTTCATATTGGGGAATGTCCCTAGTCTAGACATAAACAGTTGCCAGGAAACTGTGTGGTAGTAGGAGAAAACGAGGGAGAAAGAGAGAGAGAGCTTTTAAAATAACAGGCTTGCATTGTCCTTTCAAAGCCTACTGTATCTTAAAAGGGATTCCTCTTACGCTCTCACCCTCTGCTCCCAGCCCCAACCATCACCTCAGTGTAGTGCACACCACTAGACCTACCTTTTACAGACCACTCCAAAATGGTCATTCGAAACAATAAGCGAACAAACAAATAAATAGTTCATTGACTTTATAATTAGCTCAAATCTCCTGCTTTCTTGTCTCCTCATCTAATTATGGCTCTCATTTCACAAGCTCACTTGCTGTGTGTGCTGTCAAGAAATAACCAGCTTTCTTTCCTCTTTTGGTTTTGTACTACATAATAGATAACGTATAGATAATGAACGTATATAACTTGAAATCCTCGGCAATGTAGCAGGCCTCAGAATAAAAATGGATCTGGTCTGAGGTTCCTGTACCAAATGGGAGGTCACATTTGTTCCATTTCCAGGAGATATACAAACGTGCAATGCATTTATAATCCACTACTCGAACAAAAATGTAGAAAATGGAATTTGTTAACCAGTTTCAAGGGATATTAATCACCGAGAAATATTTAAGCAAACCGAAGTTTTCTTGCATTGGACGGTAGATGGCAGCAGACCGCATAAAATGGGCTGGAAAGCAATTTATAACAGAAAAGACATAAAGAGAAATAGACCTTCCGTTTTTAAAAATAAACAGCTAGGTGATGTTTAAACTACAGGAATTCCTTAATTAGCAACTTATCTATGGTCTAGCGAAAACATTTAGATTTCATAGACAATCAGACGTTCGAGGGTGCCCGGGGTAAAGTGATTAAAAAGACTTACTTGGAGTGACATTTATCTCTTGGTTTCTACAAGTGGTTTCTCACACAGCATTTAAAAACATCAGCAGACATAGATTCTGGAATTATGTTACTTAAATGAAATGAAATAATCATTTGCCCCCCTTTTTATTTTTAAAGAACAGCAGTAACCACGGATTCTATAACATTTATGGACTTAAAAGGAAAAGCCCGTCAGCTGGCTTTTATTTTCCCCTGTTATGTATCAACACGTAACAGCTCCTTCAAAAATATATTTTGAAAATTAATTTTTGTTTGCTATTTCCACAGTTGCTATCATTTACTCTTGCCCCTACAATATGCAGGAATAGTCAAGCCGGGTGATATAAGTCGCCTGGTCATCTATTTTTAATGGTTAACTCATGGGTGCCTTCCTTAATCAATATCCCTTGCCATGCATAAACCTCGGATACTGTGTTATTTGAAAAGCATCAGAAAACAGGAGCCATGTGTCTTTTTTTTTTTTTTTTAGTCCTGCAATAATGAAAAGGAACATTCAAAATGACGTGCCTCACCGAAGAAGTATTTTCTTAAAACCAAAGCAACCATTTCGTTCAGAGGAGAAGCTATTCAAATACAAGGATGTTTTCACACCGCACGGTAGCAAGCGGAGGAAAAGGAAGACAGAAATAAACAATAAACGATATTTAGGGATTTACAGCTCCACAGACTTGTTACATTTGCAGGAGCATTGCAGAACGCAACGAAACCCACCCATCCTCATTCCCTCCCAGCATCCTCCTTCATTTGGAACTTTCACTTTAAAAATAAACGTAATCATAACGTTGCAGCCCTGTAGTTGCTCTTATTCTTATTATGTTTTCTAGTTTCCAGAACCTTATTCTACAGGACTGCGGTGGACTGCCCTCTTTGAAGAAACCACCCACGTAATAATGACCCCGGAGAGCAAAACAAAACCCAACTGGCTTCAATGCAAACTTCGCCAAATTACTGGGCTCGCCTGAAGACAGGCAAAATGGCAAGATAATTCTGCTCGGGAGGGGTAAAAAATAAAACATATCCCAGGCAACAAACCAAGTAGGGTTTGGCTGTTTTTTTTTTTTAAGGCAGTATCTAAAAGACCCCGTCACCGAACACCGAAGTCCACAGCAGCCTTGTTTCCAAGTCAGATATCTACGACAGTATATCCAGGTGATATTACTGTCTTACTGTCTCTCTTAATCTTTCTTTCTTTCTTTCTTGGGGTGGGGGAGGAGAGAGGGAGTTTTATAATTGCATTTTCTCAAAGCAAAAAAAAAAAAATCAAATGAAGAGAAACATATATTATTCCCTTACCTTTTGACGTCCATTTCTGTGGTATAAGTTTTTTTTTTAAGCAAGTAGCGTTTGTTTATCTTTTAGCTGACAAATATTGTCCCAACCTGATAGCCGTCGATTGTCTCTCTGACTTGTGATAGCTTCTTGCATTGCTGTCATTTGCACAGAAAATGGAGTAACTTCCCTCCTTGAAAAATATCAGCCTCCACTCGGCACAGAATCTCCACTTCCCCTCCATTACTACTGAGACTCCAAAATCAGCAGGCAAATTAACACAGGAATTAAAATAAAAAAACCTTTTAACTCTCTCTCGCTCTCTTTTGGGGGGTGAGAGTGCGTGTGTCTTGTGTTTACCCCCCTCCACCACCTCCTCCCCCTTTTAGCCCTTTCGAGTTTATACACGAAAGTAAAACAATGTAAAGAAGCAAGAGCCCTATAGAGGACACTGATCCGACCCAAGGTACAGCGGCCAAAAGAATGGTGCAGTATAACCACATGGGAAATCATAAAAAGTTCATGTTCACGGTTAGCAGTCCACATGACCGGCTCTGGCCAATCCCAGAACCCAGCCACTCATAAAGTTCTATCACAAAGTTGTAAATTTTCATAAAACAACAAGGAATTTATTGCATTTCTTCATGACTGCTTTACCGGCAGTCTTTTTCTTAGACGCCATCTTTTATTTTTTAAACAAAAATATAAGAATATGCAAAGATCTTTTTTTTTCTTTTTTTCCCTGGTGGGGGATTTAATGGAGGTGCCAGAATCAGACCTTACACAGAAGGCTAAAAAAAGATTTTTAAAGGACAGGCGATGTTCAAGCAGCGGGTTTTATTTTAACCTTATTTAGCTGTGTAATTGTGAATCCTTCTGCTAAAACAGAAAATGAACCATTGCGGGCGTCGGAGAATTTGGAAATAGAGCAAGATAAATATATTGAAAGAGAAATGCTGTCTGTATCTAGAACGTAATCTAACCCTATGTATTTATGTGTCACTACGTATTTAGGATCCAACACACCACGCACTCAGATCGTTAATTGGAAACCCTGACACTAGGTAATTTTCGTGTGTGGAAATCACTGGCGGGCTGTAAGATTTGATACTACGCTGATAAGATGTGCTTCAATAGATTGAGCATAATAAAGATTTAAAAAAAAAATCCTTAATTCAGAGATGCCCGTCGATGTAGAGGTACATGTCCCAGGGACAATAGATCTGGCCCAATACAGCAAGACACCTTTCACGAGCAATAGGAATTTTCTGGAACCCAGTTTTCGCTCTGGAAAGAGTGTGTATGAAAACACATGACAATGGGGGGATTTGATAAGGGAACATTTAGTTTTCACCTTTTATTCTCTGATCAAGTGGGATTTCTGTGTAAACGCCATAATATATGATCCATATAATAAGTGGCCTAACACTGTGATTTTTTTTTTTTTAGTAATGTGTTACATTATTTTATCTAAAAGCTTTAATATTCTTATTTCGGCATCCCACGCTTCTGTATTAATAGGTGGAAATCACGTGTTGTGTATTGGGGGTAAAATGAAAGAAAGATATTTTATTAAATGTTTTCAGCTTCCGTGAGAAAGAAAGAAAGAAAGAAAGAAAGAAAGAAAGAAAGAAGCCATTTAACAGCTACACCTAATTCCACGCGGTCTGCTATATTCGTATTCCTATTACACACACATTTCTAGAACTGCTTACATCTCCTACTTGAAGAATACGTTAGTTTATTGCGTACACTGGAAATGTTAAAAAGAGGGAGAGAAAGAGAGAGAGAGAGAGAGAGACGCTCGCAAGTGCTTAAAATTAGTTACCGTTGTTTTGCATTGTTGATTTTCCTGAGTTTAATTGGTTTCATTTATTTTATGTGTGTTTTGATGGTAAACATTATGCCGTGCTAATGAAATACTTACAGTCCACGATAAAGCAATCGAAAGGGGGGAACAACAAACCCCAAACCATAGCAAAATATCTTGTGTCCTTGGGAAAGGGTCAGATTAGTCACAGGAATCAATATATAATATAGAAATAGGGTTTTTTTTTAATTGTTTCTTGCTTCTCTGCTTTTACCTTTCCCGTCTTTTTTCCCAGTAGAATAATCTCTGAAGATATTTGGAGGAAGGGAAAAGAGTGAAATCTGCAAATCCATATTCTTGGCAATTGTTTTTTTATACCCGACTATGAGTTTTATTTCGCTAAATGTTTTAAAGTCTTAACATTTGTAGAAATGTCATTAAAATGTTAAATACGACTGTTATGCCGAAAATTATCTGGTCCGAATAAGATGACGTATCAGGGGAAATTAAAGGGGATATTTTCTTTATATCCAGAAATAAACAACTGAATTCTAATAATGCAAACACATAAGAAAAGTGCAATGAACTGAACACAGTTTTAGACTATTGGTGGGTGTTTTTATTATTATTATTTTGAAGAATAATAATCACAAACCAGGAAGAAGAAACTTGCCGCTATTAAATAATCGTCTACCTTGATATACACCGCTTTACTCAGCACAATATTAATTCATTTTTTCTAATGACTTGAACAAGGAAGTGGTCCAGGTAAAAATATACACAGACAAAAACAGCATCGCAACCAGAAAAGAACCACAGAGGTTACAACAGAACAAGCGATCATCATAATTCATATTATGTACAGAGTACTATATACGCTATGTATAATTTCCCTTCATACTTTCAGATCACATTTTCTAATTAAAGGTGCTAACACGGCCACATTACTTCATACCAAAAAAGTACACAAGGAAATACAAACAGGGAGATTTACAAATACTTGTACTGTATGAAGACTCACATAGAAAAATGTGTCTATCTGACTCTAAAGCCACATTTAATAGGTAGATATTATTATCCATTCTATTGTACAAAAAAAAAAGAGACTAACATAGGTAGTATTTTTTTTCAGTATCAGGAAACAGAATGCACCATTCTTAGGCTTGTTTTTATTTTGATTTCATGTATTTTATATATATATATATATAGTCCTTTATGTTTAGGTTTCACGTTTCCTGGATTAGCTTTCTGGACTAAAGTCCCCTTCACCCAAACCCATCCCTTTCATTCTTCTTCATCATCTTCAGCGTCTGGTTTTTCCTGGCTATTTGAACTGGTGCATGCAGTTTTATTTTCTTTTTTCCACTTCATGCGTCTGTTCTGGAACCAGATTTTGATCTGCCTCTCTGTCAGGCACAAAGCATGAGCGATTTCGATGCGTCTTCTTCTGGTCAAATAGCGGTTATAGTGGAATTCTTTCTCCAGCTCCAGGGTTTGGTACCTGGTGTAGGTCTGACGTCCTCTTTTCCTGTCAGTCCCTGTGAAACAATAAATTAGAATCAAATTAACTCTGGGTAGCTGTTGGGTTGCCTTTTTTGTTGTTGTTTTGTTTGGTTGTTTTTTTCTTTAAACATATTCCAGATATTGTCCATAATAGCATAGCTATGTAATACACCAATGGCAGATCCCCAGTTGTTTCCTCAAAAGAGCACTGACAACTTAGAATCCGATCCTTGTATTTTTGGAAGAATATAACATTCTAATAGCACACACGCACACACACACACACACACCCATCGCATATTTAATTATTTTTCTTATCTGGGGAGCGGGGGGAAGTGTTACCTATTTTCAGATTGTCTTTGTGTGGGAGAGAACTTCAGCAAGTTTGCTACCACTTTCATATTAAAGGACTTGTTTTTATTTTTTAACCTAAGACATTTCCCATTAACCAGGGAATAAATACATTAATAAATACTTTCCATAGCTAGATAGAAGCCTCTGCTAAATATACCATTTCAATTATTTGTCCTCTGTTAAAGCTGTCATCATTTAGCCCTGTTTGTAAGCAGCGCAATGGTCTTAATTATTTAACGGAATATTTTCTGTATTACATTGCTCTGGTCTACTGGCAAGGGGCAGGCAGTGGTTGACATGGATAATGTTACTTCCCCAGATGAAAGTGGGGTATTTTTTTAAAAATCTGTCAGAAAGATGGGGCTGCATAACCAGAGGTTTTTGAAGAGGATATTTTTATCTACATGGGAACAGGCTGAAACAAAGACTCGGCAGTCATCCGGCATTACCCGCAACTATTTAGTTGTCTGTGAAAGGGGACTGGAATGAAACCAGAGCACATTTTCGTGCCATTTGTTGGAATTCAATTGGAAATAATTATGCAGCAACATGATGTTTGTGGTTTCTATTCAGTTGATACCCAGGATGGCCAATACAAGCCCTCGACATCCATCCAAAACATTCCAGTGGACTTTTTTTTTTTTTGGTAAGGAAGAAAAGACTGTTATTAAAGAAAGGAAAAGGAAAACGGCCAGGCGAGCTGTAAAAGGGGCAAGGAAGTAAAATGTGCAATTCTGTGGAATGTGGGTTGTAAAATCCGTTGAGGGAAGAGCCATAAACTGTTGCTGAATGGGGAATTGCTATACTATCTTCCCATCGCGGATGAAATTCCACAAACCCAATTACACGGTGGGCAAAGGTGGTGGTGGTGGGGGATCTCTAGAAGCAGGTAGTGTTTTAGTTTTAGGCACTGCAAACCACAAAATATGCCTCTTGGAGGGCTTGTCTTCGCAGGAATCCAGCATATTCGCACGACTTCAAAATCCTCCCTAGCCTTGTTGTTATCCTGTGGCACATGTTAGAAAGAAGGAGTGGGGAATCCTTAAATCGAAAGGCAGAGATGAAGTGTTCACAACCAGAAATATTTGGTCTTTGATACATCAACTGTAAAAGTGAATGAATTATGGAGCAGGTAATGGAAAATACTGACCACAAATAAGTATAGGGTAAACTCTTGCTTGCTCAAGCGCCTGCATTGGGCTTCCTTCAATTGGCACATACATTGGGCAGGAGTTTGTTCTCCCCTGAAGTTTCCTACCAAGACACGTTCAGACTATCTGGCTTAAAGTTAACTAATCAGTCAGGAGGCTATCAAGTTGCAATCTGGCAAATCATAGGAAAGCCAGAGCTTATGAGTAGCAGCGAAATGAGCTCACATGTTCCACACTGCTTTCAATGGGGCAGCAATCCTTTTTTAAAAACCTGCGTTTAGAGTGAAAACGAGGTATTAATATTTCAGTTTGCTAGGTAGTGGTCTGAGAAAGACCAGATAAGAATTAGAAGTGATTTCGTCCAACAAAAACAGAGAGAGAGAGAGAGAGAGAGAGAGAGAGAGGCCAGCGTTTTCACGCCTTATAACCAGTGCATTTCTTAATTATTGAAATGAATTCAGTTTATTGGGAAACCAAGGGTATGTCAGAACACTATCTCTTGTAATGAATAAGGATATTTATTAAATGTTAATTGACACTAATATGCTGAGAGGACGCGTGTTTGTGAATGAAATATACGTACGCCAGCCGGGATGGGTGCATTAGACAGATTTGTATTTTAAATACATATGCTAAGTAGGCAGCTTCACTTCATGAGATCCTGTCCCTCTCCCCTTATCTTGTGGTGAGGAAGCAGAATCCACAGTTCCAAGGGCCAGTGTTTGTTCATCACTCTGACAGCATCATGTGGGTCTAACAACTTTTGGAAGCTGGTGCAGGCACGTTGTCTAGTAAGTCCAATGCGGGTCCATTACCGCTGATCAGCACCTTACCCAGAGCTTCTCCAATAGGCCATGAAAAAGCATAAACACGCCGACCCTGATTAATCAGTGATTCTAGCCGCTGCGCTATTTACCCGAGACCCGCATCTATTTATTTATTTATTTGTTCCCCTTCCGAAATTTCACAATTTTGAAAGCAGGGATTTAATTGCAAACTGGAATTATGTGTTGCCGTTTCTATTAGACTAATGGTCACATTCAGGGCTTAATTGCGCTGTCTGGGACGTTATGCTAAGGGTCTGGCAATTAGCGCTCTAGCAATCTTAAACAAGCCAGCAAAATTAATTAATTAATTAATTAAAAAAAAAAAAAAACCAACCCTGCGAGCCGCCTGTACGGAGTTTCTTTAGGAACAAGCAAACAAAAACATTTTAAAAAAAATAGAGTTAAGTATGGGGACAATTAGCTAATGGCTATGATTTTGCAGCCCTGCCTTTCCTCACTAAGACAAACTGCCTTTTGCATCGCATACACGCAGCACCAGCCGCTCTAATAAATATTTAAAGCTAAAAGGATGGCTTTACGGGGGTGGGGTGGGGGGTATCTCTCTCTCCCTCTCGAAGGCAGAGAGAGAGAGAGAGAAAGAGCGCTTCCTTTTCGGCGAAACGTCATAAAAGGAGTTGGGGACAATTCCCCCCCTCCCCTCCCCTCATTCCCCCCACCCACCCTTCCCGCACGCCATAAAATAATTTACATTTCCCCCCCTAAGGCGTCTTTCTTTAAGGAGGCTTTTGACTTACCTGTACTCCTCATCCAGGGATAGATCCGGAAGTTGCTCTCGCTTTGCAAGTCTGAGTCCCTCTGATCCGTTTTGCTGCAAGTCTGCTTGGAGGCGTCTCCCGGGCACATCATCGAGAGGTTTTGCTCAAACGGAGAACAGTGCATGTTGAAAGAACTGGTTTCCAGGCCGTAGCTGGTGGAATACATGCTAGAGGTTTGGGGGTGCATGCTACTCCCATTGGCGTAGAGCCCAGGCATGGTAGTAGCAAAGGACGCGCTGGAACCGGATCCATACCCCGTTCGTTGGGCATTGGAGGCAAAAGCGCACGAAGTTTGCTCAGGAAAGACGCCGGATGGGAAAACTGAACTTGCGGCTTGATATTTAGAAAATAAAGCATTCGCATAATACAATGAACTCATAATTTGGCCGGGTGATTTGTAGGCCGGGACGTTTTAGTGTCGGTTTTACGAGGTACCGTGATATATTACGGAATTAGAGTCCAGATTTACACCAAAAAGGACCCCCTTTTTCCTCCCTGACCATGTGACTCCGGGGCACGTGATTTTGCCCGCTCCAATCAGCAGCCAGCTTCCCCACTGGCTCCTGGTAATGTGGAAAAAAAAAAAAGAACTGGAGTATGGCTGGATTTATAAAATATGATAAATAATGGATGTGATATAAACCCTCCAAGATCTATGCGAGAATGGGGCGGAATTGTGCTGGAGTCGATAAGCAACCTGTAATCAGTTTTCAACTGAGACGAAGGGGGGGGGGGGGAGGCTAGAAACACTTTGGTTATAAAACAGCATCTTTCTCTCTCTCTCTCTTTGCTGGGAGAACTAAATGAATGGGGCTCTCTTTATTCCTTTATTGATTCTGTCTAAAATTCCTTCCTTCGCCCCATAAGATTTCCACTGTCTTTGCCGTAGTTTTTCAGGAGCCTGTACACCCTTCCCCCCACCCCCTTATCTGTAGCCCTGAAAAGACAAATGCCTCATTGATACCTAATACTTTAGGGTTTTTGTAAAAAAAAAAATAAAAAGAGCTATTCGGCCGTATATTTAATTCATTCTCGTGCCACGGGCGTTGAGCTGCGCATTGAGCTGGCATTTGCTTTCCTTGTTGCGAAAAATAAAGACTATACAGATCCCTTGTTTAGCTTGTCAGCGGTTCTAGGGCAGCCAATTACAACTATAAGTAAAGCGTTACCAGCTGGCTGCTTAGCTTTCTGCTGGGGAAGCAGGGAGATCTTCCAAAAAGTAACCTGTCTCTCTCTCTCTCTCTCCCCTTCTCGTTTTTAAATCAAAGCCTTACTGGGAAATGAGAGGATAATGATTGATCTGCATCTCAGATTTTCGCTGTTCCGCCTTTCCAAGGTTCTGTTGAAAGGGAAAATAAACCTCACGCACACACACTTCAGTAGTTCCATGGTGGAAGATATCAGGCAAAGCAGGAAGGGTTAGCATGTCAGCCACTCAATTGCATAACTGACAATTCTGCAAACAGATTAGGGGATGGGGGGGGGGAGTGATTCATTTCTGAATGATTGGGATTCATCTTGGGGAAACTGGGAGTAAGCAATGAAAGAAATATTTACCTTGAGGAAGGATTTCCACACAGCCACCTAATCTGTCAACATATATGAACTGTTAAAAAACAACAACAAAACAATCCATCCCCCCGCCCCACACACTTCCAAAGAAGAAAAACCCTGCGAGCCAATTCAGCCTCTGCCTCCTCCAGCCTTAATAGCAACCTAAACTCTTCAGTCTCGCTACAGGGTAAGCACTCCTTTGACTGCAAGGTCTGCAATTCTGACACAATTGACTTTTATTTCCTTTCTATCAAAGTAGTCCTGGAGGAAATGAAGCAGAGTAAAAGAATGATGTCACGGGATTCTCGCTTGTAAACTTTATTGTAACTTTCTTCCGCCGCTTCCAGGTTTAGACAATAGAACAAAGTGATGAAAGAACAACAAAATATATCATTAGTTCCCCCATAAAGTAATTCACGTATACAGTATACATTCTTTTTCACAGTAAACCTAAGGATCACTTTACAACTTGCTCCACTGTGCGCATGCTAACTAAAGGAGAGAGAGAGAAGAAGAAGAAGAAGAAGAAGAAGAAAAGAAAAGCCTTTTGGAAGAGACACAAAATTGTAAAAAAAAAAAACAACAAAAACCAAAAAAAAAAACCCCAAACCAAAACCCAAGAACAGAAACAAGGAAAGTGACGAAATAATAATCATAAAAGAGAGGGAGAGACAGAGTAGGAGAGATAACTACAGCATAAATAGGCAGTTTCATGTTGTCGGGATGTCTGTTTCAATAGCTACCTCCAGTACATACAGTTAACCACAACAAAAAGGAGGAGGGTTCAAAAGTGCACAATATAATTTCACATAAACTCCTATAGCATTGAAAGCAGAGTTAACCAACCCCCCAGTAAAGAAGAGAGCGAGAGAGAGAGAGAAAATTCACAGTCATGTTTTACATAAGCTATTGCGATACACTACCACTAGTTAATAACTGGCGAAAGGCTAGAAAGACCTCCGGATCTCTTTTGCATACTGTTCATTGTACCAAAGGACAATCAGGGAAAGTGGGTGCTTACAGCTATATTGTTTTACAGCAATAAAAGGGTTTCCCCCCCTCTTTTCTATGCATTGTTTCCCCTCCCCCCCCCCTTACATTAACTGCCATTAATGTAAGAGTCAGGATCCCATCAGACCCTTAGTGCTTGCCTCTCAGTTCTTAAAAATCTTATTTCTTGTCCCCCTTCTGTCCGTCCCCTTCCTCATCCACCTCCTGGGCTCTTTCCATTTTCTGTTTTTCCAGTTCTTCCTGCTCGCATTTGCTGCTGGGAAACTTGTCTTTGTTGTTTTCCTTTTTCCATTTCATCCTTCTGTTCTGGAACCAGATTTTGACCTGCCTTTCTGTCAGTCCCAGGGCGTGCGACACCTCGATCCTCCGTTTGCGGGTCAGGTAGGGATTAAAGAGAAATTCCTTCTCCAGCTCCAGGGTTTGGTAACGGCTGTAGGTCTGCCTCCCCCGTCTGCGTCCAGCGGCTGCTGGGGGGTGGCAAAGGTTGGGGGAGAAGAGAAGGAGGTTGAAAGATACATAAACCAGGCTCCGGAATAGAAAGCGAAGGGGGGGGGGAGGAGAGAGGAGACACAGAAGCAAAGGCAGGAAACAAACACAGAGACAGACCCTACTCTTCTATAATATTACAAAGGTGTGTGTGTGGGGGGGGAATAACTCTCAAGGAAAGCGTGTGGGGGTGGAAAAATCACACAACCCACTCTCCTAGAGCGGGGCTAGCAAAAATGGGTTCACTTGCAAAAAAAAAAAAAATCTCTCCCCACTCCTTTGTAGTCAAAGCACAGTGTATAGCTAGACCCCGGGCGAAAACCAAAACCAGAACAAAACAAAACACAAAAACACCCTCAAATGAAGGCGCTTTCAGGCTATAAAAGTGCAATAAACTTTAGGGGAAGCGCCCCACATTGAAAGCCCAGCTCTCCACAAGGAGAAGAAAAAGGTCTCCTTCAGGGTAATTAAACTATAAAGCAATTTACAAGTGCAAAAGTTTACCCCCATAAAGCAGTAAAAAGTCACTGTGGAAAGGGGATACTTTATGGGCTCAGGAAATGCCTCCTCTCTGCCCTTTCTATTTCGCCTCACCTTGCGGTCGCATCCAAGGGAAAAGCTGTGTCGGAGAAGGACTCTGCTCTGAATTCTCCGCCTCTTCCCCCAGGCCGCTGGAAGCTAGCTTGCAATCCGTGTACTGCACCAAGTCCGATTCCTGGGCACTGAACAGGCTCTGTCTTTGCAATGGGTCGTATCCATAGAAGTTGCTTGGGTCCCCATGGCACGCTACAGCGCAGGGATTCTGTTGGTAAGGGGAGCTGGAGAGAGAGGATGCTCCGTGGTAGAACTCCTGAATTTGGGTCGGATGCTGGAAGGTACCACCCGTGCTGGGTCCATACACAACTGTGGGTCTACCTCCAAGATCCTGAGCAAAACCACAGTCATAGTAGTTGGGGCGCAGAGAGTCCCCGGTTTTGTATTTGGAGAACAGTGAATTGACAAAATAAGAGCTCATTTTAATTTTTTTTTAAAAAAAAAAACCACGGGAATCTATTAGCGCAGAAAGAGCTAAGATGCTAAGCAACAACAGTTTGTGATTTCCAGGAATATAAAAGGAGGATATAATCAAAACTCTAAGCCTGCATGATATTGAATTCCTGCTCCCCCCCCCCTAAAAAAATCGCCACTTATAGAGTTCTCGCTTTACATTTCCAAGAAGAGATGCCAGTTCATAAACAGTTTTCGGTGATTTACTTCGGCGCAAATGAGTTGTTTCATATTTTGCAGTGTCTTTTCATGATCATTTGCATCTATTACCAAAACCTCATCCTATTGGCTTCTCCTTACTCCACACGGACTCTGCACTGCATGATTGTGAAAAGAAGAGTGTGAGGGAATAAAGAAGGAAAAGCCAGAGAGGGAGGGAGAGAGAGAGAGCGAGAGAGAGAGAGAGAGGGAGAGAGGTGGGGTGAATATACGGATTAAATATGTTTAACTACCTACATTAATGAGATATCTCTCGCCTCACAACAAATCAAATACCTAGACCACCCAAAAGATTGATTTTTGGGGAGTGCTGGAAAATCAAAGAGAGGCGCGCTCAGTCGTTAATTTCAAAATTTTAACGAGGCAGTTTTAGCCTTTTTAAATGTCAGGGTCGCTTTGGAAAACTGTAAAAGAACAGGATTTAATTGCTACCAGTTTTAAAAGGTCCTATAAATGTAATTGGTATTTTAATACAAGTTATCAAATCATACAGCTTCTTATCCTAAACATATTTTAAAACAAACGAGGTAGTCATATTTAACATTTTAATGATCAATTTCCTTATTATTGATAAAGGTTTAACTATCCCATGAAGGGAATTGCGTTTGTAATAGCCCCCCCAAAAGGCTGTAAACTGTTTAACCAACTATAAAACGCCATAAAGCCAGGGATGTTGTTGTTGTTTATACCGCACTACATAAAAGCTGGTAGGGTTTTATGAGTTCCTTCCTCTACTGCTATAAAACAGAGGTTTCGATTGGAACCTTTCGCATTATTGCAAGATGTTGGGGTGTCAATATTGAATTAAAATGATGACAGTTTTTTCATCTATAACATTGACTTTTTGTGGCTCCCCGCTACCCTCCCCCCCCCACATCCCATCTCCCCCTCCCTCCCACCGGAGAGGATTTGTTAAAGATGTCGCTGGGCATGATGGCAACCTAAAGAATTGTTTCGCTTATCACATCCAAACCAGAACCTTTATGGACATTAACTGATGCTGGTTCCCCCATCTCCACTCCCCTCCAACTTCAACTTTTAATTTTTTTTTTAACATGGTGCTTACGGAAGCTGGGAAGAAGAGGGGGTGGGATGGGGGGAATGAGGTAGCAAGACTTTGTATTTTATTGACATTTGGTAACAGCCGAGCAAAGTTACCCCTAACATGCCAACACTGCAGTTTTCCACAATATAAACACACAGGGGGTAGATTTTGAAATTCATTTATGGCAGTCAGCAAATATTTCTGTAACATATTTCAGATAATAACTACACAAAACCCTCCCAACTTAAACGCTTCTCAGTGTCCCTAACACCCTCTCTCCTTACACCCCCTATATACTTCCAGCTATATTTTTCAATCTTTCAACCTTCAATGGGACGTAAAGAGACACTTCTGTATCTTTCTTTCCGCCCAGCCTACACATAAATTGCTTTCCGTTCCATCCAACTACCTTATACTTACACACAAAAGGTGAATAAAACATTATTTCGTGCCCATCCTCAAACTGGGGGACAATTTTCAATCATCTGCTTCCAAAACGCTAATAAGAAAAAGTTAAAAATGTTCCTGCTAGACAGTCACTCTTTCTATTGTTTTGCTTAAAAACCTACATTAAAGACGGACAGCAGAAACATTTTACGAAAGAAAGAAAGAAAGAAAGAAAGAAAGAAAGAAAGAAAGAAAGAAAGAAAGAAAGAAAGAAAGAAAGAAAGAAAGAAAGTTAGGATCAGAGAATAAAAGTTTTAAACCATCATTAGTATTTCTTTTCCTCTATTTTTCATAGGGATCATTTCATCCTATTCCAAAATCCTTTTGAAGTAATTATTGATGTTAGAGTGTTTGCAGAAGCAAAATTAAGATTTTCTTCTCCCCTAAAAGATAAGTTAAGATTTTATTTTTGTAGACAATTTTACTATCGATTGAGTACAGTTTGTTTTCATCGTAGATAGATAGATAGATAGATAGATAGATAGATAGATAGATAGATAGATAGAAACAGAAATGGTTCACCTGAGTAAACAGCAAAACATCTCAGGGTTTTGTGTGTGTGTGTGTGTTTTTAGAAAAATTAGGATGATTACTTTCAGCAACAAACACACAAATAAAAACCCAAATAAAAAGACAAAAGTATTTTCAGAAAGGAACTTACGTTCTTGTGTGTCTGTATAGATTTATATAAAATAAAACATATTATAAACTCAGATGTTGGTATAGAGAGAGACAGAGAAGGAGACAATTCAGTTGTTCTTGGAAGTTAGCATTTCTATCAAGTGCAGTAGAATTTTATGGTCATCATGTGGTACTAACTCATCAATGCATCAGAAATCAATGGCTGACCTTAAATCATTCATATACTGTACTAGTGATTCCTGATGAAAGGAAAATGTTTCTATTATAAGAAAAAGAAAGAGAGAGAGAGAGAGAGAGAGAGAAAGAGAGAGAGAGAGAGAGAGAGAGAGAGAGAGAGAGAGAGAAGATAATTTATAAATACCCAGTAGAGGAAAGATTTATTAAGAAATAACATAGAAAAAAAGCATACTACGGAAACCATAACTTTTCATTATTTTGCATTTTATTGAGTGTATAAAATGGACTTCTATTAATTTTACAGGTATTTCTGTTTAAATATGTATTTGGTTTTTTAGCGTATTTAAATACAATTTAGAGCTATTTAAATTTTAGATTTGTAAACAACATATTAAATTCTGCATGGGAAACTATTGCTTTCAGTAGTGTATCCTTTTAATTTTGTTATATTCCGTTCCAGAAAATTATATACTGAAAAGTCATACATTTGTTGTATCTGTGAAGAGAAGCATTTATCCAGAGAATGTTTTGACACAAAAGTTTAAAAAGAAATCTTATATTAAAATTGTATTATTGTATTGCCTTGTTTTGCTTCTTCCTTACCTATATGTGTGTGACTATATTTTAACAATTATTGATTCATAATTTGGAGGGGGGAAAAGATCAGAATGAAAATGAATTTACAGATACAAAACTTTATATCGTTGTTGTTACTAGACCAGTGGAATCTTTCTAAGTATTTCAGCACGGTAAATTTACTATTTTTGATTAACTTTATACTGTGGTTAGGCTCCTTTCTTATATTTTCTTAAATACCTATGGACGTCAGTTGACCAAGCAATCAGCAATGTAATGGAACCGCTGGGCAAAAATACAAACAGACACAGTGCTTCAAGAGCCGTAAAACATGTGTTATTGAGACATTATTTAATGTCTCTGAGTGTAAACAATTTTAAATAAACAAATGAGAAAGGACTGTACAAGCATTTTTAAAAGCAAAAAACACGCTCCCCCCTCCCCGCGAAATCTTTGATTCATTCTTTTTCATTTCTGAACATGTAAATCTTAGATTTTAGCATAATTAAAATGTTGGCGTCTAACAAACCGAACTAACGGCGTAGAAGACAAAATAGCAGTTTTTCAGATGGACGTTTCAAACAGATGCGTGTTTCATCCCAAATCCTGCTAGCATCCAGATTCCCAGATTTACCTTCTTTTGAATCTCATATAATTTACACACGCAGGAAAAAATAGATGTGGCCTGTAAAATCGGCAAAGTAGCTATAATTAACCCTATATTTTATCTCTCAGGATTATTCATACTCTTCTGCAATACCCAGTTTGTTGTTTCTAATGAAATCAAGGTGTTATTAAATAGCCTTAATGCTGAGGAACGGGCTCGTCTGCGATTTTTAACATGGAGCAACATCGCCATCTAGCGACCATCCGAATTAAAAATCCCCCTAGCCACACAAACAGATGAATCCAATAAAAACAGAGTAGGGGAAAGGTGGAGGGATGGAGGCGCGGGGGGTTGGGGGGTGGGGGGAGGGAGAAAACTTATTTGTTGAGGGAGGGGTGAAGCATGGAAATCAGGAAACGGTTCGTGACATTTTGCTGATAGGTGGTTATAAAAAAAGTAAAAGCAAGCCCCAGAGTTTTCTGCAAACTATTCCTACCATCCAGTCTTTTTAGTAGCAATAAAGCAGGGAAAATGGGTTTGCTTCTGAAAACCACTATTGTTTCAAATTCCGAGACTAAACAATTGGGCATTCTCCTCTGGAGGGGGAAGGCTAGGGCTGTAAACAGATAAAGAGCTTCCCAAGCCCAGACGTCTCGCCAGAACTTCTGTGTATGTGTGTGTGTGTGTGTGTATGTGTGTTGTTGTTGTTGTGAGTTTATGGCTCGGGATTCTGGCAGCCTGGAATTGCTAAGAAAAAAAGAACAAAGGGAAGCATCCAGAGTGCTGGATTTTCACGGCATCTGCAAGAAAAGAATAAAGAAGAATAAATTAACATACTCCCTTCCCCCCACCTCCACCCCTTAAAAAAAATCCCTTAAACAAAAACTTTGTATGTGATTGAGGCTGAAAGAAGAGTATTTACGTGTTGGGTTTCCCCACATCCCCAAGTCATTGTAGTAATTTAGGAGCTCCTGAAAGTTTTCTTGCAGTGTTTGCTTTACAGCCGTTTAGTTCTTTAACCTTCAGAAATTTATACCCTGTAAAGTTTTATAGCGGTCATATTCTTTTATTGCAGCACACTGCACGTATTTTTTTTATGACAAGTTACTTCCCTTCCTCTCTTTCTCCAGTAAGCTCCAAAAATCTTTTAACTTATTTTGTTTTCTTTGGGCTACCCCATGGAAAGAGGATTTTTTCCCCATCTTTTTAAAGTAAAATGTTGCCTTTTAGAGCACTCTTTCTTTATGTTAACAAAATTAGGGGAAAGAGAATCTTGACTGTATTTCTCATTGTTTCCTGCTGATCTGAACTTTAGGGTCTAATTTTTGTTTGTTTGTTTTACTTTCCAGGCACTTATGTTTCTGCGTGAGACATAAAGTGTAAAACGACTTCTAAATCAGGAGTTACTTATCAAGCCCTAGGGAAAAGGAATCCTATGTTATATATTCTGGTCATTCCTACCATAGGTGGGAATATTTTATTTCGTTTGCAAAGATTTTTTTAAAATTCCCCACTCACCTTATGGCCATTGTAGCCTATCTAGATTTAAAATAACGGTGCATCTAACCCAAGAAGGAAGGTCTCAGAAATACTTTGCAAAATTGATTTAGAAACGGAGTAGGTTAGAGTAGAAGCCAGGAAACACTTACTACACTGGAAATGAATTAATTTCATTTGTTCTATGGACACTTTCCCCCCACCTACACTGGCAAAAAATTGATCTTTATAATACACTTAACGAGCCACTATAGAACTCAGGAAAACACACTGAAAATATTTCTGAAATTTTAGATGAAGCAGTGTAACACAATGAGAAATAGGTATTGTTGTTCTAAAATCGATTTTTATTCTGGAGCATTAAACATCTGTGGAAAATACATTTGGGCTTGTGCAACAGAAAACAGGGTTTCCAACAATTTGTTCTTTAAAAAAACAAAATCCTCTACTAAAACGAAGTAACATTTTTTACCATATTTAAAAAGCTTATTTCATTGTTGCCTTAAAGATATCAGCTCATCACCACAATGATAAGGAAAGTGAAAAGAGATGTTATATCCTAGAGTCCAGTAGATTGAACAAGTGAATTAAGTTATGGGTATTATTTGATCGTTTGTTTGTTTCTAAATAGTAAGTGTTTAGATAAGCCTGTCTTGGATCAATATGGAACCATATGCCAGATTTAGGCAGTATATTCAGTTCGTTAAAACTAGACTTTAGATTCATTTGTCCTTCTTTAAATGAAGAGAGAGAGAGAGAGAGAGAAAACAAAATATAATATACAGAACCTCAAACTTTAACAGGCCCAATCCTTGCTTTTCACTTCAGATGATTTTGAAAGTAAACCCAATGATCCTTACCCCTTTTTTTTCAGCTCAAAATGGGGGGAAATCCTGGTTTTTTTGAATTTCTTTTGAGAAGGAAAATTTCCATACAATGTGAAGTTTAGGTTAGATTTAACACACTGACGCTCTTCAGCAGTTAAAGTTGGAAAGTATTACATGAGAAAGTCGAGGCTTAAAAAGCATCTGAAGATTGGCCTTCAACATTTTCAGATCTGGTTTCTAGTCGACTGAAACCTTTCTTTTAAAAATGGGAGAAAACTAAACTTGTGTAAATTGCAGTGTACAGAACAGCGCCGCTATTGCCTCTGATCTTCAGATAATCTGAAAAGCAGGCGCAGGCTCCGAAGATGAAAATATCCCTCTCAAATCTCTAATAGTATAAAAATCTTTTCCTAAAAGTACAAGCAGTTTTCTTGTCTATGAAATTAGAATTGTATTGTTCTGCTCACACATCACCAGAAATATATTTCTTTTTTCTCCTTTTACATTTTTTTTTGTTATTAAAACTTGCCACCATACACTGTGTTATTCCTAGAAAGACTTTTGGTAGATTGGTATACAAATGTGCACACGAAAAAAAAAAGGTAGGTTTATTTTGATATTCGTCATCATTCTTTGAAAAGTAACAATTGAAGATCTCAACGTATACTCAAAAAGCCACATTGGAAACAAAACAAGCGTCAACGTCCACAGAAACACAATCACAGACACATTTTACAATACCCACCATATAGTCAACTTGTACTAAAGTTACTCCCCCACCTCCCTAACTCCCTCCCGCTCCTCTCCCACCCTTATTTCCCCCCCTTTCCCCCCCCCCCCAAAAAGTTAAATCTTACAGAGCGATAAGGGAATCACAGTCGTGGTTGGACTGGTATAGAGAAACCTCCAAGAGATCTTTCAGATGAGAATTCAATTCCTTCCAGCATGAAATGAGACCTCTTTTGTAAACAATTAGGATACATATTTGTTACGTTAAATGCACACACACACACACACACACAAAAGCCAACCACAAGACAATCACAATTCTTTTATGTCACTCAACCAGTAACAGTGTTCTTTTTCGTGTGGAAATGCAACAGCACGTATTATAATGTAATGTAAACAAGGTATCAATGTAAAACGTGACTAACTCATTTCTAACAGATCAGAAGGAAATATTCAAGTATAAACTTCTCATCTGAAATATCAGGGGAAAGAAATGTACAACCAACAGCCGTGGCACTTTACCTCTGAAACAATCTAATTCTTTAGGAAAATTCATTTCACAATAAATTATAAATACTCTAACACTAAGAACACAAGTTAACCTTCTCTTATAGATCTACTTAGGTAGGGGTTTTTTTTGTTTTCTGTTTGTTTTTAACTAGAAAAATGTCATTTTTCCCTCTAAAAGTTAGAAATAAGTTGGAAGGGGGGGTCTTTTTTGTCTTTTTTTTGTTTGTTTTTCTTTTTTCTTTTTGTTTGTTTGTGGGGGGGTTGTTTTTTGTTTGGGGTTTTTTGTTTTTGTTTTTGTTTTTTTTCTAAACAATTAACACTTTTGTTCTGATAGACTTTTCAAATGATCCCGTATAAAACTACCAGGTTGGGAAGATTATTTCTAAGATTATACTAAATTCTCTGGTCAAAGTCACTAATCCACCACGGAGCGATTAAAACAATTTTAAAAACTAAAACAGAGGCGCAGTGGGATATTTGACTGTCATTAATCTGAATACACCGGTATAAAGTTGGTGAATTGAAAATGGTGTGTTGTATGCAATTAAACTCGAATTTTAAGAAAGTGTCTGCCTTCTAGTAAATGGTCTGGTTTCTTTGCCACTTCAGCTTATGCATGTGGGGATCGGTTAAGAGACACAGTCATGTAACGTGGTTACAGAAAGACAATGGGATGTGTCCTGGGCATAGACTATGTTTATTTATGACAAGGTAGTGCTGGTTGTTGGAATTTTTGTTTGTTTGTCTTTCATTTGGAAAATAAAGGCATCATATCCTGATGGCAACACAGGCTACGGACCTGGCATGTCTACACTGTATGGGGAAAAAAAAACCACAACAAGGAACAGAAACAAAACCCAGCACATGTCCTAAATCAGGATTTTCACCTTCACATTAGTAGCTTTCTAACTGGCAACAATACGAAAAAAATTATAAACTTCCGGCTTGCGAAGGTGGAACCAAATCCCCCCCCTCCCCCCCATGTTTTATGTGTCATCATTAATATAGTCCGGAAGCTATCACCCATAAATATAGAGGAAGCTGGGAGACAGAGCGTGGCATTTGCCTCCTGTATCTTATTCTTTGCCCTGTTCCTTGTTCATTTTCTTCATTTTCATCCTTCGGTTCTGAAACCAGATTTTGACTTGTCTTTCACTCAGGTTGAGGAGTCTGGCCACTTCGTGTCTACGGTCCCTGGTGAGGTACATATTGAACAAAAACTCCTTCTCTAGCTCCAGGGTCTGGTATTTGGTGTAAGGGCATCTTTTTTTTCTGGAGGAGCGGGCATGGAGCCAGTTGGCCGCTGGGTTGGCTGAAAGACAAGCAGTAAGGTCAATAGCCTGTTCTTTTCTCAGAATGGTCTTAATCAATAATACCACCAAATTTATATAGATGAATAAATGCCCACTGAGTTATGAGGTACCAGGAAAAGGCTACTTGAAAAGCATATACGTTGACAAAAGTATATCCACCCACCTGGGAGTATGGGTGATGTATAGGATCCCGATCCAGCAAACAATGACGCACGTGCTCAGCTTGACCACCTGCAGTGGTCCCATTGTTTCCCAAGGTAGCACGATTAAGCACGCCCTAAAGTGTCTGCAGGATCGGGACCTATACTTGTGTAGATGTATGTATGTGTACTTGTGCCTAAATCCACACACACACGCGTGTATGTAGATGGACAGAGAGTAATTTATGCATCTATAGGCATATTTTGCAGATATGTGTGTATACATAGGACTATATCCATTCCTATCTGCATTGTACTTAAGAAAATACATAGATTACTTCTGAATAAGGCATCAATAAATCATGCCTATTTTTGCTAAGTGCCAAGCAATAGTCCTAATAAACATCCCTTCGGTGGGCTCTGGTCAATGTTATCCAGAAACACAATTGCATTTGCAGTTGTATTATAAATGTAAGTAATGCAATAGAAAAGAGCAAAGTTACATACACACCATCCCCCTCCCCGCTTAACGTGGCATTGGAAAGAAGAACATTTTATAAACACTTTCCAATAATTTCATCGAATCAAGGTGGAGACAAAAAGATTTTGGAACAAAGATCAGAAATAAAGTCTGATGAGTACAGTATCCCAGATCATTTGCATTAACAGCACACTAGCTTTAGGTGCCAAAGGTATGCTGGTGAATTTGTCACCAAGAAGGTGTGCTGAAATATTTTTTGGGGGAGAAATTCTTTGCACACTTTTACTAATTACATGTGAACAGTGAACTGAGTTGGGGGAATAAAATGAAAAGATTATGACCCAGATCACAGTCTTCTATTTTACTTCCTTTGCCTCTTCTGAAATTATAGATAAAGTCATAAACCTGAACATAAATTAAATGGAGCATTATATTTGAAAAAAAAAAACACGCACAGACCAACACAATGTTTCCTCTACATAAAAGGAAATGTATTGAATATTTTAAAAATAATCCTGTTAATCTCCCACTGTAAGTACTGCATCTTACAAATTTGCACGGCTATTTCCTTAGTGGAATTGACTTGATCTAATATGCAGAATTAAATATTAAAGAGGAAGAAAGCTGTTAATAATTGATACCGTTAGTCCTGCTACCTATCTTTTAATGGCAACGGAGAGGCTCTTCTTCATAAAAGATCTTCTTGGAAAAAAACATGACATTTTATACAGGAAGAATAGGTTGATCTAGTGACTCTACACAATGCTTTAACCCAGCAAAGCCAATGAGAAATGATTTTTGGGGCAGGTCGTTCTTTTAAAATCCAACAAATAAATGAAAATCTTGTGGCGGCACGAGCTTCCTTATTATGTAATATTAAAAATAAAATGAAACAGCCAGTGGGAGTGGTGGGAATGCTCTCTGAAAATCAGCTCCTTCTTCCAGTCCTGTTACAGATTTTTTTGTTGGCATTCTATCAACATCCGCCAAAATCAAACTGTTATTTAAAACACAATTTGCGTCTTAACCACATACTGTACAAACCACAGAGTAGCCTATTAGCGTGGATACCTGCACCTTCACAACGCTGTCCTGGACAAGATTCGTATTTATTCCGTTTCAGGGACATTGAGCACCGAGCCTGGCTCTGTTAATTCTCCCAAATCATTCACCTCACTCGCAGTTTGTTCTGGATCTCTGCCCAGTACAATAGACTAGGACTTTCTTTTTGTGCACGGGGTAAGTTAAATGATGGACATAACGCCACTACTGCACACCCGGAAAATGTATATTTTTATTTGTAATCACGTAGTTGCAATTGCAATATCCGTTACACTTTGCAAATAAAATAAAATAAAATAAAGATAATTTAAGAGGGAGGAGAAATCAATGGGTAATTACACATTCTAAACGTGCTGGAGAGTTATTCCTTCGGCGAATATTGCTCCTGGATACACTATGAATTGGGCTGTCAAGTTCTTTTTAAAAACGTGTGCATTCCATGCAAAATATTTATAACGGGACTGAATCTTGACTGGTTTCACCCTCCTCTTTCTAGACTGAGAAGAGCCCTGTTTTACCTTTCAGGTACAATAAAGAAGCACGAGCTAGCGAGAAGCTGACACGCGTGATATTTTGCTCGAATGTCCTTGTTTTGTGTCTAAAGCTGTGTGGGTGTGCATCTAAAAGTGCAGCTTTATACATATATGTATGTATTATAAATGCAAGCGTTTGCTCCACTTTGCAGAAAACAATTCACGAAAGAGACACAGGATTTGGTTTAACAGGTCACCAATCTGATTCAGTACAAATAAAGACTTAAGTTCAGACCCCCTTTCCTGTTTGGAAGCGTGGCTCTGAAGTATTCATACCCTACATTTCATAAACAAGCAAAAAAGAGGCAACTTGACAGATGAAACAACGAGGCAGACCGTCAACTTTGGATCTCTCAAGGTAAATAAAAGCAGCTAGCATGAAATAGACATTGTTGCTGTTTACTTCTCCACGTGAACTCTTCCACCTTTTTCTTTTCTCACCCCCTCCCCTGGTTTTATTCCATTTTTCATCCTCCATTCCCTTTCCTCCCAATATTTACGGTTTTTTTCCCCTCCCCACAAACATCACCCTTTGCTAGGAAAGCGACGGTTTTGGAGCTTTGAATAAGTCTGGAGAGAATGCATGCCAGCAAAGAGGAAGGCTTGATCAAGCTTTTTGCATTTGCTCTGGACTCTACACTGCGTAAGGAGTTTTAATCAAAGCAATGCCATTCTCTTCCCCACCACCACCTCTTTCCACCACCACCACCTCCTGTCCTTTAGGTTGGCACCAGTAATCTGAGAGATTTTCTTTCAGACATGATTTTAACTTTGCTTTGCATTGTCCCGTTTTATTGCACCGCCTCAGCTTTTATACTGTTTACTTCCTCACTTTTATAACTTACTTTGATCTGGCCTGTCTTTGTCCTCGCTTCCTTCACAAACTTTATTGTCCTCGAAGCTGGGCCTTTGATTGGAAACGATCGCCTCCCTTCCAGCAGAAGTTTCTAAATTGTACTCCTGTGCTCCTTGTTTATGGACTTCCCCGGGGTGCCCCAGCAGAGGCTCTGATTTAACTGATCCCTGCCCGGGTATGTTCTCTGTTCTGGGCACTGGATCCAGCCAGCTTCGTAGATACCTGCTATCAGAAGGGACGCTTTGATGTTGAATATATGGATGATAGACCGAAGGAAGGGTACCAGAAGAATGTGGATTCAGAGGAGTCCAGGAGGCGCTGAAAACTGGAGGTTTTGGCTGGAAACTACAAGAGGGGAATTCTAGATGATCATTATGTCCAGCTTGCCTGGAACTTGTATATTGCCCAGTTGAAAATTTAGCTGAAGGCGAGTCTTCACTGTCATGACTTATAATAGAGTCGACATAATAATTGCTAAGAGTCCCAGAAATGGACATTCTCAGACATCATACAAAGCACGGTTCAATGAAGGGAAAAAATATAGAGAGAGAGAGATAGGACAGATCTAGATTTGTACTCTACCCCCTTCTCCAACTTCCTAGCCAACAAAGTACAGTTGGGCTGCTGTGTTGTGAGCTCCTAGCAAAATGATTGGTCAAACTTTTTTCGAGCGCCTGATAAAGCGTCCGTGGAGGCGTAAATCAATCGAAGGCGAGGGGGCTGAGCAGCGCTGTCATTCGCCCTTGCATTCCATATCAAGGATGGATTGTTTTATGTTTATGCAATGTTGCAAAGCGTCAGTAGTTTAGAAAGCCACGAAACATACAGTGAGGGGCTAATACGCCTTCATAGATTTGCTTCTGAAACATAAGGGGCGGGGGGGGGGGGGAGAGAGACACAGCACGCGGATCTCTCTGGCTTTAATAACCATCGTCTGGCGGGGAATAGAAACGAAAGCAAATCTTTGCCATTCAGTTGCCCAAGTGCAATTGTAACAAGCAGGAGAATGTGGTACTATTCCGCCAAAAAGTTAGTTATTAGAGAGAGATGTTGATGCATTGTTAAACGAGGGAAGGCGCTGCGGTTATAAAGCGTTCACCCTTCTGGAATGGGTCAAAAATTGGATTCTTAACACAGGAAAATAACCGGAGTGGATTTGAAATTTCAAATGTCATTGTAATGTATCTGACATCATAATTTTGCCGGGCGGACCATAATACCTCCATTGTCTATAGCTGGGTTTGTCTAAAATGGAAAAAGTAAGAATGCATGTCTCGGTACTTCACCAGTGTAACCCCAGGGTTGTGTTGCTAGGGCTGAAATAGTCGCATATACCGCTTGAAACTAGAAGCCTTCCTTTAACTTTACAAGGCTAGTAAAATACAGTGTGGCACGGATCCTGCTTTGTTACAGAATGCGTTACACTTGTGACGGTTAAATAGTTTAATAACACTTACATTAGCTTTCTTTGATTTTTATAGCCTTGAATTTATTGCCTGTGGAAAAGAAAAGGGGGGGGGAGGAGGCTTTCACATTGTAGACTGCAGCTTATGGCTCGCTACCCTACCCCACTCCCACATTCACATATATGCATGTATGAAAAAAAATCCACTTGTATGTAAACACGATTTTTTTAAAAACGGGGTGGATTTCTTTTTGGTAATAGCTCAGGAAACGAGTAACAGGCTTTTAACGAGATACAGCTACTAACTAGTCTGGACCGTAGAGGAAACAGCGTCCGTCCAGCCAAATTATGGCAGATGCATTCTTTCCAAGAGGGTTACACTAAGATTTTAAATGCTGGTTAAATTCTGCTGTGACTATGTGCAAAATTATCCCCGGTCTTCAGCTGAGCTATATACAGTCTGGACGGATTTGCCTCCTTGCATCTCTCTAGAGTTCTTCTCCTAACACAGAATTCTTTTTAAAGTTAATCGAATATAACTTGCTCAAAATATTACCCATTAAGAATATTTTCTAAATTTACTCTGATGTATATTTGATATGTCTTTAGGAGCTGACTAATAATCAGATATTGGGTGTTAAGTGACCATCTTCCAATTAAGAGAAAGCAAAACAAACCTTTCTCCTCTCTCTCTCTTACTATATAGATAGAGATATAGCTAGAGATATAACACACAATGTGTGTGAAATATCTCTAAGACAGAGGCATTTTACTAGTGGAAAATGTTAAAGGCACTTAAAAACTAATCCCCAAGCCTTCTACATTTTCCCTTAATTCCCACAAAATGTGTCTTATGTAAGCAAGTGAACTATAGAATGCGTAGAATGACATATGTCTAAATCTCCTGGATGTGTCTTCTTCTAGATGAGTTCTTATTAGTAAATAGGCTCTTCTCTAAAATAAATCGGGGTGGTGGGTGTGTAAGGATTGTAAATATTCAATCCTGTATTTAGTATTTTTAATCACATCAATACATACATCTGGCAATAACAACAAAAGCGCTGCTTCTTTCACGGTTTGCAGACCCTTCTATGATATGTTCATATCCACTGGTCTGGGGTCTTGAAATAGTGCCGTGAATACATTTACACAGGTGACGAGTCCAACTGGTTCAGATTCTACCCTCACTTACATCAGGGTAAATCCAAAGTAACTCCATCTCCAATTGGATATAAATCGATGGAAGAACAGAATTCTGACCCACTGAGTTCCATGGGGCTCCTCATAATCATAGTTACTCTCTTGGGTAAGTGTGCGGGACCGGGCTCCTTAAGGAACAGTCTCCAGTGTGTATCAGTAACAAAAAGGGTTTGTGTAAAACGCCTTGGGTAATCCTTGCGTTTTCTAACTTTTTTTAAAACTTCCCTAAGAGTCGAAAAGGCTCCGAAATGAAAATACCCCGATGTTATTAAAAGTGAAATACGAGCTTGCTGAGTACTTTGTCATCTTTCTCAGCTGTATTGCCTTACAGGAATGATTTTCAAAACTCAATCTCTCTCATAACGGATTCGGAGGAACTCTCCAAATGTTATGATAGCTTGAAAAGGAGTGGACAGATTTAAGTGCATTGTGGCCCTCAAACTTGGTTGGCTGGTGGGAGTGTGTTTATGATATAAATGATGGATAAACAGCCACGGCGGTGGTGGTGGTGATGGTGAATAAGTGTGTATGGAACTATTGAACATTAATTGAAGCCAAACACCTGTTCTGGGGTTGCAAGATAAATTGGGCATGTCTTACCTGTAATAAATATATTCTTGGAAAAATCCTGGTGCACCTCCTATAAATAATTATGAAGCATGTCAGCTGCTGAGTATATAATTTTCTGTAGTATATAAATTAAAACCAAAAAGACTCCAAGAGCGTAACGTTGAAACAGAATCCAAAGGTCTTGGGATCCCTAGTGAATGGAAACCACACAAGGAGATCTGCAGAATGAATCTATTTTGGCTACTTTGGAGGTTTCTGTTTGTCTGATGGTTTATTTTTAATTTGCATCACCCATATTTCATCTTCTTGTATCCTTTTTTGGGGGGGAAGGAGGGTTGGAGGATGGTCTGTGTTCTTCTTCACAGCTATATTTTAATACCAAATCTATCTGTTGTGAAGATGCACTTTTATGTGTGTACTGTTTTCTTTGGTGTACATTGTAGAGAATTGGATGATAATAATAACGACACACACCAGAAACTGCATGAAAAGTTCAGTGCTTTGCAAACAACTTGGACCAGGAAAAGCAAAAGAGAAATTGACTATATTAGAGATTCTCAATGTAAATTGCACGGGTGCAACTTTGATATATTTGGACAGATGACGTACAAGTTCTGCTTGATTTATGTACTAGATGGATTCATTTTAGAGCTGTGCATTTATGAACTGGATACAGGAAGCGGAACTGGGAACAGTTATTTCCCAGAAATCTAGAATAGCCGCTTTTTTTGGTTTTGTTTTCAGCATCCCTGCCAAACTTTCCAAGTCCTTTTGGCTGTGAGGAAAAATGCTAAATATTTTGTGCTTGGACTGGAAAGCCAAAGCTTTTTTGAACCCAGCTGCTATTTATAAATAATATTTATTGTTTACGGGAGGGGAAAGAAATAATTTCTAAATAGCTCTTCCCCTTGAAACACACATCTGCCAAATTTCACCCTGAACAATCAGCTACTTGGGCTGATAGTTCTCTGCTGAAAACAGCCAAATATAAAGTGTGTTTTAAATACAAAGATTATAACTCGGTGTAACAGTCACATTTTACTGATTTATAAGATCTGGCACAAGAAAAAAAAAGACTATCCATTTCTTACCGGAACCATATTTAACCCCCCTCCCTTTTTTTTTTTAAAGAAAAAAACCTGTTGTTGCCAGTTATTAGAAATGGCACCTTTTCCCATGAGATTTTTCTTCCTTATCTTCCACTTGAAGAAGATGGAACCGTTCTGCGGACACAAAAGCTTTGACCCGGTATTCCTTTCTAGGGCAAAAAACCCATTGACCTCAATAGTTTTATCTTAAGACAGAATTGGGTAAGGATTGTAGGAGTTCTGAGCCAAGAGGCCAATATGGCGTCTGTGCACAATGTGTATCATATCCTTTCATTTAAGAGAATTTCACTGTGTCATGCAGTTTTTCTTTTCAGTACATAAGGGCAAGATGGAGTGAATAAAAGTTGGGAATGAACTTCATAGCTACCGAGCGACTGAACGGCCAGATTCCAAGATAACCCCAAATCCCAAATATCCTAGCGTTCATTCGGCAGCTGGGAAGAACATTCAGCGTTAAAGAATAACAACCAAGCTAATAACTGATTAAAAGGGAATAAAAAGAGAAAGGAAGCAGACTTCAAAACTCAGCATAAAACAGCACCATAAAGCAGAATGTTTACATTTACACAAGTCTAAAAGGTTATGAAAGGAAATTCAGTCAGGGGTACTTGCAAAACTCATGAGGAGGGCGAATAATAAATAAATAAATAAATAAATAAATAAATAAAAATAATCAAAAAGGTCCTGAAGAGTAAAACCTTTCTTTCAAAAAGTGAAATAAGTTTCTGTAGCCTAAAAGCAGAAGCATCTACCTTTACCACTTCCTGTGTTGCCTCTGAGTATGAATACCGCCGTCTGTTCAAAATCCGCAAGTGGTGAGTGGCGGGGGGTGGGGGGGGGGAGGAAATCCTGGTCTGAAGAGAAGCAAAACAACTTACACATGTGGACAAGAAACGAAACTTTACTCTGGCTAAAAACACTATCCGAAACGAGGGTTGTAATCTTAGCAGTTAATAACGCATTTAGACCCCTGGTACAGTAAAACCTTGTGTGCCTTTTAAAGGACAAGCTGTGGGAAAGAAAATTAAAATAAAAGTGGGATTGTTGCTTTGAACCAGTATTGTGGCTGCTACAGTCTTTCGCCCTTTGAAAGAATATGATAAGTTGTTTGAAATAAGTGGGGGTCTGAGTCTCCTCTGGCGGCATGTGGATTTTCACACATGGAACTCCAGTGACTTCAGTAGAGTGGCTGCTGGGTTAGTGGGATCCGAATCGGGTCTTGGGATATAATTGGGACCCAAACATATTATTGGAGGGGGAAGAGGGAAATGGAATTAACAAGCCGTGGTAGTGAGAGAAGACCGGTGGCTTCCACCCAGGGACGGAAGGAAAAGAAAAGCACACTAGAATTAGGTCGTTAAATAATTCCTTCAATAAAATCTATAGCATGAGACCTTGCCAAGAGAGAGAGAGAGAGAGAGAGATGGGGGGTATTCTTTCAAATAGCTATTTTTACAGCACTTTGCCAACAGCTTAGCCTCATACTGAATGGGGTTGAGAGAATTTTAGGTAGACTGGAGCGCTGAGAAAGAATAAGATGTTGGGGTTAATTTGGTGCATTTAACAGGAGTTGTTCATTGTCATTCGCTTGTGTGGCGGGGTTGGGGGAGTGCAGAGCAGGAGCTGATGTTATTTTGCAAACGAATCAGTTATTATACGGAGCTTTCTGTAGCAATCCCAGCATCGCTGCTTCTCCAGGTGAAGTCGCTCTTATCCTTCTGATTTGGAATGAAAAGAAAACAAACCGCTTCAGATATAAGCCAGGCAAATCAGATGCATCATGGCAACTAGTTTTTAATTCACAAATAGGATGTTTCCCCCTTTTTCCTTCCCACCGCCCTTTGGAAAATAGACCCAGTTCTGTTTTCAACCGTGGGGGTTCGGGGGGGGGGGGATTCTGATCTCAGTTACAGCACTGTAACTCCATTAGCTTCAATGAACCCTGCTGCTGTCTTTACACTGGGGCAAGTGAGATCAAAATCTGGAGGCCATGCCTTTACAAGACAGGTTAGTGTTCGCCTTATGGGGATACTATTACCTAGTCGTTGATTATTAACTTTGCAAGATTGTTCATTTCCGGAGCGATGTTCTGGTGATAACATAAATATCACTTTGTTTCTATTATAAACACTCACAGAACTTATTAAAAGTATGGAATGCAAATAGTTTTATGCTGACTTCCTCCACCCCCCTTTTTTTTTTCCTGAATGGCTGCTAGTTTAATAGGGAAGATGGGCACATTGCCTACAACAATCACCAGTTGCAGGGATAAAGCATGCCCCTGGTTAAAGGCTATAAAACAGTTTTTTACCATTCCGACCCTAGAATAAACTGAATTCACAGCAATCCTTCGGCTACAGAAGAAATAGCAGATGATATTCTAAACTTGGATATCCCCTCCATCTTTAGTAATTCGAAACTCAAAGTGTGAGGCAAGCACACTTAAAAAAAAAAATCTCGCCCCAGACGATATAATATTTACTTTTATGCTCATTTCAGAAACTGGTATACAGAAAGGTATTTCTATTCTTTGATATCATTACACAGTATAAATATAGTTTTTAGGAGTCCACTAAAGTGGAATATTTTAGGTTACCGAGAAATAACTTTGATCATCAATATTTCTACCACAGTGGGAGCCTTGTATTTAAACACTTTTGCATGCATTATCCTTGGTTAGCTTCATTTGAAGATCATATCTTTTAAGTTAAACGATAAACTGTCGTTTTACTACTAAAACGAAAGCAAATTATTTACAGCCTCACACGGAGGCGCGTGTGTACCCACCTGTAAAAATATTTTTAATTTATCAGTATAGAAAAACACCAATGTGCATGTGGAGTACATAAGTAGCATCTGTTCTTAGTCCATATTATGTTAAACTCACATTGTAGCTACCGTGTCTATTTCGAATGTAGGTAGAGAAGAAACAGGAGATCTTAAGAGACAACCGATTGCACATTACCATTCAAACTATGTCTGATACATAGTGAAATAACTGAAATAGAAAGGTTTCAGAGTAGCAGCCGTGTCAGTCTGTATCCGCAAAAAGAAAAGGAGGACTTGTGGCACCTTAGAGACTAACCAATTTATTTGAGCATAAGCTTCCGTGAGCATCCGATGAAGTGAGCTGTAGCTCACGAAAGCTTATGCTCAAATAAATGAAATAGAAAGTTACAGTTGTATGCATCTTTGCAATAGGGTTTATAATGAACATAACTTAATAATACGGGGCAACTGAAGAAACCTGGAGGGAGTTTTAGTGTGTTCCCTGAAGTAATATTTTATAATTTCAGCATAGATGTGGATTTCTTATTCCAAAAAATAAAAAAAAACTCCATTCCCTTTATATACATAAAGGAATTAGAGAATATATTTTTAAGAAGTCTCCTGTCGGGAACGGATCCTGATCCCACTGAATTTAGCAGGAGCAGGATGGAGCCCTTCATCAGTTGTTAAATTGTTTTGTGCGTCATTATACATTCTTGCAAAACGGCACTGAAACAGAATTTTGAAGGAAAAAAACCCCAAACTCCTGCCTGCATAATCCCTGATTTTTATTCTTATTTTTTTGCAAAGTTAACAGGGACTGTTGCCAACTTGCTTAGCCCTTAGATACTAAAAAATTCGTTAATATGGTTTGAGCTGACAATAAATAAATAAATAAATAAATAAAGGAACAAATAAATAAATAAATAAATAAACAAACGTACCTATCATTTTCCTCTGATCCAACTGCCTGAATAAACAAAATCGAGGAGAATAACTGGAGTAAATCAGGTAGTTTTATGTTCTTGTGTTTAAAAATAAAACCCCAACAACATGAAACTACCTAATTCACAGAGCAGTTCTAGTTCTTTCCTGGGTCAAAGGCTAAAATTACCAAGAAAGGCGCCCGGGCGGCCATTTTGTTTGACATCACTTGCAATCTGAACTTTTATAATAGAAAACAGTTGCTAGGAAACAAAAGCAACAAAAGGGTCTTTTCAAAGACAAAAAACCCCTACGATTTCACGAAATATCCATTCAGATTATTTCCTATGTACAGTGTCTAGAACGGATCTCTCCTGCAGGAGTTTACAAATAGTTTACAAATAGACTAGAGGAACCAGTAAAATACTATTGACTTTGAGAAACAAACGATTATCTCAGCTATAAATAGAGCACAAAAATTCCTCAAGCTTTTAATAAAAGCAAATGAAAGCATCTTTTCCTGTGTGAAAATATTTTTTGAAAAATCTGATTTTTGTTAAAAAAAACAACCGCCAAATATTTGGACAACTTCCTGCTGACAATAACAATAACATAAAACCAGTGAATTCTGGAAATCAAAAGTCATAATTCATTTTCTCTCTCCCACACCCCAAAAAGTAAGTATAACTTAATCCAATTTTTCAAAAAGTTTGAATCGATGGGAACGATAGGAAAAGCATCGTCACATCTCTTCTATAGCTATAACCTAGCAACCTTAAGGAACTTGTCCTTTTTTGCATTGAATATATAAATGCTATGTTTATAGTGATTATATAAAATAATTACCAATTTTATAAAGGGGGAGAATTAGACCTAGCAAGCTGAGGAGAGGGTGAGGAAAGATGGTTGGAATACAGCCCAAAAAGGAGTTTTTGCTGAGGTTCAAGGTTCTGTGAGATTTCCTTAATTCTTAGAAGACTTTTAGAACTTTTCAAGAACATGAAACGATTTAAATTTAGATTCCTTTAAAAAATATAACACTGAGATTTTCTACTTCAGTTTTCCCGCTGCCATCGTTTTTTAAATGTCATAAAATATAAATTAAATGTCTTACCTCGTGCGTTGTATTCTTCTATAAGTGGGTTAAATAAATAAATCAACTCACTCGAAAGACAATAAAGTAAAGATAGCCATGTTTCTAAAGTACAAGTTTCCTAGCGTTTAAAAGTTCATTAGAAGAAAAACCAAACCAAACCCACCACAACAACTAGTCCGAGTTCAAGAGATGCAGGGAGGAGCCTGAAACTTGACTATAACTTAGCTTCATTTCATTTGCAAAGCCTTTAAAAGACTGGACGAGGTGGTATATAAATCTATTGTACCGGAAATACAATAAAACTTAGCCATGTTGTTGAACTTCAAACAGTTTACAACACATCAGGCGGTGAACAGAAAGAAAACACAGATTTAAAAGAAAACACCACAACACCACCATCCTACCATACATTATAAAAAGAGAAATAATTTACGATCAGAATATCAAGCAGCCTAGATTTTTATTTTTGTGCAATATTAGACCTTTTTTTTTTGAAAATTACAAGACATAGAAAAAATATTAGTAAGCCTCTCTGGCATCGACTGGGATTTAAAACAAAGATGCACTTTTTATTTCAAATGTATCGTTTCGTTTTTGATCACAGTCATGACTGTGCGCCAGAGAGGGGCAGGTTCAAGTTTAAATCAAACTCTGGAAAAAAGTCAAAAGGCTATACTGCTATCAAACTTTATTTGCGTTTCATTGACAAATAATCCACACCCCACACATGTCAAAATGTCTTATATTGAATTCTATCTGCTACAGAGACTTTTTTAAAAAAATTGAAACCACTAGATCAAACATTTTTCATTTATCTTCTTCAAAGCTTCCAACATTGGAGCGACGTTGGTACTGAGAGCTCTTCCACTTATACAAAACAACAAACTGGAAGAATATGTATATCATTGAGCTTTCACTGCTCAAATTTGGAAATTAAATACACACACACCCCCCCCCATCAAATTACAGACTGAAACATAAGTAAAACGACCTAGATAAGTGTGAAGTACAAAACTGCATGTGCCATATAATTTCACGACCAGGTTTAAAATAAATAACGCAGAGCTTAATAATAATCATAATAAAACTACATAAACTATATATTGGGTTTAATCCTTGAGCTGGAATAACATTTTAAAGTAATGGGATTTCCCCCACCCCCACCCCCTTTCTGGCTGTTGCGAAAGTTCTTCAAAAGGTTTTAAATTTAGGCGTCACAGACCAGCTCGTGCTCTCATATAGTTAATGGATATCTTAGCTATAGGACAACTTCCACTCGTCAAGAGATACCTGCTAAAATAATTAATAGGCAAGGGAAAATGAAAGTGTATGCGTATATATCAATATATGTATATCTGTGTCTGTATCTATTTTATATATATATATGTATGCTTTTGACGCTCAAGTTCTCATTATGCTTTATTTAGACCTGCACCACGCTATGGTTTTATTAAAATATTGTTACAACAGCTGTTTGTCAGGGTTCCCATCCATCAGAACTAGCCTCTGGGAGTATTTGTCATCAGTTCTGTAAGAGTGGGGGAATATTTTCAACCAGAATGTGTTACATATGGAAGGTGCTTATAGCATTTAAATGGATAAGATTAAAAAGTTGTCTTAAAAACCCTTACTGTCTAGCATTGTACGAGCTCCATCCGAAAGAAATGTCAGTGGGGCTATTACTTTAGAGTGAATTCTTTTTAACTATGCTTCAGCCTAAAGGATATATCACAAAACACTACGTCGGAATATTTCTTAACCACATGGTTTAGGAGATAATAAAATATATATTTGAAACCCCTTAACATTGTTACAGCCGCGGTAACAATGACAAAAAAATAAATATTACCCCTCCCTTTCTTCCCCACAAATTGATTTGCGTTGGTTTTATTTAGTCATTTGTCACAATGAGAACTGAGCTGTTAAATTCTGGTCGCACCCAATTATCTCTGGTCATTTTTTTCAGTTTCATCCTGCGGTTTTGGAACCAGATTTTGACTTGTCTAATCTGTGAAGTTGGCACTTCGTCTGACCTCTAGGCGGCGCTCTCTGGTCAAATACATAAAGAAGAATTTCTTTCCCAGCTCCAGCGTCTGGTATTTAGTATAAGGGCTTCTTTTTTCCTTTCCACCCTTTGCAGTCAGCCAGCTGCCAGTTATAGCTTCAGCTTTTGAATCCTCTGCCAAGTATAAGACAAACATTTGTAACTGTGTTTTGATGCAAATGAAAAAGAAAAGAAAAGAAAAGAAAAGAAAAGAAAAGAAAAGAAAGAATAATTTTCTATTCATTGAAAGAATCAGAAAACGCAACTAATTTGTCCACTTTAAAAAAAAACTAGCTCTCTGTAAACCAACTTCAGAGGAAGGTACCTGAATTTAGACTGTCAGTAACAGTCTTTTAGCTCCTTTTTCACTGAACCCAGGTATCTGTTGTGAATCCCAGATAAAATAAATTGAATTATGCTTTTAAAAAAAGTTTCTGTAAGGCATGGAATAACCAAGATTTTCCAGTCACAAGCAGTTTTATATGAGATAGCAACCCAGGAATGAAATTAAAACCAGAAACCTTTATATTACACATCTGCATAGTTTTACCGTTTTCTTATTACCAGCGGAACCCACTTTATTATATTAGCAGTTCACTGATGTTCAGGCGTACATAAATTAAGCAAATGCATCACATTTTGCGAGGACCAGTCTTACAATACAGACTCAAAGACTAAGGCCGCAGCATCACACATGGCGATTAGCAAATTAATACAAGGCGCGCAGTGAAATAACCCTGATCAGAGATAATGAAAGGACACAGCCTTCATCTCCGAAATTTAGAAGCGAAAGCGATTGGCTGGAAATGTCCACAGGCTATGTAAGACTCCAAGGACCAGTGAAAATCATATCCAGTATAAGATGTCATATCCCACTTTTATGTGTGCATGTACTAGAATAAAAGAGTGGTGGAAAAAATTAAGGGGGAAAAAGATATAATATAATATATAAGATATAATATAATAATCCTTGCAAAACTGAAAGAGACACCATCAATTTGTAATTTATGCTCAATTTTTTTTTTTTAAAGCTAAAGGTAGTTTCAGGTATTAGACCTGCTCCTGAATCCCCCTGCCAGTTGTCTGTAGTTTTACAATTACATGTTAACAATTTATGATTGTATTGAATACTATTTGACCTCTTGTTGTGGTAAAGTTTCCCACAAAACAAAGGAGGAATTGACTGTGAAAAGTGAACCTGACTCGACACAAGTTGCTGCTGTCAAATGGGCACAATTTAAAAAAAAATTTCTCAATCTAATCTCTTTCAGTCATTTTCGGAGACAGGTGCAACGATAGAAAGTCAACATGATTCAGAGAAAAGCGATTTTTTAAAAAAATCGACGGTGTCCATTTAAGTGAGTCAAAGAACTCAATAGGAAGCCATTCGACACGTCATTTTGGTCCGTCCAGCATACACCTGAACGTATTGAAAAACAGCTGTCAGTGAATGTGTTTCCAGGGCCTAAAATCATTTCCAGACTGAGTCATTTTCTGGATAGAAACCCCTAGAATCCGACTCATACCTTATATGTCATTACAGCATGATCACATCCCCCCCAGTAAGTGAAGAATTAAGCAAATCGAACTGTAGGAGCAAATTCTGTTCTCCATGATATAGATCCTTGTACTTAAGAGCAGAATCAGGTCTCCCAACAGCGGAGAGGAATTTTTCAGACACTAAGAAATATATATTAAAAAAAACCCTATGGACCTGGTTCCCTTACAGTTAAAAGTTTTCTCAAAATACTTCTCTTATTGTCTGCAGGTGCTAAATATAAGTGAACGCTTTGTAAGGAAGATAAAAACCAAAAATGTTCCTCTGTGGCAAGGCACAAACGCTAAACTGTATTTCCGCAGCAGCGTGCTCCAGGTTTTGTTTGCTGCTTTGTTTTTAATATATTAGAGGTCAATAGCCTTGTTTCTGTGGCTAATAAGGGACATATTTAAACACACATAATCTAGTTTTGAATGCAGTTGGGGTTAAACTGATTGTCATGGTGAACGCCAATCCTTAAATTCAGCACGTAACTTTAGTCACATGAACAATCCCTTAGACAACTCACGTGAGTAAAGGCTTTCATGTGCTTGGCAGGATCGAGCTCTCAGTGTGAAAAAAAAAACACCCCAAACTTTATTTTTAAATCTTTATTGGTCTCTGCAGACGCTGCAAAGTTACTGACTCAGTCAGCTGAAATATTCTTTAATTAGTAGTAGAGTATTTTGGCAGAGTGGCTAAGCCTTAAAAAGTAATTTAGCAGCAGGTACAGCATAATATAGGAAACATTAGGTTGATTGCCATTAAATAATGGAATACCAAAATGTTTTTTTAAAAAAACTTATTTTATGATCCAATGAGCAGTCAATCTGTATATACACATTTCACTTTACCAAATTAAATGTTTAGGCTAGTTGCTTCACATACAGCCTCAAGGGATCATAGTGTAAACCCTTTTTTCCCAGGCATTAACCTACCAAAAAAACTTCGAAAGATTACAGCATAACCTGTCTTCAGGGTTGTTGGGTTTTTTTTGTGGGGGGGGGGGGGGATTTGTTTTTTGTTTTGCTTCGAGTACTTTCATCCAGTTACCTTGATTCCAGGGATATTTTTGAAAGAGGTTTAAATCTTTCTAATAATTCTCCGTTGCCAAGAATTAGAACTGCTGGTTGACAAAGGCAGTCCAGGAAATATACAAAACTATGCTCTTATTTCAATAAAATATTCAAATTGCTAACCTCAGGTTAGTTTCAGAGGGGAATACAGTTAAGAATTAATGGATTCATTTGTTTAAATAAGCCCGTTGCACTAACAGGTCTTTTTCACGGTTTTCAACACTGTTAGTAGAGAACTAGAGAAAGTAGGGAACTGCCAGGAAATTGAACTTAAAGTTACAATAATTGTGAAGCAAAATGTATATCTATCTATCTAAGCTCTATGGAGAAACAGCACTATAGACGTGGAGAGGAACATAAACCGGACGAGTTCTCCCGAAGTGAGTGGACTTGGCAGTCCTGTTGAAATGACCGCATAATTTCAAGTCTAAGGGACAGCCCTTCTTGTCCACTCAGAGGATAGCAATTACATAACCAATATAAATAGCGCCGTTAAAAATGTATCAGGAAGCAAAGAAATTAGGATGGCTTCGTGAAAATAAAAAGGGTAACTTGGCTAAAGCGAGGTAGTCCATTAAAAGTGCAATCTCACAATTTGGTACTTTTATTAAGAAGATCCTGGTTGCAGTTTAAGAAATCCCCACCCTCACGTATACCCCCCAGCAGAAAAGTCCTCTTTGCCATTTCAGTAGTTGTGGTGAGTCCACAATTTTGCATAGACTTGGTGATTTCATTTTAATTCGATTTCTAGGGTCGAAAGCGATAGCTGGCTTTTTAAAGCCATGTTTGATTATGGACTGGAACGATGACCTCCCTCTCCCCCAAATACACACAAGCTAAGGGAGACACATATGGGGTGGGGATCTTGCCTCAGATCCAGACATTTAGGGAAAAACAAGGCAAGGCAAGGCTGGCTTTAGGTAAATATTTCAGAGGATTGGAATGAAATTATAATTCCAAAAACAGGTCTAATTGGCAGTTCATGTAACTAAACTGCCCTGGAGTTTCCTACACAGGTGTCTGCAAGTCTGATGAGAAGAATGCAACATTCTTTGGAATCTACACATGGGAAATTATCAGGGCTCTGCAGGTTATGAAAAGAAACCTCCAAATTAGTTCCCCGGTCGCCTACCCACCTTTATTCCAAACGTACTGTGTCCATAACTGACTTACCTGTCTGTCTGTGACTTTGGATCTCTTAGCTAGAAGAATATCAGGGCAAAAATGCGTTTTCGTTTACGGTACCGCCTAGACATCGCGAAAAAAAAAAATCTTTCCAAGCGCTTGGTTATTTTCTTTTATTTTTAAATCTTTCCTATGGGCCCACTCAGGAATGAGGGCTGTAATTGAGTCGGGCATGAATGCTTGGGTGCTGTAAATTAATTTTTAACTAAAGGGTCATTGTGTTAGTGAGGGGAGGGGAGGAAGCCCACCTTCCCCCCACCCTATCCTCTCCCCCCCGCCCGCGCTCCTTGGCAGTCTGGCTAAAATCACCTTGTTTCGACTGCAAACCTGCTTTTGGCCTTCTTTTCTTTGCTTTCTGTACTCACCTTGTATTTCTTGCGCCGTTGGGTCGTCTTTAGGCCTGTCTAAAAGTGAAGCCTCCTGGAGGAAAAAACGCTGCTCTTCCGTTTTCCCCGTCCCGGGTGATCCATAGCCGGGTTTCAGTCTAATGGACGCTTCATAATCCCCCTTTACAGTATCCGAGCAAGATGACGAAGGGCTGCTTTCTCGCCGGTACCCGGTAGCAGCAGGGGGGGTGAAGTGGTCAGGCAACGAAAGCACCTGGGAACCTGCTGGCTTGGTGGCTACCTGGGGCTGGGAAGAGGTGCCGATGCTTTGGCGAGGTCCAGTCCCGGGGCTGGTGGTGGCCCCAGTTTGGGACTCAAGCCTGGAGAAAGTGGACCCCTCTGGCTGCGGGGCTGGATAGTTCTCGTCATCAAATCCCAAACTGGACGCCTCGTCTTTGCCTCTGGGTGCACCCCCACGGGGATCTCTGTGCTGGGGAGCACCGCGCCCTGCCGGGTCCCCCCACCCTGGGTGGAAGGGAGGCGGAAGGTACCGCAGCGGTCCTGGCTGGTGACGACTCATCTCACCCCCAAAGGAGGTAAGGGAAATGTTTCCCCCCCATCCCCCAGTTTGCAATGGGAAGAAGGGGAGGGGGCGGGGGGGGGAGATGGGGGCCGAGAAGCAGCTGTCACGGATTGCTTTAGGCCCTAGCACAGATGGGAGGGTCGTCTGCACATGGAGCTGCACCGGGATCTGTGGGGCTGGGGCTGTGACAAAATATACTTTGGGGGGAAGGGGAAAACAAGGTCTCTAGCAGTTGACTTATCTGTTGGAAAGGGCGTCTGCGAGCAACTTCCGGCGAGCGAACCAATCCGAGGTGGACGTGACCGCTAGGGCCATCCCATGGTGTCAATTTTAATGGGAAACTTTGCTGGGCTTTTTTTTCAGGGGACTGGGTGTTTCCCCTCCCCAAAAAGAAAACATCTGTAGCTAAAGTTGAGCTTCTCCTTGTCTCTCCCTCCAAGCGCGTGACTCTAATACAATTATTATTAACCTCCCCAATAATATTTGGGGATGTTCCTGGGTATTTTTTAGGAAAGACTTATTGCATGAAACCTTTGATGGACAAGGGAGAAGGGATCTGAGCTGTGAAGAGGGCGGGAATGTATATCTGATCATGGAAGGCAGACCGCTTCTCTCTACACAGAACTAAATTTTAACAACAAGAAGTTGATTTCCCAATTACACTTTTTTAACCCTGCCTTTGGAAGTTAGGGTTAAAGGAACTAAATGGAGAAGGTAACCTAACCAATCCATTAGCTGTATCCACACATACAAAGAGAGAAATATGCATACACCTATGGTATAGCTATTAAAATATATATACAACTGGGACATACATTAAATATATACACATATGGCACACACAACCGTACATAGCACGTTAAAGACAAGATGACCTGACCTCCTATTCTGAATTGGTCTTATATTTTTTCAATTTTCATACTGATGGGGACTATATAAATGAACCAATAAGTAAATAATTGTATTAAAAAAACTAATCCCCCTTCTGAAAGTTGAAAAGACGGGTGACTCGTCCTGCATTTCATTATGTTGCCTTTTTTACGGATCATCTCGCTGGTTTTCCACCGTTATTAGTCATGAGCAGCTGGAATTGAGCATGTCAGCAAAAAAAGAATTCGAATACTTTTGAGGCAGGCCATTATGTATTTACGATCGCTGGACTGTGAAATGAAACAAGTGTTACTTTCCAGGATTAAATATTTGTGGTGGCGCTGCGTAGAGTTTCGTCCATAATGGACTCACACAGAGAAATGGTCTAACTTGGTATGTGCATATTTGTTCCGATTAGTTTTTCCAATAGGCTAACTTTCTAAATTAACTCTTCCCCCTCCCCCCGAAATTCAAGGTCTTGGCCGATTGTTCATAGCGGAATAAGAACATTGCCTTGATAAGCAAAGTTCAATGCTCTAGCAACGGCAAACGCGGCGGGCCTGATTCTGACCTCCAATCTGTGTAAATCAGCAGTCACCCCGATGAACTCAATGGAGTAATGGGGTGTAAAACCCCTAACACTAGATCAGAACCAGTGAGAAAGGCATTTATTGCATAAACTGTTTTAGATTGTACCTTTCTTTAAAAGAAAGAAAGAAAGAAAGAAAGAAAGAAAGAAAGAAAGAAAGAAAGAAAGAAAGAAAGAAAGAAAGAAAGAAAGAAAATCTTGCCTTGGAAGAAAGAAGGAAGTCAAGTTCTGCACACCCCACAGCAATATGTATTATACATGTGCATTTTTTGTAATGGATTATTTGCAGGTTTCGACGAGTGGTCGCACAGGACATTTAAAAAACATTCTGAATGAATCCTATCTCTGTCGTTGAGGGGGGGAAATGATGTTATATGTGACAAAATCCTCCCCCTGCTCTCATCGAAAACCCTTTAAATTTCGGGGGGTTGAATGGACACTTTCCAAACTCCGCAGTTTGGATCAGAGAGTTATAAATTGCAGGATGGGGGCAATCTTTGGAAACTGCCTATCCAATTTCTCCTTGAAATGCAGCCGCCCTCTAAGGAATAAGCAGGCAGGGAAGATATTTTTCGTCACAGATTGATTGAAGCTAATCTTGCGATAACATGTGATGTCTTACTTTCTCTCTCGCGCACACACATAGTGTTATTTTATTTGAGTCTTTTTAAAAGTAAGAGATTAGTAAATCACAGTGGCTAATTCACTCCAAGACAGACAATCTTGACAGCTGTTTGCGAGCTCCAAACTGGTTTAACAAAACTTCTCAGAGAAGCAAAGCATCGGTTATAAAATAGCCGTGTCTGGGCTTAGACTCCTCTAATCTTTTTTCGCCTCTCAGGTTTCATTTTTAAAAGGTTTCAAACTGTTCCAGACTGCGTATGAGATATTTTGTTCATATCAACACTGAATACGGAATTCATACATTTGACATGGAATGCGGAGAGGCATTCTTGGGTGAGACATTCCTACTTGGAGACTAGACCTCTGGCAACCGGAAGAATTTAAAATAGTCTTAAATTAAGACTCAAATAAATAATAAATAAATTGCTCAAATAAATTGGTTAGTCTCTAAGGTGCCACAAGTCCTCCTTTTCTTTTTGGGAATACAGACTAACACGGCTGCTACTCTGAAACCTGTCCTTAAATTAAGGATAATTAGTAACTGACTCTGATAAATGTATTTAAATCGTGGCTGCGAAATATACAGTCCCTGTCGAAGTCCCCCCACACACACACCCTACAGTGTTTAATTTCTAGGTGTTCCTGTGTCAAAAAAATATCTCCCCCTTTGCTGTCTACATGGGATTTTGCAAACATATACAAAACGTTGTTTCTAATGGTCGGACCTTTCCACACAGCCGTCCCCATCATCAGAACACTTGGGTGCTGCTGGACTCTGGCTCAGTGACAGTTTTGCCTCCAGGGTCGGGCCTTTGCTGCTAACAAAGTTTTGAGTTACTTTGTAGGCTCACTTTGTGTTTCAAAGTATCATCTCAATCTGGTTTAAGGGTAGCAACCTGATAAAGAGAATTAGAGTACCCCTCACGTGCACTCAAGCCACCAGATCTGTTTATAGGTGGTGGATAAGTGTTGCAAGTTTTTCATAGCGTATTCAACTGGATGTGTTTTCTGAATGACCCGTAGAAGTCTCTTACTGTTGCAGACATTTTTAGCAGTTAATTTTTCTGGAGGCGTGGTGGGGAGGGAGAGGGAGAAAGTAACTGGATAAGATCCAAAAAAGGGGATAGTATGGGGAAATCTATACCATAGCATTGCTATTGGCCTTACTAGAAGAAGAAGAAGAAGAGAATCATCTCACTTTATAATTTAATTATCCCGTTCAAGTTCACCAAAAAAATCTATAATTTGAAAGAAGTGGGGCCGGATCGATGTTAATAAAAGGGCATCCATTTCAGGAGTAGAAGGCAAGAGGAAGGTAATTTTATTTTAAAAGCAGTCTTCCCCTCCCCTTTTAAACTAAGCATTTGACCACGAAAAACGAAATCTTGGCAAATCTACTGCCCATGTAACATTCAGTGAAGCAGATTGCAGAGACTAGTCACACGATGGCCATCGCTAAATGTACATACAATACACAGTGGGCCCTATTCCGATTGCACCCGGGCAGTTAATCCCCCACGAATTCCAGAGTCTTTAATTTTAGTTCAAGAATCTCCCTCCCTCTCTCCTCCCCCCCACCCTCCCATGGCTTCATACTTCTGAGAATCGACAGATATTTATGTGATCCGTATTATATTATCTCCCATGCTAGACTTGCTACTTGATCAAGCATAGGCGATTATATCGTATATGATATGTTGAAACGATTTGTTTTGCGTTGTTTAGGTAACATTTTAAATATCCTCCTTATTTTCTTTGGTGTTTTTAAAGTAAACCCGACAAGTGGATTCTCCCCCCTACGCCCCACCCCTTTCCAACGGTCTGCTGAGCTGCTGTAAAGCCATGGAAAGTACAGGGTTTTGAAAATGGTGCCACATGAAGCCAAGTCACATGATAATCAGAAAAGAGATGCTTACAATGTTGCTTCTGACAAAGGCTTCATTTCCAGCCTAAAATGTAAGTCCTTAGACCGCTTTCATTGGCAAATTATGATGGTAACTAAAGTATTAAGATATCTTGCCTATACTGGAAATACCTTATTTATTCTTATGATCTATCTATCTATCTATCCCCCCATGCACCCCTTCTATCTATCTATCTATCTATCATAGCCACTGCTTTCACTAAAGGGGTGCCATCTTTAAACCTAAAGGCCTGTTTAAAAAACAAAACAAAAACCAAACCCACAAATCTTTCTTGTAAAAGGTCACCTTACCTGAGTTTTACACCGAAAACTACAAGGTAACAATTATTTTATGACCCAAGTTACAGGACATAGTTTCATATCACTCCTTCATTTAACTTTGTCTCTCTTTGTGTGTTTGATTTCCCGCTCAGACGCCTAGGGATTTAGCATGAATTTAAACACTCAAACCTTGCAACGGGAGTTGACTCACGACTTGATCTGAACCCGCCGGATGGTCAGAACGTCTGGCGTCGAATCCTGCTCTCAGCTGGGTGGATTTTCAGCCTTTCACATGCCACTCCAATCACCCTCAAGGCAGGGAAAAGGAAGAGGAAAATAATAACCAGAGGAGCACCTCAACCAGCAACAGTTTCAACACCTCCAGCAGGAAAGTAATCAGATATATTTTTTTCCTCCTGGCTCAGACGCCATGACTTCTGCAAAAGGTGTCTTTGATCCTTCCCTTTAAGGCCCATGCCATAAAAAAAGAAGTCATAGCTAAAGTCCACTTTAAAGTGAAGAGATTTGAGCCCTCTTTTGCTCGCCCCCGCCCCCTTCTTCGTCTGAGGACCTTCCCTAAGAGTTTTTATGATTCCTCCCTGTGCAGTGTCAAAGCTTCGCCGCACCTACAGTGGAATGGGCCCTTGTTACTGCAGAGCTGCGTACAGAGCAGACAGGCGGCTAAACTTGGCCATATCTAGCTTCTCAATCTCTTCCGCTCTCTAGTTCAGGAAGGCGTGTGGATTTCCTCTATTCCGCCATTAAAAATAAAATAAAATAAAATAAAAAGGTGGATCCGAAAATCAATAGGCACAAAAAATCTCCAGACTGGCTGGTTCCCTACCTCAGTGGCAGGCGGCCAATCCACTACATCACCCTGAAACTATTTAGCAAGCATCCCGCTGAAATGGGGTCTTTTAAAAGACTCTCCCCCCACCCCCTCTTCCCAAACGCCACTGGCTCTCATATATTATTTGGGCTAATGTGAGGTTGTTCTCTTTCGGTGTAGGGGGGTGGGATTTGTATAGACAGCGCCTTCCATTGCTAGGAATTTGGAGACAGAATCCCCTGTTGACCAAGGATAGTTGTTCTTGGGATTAGAAATGTCTGACCTTGAAGGTCACAGGTCATGGTCTTGAATAAGGAACAGACTATTACAGAAGACTACGTTGGGCTGGTGAGGCTTCCAACAAAAAGAACGCCTTTTGTTTGGTACTAGAACCAGACTCCTCCCTCAAGAGTTATGGACCACCTCAAGGTGATCAGATACCTGCAGATAAAGCAAAATAAACATTTTGACACATTTTCTGGGGGTGTGATGGGGAGAGGGAAAGAGGGCTGGAGCCACAAGATTTTATTATTTATTATTTGTGTTCTAGGAGGGCCTAGTAGCTACACCTGAGAAGAAGGTCTCATTGGGCTACGTACAAACACAGAGAAAGAGAGTTCTGCCCACAGAGGTTAGGCCCAGATCCTCAAAGATATTTAGGTGCCTAAATGACATGGATTTCATCCTAAATACACTGCTAGGGGAAAGGAAGCATCATTATCCCCATTTTATAGAGGGCAAGAAAGATGAAGTGATGCACCCAAGGTCCCACAGGAAGTTCGTGGCAGAGCCAGGAGCGGAGTCCATGCCTCCTAAATCCCAGTCTGATGGCCTCACTACACAAACACCCTTCTTCTCTTCCCACTGGGCTATGGGATTATTGTGCTGCCTGGGGCAAATCACATCACCATTCTGTGCCTCAGTTTCCTCACCTGTAAAATGGGGATAATAATACATGCCTCCTTTACAGCATTGTTTCGAAACTTCATTCATGTTTTCAGACAGTGCTAGGTCTGTACATGGAAGTATTACAAGTATCACAAACATTCCCAAGTGGAGAGAGGTGGAAGTCACAGATATTCAGTGATAAAAGCCCTATATTAAATAACAAACACAAAACTACTTCAGTCAGCAGTGATGCACCTTTCCATGAGTTCTAATGGTTTAGGAGATTGGTAAGGGTTACAGACACATGAAACATATAGGACCAAAAATTGTTACTAGTTCATGATTGGTAGGTTGTTTATGTGAAAAGGAGCTGGCAATGCCCGTCCAGTTTGGAGAGGAATTCTTGTGTACAAATCACAGTTAGAATTTACTGTTCCTGTGTTGTCTCAGCAAAGAGGCCAAGGGATTGAGTGGGCCAAGGAAACTGAATTCTCTATAGGCATCCCTAGAGATGGTCCCTCCAAATCAGGAATGGGCTATATTTATTTAATGGCGGAGTCATCTGAATTGTACCAGTTTGAGGACAAAGAGGACTTCACTCTCCAGGATTGTTTAATTAGGCACCATTCACTAAGTCCGGATCCTATAGACTGTTACACATATGCTTAGCGTTACACAGGTGAGGAGTTCTATCAAGTTCAATGGGGCTACTCACATAAGTTGAAGTTACTCTGGTGCTTGAGTGCATGCGGGACCAGGGCCTTAATGTACTCTTTGAAAAACAAGAAATTTTATAATATTATGGTCTGATTTTCAGGAGAGCTGAGCACCGGTGTATATCACTGAAGTCCATGGGAGCTATAGAATCTCAGCACATTTGAAAATCAAGCCATTTGGCCCCAGTCCTGCAATTAGTTAAGTAGCTGCTTAATTTTATGCAGGCGAGTATTCCCACTGTGTTCAATTGCATTAAAATTAAACACATTCATACATATTTGAAGAACTAGGGGCCTGATGAATTGCATAAAACTGTCTCCCTATATTTCAACACAAGTGCAGGTAGATATTGAGGTATAAATATCGGAGGTAGATATTGTCATATCTTCAATGGCAGCAGATGCTAACTGGCACTGTGCAGTCACCTTTATTCAAACTGCACACTGGATTATTTGAAGAAGAAATGATAGGTTTGCTTCTTATTTAGCGACAAATAATACGCCGCTTTCAGAGAACGAGCATTCAGTACACCTGAAAATTGCAGTAAACCAGAACTGACTTAGCCAGTCTCTCAGATTATGTAAATCAGGGTAGCACGCATACACACACATATAGTCATGAATACGCATGCGGAAAGAATTTTGCATGTCTAAAAATGGGATTGGACATCTGTATGAGTCAGGGGTAGAGAGGGAGGGTTGTCAGGGATAGGAAGGGGAGTGGAGTGGGTGCTCAGCATGGGAAATGAGGGAAGCCACACTGACACTTGGAAGGTGGGGGTATGGGCAGAGGGGTGGTGGGGAGGCTCCCAGTGATTCACACTGGGGGTAGCTCCTCCCAGGCTCAGCCCAGTCACCCTGGTGCCTACCTGTTCCTAGACGCCATGGGGTTAGATCCAGCCCATCCGTAGGGTGACCATATTTCCCTCAACTGAAAATGGGACACTGGGTAAGCAGTGACGCCAGCCCAGCTGTGCACAGGGCTGGTCTCAGCCACCTGGCATCATTGCTTGCCTGAGCCCTGCCACACAGGGCCGCCAACCCAAACCAGGGCTGACAGCCTGAGCCCCACCACGTGAGGCTGGCCGGAGCCTTCTGGCATCACTGCTTGCCTGAGCTGACATCACGGAGGACATGACTTTTTTTGGCAAAACTGGGCATTTGTCCCATTTGCTCTTGCCTGAAAAAGTCCTCTGCCCCCCCCCCCCCCGGGGCAAGAGAAAATGAGACAAATGTCCATTTTTGCCAGAAAATTTAGGATGTCTGGTACAGAGCTTAATGGGCCAAATGGGGTGTATGGTCACCCTACCCATCCAGATCCCACTCTCACCTCTGCCCCCAGCAGCTGCAGAGTCCCACCTGGCCTGATCATGTGAAACAACTCATGTGGGGGTGAAAATGTAGATCAGCCCCTCACAGTATTTCCATTGTGCCAGCCCACAGTGCCTCAGGTTCCACCACCCCTAGGATTATGCCACAACCGCCGACTGTGGGTTTTTACACCTTACTCTGACGCATCTAGTACTGGTCCATTTGGGGACAGGATACTGAGCTAAATGGGTCACTGGTCTGGCCAGGATGGTGATTCCTATGTTCCTACATACACACAGAGTCACAGAAATCATAGAAATGTATGGCTGTAAGGGATCTCAAGAGGTCATCTAGTCCAGCCTCCCTGCAATGAGACCTGATTAAGTATTAAGTCATGCACATACATCCTAGATACACAAAGATATAGTCATGCATACAAGCACACAGTCCCACTACTTCCCTTTACTGTTTGGAGAAAATGATTTTACAGATACAGCTGGAGGAAAATAAGTGTAAGGAGAATTGTTGTCCATGTTTATTGTTTACACAGTGCAAAATGATGAGTGAATCGTTGCTATGTTTGCATCCCATCTTCTGCTTTGCTACTACCCTGTTATTCCTTTGCCTGTTTCAAATTCTTGTATTCAGCCTCTGGGCTCTACCTTTCCTTTACATTTTATATATAGGTTTGTCAGAATCCAACTTTTATTTTTTTATGTATAATTTATTTTTTTCTTTGTTTTGATTTAAATTTTCACAGCTGCACCAAATTATGGGTTTTAAGCATTCCCCCGCAATTTGTATCAATTTAAATTTTCACAATTGTGAGAAATTATGGGGCAGGGGTCATGCACCAGGGATCAGACAATCATTATTTAATGACAGTAGACACTGAGATTCAAAGAGTTAAAACTTTATCACTGTTGCAAGACTAAGTGCCATGTCACAAGTCACATGTCAAAATATGAAGTAAATAGCCTTAAATCAAACTCTGATAAGCTCTCAAGCAACATTTTTCTTACTTTGCCTGTCTGTAAATGTTTATTCTTAGTGAGGGCAATATTTTTTTGTCAGTTTGTGTATGTACGATGAAACATTTACCTACAAAAATCTAATCCTTCCAATCCTATGTATATATCCTTTGGAGAGGCAAGTATGTTCCAGTTATTATCATTACAATGCAGTTACTAGTGAGATCCTGTCAGCTGGGGTTTGGGTATAAAGATTTGTCCATGGGAAAGGGTACATCGGTCCATTCAATACATGTGACACCAGAAAGCAAACAGAGACAACTTTTGGCCACAGTACCTATCAAACCATTTCAGGTCCAACAGTTACCGAATCCTTTGGACTGTGGTAAACAGTAAGAGTGTATTGCTGTCCTTGCTGAGATGCTGCACCTTTCAGCTGTTTCCCTAACATTAGGTCTAGTGTAATTTTCTTTCATTTCATGGCTCAGGTTTCCACTGAGTGGAAAGGAGATGCAAAAACTTGAGGTTTAGAATGCGTTCAAAGTCTTTCCCAACTGCAGTTTGAGAGCGAGGTAACACTAGAGGGCGCCATGGTTTCAGTTTAATTAGCAAGAAAGGTTTACCAATCCAGAGCACAAACCTGGAGCAAGGAAACAAATCAGAACTAAAAGATTACTAGTGCTTTCATCAGGATTTCATGCTGAATTTATCTTGATTTACATGAAAAGATTATGCAGCAATAGGATCCAAACAACAGTAATCCAAGGACTCCAAAGGCCATGTCCTGGTGCACTTTTAATCTTATTCAAGGCAATTTGGTTTAAGTGGCTGGCACAAAAAACTTTTTTTTCTCTGCCTAGTTTTTGATTCTTTGCTTTGATGCATTCTGATAAAATAATGGCCCATAAATTTGCTTTCAAAATGTATTTGTAATGTCTCTGAAGGAATGTGACTATGAAATAAAAGAAAGCAAGAGATCTAACAAAGATTTCACAACAGAACCATTAACTATGACACAGGCATAAGCAGGCATAGTGGTCAGTACACACACCTGCCACAATGTATATTCAAAAAATTCCTTGCCATCTAACCTCTCTGGGCCAGACCCAAAGCCCATTGAAGTAAATGGAAAGACTTCAGGAAAAACATAAGGCCCAAGGTGAGTGGCAAGATTTTGTTGTAGCTCACCAGGCCTTTCACAAACACATTATTAGGTCTGGCCGTCTAGCTTCACATCCTTTTTTAGGCCCCCGCTTTGCAAATGGCCTAAGAATGTGCTTAACTTTAAGCAAATGCTTTGTCCCTTGGAAGCCAATCTAAAGACGTGCATAATAACTCCTTTGCTGAACTGGGCCTGAGTGAATAGATAGTGTGTAATGGCAGGCTTACTTTAGCTCATTATGGGGGATTCTGCAGGTGTTAGGTCCCAGAGCAACTTGTGTATACTTTTGAAATTGCCAGCCACAAATAAACATGATAAAAGAACACCCCAAAATGGAATGCAAGAGTTTTGGTCCAGCCTGGTATGCAATGCAATGCAGTTAGACCCAGTAATTTGTTTTCATCACTTGGCTCATCAGTTGTTTCAGGGCAGAAGCCAACCCCTAAGTGACACAAGTTAGCCTGTTGGGAAGAAACTTCCTTTAAGGACAGGTTATGCCATAATTGCCCTCTTGCAGCTTTCAGTGAAGTAAGCGGCATTGGTCATGGTTGGTGGCAAGAAGCTGGTCTACACTGTCCCCACTGTAGATGTAGCACACGCGACATGGGTGAGTCACAGACAGGTGTCAGGGCCTTGCAAACACACACTTCCCTTCCCATATGGGTAAATGGGAGGGAAGGCCCAGCTAGATCCTGGCTATGTGGGAGGATGATGTCAGGAGTGGGGTCCCCAGTCGGGAAAATGTTGAGAACTGTGTGGCAGTTCCTATGTTCCTGCTAACCCCTTCCTTCACACGAAGCACTCACCCAGACAGATACATTTCCTGTGACGTGAAGGAGAAATTAATGTAGGGCCTGATACAAAGTCTATTGAAGTCAATGGAAAGGCTCCCATTGCCATCAATGGGCTTTGGATCAGGCTGCAGCTGGGGAGAGGAGAAAGGCCCAGATCCTCAGACATATTTCGGCTCCTAACTGTCCCTGATTTCAGTAGCAGTTAGGAGCCTAAATACCTGAGGATTGGGGCCAGAAAGGCCAAAAAAGGCAAAGTAGCTTTCAATAAAGAAACCTCTGACTGAAAAGCTGTTTGGTGGGTGGAAAGCCTGATTCATTCATTAACAAAATTGAACCAAAACGAGATAATAAAACCTACCTTGGGGCTGATTTATTATCATTTTAACGTTATTAGCTTTCTATCCAGCCATTCCTTTGAGAATTAAACGCTGGTATTATGTATTGACCTAGACAGAAACCAACCAACCTTAATAAAAATGAAGCACTCAATTAAAAAAAGAGGAAAAGGGGGAAATTGCCTCCTCCCCCACTAAAATTTCTATATTGCCTTTTTAATTAATGAACCTGAACATTCCCTGCACACATGGAAAAAAAAACCTCTTTGAAATAATGGAAATTATGCAATAGCCCTACTGTATCCAATTGCTCAGATGTAAATAACACTCCTGTTAATTTAAAACCAAGGCTGCTTGTGTTTACGGCTTTATTGCACTCACATTATCTGGATCTTTATACTGTGTCATGGGTGCAGATAGATTGGGTTGAAAACTTTCCCAAGAGCCATTTTAAAGAGACTTCTAATCTTTCCCTTTAGTGGTGTTAATTCAACTTCACAGGAGTGTTTGAAGCACCATTAGGCAGAGAAATGGGCTTTCTCTCCTGATGGTGCCCTTATACAAATAACAACATTTTAAAAATCTGTGTCATATCAGACTAGCTCTCTAGGGCACCAGGGCAGTGGCCAAATGGAGATTTCAGCTTCTATTATAATAAACAAACACCTAAATAATATCACTTTGCGTTTCTATAGCACCTTACAATGGATGAGCTCAAATCACATTACCAACCTTCATTCAAACCTAACAATCCCCCTGTGAAGTAGGTAAATGTTACTCTCCTTCACTATTCAGATGGGGAAACTGAGGCCCGGAGCAAGTTAGTGGCACAGCGAGGAAAGAATCATAATCAGCATAATTCAGACCAGCCACTAGGAGGCTGTGAAACTGTTGTTGTAAGACTATTCACACTGTTGGGACCATTGCACCTGAGATCTCCATCCATGCTGGCACTGCAGTGGTGGAAAATTGGCATGCTGGAGAATCACATGCTAGTTAGCATTGCATGGCTGATTCACATGGTGGTTGGACTCTCTATGTGCTTCAAACTTTTGAATGATGTGCTACAAATGTGCTAGGGGAACCAAACAGTGGCTAATGTGTTAAATATCTCTCTTGCGGACAATGCCAAAGCGGGAGAGGCAGAGGCAAAGACAGAGACTTATCTGAGTATCATCAATGTCATTGTAATCAATAGTTCCATAAGATCAATGTTGCTGGCTGACTCTAATGGACTTTTGGTTTAACACAGTTCTCAAGTGTAAAATGTGACAGTAGGGGACCTTCCCAGTCCAGCAGAGGGTGGTCTCTTCCCAGGTCACATCCAGGGAAGCCAAACTGTCAGTAAGGCTGGTGAATTCTCCCTTAACCTAACAGATTGTCTGAGAGGGGGCAGTCTCTGATTAAAACTGAACTGAGGCACAGTGGTAAATTAAAAGCCTAGGTCAGATGTCTCTTGTCATTTTCTGCCCTCTCCATGCCAGGGCTCAGTTACAGTGATAGAAGAAGGGTTTGTAAGACTGAAAAAAGGGGGAGGGGAAACGTTTTGTATTTATTTACCACGCAGCACTCTGTTATTACAAACAGCTTTTCTTGTCTGTTAAAAGGACACAGTCAAAATAATTTGTGGATTTTTTTTTTCTAATCAGCCACAACAATCAAGCGATCTAATCATTGGAGTGAATCTTTTCTTTCCATGAAGCTCACATTTGATCGATGAACTAAATGACTTCATTTATTTTGATTAAAAGAGCCACTCTAAAACTCTAGGCGCGTGTACGTTCTCTGCAAAACACATGCATACCTGTATGCAGCTAGCCATCAGAATGTTCCGAAATAGTTGATTTCAGCCACACATTTTGTTTTATTTAAAGCAACATGCTCTCATGCTGTTAAAACACACTCAGCTTGATCTGAAATAGAGGTGGCCAGTGTGGCAGGGTGGATAAGGTGCCGATCAGGGGTTCTATTCTGGCTCTGTCACTGGCCTGCTGAGTGACTGTGGGCAAGTTACTTTCCCTGCTCTGGGCCTCAGCTTTCCTATCTGTAAAATGGAGATAATGATACTGACCTCCTTTGTACAGTGCTTTGAGATCTATTTATGAAAAATGCTATATAAGAGCTAAGTGTTTTTCATCAATCCTACTCTCTTCTGAACTAAGGTCATGATCCGTGTGCTTGTCTTTGAGCAAATGAGTAGTCTCATTGGTTTCAATGGCATTACTCATGTGCATGTGCTTAAGTATTTACTGGGCTGGGGACCTAAATGCTTCATCAGAGTCCAGGGCCCACCGGCACCATCATGATGTGTGACCAAACAGCTGATGAACCCTCGTGGCTTGGTGACTACTTCCAAGAAGAGTGTGTGGGGAACTGAAGTTATAAATAAAAATGTCTGGACAGGGAGTGATGTCAGTTTGTTCCTGCTGGGGCTCTGCTTCTAAGCTATAATCAAAGAAGTTGGTGAGTGATGAGAGAAGGGGTATTAGGAAAATAAATGTGCAAAACCATGGTAAAAAAATCCTGTGTTCTTTTCTTTCTCTCATTCTTGCTAAGAGTTAAGTGAAAAAAGAAAGCAGGACTCAGATCAAACCACTCTGGCCTGGGAGGACTGGAATGTGGGCTTTATGGCACAGGCAAGCAAGAGACCTTTCCAGAAGAAATAACATGAGTGAGAGGATTATTACAAAAGGCCAGATGTCAGATCTCTGTGCTGTGAGTTAAAGGAGCCCATAAAATTCACTAGGGGAGAGATGGAGACAGAGTCAAGTCAGGAATTAACTCCTTAAAGTCTGTAGAACAGTGATAACAATCAGGAGCACCTTTACCTCTGTGGGTTTCAGAGCCCGGGCAAAGTCCGCTCTCAGCCTTCACCCAGCAAGCTGTAAAGTGGTAACAGGAAGCTCGATCATGCTAATGAACGTTTTATGCAATGTGATAAATCCAATCTCCTGAGCAGCTCTCTAGTTCTAGCCTCCTATTTCATAGTAAATTATAATGATATTTTTAATAATAAAAATTAGCCATGATAACAACATCTAGAGCTCGTTTAAGCTGGGATTTTCCAGGGAGCCTAAAAGAGATGTTAGATGTCTTCAAGTCAGCAGGGCATCCTAGAATACTTAGGGAACTAGCTAAAGAGGTCTCTGAGCCATTAGCGAGTACCTTTGAGAACTTGTGGAGGACAAGGGAGATCCCAGAGGTTTGGAAAAGGGCAAATATAGTGCCTATTAATAAAAATGTGAATAAGGACAATCCAGGGAATTATAGACCCGTCAGCTGAACTTTGGTACCTGGAAAGAAAATGGTGCAAATAATCAATCAGCTGGTAAGCACCTAGCAGAAAATAAAGTGATAAGTAACAGTCAGCATGGATTTGTCAAGAACCAATCATGTCAAACCAACCAAATATCTTCTTTGACAGGATATTAAGCCTTGTGGATGGGGGCAAGCAGTAGATGTGGTATATCTCAACTTTAGTAAGGCTTTTGATACAGTCTCATATGACTATCTCATAAACAAACTAGAAAAATATAGCCTACCCTAGATGAACCTACTGCAAGGTGGATGCACAACTGGTTGGACAAGCATACTCAGAAAGTAGTTCTCAATGGTTCACAATTGAGCTGGAAGGGCATATTGAATGGGATCCCACAGGAATATGTCCTGTGCCTGGTTCTATTCAATAGCTTCAGAAATTATTTGGACAATAGCATAGAGAGCACACTTATAAAGTATGTGGACTAAACCAAGCTGGGAGGGGTTGCAAGTGATTTGGAAGACTGGATTCAAATTCAAAATGATCTTGATAAGCTGGAGAAATGGTCTGAAATAAACAGGATGAAATTCAATAAGGACAAATGCAGAGTACTACTCTTAGAAAGAAATAATCAATTGCACAAATACAAAAAAGGGGAAATGACAGCTTAGGAAGGAGTACTGCAGAAAAGGGTGTGGGGCTTATAGTGGATCACAGTAAAATATGAGTCAACAATGTAAGACTGTTGCAAAAAAAAAAAAGCTAATATTATTCTGGGATGTATTAGAAGGAGAAGTAACTCTTCCACTCTACGCAGCACTGTAAGGCCTCAACTGTGTCCAGTTCTGGGCACCACACTTTGGGAAAGATGTGGACATATTGGAGAAAATACAAAGGAGAGCAACAAAAATGATAAAAGGTCTAGAAAACATGACCTACGAGGAAAGATTGAAAAAAGTGGGTTTGTTTAGTCTGGAGAAGAGAAGTCTGAGGGGAGACACAATAATGGTCCTTAAGTATGTAAAAGATTGTTATAAAGAGGAAGGTGATAAATTGTTCTTATCCATTGCTGACAAGACAAGAAGCAACGGGCTTAAATTGCAGCAAGGCAGATTTAGGTTAGACATTAGGAAAAACTTCCTAACTGGAAGGGTAATTAAGCACTGAAACAAATTACCTAGGGAGATTGTGGAATTTCTGTCACTGGAGATTTTTAAGAACTGTTTAGACAAACACCTCCCAGGGAGGGTCTAGATAATACTTAGTCCTGCCTCAGAGCACGGGACTGGACTACATGACCTATCGAGGTCCCTTCTTATCCTACATTTCTATGATTCTATGAATTACAGTCTTAGGTCTCAAAAGTGAATATAGGCTTCTATAATCAGCAAGCTCCATTTGTCCTTTAGGGCTAACCCATGCTAAACAGAGGAGGATCTTTTGCTTATGCCTAGAAACACCTTGCTCCTCCAGAGTCCAAGCATCAGACAGCCACCTAATTCCTTTCATTTGGGGTTTTTTATCACCCTCCTGCCATGTGCTCTGAGCTGCAAACTCAGCTGATGGGAGGAGTCCATTTGCATGACTCATCTTCACAGGGAGAAGAGCAGAACAATAAAAGTATGTAGCCCTTTTGTTGATGATTCCTCAAATCCAGATGTAGAGCATTTCCAGTTGTAAGATCCAACCAGAACCCTTCTGGCATTGATGGGTCTCCTCTTTCGGGGGGGGGGGCATAACAATTTCTGTAGAAGAGCAGTTCTTCACACTAATTAATGTCCCCCTTCTGTAGGGTGAGTCATAGGGTGACAGAGGCTCACAATACAACTCTCAGATAGCACTTTACAATATGGAACACAGATATTATGAGTAAGATTCATGCAGGCAGCAACTCGCAAGCATTCAATAGCATCTAAACACTAAACACTTACTTATATTTCTAATATGTATTTTATCAATATTAACCCACAAACAAGCCAGACAGATTCCAGCAATGTTTCTGTTAGTGTCCAGTTGAGAAATAGGGTCGTTGGCATGCAATGGCACCTAGCCTGGCAGAGTCACAATTCCATCTTAAAACTAGGTAGGTTCTTTGCCCCCCACTATGCTTATTGGAAGGCTGTGCCAGAACCTCACTTTTTTTGAAGACTGGGGCATACAAAATCACCCATCACCTTTGAAGATATAGGCCATCATATTACTGTGAGGGATATCACATCACTGAGTGGTTTTTCTCCTCTTATATGCCAAGAAATGACCCTTATTTAACACACACAAGCATAAATATTGTGTATCCATTGGTGTGGAACAGAGCTTAAATGGAGAATCGAAATGAAGTGCTTCGGAAAGACAAAAACCAACAACACCCACCCCAGTATAACATAGAAGCAAAGACAAACACATTAAAGTCTGGATGAATTTATGAGGTACTTTAATGAAACACTCACGCATACAAAACATGAACTTGTAGTTTACACTTTTACATGTGCAGTTAGTGTGAAACTCCCGTGACCAGGAAGGTCATAAATTTCATATTTGCCCAGAGAAACCTTTGCCCGGAGATAGTATATATGGTTAGAGAGAGATCCAGTTAAGGGATTTGTAGCAGCAGTTGCATAATTGATTTATTGGAAGACTCTATCATGATCTATCAAAGGTCACGCCGCTAAGTGGAAACATTTATGGATTGAAGTTGAGCAGCTTTGTTCAGCCTGGCATATGAGTGTCTAATTCGGCTGATGAAGAGGAATATTACAAAAGACTTAGAGGTACAAACAAATCACCTAGGATCCCCCAAACATGAGAGCATGACAACTGTAACAGACAATGCGTGGGCTCAAAACATGGAGAGGAATATTTAAATAGTCATTGGATGTTGTTATTATTTATTATTTGTATTGAATAGCACCTAGGAGCCCCAGTCATAGACCAAGAACCTGTGGCGCAAGGCAGTGTACAAACACAGAACAAAAAGACGGTCTCTGCCCCCAAGAGTTCACAATCTAGGTATCTACACAGATACCTGTTTTCTAAAACAGTTCAACAGTGAGTTATTGGGTTTCAGAGTGTTCAAGGAAGAATAACTCTTTCCACGGCATGAACAACATGGTGAAATTCTGTCTGAAGTAGTAATGTGGCCTGCATCAACATAGTATCTAAGCGCCGCACAGTCTTTAATGCATTTATCCTCACAACAATCCCACACAATAGAGAATTGCTAATAGCCCCATTTTCCAGACAGGCTAAGTGACTAAGCTAAAGTCATACAGGAAGTCAGTAGCAGAGTAAGGGTTGAACTCTAGCTCTTTTAAGTACTAGCCTAGTCCCCTAATCACAATACTTCCACTAGGGCCTGTGTTATGCAGCAGGTCATAATCATTGTGGGTCCTTCTGACCTTAACATCTCGGAATCCATCCCCTTCTGTAGAAAAACCCACAGAAGGGGGGAAATTAAATATCTTTTCTTTTTAAAATTGATCTTTCAAATGTAAGAAAACAATTATGGTAGAACCTCAGAGTTATGAACACCAGAGTTACGAACTGACCAGTCAACCACACATCTCATTTGGAACTGGAAGTACCCAATCAGGCAGCAGCAGAGACAAAATAAAAAAAAAGCAAATACAGTAAAGTACCTTGTTAAATGTAAATTACCAAAAAATAAAATAAAATAAAGGGAAAGTTTAAAAAAAATAGATTTGACAAAGCAAGGATACTGTTTCTGTGCTTGTTTCGTTTAAATTAAGATGATTAAAAGCAGCATTTTTCTTCTGCAGAGTAAAGTTTCAAAGCTGTATTAAGTCAATGTTCAGTGGTAAACTTTTGAAAGAACAACCAGAATGTTTTGTTCAGAGTTACGAACATTTCAGAGTTACGAACAACCTCCATTCCTGAGGTCATAACTCTGAAGTTCGACTGTAATGTGGAAAGAACAGCTGGCATCAATCCTCACTCATAACCCTGATGCAACCACCCACAACGGATAGAATAAGTAGGAGAATGATCTCAAATAGGGGAAATGTTACATTAAAAAATGCGCCAGGCTGATGAAAACCCAACTCATTCTTGCCCTCGCCTAGGTGGTGACGAGACTGAGCATGTGGAAGGGCTGCCCTAATTACGGGACTCCCTGGAGACTATAGGGAAACCTGGCCACAACGCTACAGCTTGCAGAGCAGCGATATGGAGTGCTTGTCCCTTAGCAGTGCTTCCATCCCTCCATCTCTGGAAACAAGGTTGATGTGTGGGTATCTAGGCTACCAGTGGTCTCACAGTGTCTGGATGAATGTTCAGAGGGGAGGCAGAAGTCATCACAGATCAGATGTTAAAGCTATTTTTAGGAGTATTAGGAGTGGCTCTGTCTCCCTCTTGCCTGCCCTGTCCCTAGGTGGAGATGCAAGGGTGTGTTGTTTGCACATGAAGGCCACTGCCAAATCCTTGCTGTGGGAGTGCATCATGTGGCGGCTACTCCCTTCTGGGCCCTTATGTCACATTCGGACAGTGTTTGCATGCGGCTGCTCCTTTCTGAGCCATACAGTGACGAGAGGCATAGAACCCATTGTCTGTCATTCCTCCAGCTGATGGTCTGGATAGAAAAGGACAAGGACAAAGAAACTCAGTGTCATTCCATGTCTAGGACAGAAAGAGATGGTCATGGAGAGATACAGGGCTCTTGGCTAGAGCAACTGGCCTGGGATCGGTAGGCCTTGGTTCCATTCCTGGCTGTGCAGCTGACTGGGGCATGTCATTTCCTCTGCCTTGCCTCTTTAGATTGTTAACTGTTTGGGGACTAGATGGTCTGTTACTTTGCATCCCTAATGCACCTATGCACTTACCACAATGGAGCCGCTAGGTGTCACTGTAAAACAAATGCTAATACTGTAGTAGCATGGTTGTTTGGAACAGTAAAGGAGCAATTCTGGATGTAGGGAGGGGAATGAAAAAAAAGCAGCTAAATAATAATATAGAAAGCACTTCATAGTACATTTTGTGTCTCCAAAACAAGCCAGGAGACCGTTCTGATTCTCATTATGGCTCAGTTACCCATGAAGTTCTTGGCTTTTCAACACCCACATATGTTACACTAAATGTGTGATGGACACACTCACAACCACATCAAAAGCAATGGGTATTAAAATCTGTGAAAAGACACAGGAAGAGGTTCACAGTAAAAAAAAGAGCTTTGAAATAATGCGCCCTGAATTCTTTTAACATGAATTGCTTTCCCCATAACCTTGATTGCATGACTCACAATTGTAGATGTTGGTACTATGCCCTAGCACAGTGGTTGTAAACCAGGGGTCCAGGGCCCCCTAAGGGGTCATGAGCAGGTTTCAGGGGGTCTGCCAAGCAGGGCCAGCATTAGACTCGCTGGGGTCTAATGCTGGGATCTAAAGCCAAAGGCCCACTGCATGAGGCTGAAGCTGAAGCCTGAGCAATTTAGCTTTTTGGGTGCCCCTGTGGCATGAGGGCCCAGGCAATTGCCCTGCTTGCTACCCACTAACGCCAGCCCTGGCTTTTATATGTGGAACAAGTGGGCTGTGGAGTTTTTATAGCATGTTGTGGGGGGGCCTCAGAAAGAAAAAGGTTGAAAACCCCTGCCCTAACAGACAATGAGAGCACTTTGTTGACAGGGGCTGCAGTCAGGTCTCAGGGGAGTTGTGTGACCCCTTGCAAGGTATAAAAACAACACACACCTGACAACAACAAACCAGAAACACCTTTGGAATTAAATGAGAATAATTCCTTTAAGTACCACAAACCCCATCTCTTGTTCAGAAGGGAGTTTCAATGATTCTTATTTATTTACGCTTTAAGTTCTGCCACTTTCTCTGCCCCACTCCCAGTCTCTCCCATGCCAGCCGAGATGTGGCATGGCAAATTTCACCACCAGGTAATTTTATTTAAAGATCTCCCTAGATATCTAACCATGAAAGGAGGATTTCAAATAGAAAACTTGGGGCAGGGGGTAATCTCAACTCCATTCTTATTTGCATTAGAGTAGCACCTAGAAGCCCCAGTCAAGATCAGGGTTACATTGTGCTAAAACAGTCCCTGTACCAAAAAGCTCACACTTGAGCCAAGAAAGGAAACAGAGAGTGGAACTGACTTGGCCAATGTCACATAATGCAGAGTCAAAAATATAAGCCAGCTGTCCTGATTCCTAGCCCATGGCCCACTAGGCCACACTACAAGTGCAGTATTACTGAGATCAGCTCTTGCAGAGTAACGTGACCCAATTGCTTCCACAGTCTGCCAGTGGGACACAAACTATAAGAAACATAAGGCCCCCAGGATCCAGCATCCTGTCTTCCAACAGTGGCCAATGCCAGGTGCTTCAGAGGGAAAGAACAGAACAGGTAATCATCAAGTGATCCGTCCTCTGTCACCCAGTCTCAGCTTCTGGCAAATATACAGAAAGAGAGAGCCTTGGCAGAATTCATTTAAAAAAAAAACATTTAAACAGATAATATCAATTTTTATTTATAAGTTTTTTTTGTTTTTTGTTTTTATTTTTATAAATTTAAATTTTCATAGTTGTGGGAAATGATGGGGGGGGAGGATGTCAGCCAATAATTTTTTAATGACCGTAGAGGCTGAGATTCAAAATGTTTAAGATTTATAACTGTTAAAACACAAACTGTCAATATCAGATACCAAAATACACAAAGTAAATATCCTTAAATCAAAGTGGTCAAGCAGCATTTTTCTTCCTTTGCCTTTCTGTAAATTTAGGTTATTATCTATGGAAATATTTTTTCATTGGCTTGTGTATGTATGGGGAAATCGATGGTTATTGAAATTTAGTGATAAAAATCTAATCCTTTCAAGCCCTCCCTAATATATAAATTAGAAAGCTGCAGCTTTCCTATGAAAACCCATCCACCACATGCAGGCAGGTAAGGTAATCTTTCACAAGTGACTTCACCAGAATGGATCCCCACCTTGGTGAATGTGAGACTAGATGATCATTACGATCCTTCTGGTCCTAAAATCTATGAATCACCCACTTCATATCTATATTGGCTAGTTTCCTGGTCACTGGCCAGAGTTTTTGCTTCTCTCCAAACTCACTGTGGTAACAGCTCAGACCACCCCAGTAAAGAATGAAATCTCCCCAGCCTCCGCCCTGTCCAGCTTTGTCTCCATCAGCAGGCTAATTGTCCTGTGATCAGTCAAGTCTTTTCTAAGTGTATGACCACAGCCATGCCAGTGCTCCATATGGATCAAAGTAGGGAGAAGTTGGTCCCACTTCATGCCCTTTGCTCTGTGCCATGTAATCCTGACAATGTCCTAGTTAAGAGCCAGTTGAGAGCCATGCTTTCTTTCAGGTGCTCATTTTAATGACGAGTGCATTCTACTGTGATATCTACATATCCATAGGCCTAGAGGGAGTTGGAAGGGTGGAGAAGATTGGCTAAAATGAGAAAATAAACAGAAAGGTTAGACTCACATCAACAATTCAGCCCCATACACAGTCATAGAGTTTGTGGCCAGAAGAGACCACCCGATCCTCTAGTCTGACCTCCTGTATATAACCGGCCACCATCACCCACCCAGCACGTGTACACTAAATCCAACAACTGAAATGAGACCAAAGTATCATAGCCAACAGGACAATAGACTATTATGTCCCACAGGCAGACAACAGCAGAGACTGAGGTTCACTAGTGGCTGAGGCCTCAGCAATGGGGCATACATATAAATGTATTATCCTAGATGCAATTGCCCAGTGCCCTGTATCACCCTCTCATGAAGCCCCAGTTACACACCAGAGGTGGTCATCCCAAAGTCAAAGGAGCATATACTAGACTGGTTAGGCGGGGACCCATGGAAAGTCAAAAGATGTTAAGGAAATCTGGACAAAGCTTGACAACTCCGTTGGGGGAAAAGGGCTGAAATTTTTCAGCCAGAGAGCCAAAAAGGCGCTCACCACCTACAAAGGACACACAGGTGTCTCTTCAGTAAACCTCAGATAGATCACCTCTCCAACCCAGCTGGTCAGCCTTGGGCTACCCTATTAGTTTTTGCACAAATCTATCTGAGCCATGTATATGCCACATTTTAGTATTCCAGACTATCAGAAGTCAACCACCAAACTGCCAACTTGGAAGTCCTGAAGGGTGCCACTCTAAGTGTTGCCTGAAAAATGGAGAATTCCAAGCCAAAAAAACAAAAAACCACCTAATGAAGATCCCTTTGGATGAGCCCATTCCACATGAAAATCCTCCAGCCTCTGCCAACCAGTGCAGCTCATCCTCCACATGCTTCAGGCCATGAGTTTCTGAATCTTCTCTTGCAGAAGAAGAAGAACACAGCTCAAGAGGGTGTCTAGGAGTGTGATCGGTTCCACCTCTGCTTCCAGTGTGAAATTGGCTATCTGAAATGAGATAAAATGTTTCCAATAGAATTATTAAATGCTGGGTGTATGTCTCACCAATGAGACACAAGCAATATAAGAAAAAGATGCACGCCATCCAGCCTTCTGTTTAGGTTATTTCATGATTCACCATCTGAGTGTCAATAACACAGAAACACCAGCTTTTTGTGTCTTGCTGGTTTGACCTACAAAAAGACATCCCACCTGAAAAGGAAAATATTCCAAAAAATGTTATGTCCTACATGACCTCATTTCCCAATGCTGGACAGGGGGACAATTTTATACAACATTCACTAGTGAAATAAACACCAAAAATCATGTCTATCCAAGTAATAACAAAGGTCTAGTGACACCCTCTAGTGGACCATCAAAGGGAAATCACAACACCTTTGTCTAAAACTTGGGTCCAGGCCACCATATCCTCCTTCATATTTACAATCATGCACAAAACCTTGCAGGCACAAACTGTTTCAAACCCAAATCAGATATAGGCGGTCTTGCCTGGCACCATAATTATAAATGTGAGGTGATCTGGAAGGGATTAGAAATGTAGTATCTGAGCCACAACCCAGTCTACCAAACCCATGAGTGTTCTCAGGGAGATGACCCTTATTGGTGAGACTCCATTTTTAGCCTCAGTCAAAAGTAGCACCACGGTCCCTGTTCAACTGCTGGAGAAGACATCAGGACAGATTTGCACGGCTCTGAAGCCACAGGACCTGTGAACAAAGAGCCAGACAATTAGCCTGCAACTCTAAGGAATCCAACTTCACTTTCCAAGGACAATTCCAGGAATGGGTCTCATCTTTAAGGACCACTCAACTCCCATGTTGAAATCCTTTCACAGGTAGGGTGTAAGTCCCCTGCTGGCCCAGGCTCATGGATGCATGTGGGTCTAGGGTACTTCCCTTTGTATAATGCCCATCATACAAGTTCCTTCCTCCTTCAACCTCCTGCTCAGGCTCACCCACCAGAGGCTTGTCATGAGCAGAAGTTACCTTAGCTCAGGGGTTCTCAAACTGGGGGTCAGGACCCCTCAAGGGGTCATGAGATTATTACATGGGGGGTCACGAGCTGTCAGCCTCCACCCCAAACCTCGCTTTGCCTCCAGCATTTATAATGGTGTTATATTTATAAAAAATGGTTTTAATGTATGGGGGGGGGAGGTCGCACTCAGAGGCTTGCTGTGTGAAAGGGGTCACCAGTACAAAAGTCTGAGAACCCCTGCCTTAGCTAATGTGGCATCCCTTTGGACAAGAGAAGTTGAGTGCCCACTTGATGGTGGCATTAGTCACCTTAAAGTGCTCATCCAAGAAGAACCAGAAAAAAACCCCTTGTACAGGGCATGTGCCTTCTGGATTGTGTCTGTCCAAGTACTTAAAACCCAGCAGCACAGAACTGCAATCGACATTCTAAAAAAAAAGAGAACAAATCTTTGCAGGTTCTGGAGACCTGCAAACCTGCGGGGGGAGCCGAGAAGTGGCCCCCCCACTTACACTTTATATGGCTGCCTGCCAGACAATGTAATGCAACCCTGTTCCTCTCCCCACCAACTCCCTATTCCTACAGCTCAATCCAGTCCCTACCCCCTGCCCCAAGACATCTGGGACTGAGAGAAAAGACGGTGTTAATACAATGGAGCAGTAAGAATACAGGACCCATGGCTGGAGCCCTAAAGCAGAAGATTTTACTGGTTGAGGGTTGCATGGTCTGATCCATAACAGGCTATGTATGAAATTTCATCATGATGAAATCAAGTCATGTTAACTTGACCAGTATAACATGTTAAAGGCAGGTTTCAGAGTAGCAGCCGTGTTAGTCTGTATTCGCAAAAAGAAAAGGAGGACTTGTGGCACCTTAGAGACTAACAAATTTATTTGAGCGTAAGCTTTCGTGAGCTACAGCTCACTTCATCGGATGCATCCGATAAAGTGAGCTGTAGCTCACGAAAGCTTATGCTCAAATAAATTTGTGAGTCTCTAAGGTGCCACAAGTCCTCCTTTTCTTTTCATGTTAAAGGCAGTGTTCCTTTTCTACACTTGTCTTTTAAAAACATGCTAATATCACCCCAGAATCCTGATCTAGACAAGGCCAAATGGCAGTTTTGCCTGGAGAAGGGTTGCAGGCTCACAGTCATAGCAGTTCCCTGGTTCAACTTGTTATATGTCCCAAATGATCCCACCTTCATGTATACAGGAAAAGCCATCAACCCTGTTGCAGTCTATTGTCAGTAGCATTTCCCCCGTGTACAGTGCTCCTGGTTAAAATTTCTGACACATTTCAGACTGCTGGCTTGTCTGCAGCTTAAATCTGAAGACTGTCTCAGGCCTTTATTTCCATAAGTAGCCAGGGATTGGCAAGGCAGAAAAAGGAAAGCCATTTTCCAAGCATATTTGTTTCCTTAGCATTAGTTATCCAGTCTGTACCACACAGGAACACACAGCAACAAAGAGGCATACATGCAGAGATCAATAGACATATGCATATATACACCCTTACAGAGACACAGAACATATATATATATATATATATATATATATATATATATGCATTCATATACACATGTACACACATGAATTCATATAAGCATACACAAATGCCTATGAACACACACTTGCACATACATACAAAAACACACACATGCACCACCCTTCATGGGAAATGGATAGCACAATTATCTTGAGAAACTCTGGCTTGTTTTGAGACCGAATCCAATTTCAGAATAATAACCACTATTATTGATGGTATATATCATTAGCAGCCGAGTGTTAACAGCAGGGTTGTTGTTTTTTTTTAACATTAGTGGCATTAGTCACACACTGACTTTGTCATTAATAGAAACAAATTTTCCGGACAGGCCCCCAGCTTCACCGTGCTACCTGAATTGTGAATTGTTTGAAGACTTTTATGGAAATAGGTCGCTTGCATGTGCCAAATCCTCTCGCTGTGATACTAGCCAAAGATTTCTCACCCAGGTACACTACTTCAAAAGCCACCATCCCAAGACTTAATGCAGCCTAGATTACCCGTATGTATGTCTTTCTTTTATGGTTTTTTTTTTAAATAAAATTGTCACTTGCAGGGGGCTTGTTCCTTTTTTAAAAAAATTTGAAAATGTGCTTCCAGTGTATTTATTAGAAATATGGATCCCAATTTGAAAAGAAGAAGAAGAAGAAGAAGAAGAAGAAGAAGAAGAAGAAGAAGAAGAAGAAGAAGAAGAAGAAGAAGAAGAATTAATGGATTGAAGAGCAATCTTGTTCTCTAATTGGATTAAGATAATAAAGTGAAACATTTCCAGTGAAGAAGTCATAGGTTTCTGAACCAACCCAGAAGCAATCGACATAGAGTAAAATTCACTTTTAGGCTGCTTAATCGCTATTCAATAATTACACGATGCAATAGAGAAGGTGGGTGAGGTAATATATTTTATTGGATCAACTTTTATTCTATGATCCTATGGTGCAAGAGACAAGCTTTCCGTCTACACAGAGCTCTTGCACCCATAGAAGCTGGTTCAATAAAAGATATTCCCTCACCCACCTTGTCTCTCTAATATCCTGGGACCAACACACAACATTGAAAACAACAATACAGTAAAGACATAATGGGCCTTGCTATTGAAAACAAAGGTGTTTTCATTTGCGTGAGGCAAGTAACATTTAAAATGAAGTCTCACAAAGGTTAAAACCCCTTTTGCGGCTTCATAACAGATAGATCAGCGATGCGACGCTAGGTAGTTTGCTGTGGACTGATGGGTCATATTTTCAATCCAGTGAGCGGGCATGTTACTGGGACCAATACGGACTGTTTGGTCCAGACCTTTCCTTTCCAATCTGCACTTGCTGCAGTGCTTAAAAATGTTTGCAGCCAAGGTTTGCTGGCTGTAAAGGTTCTTTGTTGAAGAGGCAAACTGATCTGTAACAAACATTTGAATTCAAGGACAACTCAAGTTTACCTCTTCTTCCTTGACTTAGCGGTGAAAGTGACTTCCTTTTTACTTTTCCTAATGAAACCTTGTGTCTCTGGCCTCTCTCTTTTCATCTCGACCTACAGCTTTTAATGATGTTTAAACTGTATGGGTCTCATTTGCTTCGCTCCCCCACCCTGCCAAAAAACAAAGCAAAGGAAAGCCTTCACCAAATATATTAAAAATGTAACCTGGTAGAAGGTGTAACTGCAGATAAATGTCGGACCGGCCTGGGCTGAAGAATCTGTAGACATAAAACTAGATAAAGATCTATGGTTTCTGGCTCTAACAAGAAAAAGGGTTGGATACGGGCGCTGAATGTTTGCAATAGTTTTCTACAGTCTTTGATACGATCAGTATTGCCTTGAACAGTTGTATTTTCAAGGTTGTAACGTGGGAGTGTTTTGTGAAATCACAAGCCCTGTATACCTCTTAAATATTCCGCCCAAAGCCAACCAATGCATGTTTATTGTTATTTGTGATTATGTATCTACCTAAGTAAAGATAATCGCCGGATCATTGTGCAACGGATACATTTAGAGCCCGAATGCTTAATGAGCCTCTCAGGAAAAAGTTTATTTGCCTTTTGCGTTCTGAAAAAGGTGTTCTGAATTTCTGAGGAGTGATTATTCAGACTAGAAGTTACTGTGGCTCAAAATAAATCAAAGCCAGCTTAGGTTGCTGATAAACTGTCTATTTTTGGTACACATTGATATGATTCATTATGAATTATTATGTCAAAGATTAGGGAAATAGCCTTCTCGGGCAATTTCTCATTTCACAGGGGACCAGCGCAATAATTCGATATGATGCGATGGTTGGAGGAGAAATGCTCCACTGTGATCGTACTTGGGGTGAAATATGGCTTTGTTCGCTGTCATTTCAAAGCCAGACATTTCTGTTAAGGAAATTAACCCTTCTCTGGCAGGACGGGAAGGGACAGCCAGTCCAGATCAAAAAGGCCAGCCGAAGACATCAAGATCCTGTAATGTAACATCACAATGATTGTTGTTGTCTGTCGCAGCCCAGGGCAGAGAAATCCAAAGGCAAATTCCAGCCCACCACTGAATGGAAGATTTCCCCTTATCATTGAACTCCACTGAACATTTTCAAATGCCAATTTTCAGGCCAAGAACAGCCTCTGTATTCGCCCCTATTTGTTTTTGAGTTTACACACCAAGTAGCTACCACCTTCCAAAGTCCTCATTCTTTGTAGTTTCCTTTGGCATCGCGTTTATCGGTGCAGTCCTTCAGCTGCATTTACAATTCACCCGATGAAGCAACATCCCGACAGATAAAAACCTTAGCTCTTTCTTTTCGCCACTAGTTACCTCCACTCGCTATCTCGGTGTCAGAACCCCCTTTTCTGCAGTGAAGACACAGCTATACTAGTCGAAATGGCCAAGTGAAATAAACTCACGGCGCTAAACAAGGGACTGCATTTTCAGTTCCTTGTTCACCACATCTTGAGGCTCTGAGCATGTTGCCAGTCTCGCTGATTTGTGTTTCTGACACTTATCAGGAGCTGAGAAGTTTCTCGCTTTGTACATGAAATCCAATTTAATGGAGGCGAGAAGAGCAGGTTCAAGTTTCTGGCAACTATTACATACAGTTTGTAGGAATAATTGTCCTCATAAGGCGCCGCCAGCATTGTCAAAGTTGGACTCTTCAGACTAGACGTAAGCACCTAATTAAGAATAAAAAGAAAAGGAGGACTAGTGGCACCTTAGAGACTAACCAATTTATTTGAGCATAAGCTTTCGTGAGCTACAGCTCACTTCATCGGATGCATGCCTTTTTTCCCACTGAATGCATCCGATGAAGTGAGCTGTAGCTCACGAAAGCTTATGCTCAAATAAATTGGTTAGTCTCTAAGGTGCCACAAGTCCGCCTTTTCTTTTTGCGAATACAGACTAACACGGCAGCTACTCTGAAACCTGTAATTAAGAATCGTCTGGCATTTACTGGTTTTGAGACTCTACACGTTTGAGCAGGGGATTGGACTCGATGACCTCCTGAGGTCTCCTCCAACCCTGATCTTCTCTGATTCTCTGATTCTACCCCATTGGAACTGGGTGTGCTCAGTAATTCGGACAGGCAATTTATGTTCAAGTGCGTCGCTGTGGATTTCGGGGCGCCCAGCTTTGAAACCGGTGGCGATTAGCCCTCGGGGTTATTATTACATAACACAGCAAAGAAAAGTCAACATCTCGGGGTTGCATCTAGCCAGTGAGGTTCCTTAAAACTCTGATTGCTATGGATTTAAAAACCAATAATTCGGGTTGATCTAAAAACCGATATGGGTGTACTAGATCCTGATTTAATGGCTTAAAATTTCCCCTCCCTATTAACTGTGCTTTGTGCCCCAACTTGAAGTCAGTGGAATCAAACAGAACAGAGTGAGATCAACTTGTCCGCGTTTTAATAGCAGAACTCCCTGATATTTTTTGCAAAGGGCTATCTTTAAAATAATCGGCATTTCTAAGAGGTGGCAACTTGTACAGATTCGGCTCTCACCAAAGCTTGCCCAGCTAGTGGGGAAATAACCATCTAACTGTATTTGAGATGCAGAAAAGCTCCCCTCTGCTCTGATTTCAAAGCGTTTAATGAAACGGCAGTACATTGACCCCGGAATATTAAAATTGAGATCCCCGGGATATTTCAGCCCAGCTCCGTTTGCTGTGCAGTTACATTTTCCATCTCTACGAGCCCTTTCTGGAGACATAAATTTCAGACAGATGGCAATGTTCCCTCCCCGCCCCCATCACACACACACGCGAAAAGAATGATGACAGTAATAATAATAAATACAGTCTAAATATTAAATTTTCTCTTCAGCCCTGGGAAACAAAACCACTGGCAGATTTACTGTAAAAATTACGACACCCCTTTTTGGAGAGGACTGTACGTTAAAAGGGCCCAAATAATTTAAGTTTAGTCACAGTTTGTCACCCAAAACGTGCTCTTTCCCCGGGCAGCTACTTCTCCCCACCGCTCCTTGGATGGCTATAAAATTGCCACTCTGGCATGCATCGCATGCTGGGGACTGCACGGGGGGGAAAGAAGGAAGGTGTGTGTGTGTGTGTGTGTGTTGGCTGTTATTTCTCTGCATCTCTATCCCTGTGGGTCTTGATGCTTGAATTCACTCCCTCCCTCCCCCCCACATGCATCTGCGGAGTTGGATAAGAAGCCGACACGAAGCCATCTCATTCCTACCCCGTTAGAAAAGATTTGTGCTTCCCACCGCTGTGGGCAAATTAGTACAAGGTACGGGAGGGCCACTGCAGTGCACGCGGTAAAAGCTGCCTAATGGAGAAGAAATCCTGCTTTATGCTATAGGGATTAAAATGGGGGGTTGGGAGCTGGGGGAGGGGGAATTCCCTTAGATTGAATTTTTAAGTTTTTAAGGTCAGGCTTGAGAAAGCCCTGGCTGGGATGATTTAGTTGGGGATTGGTCCTGCTCTGGGCAGGGGGTTGGACTAGATGACCTCCTGAGGTCCCTTCCAACCCTGATATTCTATGATTCTATGATTCTACATTTGATTTGAGATGAAAAGGAGAGAACATCACAAAAACAGGCGCGGGATTATTGGGGCAGCTCCTGAGTGTATCGCAACCGATCGCCTTTCAGGGTAGGACTCTCCGGGGAATCGAAACCCAGAGTCACATTTACATCCCGATCTCTCAGTTCCTGTCCCCCTAGGATTCAGCGTTGGGTCATAGCGGCAGGCATGGCCCCACTGCGATACGAGTGGTGTTTCGTTTGAAAAGGGCCCGGGGCTTTACCACGAAGGAAAGCGTAAGGAGCAATGGGGCCATGCCATCGCGTGGGACGGCTTGCCCACGGAAAACGAATTCACGCGGCCAGAGGCGTTGTAGCATTTGGCGACTCCGGTGCGGGTTTAAAGAAAGAACGGGAGCATAGAAATGTTTTTCACAAAGTCCATGTCCAATAGCCCTTTGGAGGATTTGGGTGGATCCCAGTCTGAGGTGGAACCTAATGGGATTCCCTTTGGATTTTACTGTCCTAGGCTGGGGAAATACAATAAAAAAGGAAGAAAACTGGGGGAGGGCATGTGGCCATTTCCTTTTCTTGTTCAGAAAGAAAGAAAGAAAGAAAGAAAGAAAGAAAGAAAGAAAGAAAGAAAGAAAGAAAGAAAGAAAGAAAGAAAGAAAGAAAGAAAGAAATTGGGAGTGGGACTGAACACACATGGAGTCTTCCTTCTCTGAATTCATGTCACTCCCTGCTCAAGTCTCAGTCTTATGTTTGGAGAGGGGGACAAATGGAGGTGGTCTTTGAGGGCTAGAGAGGGTAGAGTCCCCCACATTGAGACGGGGAGGACGGGAGAACGAGAAGGAGGAAGAGACAGTCCAGGACGGAGTGAGGAGTGCCCGTGGAAGCCAGAATGGGGTTGGAAAACACAATTCCAACAGCTCATCAGAGCAAGAAAACTAGGAGTCTGAATCGCTAGATTTTTCTTTCCTGATTCTGATGAAGGAAACTGGCGCTGCACTTCCAATTAGCAAAAGAGCTACCGAACTCACAACCCCACAGACCTCTAAGTCTTTGCCCAAAACAAGAAATCCAGTAGATACTCTATTGTCAAATCCTTAAATTAATTCCCAGCTAAAGAAGTTATTACTTTGAATTCAGATCACCTGAAACAGGAGGAATTACAGCTACTGAATATCTACTGTTCACCTTCCACTCAGGCAAGTCATATGAAAAATATAATGAGCATTACGATAAATTATCTCTTCCGAATTAAAAGAGACCCCCTTTTCCATAAATCATGCAAGATGCCATAAGCCGGAGGGACGTTTGGAGCTGGAATTTACTTTGCAGAGCTCCCCAAAAAGTAACCAGCATGTGTCTGGAAGCGGCGGAGGGACAGGCTGTCAAACAGCACAAAACTAAGGCCCCTGATCCAGCAAGGTGCCTAAGCTTGAAGCAACGGGCTTAAGCAATTTGCTGAATCGGTGCCTAAATAGGCAACCCGACTGTTGGTGCAATCAACATTGATAAGGAATCAGTGGGGCTGCCTCCGAAATATTTGCCAGTACCCATGAGATTTCACTGAGTGGTAGGGGCAGCAGGGAGGGAGGGGGACAAGAGTTTGAAAGTTATTTTGGTTCTCACACACATGCGCATCTTAGCTTCAACCTGTTCCTGCATTTTGTCATCTGGTCTCCAGGCAACACATGTGAGCCCATGCCAAAATATGAATGGAGTGGTGGAAGTGAACTGGATCGAACCTTAGAGAAGTCCTACAAACCCTCACCCGGCAACCACACTGCAGGAGCCCAGCACTTGGTAGCTGACATAACTGTGTATCTCACGCTTACCTTGATTATTAATATGACAGTAACACCAAGAGATGCCACCAACCAGGATTGGGACTCCATTAATACTAGCCGCTATAGATACAGGCGAGAGACAGACCCCAAATCCAAAGTCAGGTAGCAAAGCCAAGATCAGAACCCAAGACTTCTGCATTCGGTGTTCGAGGCCACCCTAACACATAACCCACCCATATATGTGTATATCTTGTGGGTCGTGCTGCTTGTGGTAAGGGACAGAGGCAAATGCCGGCTCAAATTATTGAAATAGCCCAAGGCGGTCTCTTGGCTCGTTTGGTTTATTGATGCTTGAGCTTGATACTCTGTGGCATGGCCACATGAGAGATCTGAATTCTGCCTGGCCAGACAGGGCTGGAGAAAATAGCTCTGAAGCACCCCTTCTATTTGTCTCTGCGCCGTAAAGCGGTGATTTTTTTCCTTCTGGAGTTCAGGAGGGACTGGTATCTCAGGGCGGAGGGGGAATTGATGGATCATTTGGGCTGGTTTGGATGTGTTGGCTAAAGACAAACAACAGTGATTCCGTTAATGCTGGCAGTTAAATTTGCAACACGTTTCAGCGTTTGTACCCCTTTGCTCTGAAATAATTAGTTTTTATTGCAAGCTCTCTACGGCCTTGGCGAGATGGGGAAATTTGCCATGCTTCACCGAGCATGTTTATTAAATGTGTCCCACCCTCACTCGCAATCTCTTCGGTCTTTTATGAACCGCTATGATTTTGCAGAATTTAATATTGATTCGGTCCTGGTATTGCACGAGAACCAAGCCTGCATCTGCTCATATCTGGAAGGTTTCCTTTGAAACTTCGAGTATAATAAACACTAGCTCTCATGGAGCACGTTTCATCGAGGATCGAAAACAGCTCCGCAAAGAAGGTAATTTGGGGAAGCTGAGAAACAGGGGGAACTAGCTTGCTCTCGGTCACCAATAAAACCAGGAATACAAGCCAGCTCTCTTGAGCCCCAAACCACTGCCTGATCCATTAGAATCATAGACTAGAATATCAGGGTTGGAAGGGACCTCAGGAGGTCACCTAGTCCAACCCCCTGCTCAGAGCAGGACCACAGGATCCTCAGAGAGACATAAACTCTTTCAAATGAAAGGTCAGGTTTCAGAGTAGCAGCTGTGTTAGTCTGTATCCACAAAAAGAACAGGAATACTTCTGGCACCTTAGAGACTAACAAATTTATTTGAGCATAAGCTTTCGTGAGCCACGGCTCACTTCATCGGATGCATGCAGTAGAAAATACAGTGGGGAGATTTTATATACACAGAGAACGTGAAACAATGGGTGTTACCATACACACAGTAAGGAGAGTGATCAGGTAAGGTGAGCTATTACCAGCGGGGGGGGGGAGGGGACCCTTTTGTAGTGATAATCAAGGTGGGCCATTTCCAGCAGTTGACAAGAACTGAAATGAAAGGACAGTTTCCGAAGAAACTTTCCAGGATCCACACTACGCATTGGAAGTCTGTGCACAGAGACCTCCAGGGATTCTGTTGATCACTGCGGGTACATTATACAATGAGACTGGCTCAAAAGTCCCCTGGATTCTCGTGGGAGTGTCCATTGTGCAAAGCTGTGCAAACTGAGCTGTATGGATGTTTTATTCGTCCTGGAAAGGAGTCGGAATGCACTATTTTATTTCCATTACTTACTTGCCTCGATTCCTTATTAAACACGGTCTGGCAGTGGGGTGCACCATCTGGGGACTTACCCTCTGAGGTTCCCCCAAAGAACGGGAAGAGTCTCAGGGTGGTAGGTCACATATACATACTTAAAAAAAAAGCTCTCATGACTTGTCTGGTATATGAACAATAAATGCCCAGTTTTTTCCCCTCCTCCCACAGCCATAGCTCCTGCAATGACCAGACCATCAAGGACAGAGCCTCTATCTACTGCCGACAGGCTGGCCAACCTGAGAGGGAGACAAAAGAAGACTTGGGATGACATGTTTGCTGAACTCTGGCAAAGTCACAGAGTCACAGGCTGGCTGGGATGGGGAGGACCCAGAGGGAGAAAGAAATGCAGCTTTCCCAGGAGATGATGGCAGTGGCCAAGGACAGAGTCACAGAGGCCAGGGAAAATGTGGTTGTGGCCCAGGACAGTATCACCATGGTGAAGGAGAGCATGGAAAAAGTCAGAGAGATGCAGAGGCAACTCATGGATGCTGTCCTAAACCAGAATGCAAAACATGCTCCTACCAGGCCAACAGGCCTGGCAATCCTGTAATTTGGTACCCAACCATGACCTTCAGCCCCTGGACAGTGCTGGTTACTGGGACCAGCAGCAGCCCCTAGCCTCTGCAGCCCCACATCAGTGCTCCCAGTGGCTCCCATTCACCTCTCAGATCCAACTTCTGGACACCAAAAAAAAAAACGTTCTCCTCAGAGTCCAGCTGTTTGGAGCCCTGCTACACCACTGAGAATTCTGAGCCAGGGCACGCAACCCCAGAACACATGTGGACTAAGAAGAGACAGAGGCAAGGCCTATACTCACCTTCAACTTTGTGTTCCCACCCCCATGGTTTATTTGAAATGTTTGTACTGTTGTATTTTGAGTTTTATTTGCCCTGTTGCTGTAATTAAAGTCTGCATATAGTTGATTATTTAAGAAGATTGGCTAGTTAAATGTATTTCCAAATACAAAGATATTATTTTTCCATTGGTTTCATTAAAACTTTATTTTTAAAAAATTATTAAAAACAAAAGAATGACCATACGGGATCACACCAATGGTCCATCTAGCCCAGTGTCCTGTCTGCCAACACTGGCAGGTGCCACGTGCTTCAGAGTCAGTGAACAGACCACTGCAATTTATCAAGTGATCCATCCCTTGTCATCCACTCCCAGATTCTGGCAGTCAGAGATTTAAGGACATCTAACTGGGTTATGTCCCTGACCATCTTTGCTGGTAGCCATTGATGAACCTATCCTCCATGAACGTATCTAATTCTTTTCTGAACAATTACTGTATATTTGTGGCCTTTACAGCATCCCCTGGCAAGGAGTGGACTGTGTGTTATGTGAAGAAATATTTCCTTGAGTTAGTTTTAAACCTGCAGTTTATTAATTTCATTGGGTAACCCCTGGTCCTTGTGTTATGTGAAGGGGCAAATAACACTTCCTTATTCACTTTCTCCATCCCCTTCACAATTGTATAGAAGTCTGTCATATTTCCCTTCAATCATCTCTTTCCCAAATGGAACAATCCCAGTTTTTTAAATTTATCCTTACATAGAAGCTGTTCCATACCCCTAATCATTTCCATTGTCCTTGTGTGTACTTTTTCCAATACTAATATATTGTTTTGAGATGTGCCAACCAGAACTACGCGCAGTATTCAAGGTGGATTTACATAGTGGCATTGTGATATTTTCTGTTTTAATATCTATCCCTTTACTAATGGTTCTTAACGTTTTGTTAGCTTTTTTGACCACCGCTGCACATTGAGGTTATCAGATGTTATCCAGGATGACTCCAAGATCTCTTTCTTGTGTGGTAGGAGCAAACTTGGACCCTATCATTTCGCAAGTATAGTTGGGATTATGTTTTCCAATGTCCATTACTTTTGCATTTATCAACATGGAATTGCATCTGCCATCTTGTTATCCAGTCAATCAGTTTTGTGACTCTTTGCAGTCTGCTTTGGACTTAACTATCCTAAGTAATTTTGTACTGGCTGCAGTCTATGCCACCTCACTCATTACCCCTTTTTCCAGATCATTTATGAATATGTTGAACAGAACCCGGGCCACTGCAGATCCTTGGGGGAACCTGCTGTTCTTTTGTAATAAAACAGTTTACAATACACCCATTATGAGTCATTATTTCATTTAACACAGAAAATCCTTTAAATGAATCTGAAATAATATGGTTTTACCAAACCACATAGGGAATGTTAAACTTCAATCACCCACACACAATACCCCAGTGCTGCCATGTCTGCATCCCAACACTCCTCCCACAGGCTAACAACATGAACTTACAACATGAACAATAGCATTTCCCTAGATGTTTATGTTCTCTGGGTGATTCTTTGCTGGCTGCCCATCCCTCCAAGCTGGTCTTCACACCTCCACCTCTCACCCTTTGGTAATGTTCCCCCCCCCCCCCGCTGTCACAACTATTGTGCAAAAAAAATATGCAGTTATAATGGTTGCGGGGGGGAAATTCTGCTGCTTCCAATATATTTCATAAACAGCACTGCCAGCTTTTCAAATGGACAAATGCACATTCAACCTCCATTCTGCCACTACTCAGGAAATAGTTAAAATGTTCCTTCTGTCCAAGCAGCCTGCATCTGGTTTCATTAGCCCGGGCATCAGGAGATAAACTGGGTCTCCCAGAATAATCAGATCAAGCTCCACATCATTAATGTCCCCAATTCTCATTTGGGCAAACAGTCCTTTCTCCATGAATTCAACTAGTATTGAGTTCCAAAAGATCCTTGCATCATGGACCCTCCCTGACCACCCTGCGTTCTGTCTTTGAACCCGTCACAGCTCCAATCCTTGGAGACCCTGGAGAAATACCCCTTTCTGTTTATAAATTATTCACCCTTGTGGTGGTGAGTGGCGGGGCGGGGATGTTTGATAGACTCATGGATTCTACTAATTGCCCAAATACCGTTGGGAACCCAATGGATGCAAAGCCATCAATAACATTACCCAGTTTCACGACTCGGTTAGAGAGCACCTTAGGAATGGCCTAGCTGACCTGCATGAGTATAGCTCCCCACCGTTCCTCTCCCCACACTGAATGGGTTGGGTACATACTGGTAACATTCAGGAGTGGTCAGGTTCCAGATGTTAGTGTCAACCCATTTCTCCGTGGCTATGGGGCGCCACATGTTGGTACACTGTAGCTCTGCACAGGTGTCAGCTCTGCACAGATCTCAAGAAAGGTAGCCTTCCCCATCCTGAAGTTCTCTAGCCACTACTGGTCATCCCAACTCTTCAGAACAATCCTATCCCACCAACCCACACTGGTTTCCTGGGCCCAGAAACAGCACTGAACGCTGTGTAGGTGATCCAGGAACCAGTCCTCTTGTCCAACAGCTCAGTGTCCTCCTGATTTTCTGCCTCATCCTGCTGCCACTGGTGCAGGGTATCCTCCTCCTGCTGCTCCCACATGCCCTGCTCAGTGGTGCACCTGCAATGATGAAGGCCAATGCTGAATTTGTTCGACTGAATGCTGTAATACAGCCCAAGCAACCTGGGCATATTTGCTTTTGACACCCTGGAGCATTGTTGGGTCAATGTTGGCCAATAGCATGGAGCATTGTTGGGTCAATGTTGGCCAATAGCATGGAGCATTGTTGGGTCAATGTTGGCCAACAGCAATTTTAAATTAGTGTGAGCCAGCCCAGAAAGGAAGTGTGTGGTGGAAGTGTAAAAAAAACAAATGAATTAACTTGGCTTCCCACAATTCATTCCAAAAATGGTCTGAGGATGAACACTCCTCAGCAGCACAGAAATGGACAGTGGGATACCCCCAAGAATGCTCCACCCTTATTTCACAGCAAACTGCCAATGTGTATTCACATGGTGTGATTTGAAAATGGAATAGGAGTTCCAGATGCATGCCATGGGTGTGACTCACATATTGCGAGTTACCTGACTGACTTGCATCAAAAAACTTCAGATTAAAAAACCCCATGTAGACACATGCTCAAATGGGGAGGGAAGCAAGAGAGCCATTGATTGCCCTAATTCGATGAAGGGTTATGGTTTTGAAAACTTACAGGCAACTTCTCTCTGCTCAGAGCCCTGAATGATGGTATAAGAGGAGATCTCTTAATTTATGTAAAAAGAAAAGGAGTACTTGTGGCACCTTAGAGACTAACCAATTTATTTGAGCATAAGCTTTCGTGAGCTACAGCTCACTTCATCAGATCATTGCACAGTCTCTGAGGTGCCACAAGTACTCCTTTTCTTTTTGCGAATACAGACTAACACGGCTGCTACTCTGAAACCTTAATTTATGTAGTGTACCCTAATGTAGAGTACAGAAGCTGCTTTGAGCTTCCTGCAGCAGACAGGAAGCAAAATGTGGCAGATTAATGAAACCTTTCTGTGCATCTAAGCTCTACTTTGCATATTTCATATTGTTTTGAGCATCTGTGGAATCCTAGGTTTAGTGGAATGTGCCTGAATGATGACGGGGCACAGACGTCAGAAAAGGTGACCAAAAGCTCTCCCATAAAAGACAAAAAATTGAAGATAAATAGAGCTGCATCAGCAGGAATGGATATCATGGACCTTGGAGCCTAGCTCTGCATTTGCATACCCTCTGTAGATGTGAAGTTAGAGAGGAACAGAGAACAGATGTTTCAAATGCCAACATTTTGAAACAATCTTAGCATTAGATTTTTTTTTTAAGAGCATAAGTGAGAAAGCAAGACTGAAAAATTCTGGGAAAATTCAATAATTCCATTTCCAAGATAATGGCTTTCGTGGAGCTATGCCAATTAACCCCCCCTGAGGAACTGGCACAAATCATGGAAAGCACCACACACACTATTCAGAAAGACTGGGATTCCTAGGATGCAGGAGGAACTGGTTCTAGTAATAATTTGGAAGTTGATCATGTGAGTTATTGAAATAAGATGTCAAGGCCAGTCATGTTAAAGAAAAAAACCTGAATGTCTGCAACTATTAGACCCTGAGGCCTAAAACAGCAGAAAGGGCCCCTGAATAAGGAATAGGAAAGACTAAGGCCTTATCTACAGGCCTGTGTAACTACAGGAGCAAACCCTCCTAGTGAAAATGCAGCTTATTTTATCAGTTCCCGAAGCAAAATAAGCTACACCAGCAAAAGGACTTTTTCTGTCAATAGAACAGTATCTACACAAGGTTTTTACCAGCACAGTTATTTATACAAGGTTTCTATTGTATATTTGGTAGAGTGCGTATCTATTGCACATTTGCTGCTAACTATACACATTTCATCTTTGTGTGAAGCACCTAGTACATTTTGGGGCTCTCTGAAATAAGGAAGGAAGGAATGGTAAGATCAAGAGTCTTTATCAGTGATGTGATAATACTTTAACCAGGGATTCCCATAAAAATTCCCTTACCTTGTTTCCCTGTGCTCAAAGAGAAGGGCTATGGAATCAATTTATTTGTTGTCCTATTTAAACAAAAGCACTTTCTCTTAATGTTAACCAAGGAGTGAGGTAACAGAACTGGGCATACAAACTTATATTATGGTATAAAAATGTTTATACTTAGTTCCTGAAAAAATATACAGAGCGTACGGATAGTATAGCATAGCATCTCTCTTTTGTGATCCAAAGATGGGAGGGCCATGTGCATGAAGAAGACCCTTTAGGTGAGTCTAAAGAATGAACATACCTTTCTCAGGGAAAAAATGGACATTCAAGGCAATCTAATGCATCCCAAAGGGGGATAAAAATCATAGAAGCATAGAACTGTAATGATGCATGGGCACCCAAGAGGTCATCAGGGTCATCCATCTGCACTGAGACAAGATTAAATATTGGTCTTCAAATTTTTACGAGTCCCAGGAATGATGTAGATACCATGAAGACTAGTGCTATCTGTAAATAGTAGATAGATTGGGGATGGGGTGAAACGGGTGGCTCGGTGACCCTACCAAAGTCAGGGAACACACCCGAACTTGCCATTCAGTTTGGTGGTGGAATTTTAACAGGAAGCACCTGGATGTCTTCCAGCCTAGCACTGGCCTTTATGGCTTTACATGAATTGTTAAACTTAACCAAGTACATCTGTTTACATATTGTTTCAAATGATTAGACGTTATATAGTTTTTTTCCACACCGTTTGAATGTAGCTAATCACACACCTCAACTTTACTTTTGCTGAGAAAATTCCAGGTTTTGCTGCAAATTTTTGGTCTCTTTTTGCACTGCATCCTCTGAGTTAATGTATCGAAGTGCCTCCAACTTTGTTCTTTCTGACCGGCTGCCATAGGGCAGGAATTACTGTACAGTAAAGGCATTCAATATAGAAAGGAATCAGTCTGTGTTGTGTGTCCATTGTATGTGGAATAACTAAGCAAACTGCTCTAATGATAAGACTTGCCTTGAGTTATTACACTACTGGAGATCCAACATACAGCTTGGTAAAAATTTACATATTTATCTCATATTTTTGATAATACTGTCCCCCAGAATTAAAATCTGTAAACAACCAACAGGGTTTAAAAAAGGCAGGTCGAGGAAAGTTTGGAAAGGTTATGAACATGTAAACTTTATGGCTTAAGGTGACACCTCTCTGATGGGGACAGGAAAAAGTAGCCTTCAAGGACATGTCCTTCCACAGTTGATCACTAGGGTGTTTCTTGAACCTTATTCTGAAGCATCTGGTACGTCCACTTTCAGAGACAGGACACTGGACCAGGTGGACCATTGTGCTGATTTGATATGGTGATTCCCCGATTCTTGTATATTTCATCCTACCTGACTCTTGCAGTCCATTAGGCAAGTGGTGACAATTTTAGCCTTATTATTCAAATCAAGAGAGCCTCCCCTGCAAACTTATACCACCTGATAAACGCTTAGGGCTGAATCCTACTGTGGTTACTCAGGAAACAAAAAGACTGAGAGATTTAGCCTTAATTATACAAACAAGCAAACAAACAAAAAATATTCTCTCCCCTTGTTGGGTTTCAGAGCCTGGCATCCATCTTAAGCTCCAATGTCTACATGGCTATTTTTAGCCTTATAGAGGGAGTCCCAGTGAGCTGAGTCAGTTGACTTGGGCTCCAAGACTTCTGTCGCAGGTCTTCTTCTTTTTTTTTTAATGTGTAGACGTATTCTACAAGAGAACGGTTTTCATGTGTGGAATCCAGGTTTCATTGGCTGCCTAGACCATAATACTTCTTATTTTATTTATCTATTTGTTTATTAAGATGGACAATAAAGGTGCTGCATAGTGAGGGCCAAATTTTTGTCCAATAGTCACTGGCAAGTCTCCCACTGACTTAAGCGGGCCCAAGTTCTCAGTGTAATTACCCCAAACAACTTCCATTACAGCCAAGGCTGAGACTTGAGCCAGGGTTGAAGATTAGTCCCAGTATTGTCATCTGAATAGTTAAGGACCGGGTACCACAGCCCTTACTCATACCATTTCCTTTCGCCCATTGGAGTGACAGGAAAGAGCACCATTGACCTCAGTGGCTGTTGGATTGGACTCCTGAGCTGTTACCGTTAATAAATCAAGTGATCGACTGACAGGAGTAAAGCTTCAGGATCAGACTCCAAATGCCTGCTTTTATATGTGCATGAAGTAATGTCTGATTCTCCTTACATAACACTTTTACGCTCAGGTAGATGGAGATACTTTTGATTTACAGTGATATAATGGAATGGAATTTGGCCCATGGACTTTAATGGAATTATTCCAGATTTACATCAGTGTGAGATGAAAATCAGGTCCAATAAGATCTTACATCAAATGTTCAAAAGCCTGTAAGTGGTTTAGGAGTCTAAGTTCCATTTCCAAAAAGGACCTAGGGACTTAACTCCCATTGGGAGTTAGTTACCTAAATACCTTTGAGGATCTGGGTCTTAAGAGTCTACCTTCCAATGAGCCTTAGGCATTTCTGAAAATATTATTGCTTGTCTATATTAGAAAATTTGCAATCAATCTAGTTACACCAGTGCAATGCCCTAATATAGATGTTCTACACCTACTTTAAATCATGCTCAAATCAATTTAGCTGACTGCAGTAACTTAACATCATCATCCCCAAACAGGCATCATCCACTGACGACTCATTGCACCAGCCAAAGTGACTGTGGTTGATGGCATCACAGCAGGCATAATATAGTGCAGTTCCCAGATCCAGCTCAATCCTGCAAAATCACAAATCTCTGGGGGCTGCCCCATAGGTGGCACCAGGTAGGGTTATTGAACTAACTTAACACAGTAACGTAAATCAGTTTAAGTGTGATTTAAATTGGCTTAAGGGCATCTATACTAGAGGTTTGCACTAGAATAGCTCAGTGGTTTGAGCATTGGCCTGCTAAACCCAGGGTTGTGAGTTCAGTCCTTGAGTGGGCCATTTAGGGATCTGGGGCAAAAATTGGGGATTGGTCCTGCTTTGAGCAGGGGGTTGGACTAGATGACCTCCTGAGGTCCCTTCCAACCCTGAGATTCTATGATTCAATACACAAATGCAAGTTTTCTAACACAGACAAGGCCTAAACCTAAGAAGGACTTAAGTGAGAATACAGAGTAAAGCATGTTAAAAGTTCAACCTGGACAGACTTTGTATGGAGATTTTCCTCCAGCAAGAAAGCTTTCCTCCAGCCTTCTTTCTCAGGACCCTATATCTAAAGAAAGGAACGGCAATGTCAAATGGACTGTAGCTCTAAGCATGTCAGCCATTTTTAGGTACCCCATGTCCCTGACTTACATAAGCCTGGTGTTACCTTGCTGTTTGTAAATAATTCACAACAGAAATGCTGAACCTCAACACTGATGTTTAAAATGTTATACAGCTGTTATTAAACTAATCACACTTCATTTCAGGATCCCTGCCCCACTCTGTTTTGGCTCTGCATGTCACACTGAGACCATAATTGATTTTAAAGGACTGTGTCATATATTTGGACCTTGGATGATTAAAAGCTATGGAACCCAAAGCTTTCAAGTTCCAGTGTCCCATGTTTAATGGTGTGTGTTTTGAACCATTTCTGTGATGAAAGAAAAAACATGTAATCTATTTTCCCCCTAATTTTCATATTTGACTGTATTTACCTTATTTCACTTTGCAAATGTAGGTTAAATTAAATGTGGAATAAAAATCATACAATCACTTTTCAGATAAATTCTATGCAGGACTAACACTGATGATGAAAGTGTATGCATTGACGTGTGTGTGTGTGTGTGTGTGTGTGTATGTGTGTGTGTGTTAGGTCTCTGAGCCAGATCCTATTCCCATCTACTTTTATAGACTAAGCTTTAATTTCACAAGTATGGTATTTCTTCTCGACATTCTTTTGATATTGGAATGTTTCCAGATCTGAGGGCTTTTTTTCTTAACCTACCCACACCAATTTGGATAAATACTGGATTTCATGGAAATCCTGATTCTTTTACGATTTTATTTTAAAGAGGGGTATCAGATAATCTCATTTTAAGGGCCAATATCAGCAAGTTTTAAGCCCTGATTCAGAAAGGTCTTTTTTTACTTCCTTCAGTGACTAAAGATTGACAGTTGCTTATATATCTTGCCACACAGCGTCTTTAGGGAGAAAAATGCCAATTCTTATGTCCAAATTGTGTCTAAAAGGAACTACTGTCAACAGCTGTATTACATTACTATCATTTTTTCTAGTACTACTTACTAGAAGATCTTCCAACATTTTAATTTGATTAAATGAGCAAAACACACCTATATCTTATAACTATTTTTCATTTTCAGCTGCTCACAATCAATTTTAAATACATATTTGTTCCTCTTGCATAGCACACAGGCTTGTGTTTATGCCTGTTACAATTATTTCTCATTAAAGATTATCAGTGTGTTCCACTACCTTTTTGCCTACAATCTTAAAGTGCTTAAGATTCCCAGAACTGATTTCTTTTCTTTAAACTGCATGGAGCAAAAGAAATATCTGATGGTTTTGTTTACAGAGAGCGTATCCATGGGGGACGGGGGAGAGAGATTTTTCTAGCACAAGTTTCTTGGTGATTGTGACTGGTAGGTTTCCTTCTAATGCAATCAGTAAGACAGCAGAAGGTCAAAAACAACCAATTTCACTCTGTTGGGTTCTGTTTACTCCTGAGTAATTAGAAAAGGAGGACTTGTGGCACCTTAGAGGCTAACAAATTTATTTGAGCATAAGCTTTCCTGAGTCTCTAAGGTGCCACAAGTCCTCCGTTTCTTTCTGCGAATACAGACTAAGGCGGCTGCTACCCTGACCCCTGTGTAATTGTATTTTATGCCTGCTCTTTTTCACATGATAGCCTATTGAATGTGTTAAAGCAAGGTGCAGATGCAAACGCACCTACAGCGGCCATGTTGGTTTTATGCAGAGTTGTTGTACCCCTGTGGGTCCCAGGATGTTAGAGAGACAAGGTGGGTGAGGGAATATCTTTTATTGGACCAACTTCTAGTAAGCCACACCTCTTTGATGTAGCTCTTTCTTCTGAACCTGGCAGCGTTGACCGGGTTTCATATAAGGTGACAGGTAAAACAGCGGCTAACAACACGAAAGGTGACACACTTGACAATTAATAATAGATTCTACAGCCATAGGCATAAAGAAGTCAGAGTTCTGACTGGCTACCATGCTAAGATGTCGCAGAGAAATGCATTTTGATTCACATTTTTTTCTTCCCTATCAAGCCGCGGGGCACATTTATAGAGACCACAGCATTTCTTGCCTGATTACAATAATGACTGTCCTACTGCACCCTGCTAGGCTCACCCTAATGATCCAAAACACGCGCTAGTGACGGTAACCTTATGCCGCCGAATGATTTAAAGTTGACCAAATATGATGATTGCGCTGTTCTCTAAGAATTCATTCTAAACAAAGGCGATGAAAGGCCCTCCCGATCTGCCATAGGGTGTCTGAAAAGATCTGTGCTCCCACTGATGTGGAAATAACTAAATCGCTTCCTAATATGAACTAATTTTCCCATGAAGAACAGCTAAATCTTCCCTTACAATGTTAACTCTTCTCTGGCTATCCAGCTGCATTGTCGACCTTAGTTTGTACAATAAAAGCAAATCCATACAAAGAGTATTTTACAGACTTGGATCTGATGAAAAGAAAATCCCTATGGAAATTGTGAGGAAATGCCCCAGTGCAGAAAGCGAAAAGGATTAAAACAAATCTTACTCAGAGTGTGGAGCGTCTTTAAGGTGCCACCGGACTCCTCCTTGCTTTTGTGGATACAGACTAACAGGGCTACTACCCCTCTGATACTTGATTCAAATAGAGTAATTTGTTGGGCTCTTGCAAAATGAAATAATGGTCTTCCCCCCACCCGCCCCAAAAAATCGTTTTTCTTTCTTCGCTGTGTCTTTCCTGGGAATTCCTTACACGTCCAGGAGCACCTAAGGCGCCGGATCTGTCTGAGGGTCACAGGTTTAAAATACCACTATTCAGGCGGCAACTTTCAAAGGAAGCAAGCTTTATTTGCATGGCGAAACTAATGATAGAGCCCGCCGCCCCCTCTTCCCTGTGTCGCTTCAAGTTCCCGGCGCAACTTTCTGCCGCAGGAATAAGACGCGCTCCTGCTAACACTAGCCCTCTTTCAGCATTGTCTAACCTGTATCAAAGGCCGAGTGAACGGGAACAGGGCTGTTTACAAGTTCTGACGCTTTGACTCTGGTGCAACTGGCTGCATGTTTTGGACCCGGTTCGACACCCCTGAACAGCCCAGTCTTTAAAATGGATGCCCAAGACTGACACAGTAGACGGGAAACATCTTCTTCGGGAGAAATGCTCATTGATTTCAGTAGGAGCTTTGCTACATTAGCCCAATTCCTGAAATATGTGACTATGTTCACCATCGACCTATGAAAGAAAATGGCCGACCCCAGTCCAGATGGTCATTGAGTATTTTTCAATGTCTGTACATTTTAAGATTAAGACCATCGCCAATGTTTAACTGATCGCAACAAAGAAGATACACTGAGGGCAAATTTTTCCTTGAAATTAACTCGTCTCTTGCTTCTATCTGTTACAGTGCAGAATACATACGATAGGTTACAATCCTAGATTTGATGTTTATATGCAACACAGGATATCGCCTGTACTTGGAACTAAAATGTATTGAATGTCACTTAAGAGCAACCGATTGGCAAACCATGTAGGTATTCGAATTTTAAAACGGGGAGAAAGTGACATATATTTCATTTCAGTGTACAGTCTGCTACATTGGAATTAAAAGCTTATAAATCCGCGTTATTTCCCCTGGATGGTGCATTTCATGCCGGTAGATTGCAGTGGTGTCATTACTTATCAATGCCAATTCAGTTTGCAAAGAATATTTCTAATTTTGTTATTAACCAGCATTAACTTGGGTAGGAGTCATGGATCTGATATTTATTGGGGTGGGGGAAGTAGTTGCGTTTTCTCTCTTTGCATTATAACACACTAAAAAGACATTTCCCTGTAAATGTCTTGTTAGAACGTTATTTATTTTAGTTTCTCTGCATTCAGATCATTACTGGAGGCAATTTTAAGCGCTTTCTTATTTAAGCTAAAATTATGGGATGATGCTCAGCATCATAACACTTAAGAAGGTCAATACCGTGTTATGTTACTGCAAAATAAGTCTAGTAAAAAACCTGTTTTGATCTTATTTTACTTTTGTAACTCAACTTGTAAATCATCGAATAAAGATTTACCTTTGATTTCTCCTGGTTGGGTTTGGTTGTGATTCTGTTATGACTTGCAAAAGGGCTAAACACACAGAGAGCAGCCAGGTTTCTTCTTTAATGGCATCTCTCAAGATGCATGTGGGGGTCAAAGGAATGTTTACAACATGGAGTCAAGTTCAATGACAAAAACCTCTGAAGAAAAAAAAATCCCAACCCTGTCTCGGTGTGCTGTGGGCATGAACTTGAACAAAAGAAAGGAGTAGAAAGCTGGGGAAAGGAGGAAATACTCTACAAAGATGTACCCCCTAGGGAAATATTTAATTTTCTCACATCCAATAGTATCCCTGATATTTCTTTAATTAGAAGAAAGAAAGAAAGAAAGAAAGAAAGAAAGAAAGAAAGAAAGAAAGAAAGAAAGAAAGAAAGAAAGAAAGAAAGAAAGAAAGAAAAAATAAATGCCCACGTGTGTATGCACATAAGCTTTGGAAAGCACTTCCGTCCGATGAAGTGAGCTGTAGCTCAGGAAAGCTTATGCTCAAATAAATTGGTTAGTCTCTAAGGTGCCACAAGTCCTCCTTTTCTTTTTGCGAATACAGACTAACACGGCTGCTACTCTGAAACCTGCTTTCCCTTTCGCATCCAAGTCTCCCACTGTAGTTAATGGGAGTTTTGGGTGAAAAAGTGGCGCCTTCCATGGGTGAAAAAAAAAACCCCACAGAAATTAAAGTCCACACAAGCAGCAGAAAGCAGCGTGGTGATCCCCCCATGGCACTGAGTTTGTAAAGCGCACTGAATAACCATGATGGCCACTCTCAAGGATGTGCAAGAGAATGAAAGTAAGTGACACTTTCAAAATGTATCTGCTGGACGTTAGACACTTTCCTACTAAAGTCATCTGGGGTTAACATCCTTCCCATGCCACTGCCCTCAGACCGATCATTTGTTCCATTTCCCTATTTCACTTCTTCGCAAGATCATTCCACTCATAAGAAAGCGACCCATCTCTCAGTGAGAGCCCTCAATATTTGCAGGGTGGGTTGTTTTTTTTTTTTTAAAGATTCCCTGAGTTTTCCAGTAACTACAGAAGAAAGTGTGTTTTTATTCTCCTCACGTGCCTTTGGAGCCGAACCGGATTTTGCCTTTGATTTCAATGGAAGCAGGATCGAGCGTGTGTCCTCTCAGTGCCTGCTTCCAATACCGCTTCCCAGATTCTGGGGTGAGAGGAATGCAGGAGAAATGTTAGCTTTTAAAACAAACAGGAATCTGTGCAAGTGCTGGAAACTCCAGGAATGAATCTCTGTCCGCTTGCAGCTAGGCTCCTATTTTTAAAAGGGATCCAAGCACGACTTTTAAAATAGCGAAACAAGACCCAGCGACGACGACAACAGAACCACAATGTTTATTTGGCCTTTATCTAATTTCAAATTCACACTGAAACAAAATCCAGTGATCTGCCTTGCAAAACCATTGCTCTCAACGCAAGGTAATTGGGTTTTTCATAAACACGTATTTGACACATTATATATTTGCGTGTGTTTATATGCATATATAAAAAAAAGGAAACAGAGTGGAAAAACATGAAAATATGCCAATCAAATGCAGGCATTTTCCTGATGGAAATTTGATCTTTAGAAACAATCAGCCACAATTACACTAAAGGCTTGTTCGAACTCTATATACGAACACATACGCAATTCCGTACGTAATTATTATATAATTAGGTATTCCAGCTCAGATAATTATCTTACTTTTCACAATATCTACATTAGTTTAGCATTCATTTTACATTCTGAAATTTAATTTCAGGTTCACGAGCTCTTTTATTGAATTCAGCGGTCGAGTTTATAAAGCGATGCCTTTTTAGTTCAAATATTTGAATGAAAGGCTCTGTCAGGTGTAATTTTATTTATTGTGGTATAATTCCTTTTTTAAAAAGCAGGAAATATTGTCACTGCTGTTTTTATCTGATTTTCTCCCGCTAAAGCAGACAAGAAAAATACAGTGAAGCAGTGCTCCATAGAAAAGAAAATATTTGAACCCAATATTATCTGAAATATTTTCAAGAAAAGGGAATTTTACTCTGTTCCACTTAAATGGCTGCTGGCTCAGTGTCCCTGCAGCGTTAGATGAAGAATATTTTGTCTCCTCTTAAAAAAATCCGAAATTTAGATTTTGCGTTTAGATTTGCAGAAAGGAGAGACCCGCTTGATTTGTTTTCATATCTCCTTGTCTCCTGGCTAATGTTCTCGTGTCAACCACAAAAATCTCCCAACTAAATAACCGTTTCCGGAAAAGAGAAAAGCGGTCTGATTATACTAGTAACTGAAATACTGGTGAATTTGGGACAACTAAAACTGGATGATTAAGTTGGGGATTAGGTCCTGCTTTGAGCAGGGGCTTGGACTAGATGACCTCCTGAGGTCCCTTCCAACCCTGATAGTCTATGATTCTATGCTCAGTGGTGCTAGACACCAGGTATCCAAGTGCAATGCAAGGTACATTCTTTTCAACTCAGAAAATGTCTTTTAGGGGAGATTTGTGTATACACTGAATGCTTAGGAGAATCACCCCCCCCCTTTTTTTTTTCTTACTCCCCACTTGGATTTTCTTCCCAAGCAGAGAGATTCATGCCTGGCCTACAATGATATGACGAAATAGTAATGACCTGTTTCTAAGGATTCCTAGTTCTGTGTTTGTCTTTCCTCCTGAGCCCCCTTCCATTTTCCCCTCTAGAGATGATAACTTCTTACTGGTTTCAGAGTAGCAGCCGTGTTAGTCTGTATCCGCAAAAAGAAAAAGAGGACTTGTGGCACCTTAGAGACTAACCAATTTATTTGAGCATAAGCTTTCGTGAGCTACAGCTCACTGCATTGGATGCATTTACTATGTTTGTGTCTTTTTCTTCCTTTCATATGCCTTTATAACAATGTTGCTGGGGGGTTGTTTTGTTGGGTAGTAATATTGTTGTTGTTTTTTGTTTCCCCCAGCTCAGAGGATCCTGCTCACTCACTCCCCCCTCGCCCCCCAGCAAGCCAAAAAACCCGCGCAGCTATTTATCTTAAAGCCTTTCTTACCTTGCAAGTATATATGTATACGAATGGACTGGGTAGGCCCAACAAACATCACACTCTGGCTTCTCTGGGTTTCAAGTTAAATGGGAAAATCACCTTCAGCAGCCATGGGAGAGAAATCCAGAAAATTCTTTGTTCTCGGTGCGGGGGGAGGAGGAAAGGGCATTCATCCTACCTCGAAAATCATTTTGCTTCTTTTTTAAAGTGTTCCCTTCCCTTCCTTTTTTTTTTTTTACAAGCTTTCCAAGCGTTTTTCTGCGCCCGCCCCATAAAGATCTTCATAACTCTCACCCTCCTGGTTTTAAAAGATCTTTTTTGAATCCTTCCCCCCCCCCCCGGCATTTTTTCGTCTCAAGTTCGAAGTGGATGTAGCTGAGGATAGTAAAGGAGGGGCAAATTCAGAGTGGTATCTTTCAGGCGTGGAGCAGCTCAGTTGTAGAGTCCGGTGTGTGTGTGTGTGTAAAAAATATATATATATAAACTAGGATACAGAAGTTCTTGCTCAAAGATGCCTTTATACAGACAGTATATGTGGATGGGTGGGTTATAAACCACACAAGATATTCCATTAAGGAGACCCTTGTACAAACCTTGTGTGAGTTATGGAATACATAAAGCATTGCTCTGAGGACCCCTCTGATACAAACAGGTAGGCAAATATCCTATTGTTAGAAACCCAAACCTTCGCTTGACCTCCACCATATTGTACCGTGCGCTTCTGCTGAATCTGTTTGCATTGAATAAATTACAGCAACCAGTTTATTAAATCACTGTGCTTGTCTCGCAAACCCGGTTTCCGTTACATAGACCTCAGACTAGATATACAAGCGAATATACCTGAATGCAAATTTCGGGAGATTTATAGCGCTTTCCATGCCCCAGAAGTACAGAAATGATTAAGGTGCTGCTCGTAGAAAGGACCCTAAATCAAATATTAATGAAGACGGAGACAGGGGAAGATAATGTTAATTTGATTTACTACATTATTGCTCTCAGTGTTTTGGTTTGTTTATTTTAGATTCCAGTGGGGGGGAGGAGGAAATATATGATCAATGGGTTTAATCCTGTAGGATACATAGAAGGAACCTTTAGGATAGGCAGCCCTTTCCAAACACACGTAAAAGTCTTGATTTCTTCTCAGGAACTGATTAGCCAAGAGCGATTCCAGAGGCTAGAAGACCAGACAAAATTGGGGTTTCTAACTTGAACCCATAGGGGCCAGTAATTTGGTTGGTTGATTCTCTGAAACCCATTGTTTCAAGGTCTTCGAAATAGAATCCCCAGCCCCTTGTTCCTCTCTAGAATGTCAAAGGCCCCCAACTCATTAACTGGAAGAAAGCGGATTGCACAAATGTGGCTCAGAACCATGCGTGTATACCAGCTTCCATCAAATGCATTTTCTGCCTTATTCTTTCTTTTTTTTCCCTTTCTGTCTTGCAAGCCAGTAAGCAATTCTTCTTGTTGTGCAGCCCTGCCCAGAAATCGCTCTTCGTGACCTGCTTGCTTGTGATGTGTAAGTAACAAAGGAAAGTGCTGGTAAATTGGAATGAAGCTCCGCCGCTTCTGAGAGACAAAATAAACCACCACGAAGCCCGTATCCTGATGGCTGCACTGCATTCTCCAGTAAACCAGATTCTGATCTCACTGGTGTAAATCCGGAGTTATTCCGGATGTACATCGGGGTAACTCAGAGCAGAATCTGGACCCAGGCTAGCAGCAAAGCACTCCGGATTCGAGTCGACCCCTGCATCCCTGCCCTAGTGTAAATATTTCAGCTACCAAGTTAGAGATCGGCTTTGCTTGCTCATTCATCGCTCTGGAAATGGGCTGATGTTTAAACACTTACTTCTATTTGTGTATCGATATACCAGGACAGAGCGAGAGAGAGAGATTCTGCATTTGTGTGTAGGTATTTGTTTTGTATATGCTTGTGTATATTTTTATGTCTACGTCTGAAAGTGTTTGTGTGTTGTTAGGTGTATGGCTGTGTCTTGTTTATATGCTTCTGTGTGTGTGGTTGTGTGTGGATGTATGTGTGGGTCTCTCGCTCGCTCTCTTTGTGTGTGTATAAATATTTGTATGTCTGTGTGTACTTGTTTGTGGGGTTTGTGTGGTTGTGTGAGCGCGCGAATACAGATTCCTGCCCCAGGAATTTCCATGGTGTTGAGCTTTCTTATTTTTTGTCCCCAACACGCCCAATAAGAGAAACTCAGACCTCGAAAGAGACAAATAAAACATATAGACACCATGAGATGGGCACTCTGAATTTTACAAGGCGAGACCTCATGCCACCGTGTCCTTTTACACTAGCAAACAGAAGATGGAGCTCTTGGTCTTCTAATAAGCAGCGCCTCTTTAATGCCAATCTCTAAACGTTTTCTGATTCTAGGAGGCTCTTTCCTAACTATTCGGGGGAGCGGGGAATGCTCAGGGTCAAGGTCACTGCCGCCTAATGGTGTAGGGAACTCGGTCTCAGAGGTCAAAGTTAAGGGCTGAGTTATTGTGGCTCAGAGAAGGCCCCTCCCACTCGCCGCAGGGAGCCCCACCTTTGGAGAGTTCAGAGAGACAGCCATTTGCTCCTACCCCCGCTCCCAGCCATCAGCTGTTCCCTCGATCATCCATATCATAACCCTCTAGGCTACTCCCATCCATGCTGAATGAGCAAGAGCGTTTGATCACACCCAGGCCGCCCTCCACAATCCACCCATCGCACCTGGGCTTCCTCACACCAGCAGCCACCCGTGGAAAATAAAATGTCACAATCTTGTTTGGCTTTTCTGCTTGGGTTTTTTTCCACCCTCAACATTCACTCATTCCGGGGAGTCATGGGGCGGGGGGGGGAGGCATACAAGTATACAATGCAGTTATATTGACATGTGTAAGAGCAGGGGGGAAGTACAAGTACTGAGGAAATAGATTAATTATTACTAATTGCAACACACACAGAGAGATTTCTGCTCAATCTATTAACCCTACGCTTTATATTTATGGGACTGCACTTATGGTATTTCCCTCGAGTCAAGGTTCACAGATTGAAGATTATGGTATCTTGTAAATATGAGAAATACAACATCAAAAGGAAGAACAGAGCCAAGCTGTTAAACAATGGTCTGTCATTGTTTAGGATATTCGCTGTGTGTTGAGTGGTTAGGGCTTTAAAAAAAAAAAAAAGAAGTGAGCAGGACGTTTTGGGTTTGACTGGCCTTTACATAAAACGAAAGTGCCAGTCGCTAGAGTTTTACGTGCAAGTTCAAATACATCCGTAGTGGAGTAATCATTGCTGGAAGCTTCCTCCTCTAAATACTGAAAAGATTCTGTATGATATACTTTAAAGAAAAGAGCAATTAATATCCCAGTTGCTTCTCTGAAATCCTACACCCAACCCTAACCGATAAAATAAGCTTACAAGTCGAGCAATATTATTTCACTATGTTGTTATAGGACGTTTGTACAAGATCTCACAATATCTAACACTGGTATTATATTGGAGGTCCTCTCAGCCTATGATATCAAATGTACGAGTATGACGGGTTATTCTGAAGAGCCGGAGAGCGGAAATGGGTATGTATAAACATGGACATATAGTACACAAATGCATGTGTGAGTGTGTACGTGTACATATATACATAGAGCTGTGTGTAAGTGTATCTAAATAAATGCACTAATATATTTATACGCACTTAGTTTGCACACACACACATACAAGCATTGATGCACACATCCATTTTATATTACATACGTGTGTGTGTCTAAATGTGTGTACGTACGTGTGTAAATATGCATGACAAACCTAATGTGTGCACTTGTGTATACATAATGTCTTGCGCACACATACACACGCATGCATACATATATCATATACATGACTATATATAAATACTCACGACTATAAATATATATCCAGTCGTGTGTATTTGTATATAAGCATATATATGTATGCATAAATGTGTGTGTATATATTTAGTTGTATCTATACACACTTGAGTATAATATATATTCAGTAGTGAGTGTATTTATATATAAGCATATATATGAATGCAAACGTGTATAAATGTGCATATTCATATATACGCCTGTATATATATTCAGTCACATGTGTGTATTTATATATAAGAATATATATATTTCAGACTGTAGTTTATAAGGCTAATTTTCTCCTGACCCACATAAGAAAGTGTTAAAACTATTCTGTCTAAAAATGCCCCCACTCCGCAGCTGAGGGGTTTGCAATCTACCGGGCGAGTTTGGTGCACACGCTGAACGAGACGCCATCCAGAGCCTTCTTACGCATTTGGAATTTATTAATTCGGTTCACTCCGGCGGTTTCCTAAAGCGCTCTCGGGAACGGAGCTCATACAAAGGGACAGCGACAGAGAGACTACGGCGCTCACGGGGCGCTGTAAGGCAAAACCGGTAAACCGCACACATGCCGTTACAGCCAGACGGGGTCATGTCGCATCTTCCTAAATCAACGGCATTTACAGAAGGGTTTAACTTATTAAAGGATCAACAACAAGGCCACAGATAAAGCGCGTCCTTCGCTGGGCGGGAGCTGGCGGGCGTGGGGCTGGGGGAGGCGCGGGGGAGGTGCGGATAAGTCAAATTTCCAGGTGATGATTTTTTTCCCCCCTCCTTGGTTTTTCTTTACATCTCAGGCCCACACAGACCCAGCAGGGGAGCAGGGGTGGCGGCTGTGATGTTAAGATAGTGGGATTGTCCTTGTTTCCTCACGGGGTGCTGCTGGTTTTGACTTTGGCGACCACTTTCTTCTCTTTCACCCTCCTGTTCTGAAACCAAATGGTAATCTGTCTCTCCGTGAGGTTGGTGGCGGCGGCGATCTTCCTCCTCTTGTCCTTGGTGATGAATTTGCTGCTGGCGTATTCCTTCTCCAGCTCCTTCAGCTGCCCCTTGCTGTAGGGAACCCTCTTCTTGCGACCCCGGCGGAAGGAACCGGCGTCCGGCGGGTGCTGGGCAGTATCTGAGCGCGGAGAAACAACAGAGCTTAGCTCCGGGGGTAAAGACTAGCTGGACTTACAGGGGCTGGGGAAACAGACAAGAACGCTGCATCTAGGGCGTGTAACTGACCAACACCTCTCACATCCTCCTCTAAATGGGGACAAGCAAGCGCCCTTTTATTTCTCTAGAATTATTTCATCACCATAAATTATCCTTCCCCTTTTTTTTAGTTAAAAAAAATATCAAATTACGTTGCAAGGAACAGAATCACATTAATACCTATTGACTCGCTTGGATTTGTGGCATATTCCAAAGCATATGCTTGAAAGGTGTGTGTGTGTGTATTCATTCATCTATATACACACCTTGAATAGGGGTATGTGTGTATATATATTCATATATATATGAATAGGTGTGTGTGTTGGACACACACACACACACTTAGAATGCACCATATTGCAAGGTACATGCCTGAATGGGAATAATACGCACACACACACTTGCTTAGATTGTGGCTTCTTGCAGAGTGCATTATTGCATCACAATAATACTGATGCTTTTACTTGCTTGCATTGTGCCATGTTGCAGAGTACCTTCTTAAATCAGAATCAGCACTGGAGTCTATTTGCTTAGACCGTGCTAGGTGTCAGAATTATATCGGTGGCCTTCTACTTGTTTGGAGTGTGACATGTGTGACATTCCCTGAACTGGAATATCCACACCTGAAAACTTCTTTGTAGATCCCTTCATCGTTCCACACTAGAGCAAACCATTTCAGCTAAGTCACCTGCCTGGCACATCAGTCTACCTAAAGCTTCCGAGAGGCGCCTTAAGCCGAGAAAGCAGGGCAAGGGTTTGGGGATATTACCTGAAAAGGCAGATTTCCAGAAGTGCCCAGCCTGGTTTTGATCTTTGGGGCAACACATCTGGCTGTTCCAACCACTGGTTAAAGCCCACGGCTGGTGATAACTGTCCACGGGTAAAAGTGTCTCATGCCTGGGCTCTCCCGGCCCACCTATGGTCTGAACTACAGAAACGTCCAGGTAGCTAGCCATGGGCTGGTAAGGGCCTGCGTAGCCGGGGTAGAAAGCCAGCTCTGTCGGTCGGGTCTGGTAGTCATCAGCGGCCGCTGGGGTGTCCACATATTTCTCTGCAGAGTAGCTGGACTGGGGGCAAGGTTTGAGGGAGCTCCTGGCAACCCGACAAGAATAATAACCGCTGCCGAAATATCCATAAGGTAAAGGCGGGGTGGTGGAGGAACTTTGGGAGATAGCAGGGCACGGAATGCATTGCTTGGAGGGCTCCCCGGGACCTGCACTGGGAGCATCCAGGGTGGGGTAGTTAGAGCCCTGCACGAAGGCAGGAGGCGGGGGCCCTCCTACGGCAGAGTGAGCCACCAGATTCCTGCACTGGCTTGCAGCAAAACCGCCCGCCCCCATGAGCCCCTCCATGCTCCTCTTGGTGCTTTCATCCAGCTCCTCGGCGCTTGCGAAAGTCCCAGGGTCCATGCAGCGAGGTTTGCAGGCCGGCGCATGGGTCAGATCATACTCGGCAGCATTTGAGCTCTGGGGAAGGAGGGCTCCTCATCTTTTTAAGAGCCTGGGAACTGCAGAGGAGGGTGCATTACCTCCAGCCAAGCTGCTCTGACGCAAACTACGTGGCTCTCCCAGCCGAGTTATTCATTGGCTGCTGAGAGCCCATGGGAGAAGTGAGGGGGGAAGGGAAGAGAGAAGGCGGGGGGGTGTGTGAGGGGGGGTGGGTGGGAACCAAAACTCTAATGGTCTTATTGCGAAAATCCTTTTATTGCAGTTGTGGAAAAACTAAACCCCTGCACAAGCGACAGGCCAAACAAAATCAAGCGGGGGTGGGAGTGGGGGGGGGGGGGAGTTTTTGCTTCTTAGACTGCATCTTGCCAAGAAGGAGCGGACACTATAGGAGCATTCCCAGTGAGAAAACTCTACGCTGGAAAGGAATTCCTGCCATTCGTTGTCTACGTTCTTTCAGGCAGATCTGCTCTTGCACTAGAAACTACACTTCGAAAAAACTACCCTATGCAGGAACATTTTCCCCATGAGGAGACACAACGCTTGTCTGAGCATGTTAAGAATTCAGAATCTCCTTGTTTCTAAAAAGTTAGACGCCCTTAGAATTACTTCGATTTTATTTAGTATAAAGTTAGAATAACTTTAGAAGTTAATATACTCTTTTGCCTGTTGATGCAGTTCATAAGGGCTCTCCTAAACCGCACGGGTTTTCTGACTGTTTCCTCGCTAGGAGCGTGTGTGGCTCTCTTTCCCCCTCTCTCTGCCTGCAAACGTTCATTCAATTATTTTTTATTTTTTTTAAAAAAATATGTTTTTTATTTAAAACAGTGAGCGAGCGAGAGGGTTTACATAACAATTGTAAAAGACAATGGTCCCCTGGGAGGGAAAGAATGAAGAGTCAGGGAGGAGAAAGCCATGAAGGAAAGGATACAATTTTGGGGAAAGGGTGGGAGCAATCAGCAATGCTACAAAATGCTGGGTCTGCCATATAATTGCAAAAGCCGAAAAATCCTCTTGCACTAACTATGTGCAGAAGGAAAGTCTGGGAGGGTTGTTTTTTTTTTAAGAGCTGCATTAATCCACACCAGACATAGCCTTGCCTTGTTTTCACTGGGTGGCGGCATGGCGTTGAACGCCGTCTCGGGAAACATAACTGTCCTTTTAAAAAAAACAAATCGAGGTTTTCAATGATAGCTGCTTACAGATGAGCTGCCCCAGTCTCTGGAAGAGGTTCTGAGCGAGTAAATAATTCGGTCATGCACCGACAGAGAAGTTTTGGAATGACTACACAATTCAGACGTACCCGTGTGTGCCAGAGAAAGGAACGGAGTATCTAAAAGGAAAAGGAGGACTTGTGGCACCTTAGAGACTAACCAATTTATCTGAGCATAAGCTTTCGTGAGCTACAGCCCACTTCATCCGATGCATTCCTTTTCTTTTTGCGAATACAGACTACTAACAAGGCTGCTACTCTGAAACCTGAGAGTATCCAAAGTTTTTGAACGATTAAATAACACAGATACGCATTCTTTCTCATCCAGACACACGTCTCTGAATTATGAATTCAATCCAAAACTTTTCCAAATCTCTGTGTGTGTTTTCCTCTCTCGTACACACGCGAATAAATAATTGTGTGTTTTATTGTCTATAAGCGCACGATGCTAATACGCACACATACCCTCTCACACAAGTATGTGTCTGTTTTCCTTCAAAAAAGCGTTTGGTTGAAACGTATTCCACTTCGCCTGGTTTTTGCCCAGAGGATAGGGCTCATAAGACCGCGTGCATTTCCAGGCAGGCTTGCCTCGCATGACTATTTGAATGGATTTTGCTCTTTTAGGGTTTCATTTTTATTTTTAATTTGCAAAGAGAAAGTTTTGGAACAGCTGAGCCGCCTTCCTGAGAGACTTCTGCTTCCTGAGGTTACAAATCTTCAGACGCCCCGTCCTGATACTTTAACAATCAAATCATAACACCGGTTTTAACCATGTCCCAGAGTTTTTTAAAAAAAATTAAAAGTATTTTAAACGTAGGGATGGTCACAGCAGTAATAAAGCGAAGGTGCTAGTGAGGGAATGGATTAAAAGAAGGTCTTGAGCGCGCATTCGTCCAACATACATTTTCAAATATCTGGTCACTCAAATCTTTAAAACTTCCAAGGACTTTACATTGTGACTTTGTTCTTAGCTCCGTTTGGAGGTTTGCTCTTGTTATACAATGCCTTGCCTTGTGTAGTTTATTGCCACCATAGCTCTGGTCGCTGACAAAAGCTTTAAATGATCATTAGATGTAAGCCAAAACCGTGACATCTTTAAAAAAAAAATCAGGTTAGCAAAGGAATACCAAAGAAAGGCTTGTTTCCAGTAATCTCTCTCTCGTCTATCTATACCCATATCTCTGTCTATGTATATGTGTGTGTGTGTGTGTATCCGATTAATTAGCTATTTTAGATCAATGATGGAATGGCACATTATCTTCGCAGTTAACCATTACCACAGGCAAGTTCTCCTCTTTACTCACATGAGTAACCCATTTTAAATAAATGATTCGGACAAGCAAAATGCGGCCCTGAAACTATCAGGCAGAATTCACTGCGGAAAGTCATTTTATTTCTTTAAAAACGTAAGCAGGGGGGTGGGGGGAAACGCGGGGGGGGGGGGTCGGTCCTGTCCTTCTCCCATCGAAATCAACGATAACTTTTGCGGCTGGATCAGCGGCAGCAGGATTGAGCTCTAGGTTCCAAACACAAAGTCTGGAGATCACAGTATGGCCTGTCATCATTTTATGCTTCACACTCTCTAAAGAGCCTTAAAGTCGCTTATGGGTGAGTCTTAGCCAAATTTTAGGCTGGTTTATCCTTGGATTTCTTTTTAACTAGCAAATGGTCCTAATTTTTTTTTTAAATCTCTCTTTTAAGTCTACGCTATTCTCATTTCAAGGCTATTTTTAAAGATACCATTTAAAAGAGGCCACTGTTTTCTTCATTGTCTTTATTCACTTCTGTTTCCAAATCATCCTCCGAGCTTGGGAACCCGGCTGTGACACCATTCAGCCAGGCAAATGTTTGCAGACAGGGGGAAAACACACTAAAGTCTCAAGATGCTCCTTTGCATGAAGGTCAGACATAATCTGAAGGTCAAGGCCAAGTTGAAAGTTAAGAGCCTGTTTACCTCTGGCGCTTTTCTATTCAGCAGAGCTCTATATACTGGCTTGACCTTTGCAAGTCCCAAGTCCACCGTTCTTTTAATGGGGCAGACACACCGAAGGCTATTACCAGCAATGTCTGACTTGAGAATTCACAGCTCGGTGTTAGACACCATCCTACAAGAGAGTTTTACTACCCGTTAATCAAGTTGGCCACGCATCAAGAAATACAGAGATTGGTTTTCGAAAGTTCCTAACCAAATGAGCAAGTGTATTGATGTCAGAATAAAATGTGAACAATAATATATTCAGAAGAAGCTACTGAAAGCAGGCCAATTGTGGTTTGATGATACAGTAGAGTCCTCCAAAGAAAGTCTTTGGGGGATTTTTGTAGTTGTTTTGCTTGCTTTACTTTTTTTGACTGGTATTCAAGATTAAAACAAACAAAAAAGTAGGGTTCACAAGCACATCTGTGATGATATAATGTTATTATACGTCCAGGACTTTCAGAGAGTAAACTCAGTCCAATATATCTCTGTACATATCCTGCAGTCCTTCCTTCTGCAAAAGTCTCACTGAAAGCAATTGTGTTGGTTGCCGGAGTAAAAACTACAGGTGCGGATTTAGCTTTGTACCCAGTATCACCCGATTTATGACAATTCTCTGTTTGGGTTGGTACAGCCCAATGGACTAAAGTTTTCCAAAACTGTGATATACACCCAACTTTTGATTCCAATCCCTTTCTATATAACACTGAAATATGCTACAACAAATTTTACTGTAGAAATCGTTTAAAAGGTGGGTTCCAAAAGTAAACTTAAAATATCCTTTAAACTTTAAATTAAACTTAAACATAAGAGGCAGGAGATCTTACAGAGACTTTTCTATCTGACAATTAATATCTCTTTAAGACTCTTGTCCACATCGGTGGAACTTATTTTGAACACTAAGAAGAAGGTTTCTTTTTTAAAAAGAATTTGCTTTTATGACATGGATTATAGGAACCATGAAGCTGATGTATACTCCATCTGGAAGCTGAAAAGCTATGCACTAATTTTTAACTGTCTTTAATTTTTCCAAGCAATTGAAATGTAAGTTAGCAAAAAAAATTCCCCCAAAGCTCTTTAAGTGGGAACTATTGAAGCAATTTATGAGTTTCACGTTTGGAAATAATTATTCTTGGAAAATGGGATATTTGTTTGTTCTCGGTCTGGGCAGGAGCCCAGTTCTTAAGGGCTGTCCAGGGCTTCTGGTTTTGACAATATTTCTGGGAAATAAGGTCAAAGCAAAAAAATCTTCATGAGTTTTTTGCCATCAGTTTTAATTCCAGAGGATTAAATAGAAGTTACAGATTTTCCTTCGTGAAGAATGGTAGTCTCACAGGCTGTGTTTTGTATGGCTGCACATTACATAACAATTATTTTGCCATCTTATGAATGAGTCCCTGGGCCTGGTGACAGAAAGTAGATTATTCGCACTGTTCGGATTTTTTTTTTCTTGTTGCTTTATTTTCTTTTTCTTTTAGAAACATGGTTCAGAGCCAGAAGCTCTGCGTACCCCTCATGAACTCGGCATCTGCCAGATCCTACAGCAAACAAACCCATTTCCCAACCATCCTGCTTTTCAAACTCCAAGCCTAGTGAGTTTTGTTTAAAACACTTAAGTGATTTCAAAACATCAGGGTCTTGTCTCTAAACGTCAGTCACAAGTTCCCAAGCCCTGGAGCTGGTTTTCCCTAACCTGGATAGAAATGTGAAGATATGTCTGTCCTCGGGTTGAGTTTTATTTTGAGAAATCTCTCCCCAGTTTACAGAAGATCTTGTTTCTAATCCTCCGCAGGTCTTGCTAATGGGCCACGTCCTAAAATATTTAAATCGCCACCTTTGCAAAGCCTCTGGATTATTGATTTTGAAAGAAAAATTCCACAATAAAGTAAACTTTGGACACTCATGAATCAACAGGTTTCCAGAATGGCTGTGCCTTGCTCGGGGACTTCAGGAGTGCTCTGTGAGAGCCATCGGAAATAACCTTGTTCTTGCATTTGCACCACTTTTAAAAGACAAGGAGGCGATCTCTCAGTACGGTTTCTAGATTAATAATTTAACAAAAGGCCCCTTTATGATTTAATCACTCGCTTCTCTCCTGACACTCGCAACGTGTTGGCTCTTTTTGCTAAGTGTGTAGCCCTACGCAATTCTGGCAGGAATCTGTCTGCATTCAACCTGCCTCTAAAACGATTTCATCCAACCCCTCTCCCCCAGCAAAAACGATCTCCGAAGGCTCGACAAGGGGGCTAGATAGAAAAGGGAGGATAAAAATCTCAGCCTCCGGTTTGAAACCTCCGACGCTAACGAAGAAGGTGTTCTTCTAGAAGAAATGTTTATTTCATCGTTTCTAAGCGCTGCTCCTGTGATCAGGTTTGCTTTCAAGGAAGTGAAGGGCAGAGGCTGGGTGTGTGAAGGGGCATAGGCCCCTTTCTAAAATTGTTTTGCCTTCTTTTTTGAAAGAGCCACACGGTAAACTTTATTCATCGGCGTAGAGTAGCCTAGGAAAGCCCTGGAACAGCAGGTGGGGTAAAGGAAGATCCAGTTTGTAAAGTATATAGAGAAATATTCTAAAACTAGATCAGGGCATTCTATTTTTTCCCCAAGTCGCTGCTAATCTAATTTAAACTCATTTTAGGCATGAATGGGGGGGGTGTTGGTAGGGAGTAGGGGGGAGACTACCGAGCAAATTAATTAATTTACTCTAGAGTTTTTGCACTTCAGAAGACCTATTTGTAGCGTGGTCTAATGATATAGCACTGAATACATCGTTTAATTGATTTTTAAAAATCGTATTCAAGAGGGGGAAGATTCACGCCACACCACAGGTGATTCCTATTGGACAATTCCCCAGCTACCAGTAGGAACTGATGAGCTCAAGGCAATAAGGAGACATGGCCCTAATGCACTGATTTGGGGGCTCTATTTCCATTAGTCTCATGCAAAATGGCAGGTGCTTGGACCCTATTCGATATTTTATTTTTGCTGTTGAAAACATGCATCCAACATTCGAGGGGATTCATCTGAAGTCGGTGGGAGATCTGCATGCCAGGAAGTGGCGCATGGTGTATGTTTGGGGGCGCTACTAACAGCTCCGGGGTGGGAGGGCGGAAGACGGCTTTGGGTGAACTCTTGGCCCCCTTTGAAGCCAATGACTAACTCCCATTCACCTCACTACCCCAGGGTTTCAGTGCCTCGAGACTCCAGTTCCAGGCCCACCCTATAGCAGAGGATCAGCTTGTCTCTCTGTGCCTTGGTTTTTTCCCATTGGTAGAATGAGGGTGGTGGTCCTTTCCTACTCCCCAGAGATGTTTTGAGGCTAAATCCCTTAATAAGTCAGCTTTTCAGGGCAGGGGCTGTCTCTTGTTCTGTGTTTGTACAGTGCTTAGGACAAGGCGCTGGCCCTAGAGAGGACCAGAGTAATAATACATGATGGCGAGGTGCTGCCTAGTACTTGTGCTCGGGCTGAGTAGATACCTCTCCCTGTGTGAAAAGGCAGCTTTGATGGCACTTACTACAAGGTACAGTAGGATCCATGCACAGATCCGCCGTGCCCCTTCCTGAGCAGTCACCTCACAAGGGTTCTGGGGTGACAAAAATGTCAAGTTTCAGCCCAGCGGGCCAGCCAATTGTATATCCCTGTTTGGAAGATAACATGCTATCCTGCGCACTCCTGAATATAGCAATGCTTAGCTTTCCATCCATAGATCCCACAGCCCTGTACAAAGGAAGCACTATTAGCCTCACGTTACCACTGGCAAAACTGAAGCAGAAAGCCTAAGTGGCTTCTCCAAGGTCACACAGTAGGTCAGTGGCAGAGCTAAGAATAAAATCCAGCTCTTCCACCAGGGACCGAGTTGCCTCTGCGTAAGGTACAGCCCAGAAGAGCCCCTTTTTGGAGCTCTCTTTCTGCCTGGGACTTTGCACAATCCTGGATGGGGCGGGAGATGGACTGACAGAGGTTGTCTTGATCCTAGAGTCCTTGCACAATAGAGAAGTAAATGTGAGCAGGCACCGTGTGGTACAGTCCTCCCACGTGGAACAAAGTCTCAGATTCCTTCTCAGCCTGCAAGTGTGGCGGAGCATAACTGTGTCTGAGGAGACATAGCCCCAAGTAGGATTCTCAGGGGTAGATCCTGGTTCCTACTCTATTACTTCTCTGGTGGTTCAAAGGGGATGGAAAGTTGGCTGCTGATTCCTCTTACATGGGGGAATTCCCAGATAGTATAAAGGTGTTGTAGCCAGTTCTATGTCCCCTATTCCTGCTCTCCCCCCCCCCCCCCAGTCATACAGAATACTGTGGCCAGGGCACTTTGAGTTATGGTGATCCTGAGCTGGAGGAACAGCTCCTAGGGGGAATAACTTACAGCAGCCCCGAGGCAGCTCTAAGTTGCATAGTGGAGCTAAAGTGACTCCTCACTTGCCTGCAGGATAGAGGGAGCAAAATGGTGGTGTGATGCCACCTGGGTCCTGCCCCTGGTCCTGCACTGAGCAAAGAAACCTGAAGAGGATCTGACGCTCAGCAGATAAGTGAGAGGCTTTTCTATGCTCTCTCCTCTTTTGCCTTACTTCTGGTACTGAGAAGATGTAACTCAGTGGCCAGGCAACAGCAGTGTCATTAGTACAGGACTGGGCTCACATGTGCTCATTGTCTACCTCACACTTAACAGTGCTGCACTCCACACATGTACTACACAGGGCCAAGCCCATAACTGGTCTTTGCCTTTTCCATCTATCTTTTCTATGATTTTCAGTTAACACAGAGTTCCAAATGCAAGATCCACCAGCTTAGCTTCTTGGAGAGATCTACTCACAAAGGTACTGTTCTCTCATGTAAACGAGACCCGTGGCAGATGTAACAGGGCAAATTATCTTCATTGAAGACCAGATTCTGCCATACTTCCTTACACAGAGTCATGCCTTACTTCCAGAAAAGTCCCATTGGAATCAGTGTCCCTACTTGTGGAGTAAGTTATTACTCAATGTGAGTAAAGGGATCTCTGGCCTAAAGTAAACGATCCCAGTACAGCTCCATTCTGCTCACAAACATTAGAAGCAATGAGCATGATCCTAGCAGAATTGGGTCCTTGTGGCTCAGCCTTACATTGCTGATGTCAATGGGAAGTTTGCCATTGATGTAAATGGCAGCAGGATGGAGCTAATCATTTGTAGATCCTTTGGGGCAGGGGCCTGTCTTCTGACACATCTGTAAAACACCATAGACACATATGGTACTATATACATAACCTCAGATGAAACAACTGTTCTTTATAGGTGTGTCACAGGATGCACTCCCTACTTAGCAGCACGTCCTCCTGGCCATTTGCGGGATTAGGTCTGACTCCGCATTGCACCATCCTCCAGTGGGTGTCTCTCCCATCATCCTCTCACCGGCTGCCACTCAAGGAGCTCCCTCTTCATGACTTAGCCCTCCAGCCAGGTCAGCACATGTTTCTCCTTTTGAGGGCGGGGGTGGAATGTATCAAAGTCCCTCCCCACAAAATGACAGTCTTCCCTTTACTGCTTCAATTGTGCCACTCCTCCAGTGGCCAGGTCCACCTTCTGCTCCAGGTCCTGGCTCAGGGGCCCTCTCATCAGCAGCCAAGGTCTGACCTACCCCATACTTTGCGGCTTTTCCCCTGAGCCTTGCCTGCCTCTCTGACTCTCCCTCATCTCTGGTTTCCCCAGGCCAAACTCCCACTCCTCCCAGGGCATAACCATAGGCTACATGCCTCTAACCCCAGACACACCTTCCTTCTCCCAGGGAGTGACTGCAACTTATTTCCCTGCCTGCTGTTACCAGCTTCCTGGCTTAATTAAATCCCTGCTCCCTGTCTCCTCCAGGTGCAGCTTGGGCAGTTAACTGGCCATCTTAACCCCTCTAGGCCTTGAGTGGGGTAGACACTGCATTACAAAATGTTTCAGATCTCCCAGTGGAGGGGTGGTGGAAGGACATGACTGAATGGAAATTACATACACAAAAAGAGAGATGGGCCAGCAGCATTTTGTTGGGTGGCTTATTTCTCAGTCAAGCTAAAGGCATGTCACGCTCTCCGTTCCTTAGCTGAGGCATGTACATGGCAAATCACAGCTAAAAATTCAGGTTACGATATGCCTTTTACTTCCCTCCTGAGATGTGTCACAAAATCCTAGAACCCTAACAACAACAATATGGCAGTCCATAAAGGCCATCATATATGTAGAATTGTCTAGCTCTGTGCAGTTTATGGCTGTAGCAGGCATGGATTGGACATGAAAAGTGGGGTAAAACTGTATAACTGTTTTATGGGCAATTAGAATTCTGCAATTCCAGACAAATGTTGTTTATTTCTCACATATCGTTTCATAAGAGGGTCTCACATCTAGTAAAGAAATGCCCAAGGAATCCATCCTGGATTGTACCAGCAGAATGTGCCAGATGGTTAGACCAATGATCCATAAGAAGAGACCCTTGCATGGACATTAGTATAGGGTTGAACAATGACTGCCTTAGGCAGAGGCACAAATCCAAAACCCCCACCCACCTCCAGATCTAGCAATCAGCCAAAACAAATGGAGCCAAACATGCAAAGTGTGCTGCCCTGATGGCACATTTTCCCCAGGGATTTGCTATTTTTTTCTTCTCACACACAGAGAAGAATCAAGCCCGAAGGATTTACCACATAATGAACTTTAAAGTGATTAGTATAGGAAATATTGTTACAGTCATTGACCGTTCTCTCTTGCAGAATCAGAGAAACGAGAGAGCGCAAAAGCTAGTGTGGAATCTGTTCTGGCAATGTGCTCAGAAACAATGGTGGTGGCCATGGTATAAATGAGTAGACAGATATTATTGATATAATAGTAGCACTTTCAAGCACAGTAGCTTACTCCCCTTCTACGTGCTTCTGGAGTTTAGATGTGGACAAGAAGGGGGCTAAGGCACAACTACACACATGGACACATGGACAGTTGGCTAGTGTGGACATAGCCAAAGGGTATGTCTATACAGCAAAGAAAAACACGCAGCTGGCAGGGTCCTTGAGCCCAGGCTCCAACCCACGCCTGGAAGTCTACACAGCAATGAAACAGCCCAGCAGCCCGAGTCTCATGAGCCCGAATTGGGCATGGGCCAACCCTGGGTTTTTCATTGCTGTTAGACATACCCTTAGAAACCCTTAGAAACCTCAGGTGGTATTGGGGGACCTTTGTGCTAGGTATGCATAGTAGGAGACAGTCCTTGCCCCAAAGAGGTTAACATCTAAAGATGTGAAGCGAAAGAAAGGCAAAGGCCCTGGTCCTCAAAGGTATTTAGGCCCCCTAAATCCCATTGATTTCAGTTCCTTTGAGGACCTGGGCTAAAGTGATTTGCCCGAGATCACAGAGCATGTCGGTGGCAGAGCAATAGCACACCCTAGCTGAATCTAGGTAGGTAGGTAGGTAGCTTTGTTCCCAACAGTACATTTTATAGTTCCTCACCCAAGCTAGTTTTAAATGCCCTAACTGAGGGCATTTCCACCACTTCTCTTGGGAAATTATTTCACAGCCTAACTGACCTCGCTATAACAATATTTTGCCCAATATCCAGTTTAAATTTCTGCTTCTGAATAGCTTCCTTCTGTCACCCTAAATAATTCCTCACATTCCTTGTTGTTTCATCAGTCCATCCAATATTTGTAGATGTCTATTACCTGCCTTTAATCACCCTGCTATGTATTCAGGGTTACCTTGTACCTTTAGGCATCACCCTGAGCAAGGCATGATGTCTGAGCTGCACTATCTCAGGGGAAGCCCTGAGAGATGTTGTGACTCAAGGACACTGCTAGCATGCACAGTTCTCTCCCTGGTCCTCCCTTGCTCCAAGTGAGAGAGGGTGATCATTTACTGTTGGCCTAGAGCAGCAGCAAATTATGACATCCCCTCACCTCCCAAAGCCAGCTCAGCTATGCTGGTTGGCACACGGAAGGGACAGAGTCAAGGCTGTGCCCATTCTCTGATGTTCCTTGCCCACCTGCTCCAGGAAGGGACTGAGCAGATGCACAGTGTGCCCAGACCCATGGAGCAGGCAGGTAACCCATGCAGGGGACTTCTTCCTTCACCTCACAGGCATACAATCCAAGTCTCCATCTAGCCCTCCATGTCATTAATATGTTTCTGTGTCATTTTTCTCCAGCGGCCTGATTATTTCTGCTGCTCTTTTCTCCACTCCCTCCACCCCACCAAGTCTATAACTTTCTGGTAAGGAGATGCTCAGCACTGAATGCAATGTCCCTGGAGTAAGTACAGGTGTATAAAGAGGGAGTTTTACGCCTGACTTCAACGAGAGCAGAGTTAAGTCAGCGGTGAGCACTTCTGAAAATGTATCAAAAAAGCTATTCCAGAATAATTACTCTGGAATAGTTATTAGTATAAATCCCCATGTGGTGGATATGCTTATTCCAGAATAATCATGTCCACAGGGAGGCTCACACTGAAATAACTATTCTGGGATAATTATTCTGGAATAGCTACTTTGGTGAATTTCTAAGTGTGGACCACCCCTTAGCCATTTAATAGGTAATGAGAACATCCAGTTACAATAGATAAACTCAAATTAATTTAAACTCAGACAGATTAGGGTCAAACTTCTGCTATAGGAAAATTATTTCATAACTGTTCATGAGAGACAGCCAGGCAGAGGAACCACTGCACCCTTTGTATACTGCACCCTTTAGTTTGGGCCTGGGTAGCCTGAGGTGGACAGGAATGTTTGAAGGGGGCAGGAGAGCTGGGTATGGGTAGAATCTGCTGGATCTTTGTGTATGTTGTTCCAGTGCTCACAAAGCCTGGCTGAGAAAGTCCATGGCTTCTATTTCAGCCCATACACTGGAATATTAGTCATGGGGGACTAGTGTAACCCAGCCTTCTCTCCTCCATCATCATCATCATCATCATCATCATCAAATACAATATGCAGGAGCAGATCCTGACCCATGCTTTTATCCCTTTGGGCTGCAGAAACATGGCAAAGGGGCCATAAAAAGCTACTCTAAATGTGGATCTTTAGATACCATAACAATGGTGTAGCAGGTCTAGGCAGCCATTCACAGCTCTTCTAGTGCAGGGGCATATCAGGAGATATACAACAAGAATACGGACTACCTTATCACCTAAGTCAGTCACTTAATTTGGTTTCTGCTTCCTGACTGGATGGCTGGAACATTTTAAATAGGGGGAGAGCCAAAATAGAACACCAGGGATAACAAATTACCTTCTTTCCGGTTTGGATTTTCAGAAGAATCTAATCGTTTATGTTATGTTATGTAATTTTCTAAATATGCACATGTGTTCAGGAATAACTGGCAGTTGTCTAAATAGCCATTACTGCAAATAGGAGTAATGAATAATACAACCCCATGAGTTATAGTGAAAAATGCTTTCATGCACAAAAACATGCATGAATCATTAGCTATTTTACCATTCAACCAGCTCTAACGTAATACTGTTTTCCAAATAAATACGTGAACCATCAAGTAGTGTTATTACATTAGAAACACAAATCTTCAAATTCCAGATCCTTTTTTTTTTCCAGCAAGGCAATCCCAGTTGCCTGTTTCATTCCTTTGAGAAAGACATTGCAAAATTCCTTCCACCCAACCAGAAATTCTGGCACAAAGTCAACAGTCCTGAAACACATGTTGTAACTCAGCATCTGACATAGTACAGAAGCTTTTAGAGGAGGGGAAAATGTCCTTTGGAGACATGATGAAAATAACATGAAAACACATGGCATCAAAACTCTGCACAGGGGGTGCCTATTCAAAGCCCATTGAAATAGTGGGGAAACGCCTGTCGATTTCAGTGAGCTTTGGATGAGGCCCATAGGTCCCAATGCATATACCTTGCCATTAGACTTGACTTTGGAAACTGGTTGGAGCAGTGGCAGGGAGTGATAGCTCTGTTGATACAAAATCCATGATCCTACTATCAATTTCAGAAGACTCCCTCCCCCCACTACGTAACAACTGCTTTTGCCACAAACTAATCACAGTTTTCTCAGGAGTAAAAAAAATCCAGCAGCAGCTTTCATCAACCCACTGATAATGCAGAACCTCACTCAATTCACAACCGTACTGCTAACTTGTATGACTGCGGATTAGGCCTTGTCCAGACCTCACTGAAGTCAAAGGAAAGGCTCAATTGGACCTCAAGGAGTGTTGGATCAGGGTCTTGCAGTTCAGAGCCACAGCATACACGTCTGATGGGCTACTTCTCAGCCGTTTCCTGAAAGGAACTGAGCTGCAGCGGCTGCTGTTGACTTCAACAAGGAGTTGAGGCTGCTCAGAACCTGTCAGGATCCTGGCCGCGTCTCCTAAAGGAAGGAAAGGAGCAACAAAACAAAACAAAAAAAAGTGATACGTTAACAAACAATAAAAAATAACCCCGAATTGACTATTTGTATTGCATGAGCTTGAAAGTGTAAATTCACTGTCGCTGCCTGCATGCGCTGTGCAATGTTTGTGGCCAATTCTCAGCAAAAGGGAATTTGCGTTTAGGGGTGTGTGTGTGTGTGTGTGTGTGTGTGTAAAAATATTACTGTGTTGTGACATAATTCAGCTTTATAGATGGTTGTACAAGCCTGGTATTTGTTCTGTCCCTCTGGCAATAAATGTCATGGTTTAAATATATATTTGTTCTTCCAAATCTGATGGATATTATTGGAGAATAGATAGACAGAAACACACTTCTCAAACAAAATTACTAACATTATGATATTGTATCCAAAGCTTAATTATGTCAGATTATCAGTAATATTTTTATACTGATTTTTATACTTTATAACGTATTTTTTTTAATTATGAGGATTTTAAAATGTTAACTGGTTTTACCATGGGCAACCGCTGAAATAGCATTAAATTGAAGGTCGTTTAAAGGAAATCAGTAGCACACATTTCAACCTATGGAAGAAGAAACTGGATAGGTAGCGAAAGCTCGGTCTGTGTTGGTTTTTGGGAAGTGGCATCGTTCGGAGAGTTTGAAAAGTACTTTCCTGTTTAGTTTCCGCTCCTATGTGAAAGAAAATCATACTCCAGACTTTTTACAGACGCGTGGATTTTAATAGTGTTGCAATTAATAATAAAAGTGCCGAATAAATTGGACTATTTTCTCTCCATAAAGCGCTGTTTTAGGTATTTCCTTACGGTCGAAGGGTCAGGAATACCAGACACAAGGAGGGTATTTTTGTCTTCGGAACTTTGTAATCTTTTCTGCTTTCATATTTAGAAAAAACCCAGCTCCGACTGGCCCCCTTGGTAAAACACGACAAGAGACTTCTGATGATCAGTTCGAACCCAAACCAACCTCAGGAGACGCTGCAGCGCGACTATGAAATCAGCACGTTTCGGAGACCGCATAAGATGCTAAGAAAGAAAAGAAAAGGAGGACTTGTGGCACCTTAGAGACTAACGGATGTATCTCTAAGGTGCCAAGAGTCCTCCTTTTCTTTTTTGCGGATCAGACTAGCCCGGCTGCTGCTCTGAAATCTAAGAAAGAAGAGAGTAATCTGGAGACGGTCACTTATTAACACATATTCTTAACCGGGCACTAACACAAACAGCCCGATTCTGGGACCTGTGCCCCTTGTGGGTTCGCTCTGGACTCAGTGGGACCTTTCCCATGGATTTAAGATGGGAACAGACGCAGGCCTCTTAATGGGCTATTTCCCACACTCTTGACTGGTTCTTATTCTTTTGACGCCAGCGGGAGTTTTTGCCCAGGATCGGACTCTCCAATTATTTAATTACAGACCAGAAACAGCGAGCAGCTCGTTCATCACCTGATGAGGGGACTCCGTTTCACTGTACACGGTCATGTTTCTTTATTCTTTTAATTACAAAGAGGAGGTCATTGAAATTAATGATGTGCCTGGATCGACTTGTTGTCAATTTCACTCCACCGCCGCCCCTAATGGAGACTGCAGATGACAGAGGATCAAACACATATTTTAGGAACAGTGCACAGGATTGCTTAGCAAAGGCAAAGAAATCCATTTAACACAATTTTCTCCATTTCTTCTTTTTATCCTGTCTGTGTGCCGGCTGTACACAGTGTGCTGAAAAGCTGTGTGAGCATTACATGAAAGTAGAAATCTACCAGTCGCTCAAACTCAAACGAATGGGCTCATCTTGCTTTCATTGAACTCCAGTGACAAACCTTAACAGGAGTAGGATCTGGTCCGGTTGCCTTAATGCCTTCCCCTCCTACCTCTTGCAAAACAGGAGACAGGTTTAATTTAATTCCAACTGAAACTCACTGTAAAAAGAATGTCGTCTTTTCGCCTGCCCTTTGGGGGTTTATGTCCCAACATATCCTATGATGCCAATAATTAAGTAGTCAAACTGTCCATCCGTCTCCGAAATGGCTAGAATGGCTTTGACCTATTGATTCTGTTATTTTATAATCAAAATCAACTAAAGACCAAAGTGGCTTGAAAGGAGAGATTTAAGAATCAAAAAATTTGGATCCAAAACTGATTGGCCCATTTTCTCTGATTAGTTTTCACATATTACTTGCATCTGCTTTTTTCCTTCTGATCAGTGTTTTTTCATACTATATAATGATCGAATGCAACTTTCCTTGACAGCTAATTTGGTGGCTTAACTTCATTCTAGCGTCAAACTTCTGCAGCTCCTCCCAACTTCGTCAGTACAATTTTGATCTTTATACTGGATCGAAACTGAGTAGATTCCGTTTTTCTTGTCGCTTGTGTTTCATATCAGATCTGGAAAGGGTAGGATTTTTCCTCTTTTCATGCTGAACTCGGGGCTGAAATTAGAAAGGCATGAAGCCAAATTTGTGTGTCTCGGTGTGCTAAAAGCAATCTGCACTGTGACACCCTGCGACGTGCATTGATTGGAATAATTCCAATCATATTTTCCTTTCTGTGCCACGAGAGGAGATCAGTACAAATCTCTCTGAGCCCCAGTAAAAGTGTGGCTGGAGCTCTGGACTTCAACAGCTTTAGACTGAGCTGAAGAATTGCTGAACCCCATTGTAGGGGACTCCGTCTTTGAGATCTCTCGTTAGTATCCTTTATCTGCACAAGCCTCACAGGGCCTGATCCAAAGTCTACTGAAAACAAAAGGAGTCTTTCCATTGACTACAACGGCTCATGGAGAGACTAGAATTATTCAATGCACTCGATGTGTTTCTTGTACATAACCTTCAAAGCAGAGAATTGAACAAAACCTGTAGGATTAGAATAAAGGTATTTACTTATAATTCAGATTTATTTGGGCATAAGCGTTCGTGGGTAAAAAACCCACTTCTTCAGATGCATGGAGTGAAAATATTTTCACTCCATGCGTCTGAAGAAGCGGGTCGCTTATGCCCAAATAAATCTGTTAGTCTTGAAGGTGCCACCGGACTCGTTGTTTTTGTGGGTACAGACTAACAGGGCTACCCCTTGATACTCAATTCGTGCACCATTGATGGTGGGGTGCCGTTCTGAGGCACTTACAATATAAAATCGAATGGAGTTTCCATACAAACTCTGCTCAGATAAGAAACGTTGTTGTTTTTTTCTGCTACTAGTTAATACAGTTTGTTCATCTTTAATGCAAGCAAAATGAAATCAGTGCTGGTGTTGTCACGGTCGCTTTCCCCTTCCCCTGTAGCTGTATTTTACAAGTAATTAAATGAACCCGCAAAGGGAGGAGGGAATTCGTATTCAAATGCCAACATATTCACACGTGGGAAAGACACTGTGATCGTGAATTTGGTTTTAGGCAGAGAATCCACTTTCTGGGTGTCTTCCAGTCTGGAGGTCCATTATTTAGCATCCAAACTGATAGACAAACGTTTAGCTCAGTTATATTCGGCGCTTTGGGCGAGGATGGGTCTGAAAGAGACTCATGTCCCACAAATGCTCAAAAACTGGGTGTGTTTTTACCTAGCCGCCCTGCAAAGCTATTATCAAGCGAGATCCATGAAACTCCACAAGTCGACTCAGAAGAGTCAGAACCCATCATTCAACCCTTGCAATGGCGCGACCTACCGCAGCTTGTGCAAAAGATGGATTTCCTAGGCGTGACTGGTGAGTTTAAAGCAGACCCCATGAACATGACCTAAACCCATTGACGTCGATGGACGTCTTTCCACTGGTTTAAAGGAGCTTTTGATCAGCCCCTGTTAGCTCGAGGGTTTGTGCTTTATGTCTAAAAGGGGGAAATAAGCATGCACTACATTCCAACTTGAAATAGTGATGAATAACCAGGAAAGAAACGGGTGTTTGTCGAAGCACTACTGATGGGTTGACTGGAAACGAGCCCCTTCCCAGTCTTTGACAATCTGCGCTTTGGGAAGTGAATTTGAAAACAAGCTGTTTAATTTGGCTTATTTCAGAGGGAAACACACCCAATTTTGGAGCCAGCCTGTGCTGAATTACACAAATATTAAAATACAGTGCTCAGGGAAACAAATCTAATATCTCAGCTGGCTTGGTTCTTTCATCTGCGAGCCAAATTCTGCTCTCAATTATTCCTAGTGTAAATTCGGAGTGGCTCCCTTTACATCTGTGTAACCAACAGCAGCCTTTGCCCCCTCAGTAATTTCAGCTGAAGATCAGTTTCAAAGGTAAAAATGACATTTTATGCAGGTGGAAGAACTGAGGGCCGCTTCATTGCACATGTTAAACTGAAATTCAAATATTTCACGAGGCACGATCCTTCTCTGCAAATTCCAGCCAGCTCGTAACTTTATCGGCCACAGTATATTACAGACGCCTGTAACGCACTATCTGCTTCTCCCAGGCTTATTGGATTCTCTTTAATTGCGTTAAAACACTGAGATTGGAGTATTTTCCTGGATTGTGTTCATTTTGGGTACTCCGTTGCCTAGTGTTTGGGGAGGGGGACGGGCTGGGTTCAGAATCGGGACTCCTGGGTTCAGTTCATAAATCCGCCATAGTTTTCTCGGTGATTCTGAGCTGGTCACTTCCCCTCCCTTGTGCCTCAGTTTCCCCAGTTCTATACTGGGAATCAAGTACCTTCCAGTGGTGCCTAGAGGCATTTTTCGTTCACATCTGTTGCGAGGTATTTTATCTTTTAAAAATTAAAATAAGAAAATGTTTATTGGCTGGTACATTTTGAAGGAAATCCTTAGACACTGATAACGGGCTGGTGAACCAGGACATTCTGTGCCCAGATTCCAGGCATCTCTTCTCCTCAACAGCACAGCCCGCGGAGGGGGAAAAGCTAATATAAATCTAAATATTAAGGATAATATTTTTTTTCTAAAAGCGCCTATCTCAGCGCAAGTCTCAGTGGAAGTCAATGGGCTTTCTTTCTCTAAGACACTTCCAAACCGCAGCCTAAAACCATAACATAACCCGGGTGGATTTTTAATTCCCCCGAATTTATGGGAATGCATTTCTTGATGCACAAACATTCAATGTGGATTTTACAGTCACCTTCGTGAGTCTGAATTTATGTGACGGCCTTCATCCACTGCTCTAATGAATTTTATTTATTTCTATTAAGAGAAAAAAGGGAATCTACCCATACTCCTTAGCCACTCAAATGTCGCCTCCCCCCGCCCCAACACCGCCCCGGCCTAGGAAGAGGGAGAATGATAAGCATTGCAACTTTTTGACATCTATATATGATATTTTTTCCCAATAAAGACACCCCCCTCCCCGCCCCCCGTCGGTAGGCTAGGAGTCAAATTAGTCCTAGGTATCCATGAACTACCACTATCCCCCTTTAAACTCCCTTGCACTTCAAGATAAACTCGAAGAATAATGTTTTAGAAGCACTTCCCCTTGGAAAATAAAAACTAAAAGCAAACTGCCGGGCTCAAAGGAGGTTTTAGTGTATTTACGGGTCCTTTTAAAAGGGGGGACATTGGCATGTGCAAACATCGCAGGTGTACAGCGATCCGGGGAAAGAATGTTTAAAAGGTCAAAGGTAGACGGCTGAACAGTCTTGAACGTAACACACCCATCCTGTGTTTGCTGGGGAAGGGGTGGCGATCAATTGCGCCTAAGGAATAAAACTGGGTGTCCGTCCCGTCCCCCCCACCCTCTTTCCCCAGCGGTATCCCATTTCTTGGAGAATAAGAGGGATACTTAGGTCTGAAATCCAGTGAGGGACCCGGGAGTCCAGTTTAAAGCCTGAAGGCTTAACCCTGCCTGGAGTGGTCCTTCGCTTCCATGCTGCAAAGGTGGAGTGGAATGGACAAAGGTCCTGAGAAGGGCTTGGTGGTTCACGGAGCCCCATCGGGGCAAGCTGGGGAAGGCAGAAAGAAGTTCTCCCAGTGTAAAGCCAGCCCTTGGGGGGCAGGGGAGGGTCCTCAGGCCCAACAGAGCGTAGACAAGAGAGGCCAGAAACGGGGGAAGGACATTTGTTATGAGATAGATTTGTGGCCTGGGTTGCAAACTCCTCTGCCTTTTGGTCCCCGACGGGATTCATGCCATGGCGTCTGCGGCCCCTGTTTTGGTTGGCCGGGATTCAGAAACCAGCGAATTCCTTCCTCCGGAGATTCCCCCACCCCTGCTACACACATTCTTAGGACACCAGCGTGAACAATCCCGGCGGGGGGCGGGGGGATTTTTGGCAAGCCTCACTGGGACACCCACAAAACTGCCCCCACCCATCTGACACGTACAATGCTTCCAGAAAGCCCCGTAGTAAACAGCTTTTGTCCAGGACACAGGGCTCGGTTTTGCAACAAAACTCCAACTGACCAGGGGGACGAGGTGGGAGGGAAGTTTTGCATCATTAGAGACTGCAGGATCCGGCCCTTCTGAGTCCATCATTTTCTCTTTCTTATGACAGTTTATAGAGAGTTTTACCTGCAATGGGGACTTCAGGATCGGGCCCTGTCGTGCTTCTCAACCGAATCCAGATTTCGCTGGGCTGTGGTGGGTGAAAGCGACATTCTGACGTGTTTCCTGTTCCAGAATAGCCCCGCATGTGCTCGCTTTTGCTCTCCTTTTCTGTAACGCTGGTCCTTACGCAGGGCCGTGGATTCATCTAGCTTTAAATTCTCAAGCTACACGATCTTTCGAACAGATCAATTTTCTTTTCTCATGTCCTGAAGAGATCCAATGCTCATTTCATTCTTTACTTTTTTGTTAAGGCCAAGTTTTTCCTGGGTTTGTGATTGTTCGAAAAGCTCGTCTCCCTCCGCTTTAAGGGATGCAATAAATGTTAAAATGGTCCAGCCCTCCCTAAGGAACTGAGCAGCCGGACAACATGCTTATACTGTATTGTATTCACACTGTAGGAGACTCGCCCTGTTTTCGCATTGACTTTGTGTCGGGGAAAGATTCTGGAGAGTTTCAGCAGCGTCCATATTCTTCCAGCCTTTATGTCTCCCTTAATTGTCTATCACAGGTAATTAACAAGACAGCTACCAATCGCTTGACCATTTCAAATCGCTGACAAGAGCCTCCTTTCATTGAGGGAAATAGATCAGGAAATTATTCTTGCGCCTCTATAGACACAACAGCCTTAAGGAGAGAAGAAGTCGCATTTAACTGTTAATTGGAAAACACGGCTTGAAAAATATTGTTTTTAATTAAAAAGTCAAAACACTTGCAATGTAAACGCGACACCGTGGGCTCTGATGATCTTAACTCCTCGCACAGTCCTGAAATACCCTCTTAAATTAATTACTTTAATTTACATGCTTTAATTCTTCATCACGTTGAGCTCCCAAGGCGGCTAATTTCAGAATCTTGCGGTTTGAAGAGAGAGGGAAACGTATTAGTGCCCAGTGGATTAATATGTCCAATATAGGATATTATAACGTAGTTTTATGTGGTCTGGGATTCATGGGAAGCTACCTTGCAAATTGTGTCGTAATACCGAAGGGGCAACGTGTCTGCTAAATAAGGACGTGCTGCTCGCCTGGATTTCCATGGGAGTTTTATTCAATGAAAGTAACATGTGTCCCAGTTTTGCATTTTGTTTAGCTGATGTTGGCTCAAAGCAGCGTAATTAACGGATACAGAATTTACAGATAGAGAGGCGGGTTTAACCATGTTCTTACGTCCTTGGTGGATTGCAGAATTCACTGTTTCTCAGTTCATTGTTTCTCAAGAATGCTACAACTTTCAGTCCTCCCCGGACAGTAAGAGGCTTGCATGGAAGAAATCCTGGATGAAATCCTGGATGAATGGACTTGAATGGTAAGAATACCATTGATTTATATAGGGCCAGGATTTCACTCCGGGATCCTCGTTCCATTAAAGTCTACGGGAGCTTTGCCATTAATTTCACTGGAAGCAGCGGGATCGGGCCGTATCTGACCTCCAAAAGAAACTCGAGGGGAGCTCCCAGACTGCTTGACAGGGGATTTTGTTTACCACAACTTTCAGAAATTGCAAAAAAGGGCAATCCTGAGAAATGGAACACCTGCGTCTTCTTGCCCCTTGTTAGGCAGCATCGTGAGAGTGTTGTTGTGAGAGTCCATTGAGATTATCAGCTCGTTCGCGGCGCTTCACAGTTAATATATAAAATAAAATATTGACAACCCACTCAAATAAATATATTAATATTCATAACAAAACAAATAACATCATTAACAATCCAAGCAACAATAACTGATAACAATAACAACACAAAAAACAGCAACCGCACCACAAACAACTGATAACACTGACAACATACACAATGGCAACACAAACAACGGCAACCACAGCACAAACAATCGATAACCATGACAACAACACAAACATCAATAACTGCACAAACACCAATACTGGGATGGTCTGTATTCCCCCAAACACCTGTCCTATAAATAGAGGTTTTCTTTTTCTTGTGTTTTGGAAACCATTGTATATCATCACATGACATTCCTATGATTGTCCTGGGGGGTGAAATCCTCTACAGGTTGTGGGGGTTAACATTTCTGAACAAATTATTCCATCTCACCCATATATTACTAGCTTCAGCACTGGATGCTCTTAACTTCATGAACCAGTCCACCAGTCTGACTGAATACCTGGGAGGTTCGAAGGAGGGGGGGAATAGGTGACAGCTAAGAGTTCAGATCTGGAGGCTTCCTGACTTTATGAGTGGTCTCATGATATGGTCTAGGCCATAAATTGGAGCTGTGACCGGGGAACTCAGGAGATCTGGGCTCTCTTGCTGGGCCTGCTATGTGATCATGGGCCCCTCATGAGAACTCCCCCATCTGTTTGTATCCATCTGTTGCCTCTTTATCTTACACTTAGATTGTGAGCCTCTTGGGTTGAGGAGTTCTGGGTTTGTCCCGCCCCTAGCAACATTGAGTCCAGGCCCATGACTGGAGCTCAGAGACTAGGGTAATAACAGAATGTGAGCTGTTGGAGCAGGGACTGTCAAAGTGTATATAAGAAGCATCTGGTTTGGGCCTTATAGGTGCTACCATAAGGATAATCATTATTTTGGAAGACAGTGTTTAAAACAAGGGACTGAATCAGCAGACCCCCAAACAGGCTAATGACTTGCTTGCTGTGTGATGTCAGACAAGTCCGTCATCTCTCCCAGATTTATTTTCCTCCTCTGTAAAATGAGGAAAAAGAAAAGGAGGACTTTTGGCACCTTAAAGACTAACCAATTTATTTGAGCATAAGCTTTCGTGAGCTACAGCTCACTTCATCCGATGATCCATGGAGAGGGATATCAGGGCTCCTTAGGGCTTCATGTGGGGAAGCTTTTGCTGTGGTTTGAGGTCTCTTTCCATGCCCATTCATCTCAGATCACCCATATAAGGATGTCAATCTAGATGATCATAGTGGTTCCTTCTGGCCTTAACATCTATGAATCTCAGCCTCCAGAAGGGCAGTATGATTCTCTGGATTGGGTGTGGGGTGCTTGGTTCTGTTCCTAGCTCTGCCCTGCCATGTGACCTCATCAAGTCATTTCCTTTGTACCTCCTCCCATACTTTGTCTATATTTATGTAGGTTGGAGCCTGATCTAGATTGGAGCTTCTAGGGGCCACTGTACTCCTGAAAAAAATAATAAAAAAATACTTATTTAAAATCATGTATTTTCCCAGAAGTCTTCACAATTTGAGTTAATCTCAGATCCAGCCTTTCCCCTTGTTTATGTTGCCCCGGTGTCTGATTTTACTATATTTTAAAAATCTATTGTTTATTATAATTGTGCTTTTATTCTTTCTGACATGCCCAAAGCAAGGAACTTTACAAATAAAGACAGGGGGAAAATGCCAAATGTATATGCCTAAATATAGGCCTACAAATCCTAACCTATGCACCTAAATACTTGGCTTAATTTTCGGAAGTTTACCATTGACTTCAATGGGAGCTGCAAGCCTTTGCATCTTTGAACATCAGACCACTTATTTAGAGGCCTAAATATAGATGTAGGGAGCAAATTTTTAATGGTATTTAGGGGCCTAAATATGCAGATACGCACCTGAGCCCAGACCCACGATGGTATTTTGGCTCCTAACTTCCCTTGATTTCAACAGGAGTTAGGCACTGCCTTTTGACAAAGTCAATTTAAATTTTTGGCTACAATTGTTATACATGGTAATGGATTAATTCTGAAGGTATATTGGACAAGTGCTTTTCAGTTCTAGGAATAAAGTTGCTTATACCTGTACTGTGTTGTCATTAATCAATCGCAAGTATTACTTCTCGAGCTGCTTGGTGCTGGATCAAGTAATACCAAGAAGGAATTTATTAATTCAATTAACTGGATACGTGTAAACAAGAAATACGGGTTTAGAGTGCATTAATTTGGTTTATTTAATTCATTGGATATTTGTGTAGGAGAAAAGCAGGATCGGGTCCTTTATGCTCTGACACTAATTATACGGGGTTTAAACACAATCTCTCCTGCTCATGTTAAGTCCGAGTTAACTTTAGCACGTCTCTTTTATTTATTTTTTACCCCAAGATCAATTTTGCTAGCACCGCTCCTGCTCTAGGGTACACGGGGCTGACGCCATAAATAGCAATCCTGCTCCCATTTGACATGGATTGGAATTTCCCGTCGACTTCGACGGGAGCTCAGTGATGAGCCAGAATTCCCTGCTCGAAAACGTGCAGACCTCTGCAGAAAGCCAGCGGTGGCAATCGAATTGAAAGTGCGATTCGTTCAGACGGCAGTGAAATCAAAAGGGTCTAGGGGCTGATTCGGAACAAGCCAGGGGAGTTGTGACATAATTGCAATTTAAAATAAACACAGCGATACTTTCCTTCCCCCAGCCCCCCATTCTATACACATTGCAAGGAGCCCTCATTTGCTGAACTGCTATGATCGGTGAGTCAAGTAGGGTTTCTCTTATTTCGCTCCCTCTGAACAATGATCACGATGTACGAGAGCGGTGGTGTGTTATGAATTGTGAAATTCGATCCATTTGCCAATAAAAGAACCTGACAGATTTCCAGTCCCCCCACTTCACCCCTCCCCCATATATACACACGGACTTTGAAGGCAACAGAAAGGAGAATGGGATTTTCATTCGATCTTATTCCTACGCACAGTGTGTGGATGGCATGATTGGCAAACTGTATGGTATTTCAGTGGCATGATTGTATGTTAGCAGTGCAGTGACGTGGCATCAAGGGGTTATTCTGAAGCCTTCGCTTCAGTTCTGGTTTCATTGCCTATGAGTTATTCTAGATTTTGGCTGACCACAGTTCCCTTCCTTTATTGTGCGGATTTCAGCAGTCAGAGTCCTTGCTCCTCGGTGGATCATGCTTCTGGTTTAAATCCTTGGGCAGGGGGCAGATCCCTGACAATTTACACCCAGCGAAGGATCTGCCGCCTGGTGAATCTGGTGTAAGATTATAGGCAAAACTCCCAGTCAAACGAATTGGCCGGTTGCCGAATGGAATCTCTAGTCAGTCTCATTTCAAGAGACAGGCAAGGTAGGCGAGATAATATCTTCAATTGGACCAGCTTCTTTTGGCGAGAGAGACAAGCAACACTGTATGGTATCATTTCAATGTCCTTTTCAGAGCAACCCTGCTTCCTACAAAGAAAAAAACAGATCCCATTAAATATGATTTAAAAAAAAAAAGACCAAAACACTTGTAATGATTAAAGCAGATCATATCAAATTAATTCCCCAGAAATTCATTTGCGGGGAAAGACTCAGAGATTTCTGTCTCCTGCTTGTAACACTGCTAATTTCCTGACCACCTTCAACAAAATGAATCTGTACGGTATCCCAGTCAAAGGAATCTCAGCAAAATCCGATGAATAATTGGATCTCTACGTTTTCATGTCCTAAAACGTGTCTCTTCTGGATTCTCTCTCCATTAATATTAGGTTTATGCTTAAGATTCGTCCTTTCATTTTGGACTGTATGCAGTTCTGCAGGTTAATGCATTCTCTCTCTGGGCCTGCTCCAAAGCAGATTTCAAGTCAAGGGGATACTTCTAATGAAGTTTCGGAGCAATTCACTATCATCGGAAAATATTTGCTTCCCCTCCGGATATTGAAAGTTAATATTTTCAGAGCAGATAGAGAGCAGAATCTACAGAAAACTTTATAACTGGAAACGAGAGGAAAATAGAAGGGAAAATATATATTTTAAAAGCATCTATTCTTGGTCACATTTCTGACCACACTGAGCAGTTTTGTATTTGTCTGGATTTACAGGTATTTTATTGATAACATAATTTTTTTCTCTGTAATATGTGAGGAGGAGCTGACATTATTAACTCCATTTTTTAGCAGTCTGTGGAGGCATAATTATTCTCCTGATAGGCTTTAAGTGGGTCATTCTGTTTTCTGACCTAGAACTAACTGTAGGTTTTCTGCAGTCAGGATGTGATAGTTCTTATTCTGGATAATGGAGCCTGTCAGCCGATTCGCTTTTTCATTTTGCAATCCGGCACATTAGTGATTTTCAAGAAGCTGCAAATACGGGGAAAGCACAGAAGCTTTCCTACTGCGAAGTCAAACACCGTTTGGCTGTTTTAATTCGTGGTCACTGCACCCGGTCAATGAATAGCGGATCCTGGCTATACTCTGCATTTGAAAATATTCGTACTTCCCTTTTTTACAACCGTATGAAAATGTCCCTCTTCTAATATTAAAATTGCAAGAAAGCATGAGACTGACGTCACCACGGCTTAGTTACGGCAGCAAAATGCAATAAACCCTCCTGTAAAGGCTGAAGAGCCCGTAAAAGCTACAAGGTGAAATCCAGAGCGTCAGGCTACAACGAACTCTCTGGTCGAGAACCAGGCAATTCTCGAAACAGGAACAAGAACATAGCTGCTGATCTCAGCTGTTGCCTTGCCGGGTCAGGGTGTCCAAATCTAGGGCTAGATCTCTCATTTCGCAAAATTCCCTAATCATTTTCATGGGAAACTCTCTTTACGAAATGATGGAACAATATGATCTAGTTCCTGGAATAGATAGACAGATAGATAGATTAGATATCGGGGTGTGTATGGGGATAGATAGATAGGTATTGGGGTGTGTATGGGGATAGATAGATAGATTAGATAGATATAAGAAAAGGAGGACTTGTGGCACCTTAGAGACTAACCAATTTATTTGAGCATGAGCTTTCGTGAGCTACAGCTCACTTCATCGGATGTAGCTCACGAAAGCTTATGCTCAAATAAATTGGTTAGTCTCTAAGGTGCCACAAGTCCTCCTTTTCTTTTTGCGAATACAGACTAAGACGGCTGTTACTCTGAAACCTGTCATTAGATAGATATAGATAGCGGGGTGTGTATGGGGATAGATAGATAGATTAGATTAGATAGATATCGGGGTGTTTATGGGGATAGATAGATAGATTAGATAGATATAGGTATCGGGGTGTGTATGGGGATAGATAGATGGATAGATAGATTAGATAGATATCGGGGTGTGTATGGGGATAGATAGATTAGATTAGATTAGATAGATATCGGGGTGTTTATGGGGATAGATAGATAGATTAGATAGATATAGGTATCGGGGTGTGTATGGGGATAGATAGATGGATAGATAGATTAGATAGATATCGGGGTGTGTATGGGGATAGATAGATTAGATTAGATAGGTATCGGGGTGTGTATGGGGATAGATAGATATCGGGGTGTGTATGGGGATCGATAGATAGGTATCGGAGTGTGTATGGGGATAGATAGATTAGATATCGGGGTGTGTACGGGGATCGATAGATAGATTAGATATTGGGGCGCGTGTGAAGATCCTTCAAATCATGAGTGCAAATGATATACGCAACAGTCACATTATTTCGTCACCCTCATGTCCTCTCCTTTCCACACAGATGTGTGTGTGTGTAAATACAAATGCAAGTGACCAATGAGTGTATGAGAGTAGGTAAGGAAACAAAATAAAATACATCTCAGGGCTCGTTGGGGCGCTAGGGCGGGCTGCAAGGGCCGAGGGGCGCGGCGGGAGCCGTGTCGCAGGCTCGCCGCTGGGAAGGTCGGTTCCTTCTCTCCTTCGTTTGCTCTTTGAAAGCGGCGATTTTCTTCCCCGCAAGTTTTGTTTGTGAGGATTTTAAAGCCCCGGGCGTGCGTCAGGTTGGGATGAGGGGCGGAAGGGGTGAAACCCTCAGCAAAAACCCTTTCATCGTAAGAGGCAGATGTTTTAAATTTGCCTTAAAGCCGGTAGCACCCCACACCCGTCTCCGAACGAGAGACGGCACGCACGGGCCGGGGGGGACCCGGGGAAAGGCCTTTCCTGCCTGGAAGCGCTAAATAGCCGCTACTTAGGATCAAAATTATCATCATTTAAACTAAGCCCCACACGAGGAAGCCCCCCTCTGCTTTGGGATACTCCTGGCCGCTTTGGAGCTGGGTCCGATCGTGCTTGCCCGACGCGCTTGGAGGAAGTCCGAGGGGAAGTCAAAGGGACTTTCACTGTGAGTGAAGCAAGCTGGACTTGAAGGGCCTTTTCATTACTGATCCCCTGACCCGCTCCTGCTCCCCAAGGCAACACGTCGGAGTCCCCCAAGACACCCCCTTTAGGACCTGAATGCCTTTCTCCGCCTGCTGCTCCCTTGAAAATCAAGGACGATCTTTTCCCCTTCTTCGTGGAGAAAAAATAGAGCCCGGATGCTCAGATGTGTCACCTTTATGCCCTGCAGGGAAAAGCGAGAGGGGACAGGAACAGCTATACAGAGCGCTAGGCGCTGTCCCTAAAATAACGACCGGTTAAGCAACGCCCACAGCATGTATTTAGTAGGGGAAACGAACAGCCCGATGCCCCCAAAGCGAAGGCCGAGCTGAGGCGCACAAAGGGGCCACCGACACCAGGGGCGTATTTCTAATTCCCCCTCCCTTCCAAACCGGTTCCAAACCTCTCAGGGCCGCAGGCTGGGCGAACACCGGATTACGGAGTACCGGAGGGTCACCTCCCCCCCGATTTCTGTCAAAGCGAGTTTCCAGCTCAGCTGCTCTTAGCCTTCTCCCCTATCCCTTTCCCCAGTAGGGTTTCCTCCGTCCTTCAAATCCCAGCGGGTCACAGCCAGTGGACTGACCCCACAGAAGAGAAAATTCAACACTTTCCCCAATGAATCATTCGTCCCCCTTATGAAACCTTAATAGAAATGCAGTAACGTTCCCAGTTTATGGTCCTTTAGTTCCGAACTTCAAGGAGATCGGGCGAGTTTCTCCTAAAATATGAAACAAAATCTTTTTCTTTTAAATTAAAAAAAAGAAAAAACAACAACAACAACAAACAGCCAGGGTGCAAAAACCAACTGGAGAAGACGTGGAAATACAGCGTCCTCTGTATTTAGGGCAGCTGTATGCAGAGTTGGGGGGGGGCTGTCATTTTATTTAGAATGTGTTACTTCTATAACGTAACCCAGTTCCTCTCCTTTCTGGTGGGGCAACACAATGACAGATTGCTGAGTCACAGACAATCAGGCGGTGTAATTATGCATGGTCATTTCTTACACAAGTGATCCTGTCTCCTCCTCATCCTTCTAGGTGCTTGTACATTGGGTGGAGTCAAAGAAAGAAAGAAAGAAAGAAAGAAAATATTGGTATCTAAAAGTGTTTGCAATTATGGCCCATTTCTCCCTTTTTCAATTTAGAATTCAAATTTTGCCTCAACCACACTATTAGTGAAATAACATCCAATTTTTACCCTAAAATTCCCCAATGAATAATACTCACCATTATTTATATTTACTCTCTTATCATAAGGATTATTGAAAAACATATTTTTCACACTTTTATCACCTGGGCCTCTTTTGATTCATTGAATGACATTTAGTAAAATCTATATATTTAACACCAGCTTTAACACCTTCTTTATAATATATGATAGATTGTAAAGTACCTAAAAATCAATAGCATAAAAAAATCAATATGCCTTAAAAAATCTCACGAGAAGTGTCTGTTAATTTAGGGCCAGATTTTCAAAGTAGCTCAGGTCCAGAGGCTTGGCCCTGTTCTCAGAGGCAAAGCTCCCATTAGCTTTAATGGCTCCAAATCAGGTCAGCACCCACAAATGGGAGCTTATTTACAGAAGTGCTCAGCACCCAATCTGTGGGACTTTTATACAATCTGACCCTGATTGTGGATGCAGAGATCTTTTGAAAATATGGCCCTAAATGCCTGATCCAATGTCCATTATAATCCATGGAAAGGCTCCCATTGACTTTAAGGGGTTTTAGACCAGGCCTTTTCCAGCCGATGCTTGGCTAATACTAATAGCTACATGTACCCTGACAAAAACAAAATGTGCAGATTGTGTGACCTTCAGTCCATCTCTGTGTAGAGGCCTTTATTACACAGTCTTGTGTATGCACAGGATGGCACTATTGACTCAAAACCAGAAGATGACCAAGGAATTTCATCATCCCCATTTTACAGATGGGGCAACTGAGGCTCAGAGATGTGCCACGGTCACTCAGCAGGTCAGTGGCAGAGCTGAGACTAGAACCCAGCTGTCCCGAATCCCCAGCCCAGCCATCTCTCCAGGAGGGCACATTGCTTTGTTATGTTTTGTCTCTGGTGAACAAGGCTTTTGTTCATTGGCTTAACGGAGAGGGGGCATCTCCAAGTTGGCTGATTTACATATAGCCAATAAGAGTGCCTTGTTCCTCTTTAGTCTCTTCCCTCACTTGTCGGTCTCTGCTCTTGAACAAAGGCCCATTCCCTGTAGCAGCCCCCCGCCTCCTTCCCCTGCTACCCGCCACATAAGCAGAGAACAGATTTGTAAATGAAGCAAACTCAACTGACAATAGCTTCAACTGTATTTTTCTGAATGAGCAATAGCTCTGCATCCTCAGCATGGATCCTCTACCCCTGGCTGGTTCTGCCGTTCACCCAAGGCTGCAATGCATCGGTGGGTGGTAGTGCGTGATCAGGGGAAATGGCCTGGCAAATTTCCATCATCTCAAAACCTAATTTTCTTCCTGATCTTGGCACAGTCCTTGTTGCTGAGATAAGCAATATTTCTGGTATATCTAGATGGTTAGTCTATCTTCCACTAACCTCCCCGATCTCCTGCCCCAGCTGAAGCCATGGTGTGGGCTGGCACCATCCTTTTAAAGAAAACTCCAGGGCATATGTGACTGGTATCTCATTGCACATGCTGTACCGATGATTTAGACCAGTGGTTCTCAACCCATGGCCCACAGGCTGCTTGCAGCCCAGTCAGCGCAAAGCTGTGGCCCGTGTGACATCCTCAGGGCCATGCAGGTAGTATATATATTGTGTGGATGTGGCTCACTTAACACAGAGGGAGCTGCATATGCGGCCCACAATGGTAAATAGGTTGAGAACCGCTGATGTAGACTCAGAGACTTCAAGACCAGAAGGGACCATCATGATCATCTAATCTGACCTCCTGTAGATTGCAGGCCACAGAACCTCACCCACCCGCTTCTGTAGTAGACCCATAACACCTCTGGCTGAGTTAGTGAAGTCCTCAAATCACGATTTAAAGACTTCACGTTACAGAGAATCCAACATTTACACTAGTTTAAACCTTCAAGTGACCCATTGCCCATGCTGCAGGGGAAGGCAAACACACACACACCCCTACACACACACCCCCACACACAGGGTCTCTACCAACAGGACCCTGGAGAAAATTCCTTCCCAATCCCAAATATGGGGGAATGCTGAGTAGAGGTCTCTGCAGGTGCTGTCCCTGGATATTGTCGTCCTTGTGTCTGTGTCCCTGCAACAAGGGGAAAGTGTCCTGAGTACCTTCCCCTAACACCAAGAACTGTGATCCGCTTCCTATCCCCAGGGATCATAGGTAGATCAACAGTTACTTACCACAATGTGAGCGTGATGTTGAATGGACTCTGGATGCTGCCAGCACTGCAATGTGTCTTAAGGTGGTCATGGATTTTTATTTGAAATGTATCAATTTGTGGTGAAGGACCCTCAGCTGATGCATATTCCTTTTTCAGCAGTGTTTCTCTAGCACAGGTGTTCTCAAACTGGGGGTTGTGACCCCTCAAGGGGTCGCAAGGTGGTTACATCAGGGTCGTGAGCTGTCACCTCCATGGGGCTGGCAGCCCTGATCCCCCAGTAAATTAAATTCACACACACACACCATTTTTAATTTATATGTGGGGGGGGGGATCACGCTCAGAGGCTTGCTGTGTGAAAGGGGTCACCAGTACAAAGTTTGAAAACCCCTGCTCTAGCAGTTCCTCTGGGCAGGAACAATGTGACTGATGTGATGAACTGATCATACTCATCCAAACAGTGTGTGCATTTCTGATAGCTTGCATGTTTCCCAGGTCTGGGTATGTGCTTTGTGTGACCCAGCAATCACCCAAGAGGCCCCGGTTAGCCTTTTGTTGAGTGGTAGGGTCCAAGAGCAATGCAGGAAGATTTCTATATTTTGAAACAGGTAGGCACAGCAGTAGCTGGGTACAATAACCTAATGTGACAGCTGCCTTTGGAAAACCCCTGAGGCTGAACACTCAGATAGCTTCAGAGTGTGGAAGCCGCTGAGATGGACAGATAGCAGGACAAAAATATCCAGAACCCCTGACTATCCACTATTGCTTTAAAAATTCCCCCAATTTTAAGAACATCCAAAACTGTGCTCAGGCTCAGGCTTTCCCACAATAGTACATTAGTCCCCACAGATCCATCCATAATAAAAAGCCCTAACCCTGCTTTTTGCAGGCGGGAGTGGGGGGCGGGGAGCACTGACTTCTTTTAAGTAATGGCAGAAGCTCAGATATTAGGGTGATGAGAGTCATTAGATAGACAGGTATTAGTGTATGGTGAAGCTAGATAGCTAAATTAGGATGTTTGCGCTATGGTAATAAATAGTAATCGTAATAAATACTTCACAATTCACAGGACTGAGTGAGGACACAACTGCATGGAAACTGTACAAAATGTGAGCAACATTTTGCAATGCAGCTTGCTTTTCAATGCAGCAAAAGGCACGTCACCCCCTTTTTATTTTCCTGATCATTAGTATGGCATGTAACAGTTGGAGAACCAGCCAGCTTCCAATATGACTTTCACTTTCCTGAGGCAAAAGTTTTATTGAGTCCACCCTTTGGACTTGGGATAAATAATTGATAATAATGGAAGTCACCTGCCCCATCAAAGGACAGACTCCATCCCACATGTCATTTCGTTTCCAAAGGATACCAATAGAAACATTTACCAGTTCCCACACCACAACAATAACAGGACAATGGCTACAGCCAAATGTAGACCCCAGTCTTGCAAGCTGCTCCGTGCACATAGCTCCGTGCATGCACCAAAGCAGACTGCAGGGTCAGGGCTACATTTTTGCCTAAGGATGTATGATGACCATCAGTAAACACCAGATGCTCGCAAGTACCTTAGTAGCTGCCACAAAACCTAAGTCACGTTTCCAACCTTGGAGAATTTTCACGTTGAAGGGAACATGGAGCAAGAGATTTGTATTTTATTATTCAAAAAAGAAATCTATCTGGCTAGTAAGTTTCCCTCCATGTAACCATGAGCTATCTGTTTGGAGGCCCTTTTTCTTTTCGTAGGTATGTATGTGTCAATTGAATTGTACCATAAGGATATGCACGTGTAACACCGACAGACCCCGCTCGTCAGCGGGTGGGATTGAACTTGGGACCTGTGGAGCTAAATGCATGGCCCTTAGTTCAAGCTGTAGAGCAGACACATTAATCTCTCTCTATGTGGTCTCGGTGCCATTAGATGGGACAGAGCACCACACCCAGGAGGTGTGTGGGTTACACAACCTGTAGTTTCACTCTTATGTATTTGTTTAATGTCCATCATGCGTCAGTCAGAAAATGGGCTAAGCACAGCTGGTAGGCAGATGGTACCCGATAAACAAAGCCCTTCCAATGTTACCATGGGGCACGTTTCATGTTGACCAGTCACTTACCACAAGAGGCCAAGCAAGGGCTGTCATCATTTACGAAACCCAGTACCAACAAATGCAGACTGCCGGTCCTAAGTGGTTGCTGAGTGATGCTGCTACCCAGATGCCTTCATTTGATCACACATTTCTGAGTCCCGCCTCCAAGCATTAAAAGCTCAGGTGCTCTATCGTCATCGGACCCATCAATGGCTCTGATCTTCCATTTATTACTAAACCACGATTTTATTACTGCTGAGATTGTTGCTTAGTGAAGAAGATTTAGAGTTGCTGGTAAATGCCTTTGTTTCCTCCTGACGGGGTTACTGTAATCCTTTATTCTCTGGAGCTCTCACTCATATTGTCTCTATAGAACACAGCATCTTCAAACTGCAGTGCAGTGGTTTTCACCCTCTGTTTCTGTTTGTCAACAGCTGGGCATGGGGGAGGGGATGGATCACTTGATGATGACCTGTTCTCTTCATTCCCTCTGGGGCACCTGGCATTGAACACTGTGGGAAGATAGGAGACTGGGCTAGATGGACCATTGATCTGACCCAGTAGGGCCATTCTTATCGTCCTTACAGGCAAATGTCTCAGCAGGATGGTGCCTCCTCTAACAGATCCAGTGAAATTTTGTAACATGTTTAATGATCCCTTAAGGATGGGGGGGGGGGGTTAAAGCATCGAAATTAGTTAGGCACCAAAGCCTCACAACAACCTGGCTTGAGCATTAGCTACAACTGGGTAAAAGCAATAGTGCCTTCTCAGTGGTTCACAGTCAAGCTGAAAGGGCATAACAAGTGGGGTCCCGCAGGGATAAGTTCTGGTTCTGGTTCTGTTCAATATCTTCATCAATGATTTAGATAATGGCATGGAAAGTACACTTATAAAGTTTGTGAACAATACCAAGCTGGGCGGGGTTGCAAGTGCTTTGGAGGATAGGATTAAAATTCAAAATGATCTGGACAAACTGGAGAATTGGTCTGAAGTCAACAGGATGAAATTCAATGAGGACAAATGGAAAGTATTCCACTTAGGAAGGAACAATCAGTTGCACACATACAAAATGGGAAATGACTGTCTGGGAAGGAGTACTGCAGAAAGGGATCAGGGGGTAATAGTGGATCATAAGATAAATATGAGTCAATACTCTTGCAAAAAAGGCGAACATCATTCTGGGATGTGTTAGCAGGAGTGTAGTAAGCAAAACATGAGAAGTAATTCTTCCACTCTACTCCACACTGATTAGACCTCAACTGAAAGGAAAGATGTGGACAAATGGGAGAAAGTCCAGAGAAGAGCAACAAAAATGATTTAAAGTCTAGAAAACATGACCTATGAAGGAAGATTGAAAAACTTGGGTTTGTTTATTTTTGGAAAGAGAAGACTGAGAGGGAACATGATAGAAGTTCTTTCAGTACATAAAAAGTTGTTACAAGGAGGAGGGAGAAAAATTGTTCTTCTTAACCTCTGAGGACAGGACAAGAAGCAATGAGCTTAAATTGTAGCAAGGGAGGTTTAGGTTGGACATTAGGAAAAACTTCCTAACTGCCAGGGTGGTGAAGCACTGGAATAAATTGCCTAGGGAGGTTGTGGAATCTCCATCATTGGAGATTTTTAAGAGCAGGTTAGACAAACACCTGTCGAGGATGGTCTAGATAATACTTAGTCCTGCCATGAGTGCAGGGGACTGGACTAGATGACCTTGTGAGGTCCCTTCCAGTCCTATGATTCTGTGATTCCCTAGAAATGTACATCAAGTTAGTTATCTCAATGTAAAAACACACCTATTTTTCAGTGAAGACATAGCCAGGGTCAACTGGGAACAGGTTTAAGTTAAGCCAGGGGGTGAGCCAAGGGCTGACCCTTTTTTCCTAGTAAAGATAAGACTTTAAACTGGTTTAAGAGCATCCACACTGAAATTTAAAACAGGTTAGCTATATCGATTTAAAAAATAGTTAAATTAAACCCATGTAGACAAGGCCTAAACATCATTTCCTACCAAGGCAATGTGCTCACATTAGGCATTTATATGTAGTTACACCAGTGCAAACTTTCCCTAGTCTAGACAAGGCCTCAGAGTGTGTAGCTGATAGCATTGCTGCATATAAACATTATTGCTCATGATCACTCTTATCTTGCCCAGCTCACTTATTGGTATAATTCATCAGCTAGAAGACATTGTAAGAACATGGCAGCTAATAAATGTCACTACAACACACCCACACACACACACATACATATTGATGGAGTGAAAACAAAAAACAATAAAGCTGCTCCGGTGAATGGCCAGAACCAGGCAATAGTCGTACATGGCAAGACTTAAAAGCCTTTTGAGGCAGAGAAGATTACAGGAATTGCTTCCAAAACACACACATCAAAAGGAGCGGCACAATGGAGGTTTGGTTTATCGCCGGGGGAGCTGCTTTATACAAGAGAAATCAAGGAGTTGGGGGCTGATTTCCAAGGTAATGGCGGGAGAACTGGGCCATTTTGGCAGATGCAGTTCGCACCTCCTCAGCCCAGAACCCAAGCAGTGCAAGGGGATGGATGGAGATTGCCCTCTGGGCTTTAAAAGGGCAGGGGCAGGACCCCCCTCCCCTTGTTATAAACCTTTTTTCCTGGAAAACCCACTCTGCAGTGCCAGATTGGCCAGCCCTCCCACGACCCCAAACCGTACTGACTCGGACCTTGCAGGAGATTCAAACTGGAAGTGGCACCAGCTTCTCCTGGCACCGGTTTTAAGGGGAGATCACTTGAAAGGGAAGCAGCACATTTATTCCGTTCCGGATTCCACAGCTGGGAAACTGACCAGGACTGACTCCCATGTGTGTGAACAGGAAGATTCTAAACCCCCTTTGCTGTTGCAGCTGATTCCCCTGCTCGCCCTTAGCTGAAGGGCAGCCTCAAAACTTCATTTCCTTTTTGATTAACCCTCCAATCAAGTAATTTAAAGAGAAGGGATTCTGCCCAGTGACACTAATTTCACCCTGATTCATTTCACAGTGTTGTAAAAAACAATTATGTCCCTCGTCCCCCTTCAGAACATTAAACATTGTTCAATAACCATCAGATCTAGTGAGATGAAACTGATGCAGCTTGTTAGAGCAGAAACTTATTGAAAATGTGCTCTGCAGCCAGACAAGTGGATGGTACCTTTTCTTTTCTTTTTTCTCAGTACGAACTTGGCTGATTCTCCTCAAGTTAAATAAAAGGGGCAGTTAACAGTCTCTGATCATCAGGTTTTTAAAGAGACCAGTTCTCATTTTAAACGAAGCTAAATGAAGCGAATTCTACCCTCCCATACTATTAAATATACCCAGTTGTTCTGCCACGTCTAATATGATACTGTAAATTCTTTGAGCAGGGACCTCTCTCTTTCTACTTGTATTCCGATCTACCACATCTTTAGGCACTGTAAAATAATGAATAGTAATTATCATCTAGATCTCACTTGCTCAGGCTAGGTTCCTGCCTATTCTGGAGAAATCCTCTTGTTCCTTTTATTTACACTTCTGTTCCTATTGAGGAAAATGTGTGAAATAATTTTGAACTGGTTACTATGGGACCAATCCTGGAACATGGTGCAAAGAGATCTTAAAGCTGCACTAAGTGTGCAGCTAGGGGATTCCCTTGGCCTGCGGGAATCCTCAGCTGCTATAAAGCTGATGGGGCTGGGAATTCCCTTGGTGTGAAGCAATCCTCAGATGGTCTAAAGCTAGAATAGCTGGTTCTATGCTGGAGTGTGCATGCCTCCCCAAGTACGGGGCAAGACCTAAATGCTCTGTGCTCCAATGAATCTTACAGGTGTATAGGCCTCTTTGGGGCTATTACAAACTGGTGCAATTTAGAGCAGCCCTTGGGTTTTGTTAACTTGTGCTGGAGGTCACGGCAGGCCCCACTGGAGAGCACTGGAAGCTCTAAGATGGCTTAGAGCAGAGGATTTAGCCCTGTGAGTTTAGGGCCTAAACCTGCATTCCTTACTTGGGTAAAACTCCCAGTAAAATCACTGCTTGTAGAAATCACTGTTTGAACTGTAAGCCTGCTGGGAAGGACGAGAGCCTTCTTGCAGATCTGCAGAGTGTTGTTGGCACTACATAAGATGATTAATAATGAACTAGGGGGATTTCCTCATTCACAACTGAAAATATTTAAAAGACTTTCCATTATGACAAGGTGATAGATCTTAGCACATCTTGACAAATGCATTTCCTAACTAGCAGTACTTACGTTGCCCATCCTTGTGTCCCATAACACATCCATATGTCCAGTCAGCCATCCACCCTCTCTGTATTGTGGCTTTCAGCATGATCTGAGTAGCCATTGCTGTTACGAATTTTATAATCAAACATGCAAGTTCAGAAACACAATTTGAAAAAGAAGCAGCACCGTTCAATGAATTAACTTCTCTCAGCGATTTTAGACCCTCTCCCCACTAATCAGATGGAGACTGGGCCAACAAAGGGCATTTTTATGAAGGTTGAGTACTCTCTGAGAGCATTAAGTGCAAAATACTGGCTCTGAATGGAAGAATCTAAACTACAAACACTGCAGAATCTAAATACCTTCAGCATCATGTTTGGGGAAGTCTACACTTAAAAATTTAGATTGACCTAGCTACGTCGCTCAGGGTTATGAAAAGTTTTGTGCCTTGTGCGACGTAGTGAGGTCAACCAAACCTCCAATGTAGGCTCAGCTAGGTCAATGGAAGAATACTTCTGTAGACCTAGCTACCACCCCTCAGAGAGGTGGATTAACTACATTGATGGAAAAACTCCTTCGGTCAATGTAGAAGGCATCTATACTACTCTGCCACAGCATGTACCCACTGGGCTTTTTGTTTCCGCTTTCTGCCTTTGCTTTCTGTGGCCCTGAAAAGTAAAACCCCTTCTACACTACACTGCCCATTTTTATTTCCTTTGAACTCTTGTTAAAAGTCAGGACTGTAACGTCACTCTACATTAGCCAAAATGAATTTGTCATGCAAATTTCAGGGTAAGTTTTCAAATTATGCTGCAGGGATTCAGCTGTGCAGTTCCAGCTGATATTATTTGGAGTTTTGCAGCTGAAATTCAATGCAGGGAATTTTCCCCTTAATAGGGCTGATGTTCAATGGAATAGAGAAGACATCACACAGGAATTCTTCTTACAAAAGAATTTTTCATTAAACAAAACAAGAGTTGGCAGTAAGCAGACACTGCCAAAGGGAGTAGATATACATTGAGTTCCGGTACAACAGTTTCACATCAAGACACCCATAAACTCCTGACATTTTTTTTTTTAAGGCAAATGTTATTGGTCACACATTGCTGTTTCATGCTCTGAAAGCTGTATAACTGGAGGCAATCACCAATCAGTATATTTGAAAAGAAACAACAAAATGTTTCTGTCATTTCCTGATGAACAGATTGTCTACAGGAGTGAGCATCTCCCAGACTTCAGGAGGCAAAACAGTGCCGTCATTCTGCTCAGTCCCTGTAAGGAAGGAAATACAACACCACGCACATTGAATAGGTGGACTAAGATACATTCTTCCTAGCACTTTTCATAGAAGTTCTAACATTACATATGATAGGAGAAGTGAAGAAGGCAGTGTGAGTAGGCAGCAGCCTCACTGTCAACATTCACCTTTCAGACTAGCTACAGTTCAGACCAAGAAAACAGATCAGCTTCGAGTCAGATATCACACTGCATAATGCCAGTTAGGGACCGATTCTGCACCCTCACCCCCCCAGCCACTATACACTTCTCCAGCAGTGCATAGGGGCCAGACAGAAGCCTCAAGTGTTGGGAGAATTGCTTGGGTACAGGAGCTATATCAGGCTAATATCTGAGGCCTTATATACCCCTCTCACAGCCCTCAGAGAAAGGTGGAGTAGTGTAGCCCTCAGTGCTATGGAGGATTCTGTTGTGTAATCCATAGACAGCCCTGGGGAGGTTACTGTAAATTATGCTGTGGGCTGTACTCACTGCGGTAGCAACCTCGAATCTGCCCTCTCTCTCTCCCTGGAATGCACCTTCTCTGTTGTGCCTCCCTGTCCCAGATCACTGCATGAGTTCATTGCTATTCCTATATGCAAATTTATGCCAGAAACTGACAATACTAGTAGATTACACCTATTTCATTCTGAAGGATCCCAAAGTGCTAAACATATAGTCATTAGTCACCCAACAATGAAAGGCAGCAAGCTTTCTACAGTAGCAACACTATCCAATAATCTTTAGGTAGGGAAGTGAAGAAGAATTTATCCAGTTGAAACTCAGCAGGAATCTAGGAAGGCAGAATGTAATCACCCAGCATGAAAGGAGACTGGATTTAGCACCCCCTGGTGTTACAAAAAGTGTCATGGGATTTTAATTGAGCCCATGTGTTCCAAGCTTTGGTGTTACATATTATCAAAAGATGCTGGGTAAAATTTTCAGGAGTGTCTCACAGCCAGATTTTTAGAGGTATATAGTCACTTAAAGATGCCTATAGGTGCCTAGCAGGATTTTCCTAAAGGTCCTAGGTGTTTTTTAAAATCCTAGTAGGTGTCTACCTGCATATTCAGGCATCTAAATTCCTTTAAAAATCTGTCCCTAAGTGAGTTAGGAGACTAATTCCTATTTTCAAAAGTGACTTTGGCACTTAAAATTCAGATCCTCAACTATTTAAACACCTAGCTCCCACTGATTTTTAGATTGATTTCAGTGGGAGTTAGGTGCCTATATACCTTCGAGGACCTGGGCCTTAGTCTTTCAATGAAATTGCAGCTCTTGAGTACCTAAGTCACTTTTGAAAATGGCACTTAGGCACTTTTGAAAATTTTACCCAATACCATTAAGCACAGAACACTTGAGCATCAAGCTGAGAGACTGATACAATGATTATTCAGAGGAAAGAATATCACTGATCGAGTCATGTGACTAACATGATTTCCTGCAGTAACGTGATCTCACATCTGAAAACTGACCAGGTCCACTTAAACAGCATAATTTCACACTGCAATTTATCCCTCACTAATCAATGTCCATTAACGGAAAAGTATTCCCTGAAGCAGGCCAGAATGCTACGGGCTTCTACAATATTATAGCAGAGTGATTCTACCCATTACCTGCCCGTTGGAATATCCCCTGAAGTTAGGGTATTGCTTTTCCTAGGTCGCGGGTCCACTCGACCTGGGGTGGAGATCACCAAAAGGTCTTGAAGGCTGAACTGGGGACAATTTGTTTTTTGGAATACTGTTTGGGCACTCTGAAGTTTCGTTTGTCTCCTGTCTGTGGAGTTTCTGCTACTCAGATGGATTCTCCTGGAGTGCAAAGCACTTTCTGTGTAAACAAAAGTCAGATTTATATTCTGCAATCAATTTGCACCCCAGACCTCTTTTCCTAAAGTCCATGTCTATGTATCTGAATCTGAGATACAAAGGGAGAAGAGATAGAGGGACAGAGAGTAAGAATACTGTAGGGGCAGATCTGCTGTATTCTTACACTTCGACTTGCGGGTATGCTAAGATTTCCTCTTGTGTTGTAATAATGTACGTTTGAGGCACACTGGGACTATCACCCTGTGTTTCCCCAGAGATGCACTAGGCACTTAGATGATATGATACAAATGTGCTCCATGAAGATGACACTCACGTGTTCTATTGATGAGATGAGGGTGGTGGCGAAAAGGGAATATTATGGCCTTCTCTCCCGGTCCGAAACTGAGTTTGCTGAAGAATTCTGACAAGATAGGTTTCTTGTCTATTTCAGGCTCTAACAAGTTTTTGTGTGATCTATGGACTTTTGAGTATGAGGCCAAGTTCTCCCTGACATGGGGCTGGTGTTGCTCTCTCTGGCATCCAAATGGCACCAAAATCTGAGTGACTGTGCTTTCACAGTAAACCACGCCAGTTGCTGTTGTGATTGCAGCCCGAGGCTGAGCCAATATTGGGAAAGGCTTTGAAGAAGAATGAATTGGATTATCAGATACCCTGGAACAATCCACTGGTGTTTGGAGCTGGAGGGGAAAATCAGAAAGATCAAGTTAATGAGGGGAAGAGCCAGATTTAGCCCGATGGTACCTAGGACCAAAACTTTTCTAGTGGCCCCAGCAGTTTCTACTGGATTTGAAATTTGATTATTATTTAAAAAACTAAAGGCCGGATTCTCTTTTATGCTAATGCCCCCTTTACATTACTGTAGTGGAGTTTAGGAGCTACAAAGGGGGCAGAAACAACCTCAGAGAAATACCCCAGTTTATGGGGTTCCCAGGCCAGTGCAGAGCTGTCTCTATAGGAGAGAGGCAGTGAAGTGGGCACACTGGAGGAGGGAGGGGACAGTCTTAGCATACTGTTCTCCAGATATTATCACCTCTCACAGGGCCCATTTGGGGCTGCTGCAGCCAGAGCATAGGTTGGAGAATCCTTGAGGCTGCTATATTTATGCGGGAGGCTTGGCAGGCCAACAGCTGCTCCAAGATTCAACTGGGGAGCGTACTGCCTTAAAGTCATGTTTACACCCACTTCCATTCCTTTGTGAAGCATAGGTTTGGAGAAACAGAGATTCAAGGTCTAAATTTTTATCCCTTATGACTGAGGAGATAACTTCCAGCTTATGTAATGTAGCATTGTCTGGAATGAGTCTTCAGAAAAACAGAAGAAAAATTAGTAAATTGTAAACTATCCCATTAACCTCAGCGGTGCTCCGTTGCTCATGAAGCTATATGCTGGACACCTTGACAGCACCAAGGAATGATTCAACTACCATGTCAGCAGGTGCAGAATGACAGTTGAATATACTTTTGGAATAAAAATTAGTAAACTGTAAAAACTATCCCATTAACCTCAATGGGGTGCTGACTTTGCACTCTAATGATGATAATTTAAATGTCAACATTAATCATTTCACTGCTGCTGATTTTAGGAGCAACACCTAGCTATTCTGAGATTGTGGGAGGATCTGGCTTGCACACCACTACCACATTTTTTGTACTGCTCTGACATCTGACTTATCTGATCATTGCTGACAAGGACTGATTTTGTAGCTACTGTGTAATCAGAATGGGCGGTATATTGATCCTGTTGTTTAACATAATAGAGTAGTTTCCATTAGAATTATACCCTTTGTAGAATAACAGAATTATAGAAATGTAGGGCTGGAAGGGACCTCAAGAGGTCATCAGGTCCAGCCCCTTGCACTTAGGCAAGACCAAGTAAATCTAAACCTCCTCAGACAGACGTTTGCCCAACCAGTTCTTTACAAACTCCAGTGATGGGCATTCCATAACCTCCCTTGGAAGTCTATTAAATAATTTAACTCTCTTTATAGTTAGCAAGTTTTTCATAATATCTCATTTAAATCCACCTTGCTGCAGATTAAGCCCATTACTACTTGTCCTAGCGTCAGTAGACTTGGAAAATAGTTGATCACCATCCTCTTTATAACAGCCCTTAACATATTTGAAGACTGTTATCAGATCCCTCTTCAATCTTCTTTTCTCAAGGCTAAACAAGCCCAGGTTTTTTAACTTTTCCTCATAGGCCAGGTTTTCTAAACCTTTTATCATTTTTGTTGCTCTCCTCAGGACTCTCTCCAATTTGTCTACATCTTTCTCAAAGTATGGTGCCCAGAATTGGACATAGTACTTCAGTTGAAGGCTCATCAATGCCAACTAGAGTGGAACAATTACCTCTCATGTCTTACATACAACACTCCAGTTAATACACCCATAGTGATATCAGCCTTTCTCAACTGCATCATATTGTTGGTTCGTATTCAATATGTGATCCACTATAACCCCTACATCCTTTTCTGCAGTACCACCACCTAGCCAGTTATTCCCCATTTAGTAGCTGTGCATTTGATTTTTCATTTCTAAGTATAGTACTTTGCACTTTATTGAATTTCATCTTGTTGATTTCAGACATTTCTCCAATTTATCAAGGTCATTTTAAATTCTAATCCTGTCCTCTAAAGTGCTGGCAACCCCTCTCATCTTGTTATCATCTGCAGATTTTATAGGCATACTCTTTACTCCATTATCTAAGCCATTAATGAAAATACTGAACAGTACTGGACCCAGGACTACTCCTGCAGGGTCCCACTAGATAACAACCTCCCAGTTTGACAGCAAACCATCGGTATCTTCTCTTGGAGTACAGTCTTTCAATAAGTTGTGCACCCACCATTTAGTAATTTAATCTGGACCATATTTCCCTAGTTTGCTTATGAGAACGTTGGATGTGATCATGTCAAAAGCCTTACTAAAATTAAGATATATCATGTCTACTGCTTCTCCCTTATCCACTATGCCAGTAACTCTGTCAAAGCAAATCAGATTGGTTTGGAATGATTTGTTCTTGACAAATTCATGTTGACGCTATTCCTTATACCACTATTATCCTCTAGGTGCTTGCAAATTGAATGTTTAATCATTTGTTCTGGTATCATTCGGGTATCAAAGTTAGGCTGACTGGTCTATAATTCCCTGGGTCCTCTTTATTCCCCTTTTTAAAGGTAGGTACTATGTTTGCCCTGCTCCAATCCTCCGGGATCTCATCCATCCTCTGTGATTTCTCAAAGATAATTGCTAACGGTTCTGATATTGCTTAAACTTGTTCCTTAAGTACCATATGATGACTTTCATCAGGATCTGCTGACTTGAATATATCTAATTTACCTAAATATTCTTTAATCTGTTCTTTCCCTGTTTTGGCAGTCCTTCTCCCCTGTTAATATTAATTGTGTGGAGCATATGCTCGCATTAAACTCTTCAGTGAGCCTGAAGCAAAGTAGACAACAGACAGTTTGTAGGCTGGCTCTGGGGCCCACATTAAGTGTCATTTCCAGTCTGAGATGGATGTTTGAATGGACTGGAGATAGAAATATAGGCAAACTACTACAAATATATACTTACTAGTGTTCTGCTACTTACTATTAATCTTATGTTCATATCTGCTGCAGAGTGATGACCATGTACTGTGTGGTCCCTCAGGTCAGGGTTGGAGTTGTACTGGTCCGGGGCACTAGTTGAGTTCTGCACTATCAAGTTTGGCATGGAGCTGTAGTGCCGTACTGCTTGTTTTTCACATGCATTTGAATACTCGTGAGTTTTGGTGTGCTCTTTTTGTGGGATGCTTGATTCCCCGTTAACTATTTCTTTCTTTGTTTCTTTTTCACCTGAGAAACTCTGAAGCAGAAGAGGAGTGCCAGGTCCTGACTCTGAACAAAGATAATGCTGAGAATGGAAAAAAATAAATTAAATCTCATATGAATAAAGAGCAACGCTGTTGCCAGAAGAAGAGCTGGGGCCAGTTTCTCTGGTGTAAACAGCACAAAAGGGCCATATTCTGGTTGTAAATGGCCAGTGGAGAATTTCCCTTGTGGAGGGGAAATCTCCATTTGTATAAACCTAGGGGAGGCACGTCCAGTGCCACATGACCCCTCACCAATCTGGTATAGGAGGACTGCTGAGGGAAGGAGGAAACATTTTGGTAGCGTGGCACAGGAGAGCTCCACTGCACCAATCCTCTACTGGCATAAGATCCCTTAGAGATTTTATGCCAGAAATAAAGTTAGAGAAAAACACTAATTGATGCTGTAACTGGATCCCTGGTGGACCACCTCTGTGTCGGGCTGACCTCAGACAGGGGAGAAATGAGCACCAGTTATCTTGTCTTCAGCAGTGTTTTTAGAAAACACTTCTGATGTCTGACAAAAGGTGACAACCAGATCTAGGCGACGATATTTGCTTATAGGATGCACATATTTGCCTACATGAAAAGTCTGTAGATGATTAGCCTAGGGTCTCTCACCTGCATGAGTGGAGAAAATTGAAAGTTTGTGAACACCAGTGGAGTCTTTTTATATATAATATGCCCATCACCATTATTATCCCATCTCATTAGTTTTCTTGTGGATGTTCTATTTCTGACCTTCGAACTTCTATTTCCCATGCCCCAAGAAGTAGGAGAATTAGTGAAAAATCAACTGAATCTTCCCCTTGCATTATACCTGTCTTAATCCTTGTGCTGTAGCTGTCCTACTCACTAACTTCTGTTTGAAAATCTTCTCAGACCCAGACTCCCCCAGCAGCTCTATCTTCTTCTCTCGCAAATGGGCTGTTTTCTGCTCGTGCTTCATTCGCAGCTCCTGTAGCTGCAGCCTGTAGATAGAGATACAAATGGGTCCTAACAGGTCTAAAATAGTTCTGATGATAAAAGTCCCATGGACTGGATCTTGGCTACAAATTCTGCCTTATATGGAACAAGTCTGGCCAGATCTAGAGGCAACATGATTCAGAGTATTGAGCTCTGCGCTGAGCTCAGGAACTCTGGAATTCTAATCCTGGCTTTGACATGGATTTGTGAGCAAGTCACTTAACCTTTGTGTGTCCATTTCACCACCTGTCAGATTAGGATTGATAATACTCATTTACCTATCTGACAGGGCCATCTCAAAGAACCATCAGTTAATGTAAAGTGCTATGTAAGTGATGGCTATTATTATTTAACATGAATTCAGAATGCATCCTCCACCCTACCTAATGAAAACTGAGCTGGAAATCCTCCTTACCTAGCATGTTCTTCTCGTGCCCTGGAAGCTGCAGTCTCCTGAAAGAGTGAATTGTTGTGCTGGAAAAACTTATCATATTTGTCCAAATCAGATTTGGGGTAAATTCTACGAAAACCACCTAGGTTTTTCTCCTCATATTTCTCAGCTTGTTTCAACCAAGTGGCTTGGCAGTTTCTATACTTCTCAGCCCTGAAAAAAAAAAATTCAGGTATAACCATTAACAAATCATGTGGGATACAGGCTTGGTACTAGGAATTTATGTTGCTATAACTACATTGCTCACATCCCTGAGCAAAGCAGTTATACCGACCTGACTCCCAGTCATTGGGAGGGCTTCTGTCATTGACATAGCTACTACCTCTCCGGGAGGTGGAGTACCGGAGTCGACGGGAGAGTGCTCCGCGGTCGATTTTTCATGTCTAGACTAGACACAATAAATCAACCCGGTCATAGATATAAAGGGAAGGGTAAACACCTTTAAATCCCTCCTGGCCAGAGGAAAAACCCTTTCACCTGTAAAGGGTTAAGAAGCTAGGATAACCTCGCTGGCACCTGACCAAAATGACCAATGAGGAGCTGGAAGGGGGGAGAAACAAAGGTTCTCTCTGTCTGTGTGTTGCTTTTGCCGGGACCAGAGCAGGAATGCAGGTCAGCACTCCTGTAAAGGGCTAATAAGCAATCTAGTTAGGTATGCGTTAGATTCTGTTTTGTTTAAATGGCTGATAAAATAAGTTGTGCTGAATGGAATGTATATTCCTGTTTTTGTGTCTTTTTGTAACTTAAGGTTTTGCCTAGAGGGATTCTCTATGTTTTGAATCTGATTACCCTGTAAGGTATTTACCATCCTGATTTTACAGAGGTGATTCTTTTACTTTTTCTTCAATTAAAATTCTTCTTTTAAGAACCTGATTGTTTTTTCATTGTTCCTAAGATCCAAGGGTTTGGGTCTGTGTTCACCTTTGCAAATTGGTGAGGATTTTTTCAAGCCTTCACCAGGAAAGGGGGTGTAGGGTTTGGGAGGATTTTTTGGGGAAAGACGTTTCCAAGCAGGCTCTTTCCCTGTTATATATTTGTTAGACGCTTGGTGGTGGCAGCAATAAAGTCCAGGGGCAAAAGGAAAAATAGTTTGTACCTTGGGGAAGTTTTTACCTAAGCTGGTAAAAATAAGCTTAGGGGGTTTTTCATGCAGGTCCCCATATCCGTACCCTAGAGTTCAGAGTGGGGAAGGAACCTTGACAAGGTGGCAGAGCGGTCGGATTAACTTGAAATCATTTTGAGATCAATATACTTTCAAAGCTGGAGGGGGAGAGACCCTTTGTTTCTCCCCTCCTCCAGGTTTGAAAGTATCTTGTCTCCTCATGCGTCATTTTGGTCAGGTGCCAGCGAGGTTATCCTAGCTTCTTAACCCTTTACAGGTGAAAGTGTTTTTCCTCTGGCCAGGAGGGATTTAAAGGTGTTTACCCTTCCCTTTATATTTATGACAGACCCCCACTGGATTGATCACTGCCCCTTGATCCAGCGGGTAATGTAGACAAGCCCATAGCTACCATCTCTCCAGGAGGTGGAGTACCTACGCCAACAGGAGAAGCCTTCCCTTCAGTATAGGTAGCATCTTCACTGAAGCACTACAGCGGCGCAGCTGCAGCATTTGAAGTGTAGCCAAACCCTCGGAGAAATCTCCAGAGCAGGAGTTATTTTCATTTCACACTGTAATTGCATCCCTAATCCTGTCGTCTTAGTTTTGGTGAAATGTAGAATGGTTCTCATTTATCTTCCTACATAACCTATAACATAAATTTAAAGATTATCTGCAAAGGCAAAGAAAATGAGCTTGTCTTTCTGGTTTCCCTATGGTTGTTAACGAGGGCCTGAAATTTTATTTTATTTTTTGCTTGTTTTTTACATTAGAAATTCGGGAACTGTCTAAGCTGGAAGACTCTATGATGACTAAAGAACTAGTTAAATGATGCCATCACAACAACCAACAAAGTGAAAGATGAGCTATCAAGAGGGGAAGGAATTTTTTGTCAAGTTATTTTTGTTACTTTAAACGAATTGTTCAATGAAATGTTAATTAACATTTTGAATAAAGGAATACTTTGTTAAACATTCAGCACCCTCACTTTTTCAATTCAGTTGTGAAGAGCTTACAGTAAACAGCCCTTACACATCCCAGTGGTGTGCCAACAAACCAGGAAAGACCAGACTTTACATTCCTGGTATTTTGAAGGTTAAAAAAACAAGAAAGAAAAAAAACCTTTAAAAATATCTGTGCAGGCCATCTGTATACATCATAAAGAAGCAAAAAAAAAAAAAGGTCATAAACTAATTAAAAAACATTGTTTGCAGGTCACCTTAAAATTATGGCTCACATAATCTGAGGAAATTAGTTGAAGCTGTATGAGAACACACCTGGTCTCTCGAGAACAGCATTGCTTCAGGAGTCTCTCCTTTCCTCGCCGTTTCTCTTCTTCTAGGATTTTTCTCTTGTCACAGGCCCCTAAATTTATCAGAACCAAAGTGTCATATAGCAGCTGGTCCTTCACTTCTTTGTCTAACCAGGAGTCAGTGATGAAGCTTGGAGAGTGATTCACCTGAAACAACAAGAATGTAATCTATTTGCTGCAGTTGAGTTGCAATGGAAATTACAACTCGGGACATTAAATTAGTCTGAAATCTAGATTACTGGGGATTCCAGTTTAGAATCTAGAGTTGGCAAGGATCCTTGCCAGACTTCAATGTATGATACAGGTGTATAGTAGGATTCCATGGGCCAAATTCAGAAGTGACATAATGGGTGGGATAGATTTGGGAGAAAACAGGTGCAAGTGGCAGAGTGATGTAGCTTGAACCAATTTAGTACTCAGTGCAAGATCAATAACATATTAATTTGATATGCTGTGAGGACCAAATTCAGGCTCTGGTATTAGCAAATGCAGCTCCCGTTGAGGTTAATGGATACCCCTGGAAGATTCCTTTGTGCAAAGAACTGGAGAGTAAGGCTGTCCCCATGAGCTAGACTCCCACATACAGGAACAGATTTAAATTTCAAGGCTACAGATCAATGTGACTGTCTGTGCGAATGACTATTATTAGTTTATCTGCAGTCTAACCCCCTCTGCTGGTCATCCATCAGCTTTCCAAGCTGATGGAATAATGTAGGAAATGCTACAGGATGGACTTTTGTTAGGAGATCTAGAGAAACGATAAAGGCAAAAATCGGTGTTAAGGAAGAGGTTGGCGATAGCAACTCGTTTGGCTGAATTTGGCCCCACAGGCAGGGAAGGGTGAAAAAAGGATACCAGTTCATGGTATGGATTTGTTATGAGATCTAAGAGACTTTTGCTGTGGTTCTTACCTCAAGCAACCAGGGTTTGAGTTTGTGATCCAACAGAATATCAAATCCTAATATTTCAAAGCAAGCGCTACCCACAGTGTGGTTGGGGAAGCAAGTGTGATAGTTATGTTTGATAATAGGATGTGCTGATATCAGGGTTTTAATAACAACATCTTCTATATTCCGCCACATCTGGTCGGTATCATAGCTATGCTTCTGCATGTACTTATTAAAGGTGGAGAGCTTCCTATGAAGAAAAAAAGGAAGTTGGTAGCCCATATTAATGGCAAATCACTTCACAGTAAGCATTTTTCTGTATGTTTCAATGCTGCTTAAGTTAAGCATAGAAATTTGGGTCTCATGGAGATCCACGTACCCACAGAAACAAAATAAGGATTAACAGAACAAGTTGTTAGTCAAACTCTTGCATAGATCAATATAAGAGCTTCTCAGACATTGAGGATGGAAGACACACTAATACGTAGGGTCTCAACCAAATATGCTATGAATGTCAGTGAAGTGTGTCCTGCCTGCCTTTACCATGTTGCTAATAGGGAGAGGATCCCAGATATATGGGAAGGGATTCCCTGTATGAAAAAGAAGAACCATTGTTCTAATTAACCTCTTGCTCTTAGGACAATCCTATGCTTGAAAATTGTATTAGTATAACCACATCAGTTGGGGGCGAGGTGATTTTTAATGATATAGTTATACTAGCATAAGCCCTAGCATGGACACAGTTATACTGGTATAAAGGTGCCTTATACTAGTATAATTATTCCTGTTCCTGTATGGGAATGGCTATACCAGCATAAAGCACCTTTATACTAATCTAACTGCGTCCACACTAGGGGAGCTGTACAGCTTTAACTTAGAGCAGTACAACTTTCATGTATAGACCAGGCTTTAGGATAGGAAATGGAAAGAAGCCACACATTATTGGACAGTGACCTAGGCCTTGTCTATACTATGAAATTAGGTCGATTTTATAGAAGTCGATTTTTAGAAACTGATTTTATACAGTCGATTGATCGTTCCCCTCTATTCGACATTGGTGAGGCCTCATCTGGAGTACTGTGTCCAATTTTGGGCCCCACACTACAAGAAGAATGTGGAAAAATTGGAAAGAGTCCAGCGGAGGGCAACAAAAATGATTAGGGGACTGGAACACATGACTTATGAGGAGAGGCTGATGGAACTGGGATTCTTTAGTCTGCAGAACAGAAGAATGAGGGGGGATTTGATAGCTGCTTTCAACTACCTGAAAGGGGGTTCCAAAGAGGATGGATCTAGACTATTCTCAGTGGTAGCTGAAGACAGAACAAGGAGTAATGGTCTCAAGTTGCAGTGGGGGAGGTTTTGGTTGGATATTAGGAAAAACTTTTTTACTAGGAGGGTGGTGAAACACTGGAATGCGTTACCTAGGGAGGTGGTGGAATCTCCTTCCTTAGATATTTTTAAGGTCAGGCTTGACAAAGCCCTAGATGGGATGATTTAGTTGGGGATTGGTCCTGCTTTGAGCAGGGGGTTGGATTAGATGACCTCTTGAGGTCCCTTCCAACCCTGATATTCTATGATTCTATGTCCACACTAAGTGCATTAAGTCGCCGGAATGTGTCCTCACTACCATGGTTAGCATCAACTTACAGAGCTGCCCATTGGAATTCTGAGTTAAGCTCCCAATGCCTGATGGGGCAAAAACATTGTCGTGGGTGGTTTTGGGTACATGTCGTCAGGCCCCCCTCCCTCCATGAAAGCAATGGCAGACAATCGTTTTGCACCTTTTTTCCTGGGTTACCCATGCAGATGCCACACCACGGCAAGAATGGAGCCCACTCAGCTCACCGTCACCGTACATCTCCTGGGTGCTGCTGGCAGGTGTGGTACTGCATTGCTACACAGCAGCAGCTCCTTGCCTTCGCGGCAGATGATGCAGTAGGACTGATAGCCATTGAACATCTCCTGGGTGCTCCTGGCAGACCTCGGTGAGGTCGATCAGGGGTGCCTGGACAGACATGGCTATCCTCCTCTTAGAGCACTGAATGGGAGCCAGAGACTTCAGGTCATTCTCTTCTTTAAGTTTCATCTCATGGAGATTCAGTCTTGCCTGGAATATCATGCGAGCTGGAGGCTTCTGCCTCAGGCTGCTCTCCCAGCCAGCAGCACTGTGCAGTAACACCTACCCCAGCCTACCCCTTGCTCCCATAGCTCAGGAAGCCTGGACAGTAGTAAGGAGCAGTTCAACTTTAGAAGATTAAACTCGATAAGTTTATGGAGGAGATGGTATGATGGGATAACATGATTTTGGTAATTAATTGATCTTTAACTATTCATGGTAAATAGGCCCAATGGCCTGTGATGCGATGTTAGATGGGGTGGGATCTGAGTTACTACAGAAAATTCTTTCCTGGGTATCTGGCTGGTGAATCTTGCCCATATGCTCAGGGTTTAGCTGATCGCCATATTTGGGGTTGGGAAGGAATTTTCCTCCAGGGCAGATTGGAAGAGGCCCTGGAGGTTTTTCACCTTCCTCTGTAGCATGGGGCACGGGTCATTTGCTGGAGGATTCTCTGCTCCTTGAAGTCTTTAAACCACGATTTGAGGACTTCAATAGCTCAGAAATAGGTGAGAGGTTTTTCGCAGGAGTGGGTGGGTGAGATTCTGTGGCCTGCATTGTGCAGGAGGTCGGACTAGATGATCATAATGGTCCCTTCTCACCTTAGTATCTATGAATCTATACGCTGAGCAAGTGAAGAATGGTGGTAGAATTGCCTTTGGACATTTAAAAGCTCACTGGCGCTGTTTGCTGACTAGACCAGACCTCAGCGCAACCAACATTCCCATAGTTATTGCTGCTTGCTGTGTGCTCCATAATATCTGTGAGAGTAAGGGGGAGACATTTATGGCGGGGTGGGAGGTTGAGGCAAATTGCCTGGCATCCAATTTTGAGCAGCCAGACACCAGGGTGAAGAGTACAGTAAGGCGTGCTGTGCATCAGAGAGGCTTTGAAAACCAGTTTCATGACTAGCCAGGCTTCGGTGTGACAGATGTGTGTGTTTCTCCCTGATGCAAACCCGCCCCCTTTCTTGATTTTAATTCCCTGTAAGCCAACCACCCTCCCGCCTTCGAAATAAAGTAACTATTGTTTTGAAACCATGCATTCTTTCTTTATTAATTAAAAAAAATGAGATAACAGACAAGGTAGCCTGGGTGGGGTGGGGGAGGAGGGAAGGACAAGGCCACATTGCTTATTGTAGCTACACTAAAAATCAAACTGTTTGAATGACAGCCTTCTGTTGCTTGGGCCATCCTCTGGAGTGGAGTGGCTGGGAGCCCGGAGCCTCCCCACCCCCGTGTTCTTGGGCGTCTGGGTGAAGAGGCTATGGAACATGGGGAGGAGGGTAGGCAGTTATACAGTGGATGCAGCGGGGGTCTGTGCTCTTGTTGACTTTCCTGAAGCTCCAACAGATGCTTCATCATGTCCGTTTGCTCCCCCAACAGATGCTTCATCATGTCCATTTGCTCTCCCATTAGCCTCAGCATCATGTCCTGCCTCTGCTCTTCATGCTCACTTAATTTTTTCCTGGCCTCTGCCACTGAATGCTTCCATGCACTAAGTTGTGCCCTATCAGTGCGGGAGGACTGCATGAGCTCAGAAAACATGTAATTGCAAGTGCGTTTTTTTCGCCTTCTAATCTGCGATAACCTCAGGGATGGAGATGATAGGGGGAGCGTAGAAACATTCTACGCTCTACGATTCTGGGGGGACTGCATGATCACCTGTGCTGCTGAGTGCTCCTGAGTTTGCCACGCTGACCAAACAGGAAATGAAATTCAAAATTTCCCGGGGCTTTTCCTGTGTACCTGGCTAGTGCATCGGAGTTCAAAGTGCTGTCCAGAGCAGTCACAATGGAGCACTCTGGGATATCTCCTGGAGGCCAATATCGTTGATTTGCATCAGCACTACCCCAAATTCAACCCAGCAAGGTCGATTTTAGCGCTACTCCCCTAGTTGGGGGGGGGGGGGGGAGTACAGAAATCGATTTTAAGAGCCCTTTAGGTCGATGGAACAGGGTTCGTTGTGTGGACGCAGTCATTTTTAAATCGACCTAATGCGACTAAATTTAACCTAACCCTGTAGTGTTGACCAGGCCCAAGGCATTGCTCCAAGACAATTCATACTAGTGGAGCCTTTCTGGCACCAACAGAGCACTGCAGAAGAAACATTGGCACCGCTGGAGTTCCTGCTGCTATTGGCAAAGAGCAATACTGCTAAGAAGAAATGGATACCACTGAAGTCCTAGTGGCAATGGACAGGATACTATGTAGAAACAGCTAGAAACATGGTGAAAAGAAAAGAAAAGAAAAGAAAAGAAAAGAAAAGAAAAGAAAAGAAAAGAAAAGAAAAGAAAAGGACTGGGAGAAGAATGTGGGCAAGAGGAAAAACCTGACTGATCATTATATATAGATTTATCTACATTAGACAGCCAAACATAACCACCAAGGACAATAAACAGAGTGATGTAATCCAGAAGCACCAGTTGCAACAAACGCATTGGTATTTCCAATTTGAAGGACAGTTCACTTTTTTTTCCTCCTGCTTCTGGCCTCTCACTAATATTCATCTGAGCTTATATAAATTTATATAACCAATGACACAAAATACATTCTTCACTGGCTGCATGGAAAGAAATATTTCTTAAACATATATGAAAAAAGTGTGAAAATGCATATGAAGATTCATGAGAACAGACTAACATCCCCTGGCTGTGATTAATGTTCTCTCTCTCTTACCTCTTACTTCCAGAATCTTCATCTCGGACAAAATTAGTACTGTGCTTGTTAATGGAATAATTAGTCAGGTGCATGCAGACATCATCCTACAAATAAACGAATGGGTTATAGGGTGAGAGAGACATCTGCCTTCTTCACTCTCCCTGTACATGATGATACCTGGTCACACTACTTAATGCAGAAAAAAATCTAAGTACAAGACATTTAATAGCAGTACTTATCTCATCGCTCTCATGATCGCAACACAGTCTTAAGATCATTTAAATGGGACCACTTGCATGAGTAAAGTCATTGTGGTATGCATCCGACGAAGTGAGCTGTAGCTCATGAAAGCTTATGCTCAAATAAATTTGTTAGTCTCTAAGGTGCCACAAGTACTCCTTTTCTTTTTGTGGTATGTAAGTGTTTGCAGGATCAGCCCCTAACTGCCCAGAAACTATTATGTAGTGTTATTGTGTGCTGTTAAACTCTAGCTATGTTCTACCACAGAGGTGGCTGCATTTCAGTGGTGGGTGAGATGATTCATCTATAACCTTACCCATGTCACTTTGATGAAGTGAGGCTTAATTATTATTGTTTGTGAAGGGCGTGCAGATCCTCAGATTAAAGGTATTGTAGCAGTCCAAAGCATTATTGTTTCTCTGTGCCACTACGTTTCAACAGATAGTTCCTGTTGTTATGAATTTGAATGGTGTTAATTTATGTTAACAGGGTTCTTTACTCACCAGATTGCTGTGTGAGGGGTCAGAGTAGGCTGATGTAGCAAAGCGTGCAAGGCCCTCATTATAGACAAATATCCTCAGAGGGTCACATGATGTCACAAGCACATAAATCCTCAGATCAAACTTAAAACGATCAATAATAAAAGGCTGGGAAAGAGAAGATGAAACTGAGTTGCTTATAGTTTGTTTGAAGTACAAGAGGAACATTAGTAACTCATTAACTCGAGACTGAGGTGATGAAAATAGCTGTACAGTCCCACCTACAAGCTGAAAAAACAAAACCAAGACATGCAATCCTTATAACAATACTTAGCACATATACATCACCTTCCTTAATCAAAGTGCTAGACAGATATTCAGTAATTAAGCCTTACAACATTCTTTGGGCGATAACAACACTTCCTTATCTATCTCTATTTTAGAAATTGGGAAACTGTCTGGGTTAAGACATTCCATCCAAATAAGGGTAATTGCAAACTTTATGCAGAGCATGATCATTTTAATAAGATCACATGATCAGAACTAGTCATGGACACTTAATAGATCTAGGTGTTCTTAATATGCAAACAACAATTTACATGTACCCCAGTATCCAGTATATAAGCAATTCTTGCTAGAGTACTTTTCTCTTAAAATTATGTTTCTTATAGTTATTCAAATATTGGGAAATTGGGGAATTTAAGAACAGTAATGTATTCTATCGTACTGAGCACAGCAGCAACACTATAATAGTAATTAAACTAATCCGTCATTGAGTTCTTTACATGTTCTGAGCATTGAACAAACTCATTAATCGTCACATAAAGTCTATGAGGTGGATAGGTTCCCTCCCCATTTTAAAAGTGGGGGGAAACAGACATGGAACAATGATTTGCTGAAAGCCACACAGTGAGTCAGCACAAGAGAAGATATAAACTCTAGCAGTTCTGAATCCCAGCTCCCCAGACCATGCTTTATCTCTCTAAAAAAAATCAGTAATAAATAATAATGAAACATATTCAAAATGAAAGAACAAACCAGAGTAAAAACTTAGGTTCTGGTATTTACATTATAGGTGTCCCAAAGACACAGGAGATCCCAGAGGCTTGAATGTGGATGTTTGCTTAGGAAGAGAGGGTAATGCTAAGATGTCAGCCAAAAGATTCTTGAGTAAAATAGGTTATAAACAGGTTTGTGGGACTGGGTACAAACAATCCCTTCACTCTCTCCTCCAGTTGGGCCTACGGAAATATTGTGTATCTTTGAGAGCTAACTCACTCTACAGCAGGAAGGAGATTTCCCTCACCTAGTTAGGTTCACCCAGCAAAGGTGAATTAGCTTATATAAAAAGCTTATTCAAAAATTACTTAGGAACCCAATGGCACACAAAAGAGGGATTATTTCAATGGTCATGTATTCAAAGGCAATGAGTGCTGTTTATGACTGGATGATCACAGGCAAGCAAGGCTGAGCTGAATTAAACTCTGGTTTAATGACATAAAAGTAATCTTGGGATGTGGAATAGGGAGATTACCCTTGAGATGTAGAGCTGGCAGATCATATCCTCTCCAGGTTTTATGTCTTTCAAAGATCTGGTGATGAAGATGCCTCTCCCCTGACAGCCAGAGTCGGGCTTACAGATGTATGTCTTATGTTTCCTTGATCTGCTATAGGTCTGCAAATCCCCATAGCTGTAGGGAAAGATGATGCGGGGGGGGAGAAAGAAAAGCAAGACAATCAGAATTACATGATTCTGAGGTTTGATGTCTCACAGCCTACCAATGCTAGAAACGTTTTGGCAGACAAATGCAAATGTCTACAGAACCAGTGATCACAAAGAAAAAAAAAATCTGTCCCTCCAGAGCCAGGAATACAACCTGTTCTCTAGCTCTCAGTAAACCTTTATTTCCAGTAGAAGCAAGTCTGGAGTGAATCACACAGTCTTATGGGAATGATCTCTTTTTTGATTTTTAGAGAAAAGAGATTTTTAATATGATATAGAAATCATCTCCTCTTCCAAAGAGGGAAGATACTTCATCCCATTGAGTAATACAGCAATGGACTTCATCCAGAAAAATAAAAGGAATTTTATTCCATTCACTGCCAAGGGGCTTGCATCACCAGCGAATACATGGTGCAGTCAGCTCAAAGCAATATCATTCTACTATGAAAATGTTCCTAGTCTTTTTCCATTACTCTGGGTAAAGAAAAGAGCAGAAAGATAATGGGTTTGATTCTCTTCTTACTTGCTCAAGTTTTACTTTGGAGCATCTTCATGGAGCTCTAAGAAGATACTCTCAATTTACACTGGTGTAAGAGGAGACTCAGGCCCAAAGTAAGGAAGGCTGACATAAAGGATGAGAGGAAAAAGTGAGGGTGATGGTGAAGAGAAGCAAGACAAGAGGAAAATCAGTCAGTAAACATTGTAAGGAAGACTCACTCAGCAGGAAGACACCAGGTCCTGGGAAAGAAGTTAAATTCTTTAGGAAAGAGCTTTAGCATCCTGCTCATGTTCCTGGCCAGCAGATCCTTCCTACATATTTCACTCATCCCAGGGAAGTGGTTGATTTTCTGGAAAGAAGTCCAGAGAAAAGGCATAATAATAAGCATCTTCCTGGTCTCTTGGTCATTTGCACTGGGGAAAAAAGTAATAATTTAATATCCACTCCACCTCACAGAGATCAGTACCTGATAACTTTTCATTTCCATTACCCGATCCAGTGAGACTGAATAGTCTGTCCAATAGAGGGTCCACTCATCATTCTCACCTGCTTCCCGTAAGCCATACTGCTTAGCAGCCCGACGCACTGCATCATAAGAAAAGAAACAGTTTCAATCATACTAGCAATTTAGACTTTAGAAAATTCTGTTTGGACTCAGAAGGAGATATAGAATCATGGTTCAGTTATACCACTCAGCTCAGATATCTATAGACCTCAGCTCTACTCTGAGTGGCAGCTTCCAGTCCCCTAATCTCTATGGATATGCTGCCCAAAAACCATCCATTTTGTCTGACAAATTGGACAGTCACTGGTGACTACTGAACAAGTTGACCTCTCCAGTATGCTGCTAGAAACTTCACACTAGCTAGCAAAAATTGCAGGATGGAGTAAGCTTGCATTGCTGTTGCATTGGTCTTTCTGAACAACGGTGAAAAGCAGAACTTCTTGAAATAAAAAAATTAAATGATTCATTTTATGTGGAATGGAGCCATTTGAACTGGTTCCCCATGTTCCAAATCCACGACAAGCATTCAAATCTTGCACTGGCAAAAGTTCATGGATATGACTTCTTGCCTAACTTCAGTCATGAGGAGGGAAACATATTTGATCATCACAAGCTAGTGCCTTTAGACGATTTAGCATCATTAGCAGACTGTGCTTGAGGAGGGCAAGTAATAAAATACCAGGGGATGCTGTTGGTTAATAATGAGATACGCTAAGAGAGCTATGTGGTGCCAAATGTGTGGAATAACAGGAATGCTGTAGGTCAGGAATGAGTTTCACTAGTAGGGGAATCTTGCACAATGCTTGCCCAGACTGCATGAGGTTTCTAAATGATGCTTTCATTTGGTCATATTCATAAGCACTAAAATTCAGTTAACAAGTCACATGACAAAATAAATTCCATTTTAAATTGAGCTCTTTTTCCTAAGAGCAAACGAAAATATACATTTCTTTACATGAATCGACTGGGTCACAATTCTTTGGCTTACCTTCTACATTTGGGAAAGATGAGAAAGATACTCACCACTATCATACTTGCAGTTGGTCAGACTTATCACAGGTCATCTGGAAAAAAATTAAAAAAAGCAGAAAGACAGAGGCATACAGACAAGGACCAGTTTACGCTTTATGGGGAAGCCCTGGGAACTTTACAGTTGTACTTCCATAAATTTATGTAAAGCACTATCTAAATAATCATCTAATAGGCTAGTCACCAGGATTGATCACTGTTTTTTTGCTCAGTGGTCACTTCGAAAATTATTTGCTGGAGACAAACCAAATAACTATGCATCTAGTCTCTATAGAAAAGAAAGGCAGGTACTATTAAGTAAACTTCTCTGAAGACAATGATACAACAAGCACAATGTGAATGTTATTCCCTGGTTACATAGTCTCCCTCCAGCACATATCATCAGAGAAACTGGGGGGAGCAGACTGCTGGGATGGAGACCTGAGAATTCCCCATGCTGCCAACCTCAGCAGCACCCTTAATAGTATGCTCCCCGATTGCATTGGCTAAACTAATCCACTTCGCAGAACCCTCAGAAACCGGGGGTCCCTACGCTTTCAACTGCCATTTTTCACTCTGGGGCTTTGCCTGCAAGCCAGAATCCACAGCAAAAACTGTGGAATCCATAGCAGCAAGTTCAGCCTCCATTTTGCAGTCAGGCTCAGGCTGAAAGGCCACTGAGGATAAGTCTATGCAGCAACTAAACACCAGAGGCTGTCCTGAGTCAGTTGACTTGGGCTCCCAGTGCTTGGGCTGTAAAAATGCTCTGTAGACGTTTGGGCTGGCCTGGAGCCCAAACTCTACTGGGACCCTGCAAGGCGGGGGGGAGGGGAGGGGAAGATCCCAGAGCCCGGGCTCCAGCCTGAGCCTGAATGTCTATATGGCAATTTTTAGCTCAGCAACCAAGCCCCGCAATCCCAAGTCAGCTGCCCCAGGCCAGCTGCAGCAGTGCCGTAGGTCCTTTATTCCAGTGTAGATGTACCTGAGTCAGGAGCCACAGAACCAGCAATAGCATCTCCCACATGTCATAAAGGGACACTGACTCCCCAGAACCCATTTCCCCACAGACATCTGGAGCCTGTTAGGACCCAGTCTCTGCCACAGCCACAACCACCCCACCCTGTGCTTTACTCACAGAAACCCACACATTCCCAGGCACAGGATCACCACACCAGGGGCAGCCTGCCACTTCTCAGGGCACTGATTTACTAAATGTGTCCCCCAATGAAAACAGGCTGTCTTCAATGGCCACAAAAAGTGTAGTCCAGGGGTCCCCAAACAGTGGGGTGTGCTCCCATAGGAGGACAAGGAGGAACGTTCAGGGGGTCGCGCGGCAGGGCTGGGCCAGCCCCCATGCAGGGTGGGGAGGGAGCGCCACCCAGCCCAGCTGTGCCCCAGCCCAGCTCCACTCTGCCCCCAGCCCAGCTCCAGCCACAGCCACGGCTCTGCTTTGCCCCCTGCTCCATCCCCAGCCCAGCTCTGCCCCCATTCCTGCTCCATCCTCAGGCCAGCTCCGCCTCTAGCCCCAGTTCCTCTCCCATTCCCAGTTCTGCCCCTGGCTCCGTCTTCAGCTCAAGCTCTTCTTCTGAGAAGGGGTCGGCACCATCATGTTGCGCGACAGACACTTGACAAGATTACCGTACTTAGTGACAGACATTGGGGGCATTATGTCATTCAAGGTTTTTTGAACCACGGACCTCATACATGGACCTCAAAATTTTTACCACAGCACTTGTCCGTGTACAGACACGTTGCCGACCCCTGCTGCTGAATCAACTGTGCTGTAATGGGTGGGAGGGGCGTACGGACAGATTCCATTACTGGTAAGTGGGTGTGCAACAGGAAAAGTTTGGGCACCACTGGTGTAGTCACAGACCCCAGTTGTATGCTTCAGGGAAACTTTTAGAACCTTGGAAGCAGTGATTAATATAATAAAAACCTGCCTATGAAAGGACAGGAGATAGCAAACCTCTGAGGCTTTACAGCCCAAAGGAATCCTCTTAATAGAGTTAGTGCTCTCACCATAATTCAGCAGGTCTCTGGCCAGCTGCTTATTTCCTAAACACGGAGGGGCATTAGAGAGAGAGTGACTTAAGAAGCAAGCATCAAGAAAGGCACAACAGGAACAAAAACAACCTGCACAACAATCCCCTCAGCAACCACCAGCTCAACAAGGCTAAACACTACAACAGCCTTGCTCATGTGGGAGGTATACCATACCCAATCACCTTTCCCACAGCTAGAACACACTCCTCCACAGAGGTAGAGTCTGGAGCCAAATCAACAACCCGATATCCCCAGGTTAAACCCTCAGAATCTGCAAGCAACTGCGGTCTTTGTCCCCCGGGGCTGACTGTGCCAGCCAAGAAGGCAGACAAAAGCCTGCTAAGACAAAAGAAACCCTGAAACGAACGCCACAACAACCACAAAACTAAACAAACACAACAAAACCCAAACCCCATTTCCCCAAAACAGAAAAAGTGAACAGCAAAGCACACCCACTCTCAACCTGCCTCCCAAAAACTCCCACAATGAAGAGAGACACAGAGAGAGCACACAAAGTGGTGGGGTTCACTAGAATCACAATTTTCTGTAGATGTTTCATACAGTCAAAAAGCTTCAACTGATTTTTAATAATAAGAAGAATTTGAAGGCGTTCTAACCAACAAGACAACAGTATGTAAATGAAATAAGGAAGAGACGGATGGAGAGATGGTAAGAGGAAGAAGGGGAGGATAATGATTACGAATTTTACCTCTGATATTGCAGTCCCCTGGGGAAGGAAGAAAAGGGGACAGAGTAACCCTAATCAAGTCTATTGTGGTATGGATTACCAGCTCCAGTAGTAAGGCTACATCAGACATCTGATGATGATTTCAACAAGAAAATATTATATTTTAACAACACAATATAATAGGAAAGAGTGAGCACATTTTACATAATAGATATAGAAAATGAATACAGTGATGAGCACTACAGAAATGCTTGTAAAGATAAAATAAAAAATAATACTAGAAAACCAGTAGTTATGAAACCAAAGGAAGCGCACTCTTTCTGTTGCAGTGGGAGAAAAAGATATGGCAGTTACTCAACAAGATTGGTTATTTAGGAATCAACCTAAGAACGGGATTCCCCAAAGTCATGAGCCAAAGGCCAAGTGATCAAAGGGCAAATGGGCATCAACAGAAAATATTTATGCTCAGAGACTGTACATCTTCTTTTTCTCCTGGACTATTCTGCAACTCTTACTAGCATATCTATTTCACATCAGAATGAAAGCTCCCCTGAACTATGTTCTTTCCATGAACACTAGTGTCTAACTATTATTACTATTATTTATTATGGTAGTAACTATTACATGTTAGGTTCTTTCTGTACATTCAAGAAAAGGCAATCCCTACTCTGAGTAGCTGACCACCTACAAAACTTAAAATCATCACTTTTTCTGAATACCTTCATTTCCCCTCCACTCCAACACATTTACCTATCCCTCTCACTACAAAAATTCTGTGTTCCTCCCCTTCTGCATAGCACCACTCTGAATACCCTATTCTCCAACATCTCTTCCCCACATTACCCTCCTCTATTTTCAGTAGCTCTACTATGAACATATTCTGCCCTCTTCAGGACTTTTACAGCCCTTTCAATAGTTATTTCTAACCTCTTTCTCTTTCTTTTCTTTTTCATGGATATGTTAGGATCTTGAATTCTTCTTTTCTTCTCTTCACACCCCACTGTATCCTGATCTATGGTGTCCAAGGCATTGTCTTTTCTTTCTAGTTCTCTTGGTAAAAAGTCTAGTTCAGTTACATCTTTCTCATCTGACTCTTCTGTCTCCTGCTCCACTCCTTCAAAGGATCCATATTGTTGCAGTATAGCTGATGCCTTCATCCTGTGGAAACATCCACAACAAACCAGAAGAAAAGTGAACAGTGTACAGGGATGAGCAATAGTCCCATCAATCTTTTCGTGGATCCAGCTGCTTCCTCAAATACAGCTGATAAAACAGAATACTGTATAACTCCCTGCATATTCCCAAGTTAGGAACAGATATGTTCATCCCCTCCTCACAAGTCCACCCTCCATGCCTCTCTCCCCATTTCGACAGGATCAGATATCTACCTATATATGTATCTGCTTCTATCAATAGTGATTCCCATCTGAATGGCATCTCTGCACAGGAAAATAGCTTTGTTTGACGCTGACAAATATTTCTAAACTCCTGCTATCTGTGATATTATGCTAATAGAACATCAGGAAGCTGTCTTGGCGCAGATCCTTAGTGTTATTGCGAGAAACTACAGTGGAAGGATTAATAGCTTTTGTCTCACTAGAGTTAGTGCTCCCTTAACATCTTGTTCTCTCTCTCTTCCTAAAGGTTCAGTCCTGCTCAGATTTGAGAATTCAATACTAAAGCACTGACTGATATGCACCTAATCTGAATGCCAGCTCAGTGCTAACACATGATCAGAGGGATGAGATGAATCAGCGTCTATCAAATCTACAGGTAAAACCCTAGTCTAACAGATCAGGTTCTGCTGCAAACAGAAATCTTTGGCAAAGTAAACGGAGATTAACAATCTTTATATAGAAGTTAATGTTTCTTATATATCTACAGATTCTACCCTGCCCTTCCAGAATGGGGTTGTATTTATAGAATGCTCCAGGAGGTAAGGATTCCTTTCTCTTAAAGTATAAATAGCAAGTAGTTCAGAAAACAAACTCTATAAAACTTTATATTAACAAAAATATTCTCACTCTCTTTATTTAAAATATCATTTTTGTTTGCACTTACAAATTTCCTTGCAGTATTTACCACCTGAGTGGTAAACACTGTGCTAACTTTTGAGAACCAGAAAGTGAAACCAATCAGAAAGAAAAAGCAAAATTGACCAATCTATTCCATTATTACATACAAAGAACTGAATGAAGCAGGGGACCTGTGGAAAAAATAGAATATGATCATGTAATTAAAGACTTTATTGTAATGCATGCACACAAGGGAGGTGAATTAGGATTGCACAGCCTAACTTTGAGCGCTTGACTTTGCAACTTTAATAATGTTATTTTAATGTAGTTTTGTGTATGTGATTTTTGAGATTTTTAAAAAAACAAACTCAAAAAACAATTTCCATCATGTGGCAGCATATTGACATCCATATGGGTTATCAGCATGGCTGCAACCTTTAGCCCCACCACACGGATCTTTGCCATTTGAGCTAACAAGTAACTGTCACCCTCTATGTGGACCAATGCTAAAGGGGAATGGAACACTTTGCCAGTGGGTTTCAAATATGTTTGAAAAGATTGCCAGGGTTTTTTAACCTGGGCAAAACAACATGTTTTTCATTAGCCTTGCTCTTGGAAATGCCTGTACAGCTTTGGCTGAAATTTAAAAAAAAAAAAAAAATTTAGCCTGAGGCAGATACCCAGCATGGAAAATTTCAGCCGAAATGGTTAAAGTTTGGCAAAGTTATAAGCAACTGAAAACAGAGTCTTATAATGGGAAATGTTGAGCAACCTTCATAATATGTGGTACTACCAGCCTGCCTATAATACAAGGGGATTAAGTGCAAATAGTAAACAAACAGCATATGAATGATTAAATGTATATGTATTTTTAAAATGCTCAGATTTAATCATCTAAATACCATTAGTAGCACAACCAAATCTATAGTTAAAAAAACATGATTCACTTTTAATTTGACAGCACCTCTTTAAATGTTAACCTTAATCTCTTTACAAAATCTGACCTGGATTTCTAGCTCCTGTGCCCTGCCCAGAATGAACATTGGGTTCTCCCCAACTCTGGCCACAGCATGGAAAAGAAATCGCATGTTACAGTTTTTATCTAGTAGTTGTCTCTGGGGTAAGGGAATCATAGACAGAAAAAACAACAAACACAAATCCCAATTGATGAAAGAGTGAAATATGCCAATGCCTCACATATACATGGATGGCCTGATTCTAAACTCACATTGATGTAAATCAGGAGTTACTCCACTGAAGTCAGTGGAGCTACATTGGAGTAAAACTGATGGGGGCTGTCCACAAATTACGTAATACATATTTTGGTGATTTTCAAAACCCACCCATCCCCTTGTAACACTGAAACAAACACTCTGTCATGCAAAATTAAGGACCACCAACCCACTAATATATGTTATGTTATTTATGGGCACTCCCATGTAAGTGAGATCAGAATTAGGCCCATTACCTTCCAGAAGTTTATGTGTTTCATTATAACCTGTCTAGATCTGGCTTTCTGCTATAGATCATTATGGCTTCTGTCAAGTTAGAGAACCCTGAATATTGTTTTTTGTACTGTCTCACATTTTAAAAAATAGAGCTTTTCAAAGGAAAGTGTAAAATGTATCTTATTGATCCTAGATCAGTACAGTTTTTTGAATTTTTTTTTTTTAGATAATATAAATGCAGTAGCTTTTTGGCAAGACAAAGAATGGTATAAACCCCAATCCTGGAAGTTTAACCACATGGACTGACACACATGCAAAGCCACAATTCAATAATTATCAATCTTTCACAAAAGAGAAACTACAATTCAATCTTTCCCCAAAAAATTCCAATGGAAACAGGCTTTTAATATAAACATAACAAAAAAATAAACAAATGTTCCCCTGCAAAGTTTCAACCCAAATATTGCAGCAATATGCTACTGAACAAATAAACCAAAAGATGAAATTGACTGCAAAATAAATGCAAAAAGTAAACAAACAGTGAAGAATAAATTAGATGTAAATATTCTTTTCATTTGTATAATCTAAAGTGTTGCCAGTAACACAGATGATGAATTTATATATAATTCCTGTGTTACTGGCAACACCTTAGATTAAAAACATTAAATTTGATATAAATTCTTTTCAATTTGTTGCCGACACCCAGTGCCGAGAGGCTGAACAACAGCTTGAGTTGGTTCGTTACCCGGTGTGCTACACCCAATAATCACAACGGGGTGGAGAAGCAGAAAAGTTTATTTGAAGCTTCAAATAGGTACAGGGAGATTTGAATCTCAAATCCTGTACACAGAGCAGGAAGTGACACAGGCTTTTATACATCCTTTTTCCCAGCATACTTATCCAATAGCAAGCTGCCCCAAGTATCCATATAGCCAGCCAATCCAGTTCCCAGCTAGTTCCCTGGTTCTCTGTATCATTTGTTAAACTATACATAAAGCTGCTTTATTCAGCATTGTTCTTCCATATCTCCCCTGTTTGGCCTTGCTTAGTTTCAGGCAGTCTGACTCTGCAGCATATTGTTGCAGATTCTCAGCATAACTGCTGTGTGTGCCTCCAGGCGGGGGGGCCAAGGACACTTGGGCCTAGTACGCAGAGCTGCTGCGAGTGCCTCCAGGCGGGAGGGGGGGCCAAGGACACCTGGGCCTAGTGCGAGGGGGCTTCATCGACACTCGTGGTCTTCCATCCCCTCGAGTTACCTAGTGGCCATGCCCCAGTGTCCCCAACAAATTGACATTGTCCCTGTAAGACATTGAGCCAAATTCATCCCTGCTGTAACTCCCTTGGGCCTTGTCTACATCAGACTTTTCTGTCAAAAAGTTCTCACCGGTGCTATATCTGGTTCAGCACCATTGCATAACAAATGGCCCTACTAGTGCAAACCAGATGCCAGGGGTCACTGGTATTTTTACTGTCATGTATTTAAGACTTGAACAGGGTCATAAGACACGGCATCAAAAATGCCTATAGTCATAGAAGTCTTGTCTACTCTAGTACTTTTACTATAGCTACCACTGGTGCAGCTAAACCAGTATTAACAACTGGCAAATTTTGGCAAAACCCCTAGTGCAGACAGCCTTAAAGTCCCTGCTATTACACCAGGGTTGAATTTGGTCCACCAGCTATAAGTTGTAAAGGAAGGATTTCTAAAACCATTACTAATCATACTGTTTTGAGGGCTCGTGATTACATCAATGTTTGCAGGACAAATGCACAACATTGAACTATTGGAAGGTAATTGAAGAGACTCACTGATTCTCCATGGCTTTGAATCTTGTGTAGTCATTCACATCTGTGCAAAGTGGATGAAATATGCTACCACCAGTGAGTGAATGATTTGGTAGAATTATATATTCACTTCACACTTTTTGAATCGGTGTAAATGACGACACACAGTGTCAGGGCCACTGAATTTAAAGTGTGTCAGAAAATGTTACTGTATTTGTAATTTATAGTCTTTTTCTCTTATTTATATATAGTATGATTGAATCAAACTATTTTAAAAACATTTTATATCCAGGCCTTTTTTACCCCAATCCAAAGACTACTGTAATCCATTGGAGCCCTTCTATTTCTTTCAGTGGACTTTTGACAGAGTCCACATGCCACACTCATCTCTGCGGTATCTGAACATATACACATAATTCAGGATGATTGTTATCAGTACATATTTTCTCCTAGTATCCCAATTTTTTCATTTCTGCATTGCTCATGCAGAACAAGCACCTGCTTGGTGGAAGGCAGATTAAACTGCAGCTACAGATTCTTCAAGCAGCAACTTGCAAACTTACTTTTAGAAATTTAATTATGAGTAATGTAATTTATAAAAGGCTTTTAGTTCACTTCCGACTAATCAGACAGTGGGGGTGTTTCACCAACACCATAGGTAAGCTTGTATTATCTACACAGATTTCACTATCAGTCACTGCACAACTTGGATAAATTACTGTACAATATATGTCCTTGTTTACCCTCTGTCTGATATCTATATGCACATCTCCCCAGGAGGGGAGTGTGAAGAATGGGAAGGGGAAATATTGTTGGGTAAAGAAGGTGGGACTAGAGACAGAAAGCGTGAGTGAGTGACTGAGTATAAACAACAGTTGGTGGGCTCAAGGAAAGAAAAGTGACACTCAGTAAGACTTTCACGAACAAAGACGCACAGGTGTTCAGAAATTGCAAAGGCCTATGTGGCCTCAGCAAGAGTGCCAGACAACAAATGGCTAGAACAAGGGCAAGACATAGTCAGATACTGTGCTGCATACACAGCCACCCTGTCTAGGGGAGACAAGGGGTTTTTAGTAAAATATTTATAATGTCCCTCCTGTCTGCAGTGCCCACCATATTACTACCTTTGCTAAGGAGCACTGCTCTCCTTCCTCCATCCCTATCCTGCCAACAACGCTGTCCACTAGAGGTCACCAGTCAGAGGAATTGGTAAGGGGACAGTTCAAATCTGGCAGCAGTAGGGAAAGCAACGATAATGATTAGGTACTGTTCCCAAAAAAGGGGAAAAGAAGGAAAAGTAAGGGACTGCCTCCTATTACTCCTCACTCTTGCAGCGGGGTGGGCCTGTCAGGTCCCTCCAACTCTGCTCCAGTACTGGGGGGCAATGGGAGAGCTCTGCATCAGGGTGGGCTCTGCACTGGAGTGGACTCTGAACAGGGGAAAATATGCACAGGGGAAAATGCGGGGGAGCCCTGCACTGGGGATAGGGGGTGGAGGGACACTGAGGTGGGGGATGTGTGCATTGGGGAGAATCAGGGGGTTCTGTACTAGGGATAGGGGCAGAGGGATGCTGAGGTGGGGGCAGTGCACTAGGGAGAATAGCAGGGCTCTGTACTAGAGAAAGGGGCAGAGGATTGCTGAGGTGGGGGCTGTGTGCACTGAGGAGAACAGGGGGACTCTGCACTGGGGATAGGGGATGGAGGGACGCTGAGGTGGGGGTTGTGCACTGGAATGGACTCTGCACAGGGGAAAATGTGGGGAGCCCTGCACTGGGAAAGGCTCTGCACTGGGGAGAACAGGGCAGGGGGCTCTGCACTGGGGATAGGGGGCGAAGGGACACTGAGGTGGGGGCTCTGCACTGGGGATAGGGGGCGAAGGGACACTGAGGTGGGGGCTCTGCACTGGGGGGAATAGGGGGCGGAGGGACGCTGAGGTGGGGGCTCTGCACTGGGGGGAATAGGGGGCGGAGGGACGCTGAGGTGGGGGCTCTGCACTGGGGGGAATAGGGGGCGGAGGGACGCTGAGGTGGGGGCTCTGCACTGGGGAGAATAGGGGGCGGAGGGACGCTGAGGTGGGGGCTCTGCGCTGGGGATAGGGGTGGAGGGACGCTGAGGTGGGGGCTCTGCGCTGGAGGATAATGGGGGGAAGGTTCCCCGCTCTTACCTGACCCCGCTCCCTTCCTCTCCTCCTCACTCCCCGTTTTGTTCCCCAACTTTCCCCCTCACCCCGTAACGCTCTCAACCAATCTGCACCTCTACCCTGATGGCTATCTCCTGCCTTCTTATTGGTTGAAATACATACCGACGGCCCTCCTCTTCACTCCCCCAGACCTTTAGAGCATTACCTACTTCAGTCCCATTGGTCCAAGCGTCAGCCAGGTTTCTGATTGGGTGAGAAGAGGGTTGTCACGGCGATGTTAGGACGCTCTGGCCTCGCGCTCCCGAGAGTGAGGGCTCGTGCCATTCTGCTCATGCGCAGTTGAGGTTCTCGGCGACTCTCCTTTCCCCGTTGTCCCACTCCCTCCCTCAAAAACAAGCTCGAGACAAACTGTCACCACCAATCGCCCGACCTCGGGTGTGGAGGCAGGGGGCGGGGCCTCGGTTTGAACCTCCGGACCGCAGCCAATCAGAGCTGTGAGGGCGCTGGCTGATTTGAATATACGTAAGTCACTCTCCTCCTCCTAAGGAGATTTGGGGCCAGCAACTGAGGTTCTGCCTAGAGAGAAGGGGGTCCAGACACAGGGAAGGAGACCCCCTCATGACTGGATCCGTTCCACCACCCATTTCTAAACCACTGCCTTACCCTGAAATGGCATCAGGGCACTAAACGTGTCACCATGACATCAACAGCGCTAAATATGTCACGGTGACATCACCATGCCAAACACGTCACTGTGACATCACAGCGCTAAATGAGTCACCGTGACAACACTGCACTAAATGCGTCAGTGCACCAAACGTGTCACTACCATGGGGTTGCCAACTTCCCAACCACACAAAACCGAACACCCTTGGCCCGCCCCTTCCCTGAGGCCCCGCCCCTTATAAAGCCCCACCCCCAATTACTCCCCCCCTCCCTCTGTCGCTTGCGCTCCCCCACCCTCACTCACTTTCACGGGCTGGGACGTCGGGGGTGACGGCTCCGGCTCGGGGTGCGGGCTCCAGGGTGGGGCCGGGGATGAGGGGTTTGGGGTGCAGGAGGAGGCTCAGGGGCAAAGGGTTGAGGTGCAGAAGGGGGTGGGGGGTCTGGGAGGGAGCTTGGGTGAGGGAGGGGGCTCAGGACTGGGGCAGGGGGTTGGGGTGTGGGCTCTGGCCTGGGGTGTGGGCTCTGGGGTGGGGCCGGGTATGAGGGATTTGAGGGGCGGGGGGTGGGCTCTGGGAGGGAGTTTGGGTCTGGGAGGGGGCTCAGGGCTGGGGCAGGGAGTTGGGGTGCGGGAGGGGGTTCGGGGTGCGGGCTCCGGCCAGGCGGCGCTTACGTCAGGCACCTCCTGGCCTGCGGCACAGAAGGGCTAAGGCAGGCTTCCTGCCTGCCCTGGCTCTGCGTGGCTCCCGGAAGTGGCCAGCATGTCCCTGGGCGGAGGGGCCAGGGGGTTCTGCGTGCTGCCTGTGCCCGCAGGCACCACCCCCACAACTCCCATTGGCTGCGGTTCCCAGCCAATGGGAGCTGTGGAGCCAGCACTCTGGGCAGGGGCAGTGTGTGGAGCCCCTTGGCCACCCCTGCTCCTGGGGGCCACAGGGATATGCCGCCACTTTGGGAGCTGCCAGAGCAGGCAGGGAGCCTGCCTTAGCCCAGCTGCACTGCCGACTGGACTTTTGTTGTTAGTTTAAATCTAGAGCATGGCTAATGTGAGCCACTCACTGCCACAATATGGCCAACCCCAAATGTTCAGAAATTCTGAGTTGGTCCCCCCCAAAATAATGAGATTGTCTTAAAAATCATGGAGGTTTAAATAATAACTGAGGGTTTTTTATTTGCTGTCTGGTGTTAGGGTGCACATGGGTCACATTTTCAAGTTTTTCTGTGCAACCATGAGATCTAAAAACTTACTGTTTGTTTAAAAAAATGAAAGCTGAGAGTCTCACAAAATTACATGACTCCGGAAGTGGGGGCTTTAAGTTAACAACAATAAAATCACAATGAAATCACAAGAGTTGGCAACACTGCTACCATATGATGGCTGTTTGGTGGCCTATGTGAAATGAGTGTTGTGGGGGGGGGGTCTCAGTCCAATTTCTAGTGGACAAGTACCCAGATTTCAAAAATCACCACAGCTGATTTCCTCCCCTTCCCCAACACACACACACACACACATCACTTTTTGACGGGGGGAAAGGGGGGTTCGGGTCTCAGTGGAGAGAGGCCAAAGATTGAATGGGTTGTAAAGTTTAACTATCTTCTCACCCCCTAGCAGTGACTGTGACAGGGAAATTGCTTGAAATACCCTTGAAAAAACCTTACTGAATTAAGAAAAGGAGTACTTGTGGCACCTTAGAGACTAACCAATTTATTTGAGCATAAGCTTTCATGAGCTACAGCTCACTTCATCGGATGCATCTAGTCTCTAAGGTGCCACAAGTACTCCTTTTCTTTTTGCGAATACAGACTAACATGGCTGTTACTCTGAAACCTGTCATTACTGAATTAAGTTTACATATCTTTGGAGTCCATTGTATTAAATGCAAAGGTTAGGTATTATTGTGATCGAAGGACTATATTGACCAATGTGACACACTAGAAAGATCTTTTTTGTGACGATATGTGTGAATTTGAATTCCTGGAAAATATCTAGGGGGAGGTAAATGCAAAACCTAAATTTTGGACCAAATTTGCCTTGATCCCTTTAAAAGAGGATTGTCAGTTCTAATGGGTCTGTTAGGACCAGTGAAGTTTGTTATATCCACTGCTGTTGAGTAATAAATCCCTGGATTAAAGATCCATATGACTTTCTAGACAATATCACTGCCCGTGTGCAGCTGCTGCTTTTAAGAATACACTAACTGTTCTAAAACAAAAGAATTAAAGTAATCAGATAGTATTGCTTGCCAAATCCAATTTTATTTTTAAATTGAAGCAGTTTGCCTTTTTTTTATAAAATGCCTTTAAATGGGTGTCCTTTCTGTCTTTTTCATCATTATTATTATTTATTTGTAACAGCATTTGCATGCCTTCTTCAGGGTGGAGGTCCCATTGGGATAAGCTCTGTAAAAATACATTGAGTGGAAGAGCTTACAATATGCAAGTTGTCAGTGGGAAATCTCTTGCAGTTTGATGGAGGGGGGTCATAGGCCATGTCTACACGAGCGATCTTACAGCGGCAAGCTGTACAGATACAGCTGTGCGCTGTAAGATCTACCATGTAGCCGCTCTATGCCTACAGAAGAGAGCTCTCCTGTCAACATAATTAAACCACCCTCAACAAGCGGTGGTAGCTATGTCCCGCAGACATCGCGCTGTCCACACCGGCACTTCCGTCGCTGTAACTTATGTCATTTAGAGGGGTGTTTTTTTTCACACCCCTGATCAACATAAGTTATAGCAACAAAAGTACTAGTGCAAACATAGCCATAGTCTGAAAGCCCAAGTAGATTTTTCAGGACCACCAATAGGAAAGTTAAACTCTCCCAGGAGACTGAGGCATCAATCCCTTTGTCCTTCACCCCAGCTCTCTCTTTTTGCTACCTGTTCCTACTCCGGATGAATGTTAGATCTGAAGTCTTTTTATGCCACAAACTTTCTGTGCAACATTGCTCAACTCCCTTCAGTTCTGTGCCTCTGTGGGGATAATATTCTATGTCAATGGGAGGAGGGAGGAAAGGCAGAATTGTGAGGCCTAATTCATCAATATTTGTAATGTGTTTTGAGATCCTGAGAGGGAAAGGGCAAAGAATGAGCTGTGTTTCAGAGCAGGTTTTGCAGATTTGCGTCTGCATCGCTAAGGATTTCACTGTATTTTGGAGTCTCCACACCAGAGTGGCAATTGTGTGAAAATACGATCCCTAAAAGGCTAAATCCTGGTCATGCGGAAGCCAAGGGGAACTTTGTCACTGGGACCAGGATACAGCCCTACATATCCACTGACGATAGCTGGGGTTGGCTATGGGGGGATAACCTGGTCAAAGGATCCATCTTGAAAAGAAAAGCCTCCTCTGACTAACAGCGGGAGATAGGATGTGTAGTACAAATACAGTAACTCTGCCAAACCAACTTGGATCAGAGAAACTCCATTGCTAAGGAGGAGGCCCTGTGTTTGCCTAAGATTTACTGCTTCACAGACTGAGGGAGCCGAGTGTAAACTGCAGCACATCTGTCTTTATTCCAGCAGCCTCCATGGTTACATTATTCCTGGTCTCCAATCCCCTGGATGAATTGCCCTTCCCCCACTATGGGACCAGGTGACTCTATAACTGGCCACCCGGCAGATGCTTCTGCAATACCAACTGTTCTGAATCCCCCGCCCCTTCTCTCTCTTTTTTTCCTCCTTCTTCCCCTGTGCCCTACCAATCTAGGCTGCCTGGCACATGCTGCAGGGCTGCAGTCCCACTGGAGTGATATTGTGATGGAAATGAGGGAGGGAATGCAGGCAAAACTGCACAAATTTACAGCACTCAGAGGGCTTCCATTAAAATCCTTGACAACCTGTGATTTACGACGGGGCCAACAGTGCTCCTAATGTCCCAGGCCTAGGCACCATTCTGCTTCAATTATGCTGTTTGGAACAAATGAGAAACCAGCTCGGTTAGTATAATGGAAGAGCCCAACAACAACTGGTTGGTGAAAACAACTGATTTCCTTTGAGACTCACTCCTGCTCCCATTGACCAAACTTTCAGGGCCTGATTCTGCCATGCCTGCACCTCATGTCATCGTTCATACCAATGCAAAGTGAGTGTACAATGCTGCCATTCTAATCTGGTGGCATTTACGCCAGCTTTGCATTGATATACATGACAACATAAGCTGCAGGGTAACGGAGAAACAGGCTCTTGTTGACTTTAATTGGAGCAAGTTCTCCGTGTCAGCTGGGACCTCCACAGTAATGCAAAGACATACAACAAAAAAGGGATCTGTACTTAGAAAACAATATGAACCAAAAAAAAAAAATTAGCAGTAAGAATCTCTGCATTTATTCATTTATTTTCCAAATTCTACATAGGCACATTAGGGTTTATTTTCTTCCTGTAACAGTTTCTGAATCTTTAACAACCAATGCCAAGTGGCTTTTGGAACAACAATACCCAGCATTTTGCCGAATTGTGAAAAATGACAGGTAAAACATGGGTACATCTCTAACATAACTACCATGAACGAAATAGAAATGATCCATGAAAAAAGCATTCTAATGATCATATAGCTTTAAGCATGAGGATGTATATTATCCAAAACTGTGTAAAGAAATGACCATCTCTCTTGCTGTGTCTCAAAATGGAACTGACAAGCGGAATGGCTAGCATAACCACTCAATCACTTGCTGGTATGTTGCTTTCCTTTCCCCCCGTTGTTTGCCTGCATTTTGTCTATTTACATTTCTTGTGGCAGGGACATTTCTATGTTTTAAAAGTGACATGTGAATGTTTTTCACCATATGCAGAAGAATAATAGATAACTATACACACAGAGGGTAAAATTTTCAAAAGTGACTTAGGAGGCAAAGTCACAGGACATAGACTCCAAAGGAGCAGATTTACAAAGGTATTTAGGTGCCTAAATATGTAGATGAGTGCCTAGCGAGATTTTCAAAAGCAGCACCTAATCTGCTTAGGTGTATTTGAAAATCTCACTTTGCGTCTATCTGCATTTTTAGGCACCTAAATACCTTTACAAATCTGGCTCTAAGTCACTTTTGAAAATGGCTCTTAGGCTACTCAATAGAGCTGGGTGAAATATTTTGGCTGAAACTTTTTTCGATAAAAAAGGCAGATTCAAATCGACCCAAACATTTCACAAATTTATATGAATTTTCCCGAATTGTTTCAGTTGGAAAAAAACCTACACAAATTCTGAAAACATTTTGATTTTTTAATTCAAAACAACTTTTTGTTTTGAAATTTCCTTCCATTTGATTTTAAAATTAAAAAAAAAATTTAAAAGCACTCACAATTGAAATGAAACATTTTGGTTTGAGCTTAAAAAAAATATTTTCTTCGACCCAAAACATTTTTTCTTTTCTTTTTTAACTTTTCAATTTGCTAGATGTTCTGAAAAAAAATTGATTTGGGTTGACTCCAAACTAATTTCTTTCCGGAACTCCCAGCAAACCAAAATATCAGTTATTCATACAGCTTTCCTCGTAGGTCTCTTGGGCCCTTCTGAAAATTTGACACGGAGAGTCTGATTTCCACCCTCCTACACTTTACATAGTAACCTACATTTGTGCAAATCAAGTGTAATAAAATGCTACCATTCTGATTTTGTAGCATTTAACATCCAATTTGCACAGGAGTAACTAATGACTGAAAGTGCAAGTCAGTGGTGAATAAGAGTGTGTGTGCATGGTTTCCCCAACAGTGTAGGATGTTCACATGCAACTACCTTTGACACAAACCCTCAAAAGCCAGGAAATACAAAAACAATTCGGTTTTGTTCAATATCTTCATAAATGATCTGGAGGATGGTGTGGATTGCACTCTCACCAAATTTGCGGATGATACTAAACTGGGAGGAGTGGTAGATACGCTGGAGGGGAGGGATAGGATACAGAAGGACCTAGACAAATTGGAGGATTGGGCCAAAAGAAATCTGATGAGGTTCAATAAGGATAAGTGCAGGGTCCTGCACTTAGGATGGAAGAATCCAATGCACCGCTACAGACTAGGGACCGAATGGCTAGGCAGCAGTTCTGCGGAAAAGGACCTAGGGGTGACAGTGGACGAGAAGCTGGATATGAGTCAGCAGTGTGCCCTTGTTGCCAAGAAGGCCAATGGCATTTTGGGATGTATAAGTAGGGGCATAGCGAGCAGATCGAGGGACGTGATCGTTCCCCTCTATTCGACACTGGTGAGGCCTCATCTGGAGTACTGTGTCCAGTTTTGGGCCCCACACTACAAGAAGGATGTGGATAAATTGGAGAGAGTCCAGCGAAGGGCAACAAAAATGATTAGGGGTCTAGAGCACATGACTTATGAGGAGAGGCTGAGGGAGCTGGGATTGTTTAGTCTGCAGAAGAGAAGAATGAGGGGGGATTTGATAGCTGCTTTCAACTACCTGAAAGGGGGTTCCAAAGAGGATGGCTCTAGACTGTTCTCAATGGTAGCAGATGACAGAACGAGGAGTAATGGTCTCAAGTTGCAATGGGGGAGGTTTAGATTGGATATTAGGAAAAACTTTTTCACTAAGAGGGTGGTGAAACACTGGAATGCGTTACCTAGGGAGGTGGTAGAATCTCCTTCCTTAGAGGTTTTTAAGGTCAGGCTTGACAAAGCCCTGGCTGGGATGATTTAACTGGGAATTGGTCCTGCTTCGAGCAGGGGGTTGGACTAGATGACCTTCTGGGGTCCCTTCCAACCCTGATATTCTATGATTCTATGATTCTATGAAATAAACTATTAAATTATACGTATGTATAAGATGCTAAACAAGCAAACCAACTCCACATAAGTCATTAACTTTAGTTTAGCAAACATAGGTTATACCTATACAAATTGCTCCATCAACCACGTTGGCCTTAACTGCTACCTTGATTCTTTTTAACACTGTCTGCTAGTATTGTTGAAATAGAAATTATGAAAAATGTATTGTGCTTCTAAAGAAACATGCTTGCTTTATGACTGAGGTACAATAAGCACAAAATAAGTTTCCCTCTTTTAATGCAGATAATATAGTGTACTGCTTAATAAGAATTTTGGGCCAGATTCTCAGCCCCATTTCCATCCTCTCTACATAGTTTAAGCAGCATAGAGGGAATGTAATGTGGCTGCAGCTGGCCATCTGAGAATTCTTCCAGCAGATGTGAATTCCCAATTTGCATAAAGCCTGCAGAGCTGGCTCCTAAATTTCTTCTTCTCCCCACTCCAACATAGGGGTATGTTGTGACGGAGCAGATGGTGCAGAGTTCTGCTCCTCTACAGCAATTCTCTGCTAGCATACAGTAAGATCCCTTAGAGAACCTTAACCACAGCCATAAATCACAGCAGCCCTTAGGCTGCTCTAACTTATATCAGGACTAAGGTGGGTTTGAGAATCAGGGAGCTGCAACTGGCTTTCTGATGGTCTCTCCCTCTCTCCTGCACCAAGAGTATCTTGACAAAGGAAAAAGACTGGCCCCTCTTGAAAGAATTGAGATCACTGAGTGTGTGATGCTTTCTGTGATCACAGGGTTGGTAGCATGTTGCTGCTGTTAATGGAGTTTAGCATTTAATACATATAAGGACTTAACTGTTTATTTCCTGGATTTTGAGTGTTTGTGACAATGATCACTGCACATATGAACCCTTTACTTTTGAGTGAAGTTTTTTTGTATGCAAATTGGGAAATGTTCCACCATGGAATGAGCTGTCTGAAAATATGACAGATAAATTTCTTGTGTGTCTGAACAGGACAACAAAAGCCCCCAAGGGAGGAGAGGAGAACTGCCTAGGAAAGAGGAGAAAGTCAAAGAGTAGGGCAAAAAGAAATCAAACGATGGAGGGAACTCCCAGTGAAGCAGGGGAAAAGGGCCTTCCCAGGCTGAACAGACATGCCCAGAAGGGGACTGCAGGCACTTGAGTAGGGCTATGAAGAAAAGTTCTGGCATACTCTCCCTGCCTGCATCACTACCTTATTCTCACAAACCACCCACATCCCTGTGCGCATCATTGCTTCCTCCATGAAGTGTCACCGACTGTTTCTTCCTAGCTACAGCCAGTGATTAGAGGAATGGGAAGACGGAAGAAAAGACAGAGAAACAAAACCTCCAGGGAGGGAAATGGGGGAAGTGGAGGTGTACCGATAAAAGAAGGTGAAAGGGGAGGAGTCAATAGGGAAGGGGATGTGACCAATGGGACAGAAGCAGAGCTCATCACTTACCCCTGATTTGACCCCTGATTATTAATAAATAATTATTATAATTATTTAATAATTTATGGCCACCTTTACAACATGCGAGGTTCTTTCCACACATCCAGGAAGGGATGGTCCCTGCTCCAATAAGCTCACTGTTTAGCATATTTACAGTGTACTCATCAGTATTGCATCTAGGCACATTTAATATGTGTTAAAACTGGATCTAATTGTATATTCAGATAGGAGGAACAAACTCAACCTGCAACTTTAAAAGAGCAAGAACTGGGGGGGTGGAAACCTGGCCAGTTTGCTAATGCCCAGGATTTCAGAGCCCATTGGGAGCGTGGACAAAATGATGTCTTGTCAGTTTTCCAAATGTGGTTGTGTTTCGGTTTTAAATGCCAAAAGCTGATTTTATTTTAGTTTAGGGTTGTTTTGCTGTATTTTTTTTTTTTTTTTTTGGTTTAACAATTTGTGGAGCACGTGACTTGATAGAGGGATACTTTTATTTCATTCACAGGGCAAAGAGAGAGTGTTTTGGGGGCAGAAGAGAAATATGGTGGGGATACTGACACTAGGTTCCTGTGTGATTGCTGCGTTCATTTGGGTGGCTTGCGTGGTTTACAGGCGTTGCTACCCTGAACAGATCATTGGCCCCCCAGATCCTCAGCTGCAGTACATTGATGTAGCTTCATTGAGATGAATAGAGCTGACCAGGTTTACACCCACTGTGGATTTGACCCGCAAACTCTAAGTCCTACCCTTTAGCCAAATTTCAAACACCCTTCCCTTTCTAGAATATAACCAAAGTTGGACATGAAAGTATCCTGCTGAACTCTGCACAGGTACAGGAAAGAAACTATTATGGTAGTTTTCAGAGTAGCAGCCGTGTTAATCTGTATTCGCAAAAAGAAAAGGAGTACTTGTGGCACCTTAGAGACTAACAAATTTATTTGAGCATAACTGCTAGCTAAGCTCAGCTGGGATGAAGATTTGGGTTTTGTATACATTCCTTTAGGACTTTAGTAAGGGACTCTGCAAAGTAGTCTGGCCAAGGGCTTGTACACTTTTATGCCTGGAGCAGGCCTAAGGATGGTGGGGGAAACTGAGACAAATGTTTTCACAGCACCACAGCCAGCTAGGAGGCCGTGTTGGGGTGGAAACTTTGCCACAGGCAGAAAACTCCTCCTCTGCCTTTTTGGGGTTGCTCTCTGTAGGTTCTTACTCAACATCTATCCATGTAATAGAGAAGCACCTCCAAAATTAGGAAGTACATATATGCCAGTGGAGTTACTCTTAATTTACACCAGTGTAACAAGAGGAGAATGAAGCGGTAGGATTCCTTGGGCCCCATTCACTGGTGATATAAATGGTGCTGTACATTACAGCTCAGCAAATGGATGCCCTAATCTGTGCTGGGGCCAAATTACCCCAGGAGGGAGAAGATGCATGCTGCACCTTACTGTGCTCTGTACAGGCGCAGGGCTGAATCTGTGCCAGGACTGCAGAAAATTCCTACTACTCCATGAGACTTCCTGCCGTCTACCCCCCCCTGCTGGGCATCCCCGTCTCTGCATGCTACTGAAATGGCACAGGGGCGATGTCCTGTGATGAGACCTACAGAAACGACAGGAGCATGCAAGAGGGAAGATGATGGAGACAGCAACCAATGTAAAAGGGAGGGAATGGCGAACTAGGAGCACAGTTCCCGGCATCAACCGCATAAAGGGCATAAGACAGACTCCTGCCATGGATCTAACCTCAAATAACCATGGTTTGGGTTTGTGAACTCAGATTCTAAAGCAAGTGTTAACCACAGTGTAGGTGGGGAAAGAGGTGTGGTAATTGTGTCTAACAGGAGCACGTGCTGATATCAGGATTTTAATAACATCTGTATCTGTCTGTATCATAGCCATGTGTCTATAAAAACAGAGGATTTCCTAGGAAGCAAAAAAATAACTTGGTACTAGGGCTGGTGGGAAAAAATGGTTTCTCACTGGAAAAGGGGGATTCATTGATCTTTTCTGTGGGAAAAGAACAAGTTTGGTGACATTTTCTGTTGGGGACAATTGAAATGAAACATTTCATTTGGGGAATCTTGAGATTTCATTTTGATCATGTCAGAATGGAACACGGTGAGATTTCAAAATCAAACATTTCAGAACTTTTCATTGTGCGAGTCGTCTCTGTATTGCAATTTTTATCCCAATTGGGGATGAAAATAAAATGTCAAAATATTGAGTTTCCTACAGGATAAAAATTCCTTTTTTCAATCTGCTCTGCTTGGAACCCTTATTAAGGAGGCAGCTAACAACAGGAATCTTTCCTTTTTCCAAGATCTTTTGTGCCAATTAAGTTAAACACAGAGGGTCAGATCTTTAGCTAGTATAAATGGAGCTACACTGATTTACATGAGCTGAGGATCTGGCCCAGACAGACCACATGGAAACCCATGGATGAAATAAAGGCCAACTTTGATAGTGAAACTCAGGCATCTGTCAATGGATCAGAGAATCAAGGGTGCTAGACACCAGACACGCAGAATTAAAAAAAAGACAATCCCTGCCTAAAAGTATTTACAGTCTAAACGTATGAGGAGAGGCAACAAGTGGAGAAAAACAGGGTAATGATGTAGCAAATCATGCAAAGCCCTAATTATAGACAAATGTCTTCAGAGGATTGCATGATGTCACCACCACAGAAACCCTCAAGTCAAACTTAAACCCAATGATAATAAAAGGATGGGGAATAGAGGAGGAAACTGAATTGTTCCTCCTGTACTTCAAACAAACCTCTGAACACCAGTGACTCATTAACTCAAAGCTAAGGTGAGGAAAATTGCTCTATGGTCCCACCTACAGGGTAAAAAACCTGCAAACCGTATAATAATACTGAGCACAAATACAATGCTCTCCCTCTTCAGCGCTATGCAACATGGTTTTGGGTGATACGTACGAAAGGGTCAGTATCCCCATGCTAGAGATGGGGAAACTGAGGCAGTGAGGTTAAGTGATTGTCCAAAGTGACATGATTGTGTCAGTCCTGATGCATCTTACTAAGTAAATGCCCAGGGTATGAAACCGATGCATGTTCCTCTTATGAGGAAATAATTATCCAGTTCTGGGGATGGTGATTATTTATGCCAGCATGGAGGCAAACTGGGCAGCAAGGGATGAGTGTGAGCAACATGGAAGGTGACTGCACATGGGAAAACGTTGTGTGTTTGTACAGCACCTAGCACAGTGGGGCCCCAGTCCACAGCTAGGGATACTACCGGAAAATAAATAATAACAATTCTGGATGGTGATAAGGGCTGTAGAATCAAGAGGATTCAGTAGCAATGCTGGGGGAAGAATGAAGAAGTTGGGAACGTGCTTGGGGATTGGAAAAGTCCATATGGGGGCACTTGCTGTGGAATAAAAGGGGCCTATAAGAGTGTCCACGCACAGATTTGTACTAAAATAGCACAAGATGTGACTTACAACCCATTTAGTTATTTTGGTGCTAGTCTGTGTGAGGACAAGCCCCTTATTTTACCATAAGTGCAAGCAATCCAGTTGACTTCAGCGTGGAGGACTTCATGTGCTAAAAGTTAGGGATGTGCATAAATGGACTTGGGCCTTAGAAAGGAATTAAGCGCCTGCAAGACAGCTCCCTGAGGACATCTTTCACTGGGGATGGGATGGTAGAATCTCCACCTGTCTTATTTGTTATAAAAATAACCAGACACTTTCTCCTAGTGTAGTTTCTGTTGGCTATTGTTTATTCACCTTTTCCATTTCTCTGTTACATGGTTTTGTATAGTGCCTGCTAATAGTTAAAAAATAAAATAAAAGCCTTATTACATAATCGAAGAAAGAAGTCCAACGTTTTAATCAAAGGTTGATCAATACAAGTTTATTTAAGCCTTTAGCATTGAATATATTAAAGCAATGTCTTAAAGTATCCATTATTCTTAACTTTATCTGAACCAGGCTATTCTGAAAACCTATTAGGATTCCCTATAGATATTCATCACAAAATTAATGCACAGTATAACACTGTTGGATAATAAACTTTACCCTTGTGTTTGCATAGAGGAAAGAATGTTTACTGTAAATGGCAACAAAAAGAATTTAAAACTTGTGCAAAAGCAGTGCAATCACCCCAGGCATTTGACAGGTTTGAACACCGGCATTCTGCACTCAGAAGAGGCTCCTTTTGTCCTGGAATCAGAAAGCGTCAGACAAGCACATCAGAGAAACAATTCAGGCTCCCCCCCCATCAGTTTCCTTAGAGGATGCACATAGATGGTTAAACTCATTCCTGAGACATGTAAAGCCTTCACTGGCTTGGGATAAAGGGTGAAGGAAGGAGTCAATTTTATTATTAAGTTAGATCTGCAGTCCAGTAACCGTGAACAAGACTGGGACTTTGAGCTCAAAGGCAGCATATTGTTTTTGGCCTTAGGGTTAGTGGTCTCAGCTCTGCTCTGAAGAATAAAACATCTGTAACAGAGAGGGTTCTGCAAAGCACAGGCAATTGGGAACTGCTGTTCTACAATATCAGTACTTGACTAGATCGGAACAACAGAGCACAGTGACAGCTTTGTTCTGAAGTACTGGTATCGCATTCGATCTGAACAACTTGTTACAGGGACTGAGCTCTTTAACAGTGCCCATATTTGGCTGAAGATAAAGGACACAGCTGACAAGGATGGATTATTTCAATAGTACTGGTTGGTATCTGACCCAGCTTGATGATGGGTCACATCACATGGAACAGATGGGTTAGCACAGGGGCCCCCAACCTTTCTGTGGGAATAGCACATTCCTATTCCCAGAAGACCGCGGCGGGCGCCAGACACCCTGCCGCTGAAATGCCGCCAAGAAGCGGCAGCGGAAAGAAGCGTTGCCGCCAAAATGCCACCAAGAAACGGCAACGCTTCTCGGCGGCATTTCGGCGGGCGGCTCTCCGGCGGCCACGCTCAGCAGCGGCACTTTGGTGGCACGGTGTCCTGCAGGCACACACAACTGCCCCAGGGGGCGCCATTGCGCCCGCGGGCACCGCGTTGGAGACCCCTGGGTTAGCACTACAGTACTGGTGCTGAGTCCAGCCTTGCTAGGGTGATTTTACTAGGATCTATATCCCTACAGTATTGGTTATGATCAAGTCTGTGCTATCACACCTGAAAGAGGAGCTATACACCTGCTATACAGCACAAAGCAGAATGAAGAATTATTCCAGGCTGTGGCAGTACATATGATCATCATACACCTGCTTATCCCCAAAGGTTTCATCACAGAACGGGCAATCCAGAATGTGGCTTCGCACATGGTCCTCGTACTGACGTGGCCCAATGTCATCAGAAAAGACCTCATGACACAGGGGGCATTTCTTCACAGAGGGCTGAAAGGTGAATACAAAACAATGACATATATATAACATTGCATCCGATGAAGTGAGCTGTAGCTCACGAAAGCTTATGCTCAAATAAATTGGTTAGTCTCAAGGTGCCACAAGTCCTCCTTTTCTTTTTGCGAATACAGACTAACACGGCTGTTACTCTGAAACATATGTAACGGAGGAGGGGAGGTTAGAAATAATCAGTTACAGGGCAGGCTGCTTTAGTTTCTAATGCTCCACAGGGTTTTAAATGTTTCCATGCCTCAGTGACTGGCTCTGTGAGCCTAAAAGCTTCTCAGAACTGCTTTTGCTTTCTGTCCTACCCAGTATGTGTCCATTTCTCCAATATGAAATATAGCATCTGGCAGCTGAATTCTGCTCATTCGGGCTTCCACGCTGATGTTGCCCACGGCTGCAATTGAGTTCTAGCAGAGTTCCCTTGTTCTTGCTTAGCACAATCATTAATTCCCCCAGCTTATTCTGAAATATACAGGGCTCCATTCCTCTGGTCTTGGAAGGTAGAACCCACTACCTTGACCAGAACTAAAAGCTTATAGAGGAAACTGGCTATGGAGCTCAATTAGACTTCTGCCTTCATAACACTAAGCAAAATCCACCAACCACTTTACTCACCACGTTCACAGCACTTGATTCTAGGGAGTCTGCAAAAAAACAGAAAATGCAAGTCTTAATCATAGCCAAAAGTAAACCGTTTGATGTGGTGTAGACCTGTTATTCTTGATTCTTCTTGAAGCACCAGATCTAGCTCTGAATCTGGAAGGAACCTCCACATTTAAGAGTCCAGAACACTGAACTGAGGACATGGGACTGGCTGCATTGCGGCTGGGCAAACTGGTTCTCTTTCTTGGCAGAAAGAGAGCACAATGCTAATCACTTAAGTCAACTCTCAGACCTGACAGAGTTTTGGAGCTGCCAGGGCATCTTCTGAACACATGGGAGGCAGCACAGACATGCTGTTGAGAGCTTTTTTTTCCTACAAGCCTCCATATCAAGAGGAATGACAACCTGCTAAGACCCCCACCGCCACATGGGGAGGGGGAGGTCCCTCCTGCCAACAAAGAGTGAATGGACAGATTCCATCTTCTCAGGAGCTATGGGGAGGAAGTAGATTTTCACCTTCTATCTCTCACTGGCCAAGAAGAGGTAGGAGGACTGAAGAAAGGATCTTCAGGGGGTGGGAGCTCCCAACTCTATTCATTCTTAATTCATCTCTGATGCTAGCCCAGTTCCTTGATTAGGGTTCTCCTGCTCGGGAGCAGTCAGGATGCGATTAGATAGGACCCATCCCGTTTGGTCCCTGGGAGCCTCTGCATAGCATGCCAAGTAACTCACCATAGTACGGGTTCCCAAACAAAAGGTCTGCGCTCTCTGGAGGCCGAGTTGGAACTTGTGCCAGTGGGACAGCAACCCGAGCAGAATAATCCGAGCTCTCAGAGAGGCGCATCAGCAGCTCGTTGTTCTCTTGCCTTAGTCTCTGCAAAGGGACAGAAGAGCAGAATGAAGTTCCAGGAGCTCAGGGGGCCATTTCAGAGAGAAGCCATTTATTATTAGCCATGACCGTTTGCACGGATATAGTTCCTCTCACCTGAGAATCTCAAAGCACTTCATAAATCCTTTTCAGTAGGTCAGGCTTATCCCCATTTTACAGATGGGGGAAACAGGCAAAGAGAGGTGAAAACACCTATTTGATGGCCCATGTAACACAGGAGGTCAGACCTGATGATCATCGAATCATAGACATTTTGGGCTGGAAGGGACCTTGAGAAGTCAAGTCCAGCCCCCTGAGCTGTGGCAGGACCAAGTAAACCTAGACCATCCCTGACTGGTGTCTGTCCAACCTGTTCTTAAAAACCTGCAATGACAGGGATTCCACAACCTTGCTTGGAAGCCTATTTCAGAGCCTAACTAGCCTTATAATTAGCAAGTTTTTCCCCCAATATCTAACCTAAATCTCCCCTGCTACAGATTAAACCCTTAACTTGTTGTCCTACCGCCAGCGGACGTGGAGAAAAATTGATCACCGTCCACTTTATAACCGTCCTTAACCTATTTGAAGACTTATCAGGTCTCCCCTTAGACTTCTTTTCTCAAAACTAAACATGACCAGGTGGTTTGGTTTGTTTTTTTTTAACCCTTTCCCTCATAGGTCAGGTTTTCTCAACTTTTTATCATTTTTGTTGCTCTCCTCTGGACTCTCTCCAATTTGTCCACATCTCTCTTAAAGTGTGGTGCCCAGAACTGGACACGATGATCAAAGCAACCCCTTCTGCCCTTAAAATCTATGACCAGCCTAAGGTCATTCAGTTTGTGGCAGAGCTCTGAACAGAACCCCGGAGCTATTCTTTAGCTAATAACTCTGTGAAAAGACTTTGTGTGGTTTGTTTGCAAATACGGGGTAGGACCACTGAATTCCATGGGAGCAGTTAGGCCAGTGCTGAGAGCATCTGAAAAAACCCCACCATGTCATCTGATTGCATTTTAGTAAAGCTTTCTTCCACAATTTCCTTGTCAGGCAGCTCTTTTTAACTATTTTCTCATGATTCTCTATTTCATAATAATGGTTCATTATTTATGAGCTCCTTAATAAGTCTCAGCAAAACCTCTTACAGCTTTTTGTTCAACCACCTTGCCTAACTCTGAACTGTGTTCAGTACCACTGCTAATGAAAAAAGAAAAGGAGAACTTGTGGCACCTTAGAGACTAACAAATTTATTTGAGCATAAGCTTTCGTGAGCTACAGCTCACTTCATCGGATGCATTCAGTGGAAAATACAGTGGGGAGATTTATGCATCCGATGAAGTGAGCTGTAGCTCACGAAAGCTTATGCTCAAATAAATTTGTTCGTCTCTAAGGTGCCACAAGTACTCCTGTTCTTTTTGTGAATACAGACTAACACGGCTGCTACTCTGAAAACTGCTAATGAAGACCTCTCTGCGCTGTGAGGTTGGTAGTGCGGGTGTGAGTTTCTCACCAGATTTTTCTCATCAATTTCATCCTTTTTCCGCTCAAGAATCTGAAACAAATGGTTCTTCTCCTCGAGTTCCTTTGCTAGATCACGGTTTTGATGCTGTGAAGCAAAAGCATTAGGTTTGTCAGTGATGGGGAATCACCAAAAGAAAAGCTGTGAGAGCATCGGGGGTTGCTCAGATATCATTTGTTTCTTATGCCTGCATTTGTGTGTGTGTGTTTCACCAATAAATCAACCTTGACCTTCAACATGAGTCTGACCATGTCATATCTAACCAACCTAAGTCACCATTGCTTCCAAAATAAACCACTCATGGTCTGTATTTCCCTCATTACATACATGGCGATACTGTGAGTAGGGATGTAAAAGTTTACCCGATAAGCATCGGTCTTATCGGTTTTGGTTATCAATTAAACTCTGCAGCTGGTCTGCGCCCAGGACTCCGCTGCCGCCACGGGGCTGGCAGCCGGGAGAGATGCCCTGGCGCGGTGGAGCTGGCCGCGGGGATCCCAGATGCGGGGTGGCAGTGGAGCTCCGTGGGGGTGTGGCAGCACACACACCCCCTGCACCCCTAATTCGCTGGTTAAAGGTTTAACCATGTAACCGATAAAATTTTACTCGGTTACACAGTTAGTTTTTTTAACCGCTATTTACATCCCTAACTGTGAGTAATGTTTTCTACCATCTCTGGTTGTCTAGAAGCTTCCATCATCTTGGCAAACAGTGACCTGGCCTTGGCTATTCATGCCTTTGTTACCACTCAGGCTGGATTACCGTAATGAGGCATACCTGGGCATGAAGCCTTCAGCACTTAGGAAACTTCAGCTGGTAGAGAACACCACAGCACATCTCCTCAGTAACACTGGCTACTGTGAACTAAGATTGCCAACCTTCCAGGATTGTCCTGGAGTCTCCAGGAATTAAAATTATGTCATGTGATGAAACCTCCAGGAATATGGCCAACCAAAACTGGCAACCCTACTGGGAATACATCAAACCTGCCCTCAGCTCCCTACACTGGCTTCCCATAGAATAGCAAATCAAGTCTGAGGTCTTGGTTCTCATCTTCAGGGTGCTCAATGACCTGAGCCATGGGTATCTAAAAGATTGCCTCAAGCTCTGAGCTCAACAACTTTGCTCCTCACGCACAATGGAACTTTCTACAACCAAAGTAACAGTTTGTGTGTGCAGGAACAAGAGCTTTCTCAGGGCTAGTTGGAGCTTGTGGAGCAAACTCCCGCAGGACTAAAGACAAACCTCGCCCCCTTCCTCTCTAAGTGCAAGGCCTGTTTCTTTGACGTGACCTCTCTAACCTGCCAGTTATATTCCCTTCATGATAAAGAAGTGTTCCATTCTGCTGTATTCCCATTGACTTTACATTCCTTTCAGTAAAATATTGGCCCTCCCTGAATCCCACCAACACCTTGTCCTCTATACAACCACAGATTTCATCCCCTCACTTTTCCCTCTTTGGAGACCATCCCCCACATCCACCCAAAGAAAGACATGACACCTGCTTATGTTGCAGATGAAGAGCCATGCTGGCCTCTGTCACCTTCAGATCCTCCAGACACTGTTCCAGCTTCTCTTCCTGCTCCTTCTGCACAGGACCACAAATTTCAGCACCATATGCAACAGTGAGTGGGAGCCGCATATAAATAACAAAAGGAACACCAAAGAGAAGGGAGGTCGGAGGAGGCATGGGACGCGCACACAGCCAATCAACTCATCCCCCACAGAAAATGGATGCTTCCCACTGTTTCTGGCTTTCTTCTGTAATTTAGACCCTCTCTGCTCCAAGTGCATCTGTTTGTAGTCACTTCTATTAAATGGCTTTGCTAAACTAGGATACTATAGATGAGTAAAGGGACAACAGAGAAGAATTATAAGGGTGTTGTTGCCCCTCCATCAAGCAGTAGCAAATGTACAGGGCTTTGTAAACTAGCTTCCCACTGGAGCAGAAATCAACGATGCAGAGTGTGGGTATATTCCTAGTATACCTTGTTTTATTTACATGTATACACCAGTCCTGGGACACGGGCCGTCACAAACAGAACACAGACAATCCTCTCTTTTAGAAATCTCAGCGAAACACAAATCCCTGGCTCCCAGGGAGCAAATCTGACCAAAGAATTGACACTAGTTAGAGATTAAGGCAGGGAGCAAACTCTCTTGCTGCTTGCAGCAGCTCTTCCAAAGGAACTGAATCACAACCACCAACCATACAAGTGTTTTCCCCCCAAGACTAAAAACTGGTTTGCGCACTAAAAAAGAGCACCTGGAAGAGAAGACTGTGTGTAACAGCACCGCCTGCTATAACAGGGGCAACCCCTTCCCCTCCATCACCTAATTCCCCTGGAGCTTCCATAAAATCACCTCCATCTGCTCACCATCCCTCCACCCCAGCTCCCTCGAGCCTCAACGTTATTGGGGAAGGCGCTACCTGTTCAGTCACAGTAATGCGTAACTGACGATTCTCCTCCTTCAGCTGCTCCAGCTGCTCAGTCTTGTCATGGTCCATCCGAACCAGGCTTTCCATTTCCTTCTCTTGATTCAACACCTGTGACTGAGGTGAAACAAGAGTGGATGAAAGTGGTGGCCCAACAGTTCATACAGGACAGAAGGAAGAACAGGCAATTTATAATGTAGCAGGAATTTCCAGAATGAAAGTAGCTTGGCAAAGTCTTACCGAGCCATAGATCCTAATTCCAAACCCCACCCTATTCACATGGCTTTTGGATGTGATTTGCATAACTGCACACTAGTGGTAAATACCCTGAAATGTTGACCTGATTCAGTTGTAGAACAAATGTCTGGAAACCAATTCCAGTGAAACATTTTTGGAACCCAGTGAAACTTTTGGAAAAGCACCAATCTGGAGACAAGAAAGATGATCCTTTGGCTGGGAGACAAGAGAGCTCAGTTCTATTTCTGGCTCTGCCACTGATTTTGTGCATGTCCTTAGTCAAGTCACTCAATCTCTGTTTCCCCATTTGTAAAATAGAGCTAGAAATGTGAGAGCGGTAAAAAAAAATTTTGATGCAACAATTTTCCATCAAATGCCATTTTAGTGAAATTGGGATGTTTCAGAGGAGTCATATTGGATTTGATAAAATTTTTGTTGGAAAGGTTCGTCGGGACCAAGATGGCATTTCTGGTCGGGAGGATGGGAAAGCTATGTAGCCTGGTGGGTAGAGGCTCCATAATCCAGTAGTTCAGACACTGGCATGGGTCTCCCATGTCCCCAGCCTAACTGCCAGGATACAGAGAGTCAGTCTCTCCTTTTCCTTCTGATGGACAATAGCACATTGTTTGAAACCTCTCTGTGTTTCATGAAATGGAGTTGTTAGTTTCCAGCTAGCCTTACCACTTACATACCTCATAGGGCTCTTGTGAGAATAAACCCTTCCACATTCATAAATCCCTCTGAGATCCTCAGATAGGAGGAGCTAGAGGAGTACAAAATCCTTATGATGAACCTAACATGGGTGCAGAGGGGAGGTGTTTTGGGGATGAGATGAAAAATCTGCAATGATTCGCTTCCCAAATACAGCATTTGTTAGGAGCTTCCTGGAGCTTAGGTTGTCATGTTGTAGGTTCACATTTTCCTAAGGAAACCATGGAATCACTAGGAACAACTCAGACACCATCCTAATTTGCTACAGGCAGCTCCATTCCCAGCCAGACACGCCAAGTACTACACAGATTGCAGAAGCAGAAACAGACTGCGCCTTGCTTACCTGCAGCTGGTCCATGTGATCCAGGGTAGTTTTCAATCTGTTTTCCAGCTGTTCCTTCTCAGATGACACTTCTTGGTTGTGCTCTTTGAATCTGCTCAGAGCAAACCAAACTGTAACATTTTCAGCTGCATGTGGCCCCCCCAAATTCCCCCTCAGCACCAGCCCTTGGTAAACCGCACCCGCAGCCTTCATTTCTCAACCTAATCAAAAGCTTATCTTGTCCTCAGGCAGGTTCAAATGGAGTAACCCTAGATACCAAAGCCCTGCTGTCTTGCTCAAACCTTTACATGAAGTTACCAGAGATCCCACAGCCCTGTGGGATGCTTTCCCCTCAACTGACGCAGACAGCTGAGAGCCTATCATCCGTGGACGCATTCCAAGAGTCAGTTTTGCGCAGTTACCCTCACACATCTGGTTGACTGAGGGCCTGTGAATGCCATACCTAGATCAAAACCCCCAGGGGCTCCTTATACTCTCACTCACAGGGTGCATTCTGTGCATACAGTCACTGGCTTTCATCAGCACGAAACAGAAGAGGAAACCCAACCCACTGTGCCTGGGAGCTTCCAGGAACTCCCATTTGCAGACGTATGGTGTGAACACTCACTGCTGCAACTCTCTCTCTCTGCAGCCATTCTGCTCCATCAGCCGCTTGTTCTCCTCTTTCAAGAAATTTCCTTCCAGCTCCAATTTCTCACAGCTGCTCCTCAGAGACTCCAGTCCTTTCTGCAGCTCCTGAGTGCAGGAAGGTAAATGGGAGTCAAACCACAGAAACAGCCATCATTTTTGCTCCCCACTGTATCCGCACGTCCTTTTGAATGCAACAACCCCAGACAACCCTCCTGAAGGGAACAAGATTTTCTCTCTCCTTTCTCTTCTCTCTCATGTATTCAGCTCCAGTTTTGCTTAAATTGGGGCCCTGGACAAAAGAGGAGGAGGAGGGAGCAATAATAGGCAGGTCAGATCCAGAGCTGGTCTTGGGGTTTTGGGACACTCCTATGAAATCATTTTTGAGCACTCCCCTTTCCCAAACGTGACCAACTCCAGCCCATCATGACCACTCTGCTCTGCGCTGGGTCAGCCTCAGGATTTGGGAGAGGGTTGGAGAGATCGTTTTTTGGAGATACACGCACAACTGACTCTTTGCACACAAAATGTGGGTCAGATCTCTCTCTCTCTCTAAATCTTTGGACCTCACCAGGCTCTGGCTGCAGAAATGAAGCCCAGCTGCTCGGTCCTTTCCACCCACGCGATTGGTTTGTATTTTCAAGGCTTTTTGCCAGGAAAGGGCCTTGAAACTCTTTTTGTTTTGCTTTTTAAATGGACGTGGAGATTCTCTGTTGCATTGAGGGTTCCCCCCGAATTGGGAAGGCCCAGGGTTACCAACTTTGCAGGGCCCAGGAGCCCAGTTCCACTCAGAACCTGTCTAATTGCAGAAAGAAGCTCGGCATAGAGCTCCCATCAGTTCCATTCCCACACGCAAGGTGCTGGGGCTGCCGCAAGACTGTTCCACAGAGATCAAAGGGGATGGGGCGAGGGAAAGAAGTGAGGGGGAGATTTTCTCTTCTCTTTGCCCTTTGGGACTAACCCTGAGAAGCATTTACCAACCCCCTCATTGGTTACAATGGGAGATACAGTTGCTCACATTTCTCTGAGGCGAAGACCTTAAGTCTATCTTATTCTCCCCTCTCCACTTTCTCTGGTCTCCCCCTTTTCCCTCCTCCATGTCATCCCAGTTTCCAGCTCATCTGGACTTTTACCTTATTTTCCTTTCCAAGTGTTAGGTTCTGTTCCCTAACTGAAGCCAAATTCATCTGGGCAGAGCTCATCTCTCCGGCCTGTAGCTCCTGAGCTCTCCGCAGCTCCAAGTTCCCAGTCTGCAAGAAACAGACTTCTCCCTCTAACTCCTTCATTTTCTCCTGGAAGCACATAATGGGTATGTATAAGCCTGAGCTGTCAGCCACAGGGCCTCTGAATTCCTGTATTATCCCTTGTCTGTACCTGTGCCAGCCGGAGCTCCTCCTGCAGACCCAGGTTCTGCTTCTGGAGACAAAGGCAGCTTTCCTTCAGTTCCTTGTTTTCTTTAAGTAAATCCTTGTTTTGTTGCTCAATCTCCTCCACTTCTCCCTTGTAAACAACACAGACTTGTTCAATAAGAATGCAGCGTGTAGTGATGAGCAAAGGAACATAAGCCCTGCAGAAAACCACAGTATATTCTTCCCTACCCCTTCACTGACACCAGGGAGACTGGACTTCCCTTTCAGTTTCTCCTGGTGCTGCCAGAGCTTGTCCAACCAGAGCTCAAAATCAAGCTCCAAAATACTGCACACACCAGGCCTGAACCTCCAAAGCGCTCAATGCCCTCAATTCCCCCAGAGGTCAGTGGGAGCAGAGGGTCTTCTGCCTCTTGTAGGATTAGGCCCATGAACTGACAGCTCTGCACAACCATTAACTTCAGGCGGCCAGCTGAGTCCTCGATACAAACAAGCACCTGCTGGCTACCCAAATGCACCCTTGATCATTTCCTGGCACAGTATTACCTGCTGCCACAGCTGCGCTTCCACCCCCACCCTGATAATACAGGAATGGTCCAATTTCTACTTTTGGGGTTGCAGGGAGCAACACTTACTGAGGCTTTTGGAGACTGAGGCTCTGGGAGACCTCTAAACCCCCACCTCCCCCAGCCTAAGGAAAGGAGCCACTGGACCCAGGCGTCAAGAGATTATGGGAGACAATAAATGAAAAAACAGACAGGAGTGAGGGTCACATGGTCAAAAGCAGGGATCCAGAGGGGGACACCGAGCAGAGAACCCCAGACAGCGCCCACTGCCCCTCGAAGACGTCCAGGGAGCCAGTGGACACGGCCCAGAGGAACTCTGCCCAGAGACTAAAGGAGGATCAGAAATAGGCCCCCCAGTCACAGAATACCTCCCTGTCCAGCTTCCTCCTCCTGGTACACTGGACGGCCACCTTGGCCAGTGCCAGGAGGAGATCAACCAGAAGGTCTTGCGACTTTATGGGGCAACAGATGAGGTGTGCATAGGTCAAGAGATGCAGAAAAGTGCAGCCAGAACTTAAGAAGAAGGTCCTGGAGGAGCCGGAAAGGGGACTGCAACCTGGTGTGTTTGATGTAGATGAGCGCCAGGGTCTCCCTCTCACTGCAGAAGGGGCAGGTGTCAGGGAAGGTAGTGAACTGCACCAGAGACACACCCAGGCTCAAGGCTCCCTAAAGGACTGCAGGGAGCAGCAGCTGAAAGAGCCACAGACAGCTACAGGCCACATACAACACACCACCATGTAGCCCAGCTAAAAAAACAAACAAACAAACAAAAAAAACACTTTCCACTTACACAGCACCTTCATCAAGGGACTCAGTGGGCTTTACAAAGTCTATTAGTCCTCAATTTACAAAGGGGTAAACTGAGGCATAAAGCGATAAAGGAATTTGTCCAAATAGCACAGTCTGTGGTTGACCTGGGGACATAACCCAGCAGTCCTGATTTCTAGTCCTCTATTCTAGCTATACTACATTGCCTCTTTTAAGAAGAGTCTCCTTAAGTCCAGTGGAAAACTGACTCTGACAACAGTACTTCCACAGCACCTAGGAACCCCAATTATGGGCCACGACTCCACTGTGCAAGGTGCTGTATAAACACAGAACAAAGCAATGGCCCCTGCCACAAAGAGCTGACAATCTAAGTTGGCTGTCTGACCCTCCACCCAACACTGAACTTTTTAATTGACTCCAAGGCCAATTTCTGCAAAGAGCCCTAAACAGGATAATTTTGCTCAGCCTGACAGCGGGAGGGGAGGGAAAAAACTTGTTCTTCTGTTTCAGTTCCAGATCTCAGTCTGTAAAACATCAACAGACCTCAAACTGTTACCCTGACAAGGAGATTCTGCTACTGGAGACAAATAAAATGCCAGTTTCTACCTCCTGCTTGCCAAGCAGGAAAGATTTGTCCTAAGCTGTCCACACTAAGTTCTACCAAGCTAGGGAGGAAGTGAGGTCTGGTCTTCTGAGCAAGAGACTGGGAACCAGGACTTTTGGGTTCCATTTCTAGCTCTGTCAGTGAGTTGCTCTGAGTCTTCTGGCAAGTTCCTTTACTGCTTTGTGCCTCAGTTTACCCATCTAGAAAATGGGGATGATATTTGCTTACCTCAGAGAGAGGCTGCAAGGGCTAATGAGTGAACATTTGCAAAGTGTGTGAGATTCTTGAGTAAAAGGTGCTATAGAGTTTACATTATTGGTACAATATTTCATAGATTTCACAAGGCCCAGGAGGGATCTATAAATCATCTCCTGATCTCCCATATATCACCAGCCATTAAATTCATCTATGTGCTGAGCCCAATAACTTGGATTAGACCACAGTTGTTAAATGTATAGCCCGCAGACCATTTCATCCAGCCCTCAGACTTTGACCCCAGAGTCCGCGCTCCGGGAATGTGATGTGCAGACCACACCAGTGTGTTGTGCTGAGACTCCCCCATGTAGACCCTGCTAGCATGCATTGATGAGAAATGGACTACATCAATGTGCGCTACAGAAGATTTAGTGCACACCAGCCAGGATCGCATGGGGAAAGTTAACGCGCAGCACACAGGTGCACTCGACAAATGTGAGTCCCAGTTCAGTGCTGTAGTCACTGGACCAGGTTGTGTTAGGGAAAAAGAGAGTCTGAACAAAAGATAAGGTCATGAGAAAGCAGGAAGAGAGAGGGAACATACCTGTGTAGTAACCACCAGGATATCATCCTCGGTCTCTGCCCGGAACTGGAAAGGTACGCTGGCGCCACGGACCACCCCCTCCTCGTCAACGTAACAGAACTGGTAATATTCATCATCTTTTGGCAGGTAGTAGGCTTAAAAACAGACAAAAAACCCAACCATAGGGTGTTTTTAATTACTCAGGCCTCTTGTCAACTGTACAGCACAGAAAGCCCAGATCTAACAGACCTAAGACGACAGAATACAAAGCAATATACATATTATAGGGCCAGCTCCATGTGCGATCATCTATAGCAGTGCAAAGTGAGCGTAAAACACTGACACTTTGCACTGATGTAAATGACTCCTCAAGGAGCAGGTCAGTGACTCCCTATCACCAAAAGAACACGGATCGTCAGACACAACTGAACACAGTACCTGCAAGGGGGATTCTCACCAGGGGCTTTTGCTGCACTGATAACAGCAGAAGAGGAGGCCGCAGGACGGCATGTGCCGTATGGATGTGTCTCCGTATTAGCAGGAGGAGACACTCTCTCCAGGCTGAACTGCACTGACAGTACATTCTTGAGGTGACCTTATAGCCACAGCTCCTTGAATGAAGTTTACCCAAGTACGGGACAATATTCCTATTCAACAGTTGTACAGCTTCAGGTGGTAACACTTATTACTGGCATTTAGAGCAATTTGGTACATGACCGTGCATGTGCGCACTGCGAACTGCCCATCCCTTCCCAACTGACCTCGAAACTGAATTTGCTGCTGCACGACAGAATCACCGCTGAGGTCAACCGGGAAAGGAGCCCACATGAAAGTGTAATATTCCCGGGTTGTTTTCCATCCCACCTGCAACAGCAAGATAATTATACGGTATCATACAGCTTAATGACATTTATCCTGTGACCATTCACAGAGGGCAATATTGTAACTTGGGCTGTAGGCCCACACTAAGCCGTAAGAACCCCCTTTACACTACTATACCAGCTACCCAGATCTTGGGTCCATGCACAAAGGAGTAATCAGGGCTATTTGCCAGTTTACCCTTCCTTGGAGCAAGAGGGAGAGGAGAGGTGGGGAATGAGAGGCGCTCTGGAGAAGGAAGAGCGTTGAGGGCAGATGTGGGCACAATGCACTACACCACGCCTATTCCTCACTGGCCCTAGGAAATAGGGCACAAGTCAGATTGGCCCTGAAACAGCTCTAATTTCAGGCTGGCCCCTCAGCAGTCCCAGAATACAGGAAATGCAAAGGTGGCTCAATGCTACGTTAACCTCCCCTACTCCTTTCCTGCTCCCAAGTGCAAAAACGGCACAACAAAGAGTCAGGTCCCACGTCTCTTGTTGCAGTACAGACACTACAAGTTAGCCACTGAAAAAGAGCTGCTCCCCTGTTCTTCCCAAGTCTCAAACTCTCCCTTAGGGATCAAGCGTGAAATAACTGGAAATGTCCACACCAAGCCATTCCTTTCGTGAGCGGCCACCTTACAATACATGGTGGCTAATGGTTCGGTGCACACGCTTACCCGGAAAATGCCCACCCAGTCCTTTCTGCGAGGAGCGATGTGCTGCGTGAGGGTGTAATAGCAGGTTATGTCTCCTCCGGGGACATAAAACTTCTCCACGTTATTAAAGATAACCTGGGAGAAGTGGCAGTTGTCCAAGAAGACGGCAGAAGTGGGAGGTTCACCTAAGGTCTCATCCATGATGGCGTTCTGTGAGAGGACAAGAACAAAAGCGAAGAGTAAGACAAAACCTTGCAGCCTGTGGTGCTGGGACACAAGAGACTCCTGGGACCTCATCCAGAGCATTCTTAGCACCCGAGGCTGGTCAGCATGAGAAATGCAAGACACGCACTCATGCCAGTAAGAAGCAAATCCAACAGCCTTCCTATTTTTTCATTAGCAATTCACCATAATGCTTTAGCATCCAAATCCAACACATTTTGTGTCATCCTCATCTTTGTGGCTCAACCTCATTGTTAGGCTTGGCAGAAATCAATTTTTATTTATTTATTTGTAAGGTTAACAGATAATATCGATGTTTATTTTTAAGCCTTTTTTATTATCATCTCTCTAAATGTTCACAGTCGCAGGAAGTTATGGGCAGGTCAGACAATAACTGTTTAAACAACAGGAGACATCGAGATTCAAAAAGTTAAAGCTTTATAACCATTAAAACACAAATGGTCAGCATCACATATCAAAATATACAAAACCAATATCCTTAAATCAAACTGCAAGAAGTTCTCAAGAAACATTTTTCCTGCTTTGCCTATTTGTAACTTTCAAATATGGTTGATGGGAATAATTGGGGGGGGTGTGTGTAGTGAAACTGACGGTTACTGACACTAACCAATAGAAATCTAATGGTTCCAAGCCTACTCATTGTGCACACCTCCCATGCAACATGATCCTTGCTCCCTAGGTGGCAGTAGTTCCTCTTAAGGGTCTAAACCAGGGGTGGGCAAACTTTTTGGCCCGAGGGCCACATCAGGGTTGCAAAACTGTATGGAGGGCTGGGTAGGAAAGGCTGTGCCTCCCCAAACAGCCTGGCCCCTGCCCCCTATCTGCCCCCTCCCAATTCCCACCCCTCTCATAACCCCCAACCCATCCAAACCCCCACCCTGCTCCTTGTCCCCTGACCGTCCCCTTCCTGGGACTCCCCGACCGGCCCCCCTGGGACTCCCACCCCCAATCCAATCCCCCCCAGCTCCCTGACTGCCCCACCCCCTATCCACACCCCCGCCCCTGACAGGCCCCCCGGGACTCCCACGCTTATCCAACTCCCCCTGTTCCCTGACTGCCCCTGGGACCCCCCTGCCACTTATCCAACCCCCCGGCCCTGGCCCCCTTACCATGCCGCTCAGAGCAGCATGTCTGGCAGCCGCACCACCCGGCCGGAGCCAGACATGCTGCCCTGCAGGAGCACGCAGCCCCGCTGCCCAGAACGCTGCCTGCCCAGCAGCATTGTTGCAGGGGAGAGGGAACAGCAGGGGAGGGGCCGGGAGCTCGCCTCCTCAGCCGGGAGCTCAGGGGCCGGGCAGGACTGTCCCGCGGGCCGGATATGGCCCACCTCTGGTCTAAACCCTAAGGATGTAGCATTTGCTACTAGCAACCACTGTAGTAAAATTGCCACATGGTTCTCCATATTAAAACACATCTGTTGCATAGCAGCAGCATCAATAAATAGTATAAGAACTTTCACCTGTTTCTTTATTTAAGAACCTTTTAATTGTGCTGTTACAAGTTCAAAAAATAAATTACACGCGGTTACCTGCAAGAGACAGTTCAAAACTATCGACCCCGCAACTGTTAATACAACAGTATCCAAACTACCAAGAACAGAGGCAACATCCAAGACAAGAAACACTCAGAAAACTAAATATATGCCTTACCATCATGCCCTAGAGGCAGCCAGACTCAGGGTCTGGCAGATTGCCAAGGGGAGGGATTCCTTGCCAAGAAAATCCTGCTGCAAGTCCAGGGCAGCCCAATTCCAGGAATAGAAAGTAGGCACCTCCGAGCTGATCTTAACTGCAGCTATAGCATATAGGGTAAGAGATGACCTCAGATAAAATCCCCAGAAGGTCTGGGACTGTGTTATCACAGTCTGTGTCATCACCAGCACCAGGAGTTCCATGTGGAAGTGACCTTAGATCAGAACACTGGTCTTCTGTGATCACTTAAAAGGTGGCCAGCTGCATTCTGTGCCAGCCAATACTTCCCGGTGGCCTCCTGGGGCAGCTCTAGATGGAACATATGGCAGATGTATAGCCTGAAGGTGGCAAGGGTATAGATGGCTGTTCCCAGGGCCGCATTCAGAAAAGAAAAGCTGTAATATCTCGGCCAGCCATATAGAGAAAGGGGGGCACTATTGGTCCTTATTTTTACTTGGGTATTGTCAGAGCCAGGACATGGGCAGCCTGTGGGCACAGTGAGCTGCTCACTATCGGGGCCAAAGGTCAGAGATCAATCCAAGTCCGGGCAAAACTGCAAGGTCAAAGTCCATTACAAAACTGAGAGTGTGAGGTGAGAATCAGAGTCAGGCCAGGCCAGGGTCTTTCACTAGGATCAAGAATGGTCTTAAGCCAGAGACAGTAAACCAGGGTCGGAGCCAGGATCACAGCAAGCAGTTAGGGCAAAAGCGCACCAGAGTCTGCATTGCTCAGACAACTCCCAGACATGGCTTCTTAGCTTATATGGAAAAAGAAAAGGAGTACTTGTGGCACCTTAGAGACGAACAAATTTATTTGAGCATAAACTTTTGTGAGCTACAGCTTATGCTCAAATGAATTTGTTCGTCTCTAAGGTGCCACAAGTACTCCTTTTCTTTCTGCGGATACAGACTAACAGGGCTGCTACTCTGAAACCTAGCTTATATGGGGAGTTTCAGCCAATCAGAGAATTATGGAGGGCTGTCACTCATGCCCCTTAAGGTGGGACTTCCTGAAGGGCTTAGCCTCTCAGTTCCTCTTGGTGATAACCCTAACCAGGCTCCTGGTGGCAGTGAGAAAGTAGTACCTACCTTGAACTCTGCAGCCCTGGTTCTAGGCCCATGGGTTCTCACAGGTCTCCTAGTACAGGGATGAATTCACTAGTACTCCAGCTGAGAATTTATTCAGTAAAAGGTGGTGCAGATATCACCTCTGCCCAATCGCATCCACAGCATACAACAAAATGCTGTGGGTAGGTAAGAATTACACGGCTGCTACTCTGAAAATGTATCTCCATTGTTTCCCAGCCTTCCTGATCAAGGTACACAGGCAGACAGCTACAGACTCCATGTTTAAATGACATTAATCACCCCAGCCCCCAAATAAGCACTACATTTCACAATGTTTTTTTTAGAGTGTGATCTTGTATCTAGCATCTTTCATGTTCAATATGCCTCAAGGCACATTACAAAGCAATGACTCAGATGTTAAGAGAGCAAGGACTACGCGGACAAACATAGCAACTGTTCTGTTCACAGCACTAGCTCAAAACCACTTGAACCTTGGAACGTGTATTCTTGGCACAGGGAGGAGTTAGCCAGCCTGAGGGCAGGGATCCTGGCTCTTTCTGGGCTATGCCATGGGACCTTTAAAGCCACTGTGCTATGTCAGAATTGGGTCCGAGACCAAGATGGTGCAAAGGTTACAGGTGACCAGTGTATGGCTGCAGCCAAATAATGAATTCATCAGCAAAAATGCTAAATTCAGCAGCTGCCCAATAGCAGAATCCATAGGGCCCTGAGTGAGATGGCTGGGCCACTCTCAAACCCAATTATTTTAGACTTTTTGCAGACTCAGACAGGCATTGCTTTACATTTGATTCATGTTTTAGACGTTGTTATAGCCATTACAGATCAAACTTAATTTAAAAAAAAAATGAAAGCTGAGGTTCTGGAGTACAATCTGAAGCTATGGGTGAATTCCATGGCAAATTCCACAACCACAAAACATACAGGGCTCTGTGTTCGTCTTATAATTAGCAATACTTTGCCTTTCTCTTGTATCTTCCAACAAAGTGCCATGCAAACTTCACAACCCTTCTACAAGAGGAGTATTATTATCCCCATTTTACAGATGGGGAAAACTGAGGCACAGAGAGTTTAAGTGACTTGCCCAAGATCAAACAGCAAGTCAGTGACAGAATTTGGAAGAATGCTGTATCCCAGTTTCTCCCTGTTCTAACTTCTAAGCCTGCCAGCTGTCTGCATGCGTTGTCCCAGTGCTTCACTGATGCAACGCTGTTTGTCGGCTCATTTCAACCAATGGAACAATAATGAATTAAGGACAACAAAGAGGGAGAGGAGGAAAAGACATATAGGGGAAGGAGGAAATTATAAGGGCATGAAAGAAAGATGAGATATTAGTACACCATGCACCCAGCGGGGGAGGAATAAATACCCAATTAAAGATTTCCCTTTTTTACAGTCCATCTCTGAGGGACTGTTGTTTTTTCTTTAAGAAGAGACCACTTTCAATTCTATCATATAAGCACCAGAAATCCTAAGGTAGGCTTGTGTACGAACACCGTTTCCTAGAACTATATGAAACCCTGAATTATCCTTACTAAGCAAGACGAGGTCATTTAATTGCCATGATTAGAAAGGTGAGACCTGCACTCACACCTCACAGGTGTTAATCAACTAAAGTTATCTGAGAAGAGTTTGAGTCTCTCCAAAATATTCATACAGCCCTCAGGTACCAGCTAGATAATAAATAACCGGATTCAAGAAAAAGAGGGGGGCAGGTTGGTCTTGTGGCTAAAACGAGACCCTCAGGAGATTGGGATTCAGTTCCTGATTCTGCCATTGACTTCTTGTGTGACTTTGGGCAAGTCACTTAATCCCTCTATGGCTCAGTTCCCTGCTGCAAGAAGAAATCAAAACAAACGTATAAAGGGGGATTACAAGTATCTAGACAGCGGCAGAAAGACTGTTTCCACAAGGACCAGAACTGAACCCTTCAAGAAACCCCTATACCTAACATGGGTGATTGCTGAACAAGTTAAACCAATTGGTCCATGGTGTCACCAATGAACAAATATGCCAGGGCCTCAATCAGGGAGTCCAGATCCAGGAGAAAAGAAAACAGCAAGAATCATCCAGGCCACAAATTCAGCGCCCAATGCAACCCTCCCATCCCCTCTGATGATCAAATGCTTTGTAAAGTCCTTTGAGATCACTGAATGAAAGAAGCTGTGCAAGTAAAATCATGACGGCCTTCATGTGAGCAGGAACTCCAACTCTATTCTCTCGCTCCAACAACATCATTCAGACACATCAGCGCCTTTCTCCCTCCCTTCTTCTCTGACAGATGATCTGCCACTTATTTTCAAGGATTACTGTAGTCCTAAAGGAGCCTAGTTAGATGAATCACGGGATGGAGAGAAGCAGTAAGCTCAAGCACAAAAAACCCTTTGCCAGCAAAGCTATCAGCAACTCTTGTCACTCTGGAGCAGGGGTAGTCAATAGGCGGACCATGGGCCAAAGCCGGACTGCCAGATGCTTCTGAACGGACCCCAAAATCTTTTTATTTCTTTATCATTTTTTTAAATAATTTTCTCTGGAGTCTGGACCTTGACCAAGAAATTTATACCTTGACAAAAAATAATTGACTACCCCTGCAAATCTGGAGTATAAACCTTACCACTACAAAGGAGGGACAATTTCTATGTTTTACTTCCTTGACTGCTGTTCTTACAAGGTCATCTCCTTTTCTTCCACTTGAATCCCTACTCTAGCTTACCGTTTCCTTCAGCATCATGCTCAACCCCCTCACTCTCACCATAAAAGCTATTCATAGTTCTATCCCTCGTATATTTCACCCCCACACCTTTCACTATTCCCCTGCTCACGCAGCCAAATACATGCCAATGCAAGGACAGAGGGAGGCAGAATGTGTCTCCTCTATTCAGAGGCACCCCCTGTAGCTGTTGCCCTTATGGGTACTCCAGCAACAGAGAGAGAATGGTTAGGTTTGGCCCAGCTCAGCCCCAATGTGCCCTCTGTGTATTGAGGGGGAGACACTGTACAGAAATGAGTAACTGGGCCCAGTGAACTCTCTCTCCACTGTGCCAACACAACATGCATTGACACACCTCTAGGCTCCTTTTCCCATAAGCAGCTCCATGTCTTCTCCACATCAACCCATATGAGTGGAACATCCTCCCTGATCCTGGGTGCCATGCATCTTCCCAAGACCCACTACTTTCTGCTAGGTTTCCAATGCTGACCTCCCTCTTCATCACTCATAGAAATTGCCATATCAGAGCAGACCAACAGGTCCATCTAGCTTCACACAAACTATCACAAACACTGCTTAGGGCAGTTATGAAATCAACTGCCATTTGGGAAGTTTCTCCCTACTAAAGTAAAGGAATTATATCCCTTACACTTTTTTCCCTACCCAATGTTAGAGTGGACGTTCTCATTATTCATATAAATGGATAATCATCTTGTGAAGCCTGCTGAGCTCTTGACCTCAGTTGGATATTGTGGCAGTGAGTTCCACAGGCTGATTATATGGGCGTTAGAAAACCTTATTTCCTTTTATCAGTGTTAAAGCTTATTTTCTTAATAGTTCAGAATCACCAATAAAGGTAACAGACTGCTTCCATGTTACCTTATCTATACAGCCCTTTATTTCACATATCCCTTTCACACGCTCTTGTTCCCCAATACTATAAACATAGCTCCCTTCCACCCAAACTCCTTGTTTCCAGTCACGTGGGGCACATGCAGAGTTACCACCTCACCAACTCAGGCATCACGACCCCACGTGGACCCGGCGACTACTGACACATCGTCCCTTTGCCGCCGTGCACTAGCACGTTGCATCACGTGGCACAAGTTGCAACATTTCAAATGGGGCCCCTTAAGAGATTACCGGGGCAGTGGGGGAAACAGCCCCAGAAAATCTCAGGGTGGGGGCAGGCCATTCAAAAAGGTTGGCACTATTGGCCCCTGGAGGATGCTGTGGCCAAAGTCCAGGGCCCAAAGGATCCTTGGGGTGGGAGAGACATCTGACCCACAGAAAGCATAAAGACTGACCTCTTTCCACTTTTGGTATGGGGGTGGGGGGGAAGGCGTGGGGGATTGTGCTGCCCACCTGACCTTGCTGGGCACATACAGAGAGGCCTTGGGGGATGGGAGTAAGTAGGGGCAAGAGGGTGCAGGGGGAGGAAGGCGTACGGGATTTGGGGGGCAAACCCCACCATGGGACCCCAAGGTGACACTTTGTGGCGATTCTATGGGGGGGGGGGTCATCCCCAGTGCCAGACCTTGTGGGGCATGCTCCCCCTCCACCTCATGGTGGAGGGGAGAAATTGCCCGCCCCCTCCAGACCTTGGGGGATGCCCCCAAGTTGGGCCCCCCCAGCCCCACTTGCTCTGCGCGCAGGGAAACGAAAGTGAAAGCAGGGCAGTTGCTACGCAGACAGGACAACCAGCTCCCCGGTGCCCCCCCAGTATCCCCGGGGGTGGGGGGGGCGGGGCTCACACCCCCCACCGTGGGGAGGGGAAGAAGCGCCGACTCGCTCACCGCTGGACAACGTCTCTCTCTCGATACCACTCGGACCCTGCTGCGACGGAGGAAGAGGAGGTGGAGCCGCCGGGAAAGGGCGGAACCGACTGCTTCCGCCCCTCAGCCCCGCCCGGAATTTTTTCAGCGGGGCACCGCCCCTCGAAGAGGATGCTGGGACTTGTAGTTCCGCTGCTGCTGGGGCGAGGGCTCTGCCAGAGGGGACCCCCGCCCCTGGGTTTAGGGGACGTAATGTGGGAGGGGGAGAGGGGGGTATTGTCTATGCGTCTTATTCGCTGGGGGAGAGAGGGGTCTTTTAAAAGGGTAGCAGCCCCTATAAGGAGCGATGCTGGGGATTAGGGGCAGGCCATTCAAAAAGGTTGGAGCTATTGGCCCAAGGAGGATGCTGTGGCCAAAGTCCAGGGCCCAAAGGATCCTTGGGGTGGGGAGGGAGAGACATCTGACCCATCTAAAGCAAGGAGAGGGGAGTGCTGGGCGGGGGTGCTTACTTTTCAAATAAAAGTTTCTAGCCTGCATGGTTATGGAGAAAGCTTGAAAATGTGAATCTTAGAGATTCAAAAACAAGGTTGCCAACTAAAAGACCCCAAAATATAGTCATTCAAAAAAAATCTTCATAAATTTAAAGCCTGTTTTATAATGTTATGGGAGGACTTACTCATGATTTTTTAATGCTTCAGATAGGCAATACTGAGGTCGTTCCAGGTATGGGGAATGTCATGTACAAAGGCACAAAGTTAAGAGAGGATGAAGATGGACAGAATACGTTAAAGGGTAAAGAACAAGACAGGGAGGATGCTGATTGATGTCCTGGCATATTTATTAGTAGATGAAGCCAGGGACCAATTGGTTTAACCTGTTCATGAAAACAAAGGCGGAGATGCAGATGGAGACTGGAGCTGTTCAGAGCTTTGAAGGCAGGCAGCTTCACAAAGAAGAAGAAAGAAATGGGTTTGACGACAGTTGATGTGGTAAGAGCCAGAGGTAGGATGGGACACCATTTGAAATAAGTGTGAATCTCCCAAGCCCAGGGGCTCACCCACCCTGCCCTCCTGCAATAGCACATCATGGTGGCATTCCTTGCCTTGGGATATGGCTTTGGAGGTCGCAGTGCAAGGAGACTTTGTGGGTCCTTCATGTTTGGAGAAAAGAGTGACAAGGTAGGATCCTCTTAATCATTTAACTGGGCACTGGAAAGGGTGGAACACACCCTATTGCTCAGGCAGATGGCTCCACCCACTGGCTAGTTTGTGGATTGACAGACAGCTATCTGATAAAATGGACAAGAAACCTGATTGAGAGAGAAAGTGGGGTTTGTTTTTTTCTTATTATTATTCAGTGTCTAAAACCTCTACGCTTTTTGTTTATCAGCACCTGTTTAACTCAAGACAAGATAAAGTATTGAACAGGGAGAAAAATTCTTCAGTGGTTGAGGTTTTTCGCTAGGATGAACCCAAAGCCTAACTCACCGGGTCTCTTTCTTTACTCTGCTAGTATGGTTGAGCAGCACCTCACTCTACTTTTCTCCTGTGGCTGCCCTGTTTCCCTCCTGCAGTCTGTACTGATGTGGGGAAAGGTCAAGGTCACTGAGACATGTTAGAGTATGTGAGAGGTCTTTAAAAATCAGACCATTTACTTCTTAATACATGCATGAATTACATAACTCTGACTTAATTGAAAATTTTATATGTGTGTAACTTCTGTTTGTTTTTCACCTCAGAAATATCTGGAATGTTGAACTTATCTTCCCTGGAGGTCTCCTGGAAGGAAGCAGAAATAGCTGAGGACTTAATTATAGGACCTGGGATGCTGAATTAAACAACAGCTTTTCTTCCAACTGTTTGCTCAGGTGTTTGAGATACAAATATTAACAAAACAAAGGAAAACCAAGTGTTTTAAACAGTGCATTTTAAAAACCACAATTAGAAGTAACCCTACAAAAGGGAAAAAATGGGCTTCTGACATTTTTGCTTCTTCTGGAGGTGTAAAGAAAATATGAATTAAAAAAATTCTGATGCACTGGATAGTAGAATTATGAACCTGTCTGTCTGTATCCATCTGTTGTCTCTGTCTTATAAATTAGATTATAAGGTTTCTGGGACGGGGACAGTCTTTTTGCTCTGTATTTGTACAGCACCTAGCACAATGGGATCCTGATCTATAATTAGGGCTCCTAGGTAATACAAATAAAAATTATTAATAGTGTCATCAGAGATAACATGGAAAATAAACCCAATTAAGTGAGAGGGGAATAATTTTATTATTATTATTTGGTGTTTAAAACCTCTCAAATTTTATTTTATTTTGTCAGCATCTGTTTAACTCAAACACATAGGAGAAAACCCCTCTTTGTTGAGGACTGATCACATATATACATCCTTTAACTAAAGGCTGAGAAAGCCCCAAGCCCGCATTTCCAGATGACCCACAGGCTATATTTATGCTGCAGTGTAAACCAAGGGTTTGAACTCAGGATCAAACCTAACTCTTCTGCTGTCTACAAATCGCACTAACCCAGGGCTTGGACCTAGGTTTCCTGGACAGGGGTGGAAGGTCTGATCCTGAGTCAAGATGGGATCCAGGGTAGCCCTATTGCTTTGCAAACAGTTGGAAGAAAAGCTGTTGTTTAATTCAGCATCCCAGGTCCTATAATTAAGTCCTCAGCTATTTCTGCACCCTTCCAGGAGATCTCCAGGGAAGATAAGCTCAATGTTCCAGATGCAGCCCCACTGGACTCGTGCTCTGGGAGTCCACCAAAAGTATCTAACAGTTCTATGGGCTGAATTTCTTTGTCATTTGCACAGTCAAGTTTTACCACACTACCACAAACCAAGGTCTAGAGCGGACACATTTTGGAAGAGTGCTAGAAAGTCTGGGATATCGGTGATTGGTCTTGGGCCCGCATAATGCTGTGTAGACACTGAAGCCCCAGGTTAGGATCCAGGGTTCAACAATTGGTAATCTGATGGCACAAACAAGTGTAGATGCTCAAGCTGTAGGTTAACGAACCCAGGGTCTGCTCATTTGTGTTCTATTAACCATGGGCTTACATTGCAGTGTAGATATATCCACAGAGACCTCTGACAAAAGGGAAGCATAACTTTGCTAAGGAAAAAAAGTAGAAAATAAAATAATTATAAACATTTCCAGCCTTTGTTATGCATCATAAAGAAGCATAAAATGACAGATCACCTTTAAACATAAAATAGTGAAGGGTTCAAACTCAGATTGAACTTAAACCCATGACCTCAGGGGCCTCAAGTTCAAAACCAGGCAGAGAGTTGTGCAAGGAAAACTGTTCCTATATACGACCACTCATGGGCCCGTGGTTTGAAGCCAGCCCATACTGGCCACTGGAGACCCTGGGTTCAACTGGGAGGCAGCTACTGGGAGGTGAAGGGACAGGTTCAAATCCAGCCCAAAATAGCTTGTGGTGGGACTTGGGTTCCAATCCAGCCCAGAATGGCGGATGAGGATCCCAGATTCAAATCCTGACCCGGACAACTCCTTGGGGTCCCCTGTGCGTGAGTTAGGTTTGGGGCCCCCAAGGAGCTGTCCGGGGCTAGATTCGAACCCCCGCCCCCACCCTGCAGTTACAGCCTCATCACGTGACCTCCAAGGTAGCTTCCGTTCCCACGTTGCAATAATCTCCAGGACTGAAGGGGGAAGGAGTCAAAGTAACAGGGATTCTCTAGCCTCCCCCTTGGCCAACTCTACGGTCCTTTGGAAGGCGATCAGGCAGCCAACCAATCAGAAGTCCCAAAGGAGCCAATCAGACCCTGGGGACGTGAGCACGTCGTCGCCGTTTCACGCAGGCCGAATGTCCCGGATTTTGGTAGGCGGGGACTCTTCCAGGAGAGCCAATAGGGAGAGCACGTTCTGTCCCCACGAGGCAACGCGGCAGCGCACGTTGCGTGGCGGCGGCCAATGGGAGTGGAGGACGCTGAGGTACAGGGCAAGGTGAGCGGCGGGGCGGGGCTTGGTCTCCTGTCGCAAAGGGCTGCAGCTCGGGGGCTCGCGTGGGGGTGACCGTCCGCAGGTGAGGTGCCCGAGCTGGCTGCTGCTGGGCCTCGGCTCCGGCTGCAGCCCGAGCTTGGCTCGCTAGGGCGGCCGCCTTCTCCTCTGACCTTCGTGGCTGGGGCAGTTGAGGGGAGAGGGGGCAGCTGAGGGGGGGAGGCAGAAAGGGGGGCAGCTGAGGGGAGAGGGGGCAGCTGAGGGGGGGAGGGAGAAAGGGGGGCAGCTGAGGGGAGAGGGGGCAGTTGAGGAGGGGAGGGAGAAAGGGGGGCAGCTGAGGGGAGAGGGGGCAGTTGAGGAGGGGAGGCGGGGAGAGGGGGCAGTTGAGGGAGAGGGGAGGAGGCCTTTTACTGATTTACTGCACCCTCCCCCTTATTAGGGTGGGTCTTGATTATGACAATAGGTGTATTTTTAAAGTGTAGCGGCTAACAATAACGGTGTGTTTTAAAACTGGCATTGACAGGGAAAGCTGTACTGTAACTTATTCTCTGGTCAGCGGTGAAACTTTAGGCTCCACCCCACCAGAATTCGCCTCTACCTGCTAACAACTTGTCCTTGTGCCGAATAAATCTTTTAAATATACTAGCTTTAAAACTTTATTCTAATCTAGGCAATCCCTTAGTTTATTCTTCCCATCTTGGCCCTCATGGTGACTTTCCACAATTGGAGGTCACTGTCTCGCTCATGTTACTCCATCTTTGTGGTTCTCTCTTGTTTCTGAGGGACTGACTCAACCCTTCTGTCAGCATCCATTGAAAGCCAGCCTTTTCTTTTAGTTTAGTTTTATTATTGAAACTCAGCAAAACCCTTTTGTGAGCCTGTGTCTGAAGGACCCCAAGTAAAACTACAGCAAACTTTGGCAGAGAGCGAGACTGAGTCGTAATTGAAGGGAGAATCAGGGGAAGGAAGCAGGACAAGAATAAGGCACAGTAGCTAAATTTTGTTTATAGTTCTCCTGGGGAGCGTATGTTGATCTGATGTGCATTCTACTGTAAAGAGTAACATGGGGTTTGGGTATGTGTTGTTCCTTTTCAATGTGTTTTTGCTTTCTTCTCACTAGATCAGTCAAAATGCAGACTCCAGTGGCCCTCCTTGCTTCTCCAACTCTGGTAAGCAGCTTTTTGTTTGCAGAGGAGTAATGCCAGGGGGTGGGGATACAGCTACCATGGTAAATGAAGGCATTTCTGTTTAGAGCTGTGTTCAAAATGCTGTCCCAGACACCCTTCTATTTGGGATGTGTTATGGTGGATAACTTTCAGTCCAGACTCCTTGACTGGGGGAATCAAGGTCATCTGTGGTGTTGGTGAAGGGAGGGTGGATATCTTCTCAGTCTCGATAGGGTTGTATTGTTATGCAAATCCAGAGGCTGAGAAGATATGCTAACCTATTGTGGCTAAGGGTACTGCCACCTCCACTCTTGATAGGATTCCTTCCTAGTTATAAGTCCCTCAAAGTGTACAACACTGACTCAAAACTCAAATATAGTGGCACTAATTATACTTCAATAGTGTCTTGTCCTTAGATTATAGGTTATTGTTAGTCAGCTAGCTTGAGTCCCTGAGACATTTGCTTTCAAATTTTATCAGTGGAGTTGAGGGTGACTCTTAATGTCTTGTTCCTGACAAAAGCTGTTCAAAGACCCCAATAGATGACTGTAAACTGCCTTCAAATCTAAGGAATGTGGAGGTGTCCCATTATGGGTTACATGTCTTTCTTTCACTTCAGTTCCGCTGCTGTTCCAGGGCTCTGGCAAGGCCGGTTTCCATATCTGTACTGAGCAGGCCTGAGACTCAGACGGTACAGGTAAGACTAAAGAAAATTGCCCCTAGCTGCCGTAATTGTGTCTCTAATTCTAACATCTTGAGATGAAATGCCTCCTTGTTGTGGTTAGCCCTGTCATTAATCACTAGCCAGATGTATGTGGGTTTGGACAATGGAGATACTGTTTGTCTTCAGTGCCTGGCTCAGGTTACCAGCTCGAATGGCTGGTGACTCTGTACAGCGATTGAGGGGGAAGGGGAGGATAAGAAGCCTGTACATTAAGGAATGGCTAGAGGTTGTACTATGGGTTGGAGTATTGCCCTACCAAGATGCTAGGGTTGCCTTTCAGCTGGGCAAAGTTTGGATGCCCTTGCTGTACCTAGAATAGAGGATAAAATGTAGACAGACACTTAATAAATGTATTCAGTTAAAATAATGTTGCTATTTGGCTTCTTCTCCCTTCTTCCCACAGCTCTCTGGTGTTTCCCATCTACAGCTGGCTCACCGGGAGTTCCAAACGAGCACTACCTCTAGGGATATTGATACTGCTGCTAAGTTCATTGGTGCAGGCGCTGCCACAGTTGGGGTGGCTGGTTCAGGAGCAGGTATTGGAACAGTGTTTGGCAGCTTGATCATCGGCTATGCCAGGTAAGCAAGCCACTGGCTTCAACTCTACTTCCCTGTTCCAGCAGTCAGTTTTGTAGGCCCTTTTTGTAAACACTCAATTTTAGCTGTTACTTATTTTGTAGGAAAAGGACATTGAGACTGACCATAGCAAACAAAAAAGTGGGAGAGGAATAAGAAGGTGAATTTAGAACTGTAAAAAGAAAAGGAGTACTTGTGGTGTTCCAAACCCCAAGGAACCATTTATAATGAGGATCTTGCATTTTCATAGCATCTTTTATCCACACACATCCCACAGGCTTTACGAATTTAATTCCCAATTAATACATGCTAAGGAATCACTTTGCCCATCAGTGAAATGAAGGCACCTCTGGGGTAGAAAGTGACTTATTTACACTGCTAAACAGCTACACTATATAGTTTAAGACAGGATGTAAAGAATATCAATCACTTCCTCACTCTTTCAACATGTTTACAACACCTCAGTAGAACTTCACAGCTGCTGCCATCACACAGAGGGCGTAATGCCATTAATGCTTGGTAAGGGATTGCTGCCTGATAAAATAATTCTGTGGAGACCAGCCTTTGGGGGTTTAGGGGATTGCACACAGACATGCTAAGAAGCCAGAGAAATGCCTTGAACTACTTTGGCTTTCTCTCACTTTTTTTCTCTGCTCAAACTTAATGCATGTGTATGTTCTGAGTCTCCCACTGTCATGTCCACATTCATCCGTATCCACTGTTCTGTGGGATTCTGTCTTCAGGAAGCATAACCTTACCACTGAATCCAGTGGCTTGTGAGAGACCATCCTTAGCTCCTTGTGGAATAGAGTTGTGTTTTTTCTCACTTAGGAATCTGTTTTTTGATGTGTCCCTTACAGGAATCCCTCTCTCAAGCAGCAGCTCTTCTCCTACGCCATCCTGGGCTTTGCCCTGTCCGAGGCCATGGGACTATTCTGTTTGATGGTGGCATTCCTCATCCTGTTTGCTATGTGACAGCCTCTGGGCCAACCCATGGCTTCCATCACTCTGTGTCCTCTCCGGTTTGAGTCTGCCTCCTTCACCAGAGCGTTCCAGATTTATAATTAAACAAAAGCTTTTCTCCTAATAAACTGGTTTCAGACTCCTCCTTTCTCACACTTAATATGGCCCAGTGGTGAGGCCTGGGATGTCCTTAGGGATTCATCTTCCATGGTATACTGATAAAAGAAAGTAATCTTGTAGGATTTTTAAAGATGAGCCAGAAGGGTAAGAATGGTGGGCTGCGGGAGAAGGTAGCTACTGTAAATAAGGTAGCAAGATAAGTAAAGTTGGCTGGTTGCTACTAAGTGACTTGAGTCTGCAGCTTTATATTACCATAATAGCTTGAGGGAAGGGCCACGGGTGCTGATCGCATTCATAAATACAATAGTCTTACACAAATCTGCTAAGATCTCAAAAGACACAGCAGATGTTGCCATATTACAGCAGATAACTGCTTAAGCTGATATGAGACAGCACCATTCTCTCATATCAATATCTTAACTGGTGCCTTTCTTATGCAACATCTGAAACTGGGTATCTTGAGAGTCTCAGAAAGAGAATTTGAGCATATCTGGTAGTAGTAATTGAATGTGGGTAAGATATCTTTCATCATAGGAGAAGTTCCAACAACACATGCCTTATGCGTCTAACTTCCCTGTTGTGTTAGAGAAATGGGGTGGGCCAAAGGTCAGGGTTTAAAATAGCTGTCCTCAACCAACCTTCCCTGGGTTCTTTGCATCAGCTTCTGGTAAGCAATATGTAAAGTGGTACCCAGTGAAGGTTATTTTTCCACTTGAAAATTCTGATGATCTGTCACTGATATTCAGACATGAATACATGGATTTTACTTCCGCGGCAGCTGTGCATGACTGACAGTGTTATAACAGAGATTGGAACATACCATAGAGAAAAGCACCAAGACTCTAACAGGTTCTAAATCAACTCAATTAAACTTCCTCTGGTATCTTAGTGCAAAGAAAATTATGTGCTTAATAAAAATTGGAACATCACAACTCTGAAGTCTTACCTGGTTCTCTGCTTCTGATAAATTTAATTCTAAAACAACTTTTGTAAATTAAAGCCCTTGTTGAAGTTCTAGGTCTGACCTTTTCTGACAATGTGAATTTTAAAATGGATTGTACTAAGAATGAGGGTGCTTTCTTATTACTTAGCTATCGGAGTAGCCTTATGAGGCAAACAGTAACAAGGAGTCAGAAGAAATCCCAAAACTCCCCTGTAGGAGTAAGAAAGTACCCTCAGGAGGCAGGGAGTGTGTTGAAGAAAATGGCTTACTTGAATCTCAGAGGAATCCAGGTTGAAAGTTGTTGGCTAAATATACATAAATGACTGTGAAAGGACTATGCTATTTTAAGTATGGTGACTTCTGTGTCCTGGTGTTTAGCCAGTAGGGGCATTCCCCTTGCATGGCTGGAACTGCTTTGTGTACATGGTCATATGGTACCATAGCTAAGGCTCTACAGTTGTGTTTCCTAGGCAACTGCTGTATTAAGTGAGCTAAAACTCACTTAATACAATGAACCTTGTCCTGTTTTTCTATCTTACACAAGCCCAGTATCTACCTTTTTCTGAGGAAAGAGATTATGTGGGGAGGAAGTATCTGTGTGGAGAGAGGAGGAATCTGGGACAAATAACATTGTGTGAAATCCCAATAAAGAGGAAGGCAGGGGAAAAGGATTTGGAATGAATGTAACTTGTCCTGAGATAGGTAGCTGTTGTGGACTGCTCTGCGGATGTACATAGTCCTGCTGGAGGGGATCACTGTACACGGAGCAGGATCAACGACTTTTTAAATGAAAAGACTCTTGAGACTTAGATCCTCTAAGGTATTTAGACACCTAACTCTTATTTCAATGGAGGTAAGGTGCATCATCAGTACCTCTGAGGATCTGGGCCTGACTGGTTTGTTTATAGGTGTGGCTTCTTAACATGCTTGACTTACCCCCACTCAAAGTTGGCCTTAAGCATAAATAAAGGAAGCGCCTATGTAGGACTCTACAATTGTCCCACATGAGCCTGGCAGCTCCCTCTTTTTCTCTCTGGCAGTAGGAAAGATGGGAGTGGCAATTACACATCACTGGTGCCTTTATCTTTTTCCATAGGGCCACATAGGCCCTCATGTGGAGGAGGGACTTGTATTAGGGGTCTCCCACATCCTGGTTGAGTACCCTATCCACTGGGCTAAAGGTTATAAGGGAGCACCTCCTCCTGGCTGTTTTGTTTTGGGTTCCACATGTGACTTAGTGGGCCAAATACCTATCTTCCCCAGGTTCGAGGCTCAGTAGTAGGGTAGGCAGCTATCTCTATGAGAGGGGTGGAGGTTTAGCACACGCTCCTTTCAGCTTCTTCCTGTGGCTAGCTTAGGCGGCTCTCTCTTCCCCATTCATTGTACAGGGAGCCTAGGCACCTAACTCAGGCTCTGTGGATTGCAGGGCTGTTCCTATGATTTTCTGGGTGACTAAAAGTTAGGCATTGTGATGCTGAGCATCGTGGCTCATACGTCCCCGTGTGGATCCCATCCCCTTGAGCCCATCTAAGGGTGATGCTTGCATTTATTGCAGTGTAGTTGTAGCTGTGTCGGTCCCAGGATATTTGAGAGACAAGATGGATGAGGTAATAAATTTGATTGGACCAACTTCTGTTGGTGAGAGAGGCAAGCTTTTGGTTTATGATAGACATATCTTCTCAATGATACCTGCTTCATAGGGTCTGCCTGCCTGGTGAGTGTAGACTCTATGTATCAGGATGTATGCAATATGCCTACTCTGAAGTGAGTTAGCTAGTTTAATGAAAAGCTCTATATACATCAGGATCTTAAAAAGCCCAAAAACCTGTCCATCTTAAGTACCCAGTTACAATGAAACAATCTGGAGTCAGATATTGTTGCTTGTTTTATCTGGCCTCTTCCAGTGTAGAATTGTACCCAAGAGGGAAAAAGTGATTAGTCAGTCAGCCATGAGTCAAGTGATGAGACAGAAGCACAGAGTAGAATCCCCATCAGCTGATTAGACTCTTTGATATTTTCCCATTTGTAATCTAAATTTCAAGGCTACCCTTAGCACTAGGTGTCAGGAATAGCTGTGGAATAACTGGATCTTACAAGGGGATAACCTAGAACAGGGGCTGCTGTGGCAAATTGTACAACATACATAAAAACACAGCAAAAGTACTTTCATTTTAGGATAAACTGTTGGGGGTCACCCCAGAGCAGGGGGTGCACAATGACCCCCTGATCTACACCAGCAGAGACCCAAGGACAGGTGAGTCTTCCTAATCCAGGGGTTCTCAAACTTTTGTACTGGTGACCCCTTTCACATAGCAAGCCTCTGAGTGCGACCCCCCCCTTATAAATTAAAAACACTTTTTAATATATTTAACACCATTATAAATGCTGGAGGCAAAGCGGGGTTTGGGGTGGAGGCTGACAGCTCGTGACCCCCCATGTAATAACCTTGTGACCCCCTGAGGGGTCCTGACCCCCAGTTTGAGAACCCCTGGCCTAATCCCATCTTCCAAATTGTGAATCACAACTCCTGACTGGGAGCCTTTTTCTATGGTGAGGGTGTATTGTGGGGGTGGGGGGATGGAGCTCCCCTCTCCTCTCCTCCGCAAGAGATATTTGTACAGATGTTTCTAAACCTGTTTATTTTCTACGCACTTCTTTTATTTAAGGTGCCAAGTCGCCCTCCCCTCCTCCCCACCCCTCCCTGTTGGTCTAATTGTAAATAAAAGGCCACACATTGCTTTCGGGTATGTTAAAGCATGGATTGCTGGGAGGTGTACTCTCTCTGTGTTGCTCCTTTCTAGCAGAGAAATGAGTCACTGCAGACTGCACTTTGGCCTTCCCTGGCCTTTGTGACTCACTCACTGAATTTGAAATTACTTACTACATTTGACTTTCCCCGGCAGAGATCTCTTCTGCCCTCTCTAATATCCTGGGACCCACCCGGTTCTACCTGCATTTCATGCATTCAGGCTGTGATGCCATGTGATGACATCATGAATGCCCTCACACTGATACAGCATCACCCTCCACCAAAAGCACAGGCCGAGGACAATGCTGTCATGACACCCTGGCACCAGCCTAGCTGCACAGAGCCCTGCCCCTGCAAAGTCTTGCACCACCAGGCCACGCCCACTGCCTCCTGGGCATGAAAAGCAGGGCACTCCTCCTCCTCCTCGCTACTGGGCGTCTCGTTGATTGGATTGACACTCTACTCCCAGAGAAGACTCTATGGTCCGCAACTCGTTGGTTGAGGGTGGGGGACGCTCTAGTGAAAGGCGTCTCCTGGGTGGCCAGCTCGGGAGCGACACTCTGCAGCCCGGAGGCGACTCCATGGTGCTGAGCGGAGTGCTCGCGGCGGCGGCAGGGCGGGGTGGGTGGACGCTCTGGCCCGGATTCGGCGGTGGAGGAGCCGGGTGAGGGCCGCTCTGGCCGGCGGACTCGCTGGTGTGGAGTCCCGGAAGCTGCGCTCTCCCAGACGGGGCACGGGCCGCGGAGAATGGCGGAGAGTCCGGCAGCGGAGGAGGCGGCCGCGGCGGCGGTGCTGGCGGCCGCCACGAGCGGCGGGGTCCCGGCGGGGCCCGGGGGCGGCGGAGCGGGCAGCCCCGGCGTGTTCATCCCGGCCGAGCTGTGGGCGGCGGCCGGGTTCGGGGCGCCCCCCGCGGGGGCCGGAGCCCCCCCCGGCAGCGGCGGGGCCCCCCTCGCCGGGCTGCCCGCGGCCGCCGCCGCCGCCGCGGCCGGGGCCGCGCTGCTCACTCACTCCGCCTTCTGGGACCCCACGGTGAGCGGCGACTGGGACAGCGAGAGGCCGAGCCCGGCCTGCCTGCTGCGGATCAAACGGTGAGCGAGCCGGCCTGGCCCGGGCCGCCTCCGGCCGGCCTGCTGCGGATCGAGCCGGGGACCCCCGCCCGGGGGGTGTGTGGGGGGGGATCTGTAACTACAAACCCCGCCTCCCGTGGGCCCCTCCCCCGGGATAGCGCGCGCCCCAAACCCGCCCCCCCCCCCGGTTCTGCCTGATCCGGGCCAGCCGGTGCTGGGGGATCCCCCGTGGGGCTCCAGTGTCTTTCCCTGGGAGCTCCGGGCCCAGCCAGTACCCGGCCTGCCTGCTCGGGACCCGGCGACCCCCCCAGCGCCGCAGTCCTTTCTCTTCCTGCCGCCCCGCGGTGCTGGGGTAGCCAGGGACTTCCCAGGCGAAATCACCGCTGAGTAAATGCCCCGTCATGGTGATCGCTCCTTGCTCTCTTCTGGATTTCTCTCCCGGCCCCTCCCCCGAAAAGAGCCGGTTGTCCGTGCTTGGGGCCTTCCCCCTCCCTCTAAAAGGAGTACGAATCTTTCCCCGTCCCATCTTGATCTCTTCCAGCGTCTTGCCCTTTGAGCCTAGGGTTTTGGGACTGGCATTACCAACACCCACTGTCCCATCTGCCTGTGGGCCATAACCACTTGGATAGCCTCTACCCCATGGATGTCATCAGCATCTGTGCTAGGGACAGGACGAACTCTTCCATGTTGTTCTCTGTGGCCTGAGGCCACGTATGGAGACACCTATATATCCTAGGGAAGTGGACGCATTTCTTTATGGACTGGCACTTACAGCTTTCCACAAGGGAATGTGAGGCTACCACACACACGGGGAGGGAGGGATAGCTCAGTGGTTTGAACATTGCTAAACCCAGGGTTGTGAGTTCAATCCTTGAGAGGGGCATTTAGGGATAGAGGGCAAAAATTGGGGATTGGCCCTGCTTTGAGCAGGGGCTTGGACTAGATGATCACCTGAGGTTCCTTCCAACCCTGATATTCTGTGATTCACTCATCACCCCTTTGGTCTTGTCCCCAGAGGTATCTGCACCTCTCTAGGTTTTAGTAGGCTTCCCCAGGGTTAGGAGAACGTTCTGTGCATCAAAATGCTTTAGATTCCCTCTGGCTTTGTTGACACAGTCTAGTTTCAGCTCACTGCTGCTGCTCGAGACCCAGCGTGCTAATGCCGCATTGTATTTATAAAGCACTTTTCATCCAGACGGATCCCACAGTGATTTGCAGGGTGTATAAATGTAAGATCATGTAGCCACGTCTCGGGTGGAATGTGATAGCTGTTCTCCACGTGCAGCAGTGCGGTACAGCACAGGAGATGAAGCATCCCATGTCCACATGAAACGTCCAGGGAAATGTACTAGACAGAATCAATTATCCACCACTGAAATTTGGCAATTCATATGGGTCAGCAGCTTCTTGCTAAAACTGCCGTAGTCTATTTTGGTGATCACGTTTATCGTTTTAAAAGGGGGATTAACAAAACTTCCTCCCTCTGTCCCCACCTGGTTAAACCATTCTTGCTGCTACCAGTGGCTAAGAAAATGTATGCTCTGTTGAGTTGTATGAAGTCATATTTTGCCCCATCCATGCAAGGATCTCAAAGCCCATACATTGAATTCAGCCTCACAACTGCATTTTTACAGGTGCATACAAGAGAGGCAAAGTGACTTCCCCGAGGTTAACGATGAAGTTGTGTCAGAGACAAGAGTAGCGTTCTGATCTCCTGATTCTGTCCTGTGCATTCAATATAAGATGATGCCTCACCTGACCAAAACTGCCTCTACTTAATCTTAAAATTTAATCTGTTGTGCCAGCTGTCTGCCAATGAGTGATCTGAAACCAAGTGTCTCTGTGCATCTGCAAATTAGTAGTTTTGTATTAGATCAGTAGGGGAATAGGTGTCTTTTTTTGTGTTCCTAGATTGAATTTTATAAGGTGTTACTGGCCCACCCATAACCCTATTCTTTCATTTGCCTGAGTGGTGCTAACTGAACAATTCAGCTATTTCCTGTCTAACTGCAGTATTAGAGGCTGCCTGTAAAAGGATTGCTCACATTAGGTCTGGCATGTTGATAAACTTTAAAACAATATGTTGTTATATTGTTATAAATATTGGCCTTATTTCAATAGATTCTTCCTCTTCCCTCCTCACAAACATTACTGCTTGCCAAATGATTGCATATCCTTGTTCTGCTGCTGGTTACTAAACTCCTAGAACTTCACCATAAGATGGTACAAACTATGCTTCCAGTCCAAATGGATGAAAGCACTAACTTGGTAAGAAGTTGAGGTTCTCCTGTCACTTCAGAAGTTTCATCTGCTTAGTCATACTGCTGAACTTTAGCTCAGCTCAGTTTTCTTTACAAACAGGAAGACTTTTTTAAAATCCTTTTGTGGCTGTGTGCAACTCAGGTCAACACTGGGAGGAGCTAGAGGTAGAATGCTGCTGTATGTCCCCCAACTCGCAATGAGTCATATCTGATGCCATGTCTCTTGTTATGTATTTTGAGAGTGTGTGCACTCCTTCTCTCCTACAGCTCTTCTTCTGGATAAGCAGGAACAGCTTAGCCAGAAAACAATGAAGCAGCAACAAAATAAAAAAACAAGTGCTTTCAGTAACAGGTTTATTTTGTCTCTCTCACACACTCTCTCATACTCTGTTCTGTTCTTTGGATTGGTCTGGACCCCGAGGGAGATAATGGCTAATTCCTGTTTTCTTTGTTCAGGGATATCATGTCCATTTATAAGGAACCACCCCCTGGAATGTTTGTTGTGCCTGATCCCCATGATATGACTAAGGTAAGTGAATATCCAGAACTGATCCAACTTTCTCCTTCTGTGTATCTTCTTTTGCTGGCTACTTTAAGAGTTAATCCATATAAGGCTTGTCCATACCATTTTGGGGAGAGGGGTAGGGAAGAGTCCCATAGATCATCCTCAAAAGGTTGTAAAAGAATAAAGCAGCTTAAATTTTCCTGGGGACAGTGAGACGGGGCTGTGTTTTCAAACTGGAGGGGGGCTTTCAAGGACGCCGACTTTGTGAAGTGATAAACTGTGGCTCTGCAGATCAATCCAGTAGAGCTGCCATGGCCATATGACTCGGTAAAGCACCTATCCTGCCAATGCTTGAAAATGATCGGTGGGAATGTTGAGGAACAGCTGACTCCGCTGTGAGCACCACTGGGCTATGGGAAGCTTCCATCAGAGACCGGGGGTGGTAAATGTGGTAGTCAGGAGGCATCTGTGCATTGGGTGCAGAAACTTCAGATTAGGCCATGATTCAGACCCAAGCTTATGCAGAGAGGTGTAACTTGCACTCCCTGTGCTAGCCTGCATCCTTGTGCCCCAGTGGAGGTGTTCTTGGGAGATTCCTGTCCAGGTAGTTTCTGCGAAGTGTCACACTGCGGTCAGGATACCCTAGTAAGCTTGCAGACGCTGGCTGCTGAAAGGATGCATTTGATGCAGTGCATCTCCCAGCCTCCACGCTATATCCACTCTTTGGGCTGCACTGGTTTCCTGTGAGGCTAGTGGTGGAGGAGAAGTTGCCTCCTCTTTTTCTGTTGCCGCAAGCTTTTCCCACCTCTCCAACAACCTTTCCAATTCCAGGTACCACCAGCACTAATCCTTGGCTGAAGTGAGGCCTTTGGGTTTTAAGATACTGTAAGGGAATAGTTCTTGGAGAGAATTCCTATATACAAGAATACTCCATATTCTGAGTGTGTACTCAGTATTTTAATCATAACTTTGGTCCAACTTGATGCTGGAAGCTGAAAATACACAAATACGTTTTCCAACAATGCATTAGATCATTGACCATGTCTTAAAGCGTCTTAGTCTTGGCATCTTCTTGCAAATCATGAGGAATTAAGAAGCATTTAAAATTGATCAAGTGAGCACATTTGAAATAGCACAAAAGGAAATAACCTTGCTCAGCTAGTAGCCTGAGGGGAGTAATTTCACCTGCATGTGATCAGGATCTTCAGAGGTAACTTTACAGTGAGGAGAGAGTGCTCCTAACCATAGGTCCTGGCTGAGGAAGGTTAGTGATCCGTTTAAGTACAAATCAGTGCAGTATCTTCAAACTAAGAAAAATCCTCTTGCTGGTGGAAATTCAGAAGTTGGAAAATAAAGGTTGGGGATGGAAATAGGCAGTGAATATTTTTTCTTGTTAATTGTGTTTTTTGTTTTTAAATCTTTCAACTTTTGAAATGTCGAGCTCTTCCGATGAAGTACTGTTTACTCTGCGTTTGGCTGCGCAGACATGGAGCGGATGCATGTGCAAGTGTGTGAGGCGTGTAAATACAGCTACGGGGGCATGCATCGCACACAGGTGTGGCAGAGAAATGCGTGGCAGTGGCTCGGGGTATAAGTGAGTCTGGCAGGGAGGGGAAAGAGTGGACTGTGTATGATGTGCTTGTGGGAGAGGCCTGGTCGTGAGCTCTGTATCGCGATTTCTTGCACTTGTTTGGTTTTGTTGAAAATTTCACAGTGCTGCGCAATTTTGAAGTGGTGCGCAAGATGGGCTTTTGTTTTGCAGATTCATGCATTGATCACAGGCCCATTTGACACGCCTTATGAAGGGGGTTTCTTCTTGTTCCTGTTTCGCTGTCCTCCAGATTATCCCATCCACCCACCAAGGGTCAAACTGATGACAACAGGGAATAACACAGTGAGGTTTAACCCCAACTTCTACCGCAATGGGAAAGTCTGCCTGAGTATTCTAGGGTAAGAGGAGACTTCAGCTGTTTCAGGGGGAAGCCAGGAGTTTGCTGTAGGCAGTTCTCTGCTGTATGTGACCCTCTTTGCATATTTAGGTCCTGATCCTGCAGTGACATCTGCCTGCACAGACCCTCTATGGAGTTGCTTGCACGATGGAGGCCTTAAAGCTGCCAAAATTTAGCAAAAATGCGAGTCTGACTTTCTTTGAACCTACAAAAGCCAGGACTGAAATTCTGTTCTCTCACTCCATTGTGCCTAAGTAGCACAGCACTCCTCCCATCTCCCCCCATAGAGTTTGGGCCTGAACTTTGCATTTCTTCTGCTTTTGCGGTTTGAAGGCCGACCCTGATTGTTGTTTGAATGTAGGGGTTTTTTTTTTTTTTTTTTTGGTGGTTTTAATTTCCCGTGTGTGTGTGGTTTTTAAAAAAGAAATTAAAAAAAAAAAAGAGCCACTAAGAACTCCCTGGAAAGCTGTTTAACTGCTTCTCTGCTTCCGCTTGTGCTTGGCGCAAAACCATGAGTAGGATAATTATTTTAAGTCCCCACTAGAGCACTGCCTATTCAAACAGCGGTTTTACAAACTTTGGCTCCAATTCTGCAGATGCTTAATTTTAAGCATGGGAGCAGTCCCATTAGCTTCAATTGGACTACTGTGCTTAAAGAACATGCATGGATGGTCCCAATCTTGCAAACACATCATCCCTTCCCTGACAGGTTAACAATGCCAGGGCAGGCTCTTGAGTGCCACTGGGCACAGGGCAGCTCAGCGTGAAGCCAGTGCAAGTGGCAGAGGCTTGTCGTCTCACAGGGTTGGGTCCTAAATTAGAGCAAACACAGAACAATGGTTTAAGGAAGGAAGACTATTTATTGATGTGAAGGGAGGGGGTTTGAAACAGGAGGCACTTGGTTAGGCAGACCACCTCAAGCTCTTGGGACGTGCATCAAACTGAAAGGCGCGGGGGAGGTGGAGGGAAAAGGAGCAGCAAAATGAAAGGGTTTAGAAAGCATCTCATGTGCCAGGTGCATCCCTCTTTTGAAATGCTGCCATTCCAGGGGGGGAAAGGATCTGTAGCAAAGGGCGGCCAATGCAGAGTTGTTGTTTTTTCTAGCAATGTCCCTCTGCATAAAAGTGTGCGCACCCCTGCATGTGGCATAGGGACCAGTAGATCTTTGCTACTATAGGAGGCAGTGTTGCCTAATGCATAAGACGACTGGACTAGGATTCAGACCTGAATTCTAATCCTGCTTCTGCCACTGATCTCCCGGATTACCTTGGGCAAGTCACTGCACCTCAGTTTTCCCTATCCATAAAATGAGGATAAAGATACTGACCTCTGCTGTAAAGTGCTTTCAGATGGAAAGTGCTATATAAGAACTAGGTATTATTATTATTCAAGCAGAACATTTTTCAATATTAACCCTGATGTTGGGCAGTTTCCCCGGGCATGCTACTCTTTTTCCGTCTGCCAGGCACTTCAATGCTGGCACTAAAGTGAAATTTACAAAAATCTTACTTATCCAGATTAGTGTTCACAACTGGGTGAAAAGAAACACTAACTTCACCCATAAACGCTTCTGAACACTGCAAATCATTGGGGGCTCCCTGTTTTTTCTTGTCCACTTCCCCTTCTGGGTAGTCCCCTCTTAGCTTTTTCTGATTTCCTAAACTGGGGTTTGTTGATCTTTGAGAATGGTAACGGTGAAAGGGGAGGTCACTGAGTCCTATTCTAGGTCTTGTGTTTAAATACGTTCCTGTGTTTATGATGTTTCAGCACTTGGACTGGTCCTGCTTGGAGCCCAGCACAGAGTATCTCTTCAGTCCTCATCTCCATACAGTCTCTGATGACTGAGAACCCCTATCACAACGAACCTGGCTTTGAGCAGGTAATACTTCAGTTCTGAAATGACTTGACTCCCGTGTCGTCGTCGTCCACACACACACACACACGCTCTCCAACTGTGTCTCTCTGCAAAAGGGAATTCAATCAGTCATCCTGAGGCTATTCAAGTCTTTGGTGTTCATCTCTCCAGATACCAGCAATGGGTGTCCTGCAAACACCTCTGGAAAGGAGAGCTATTTTTAGCTGAAGGGAGTGTTGTCTAGTAGTAAGAGACCTGGGAGATTCCTGCTTTCTGTTTCATTCTTTGTTGCTGAGTTGCTGTGACCTTGAGTAAGTCTGTTAACTGCGCCAAGCCCCAATTTACCCCACATGATACTACCTGACTTGCAGAAGAGCTCAAATACTTGTAATTCCTTTTGAGATTTTTATGGTGGAATATCCTGTCGGTACTAATGGTCACCTGGCTTATACAGACAGCATGGGTTTAGAAAGTGTTTAGCCTTCCTGCCACAGATCCCATTTTAATTTACATTATAAGTAAGGTAGTGGAATTAACTGGAAACAGACAGAAAACTGATTATATCTGCAGGGGCTTTTTCTTGTTCTGCCAATCTGTGCTGAAAGTAAATGGCTTCTCTGGGATGTATTGTGTCCTACGTGACCCAAACTGCTCAGGTTATCCTGGCCTACGGTCCCTGAGAGAGAGACTATTGTGCTGGCTTGAGTTGATCCATCTCCTCAGCTACCCGAATCCTGGGCTCTGGGAACATGTGGAATCTCTTACCAGCTTTACAGGATAAACTAGATCACTGTACTTTGAGCAGGCAGATCTGAGGAGAGTTTGCTGCAGAGTGTGAAATCTTTATGGCCCGAAGGGAAGGGATAATACCTGTTTACCACACGGACTCAGTGGAGCAATTTACATTTACAGGAGAGGCACCCTGGGGATAGTAAGAACTATAACGAGTGCATTCGGCATGAGACTATCCGAGTAGCCGTGTGCGACATGCTGGAAGGAAAGTGTCCCTGTCCTGAGCCTTTACGGTAGGTAATGAGGATAGAGGAGTGAATGCACAAACGTGGCCCCATCTCGCTCTGAACAGTCAGGGTCCGCTTTAACTGGGCGCTTCTGTATGCTTCATATTCGCTTGATAAGTTGCTGTCGGGCTGGATCTCTGTCGAAGGGGCAGCGTCATACATTGAACTGGGTGCCAGGAACTCTTATCTTGGTGTTTCCGAACTCCTGAGTTCCAGTCCTAGCTGTGTCACGGTGGGCACTGCTAAACCCTCTGTTCCCATTCCCATATTGTAAAGGGGGATGACGTGTCCCTGTCTTGCTTGCATGGGTGGATGGCTGATGTGTACTGAGTATAATATTTATACAGCACCTGTACTTGTTCCCTGCCCTGCTTTGTCTCACGATACATCCAATTGCTATATGACGACCACCTCCTCCTGCATACTCTTGTTCCTGGTGTGGTGTAATTCAATCGGGGCAGTGACACAAGTTAATGCAAACCCCATGTGTCTGAGGTTGTGCTGAGCAGCGGGATGATTGCCTCAGTTGCCAGGGCAGATTTTTTGAATGCTTGGATCGTCCTCGTACATTTTTAAGGCATACACAGAGTGTTGTGGATTAGATGAATGACACGTTTGCTTAACTGAATGGTTTCAGAGTAGCAGCCGTGTTAGTCTGTATTCGCAAAAAGAAAAGGAGTACTTGTGGCACCTTAGAGACTAACCAATTTATTTGAGCATAAGCTTCCGATGAAGTGAGCTGTAGCTCACGAAAGTTTATGCTCAAATAAATTGGTTAGTCTCTAAGGTGCCACAAGTACTCCTTTTCTTTTAACTGAATGGAGTCTCATGTGGCCACGAGGTGTTGAGACCATCGCTTAAATGCTTGCTCTGCCTGCATTGACCATGTGCTCTTTTGTGGCATTCCAGGGGTGTTATGGAGAAGTCTTTCATGGAATACTTTGACTTCTACGAGGGTGCATGCAAAGAGAGGCTTCACCTCCAAGGACAGACAATGCAGGTAAGCTGCTGGCAACCCTCCTTTCCATGCTACGACTTACTTAGAAGGGTGCAGTTTAATGACCTGTTAGCTGGCACATCAACACTTTTTCATTTCTTGCAACCTATGTGGTGAAAAGTGATGTCTGCTTGCTGAGATTATTTTTATCTTGGCTACCTCCTTCAGCCACGGTAGCCATCAGCTTGCCTCTTGACATGGCTAATTTAGGAGGGAGGAGAATGGGAGTTCCTTATCTGGAGGGAATTTAAGAAATTCTACCCTTCATGTGCTTTGATTTCACATCAGCCATGAAATAAGGCTATGAGAAATTCCTATTGGGTACTGTTTTTCCTCTAACACAAAATGTCTGCTTAATTCTCTGTCTGTTGGTGTCAACTGTACTTCATTTGAAAGTTTCCTCTGAAAGCCAGAATTTGGGGGGGGGGGGTGCACCAGCTTAAATGTGCTTGTATTTCCTCTTCATGTGGATCAGGGCCATACAAGTAGTGTTGGATGCGGCCCACATAACATATTGTGGGCTACATATGTGGCCCACAACGGTAAATAGGTTGAGGACCACTGATCTATCCTCTGACTCATGCGAAGAGAATAGGAAACTACCACCGTTTGGACAGTAGTGTGATTCCAGTAGGGCAGTTCCTACGTCCCGGTCAAAGGTTTAGCTAGCTGGTGTTTTTCTGCTGGCTCTGGCTATGCATTGCTGGAGTTCTAGGATTTCCTCTAGTCTCTTCTTAAGGGCCCCATCACTATGTTACTCATTATGAAATACAGTCCTGAGAAGTGGGGGGTGAGGCTTCTTCCTGCTCTCCAGTCCTGAGAACCAGCTCTTGTAACTTTTATCTGCACTAGCCTAAGTGTGGAATCAAAGGTGCTTTGCTGAGGCCCGGTCCCTTGAGGTGCCGAGTGCCTTCAATTTCCATTGATTTCGCGGACCCAGTACAAGCCACTGAGCTTTTCCTAGCACTGCTCCTGAGCCACTTATCAGAAAAAATCCTGCTTTTTCTTACTGCTGATTGCTAAGATATTTCAGTACGAATAGAAGCTGCTTCTGCTCTAATCACCCATGTCCTGTCTGTCCCATTAAAAGATATCACCATTGATGAAAGAGAGAGGTGATTAATTTTACAACCGAATATCTACCCATGCCCTTCATTGTCAACAAACAGCCCTGTAATCCATAAAATGAGAGCACCCGCAACGCATGACAAAAGCAGACCGCCTATGGTTGGCCTGAATAGTGCCACCAGGCAACACTGTCTGACTCACATCAGCTGGAATCTTTAGTACAGTGACTAGAGGGGGTTATGACTTGAGGGGTTATTTGGGAATGGCACCGATCACATTCTACGGTCATAACTGCTGCAGCTGCAAGGAGCCGTAGTCCTGGACCAGAACCCCATTGTGCTACACGCTGTACAAACATAGTGCTGGTCTTACTGCCGTGTTCCTGTCCCCAACCGTTGTAAATTGTAGCATAGACCCTCTTCATTAGATGAACCACAGATAAAAGAAAGAATGGTGTGAAAACGAAGCCATTCCAAAACGTTGAGGTCAGTGTCGTCGTCAGCAGCTTTCCCATGTGAGCGTAGTGTTTGGGAAAGAAGCTGTCTTTTTGGTTTTTGGAGTCTAAAGTCCTCCTATTTATCCCAGAGCAGGCACAGCATGGGCAGTGCAAGCTTCCTCCCAATTGCTCTGCCAGTGTGGTCCCGTCAGGGTGTGAGGGTAGAAGCTAAATCTCTCTTGCCTGTTTGCCACTGCCCAACTGCGAGTGACTGTAGGCAAGTGTGGTCACTTGTGTGCCTCAGTTACACATCTGTAAAATGGGGGTGATACTTGCCTTTCTTTATAAAGCCTCTATAGCACTATACGAGGTGTTAGTTACTAAGTCCTTAGTCTTTCCTACTGAGACTGTCCCTCTCTCCTGCCTGAGACCAATCCATCAGTTCTTTGAAACTCTGGTTCAAATCCAGCCAGTGTCCACTCAAACCTTCATCTGGCTGCGGCAGGTAAACTGAGTTCCCTCAAGTTCATTTTACTTGGTTTTTTTTCAGAGTGCGTTTAAAAGAGCCAAGGTCCCCTATGCTCTGCATTGACACTGACGAACCCCTAACATACTTGGCAAAAAGAGGTTTAACCAGTGTCTTTGGCCAAAATGTCTCTCCTTGCCCTGCAGTTATCTGCTCAGTTGCTGTTGCCTGCCCTTGTGGTGGGTGTGTTTCATAGATGCCATGTAGAGTGTGATGTACTTAACACCATACAAGTGTGTGTCTAAATCTTGTGTTCCTTCCTCCTCCCCACCCCCAGGATCCTTTTGGTGAGAAACGAGGCCACTTTGACTATCAGTCCCTATTAATCCGTTTGCAAGGAATTCGGCTGAAGGTGCAAGAGAAACACCAGCAGGAGAATGTAGAAATAGACTCTGACAGCAGCTCCTCGGAGACGGAAACAGACACTCAAGGGAGCTCCAAGGCTTAGAGGTCTCTCTCTATGTGAGAAACCCAATTGTGGGGATGGTTCTGTCTTCGAACTCTAGAATTACCCCTGACAGACTTGAGAACCAAGCCAATCCCAGAGTGGCTAGAGCTGGAAGAGGTCTTCAGTCTCATTTAATGCTCTGGTGGATACTGAACAAGAGGACTTCATGGTAGACAAAGCCAAGCTTGTGATAGGCTACTCTAAAAGGTACTTCCTATGCTAGAAAGCTGGAGCATGTGGCATCAGGTTATTTTGGAAACACCTACACTGGGTGGCTTTTTTTTCTTTATTGGATTAAAACAATGAGATGTAGAATGCAAGTCCGTTTTACAGCTTTTCTGTTCTTAAATATCCAGTATGTGCCCTTCCCTCTGGCCATGCTGAACTCCCAAGGACCAGAGCTGTAGGAGCACTTGGGTGGAGTCCATGATACTAAGGGGCCCACTTGCTGCTTGCCTAGGGTTAACTTCTGTCTGGGGAGAGGTGGGGCACAGGTGCTCTGCATAAGCCCATCTATCTGCTGATATCTCTTCTAGACAGACCAAAGATAAACAGGGTGGACTCTAGCTTTCTTTCTGAAAGCTTCATCCAGTCCCTGGGTTGCTTTTACTGACTGGACTTTAGGTGGAAGAGGGAAAAGGGGAAGGGGGGGGGAAGAAATGGATGCAAGCTGTAAAAGCTTATAAATCAAGAGCAGATGCTTTTACCCTGGAAACATTGGAGAGAAAATCACTGGGGTTTTTATAAAAAAAAAAACAAAACACTCCCTCCCTATCTAATTTTGTTGTATTTGTGTGTGTGTGTGTGTGTTTTTTTTTTTTTTTTTTTAAATCTTTGGCTCTTCTAAATGGAAGTGCTGTTTGCTTTCAGCCCCGGAAGTCAGTGTTGTTTTGGTTTTTTTTGTTGTTCTGCTAATATTTTGATCCAGGACAAATAAAATGCTAGGATAAGGGACATTTATAAGCAGGAAGCCATCTTCATGGAGCGAATGTCACTAGCAGCAGAATGTTCCCTTGCCAAACTTAGCCAGTGGTAAAACTAGTTCTTAAAGCTTTGATAGTTCTAACAGCAGTGTCTCATTTTTGAGCAATTCATACCTCTTGGGCAGGTGTCTGCTGGCTGTGCGTGCCATTACATCAAGGATGTATTTAAAGCAAGGGGCATGGAGATGAAACACACCCAGGTCAAGCAGGCAGATATAGGCCTGATTGAGTTTACCACCGCCAAACTGGGTGGTAAAATGTTCCCCAGATGAAGGGCTTAATCTTGTTTTACAAGAGCACTGATTAAAAGTTGAGCACATACTATGGTGCACCAACCTCCCCCCCCGCCCAAAATTCCTTTGCTATAATCCTCTGATTCTTATTGCGGCATGGAAAGAAGCTCCAGGTCAGGTAACTTTGTTCTAAAGAAACTCTTTTTTTGTAGATCAAACTGCAGTTTTCAAATGTCCCAGGGGTTGGTGAATTATTTTCAATACAGATTGTTTCTGTAGAATATCAACTATTGTAAATTTCATCCTGCTGCTTAAGGAGCTTTAAGTTGAAAGATTCCTGAATTCAAGCTGCCATTTAACTCAACCTTTCTATTGAGAACAAAATCTCACCTTGGGTCTGTCATTGGTGTGGTTTAGAATGGAACCCTGTCTTCTCTGAAGGGAAACTTACATAGGACACACCAGCTGGAAGTAAATAACGCAGTTTACTCCTTGATAAAGGTTTCATGGAGGCATATTCGTATGAGAAGTCTGAGCTGTGCTACTGTGATGCCTCTGTTTAATCCCCTTGTAAATTTCACTGGTTTCATAAATCAATAGTATCTCCACTTTAAAATGGGTTAGAGCTGGGTCTCTAATGCCTTCATAAGGCAGATCTGGTTCAGAAATATGTGGTGCATGTGGCATTACCATCCACACACAAAATGCCTTACTGTGGACACCATTCACCTAAGCATGTGGCTGTGAACGTATTAGTTTTATAGCGTTGTTACCTGTCCTGCTGTTTCTGAATGTTTCCATTTCAAAGTGACAATCCTCTGACTGCTCTAGGCAGACATGGTTTAGTGACAATTTTAGACATGATTTGAAAATATATGCACAAGAGTCACTATAAAACACCTTGTTTATATACAATTGTACATAAGATTTTTTTTGTGCAATAAAGTTTGTTTTGGCAGAATCTAGACTATTGTATTTTTCATGGGGAAGGGACTTGAGTTTACAGTAGTTTCCTAAAACACTTCACCAGAGCAGGGATGCTGCTGGGGACAGTTAGTTTCCACAGCTGATAAAGGGTAAATTTCCACTCTGAGCTTTTAAGGAGGTAAAATCACTTTTGCATCTCTCCCATGTTCTAGTTTAGAACAGTAGACCTCTAGATCACACTGATGGTAAAGGTAGTTTGGTTGGTACAATTTGAAGTTAGTTAAGCATGTATAATTTTGATCAATTAGGTAACCTGGGGATTTTTTTTTAAACAACTTTATTTAAAGTTAAATGTCCTCCTTCAGGTAATACAACAGCAAAGGGGAAATATGTACAGGTGCACACAGCTCAGTGGCTCCTCTTAACAGTCAGGGTAGTGCCTCCTTTGCTTCCTCTGGAGTGATTTCCTGAGAGTAAAGTTCTGTAAAGAGAGCAGGCAGCCAGTACTGAGATTCCCCTGGAGCTTGTGTGTCAAGCCAGGCCATGCCTTCCTTCAGCAGGTGTTCCTGTCAAAACAGACCAAGGGCTCAAAAGCTGAATGGAAAAAACAAGGATCTGCCAAAAAAAGTGAACCAGGGCATACAAGTACACAAGAACCACTTCTGCATTCCAGCTCTGCTACAGGCAGGAGAAGGAAGAGTCCCATGACTCGGGTTAGCACTAGACAGGGCTTCCTTCGCCCCACTCTAGCTGCAGGTAGTTCAGACATCTGTGTGATCACCACCTCCATTACTGGAAGTGTTCTCACCCACTACAAATATTTAAAGGGCAAGTGGCTATACTGACTTCACTACAGCTATCTCCATCTGTCGCTACAGTAAGTGAAGATTTTATGTTCAAAACCATGGATACAAAGCCATAGCTGGTGAGTAAATTTTACAGAATTAAGGAAGGTGCAGCCCAGATCCCAAGGCAAGAAGAAGTATGTACATAGTTCATAGCAGCACCAATGAAAGGTATGGACCTGCCCTTAAGAGGATTCTGCCTCAGATCCTGTCTACATTAAGTCTTACGGGGTGAAGAACTCATTTACTTTCTCCCTGGTTTGGTCCTGCAGACTAGATGGGATTAAACTGTTTTTACTGTGTCCTACCATTACAGTGGAGCTGGTAGTGTAAATGCAACCAACAGCATGTAATCCAAACAAGCATACCACACAAGGTCCAAATACATACCAGCACGTGCTTGGCACGTTCCATCTCCCACTTTAAACTGGACTTGATCTCGCTGACAGTTACATACCCCTTTTTCTGAAATAAGGGAAGGGAAAAAAAGAGTTTTAGTAGGACAATGATTTCAGTGCACAGTTAAAGCTCCTAACTATCTGCTAATGAGCTGGACTTAATATCAGAGTCCACGTTTTGGTAAGTCTACTTGCCTACATGTTCATATCTTTACAAGCTGAGACCCTAGGTTCTCGCTCATATTAGAATTTAAACTCTTCATACCATTTATTCCTTATCTATGGAGCCTGCCCAAGTGAATCAAGGGTACCCTGGGACCCCTTAGGGGTAGCTTATACAAAAGAATCTCTTGCCACAGTACCTCAGCCAGCTGCAAAACCACTGTGTGATCCATGTTCAGTTCAGCTGGTACAGACTGGATCAGATATGTCCCTCCAACAGGAATAATCCCAAAGCCACTGCCCAGAACTTTCAGCTTCTTGATAGCTCGGATGAGATCGTCCCTGAAGAGGCAGTGGGAGTGAACATAAGACTTTAAAAGAAAAGCTTTTGCTCTTCACTTAGGCCAGACCCTAAGTGATGTAAATAAGGGACAACAGCTGTACAAGTGGCAAAGTTAAGGTCTGAAAGGCAGAGGCCAACCATGCACGTTAAGTGGCTACAGTTATTTCTTCTCATGCTAAGCACCTCTGAAAAGTTATCTGCTATCTGTTTAATTTTTCATTCATACTTACCAAGAGGCAACAGCAACCGAAAAAAGATTGCCTGCCTTGCTTCCATTTAAGGTGTGCTCTGATTCCAACAGGATCAAGAGATGGTCACTTAAACTGTTTGAGTGAACTCATCCTACGAGTCCTGTGAACACCAACACTAAGTTGCCAAAATAAAATATTCAAAAGAATCTCAGGGCCATTCAGGCCCAAAATTCAGATCCTGTAAGACAATCTTTTGCAAACCCTATCAACAGAAAGGTCTCCAAGCAGAAGAAAGTTGAAATAATGAAAGTTCAGTAGAAATTGTTATTTGTTCAAGTAATACTCTCTAGCAGGTGGACGGGTACATAGTAACAGCTTGCTAATGCAAGAAAAGAAAGTGAAACTCAGTCTACTTTCACTGTTCAAGTGAATCTGTGGCAAAAGTATGAATTTAATTTTTTTTAAAAAATCTTATTTTTGACTTTACATTGCCTGTACATTGAGAGTTACTTAAAAGGACTGCTACGATAGGGAAATCTGTATTTAGTATGTTAAGTGTAACGTCTTATGAAAATTAGTCTGTCAACTCTCCTCTATGCAAGTAGACTGATTACATTGCAATACAGATTGAGTTGTTTCACTTGCAAGACTTAGTGTAATTTGTCTTAATATATGATTTGCAACTGTTACCACACATTCTGATTATTAACTGAGTATCTAAGCTATCACAGCAATATTTTGTATACTGTAATCTTGAGAGGAGCTCCTCCAGCAGGCATATACATTTATAATAGGGCATTGCTTGCAACCTTAATTATGGACTCACTACTGATAGCTTCATAATTATGAAGCTATCTGGGGTCATATTAGCAGCAGAGCCACCTTCAGGTGCCTGCCTAGATTAACTGTCACTTTTTATTCATGCTGTTTTCAGGCTCCCCTGGGTTACAACACAGCTCAAGCAGATACTCACTGGCTGACATCCTGGGCAAACTTCCCTCTTCCCTTTAGCACTTGCTGATGAAGTTCCTCCAGGGTTATGAGACCTAGAGAGAACAAATGAGGGAGGTGATGTTAATACAGAGCAAAGGTTCCTTTTCACATTTGCCATTATTACATGTTCCTTTCATTTACGTAGTCACTTTAATCTGTTTTTCACTATATTCGATTTCACAGCTTTAGGTAGGATATTAAAGGTCTAAACATTTCTATTCCTAAATTGAGAGTACTGCGGAGTTGGTTGCTGTTTTCTCCCATTAATGGATCGGGCACATTTAATTAAAAATGGATTGCAAGGTCCTTGGGGGCAGGGACTATCTTTTTGTTCTGTGTTTGTCCAACACCTACCACCATGGAGTTCTGGTCCAAAACTGGGGCTGCAATACAAACTAACAGCAGATGTCACACACATGACATTACCTTACAATAAATGCTTGCATAATAAGTTGCTTACTCTAGATGTCGGAAGTATTTCTAAATCAGGCCCTTTCTTATCACTTTTACTTTGCAGGATATGAGGCCAGTTCTTTAAAATAAGAGTTTTGTCAAGTTCTTTCTTTAGCAATAGTGGGCCAGAAATTCATTTTTCTTTCTCTCTCTCTCTCTCTCTGTATAGTTGGAAAAAAAAATCAGATCAATTACTAATCCCCCAATCCTTGCTATGAACCAGACGTACCACTACAGGCTCACCAAGCATATTCTATGGCAGTGTTAAGCGACATCTTTGCTGCTAAAAAAGGTGTGGGAAGTTTACATTGTAATAACATACGTTCGCTATTTCACTATAAAATCCTATTGGTGACTGCCCGTAGGTAGCTTTTAATGCATTGTAGCTAGGCAACGTCAACGCTATCCCCTCTCACCCGCAATTCAGCTCATCTAGCTACAGCGCGGTGAAAAAGCCACAGAGCCTTGCCTCCAATGGATTTTCACAAAAGCTGCATGCGTTAGCTACCTCGCTGTAAAAACCAAGCTACCCCTTTTTTACTGGAGCGGAGCGGAGCCGGAGCCGGAGCCAGAGCCAAAACTGTTTTCTCGGCACTTTCTGAAACCCGCTCAAGTACACCACGTGCTGAGCGTCTTACCAAGCGTGGCTCGGTTTCCAGAAGCACCTTGTAACATACAGCCGGCGGAAGGCAGTATTTGCTCCTGTGCTCAAGAGGCAAACGTGTAGAGTCCTCACCTCCATTTCTGTGTTTCAGAGCCAGACAAACTTCGACAATCTGAACACCCAGCTCATAGTAGAAATCTCCAACTCCCAGCATCTCTGACCAGAATCCTTTACCAGCTGCAAAGGAAGGGGGAAGAAAAATCAAATTAAGCATCACTGCTATTCTTCTTCCTTAACAGCCTAATCCTGCAAGCACTTTGGCCCAGATCCTCCAAGGTATTTAGGCTCCTAAATACCTTGGCAGCTCTGAGCCTTACTGATGGCAGTAGGGCTACTCTCAGTCACAAGCACCGTCCCCTGTAGGGTTTGCACGATTGGGCCCTGCGATAAGGTGATGCAGCAGCCCAGAAGGGGTTACGGGAGCTCTGCCTATCGCAGGCTCGGCAAGATGTATAAGGATTGTCCTCTTTTCCTCTGGCTGACAGACTAGAGACTGTCACACTTGTCAGCTGAGTTGCTTTATTTTGGGTTGTTCATGTCTTTTTTTGTTCAAACAATAAAACATGTCCTAAAGCAGTGGTTCTCAAACTTTTGTACTGGTGACCCCTTTCATATAGCAAGCCTCTGAGTGCTTAAACATATTAAAAAGTGATTTTAATTTATAACACCATTATAAATCCTGGAGGCAAAGCAGGGTTTGGGGTAGAGGCTGACAGCTCACAACCCCCCATGTCAAAACCTCGTGACCCCCGGTAGGGTCCTGACCCCAGTTTGAGAACCCCTGTCCTAAAGGAAAGACCTTACGCCTGGTGCTTGCTTCCCTTCCCAGGCTGGCAAAACAGCCCATCAGTTTTCAGACCCTAAGAACCAAATCCCATCATCTTTACTCACAGCTCCTATCAACTTCAATGAGAGATTTTACTGAGAAAAGACAATACAAAGTGTCTCCAAACTCAATCACGACATTCAGCCTTAAACTTCTCCAGCATATATTCCTTACATGCCAATGGATCCACTCCGATGGTTGCACACATGTCCTGGAACTGGACCCGAAACTGGGGATTTTTACGAATCTCTTGCTTGTGTTTGCTGGCAAACTCTTCTAAGTTGGTCTTAAACATGTCCAGTTGCTTAGACATCTGTAAGTGATGGGTAAAGAGAGGAAAGCATCTATGACTGAACACTTGCTTTATAACATTATATAAAAAAGCATGGCATGGCACTGAAGTACAAAACATGACAAGGTCCTTGGCTAACCTACACAGACACAAGAACAGCCAGACTGGGTCCGACCAATGATCCATCTAGCCCAGTATCCTGTCTTCCATCAAAGGCCAGTGCCAGGTGCTTCAGAGGGAATGAACAGAATGGGAATAATGAAGTGACGCATCTCCTGTCATCCACTCCCAGCTTCTGGCAGTCAGAGGTTTAGGAACACCCAGAGCATAGAGTCTTAATTCTTTTTTGAATCCAGTTTATGTTTTTGACCTTCACAACATCCCCCAGTTCCACAGGCTGATAGTGCATTGTGTGAAGTACTTCCTTGTGTTGGTTTTAAACCATCTGCCTATTAATTTAATTGGGAGACTCCTGGTTCTTGTGTTATATGAAGGGATAACTAACACTTCCCTATTCCCTTTCTACAGCCCAGTCATGATTTTATAGACCTCTATCGTATTCCCCCTTAGTCATCTCTTTTCTAAGATGAACAGTCCCAATGTTTTTAATGTCTCCTTGTATGGAAGCTGTTCCATATCCCATATCATTTCTGTTGCCTTTCTCTATACTTTTTCCAATTTAATATATTTTTTTGAGATGGGATAACCAGAACTGTGTGCTGTTTTCAAGGTGTTGATATACCATGGATTTATATAGTGGCATTTGATATTTTCTGCCTTATCTGTCCCTTTCCTAACACTTAACTTTTTTTTTTTTTTTTTTTTACTGTAACTGCACATTTGAGCAAATATCTTCAGAGAACTATCCACAATGACTCCAAGATCTCTTTCTTGAGTGGTAAAAGCTAATTTAGACCCCAACATTTTGTATGTATAGTTGGGATGTTTTCCAATGTGCATTACTTTGCATTTATCAATATTGAATTTCACCTGTCATTTTGTTGCCCAGTCAGACAGTTTTGTGAGATCCCTTTGTAACTCTTTGCAGTCAGCTTTGGATATAACTATTTGAGTAATTCTGTATTGCCTGCAAACTTTGCTACCTCACTGTTTACCCCTTTTTCCAGATCACTTATGAATATGTTGAACAGCCTTGGTCCAAGTACAGATCCTTAGGGGACTCCCACTATTTACCACTCCACTGTGAAAACTGATAATTTATTCCTACCCTTTGTTTCCTATGTTTTTACCAGTTACTGATCCAGGAGAGGACCTTCCCTCTTATCCCAGGACCCCTTACTTTGCTTAAGAGCCTTTGGTGAGAGACTTCATCAAAGGCTTTCTAAAAGTCCAAGTACACTATATCCACTGGAATATCCTTGTCCGCAGGCTTGACGATACCCTTAAAGAATTCTAATAGATTGGCGAGGCATGATTGCAAAAGCCACATTGATTCTTCCCGAACATATTGTGTTCATCTATATGTCTGATAATTCTGTTCTTTACTACAGTTTCAAACAATTTTCCTGGTAGTAAAGTTAAGTTTACTGGACTGTAAACTCCAGGATCGCCTCTGGAGCCGTTTAAAAAACAACAAGACAATTGACCATAGGGATCTTAGATGGACTATATAACAGAAGATAATTAATGAGAAGTCAGAATCCTTTTGTTTGTTTAAATATATATTTAAACAATCAGGCATAAATAATGGAGTAGACCACACTAGGGTAGGGATGGCCTGGCATTTACCAGAGGCAGTTTTAAGAGGTAAAATCATATTTTATTTTTTTTTTATTTTTTTTTTTTTTACTATCCCCGAAAAAACTAGTTAGTCCCAGTTTAAGGCATTTTCTATTTTAGAAACTTTTTCATTAACGTAGGCCATATTACACTTAGATTTCATTACATATTCAAATTGTGGTTATATAAGACAGTAGACGCGTGGATTAATTTAAGGTTGCACAAATAAGAAATTAAACTGCAGTGGGTGTAATAATAATATAGGTAATTGAAATACTGAACATCAGAATGTCTGTGTACATTTTGGTTCAGTGTTTTCCTCAAGGAAGCTATATATGTAATGACTCATTTCAGTATTACTGAAACAAAAGTCAAAGACAATCAATTATATGAAAACGCCAATAGTGCAGAGTTCTAGGCTTGAGGCATTAAGCAATGTGACAAAGTTCCTCCTCTACCTTGGTGGGTTTTGTGCTTATTGGCGGATTTGCTCGCCTTGGAGCTTCACGGCAGCCCTCAGTTTGGCCGTTTTCGTGAGCCCACAGTCCAGGTCAACTCCTCCTGTGTCTGACCAGGAGTTGGGAGGTTTGGGGGGAACCCGGGCCCGCCCTCCACTCCGGGTTCCAGCCCAGGGCCCTGTGGATTGCAGCTGTCTAGAGTGCCTCCTGGAACAGCTGTGCGACAGCTACAACTCCTGGGCTACTTCCCCAAGGCCTCCTCCCAACCCCTTCTTTATCCTCACCATAGGACCTTCCTCCTGGTGTCTGATAATGCTTGTACTCCTCAGTCCTCCAACAGTCCGCATTCTCACTCTCAGCTCCTAGCACCTCTTGCTCCCAGCTCCTTGCACCACAAACGGAAGTGAGCTCCTTTTTAAACCCAGGTGCCCTGATTAGCCTGCCTTAATTGATTCTAGCAGTTTCTTGATTGACTGCAGGTGTTCTAATCATCCTGTCTGTCTTAATTGTCTCCAGAAGGTTCCTGATTGTTCTGGAATCTTCCCTGTTATCTTACCCAGGGAAAAGGAACCTACTTAACCTGGGGCTAATATATCTGCCTTTTTTTTTTTTTGCTTCAAAAAAAAAAAAAAACTCTCCTGTAGCCATCCAGCCCGACCCTCTCACAGCAAGCAGAAGCATGCAGATTTGCTGCCTACTAGTTCAGGTCCATTTGGTCGTGCAGTGTTCTGTAATGGACCAACTCTGATGTAGTGGATCGACTGAGCATTTGAATGGATGTATCCAAAGTTTGAAAAGGTTCATTCTGGGCTTGCTGAACTTGCTGGACACTGAGGCAATTCCCCACTTCCCAGTTTAAAGTGGAATTAAGCTGGTCTTTATTTGCATCCTGCCCTAAACTAGTTTTCCCAGGAAATTACCAACCTTGCAGGGGAGGCAAGATAAGGGGTGGAAAGCCAGCTGAAGAGACTGTTGGCAGGTGTTTTTTGGGGTGGAGGCAGAGATCTGGAAGGCCTACCTGGTGCACACAGAAGAGGAAGACTGTTCTAAGCATAGTTCTTGTTGCGAAGAAGGGCCCTAAAATGTAAGTGGGAGGAAACTTCACAGTCACCCATGACTTCCAGATTTCCAGCCTAAAAGCAGGTAAAACTAACAGGTGCAGTACTCTTGTTTTTCGCCAACATCACCGCATCAAGCCACAATAATATACAGTGGACAGCTTCAGTTCTTGAGCATGTTGCAAAACCTCACATTCCTTCCAACTTTCAAGTCCACCGCATACCAGCAATGGTCCCTTCACACTCAACTTGGAGCCAGCATCTCACCTGTGCCAGTTGGTCTTCAGCCAGCACTGTCCCTCGCTCCTTGTATTTGGCCTAGGAGATAAAAAAAATCCCCCTAATCATTTTATTTAAGTTTTTCAGAGGCCACACATGGGCTGAGACCACTTCTCCTCTGCAGGGTCCCCCACCAGTGCCACCACCATTTCTGCAATATGTCTGCATTTTAAACTAGAAAACCCATCCCAGACTTGCCCCCCACCCACCAACCCTTCATCCTCAAGAGAGAGGATCAGCTACTCCTGGTTTGAGTGACAGGGGTGTCCTACAGCCAGTTGCTTTGGAGAAAAGAAGCAGTCGTTTCAAAGTTGCTGGGGGAGGAGGGAGGACTTTAAGTTGTCAAAAGGGGTACTCAGACCCAGCTGAATTTAGGGCAGGGGGGAACAGACTCTCTGCACCCTGAGGAGATGGAGAATTCAGACCCCACTTACTTGAGGGAAAAAGGGCTCAGCCTCTCCAGGATGGAGTGGGAGGAATGGGACTCGGCGGCGCCCCCTTGAGCGAGGGAAGGGGGGGGGGCCGGACACCCGGGACTCGGCGGCGCCCCCTTGAGCGAGGGAAGGGGGGGGGGCCGGACACCCGGGACTCGGCGGCGCCCCCTTGAGCGAGGGAAGGGGGGGGGGCCGGACACCCGGGACTCGGCGGCGCCCCCTTGAGCGAGGGAAGGGGGGGGGGCCGGACACCCGGGACTCGGCGGCGCCCCCTTGAGCGAGGGAAGGGGGGGCGCGCGGGGGGGCCGGACGCCCGGGACTCGGCGGCGCCCCCTTGAGCGAGGGAAGGGGGGGGCGCGCGGGGGGGCCGGACGCCCGGGACTCGGCGGCGCCCCCTTGAGCGAGGGAAGGGGGGGGCGCGCGGGGGGGCCGGACGCCCGGGACTCGGCGGCGCCCCCTTGAGCGAGGGAAGGGGGGGACGCGGGGGGGCCGGACGCCCGGGACTCGGCGGCGCCCCCTTGAGCGAGGGAAGGGGGGGGCGCGCGGGGGGGCCGGACACCCGGGACTCGGCGCCCCCGGATCTGGGGCGACCCCCAGGATCCCCAGTGAAGGGAGGGGGCCGGGTCTCGGCGCTCACCTCCGCCAGCTTCCTCTTGGCGATGGCGCCCGCTCCCACCCCGCGCCGGTGCATCCCGGCGGCGGGGAACCGCCCGGCTCCCGGGACGCGCTCGAGCGTCCGCCGAACCGGAAGTGCCTCGCGGCAACATCATCGCTCTGCGACAGGAAGTGGCTTCTTCCCTCCCGCCCCCCCCGTCCTAAGGGGGTGGGGCTAACTCCCACTCCCCGCCCCCCCACCCCCGCCAATGCGCCTGCGCCTTCTCGCTGCGGGGGTTGATTCCCCCCCCCCGCGAGATTCTAGGGGTGGGGCTAATTCCCTTGCTACCGAAAATCCCGGGGGGCTAATACGCCCTTGTATCCCCAAATCCGGGGGGGGCTCATACCAATTTGTACCCCCAAATCCTGGGGGAGGGGCTCATACCAATGTGTACCCCCAAATCCTGGGGGAGGGGCTCATACCACCCCAAATCCTGGGGGAGGGGCTCATACCAATGTGTACCCCCACAAATGTTGGGGGTCAACCTCCTACCAAAATCTTGGGTGTTGGAGTCTAATCTCCCCGTCTACCAAAATCCTGAGGGCGGGGGGCGGGGGGGAGGGATAATCCTGCTAGCATCCCCTCCAAAATCTGGGAGCTGACTCCCCAGGTTCCTGGGAGACCAATTCCCCTGGCAGCCTCAAAATAATCGGCAGAGGCGGTTGAGTCCCACTTGCCCCCTGCAGCTCTCTGATTCCTTCCTTCCCCTGACCTCAGCCCTGAAGGGTTCACTGTACCCCCTGCCTTCCCTCCAACGCTGTGGGTCTGTCTACACTGCAGTGTAGCACTCCTGAGGGCATTCGGCGCCAAACAATTAAAAATTATGCACCAAAATATTTAAAATGCTGCGCACAATATTTTAAAATTCTGCAAGTTTTATTTGTCAATAAATACATGCAGAGGCTCCAGCATGGCAGTGGGGAGCACAGGCCACTGCCTGCACAAAGGTGGGAGCTCTCCGCCAGCTGCTCCAGGTGCCTGAAACAATGTACCTGCGCAGCTAGGGAGTAGTGCGTGACTGCTCTTTGCTTCCCTGTCCAAAAGTCATTTTTCTGCGGGGAAGCAAAGAAATCTGCAGGGGACATGAATTCTGCTCATGCACAGTGGCACACAATTCCCCCAGAAGTAAATGTAAGCTCAGGGTTAGTAGAACTCAGGTTAGCAGACCCTGGGTTTGCTAAGCTAGAGTTTGAGTGTCTACACTCATTTGTAACCCTAGGCTAGGCATTGTTGAATGCAGGATCCCCCACCTGTGGCTCCCCCAGACTTCATAGCACCCTCCCAAAATGTGGCAGGCATCTGCTGTAGCCCTTTGTTCATGGTGAAGTGTGGGAAAACTTAACTGTCCACCAAACTTGACTGTTCAGATGACAAAGAAAGTTAGCCCATGGGCTCATGGGGTACTGTTGGCAGGCTCCCAGATCACAAGTCTAGTGAGGCTGCATCTGCACTGCATAGCAATAGGGCTTGAACCCTGGGTCCCAGCTTGACTCAGGCTTGGACCCTCCATGCCATGGGGTGCTGGGACCAAGCCCTGGGTTAGCGTGATTTGCATGTAGATGGAAAGTGGGTAGTCTTGAGACTGAGTTTGAATCCCAGGCTTATATTGCAATGTAGACATACTCTGTTGGCCTGCCTCTTGGAATGATCGAACCCTTGTACCCCAAAGGCTGATGATTCCTTGTCCCTTCTCGCCCCCGAATGCTGAGTGACTGCATGCTCTGCAGCCCAGCATCTAAAAGAGATTCCCCTCACACCTACTTCACGAGGGGGTCAGACCTTGATAAACCGTGAGTACTGGGTTGCCCCTATTTCCCAGACCCTGCAGGTGTTATTCAATTACAACTAATGATAGAAGAAGGCAGGGATCAGAGTCAGAGAAGATCAGATCTCTCAGGTGTCTTTCATTATAAAGTACATTGCTCATTTCACATTTACATTTCGGCTTCACCCCACCCTTGCTGTGTGTGAAACTCACAAATGATTTAAGCCCCATGGAGATAGTCATGTCACTTGCTGGGAGAGTCCCTGCCTGCTAAATCTTGAACCAGATCTTATCCAACTTCATACATTAAATCAGTGGTCCGACACCTTTTCCATACCAGGACTTCCCTCTGATCTACCCAGGATCCCCTTATCTTTAAGCAACATTGGCAGGGTGCGAGATGGTTGCAGTCCCCCTGATATTCATGAACCCTCAATGAAGTCATGCATTAAATGAATCCCGCCTTATCTCCAATGCTCTTGTTTATTTAAAACACACACACAAAAGCGCTTTATGGAACTTCTGCTTTTAACTGTCTTAAAGTTCAATCTATATATAGATGATCTATATAAAAATAAAACAAAGTTCCAGATTGTTAAAGGTCTTAATGCATTAGACTCTGTCCTGTAATACTAATGTGCTCTGTTCCCAAAGTGTCCTGTAGCATCTGGGATGGTAGTGCATGTTAGTGGCATATTAGGGCATCGCTCAAAGAGGTTGTGTTGCTGGGTGTGGCATTATCCTAAATTTGTATTTTCTGGTTTTCAGAGGTTTCAGTTTAGCCGCTTTTGACATTCTGGTAGGGCACAAGATACAACTGGGCAATCTCAATTCTTAATGAAGTTTTTGGTAATTGTAGCATGGGTCAAAAATAAAACAATCCCTGTCTATAGACAAACTCCCCTTACAACCATGCTAGCAAGAGTTAAAAGAACTCTTGGTCCTTTCTAAGATTGTCTTGTCCAAATATTATTAAAAATCCATGTAAAAGACAATTTTGCTTTTTATTAATTGCCTTTGAAAAGCACAGTGTTGAATGTAGTGCTGGTGAAATGTGCTATCCCCTTTGATCTCCAGCAGGTGGTGGGATGGCTCCTGAATGGGCCTGCCCGCAGACAAAATTGGTGGCCCCCCTCAAAAGAGGGGATGGGCCAAAATGAAGTGGAGGACAGCTGATTCCTTAGGACAAATCAAAATTGCAGGGCTGGCTCCAGCGGGGTAATAAAGGAGAGCCACAAAGTAGTGCATGCCCCAAGAATATAATAAGGGAGTCAATGCTAACCCTGGAGACTAAAGTCCTCCATTTAGCCATGCAGCAGGAATAGCATGCATAGTAGCTGGACACGTTTACACCTCCTGCCAATGTGTCTCAACGCTGAGCTATAGCAGACCTCTCTAGGACTGAAAGGGCAGCTCAGTCTCCATTCAGTCCTTGGCCTTGCTGCTGCGTCTGCCTGCAGAGGCGACAATGAACACTGTGTCTTTTTTTTTTTGGTTTAAATGGCATGGACGCGTGTCCACAGTGAAATGGGTTGCAATCCTTTTACCCAGGCCATGCATCATCCAGTAGAGGAGTTTGACACAGTGGTATCTTGACAACGTGCCCTGCACATTCCTTAGATGAGGCTGTATTATGGGTCCAAATTCATGAGATACCGTCATTAACCCCAGGCCAAGTCTACCCGAGGAGAGCTTTGCTGGTACAGCTATATTGGTATACAGTATTTGGCAAAGGGTTCCTAATGTGGATGCAACTTATACCAGCAAAACTGTGTCAACACGGGTATTGTTACATAAGAGTGGCCATACAGGGTCAGATGAATGATCCATCTAGTCCAGTATCTTGTCTTCTGACAGTGGCCAATATCAGACGCTTCAAAGGGAATGACCAGAACAGGGCAATTGTCAAGTGATCCATCCTCTGTCATCGAGTCCCAGCATCTGGCAGTCAGGCTTCAGGACACTCCAAGCATGGGGTTGCATCCCTGACCATCTTGGCTAATAGCCACTGATGGACTTATCTGCCATTAACTTATTTAATTTGTTTTTGAACTCAGGTATACTTTTGGCCTTCATAACATCCCCTGGCAAGGAGTTCCACAGGTTGATGGTGCAGTGTGTGCAGAAGTATTTCTTTAGGGTTATTTTAAACCTGATTCCTATTAATTTCATTGGGGGACCCCTGGTTCTTGTGTTATGTGAAGGAGTAAATAACACTTCCTTATTCACTTCCTCCACACTATTCATGATTTTATAGATCTATATCGTATCCCCCCCTTAGTTGATTCCACCCTCCCTTCTTCCCCCTCCCCCCCCAGTGAAACAAGCAAAAGGGCAGTCTTTCCCGTTATAACTGCACCTGCACAAAGGGCTTTTGCTGGTACAGCTATGGCAGTCAAGGATCACACCTCTTACCGATATAGCTGTGTCGGCAAAACTATGTAGCATAGAGCCAGCCTCAGCTGAGTTACACCATGGATAAATGTAGTCCTGCCATAGTAAACTGAGCTTGGTAAAGTGTGTTCCTTGATTTATTTTATAAACCCTCCCTCTAGCGGTGAGCCAATCAAACTAGAATCCTGAACCGTCTCAGGTGTGAATTCAGCAATGCTTGGTTTAAGTTCTTTGCTGCATCAGGGCCCAGAACAATTGCAGGCAACCATTTTTAATTCCGAAATGGATTCTAACAAAGGATTTATTTTGCAATGGACTTCCAGTCTCGGCCCTGCCCAGCCCTACTGGGATGATAATATATACGCATGGCAAGAGGAACCAAGAGTGTGGACAGGAAAGGTTGTCTTGTGGTTACGACATAGGGCTGAGCATAGGAAAGATCTGGGTTCTGTTTCAGCCTCGGCCCTAGACTCACTCTATGCCTTTAGGCAGGCCATTTACCGCTAGGTTTTTAGTAAAGGTCACTGCCCCCAGTCAGGGCTTGACTTGCAGAAGGGATCAGCCTGCTGAGCACTTCTGAAAATCAGGCCCTTAATCAGGTGCCTAAATGGGAGCTGGGCCTTTAAAAACCTGGCTTTTAACCTGTCTGTATCACAACTTGCCCATCTGTAAAATGAGGGTAAAATTAATAAATGTTCCTAAAGTGCTTGGAGATCCTTGGTTGCTAGGGCACAGTGTTGTTGTTCTTTTAATATCTCCCTGTAAAAGAGCGTGCCTGCCCTGTGACAGCCCCTTCTGGCCAAGTGTGGCTCTGCAGCACCTTTCTTGCCTCAGTTTCCCCACAAGTTAGGGCTTCCACGTTAGAATTACACCAGGATGATCCATGCTGATGCCCAACCTGGGTTTCTTTATTGGGACAAAGTCACCTTCTCACTCGCACAGACAGGAGGATTCACCTTGTTCTAAACCCCAAAGTCCGGAGACAATAGTAGTCTCTCCTTCTCCTTTCAATTTCTCCAGTTCAACAATTCCACTCTTCCTTGAACCATCTTAAATCAATGCTTAGACATCCCACTGCCCCCTCACCAGGTGATCTCTCGTCAGTCTCTCACTCTGGAGACAAACTTCTTCTTTAAGCATTATCTGCACCCTGACACCTTTCCCCAGATGGTGCCTTTTCAGAGCTTTCTCTCTGGAGACGAGCTTCTCCTCTAGCACAGGACTCTGGGTGCCTCTTACTAGACTTACCTTCTTCCTTTTTCTCCTCCTTGTTTTTGTGTCTCCTCCCTATATAAGGCCCAGGGGCCGTCTCTTAGACCCAATTCAGCAGAAGGTAACCAATCACTGGTACTCTGGAGCCCACTCACTCTTAAAGGGACCACTGGTAGGGTTGCCAATGTTGCTTGGATGTATTCCTGGAGGTTTCATCACATGGCATAATCTTTAATTCAAGATTAATCTTTACTTCCTGGAGACTCCAGGACAATCCTGGAGGGTTGGCAATCCTCCCAGTCACCCTGTCATATTTCCATTAATTAAAAAAAAAAAATCTCAGTCTCATTTCAGCTTCACACTACCTTCTTTATTGTTTACAGTAGCAAAGAGCACAATATGCACAGAGGGGAATACTGAGCTAAGTGGCTACAAAATCCTTCTTCATTCTTAACATGTCCATTGTTAGAGTGCATAGACAGCTCCTCTGGAGAGTCCTGGGGCTACTGAGTCCTGGGAAAACAGATAATTGGGAGAAGGAATAATGTTATGTGTTGCTATATTCAAGCCTTTTGGAGTGGGGGGGCAGGAATAATTCTCTCTCTGAGCTGTGGGTTCGAATTCAGGAGGAGCCCATCATTCTAAACAGCGTTCGGTGCAACTTACCCTGCTGGGGTCTCCTAGATGGTATCTAGAAACAGGCCCAGATCTACATTTTCATTGAAATCAATGGAAGTTAGGAGCCTAAATAACTTTGTGGAGCTGGGCTCAAGCTTCTACTTGCTCTGGGTGGATATTACAGATCCTCTCCAGCTTTCTTTCTATGGCATTTCTAAGGTGCCCATCACCTCTGTATCTAAGCATCTTACTTCTCATAAGAATAGGCCTTTACCCTGTTGTTCTTGGCTGTTAAATACCCACCTACACACACTGTTGTGCAGAGCAATGGGCACCAAGGCCCTGATCCAAAGCTCACTGAAGTCAATGAGAGTCTTTCCTTTCCCTAGGACTGCTCTAACTTACACAGGGAGCTGCAGGGACTCCCAGACCTTCCCAGAATTCATGACATGTCAAGGTGAAACACAGGAATTGCCAGGCTGGATCAGATCCAAAGTCTGACCAGTACAGTGGCCAGCAGCAGATGCTTCAGAGGAAGGTGCACGAACCCCACAGTAGGCAGATATGAGACAATCTGTCCCCCACCCTCCAGGTCTCATCCTGGTCTCTAAAAGAGATCGGCTTAAACCCTGATGCACAAGGCTTAATATCCCTTCTGAAAATTGTCATAATTAATTATGACAGTGGTGCATATTCTTGATATCCTTCTAAGTGTCCAATCCATCTTTGAATCTTCCTAAATTCCTGGCCTCAACACCTTCCTGTGGCAATGAGTTCCACAGTTTAATCACACCTTGTGTGACAAAGTATTTCCTTTAAACAGTTTTTATTTCCCACCTTTTAGTTTAATCAAATGCCCCCTTGTTCTTGTGTTATGAGACTGTGAGAACAGAAATTCCTGATCTTCCTTCCCTAGACCGTTCCTTATTTTACATCCTTTTATCATGGCCCCCCTTTTACTATTCATTCATTGTGGATAGTTCTCTGAAAACACCCACTCAATGTGTAGCGGCCGCCAAAAAAGCACACAGAATGTCAGGAATGATAATAAGACAATAAATATCATAATGGCACTATATAAATCCATGGTACGCCCACACTTTGAATACTAGTGTAATTCTGGGCAACCCATCTCAAAAAAGATATACCAGAATTAGAAAAGGTACAGAGAAGGAAAACAGAAATGATTAGGGGCATGGAACAACTTCCATATGAGAAAAGATTTAAAAGACTGGGATTTTCGGAAAAGAGACACTAAGGTGGGACATGACAGAGGTCTATAAAATCGTCAATGTGGTGGAGAAATGAATAGGGAAGTGTTATTTACTTCCTCACATAACACAAGAACTGAGTTCACCCAATGAAATTAGTGGGCAGCGCATTTAAAACAAACAAAAGGACATACTTGTTCACACAATACACAGTTAGCTTGTGGAACTCCTTGCCAGGGGATGTCGTGAATGCCAAAAGTATAACTGGGTTCAAAAAAAGAATTAAATAAGTTCATGGAGGATAGGTCCACCAATGGCTATTAGCTAAGGTGGTAAGGGCTGCAACCCTATGCTCTGGGTGTCCTACGCCTCTGACTGTCAGATGCCGGGACTGGACAACAGGGGGTGGATCACTTGATAATTGCCCTGGTCTGTTCATTCCCTCTGAAACCTCTGGCATTGGCCACTGATACTGGGCTTGATGGACCATTGGTGTGATCCAGTGTGGCTGTTCTCATGTATGTTATGTTATTATTAAGGTGGGATGAAGACATTATTCCTGGGCTGTGCCAGTGCAGCTAATGACCTGACCTGAACATTAGCTGAAGAAATCTAAAGTCTGTCACCAAAGCAGCCCGGCACCTCTATGCAGCTATTTGTACAGTGAGAGCGAGGGGGATGGGAACTGAAGAGAAGCATTAAAAAACAGGAATAGGAAGAACAGCCACTCACGTTGGTCTGCAGAGATCAGCAGACATCAGCCACGCCAATAGCTCCGGGCTCCGAACGTCTTTCAAGTGATCAGATTCTTTGGGAGCAGTAAGACTGCAACAAATGTAAATCAGAGGAACAGGGATTTGATAAGAAGCCAGGAATACAAATCTCCCCCCATGACCGGCAGCTTTGTGTTTTCCTTCGCTTGCAAATATAGTCACTCGCTTTAGTGCTATTGGAAGATGTTTGACTGCCAGCCCTGGAGACTGGAGTCTTACACTGGACAGGTACAGGATGGGGCATTGGCAGAGCAAGCTTCCTTCTCCGCTTCAAAGTCTTGTCTTCACTAGAAAATTTGCTCATGCAGTTCAGGTTGCCCAGAAGAGAGGTTTGAAGGTGAGAATTTTTGCAAAGGTAGCAGTGCCAATGTCAAAGAGAACTTGCTTTGCTGGACAGACTGGACAGTGATTCTCTTATCAGAGGGTAAAGCCAAGAGAATTTCAGTTGGGCCCAGATCAACCCCCTGGATCTGAATGGGAAAGTTTAGAGCCAGATTCAAATTTTGCAGCTCAGGGTCTTGTCTGAATTCACCTGCTGTCTGGCTCTAACTGTTCAAGGACTCCCCAGTCAGGGGCATGTGTTTCCCTCCTCTCTGCCTCTCTCAGTGGTCCGCATTATCCTTTATGAAATGTATCACTCCACGCTCTTTCCCTCTGAAAGCACAGCATGGCTTTCCTCCGTCTTACCCCCCCGTGTTGAGGAATCTCCCAAATAAATCTCTGCCTCCTGATCTGGACCAGTCTAGGTAATCTGGACCTGATCTAGGTAATCCTGCATGGATCCAGGCTTGTCCCTCAAGATGCCACTTAGAGTCCTGGTTATTGCAGCAGGCAAGACAATCTCCCTTCGGTCATTTGCTCCTTAATAGAAGACCCCAAGCTGCTGTCTGAGCATCCCAGCAAAGCCATAAGCAGTGACAGGCAGTTTAAATTAAAGGGTTTTTGGTCTTAATAACTAGGCTCTCTTGTGCAATATAAAAGCTTCAGTGAGGAAGGCAGAATGAAGAGGACATCTCAATGGCTGGGGGCGTTCCTGCTGACTAACCAGGAAGGAAACGTGAGTGACTTAACCCCTTTCCGACATGACAAGCCCTTCAGACAGAGTCATTAATGTGGCACTGATCGTCCGTCAGTCGAGCTCACTCCTCTTTGCAGTTCTAGGGTGCATGGTGACCAGTGTGTTTGTGGGTGGGGGGTATTCTACAAACTCTCTGACACCCCCACACCAGTTCCTAAACCTTCTGCCGTGCATAAAAGTGAGGGCCATGAATGGAATGAATTGACAGCTGCATTTGGAATTCACCACGATACACTTTGTTTTCAAGCAGAATTTGTTGTTGTGAGTCATGTTGTTACCAGCGTCCCAATTAAAGATCGGGAAATGCCAAGTTTCAACTCTCTGTAATTCTTAACAAAGCTTTATAATCTGAAAGTGTTCCTTCAAATCACTCAACCACTGGGGATCCCGTCCTGCAATGGGGATACTATTCCACAATCAAATAGCTCTCCAGTCACAGAACTCACCTCTGTTTTCTTTTGTTTTTTAGAAGCCAGACAAAGAAGTCCTGAGCCCCTTGGGAGGCCAGCTCCAAGCCTGGGCCACTGACAACTGACATTTGGGGTTCAGCTTCCCTCTTGGATGGATCGATGGCATTCCTGGAAAGGCAAAATTCAAAGAGGACTTCACCTTGGGTTTCCACCAGAGTGTGGTAACATGCTTCCCTTCCTTGATTTCCGAGCCCCATCTCCCTCCCCATGCCATGTACCAGCAGCACAGCTGTCAAAGGAGGCAGCCTTAGATAGCAAAGGGGAGGCTTGCTGTGCTGTGTCCCCCCCATGGAACAGAAGCATTTCCTGGGGTTCAAGCACCCACAACATTGCTGCTGTCATGCAAGAAACATATTCTGGGCTCTGCACTCTCCATACGCTTCCGTGTGGCCAACAACAGCCTGAAATTTGGACAACGGCAACACTAAAGACTCACTCGCTTTTCTTCTCTCTTCTGGCCAACAGCCACTCTACAAAGTTCTTCTTGAGCATGTTATCCATGGTCCGGCTGTAATCGCTGGCCAGGATGGCCTCGGAGTAACGTCGCTGTATGGCTCTGGTGCTGGGACTCTTTGGGTTGGCACTGAGAATGAGACACAGAGCGAATCATGGCTAGGCAGAGAGAAAACGTTGCAATGGCCCCCCTGCTTCTAGCTCAAGGCGAATGCCCCATTTAATGACTGTGGTTAGTGACATTTCATTACCAGCTGCAATATCTCTAGTGCCATGACGAGGCTCCCCCAGTGCCTGCCCAACTTAGTGAAGTACACAGGGGCCGGATCCTCCTTTCTCACCTTTCCTTCCATCCCCCAGGATACAAGTAACTCCTGTTGATTTCAGTGGGAGTCACTTGTGTCCCACTGTGGGAGTGAGTTTACGGGGGGGGGGGGGAGTTATATCATATGTCCATTTTGTATAATTGCCTGTGGTTTCATGAGCTTCAATACATGAGAGCCCTCCAAGCCTGTCACCCCTGAGGAATTAGCCATCCTCGTTTATTTCTAGCTCATTTGCATGTGAAGTTTGCAGCTGGGGACTCAGGAATTCTTGGCTCCCATCCCTGTGCTCAGGGCACTTGGCTGACAAATCTCCCTTATACCTGATCATCCTCTCTGCTCGCCTCTCTGCGCACTGAGATACACCACGTGAGATCTGGCTAAGGATCTGATCCAGTGCCCAGTGAAATCACTGGAGGTCTAAAGTGCACAGAAAATGTTTGTGGCTTACCTGAAGTCATTCTCCTCTGTCAGAACAAGGCTCAGAGAGACCATGAGCAGAGCAAGAACTTTCAAGGACACCATTTTCCTGGCTTGTTTCTCTGAAGGAAGACGGAAAGTGTGGGCAATACAGATGACCAACAAGGCCAGACAACCAAGTGATCTACCAACAGGAAAGCAAGCTGAAGGAGATGTGTGTAATTTGCGTGTGTGACTGTAATGCATGAATCCTATCCCTATGCTTGGAACAGCCTCGTCTCTCCTGAACACAAAGTGAATTCTGCTCACACCATACCCAAAGCCATTCCCTTCCACTTTACGGTTTTATATCGGAATCATCAATACATGGTAGATTGTAAATTCCTTGAGGCAAGGGCCTGGTCTACTCTTAAAATGTAGATTGGCTGAGCTACATTTCTAAGGAGTGTGAAATAGTCACACCTGTGAGCAACACAGCCATGCTGACCTAACCTCCCGGCGTAGACATGGCTCGGGCACCAGGTGAACCCTTCCATAGACCTAGCTACCACCCCTCAGGGAGGTGGAGTTCCTACAACAACAGAAAAACCCATCCATTGCTGTAGCCTGCATCTACACTACAGGGTTATAATGGCATAGCCAAGGTGCCGGAGTGCCCATAGCATAGACAAACACAAAGACCCTATCTTCCTCCATGTTTGCAAAAGGGCTGCGTACCCCTATGCTGCTTTAGGGGCTGCTCCAAAACCCAGTGAAATGGGTGGGAGTCTTGCCATTGACTTCAATAGCTTCAGATTAGGCCCTTACATAATAAATGGTAATAATATGGCATCCTGATAGGAAGATTATTCTATGTAACATTTCTGCAGGATCTATGAGCCCAATCTAATTTCTATTTAAATGAATGGGCCTTTTTCCATTCAGCTGGGTAGGATTTTGACTAAAGATATAAGCCAAAGTCCATTGAAGTTCATGGAGAGGCTCCTGTTGACTTGAAAGCACTTTGGATCAGTCCCCAAGAAGCTATCGTCTTTGAGTTGTCACTAGTCCACGTGTTTTCTTCCAGATTTAAATTCAAAACGCATTGGGCATTTGACTGCTTTGAATTAACATCTCAGCTCTCCAAATGCTTTTCAAAAATATCATCCTGTCTTTTCATTGTATTTATAGCAAAACACATTGAAAACATTTTGTTGTTCAGCATCTCACTCTCTTTTACAGATATTTTGGGAAATGTGCTGCAGTGCTGAGTTTTAATATTATTAACAACAATAAAAAAGATCATTATATATCAGCATTTAGGTGTCCAGTCCAGCAATCACTTTTATATGAGAGTAACTTTAGTCACATAAATAAAGTTACTTATATTCTTAAATAGTTCCAAGATCAGTCCCTTACTTATGATTTTACAAAAATTGTGAAAATTTTAGATGCCGTTTCATGAATGACACTTTTTTCACTTCTGGAAAAACAGGACATTTAAAAATATTTGTGAAGCCCTTTTATTAAGTGAAAAGTAATCAGACGGATAGTGTTTAAATCAAAGGTATGGTGGTTAAATCAAATATATCAAAAATCAAATTAATCAAGATCACATTATAGTGGTTAAATCAAAGGGATAGTGTTTAAATCAAATGTGTCAAGATCAAATGAATCAAGAATCTAATGTTTCATATTTAAATCAAATGTATAGCTAAACAACAACCCCTCAAATGCTTATATCTAAAACAATAGAAGACAAATGTTTACAGAATGTGCTAAAGAATTACAAAAAGAATCTACATGAAATGCAAAGTTGAATAGTATTTGATTAATTTTGAATTTTAAAAGACAAAAAGCTAAAATAACTGGTGTTGTTCCTTTTTGCAAATGCTTTTTGTTACACATATAAAAATAGTTAATCCGTGGAAGAACATTGTTTTACTTAAAAGGTAATTTTTGGTCAAGCTGGGCTAGGGGTAGAATTTTACCATGTATGAAAGAGAAGGAAAACGTGTAGTAAAACATTCCCAAATTATGTTAAATTTACCCGAGCCAGGAGAAAAAGGTTTAAACGGTTAAGAGATTTTATGAAACTCAGAGTTGAGTCAGCGCAGTAATGTGACGATGTTTTTAACGGTATTGCAGGATTGGGGTTCTGGTACGAAATTCTGAATCCAAATCCCTCCCACACTATCAGCCACTGCGTACGGCATAAAAACGGCTCTGCCGGCCCCCTCGATCATACGGTTTGCCCGCATTGCTACCTTGTCATGTCACTATAACTTAACTTGTTTACAAGGATAGGCTGTTGGCTTGTCCCTCCACTCCCAACCTGAAGGGCAAGTGGTCTGCTTTTCGTCTGGCCCCTACCCTTTGACCTGTCCAGCTTGGGTGGCCCTGCCAGGAGTTAAAACTCCCACCAACATACCTCCCTGGGTCACCGGAACACACAAGCCTTTCCACCGTGGCAAGATGCTAGAGGAAGGATCTTCCCCACCCCCATCAGCCTCTATATGCTATTCCGATGGTATACAGGGGCCATAAGCAGCCTACAAGGAGCCAAAGGAGAATTCCGCCAGACCAAGCATTGCATTGCAAGCAAGCATGGGGACCAAGGGGATCCAGTGGATATAGTGTACATAGATTTTCAGAAAGCCTTTGACAAGGTCCCTCACCAAAGGCTCTCATGCAAAGTAAGCTGCCATGGGATAAGAGGGAAGGTGCTTTCATGGATTGGTAACTGGTTAAAAGGTAGGAAGCAAAGGGTAGGTATAAATGGTCAGTTTTCAGAATGGAGAGAGGTAAATAGTGGTGTCCCCCAGGGATCTATTCTGGGATCAGTCCTAGTCAACATATTCATAAATGATCTGGAAAAAGGGGTAAACAATGAGGTGGCAAAATTTCCAGATGATACAAAATTACTAAAGATAGTTAAGACCCAGGCAGACTGCAAAGAGCTACAAAAGGATCTCTCAAAACTGGCTGACTGGGCAACAAAATGGCAGATGAAATTTAATGTTGATAAATGCAAAGTAATGCACATCGGAAAGCATAATCCCAACTATACATATAAAATGATGGGGTCTAAATTAGCTGTTACCACTCAAGAAAGAGATCTTGGAGTCATTGTGGATCGTTCTCTGAAAACATCCACTCAGTGTGCAGCGGCAGTCAAAAAAGCAAACAGAATGCTGGGAATAATTAAGAAAGAGATAGATAATAGGACAGAAAATATCATGTTGCCTCTATATAAATCCATGGTATGCCCACATCTTGAATACTGTGTGCTGATGTGGTCGCCCCATCTCAAAAAAGATATATTGTAATTGGAAAAGGTTCAGAAAAGGGCAACAAAAATGATTAGGGGTATGGAACGCCTTCCATATGAGGAGAGATTAATAAGACTGGGACTTTTCAGCTTGGAAGAGACAGCTAAGGGGAGATAAGATTGGGGTCTATAAAATCATGCCTAGTGTAGAGAAAGTAGATAAGGAAGTGTTGTGTACTACTTCTCGTAACACAAGAACTAGGGGGTTACCAAATGAAATGAATAGGCAGCAGGTTTAAAACAAATAAAAGGAAATATTTCTTCACACAACGCACAGTCAACCTGTGGAACTCCTTGCCAGAGGATGTTGTGAAGCCCAAGACCATAACAGGGTTCAAAAAAGAACTAGATAAATTCATGGAGGCCAAGGTCCATCAATGGCTATTAGCCAGGATGGGCAGGGATGGTGTCCCTAGCCTCTGTTTGGCAGAAGCTGGGAATGGTCCACAGGGGATGGATCACTTGATGGTTACCTGTTCTGTTCATTCCTTCTGGGGCACCTGGCATTGGCCACTGTCAGAAGACAGGACACTGGGCTAGATGGACCTTTGGTCTGACCCAGTAGGACCATTCTTATGTTCTTGGGGGCATGCTGGGAGAGGAGCCAGGAATGGGAGGTGGCAAGGTCATACACAGGACAGTCCTTTAGAGCTATTCTGGCTAGCACCATAAGCCACAGGCAGCCCTGGCGAGGCTGCCATGATCTGATTCTAGAGCCACTCTTGGGCTGCCTGGATTGCACCAGTGGTTGTTTTGGCCCCAACAGCAGTTCAGAATTGGAAGGACACAAAAAGAGGCTTAAAGTCTCTTTTGCCTCACACACCCCTCCCCTCTTCTTTAGACCAAGCCTTCCATGCAGCGCCCCCACAGAGGCACAGAAGCTGACCCCAGATCTCTTGACAGCTGGCTTCTGCTCTAAAGAATTGATATTGTCCTGTGCAATGCTGTAAGTGCACCGTCTGATTCTTCTAGGGTGACCAGATAGCAAGTATGAAAAATAGGGACACTTTGTTTTTTCAGGGGTAGGGGGAGATAGTTGCCTATATAAGACAAAGCCCCTGGTCACCCAAGATTCTTCTCGTTTGTGCAGAATATTCTACCTCACTGCTGCCAAATTTACCAACAAGCCTGCAAGTTTGCTATCATTCCAGGAGATTTTTAACCACTAGTGTGCTACTGTTCTAAGGTCTATAAAATCATAAATAGTGTGGAAAAAGTGAATAGAGAAGTGTTAGTTACCCTTTCCCACAATACAAAAACCTGGGGTCACCTGATGAAATTAATAGGTAGCAGGTTTAATACGAACAAGAGGAAATACTTTTTCACACAACATGCAGTTAACCTGTGGAACTCATTGCCATGGGATGTTGGGATGGCCAAAAGTATGTCTGGGTTCAAAAAAGAACTAGATAAGTGAATGGAGGATAGATCCATCAATGGCTACTAGCTAAGATAATCAGGGATGCAGCACCATGCTTAAGGTGACCCTAAACCTCTCATTGCTGCGAGAGAAAGACAGGGGTGGATCACTCCAAAATTGTCCTGTTCTGTTCACTGTCCCTGAAGCTCTGTTACTGGCCACTGTCAGAGACAGGATAGTAAGCTAGATGGACCATTGATCTGACCAGTAAGGCAGCTCTTACGTTCCTACTTTTTATACCTCCTTCTGCCTGAGAATGTCAAAACCCTTTGCTGCCATCACACTATTATTTTAGAGAAGAGATTACAAAAATAAAGAGATTGGATTTTAGCTTCTTACCTTCCTGGTCCTCCGATGTAGCACTTAGGACTCCAGCAGATTCAGGTCTCAACTTGGGACCTTCAGACCCTTTATATACACCCGGTGCGATGGACCAATTCTATTTCCATGAAATAAACAGGAAACCAGTCAGCTAATTAAAACAAATCAAAGCCACTTAGATCAGCTACATTAGGTCCATTGACCTACAGAGCAGGAAAATACCCTTTTAAAATATGTTTACATTAATGGCAATTAAGCATGGCTGTATCACAAAATTAAGAACTAGTGCACGTTATGGGCATAATAGATATGGCATAAACTGTGTTGGCCCAGAACTGAACGCCACATGGTGCCTCCTTTCAGATCCAGTTTTGTAGGGTCTGATAAAGTGGGGCAATGTTACTTAATTCCCCTCACTTCCTCTACCAAATGCAAATGGCCAGCTGTTACTCAATCCAGAAGCTGATTCTCTTTTCATTTACATTGGTATAAAGCAGGAGTCACTGCACTAAAGCCAGTGGCTCCAATTCTGTCTCCCCCACTATGGCCCCATTACGCTACTCTGATAGAATCCCTGGGGAATTCACCTGGCATGGGAGGGTTCCCGCTCCAGCCTAGAGGTGCTGTAGGCTGCCTTACTCTGCCTTCCTGTGCAGCCCAGGGTACTGGGGTGTTCCCAGGGGTGAGAGGGATTGGATCAGAGGCATGGCAGGAGGGCTCTGGACAGCAGAGCCGCTCATAGGCAGTTATACATGACCTCCATAACTTAGAGCAGCCCTTGGGGACACTGAGCTGGGCAGGCCCTTAACCATGCCAGAATTAAGGTAGCACAAAGGGGGCGGGGGGTAAAGCCACCTTTTCCCTCAGTCTCCAGTGCTGCATCAGCTTTGAGGTGCAGCACAGAATCTGACCCAATGGAGTTATACCAGTATAAAAGGGGTATATGTGAAAGGAACATAGGACGTGGGATGCTGGAACAATTTGCATAGTGGGGGTGCTGAGAGCCATTGAACCAAACTCTAAACCCTGTATATGATGGAACCCACTTCAAGCTGGGGGTGTGGCAGCCCCCCTAGCATGCCCAGTTTGAGCACCTATGCTGGAAGGGACCGCTTGGGTCAGTGGGTCCAATCCCCTGTTATCCTCAGCGACCACGTCATATAATTCCATTTGTAAATTTATCAAATGAGAACCATCCATGTCTTCATAGCATCATAGAAGTGGCAGGCTGGAAGGGACTTTGAGAAGTCATCCAATACAGCTCCCTGCGCTCAGGCAGGACCAAGTAAACCTAGACCATTCCTGAAAGGTGTTTGTCCAGCCAGTTCTTAAAAACCTCCTGTGAATTCCACAACCTCCCTTGGAAGCCTTTTCCAGAGCTTCACTACCCCTATAGTTAGAAAGTTTTTCCTAACCTCTAACCTAAATCTCCCTTGCTGCATGTTAAGCCCATTACTTCTCTTCCTACCTTCAGCGGACGTGGAGAACAATTGATCACTGTCCTCTTTGTAACAGCCCTTAACATATTTTTTTAACCTTTCCTCCTAAATCAGGTTTTCTAAACCTTTGATCATTTTTGTTGCTCTCCTCCGGACTCTCCCCAGTTTGTCCACATCTTTCCTAAAGTGCGGCACCCAGAACTGGACACAATACTCTAGCTGAGGCCTCACCGGTGCTGAGTAGAGCATGGGTTCTCAAGGTTTTTTTTCTGAGGCCAATGGCTATTAGCCAGGGTGGGCAAGAATGGGGTCCCTAGCCTCTGTTGCCAGAAGCTGGGAATGAGCGAGAGGGGATGGATCAGTGCTTCTCAACCTGTGGTCCACAGACCCTTGGGGGTCCTCAGACTATGTCTAAGATTTCCAAAGGGGTCCGCACCTCCAGTCCAAATTTCATAGGAGTCTGCAAATGAGAAAAGGTGAAGAACCACTGTACTAGATGACCTCTCTCAGTCCCTTTCAGCCCTACATTTCTATGGCTCTATAACAACATGGCCTAGATGCAACTGTGTTGTAACTGGATTCCTTAACACAGTTGTAATTACAATGTAGACAAAGAACTAGATAAGTTCCTGGAGGATAGGTCCATCAATGGCTATTAGCCAGGATGGGCAGGGATGGTGTCCCTAGCCTCTGTTTGCCAGAAGCTGGGAATGGACGACAGGGGTTGGATGACTGGATGGTTACCTGTTCTGTTCATTCCCTCTGGGGCACCTGGCACTGACCACTGTAGGAAGACAGGATACTGGGCTAGGTGGACCTTTGGTCTGACCCAGTAGGGCCATTCTTATGAGCCTCCACCCCCCCAACATGCTATAAAAACTCCATGGCCCACCTGTGCCACAATAACTATTTTCTACATATAAAAGCTAGGGCCGGCATTAGAGGGTAGCAAGCAAGGCTATACTGGTATCAGATACTTTCACGGTGGTATAACTGCATCCAAATTGGGAGCTGCACTGGTATAACTACATTGGTAAAAAATCATCCCGACTAATCAAAAATGTTTTTCTGGTACAAGCATTTGCGTAGTCCAGACCTATGGAATGAAATAGTTAACAGCACTGATATTTCAATGATCTTTACTGGGTATTTGAGTACTTGGCTACTGAGCTAAAAATAGCAGCCATGGCTGCAAGGGCAGCGGGAGGGGATAGCCGCCATGAGAACATACCTAGGGTTTAAGAAAAGATCATACTGAGGATGGCCAGTCTGTCCCGTGGCTTGTGCCATGGTGGTTACGCCGCTATTTTTAGCATGTTAGCTCGATCACAGCTAGTGCGGGTATGTCTGCCTAAACTGGAACTTACACCTTTCAGCTCCAGTGCAGACAAATCCTGAGATGAATGGAGTGTTGCACACTTCTCGGAGCTGTTGTTCCAGGCTCTCTGCACACTCAGCAACACATCCATTACATTTGGATCACGTTTTCACGTTTTCTTAGCAACCATAACAGCTAGAGACGCAGGCCAGGTCTGCGCTCAAAAGTTAAGACGAACCAGCTATGTCACTCAGGGGTGTGAAAAATCCACACCTCCTGAGCAAGGTAGTTAAGCTGACGTAACCCCAAGGTAGACAGTGCTAGTTCAAGAGAAAAATCCTTCTGACAACCTAACTAGCACCTCTCAGGGAGGTGGATTAACTACGCTGACGGGAGAAGCCCTCCCGTCGCTGCAGTGAGTGTCTACACTGAAGTGCTATAATGGAGCAGCTGCAGCCGTGCTGTTGTAGTGTTTCAAGTGCAGACAAGCTCTCAGATCTTGTCTACACTGTAAAGGGTTTGTTGGTAGTGCTGCGCCGGCTACTCTCTCCCCGCACCATGGAGATGCAGTTTATCCCAGCCACAGAATGCTTTTGTCCATACAGCTTACACCAATTCCATGAATGAAATAAGCTATCCTGACAGAAGGACATGGTGTCAGTATAACTGCATCTACACTCGGGCTTTTGCCGGTATAAAAATGTCCTTAAAAAAAAATCACACCCCCGAAAGCAAAATCGCTATCCTGGCAAAAGTTTCTAGTGAAGGCCTTCATTTTCCTTTTAAATGGAACAGATTCTGGAGTACGAGCCAGTAGCTTCAGAAAGGTGTTGGCACAGCATATAGGTGTGTGCCAGCTATTTCAAAGCCTGGATAACCCCGTCCTTAACTAGGTGCATACAGATGGCCGGATCTGAAATGGAGAGATCATGACATGGTAACGACTGAAGCCATTTTGTTAAGCACACTGCAGCAGGGTAAGAAACACCACCTCATTTTGCACTGCCCGTCTTCATATGTCTTATTAGAGCTCGTAAGCGCTACATCACACTACACCCTGGTTACAGCATGCCTGGCAATTTCATAGTGTACCACATGGTGCCTTGTATTTGCCTCTTGGGCTAGTCAAACTTTGGAAATGGTTGAGACTGAGAAAAATCATTGTTCTCCACCATGAGACAGGAACCTTGGGTTCTCTTCCTGGGTCTGCCACCAACTTGATGTTTGAGCTTTCATAAGTCACTTTGCCTCTGCCTCAGTTTCCCCATCTGCCTTCATCAGGAGGGTGCTGAGATTTTATTCTTTAGCATTTGAGATCCTTAGGTAGAATGTGTGAGAAGAGGGGAAATTATTCATTAACCAAAAAGTAACGACTTTTAATCTGGCCTGGATTTGAACCAATGACCTATTATACCAGCCCCCCATCCCAAGCTGCTACCTTAATGTCCTTGTACTAATGATGCAATATAAGAGTGCTAAATAGCTACAAATAGCCAATCTGTGCTCTGAGTGTGGATGCTAATCAATAAGATGGAATAATATATCCCAAGCCCTTTATTATATGTATTCTGAGTACTGAACTCCCAGCCAACTCTGATATCTTGTTTCTCCAAAGTGCAACACATTTGTTTTCCCTTCATTAAGTTCCTTTGTAGGATGTGAAGTTAATAGGGTGAAATAAAAATCCAGCAACATTAAATACTGACCGGCTGTTCTGAGTTAGGGTGATTTCAGTGCATTCACCTGGGAGCCACACTGAACTGTTGCATTGCTCTGAAATTAAAGAATGGAACCTGCGTAGCCTGCATTTAATTTTGTTTCCCAACTATCCATGGTTTAATAATGCTGATGGCTGATCTTTGTGTACTAATTCAGGCCCCAGTTCAGGACAGTAGTGAAAGCACGAACTTACCGTTAACAAATCTATGGTACAAGACTGCCTGCCATTCTCAATATTTGGTATGCTCACACTCGGCACCTCTATAGCACCTTTCAGCTGAGGATTTCAGAGCATCTGAAATAATTAATTAGCCAAACCCTGCAAAGTAGATACACAGGAAAGGAAGTACTGGAGGGGGACTCAGGGGGGGACCTTGGCTGAATTCCCTGCTTTGCCACAGACTCATTGTGATTCTGGGTAGTGGGCAAGTCACCCATCTTCACTGCATGGTTAACCCGGGCTCTTATCTGGGTTTTAGCCCAACCCCCTCTACCCTCCACACAGAAAACCCTCTGAGCTGGGTTTGGAGGTGCTTTAAGACTAGCTTCCCTGGCCAGGGGTATTAATTACAACCCAGGCCCTGCTTTCACTTGGGCTGGAACCCGTCCTCTTTGCAGTTAGGACTCTGGCTAAATCACTGGCTGATAGTCCTCCCAAAGGACAAGTAAAGTTCCCCTGCAACTGACACAGCAGCCTGGGAAAGACTCAGAGTGTCTCAGCACACAGGAGCACAGGATCTGGGACACCCAGGGGTGAGTGCAGAAGCAAAGAGGACACAGTGACACAGGTAAGGCTTTGCCGTGGGCGTGCTCAGATCTGGGCTTGGCTAACCCTCCCAGGTATAAGGCAAATGCCTGGGTTAACTGTGCAGTGTCGGCATATCCTGGGGGCCGCTTTTTCAGAAGGGCTCAGCAAATGAGCCCCAGCTGGCTTGGGCAGCCTCCCACCACCGGAGTGGTCAAATGGCCTGTATTTTTGCCTGGCTGGCCACCCTGAAAAGTTGTGTCTGGCCAGGCAAAAATACCGACCATTTTACCCCAAGAAGAGGTGTGTCTTACATGGCTTGTGCTTATAAGCATGATATCTCCTACATTGTGATCCAGCCAGTCTGCCTCCTGGATAACAACAGCCAGAAAACCATCTTAGGCTGCCTACTGCAAAGTATCTTAGCTATCTGAGCAACCACTCTTTTACAAACAGATTCCGAGCACAGCTAAAACTCCTGCGTAGATGGGGCCGGCAACTCGTTTCCTTTGCCTGTCTACTGGCAAAATCTTCCGTGGCTTTGGCCTTGCCTGCACCTGGGGCAGCCGCAGCTTAAACCAGGGGACAAAATGGCTCCCCCCCGTTACCACTTTGCACGGTGTTGACAGCTATTTTCCCCATTGGCCTGGACCTCTGAGGTCACTCCTTATTGCCGCAGGGTGTGCCAGGCACTACGTTCAAACGGGTGTCCAGCTACATGGGGTGTTGAGCTCAGCTGGCCTTGTCCACCCTAGCAAGACAACAGTACCAGCACTGCTCAATGGGCTACGGGAGTGGATGCCGTTGCTGGCACCTGTTATCAAACGCAGCTCGCTTTTCTCGGACAGGTTTATGCTGGGCTACTTATTCCGCAGTCCAAGCATGCCCCACACAGCTGAAATCAGAGTGCAAGCCCTTCGCTCACCCGCCTTGCCACCCAGCTTTGCCTGAACGTACCCCGTAGACATACATTGGAGAAACCACGCCCACCCCCTTAAACACCACACAGTCAAGCAAGCTTTCTCAAAGACGGGAGGGAGTCGATCTGCTTTGTGGAAATGACTCGACCATGACCCCATCCCAGCCTACACCCACTTCAGATCAGAGCTCCTCCCTAGCCATTTTACCATTCATTTAATCTCTTCTCCTCATCCCCCATCCAAGGGTGGATTAAGGCAAGTTACTTGTTGTAACACTCCTGGGGACACATGGAGGCTCACCAGTGCTGGTTTCAAGGCTTGAGCCAGTGTTGGGCTCAGGTGACCTTGGGTCTCATGATGGCAACCTAGAGGTGGCGCTTCCCATAAGAGGGAGCTGGTCTGAATGGAGAAGAGAGGCCCAGAGTCAGGGAAGGGGCTGTCTGAACTAGCCAGGCAAAAGACCTGGTAGGAAGCACCTGCAGAAGTGTGAATGGGAGAGTGAGGCTTTAACAACTAGGCACCAGGAGCCGGGTTTCAGGCAGCAACTGTTCAGATTCATGTTGAGACAAGTTGATGCTGACTGCAGTGATGGTGGATAATAAATCAGGTGTGAAGGAAGGGTGTTACTTGACTTGTGAGTGTCTGTGTGCAGTTACGGGGGACCAAAAGCTTCCTCTGTGACATTTGAACACTTGGGTTTCCAAGCCCCATAGTCCAAGAGGGATGAGTCAGAGATGGCGTAGCTCACAGCTGATGCTGCCATGGAAATGCCCCCTGGAGTGGCCTGGCCTATCACACTTGAGAGAAGGATCAAAGATGTGAGAGCAGAGGGTGTACTCAAGAATCCATGATGGGTTTTCAGAAGGAGAGTCCCCCCTAAAGGGAGGAAGTGTCTGTCTAGGGGAGTGGAGAGGAAGTCTTACTGGGGAGCCATTAGCTTTTATGCATCCCCAGTGAACCCATAAACCCTAATTCACAGCTGCTCTCACAGCATTTATATTATTACAGACATTGCACTCTGCCCTGTAGCCTAACCCCAGATCTGCCATTGCTGGTACCGACGTGATCAGAGCCACGCCCCCCTCGCCCCCCCGATCCATGGCCACTGCACAAAAGTAGCAACGTTGCGCCAGACACGGCCTCGCAAGTATCCACATAAGAAATCATACAACAAAGGCAAGTGTCTCCAAGCACCCTGCCCTGAAGGAGCGTACACTCAGATAGAGGCACAGAAATGCGGGGCCATCTTCTCGACAAGCAGCCTGGAGAGCACTGGTATCATTTAATTATTGCCTTACAGAGCATCAGATTTCAGAACATTCCCGCTCAGTTTATAGCTCCCGAGGAGGACAAGTGGCAAATGAATGGCTGCTGAGCTGCACTTTCACAAACACCCTTATAAAGTAAAAAGAACAAGGAGTGGCACCTTAGAGACTAACAAATTTATTTGGGCATAAGCTTTCATGGGCTAAACCCCACTTCATCAGGTGCATGAAGTGGAAAATACAGTAGGAAGATATAGATATAGATATAGATATACACACACACAGAGAGAACATGAAAAGATGGGGGTTGCCTTACCAACTCTAATGAGACAAATCAATTAAAGTGGGCTATTATCAGCAGGAGGAAAAATCACTTTTGTAGTGGTAATCAGGATGGCCCATTTCAAACAGTTGACAAGAAGGTGTGAGTAACAGTAGGGGGGGAAATTAGCATGGGGAAATAGTTTTTCATTTGTGTAATGACCCATCCACTCCCAGTCTTTAGTCAGGCCTAATTTGATGGTGTCCAGTTTGCAAATTAATTCCAGTTCTGCAGTTTCTCTTTGGAGTCTGTTTTTGAAGTTTTTTTGTTGAAGAATTACCACTTTTAGGTCTGTAATCGAGTGACCAGAGAGATTGAAGTGTTCTCCGACTGGTTTTTGAATGTTATAATTCTTGACGTCTGATTTGTGTCCATTTATTCTTTTGCGTAGAGACTGTCCAGCTTGGCAAATGTACATGGCAGAGGGGCATTGCTGGCACATGATGGCATATATCACATGCAAGACCCTATAAAGTAATTGATGACAATGGAATGATGCCAGGGATTAACGTGGCCCAATATTTGGAAAGTAGCTGATCATGAAAAGCAACAAGTAAATGCAAAAAGTTACTTATATTAACAATTTAAAGGAAACAATAGGTTAAGCAAATGGATCCTCCCAAGGACGCAGTTAGGAGGGGTTAAAATATCAGCTGTACATATGGGAGAAAATATTACCAGCTTCTAAAGGGTTATACAGGTCATTCAAATAAAAGCGAGGGCAGTCAGGTGTTGAGAACCCAGACACGAAGGAGTAAGATCAAGTGGGTAGAAAGAATACTGGATGGGAGCCAGAATTCATGAGACATTAACTCGCTGTGCGCCCGCAGCACAATGGGGTCCCATGATGGGGCTCCCAGGAATTACCTCAATACCAAAAATAATGAGGGGTTTAGGAAGGGGATTTCCCTCACCTAACCTGGAACTAGTGGGGAACTATCATGCTGGGAGATAAAGGTTTCTTCTGCACTGTCTTGCCCATGCCTGTGATAACTGACCACAGTGCGCGCGTCCAGGCTAACCACGAAACCCCCTGGGTTGCTGTCCGAGTGACTGAATAACAGAGTTTCCTCCTGGTGGTCTTATTTAGATAGCTGCACTAGCTGTTGTCAGGGCAGCTGTTCAGTGCAGCACGGGTGAAACACACATTCCCATTTCACACTTGAGAAAATCGGAGCCTTTCCTTCAAACATGACCAACAGCACCCAACGTCCAGCCCTACTGCGTGTCAGTCACTGCTGAGTGGGGCTCCGTTCAGTGAGTTTGCTGAGGAGGAGACAAGTTTGAAGTCTTACATCGTCACTGCGGGTGGTGGGAAGGAAAATCCTCACATTCGACAAGAAAAGAGAGAGGAAGAGTGTAAGCCTGGGATTCTTAAAGAAGTTTGAGGGAGTTAGGTGTCCTGCTGAATGGTAGCAGCATCTAAATCCCTAAGGCCCCTTTGAAAGGCCCAGGGTAAAGATCATAGAATCTCAGGGTTGGAAGGGACCTCAGGAGGTCATCTAGTCCAACCCCCTGCTCAAAGCAGGACCAATCCCCAATTTTTGCCCCACATCCTTAAATGGCCCCCTCAAGGATTGAACTCACAACCCTAGGTTTAGCAGGCCAATGCTCAAACCACTGACCTATTCCTCCCTGCCAAAAGCAACATACCATGTGATTATTGTAGACAGAAGGGCAGGGGTCTGTCTGTTCGCTGCACAGTGTGGTGATCGATCTGGGCAGAGAGTTTCCGTTGACAGCGTCCGATGTGGCTCATCTTCTTTCCTCATTAACGTGGCTGGCAGCAGGAAGAAGGAGCAGACCTGTCTTTAGCCTGGCTGATACCGCATTTCTGCTGGTCACTTCGGTGGCACAGGCCCTGCCATCTCTCTCGCCTTCATTGGAACATGGGATGTTGGGCCAGAGCTGGTGAAACAGCCGCTGAGTTAGTGCATTGTCCTAGGGCAGTTTAATACGTCCAGCTGTCTTCAGCTGGGGTTTACACCTCTGATGGATAATGCACTGAAATACACGGTTGCATTGCTGGGAATCGGCAGGATTCACAACCCTCCCAGGCAATAACCCCTGCCGGGAACTGCCCTCCAGCTTCTTGATCCTTCCTCCCTTTTCTCAGGTGAGCCTGCAGAACAAAGGCCCTGCTAAGAGCACGCTCTTGCTATACACCCTTTGAAGCTCAGAGAGAGCAGCAGTTCCATCTCCTCCTTCCTGGTTTCCACGGCAAAAAGAAGATAGCCCTCCTTGCCAACAGCGCGCAGGCCCTGTCTACACGAGGCAAAAAGATGTTGCCAAAAGCCCAGCGCTTCAGTTGCCTTGTGCTGGAAACTCCTTTGCAATGCCTCACATCCACACAGAGCCCTCACTGCAGGCATCTCACCAGCATCAGTCGGACCATTTTGCTCTGGTCTCGCTCAACCGATGCAACCTGTGTTGGTTTCTCTGCAGCATACACAGGAAGCCGTGAGAGCCGCAGCTCCCCCAGTTCTCCATGTTCCCCATAACCCTATCCACAACGCAGTGCTTCACGCCTGGAGGTGACTCAAATTCCCCTCGTCTCAGTAGCAAAGCTGACTTATGGGAAATGGGTTTCCAGAGCCCCAGAATGCACTGGGACAAGCGCAGCTGTGGGGGATACACCCAATGTTTTTATCAGAAACAACACGGCACTGAAGCACTGCATGGGCAAGAGAAACGAGCATCTTATGCTTTCAGTACCTTTGCAATGGGCTTCCTTGCTTTGTGTGGACCCATCCATTGTGTCAGAATAGACCATGCGGATGCCTCTTGCTAACTTCCCAACTGCTTGATTATCCCCGATTCCTCACCGCCTCGAAATCCACACACCGAGGGGCCCCACCACAGGTTGATCTTACCCTTTCCTAATGGGGTTAACCACCTCTTAATTATCATCCTTCCATGGGTTCAGGGATCGACACATGGGGGCTAATCGAGCCTGCTGTGAAGGCAATGGAAAGATTCCCATTGACTTAGGTGGATGCTGGATCCAGGCTGTGGGGAGTAGATGGGTGGGGATGGAATCTGGCTGCATGCTCCAAACAATGCTGCCTTCACCCAAAGAATCTCAGTTCTGTTCAGTGCCAGACAGATTTCAGTTACATACTTTCCATGAGAAAATGACTTTATGCTGTGGGGTGAGCCCACATTCCTGGTCATGTGAAAGTATGACCAATCCCATTTACAATGCACCCGTGGCCTGTAGTAACTAGTTGCTCCACTTCAGACCTGGTTGCATCCTTAGCTCAGCCTTGCTGTTTGTAAAGGAGAAAGGATTGGAGGCATCAGAATCTCAGGGTCCAGTTTTCTCCCCCTGCCTAAGACACAAGTAAACTTGGAAGTCAATGGGTCCAGTCAGTTAATTTGCAGAGGAATAAACCCTGGTGCAGGTTTTCCTTCCCACACTTCCTCCTGTGTCTCGGCAGGTGCATTGTCTAGTGTCACTCTCTGTGTCAGCCCCTGCGTAGATGTGACCCAAACCCCTTCAGTGGAGTGCTGTCCGTCCCCCTTAGTAAAGCTGATCAATCTGCTACAGCCTTGGCTAACAAAGGTGAATCTTTTAGATCAGGCACCAGAGGGTTATGCTTTAAGATCCAGAGTTCACAGGTTCGATCCCACCAAGGAGTGTGGCATTACACATCTGCCAATACAGTTCCAGATCCCTGTGGTGGTATTTGCCAGCCTCAGCATCCAAAGCCTGTCACCTGCCTTTAAAATCACCTCTCTCTCCCCCCACCCCCCCCAAGAATCAAACTTATCTGAATTCAGAATCGAGTAAGATTCAGATCATGCTCACGGGGAATCTTACAACTGAAGAACACTGCTTCACCCTCTGTGCTGGATATTAAATTGCATTTCTGCCCCGGCTTGCTGTGCTCTCAGATGGCCAATGACACAGTTTTCGTTACAGAGGTGAGACACCTGATATGCCGTTAAGCAGTGACATTCCCTGTTAATTGCAAATAAGCCCTAGAATCTGTTTCCAGAGGTTGGTCTTGACCAACTATACTCACCTGTGTGGCTGCTCCAGATCCTTCCTTGCTGAAAATTCAACCACAATCAAGATATTTGGACAAATCCAAAAAACTGGAGTACAACACAGAAAAGGAAAAAGGCTTCCTTATACTCCCCCATCTGTCTGTCTGTATCCAGCTCTTAGATTGCAAGCTCTCTGGGGCAGAGGGCATCTTTTTGTTCTGTGTTTGTACAGCCCCTAGCACAATGGGGTCCTGATCCATGATGAGCACTGATGGGCTCTATAGTGATACAAAGAAAGAAAGAAAAAATAAAGGCTAAATAAATGCAAAGAGAAAAAGGCATCTTTTTACATCAAGCTAGCTACCTTAATGTAAAAACCTTAGTGGAGACAAAACTCTGTTGTTTTTATCTCAGTGTGTCTAGATGATGATGAAGTATACCCCAGATGGTGGGATAGGGTTCACCTGGACTAGCGCCATCAAGGTAAAATCTACCTGTGTCTTGTCTCCATTAAGAGTTTGTTTATTATTTGCCCTATGGAAAAAGGCTTTCTATTTCTTGCAGCGAAGACCTAGCTAGAAGGAAACAGCCAATTGAGCTGGAGAGATTAGAGCAGTGGAAGCTTCAAGTAAGGAGGGGAAAGAATCAGTCCTGATGAAGTGTATTCATGGCAGGGGGAGGAAATTAACAGCACAGTTACACCAGGAAGGAGTTGGGACCAAGCAGCCACTGCAGTAAAGTGAGTTTACTGCTGTCTTAACATCACTTTTTCTTTGGGCAAGTATTACTGTTGCCACAAGACAGGTGTGTAGGGCTGGTCCAGGAGAGATCTCTAATTTATTAAGTGATCCACAATATAAACCAGTGCTTGAGGGTCCCATGCCATGAGAGGCAATGATTTTGTGCATGATTTAATTAGCTTTAGACAAAAGTCAAATGGCATTAGGCAGCAAGCAACTAATTTCTCTGTGTTACAGAGACTTTACAAAGGTAAGCCGGGGGGACATTTGGTGATAGAGATCTCTCCATTCAGTAGAGGATTTGAATTATGACTTGAAAATACAGGGCCAGGTTCTGAATTCGTTTAGTAGTGTAAATTTGGAACAGGGGCATTAGCTTCTGAATGAGCGAGGTCAGAACCTAATCTCACAGATCATACGTTTCCCTTTTAAAAAGCAAACTCCATCAGGATCTGATAGAGATACACTGTGAGGACAACACTGAATTTGTGTTTTGTAACCACTGAGGGGGATTTGAGGTTTAAAGAGATCACCTCCTCCTTGAGGTAAGGTCAGTGGGAGTTCAGCAGGGGCAGAATTCATCCTCCTAAATGCTTTATGTGCTGAGTAAATTTTGTTTATTTACTGTATCAAACCCCACTCTTTACATCACTCATTCAAGCCATGAAGGGGAGGGAGGGGAAGCCCCTAGCATTTTTTTCACATCAGCTGTTAGGGAGGAGGTGGAGGGGAGAGATAGAGAGAGACCATAACTTGTAGGTTAGAAAATTCTACTGTAAAAAATAGTAACCTGTTAATCTGGTGAAAAATTATAGGGAATATGGTATCCTTTCACAGTAGCCCTTGAAATACAGTTACAGGTCTTTCCCCAACCTGCTCAAGACTCCAAATTTAAAGTTTTCTCCTAAAGCAAAGAAGGAGGGGGCTTGCAAAACCAAAATGGAACAAAAGCATCTTCATGATACATGTAAATGAAAATGGTGTTTTGTTTTGTTTAAATGACAACCTTTCTTTGGAAGTTTGTAAACCCAAACACAGCATCACATTGCTTTAGTCCTGGAGAGCCAGAAGCTTAAACTGCCTAGAGACAAACCTGAAACTGACCAGCGGAGACTGAATCAAATGCAAAAACAGTGACCAAAAAGCGATGGAGAGAAATGTAGATTTTCAAAACCTCCATCTTTCAGGTTTAACAATTCAAGTTGGTGTTAGTAACAAAGGTAAGGGAACTTTTTCAGATGTGATTTGGTTTTTGAGCCAAAGCCCCTTTCAGTGTTTGCTTTGTTTTTGACTGAAGCACCTACAAGTTTATGAAATGTTCAGATCCCCAGGGAAGCTGCAACTGTAACCATTTTCATCTGAAACACTCGTTCTCTTTGAGGCAGACCTGTTTCCATGTTTAAATCTCACATATATTCCTGATTTAAGTGTCCTTTCACAGAAGGAAAGTATATTTCTGATCTTTTGTCCTGAATTGCAGATCCTCTTTTACCTCTGTGTTTTGACAAAAAATTACTTAAATTAGCAGATTTTAGTTAACGTTCAGCAACTCAGAAGATATTCATAGGCTAATTCAGACCTTCATCTGGTGTACAAGCAAATTGCTAATTTAATACTGAGTTGGTTTTCAAACAAATCTGTCAGAACTAGCTATCATCAACTGAATTTTCTGAGAGGAGAGTTTCTTTTCCCTCTCATGAATATTTTCTAAACAAACTAAACAAAATATAGTTGAAATTGTGATTCCACTTACAGTAAAATGAAATACTTCACAATTATAGCCATCCTTATTTCTTTTGTCTTGAGTTCTCACTTATATATTCTACAGGCTCTTGCTTTATGTTTAGATCCAGCCAAAGATTGTTATATAATTGAAATGGTTAATTACAATTAAAGGAAAAATAAAACCACAATTTCTTCTTGCTTTATATACTGTGTATTTTATTTAAAGCTCTCAGCACGCATTTGTTTGGCACTAGTAATGATACACTTTCAAACTGATACTAATTTAGACTTTTCAAAGTTCCAAGTTTTTCTTTAAACTAAAATGCAACATTGTATAAATAAGCTTTTGTAACTGCACAAGCAATTAGAGAAATAAATTCATGAAAGGTTCAAACGAGAATTTGTAGAGAACTATTTGCATTTAACTTGTTCTTGTTTGCTACTAATGTACCAAAAAGATTTCTGAAACAGATAATTTATTGGTGTTAATCTGAAACAGAAAACAATAGACTTTAAGCGTGCCTTTTCATAGTAATCCCACATTTCAATGAAATGTCATGCACATTTCCCCCCCCCCCCCAAAACACTTGCAACATTCCATGCCAAGAAACTTTCCTAAACATCTAAGGAAAAATCATTGTTATACTTGCAGACAAATTTTTAAAACCCAGTAAGAACACTTTTTTTGCCTGAGCAAAAAATGCCAGAATAAAAAGAAAACAAATGCTAAAATCAGACTTGTATTTATGAAGTCAAAAGCCTTAAGCTGATGTTTAAAAAACAAAAAGTACAGAAGCTTCTATTCTACATAGTGCCTCAACCATACACAAAAATGCAACTGTCTGAAGTGACTTTAAAAAGACATACAAACATGTTTAGGGAAATATTTAAGAAAAACTACACATTTATAAAACTGGCAGTGTTCTTAAACTGCAGGAAAACTGTTGTTTAAGCCATTCATTTTATAAAGCCTTCCTTACTGGGTTTTTTATTGCAATTAGTAAGAACATTTAAATTTCCATGAGAAATTTTGTGTCTCTTAGTAGATTGGTTTACCAAAAGTATATTTTCTCCTACATTCAGCTGAGACATGGAAGTTCAACATTGTATGACAGTCTCCTCACACCATCTTCTTGAAGTGAATGAATGCAAGCCTATTTTCCCTAAGTAGATCAATGATTTAGCCTTCTCTTCTGTTTGCATTCCCTAAATACCTTGCATCTGGAATGCTCCACCAAGGGGAAGTCCTTTGATATTCTTTCTTGTTTCAGATCTAAATTAAAGACTTCCCTCTTTGTTTGGATTGTTTTTAGGAGAGGCTCCCTTGATTTCGTTAATTTTAGAGGGTAATGTTCCATGGGGTCTGTCCTCTGGAAATTAATAAACTACAACAAAAGCATTTTGGTCAAGTTTTGAAAAAGATCTGAACTAAGTAGTGGTCAAAACAACTCATTTATTTTACCTGGCTGCATTTATCTCAGCCACATTTCAATGTGAGGTTGAAGAGTTTTCAGATCAGTTGCAAAGAAGAAGTTTTGAAGGGCTTATTCTCTGCACTAGTAAGTTTCTTTACAAATTTCACTGCTCTGTTCTTTTCACCTGTAAATTTCAAGCTTGAATTACAAACTGAATGCATTAATAACATGCATATGGCCACAGCAGTGCCCCTGTAAAGAGTGAATTTAGTTTGGGTCTTTTAAAAGAGCCAATAAGCAACGCCCCTGGAAGGGAGGAAACACACTTTATCCTACAGAGGAGCAGTGTGCCCATTTTAAAAAGAGGGGATCTCGGTATAACAAACTGGTTTAGATGCAGTGAAGGTTTTTAAAAGAGTCTAAGACAAAAAGTAATTCACAAGTCATTTTTTATGAAACTCCTAGATATCTGTGGCATATAATTGACACATTCGGTTGGGTATAGGAGTAAATTACTTGCACTAGATAACAACTTCATGTCTTGGAGTGATTTAAAGTTTGTTTACTACTAACCTTTGCATGCAAACCCTCATCAAAGCAATCTTTAATATAAAAATACTATTTAAAAAACTAAGAAACCAAATAATTTAAAGATGGAAATGTATTTATAGAGAATAACCACATTGTTAAGTAACACAAATTAGTAGGGCATGTATCATTCAATTTGTGTCCAAAAAACCCTCCAAAACCAAAGTAAGCAGTTTAAAAAAATGGTTACCAAAAGAAAAGAAAATGTATGTAAAGTATTTTTATATACCAAAGTTTCTGGGCGATTATCAATGCAGACACAATAGATATAATGCAGATAATAATCCTTAATCAAGGACTTTCCAGATGAGTTTTACTTGATGGGTTAAAAGAACTGAAATGCCATGCACATGTTACTAAACTGCTTTTGAAACCTAACCTTAACATAATTAAATACGTTGCGGTGTCTCCCCCCCCCCCCCCCCCGCCGGGAAAGAAAACACGTGTTGGTAAATGTTATTAGGATCTGTTTTAGTTAAAGACAATAAAAGGGAAGAGTCTTGTGTATACTCTTATTGGGAGTTTATACATCATTGGTTGCCTGTCCGGAATGTGTTCCTAACAAATCAGAAAAGGGCAGGGGATATTTTTTCCCCTTTAATGTCTGTTTCAAAGAGTGGATCTTATTGGGATTAAAAGAAAAAATAAAAAGTCCAGCTAACTGTTAAGAATTAGCATCGACCTCCTCACTTCAGTCAGCAGTTGTGCGTTTTGTTTGGAAAGGCTACGCTTCAACACCACCACCACCAACAAAACTGTAGCCAGGATTGATCTGCTCCTGCCCAGCAAAATCTTTAAACACGCACAACCTGCCGCTGGAGCGGTTCTTCTCCCCCCCCCCCCCCCCCAGGCTTGCAAAGGAATCGGTTTGTGCCACCCGGTTAGAAACACTCAGCCACCACTTAGCTGGCGGGTTCCGAAGATGCAATGCACACATGCCTCCCTCCCTGCAACACAAACCCCCAGGGGTTTTTTTGCACCGAGGGGTGGCACGTTTAGAAAAGATCCCAGCTAGCAAAGGGGACTGGCCAACAACGTGTTGCCTTTTTTGGGGGTGGGGGGGAATAACTGGCGCCTCTCCTGAGCCACTTTTGCGGCTGCACAATCCTTTGCCTTGGGAATCTGCAAGGAGCTTGATAAATTATTCCTCTCCCCGGCTTCCTTCCTCTCCCGGTGTTTTACTGACGGGGCTAGCCTCAAACCAGGCTATTGTAGGAGCTGAAAGAGATCTACCCCCATCTTGGTGACTTCACTTACAAGATCATGGACTCTTTAGCCTTTCCCCCTCCGCCCCCAGACAATGAAGGGAACTCCACTCCCAGGAGGCAGCTGCCCAGATCCTTCCCCACTCAGCACCAGAACGCGCGTGGGAGCTCCCGCAAGACTGGGGACACACACACACACACACACACACGTGACGTTTGCCACGGGGGGGGGTGTTTGTTGTTTTCACAAGCGATCAGCTACTCCACACCGGCTTCCACTCCATTCATGAAATCTAACCCCAGCGCCCGGGGAAGGAATGAACACAACTGGGCTCCCTTCACCGCCGCCTCGCTCCCTTTTTTTGGGGTGGGGGGTGGGGAATGATTTGGGCTGTTGCTATTTTAAACCGCTCCTAAAAATAAAGTCTGCGGAGAAGAAAGGCTGAGAATAGGGCAAGCCGGGAACGGAGGGGAGGGGGGGGCGCCGCGGGGAGGGGGTGTCTAGTTATTGGGAGGCTGATGTCCAATTCCGTTGCCATTCAGAGAATCCCAGCCGTTCAGAGATGGGAAAGATGAAGTAGCTCCCATCCCTTGGCCTGGGATGAGTGACATTTTCCAGGGCATTCTGCGTCCGAGCCATTCCTACCCATCCCCCTGTTGCTACGATCCTGGGTGGGTTTCGACCCTCTTCGCTTCTTGGCTGATCAAAACATGCGCCCTTTGGAGGGAGGGGGGAGAGTGGGGAAAGAAAAGACCATGTGCATTGCCCTGTGTGCTCCCCTCCCCCCACGGTGCTCTCAACGCATGGAGCATGCAAAGAAGCACAAATCGCTGCAAGAGGAGGGGGGCAGGCCAGGGCTTCATTCATTCACCCTGCTCTCCGCAGCGTGGTCTCTGTGCCTGTCCTTCGTGCCGAGGGCCTGGGAGTTCCTGGAGAATTCCTCCCAGGCGCCCCCCGGAGTGGCTCGATTTCTCCTTTCCCCCCCGCCCAAAGCTTTAGCGATCCTCGACAGAAGGGTTCAAAGGCTAAAGGGACACATCTTCCTGTCCCTTCCTAGGGAGCCATCATAGATGAGATCAGCTCCCCCCCCTTCCCCCCCAGCACCTCTTTTCTCCGGATCCCCCTTCCCCACTCCAGTGTCCCCACACCGCCTGCAGAGTGCGGTGGAGATGCTGCGACCCCGGGACTCCAGCTCGCTCCTTAGATGAAGAAGTTTGCACCGGGCAAATCCCCATTCAAGCCCTGGGAAGCCATGGGGGGAGGGGAGCCAGGCTGGGGTGGGGGGGGAGGGGAGCCAGGCTTGGGGGGGGAGGCTTGATTTTTAGAGAAGGCTGAGATGGGGGGGAGGAAGCTGGAGGGATGCTTGCTGAGATGAAGCCAACGTCCCCACATCTAAAGACTCCCTTGGCCAACTGGAAATCAAATAGTATTTTATTTTATTTTATTTTATTTTATTTTTGAATAAAGGGTCAGGCTCCCCCCTGGCGGTGCCCGCCCCTCCCACTGCAGGGGGGCGGGGCTTTCGGCACCACCACCACGTGGCTTCCTCTCGCAAACATTTTCACTCATTTTTTTTCTTCAGGTCGATTTTATTTAGGGGCGGTGCCAGGCAGCTTCACCCAACGTCCTGTGACACACGAGTGCGACTCCAAGGAGTTGGGGGGCTGAGCCAAAAACAGCCGCACTTTCCCCCCAGCCCGCCATCCCAGTGGAACCAACCAACTCCCCCACTGAGCTTGTGATCACCAGGAATCCCACCTCCTCCTCCCCCCCCAGCCCCTCCTAAAAAAATCCTAAAAAACCAAAAAACCCAAACCGCCCCCCCCCAAAAAAAACAACTCGCTTTCCCAGTTGTTGGGCTCCAGTTTGAATTGGGAACTTTCCTTGGATTTTTTTTTTATTTATTTAAAGAATCCATAAAGAAAAGTTGTTCCCCACCTCCCCCAGCCCTATCAACCCTCCCTCCCCCCCCTTCCCTCTCTTAACACCCACCCACCGACTATCCACATCTCTTGTGATCCACCATGAACAAGCTGTACATTGGGAACCTAAACGAAAACGTGACTCCAGGCGACTTGGAGAAAGTCTTCAATGACCATAAGATCTCCTTCAGTGGTCAGTTTCTGGTGAAATCGGGCTATGCCTTTGTGGATTGCCCTGATGAGCAATGGGCTATGAAAGCCATCGAAACTTTTTCTGGTAAGCAAGATTATCTCTCTCTCTCCCTTTCCCCTCCCCCCTTTCTTCCCTTCTGCTTTTGCACCAAATCTCTTAGCCCTTGCAAAATAATACCAATAAAGAAAGGGGGGGCTCTGCTGTTCTAACCCCCCCCCTTCTTTCTCATGGCTCCCCCAGTTCATCTCTGATGAACGCACCACCCAGCCATGGCCCTCCTGTTTCGCCAGTGGGCCGGATCCCCTTGCTTTTCCCAGGGCCTTACACGGATCGCCTTTAAGCAACCAAAATCACGAAACAGCGTCTTTCCTCCCCCCCCCACCCCAGGCAAATCGTGGGGGTGCAACGAAGGCCACGCGGGGCCAGCACCAGGGGATTCCCCAGCAAAGTCACGCGTGGGGGGAGCTGAAATCCCCGATTCCCACCCCCCTCCCCCGACTAGCTTGGGAAGCTGGGCGAGGCCGATTCTCCCCTCTGCTTCCCCCCTTCCCTTCAGCCAGAGCACCCCGTATCCGGGCTGGGGGGGTCCCCCCTAGATCCAGCCCCTCCCTCCAAGCAGCACCAGGCCATTCGGTGCTCCCAGCAGCCTTCGCCGCCCCCAGCGTGGCTCCCCCCAAGGCGTGGGGGCCGTAATCAGTGTGTGTGTGGGGGATCCCATCAGCAGGAGGGGAGGGGGGCGTGGGACTTTAGCCATTTTGATTTGAACGTGGGGTTTCCTGGGGCATATGTGTTGTGTGTAGCAGCGCGAAGGTCGCCATGCTGGGCTCTCACAGAGAGGAACTCCTAGGGAGCAAATCATCTTTTTTAGCTGATGCCAGACTCTCCCAAACTCAGATCCTCCTTTTCGACCCTCCTCTCCTCCCCCCAAAATAGATCAGTTAGGCAGAGCTCCCCATTTTGAAAGGAAAACTCCCTTCGTTCCATTGAGAAACATTTGATCTTTTCAGCCCTTGTGTGAAAAAAAACTGAGAGCCCCCCCCACACACACACAAAGAAGCAACAGCAAGGAATGGATCTTAATATTTAATTCCTTTTTCTTTCGTTGAAGCAGACTTCTCTGTTCAAAACACCGCTCAGGGCGAGCGAAGGAATCAAATATTCCTCAGCAGCATTGTCCAGGGAGCTGCTGGCCTGTGCCTCCCAATGCTCCCCAGCTCGAAAGCAGTTTTGTATTTAATAAAGTGCCCTGGCAGAGGAATCGGAACATGTATTTGTGCTGTGTAATTAGAATTAAAATGAAAAGGTTCAGGGGCAAGAATGTTACCCAAACCTTTCTGCACCCCACCCCTGCTCAGATTTTTAAAAAAGACACATTTTGTTTGTAGGGAAAGTGGAGCTACATGGAAAACAGCTAGAGATTGAACATTCAGTACCCAAAAAGCAAAGGTAACACAGTGTTTTAATTCCTCTTATTTTCCCCCTTTGGAAGGGTATAGCTCAACTATAATGGGGGGGTGAGGCGGAGGGGGAGGATTTATCATCACAATCATGTGCATGTGAAATTAAATGTAAGAGGGGATTATTGGGTTTTAGAGCTGCCCAAAGCTACGCATGAGTCAATTCTGAGGATCAACTTTTACATTTCGCCTTTGTTTGTTTAAGTTACTTGGAAAGTAAGTTTAAAAAAAAAAAAAAAACCCAAAAGACCAGATACAAAATAGTGGTTTGGCCAAGGTGGTGTATTGCTGAGCTCTTGCTGAAGGCAGGCTGTTTTGTTCACTTTGAAATACCTTTTACACATTTTTAAAATTTGTAACCTAATATTTAAAAAAAAGTTAAATTGGATTTTTTTAAAAAAAAAATAGGGGCTTGTTTTCACATTTCATGCTAAGGTGTAGTTTAAATTAATTGAATTAAGGACATTGGCCCAGCTTCTTGTAGAGAAGAACTCTCACTGAGCTGTAATTATTACATTTCCTTCATCTTTACTTTAAACATGAAAAAGTGTCTCCTTTCTTTACAAGTATCATTTCTCCCACTAGATTTTTTCAGAAGTCTACAATCTTCTCCATGTTCTTGGCCTTTTGTTGTTGGGTGCTCACCTTGGGCTGATGATTTATTCTGGTTACCAGCAGATATTTTGCAGTGTAGGGCAGATGCCACATAAAGAAGAAGAAATATTTTCTAGAAAAGATACATTTCCCCTACCCCACAGGAAGCAAGTTGGCCCAAAATACAAATAGTCTACGTTGAATTCCAGCAGAATCTGTAATATGCTTGATCCACGTGACCAGGCAGTTACTTCAACAACAGAGCAGGAAGGAGGTGGCTTCTTAAAAGATTGTTTTAGCTTTTTTATGACTGAAAAAATATACCTGAAGACTAGTGGAATCTGTGTTATTAGCAAAGAGTAAGCCTTAATTTTTGCTTCCCAGCTCTCTCTTTTCCATTTGTTGGCCTTTTAAAATTACACACCAGTGTGTCCATGTGAATCCCAGAGACTGCAAGGCTGAAAGCAGGGTGTTCTATAGGTCAGTGAGACCCCGTAGGTTTAGCTCAAACCTTAAAACTGATCTAATCCTTTAATATAAAATATTTTAGCAGTAAGCCCCCAACTCATGCATTGGTGATCAATATTGCTTAATACAGCATTCAAAGACTTGGTTGTGGTGTAAATTTCAATTGAATGAAATGTTATTGGAAAGGCAATTACAGTCTGAAGGTAACATAAAATCGAAAAAAAAGTCTAATTTTTTTTTTCTTAGCACTGCTAGAAAATCAATAGGTTGCATGGAACACAGTAGACTTCAAGCTATTTCTTAGTTCACTTTCTCCCAACCCTTTTCAGACTTTATTAACAATAGCAAAGAAGAGCTGTATTCAATAGGTTGCATGGAACACAGTAGATTTCAAAATATTGCTTAGTTTGCTTTCTCCTAACCCTTTTCAGACTTTATTAATAATGTCAAAGAGCAGCTATTCTTAAATGTAAACACAGTGTAATTCAAACAAATTGTGGTTTAAAGTTTATAAGAAGAGGAATCAGACCTAAGGTTAGTTAGCAAATTTTAGTGAGAAACAAGAGAAATAAAATTAATTACATATAGATTCTGTATGCCATAGTGTGGTGGTTTTATATATATATATATACACACACACATATATATATGTGTTCACACATACACACACTGTCTGCTTTATTTAAAGCTACAGAAGCCATTTTTGATGTTGACTTTCTCCTTAAAGTGCTTAACTTCAAGTAACTTTTATTAGTACAATATTGCGGTGGTGTTCAAGTTGGATATATTCTTCTGTCACTTAACTATGGTTTGAGAAAGTAACTTTGTCTCAGTTTCCTAAGACAGGCTTGTATTTCTGTTTTTTCTAAAAATGATAGTAAACTTGGAAGTTGTTAGACAAATATAATCTTTACTAGATGGTATACCATATTTTTCTCTTTTTTAAATTCAGAGTGATGATATGTTAGAGGCAATGTTTCTAAGTGAGTTTGTTTTTCTGGTTGTTTTGAGTTTGAATTTTCCAGTCTAAGAACATATAGAACAGGAATTAGTTAATTAAGTAGGATAGGAAAGGACTCAATCAGATGTTCTTACTGTGATTTCTTTAAAATAAAATGAAATAAAACCTGACAAGGTTGTTAAGTACAGAAATTTTAAAAAATAAAGTTACATTCACTCATGTACTTTACTGAGAATTTTAAAAATAAAAGTTGACTTATGGATTGGATCTGTTTGATTAGAAATTAAAAATAATAATGCTCAATAAGACTGAAGGATGTTTTTGGAACTGAATGTATTTGATTAAACTTCATATAGTGAATGCATCTTTCATGACGGTTTCCTTTCTTCTTTAAAATGTTTCTTCTCTTCTCCTCACTTCTAATATAAATATAAATTAAAACATACAGAATAAACTCACAGTACACAAGAGAATTGTTGGTATGTATTTCTGCCCCCAAAATATAAGAGAAATGCATTCATTAAGAGTGATTTTGTTGATGCTGCTAGGAAACCATTTTACATAAATACTTTAAAAATATTAAGAGAGAAAACACTCTGATGCTAAATACACAATGTAATTGTTTGGAGATTAATATTCTAAACCTGAAAGTTTTATGAAACTTGCTTAGGTTAAAGTTTCTCTCATTGCTACTCTGTGACTTTACTGAGGACGGGTTGGCAAAATTAGGAATTATGGTTTAAAAGGAAAACACAAAAACCTGAAAAATTGTGTGTGTGTTGAAAGGCTTACTGAAGAAATGATCCCTTCGATAAATGAATTTTTACCCCCAAGCCCCTATAAGATTAAGAAATGTTTTAGGGGGGGGTAGATCTGTCTGAAACTGAAAAGACTTAAGTGGATAGATTTGAAAAAAAGAATGAATGAATAAAGGATGGGGGGGGGGGGGAGAAAGAAAGAACGAAAGAAGTGAATCCATCAAGCAAACATTCCAAATATGAGGAATGTGGAAGTGAGTAGCCCAGAGAGAATGAAACTTAGTAATTGAGGGAAATAGTGAATATGGCTGATAACAGCCAATACACTTAAAACTAAAAGGATTTGCACAGGTTATTTTTAAGCAAAGGCAACTTGTAAAGAACTGATACAGTTAGAAAAGTTTGTGTCCCCAAACAGAAGAAGGAAATTTATTAATTACAAGCAGATACTTAGTTGTCTGCTGCATTGCTCTGGGTATAATTTAACAAGTTTGCTTGAGGGGGGTTGGATTACCTTTTCCCCCCAGTCTTTGTTTCAAGTTAATACCTGTGTAGAAATATTGTAATCTTATCCATGATGTGTGTTCATAATGAAATATTTTAAAACTTTGTTTAAACACCAAGTGGCACTTTAAAAGAAAAAAGTATTAGTTGACAAAAATTGCATCTTACTTGCTTCTGATTTCTTGGTTCTACAAAAAGTTCATAGAAAATCTAGGTAGGTTTTTTTGTTTGTTTTAATTCAAGAAAACTTTCTTGAATGCTGAGACAAATTAAATTTATAATCCATTCTTGAGGTCACTTACCTCCCACAAATCAGAGGTTGTTAACTTTTTAAAGGTTCTGCCTTTCAAGAGAAGTTAGCACCATTCTTGTTTAGAGCAGTTTCTGAAAGTTGAAATGCCTGAGATAAGGGAAAAAAACTTCCATTTTAATATTCTAAGCTTTTATTTAAGATCTCCTTTTTGGTTATCTTAATAGGTTCTCTTTGGACTTAATACATTTAAATCAGTGATTATGAATACTTATTTGACACCCTCAATACCTGTAGTAAATGAATACCGTTGGTGATTTCCAACCATGAAGGATAGACACAATTTGTTAGTTCCATGTTCTTCTGGAGTAAATTTGAAAAAATTAGATTTAAAGTTTTGGTCACTTGAGATGTGAGCAATTTTAATATAACTGAAAATAAAAGATAATCTTAACAATTTACAGTTTGAAGCAATTGGTTCACCCCTTCTCAATAAAAACTATAACTGGCAAGTGTCTACCAGAAGTTGCAACTTGATTGCAAACTTTCTAGTCTCAGCTTTTAGACCAATGAAAAATGAAGACCTGTAGATGCCCTTTTTTTTTTTTTTTAAAGTGTTTGATGGTATTCCTGTCGAAGGAGAGTGAATTTGGTGGTCAAGGAAACATCTGTAGTAGTTTCTGGGTCTGGATCGGTTTCTCCCATAGAGATTGATTATACTTTTGCCTTTTAGATTAAAACCATTTTTTAAAAAATAAATATTTTTTTCTCCTTAAAAAAGTTACAGCTTTAAGAATTTAGACACTTAAGAAGGCATCTGTCCCTCTTCCCCCCCCAGATATAGAAATGTTAATGTTTTCCAGAATGTGCCACTAGGACTTGGGAAAGTTCAGAAAGCAGGAGAGGCTGTTGAAAAATAAGATTGAGTTAGTCCAGTGTTTGAAATTCCAGGCTGAAGAAACAAAAAGAGTCCCCTTCTGCCTCTAGTAGTAATTTACAGGTTTTGCTGACTTAATGAGTGGAAGGTACCTCACTCAGTGTCAGTGTGCAAAAGGTTTTCACTCTCCATTAATGATGCCATTCGTTTTTTAAAGACCCCATCAACCCCCCCCACCCCCCCGATTTTGTGGCAACTTAAGGGTTTCTTAGAGAGTAGATGTTGCTTTTGCAAACAGGAAAGTGTTAAAAAAAAAATGTTGATGATGAAGAAATTATGTGCGTAAAACTGTTTTGTGAACACCAAGGGATTCTTCAGCATGTTTCTCTTACAGTAGAGAGTAGGGCAGATGAATTGGGATGATGACGACTTTAACAGTGATCGGAAAAGCTTAATCTCTACTGCACGTGAATTGCTAAAAAACAAACAAACAAACCCAACAAAACACGAAACAAAACCTACCCAGAAAGTCATTGTTAGGTTGTTTTCTTATTTAGATGGGGGTAATGTTTTCAAAAGGGTCTAAGGCCAGATCGATCTAGCAGGGGTCGATTTATCATGTCTAGTTTCGATGCGATAAATCGATCGCTCTAGCGTCAACTCCGGTACTCCACCCCAACGGGAAGCGCAAAGGGAATCGATGGGAGAGTGTCTCCCGTCAACACACCGCAGTGAAGACCCCGCAGTAAGTAGATCTAAGTACATCGACTTTAGCTATGTTATTCACGTAGCTGAAGTTGCATAACTTAGATCGATCTCCCCCCCCCCCCCCCCCGTAGTGTAGACCAGCCCTGAGTGACTTAGGAGCTCGTGTCTCGTTTTCAAAAGTGACTTAGACACTTGGGTGCCTAAATCCAAGACTCATAAGTTACTTTTGAAAATGAGACACGAGCTCCTAAGTCACACAGGGCTTGTCTACACTTAAAACACTCAGCGCTTCGGTGTAGACGCCACCTGTGCCAATGGCAGGGTTTCTTCCCCTGGCGTAGATAATACATCTCCCCGAGAGGCAGTTGCTAGCTCGAATTCTTGCGTCGACCTACCACTGCTGCACAGGGACTGAGGTGTGTTTTCTACACCCCGGGCGATGTAATTATACCAACCTAATTGTCTAGTATTTGTGGCACCTTAGAGACTAACCAATTTATTTGAGCTCCGATGAAGTGAGCTGTAGCTCACGAAAGCTTATGCTCAAATAAATTGGTTAGTCTCTAAGGAGCCACAAGTCCTCCTTTTCTTTTTGCGGATACAGACTAACACGGCTGCTACTCTGAAACCTGTCATTGTCTAGTGTAGACTAGCCCTTAGACGCGTTTGAAAATTCTACCTCTGTTGTCAATGTTCTGTCAATCTTTGTCCGTGAGCCCACTCGGTCTTCTGAATTCTTATTCCACTTGCTTTGGGTTTGACAACTGTGAATGAACAGGGAGGCTCTTCCAGAAAGGAATGCTGATACTTTAAAAAAGGTACTTAACGTGCAAAGTTTAAAAATGTTTAAAATAAAAAGGCAGAAGAGGAACATAGGGCTTGCCATACTAGATAAAACCAAGGGTTCATCTAATCCAGGGTCTTGTCTCCAGTAACAGTTAGTGCCAGCTGTTTCAGGGGGAGGTGTAGGAAACCTTGCAGAAGGCGGTTATGGACTAGTCTGTTTAGGGACAGTTTCTTCCTAATTGTATCAGTCAGAGGTTGGATTACACCCTGAAGCTTGAGGGTTTATATAAAATCCAACTTTTTTTTTTTTTTTTATTACTACAATTCTGGGTGTTCTTCTTGTCCCCAGAAATGTCCAGGTCTCTTGGGAATCCAGCTAGGAAAACATTTGTAGGATTTAATTATAGTTGTTTGTTTGACACTACAGGTTCCAAAGTGTAGCTGCAGTGATGCAGGCTGCATGAGGCATATACCCCTTGTTAACAGACTGAATGTTGCTGGAAAGTATTTCTGAAACCCCTTAGAAGAAGAGTTCGGTTAGAGAACACGTGGAAGAGAGAGAATTCTCCATGTGTTATATTCATTGATAAGATGATCAGCTGCGATAGACTTTTAGAATAGCTACTTGAGCCTCATTCACTTTTCAGCAGAATTCTTCCAATTTCTATTAGTCCAAGCTTTGAAACTGGATATTTATAGGGGTGAAAGAATGGAAAACAGCTAAAACTTCTCCAGCCAAACAGACGCTCCTCTACACTTTCCTGGTGATGGTGTCCATGTGAAATTTGAGGGCTTGCCTACATGAGAGAGTTAAAGTGTTACTTTGAAGTGATTTAGTTAAAACCAGTGCAAACTCTTACTTTGATTGAAAAGTGGCTTAATGCAGTTTAGGTTAGTCCAATTCCTAATCAGTTGAAGATCAGGTACTATATGCTATTCTTAGGTGGCTACACGGGGCTACGCTACGAAGTGTGGTTGGCTTACCCACGCTGCTCAGGGCTGTGAAAAAGTTCATGGCCCATGCAATGTAATTCAGTCAACCTAAGCCGTGGTATAGACATCTCTAGGTCAATGGATCAGGGGGTAGCCGTGTTCGTCTGTATCCACAAAAACAACGAGGAGTCTGGTGGCACCTTAAAGACTAACAACAGCTTTATTTGGGCATAAGCTTTCCTGGGTAAAAAACCCACGAAAACTTATGCCCAAATAAATCTGTTAGTCTTTAAGGTGCCACCGGACTCCTCGTTTTTTTAGGTCAGTGGAATAATTCTTATGTTGCAGCTGTGCTGCTGGAGTGGTTTAAATGTAGATGGAACGTAAGTTAAATGAGCAGTTTTCTTGCATAGAGAAGGCCAGGGATAGATAAGGCTCGCAGTATTCTGGTTTGCATCCAGCAAAGCACGTGTTTAAGCAGTGACTAGTTCCATTGACTTAATTGGACTTTTCGTTTGCTTCAAGCTGAGTACTTAGTCGCTGTGCTTTGGATTGGGGCCAGGCTGCTTAGGGCCCCTGGTAGGCTCATTTAGTTCATCCCCCTTCCCCCACCTCCCCACAGGGGGCAATGCAGAATTGTTCCCTCCAGTCTGTTTGCTAGGGCTTTGTCCAGCCTAGTTTTAAAGTGTCTCAAACAATGGGGCACTTTCTCAGTTTATTATGGGGGAGATTTTCAAAGGCACAAAGAGAAGCTGGGTACCCGACTCTCAGTGGGAGTTAAGCACTTTTGCAAATCTTACCCTGAGTTCCCAAGTCACTTAGGCACCTAAGTGCCCTTTTCAAATGTGACTCAGGCACTTAGGAGCCTAAGTCTGTGGGATTTAGGCTCTTAAGTGTTTATCGCTTTTGAAAATAAGACTTAGGCTCCTAAGTCACTTAGGTGCTTTTGACATTTCTACCCCTAACTCTTTATTTGTGCCTGTAGCCTCTGCCGCTCCTGCTTTTGCAGTTGCCCTGAATTGTCCCCTTTCCAGCTTTCTTTCCAGCCCACCACCCGGGAGCTTCCCCAACAGGTCTTGCAATAAAATCGGAACAGTGGAAGACATTTGATTGAGATTCTTGACAGAGCCTAGTGAAGAGGTGGGGGAGGGGCACAGATATGACTACAGCAGCGGAGATGGGTAGCAGGCACAGGTATTTATAATTTTAGCATTTGCTGGCCCTAATCCCGAGATGAGGGCAGCGAGAGGCAACCGTGACTGGTTCAGCTAGAGGTGCATCCTTAATTCATGCCCTGCCTCCTCACAGAAAGGGCAGCTCAAGAGGGGGAGTCCAAGCTTGCCTTCCAAAAAAAAAAAACCCAAACCCAAAAAACCCAAAACCCAACCCTCCCAAGAGTGCTCCTGATCCTTCAGGAAATGGGTCATTTTATTTTATTGTAACTGACACTGGTGAGCCATGACGTGGTTGGAGCTGAAATTTCACACGTTTCTGGCTGCTGTAATGGTCCAATCAACACGCGTGAGGGTGATTAAAAAAGTCAAACACCGGGGTGGGTTTTATAGAGCAATCCGACTGCGCGCACGCACCCACGGATACGTTTGACACACGAACATGTGACAAGGGTGACGCTCAGCTCTGGTGAAACTCCACTTCTGGTGCAGCGAGATGCAAGTCCTGGGTCGGTTGGGTGTATTGTAAGGTGTAAACAACACTTCCGATTGGAATTCAATTGAGTGGTGCAAAAAAAACGAAAGGGGAGGGGGTTGCTCTGAAGAGGAGCCTGCTGTATTTTATTTTATCAAGTCAATTGCATAGATCCTATGGTTATGGACCCCAAGGTAGATAAGAAAAGAATGATTGAGAGCAACGTTTTTTAAGAACCAGGGCTAGATTTTTCAAGAGCTTGCCTTCCATTTAAGCATCTAGCTAGAAGCCACCTTTTTAAAAATATTCAGCACCCAGTGTGCTGAGCACTCAAGAAAACCTTGCCCTCCGTGGCCCAGAGATGCTCCCTAGGAGGCATTGAAAAGACTTGGAGAGTTCCCTTGATGTCGTCCCAGTCCCGCTGTTGCGATGAGCTTGGGCTGCTGGGGAAGAGCGAGGGGATTTAGCCTGCCAACCCTAGGGATGCACAAGATCTGTGGCCACAGACCCTCCCTACAAGTCCCAGGGAGGGTTAGCTCCTCTGTGCTTCCTCTTGCTTTCTTTTAAAACAGATGACCCCTTTTCTCCCATCAAGAAGGGGGCAACACTGGCAACAGAGCCTTGAATTAATACTGCTCCAGGCTGCATTCGTTTAGACGTGTGTGTGTGTGGGGGGATTGGATAGTGACTCCGTCCTCATTTCTATGGGGCACCTACTCCAGAGGTGCTTTGACAGGGTCTGGAGAAGGGGGCGGAGCATTTGCTGCCCCCCTCTCCCCTTTAGTGCAAAGCTTTCTAAAACCAGGGCAGGCCTAAAATGAATAACAAGCTGTTTTCAGACCTGGAGAAGAGCAAGGGACGTAGCTTATTGCATCAAGCTCCTGTAAACCAGGCTCATTCCTTTATGCGTGCCCTTAAAAACCAGGCAGCATACAGGGCACTTGTACCCAGCATCTTATTTTGCATTCCAAGCCAAATTTTCCTGCCTGCATCCATTCCCTAAAACACCCCCGCCCCCATATGCCAGATGTTTTTCCTGCTCCACAAGGTGATCTCTTCAGTGTGGTGGGTGCTATCAGAGTCTTCTTGGTCGAGCTGTTTAAAAGGCCCCTTATTTTATCAGAGCCAAATAAATGTTTTAAATGGTTAGTACAATTGTTTTTTGTGTCTTGAGACTTCCAGTTCAGTTGGTCTTTGCTGTTGCTAAGAGCTTGTCAAACCTTTTTGAAACTTGCAGGATTAAGAACTCCTTCGAGATAAAGTTTTTTGGGTACAAAGTTATTCCATATCAGGTTTGGATGGGAAGCGAATGATAACCCGACTAAGTCACGGGCCAGAGGAGATCCGTGGAGCCAGAAGTTCCATAATCAGGCCAAATGCCCACTCGCTTTAGTTAGCTTTGCATGACTAAAGGCTCCAGGATCAGGTCCTTTGGCTACATTAAATGTAAAAACCAACCCTTAAATAAACCAACCCCTCATATTCATGCACAGTTAAAGTTACATGTTGAGCCACAAGATGTCAGCAAATGTGAAAGCCAGTGCAGCAGTGATGGGGTCCCAATGCTGATATTCCCCCAGTGGAATGCTGTTGATTTCAGGGCGGATTTAGCCTTGTTTTACGCTGGGGCAAGTGAGAGCAGAATCAGGCCCTATGTAATTTTTTTGTAATGCACATTTTACAGCAGTAATATTTTACATACGCCTCTCTCTCTGCCTCCACGTCCCGGGGTGCACACTGAGGCTCAATGAGCTCTGCCGTTAGAACCGCTGCTTGCATTTCCTGACCTCTAGTAACTCAGGGCCCGATTCAGCAAGGTATTTAAGCACATGCGTCGGGTCCCGTCTACGCTCCAGACATCTGCCAGCGTAGCTGTGTTGGTGAGGGGTGGGCAGAGATGGGATCCCTAACCATAGCTGTACCAGCAAAAGTCCCTTAAGTAGACAGTTCTACCAGTAAAACTGTGCTTTTAAGGGTATAGCTTGTTTCTCTCACGATGGTGGAATAAGTTAAATTGGTAACAGTCAGCTTTGCCAGTATAAAAACAATCACACCACGGAGCCCTTTACCAGTGCGGTATGCAAGTGTAGCTATACTGGCAAAGCATAGAATATATACTAGCTCCTAGTACAGACGTGGCCTCGTTTTACGCATGTGATTGCTCCAGCTGAAATTAACAGGGCTACTCACAAGCTAAAACGAGGCGTGTGCTTAAACCAGGGGTGGGCAAACTACGGCCTGTGGGCTGGATCCGGCCTGTGAGCCGTTTTAAGCCGGCCTGCAAGTTCCTGGTGGGGTGTGGGGCTTGCCCCAATCCAGCCGGGGTGCAGGGTTGGGGGCCGCACCACACGGCTCCCAAAAGACGCAGCATGGCTTCCTCTGGCTCCTACGCGCTCCAATGACCCCCTCTGGTGGTCCAATGGGAGCTGCAGGGGCGGTGCCTGCAGATGGGGCAGCACGCAGAGCTGCCTGGCTGTGCCTCCGCATAGGAGCCGGAGAAGGGACATGCCACTGCTTCCGGGAGCTGCTAGAGGTAAGCGCCGCCTAGAGCCTGCACCCCATTGCCTCTGCCCACACCCCAATTCCCTGCCCCAGCCCTGATCCCCCTCCCACCCTCCGAGCCCCTCGGTCCCAGCCCAGAGCACCCTCCTACACCCCAAACTCCTCAGCCCCACCCCAGAGCCCACACCCCCAACCAGAACCCTCATCCCTCCCGCACCCCTGCCCCAATCTTCTGAGCATTCATGGCCCACCATACAATTTCTATTCCCCAATGTGGCCCTCAGGCCAAAAAGTTTGCCCACCCCTGGCTTAAACACCTTGCTGAATCTCAGCCTAGACGTAACACTTTATGTGAAGACCATTGTAGAACATTTCACTGCAGCGGAACAAGTAACTCAACAATTGTATCTGACAAATGTAGCCTCTCCTTGCTTATGGCTCAGACACAAATAGTTAATGATTTCTGTTCATTAAATGCTTATTTGAGAGTGATGAATTTGGGGCTTGGTCCTGCTTTGACCAGGGGGTTGGACTAGATGACCTCCTGAGATCCCGTCCAACCCTGATATTCTATGAATTTGCGTGTATGTTTTTACGCAATGGATTGATCAGACAGTTATCTTTGGTTATCCTTTATGGATCAGATAAGCCACATGGTACTGTTTCTGCCCCCTGACCAGGATGAGTGTGCAGGCAGGTGAGACTTTTACATTGGGTTTTCCTGAATACTTGTGGATGTAACTTTGGAATCCACTTTCTGCAAACTTCCATGCCAATGAAATGTGATCACATGAATATTCACGGAAAGCAGACAGGAAAGGCGAGGACAAGCATGTCTGAAGGGAATTAATTTAAAAATTGGAGCAAATATTCAGACAATTTGTGCAGGATTTGCCTAATTTTGCATTAAAAAAAATTTATATATATACTGCCTGTATTTTAGCATCAGCATTTCCCAGGCCCTACTTAGGCACTGGGATAGCTCAGTGGTTTGCGCATTGGCCTGCTAAACCCAGGGTTGCAAGTTCAATCCTTGAGGGGGCCATTTAGGGATCTGGGGCAAAAATTGGGGATTGATCCTGCTTTGAGCAGGGGGTTGGACTAGATGACCTCCTGAGATTCTATGATTCTATGTAACTTGCCTTTACACTTCATTAAGGTGATCAGGCAGGGGGTGTGGAAAAAGTTCCATCTTCGCTGCTGAAAGAAAGGAAATGATTTTCCTGGGCCTCGTCTATACTACAGATATTTAAACTGCTTTTATATAATGGCTTCTACCACTAGTTCGTCTCCAGTGCTTGCAACTACAAGGGACTGGGGGACATTTTAACCACGGTGTCATTTAGCCCTATTGCAAGCAAGTTTAGACGGAGCAGTGCCTAGAGCGCCAGCAGCTGGTCTGCGCAAGTTATGACCGGTGGGGGCTAAACCACAAATAGCAGGGATGGGAAATTTTAGGGGGAAAACGTCGGTATCCAAAACTGCATTGTTAGTTTGCATCGTGGTGGCTGCCTGTTCCCAAAAGAAAAGGCTATAAACTGAACACGTCAGATTTGTAGACTATTTTAGAACGGAGCAGTAAAAGAGGATAAGTGCCAAAGCGCCAATCGTGACATTTGCTGAATTTACTACTTATTATTATTTATTAATTATTTGTACTGCTGTGGTGCCGAGGAACCCAGTCACAGACCAGGACCACGTTGTACTAGGTGCTGTACAAACACAGAACAAAAGATGGTCCGTGCCTCAAAGAGCTGACCATCAAAGTAATGTGAGCTGGTGCATCCATGCAAGACAAGTTGGAGCATCTGTTGCGAAACTATCAATTTCTCCCGCTGCTCTCATTCCTATGATGATCTCTCCTTCCTGATGTTAAAGCACTGAAGGTTTGTACCGCGGGTAAATATTTAGTTGTCCCAACAGCAAAACCTGTCCCTGCCAGAGCCTCTTGGTCTGGTCAGACCAGAAGAATGTGTAGAGATGTCACAGATTGGCTGGGACTACAGTAGAGTCTAATGAATTTTAGTAGATGCCTACTGGGCATGCTCAGACTAGAGCTGGTCCAAAAATGGCTCAGAAAAATCATGAAAATCGTCAACATATTTTTCCCGGTTTTGGGGCAGGGGAGGATTTTGACATTTTAAAAAAAATTGCCCAGTTCTACTTATAACTAGTTATTTCCCCTTTCAGACTAAGCAATTCAGTAATCCACAATGAGGGTTTTCAATGCCAAGTTTCCAACTTCAGCCATCAAAGAAAAGTATAGTTAATATTTGTGTTGCATCTCTGAGTGCACAGAGACCTTGTGACAAGTCAGACAAAAAAATCTCACATCAGTGCAATTTGTGAACAAGCAAATAAACAAACAAAAAAATAATCACCGATTCAGGGCTTTTAAATTGCATAATATTTATGCTTTTTAAAGCAAGCATCTGTGATAAGTGTCTGATCCAACTTTCTGAGAAATTGTGGACAGGATTTTCTGCAGGTTGGGTGAACATAAATATTATGCAATTTAAAAAAAGAGACCGGTTCTGTTTGTCCGTTGCATCCAGGCAAGACCACTTTCATAACCTGTCTCCTTACAACTCTCTCTCTCGCTGCGGAAAGGTACAGTATATATACTCCTCCTTGTTTCCCAGCATGCCTTGCCACAGCCTGGGACTACAATATGGCTATCAGGCAGGACTCCATTTCCCAGCAACCCTGTTCCCCTGGTTCTTAAAGGGCCCAGCTGGGCTATGGTTGTCCCTCCATATTGATGAAACCCCAGTCTGTGGTCCTCAAACTAAACTCGGCAGCATGGTCTCTTTTTAAACAAATCCTAAACTGCTTCCCTGACACCACTCCTTCCCCTTCAGGGGCTGTATTTCCTGTCTCACAGGAGGGAATAGTCTCCTTTGAAATGGCTGGGGAATTTTATGTTGAATGGAGCTTTTTGTTGCTGTTAGGAAGGAAGCGGGGTCTTTTTTGTGTGTGTGTGGGGGGGGTGGAAATGGTGGTATACATCTCAAATCATTAGTGCCTTTGTGTAACTTAAAATGAAAGCTGGTTTTAATTGTTTCATTGAAGCATTTTTGTATGAGAATGACTTTTTGACCAAAATGAAAACGTTTGTGGGAGATTTTGGTTTTGGTTGAAATTTTTCATGTTTTCAAATGAAAAAACGAACCTTGTGGGTTGTTTTTGATAGTTTTGAGTTTTTTTGGTTTTGTTTTCATTTCCCCTTCCTCTCTCCTTTTTTCTTTCCTCCTTTTTTTTCTAGTGGAAATAAAGGAGGGAAAAGACGGCCTGTTTTTCACCAGAGCTGGCTTAAAAATGCTATGTATTTCCTCCTAAAAATTTCAAATGAAATGCAAATTTTTCCATTCATTTGAAAATTTTTATCCTGCACCCCCTCCGGTCTCCCTTTCACCTCCTACTTCTTTTCCAGTGGGGGGAAAAAGGAGAGAAGGTAGGATGGAGGGAATGAAAAATTTCAAATGAAATGAAAAATATTCATTCCATTTGAAATTTTTAGTGGAAAATACCTAGCTTAATAATCAACTGGCTCACGTTAAAATAGATACTTCTCGGAGACACAGTATGGAGTCAGTCCCCAGGATTTGGCTCAAACTTTCATGGTTGATACACACCCATAGTTCCAACAATTTGAGCCTGAATCTTGGGAAAGGCAGCAGGAGACAGCACAACCCACGTTGTAATTTCTGGCTTCTCAATAGTCTCATTGATTCCCTTTCCAATTTCACTGTCTCCCCCGGGGCTTGACTACATGCAGTCATTACACTAGTTTAACTTAAATTGGTTGGAAAAAAAGTGTAGTTGAAGTAGTCCAAACCCCTGTGTGGACACTCTTGTATTGCTTTTAAACTGGTTATATTGGTTTAACTTGCACCTGCAAATTTACCTCTGCAAGCTGAACTGATTTAAATCAGGTTTAAGAGTGTCCACATACAAAATTGTACCCGTTTCACTAAATTACGATAAAATCACAGCTCTAAGTAAGCTGGTGCAATTTCATACGTAGACCAGCCTTAAGAAATAAATGTTTCCATTCTCACAGCTCTCTTAAATTTTCTGCTCCATCTTTCATCCACCTCCCAACGTACATGTGGATCAAGAGTCTAGAATTGTTTTGATTTTTTTCCCATCTCCTGGAGTTTTCATTTCTAGTCATCCAGCTTGTGAATCTTGGAGCTATTTTCATACATATCAGTCCCTGCTTGCATGCAATGTTTAATGAAGAAATGTGGCCTTGAATACTACAGTAGATGGTGCCTATGGATGATAGGGTGAATTTAGTCTAGTAGTCCATTTTGTCCTTGATCTCTGAGCTAATATCGCCACCAAGGGGACCCAGTTAGTGCCAGTTGAGGTGGCAGATCTGCAGTGGTTATTGGTGGCTGGGTGGAGACCAATTTATTTCACATGGGCCGCTGAACATGAGATGGTAGCAACTTTTGGTCCTTACTGTACTGTGCTGAGCCCCATTTCGGTTGTGGGGTTAGGATATTGGTGGTAGTTGTACGAAAAGCTTAGCTGGGGCTACAGTTCCTGGCTTCGGCACGAGGAGAACAACAGAAAGAGCCTTTCAATATGTGGCAGGTCGCCAGCAAATTAGAATTGGCCAATAATGCAAAATGGACACGTATAAAATCCATTTATCTTCCCGCCTATTACTTACTGTTAAATTGGCCCTGTCCACAGATACTTGATGTATTGACTTTGGCAGGAACTGTACGCAAGATTAATAGATAGTTCCTCTCCGGGCAAGTGCAGGATAAACTTTCCTGTTAGAGGAGTCATGGGATTTTTTGCACTTTTGGATCATCGCGTTTTGACCATAGTCAGGGACTAGACACTGAGTTAGATGGACCAATTCTGATGAGATACATTGATATTAATAATGCACCTTTCATCCCAGGATCCCTACCTGCTTTACAAATGCTAATGAATTTAGTCTGGCAACCATCTGTGAGGTAAGGAAATATTTTTATCCCCATTTTACAGATGGGGGAAACTGAGGCAGGTAACATGACTGCCTAGCAGAGCTGGGACTAGAACTCAGATCATTCTTTGTCTTCTACCCACCAGAGGGTGCCTTTCCTTCTGAACTCACCTCTGGAATGGGTAAGAAAAAAAGGGAATAATTTAGGCTGCAATTTTCCAGGGGGACCCAAAGGATGATGCGATTTGGATGCCTGAACCTCTTCATCCCTTTGGAAAATCTGACGGTCGGTCTACCTAGAAAGTTAGGTTGACCCAGCTGTGTCTCTCAGGAGCGTGAAAAGTTCACGCCTCTGAGAAACCTAATTAAGGTGACCTAAGCCCTGCTATAGACAGGGCTAGATCGAAGGAAAAATTCCTTGTTTGACCTAGCTACCATCTCTCCGGTGAGATGGATTTACTGCAGGGATAGAAGAACCCCTTCCATCGCTGTAGCGTTTCTAATGGAGACATACCCAGAGCCATATATCTACCTACCGCTAGATGTGATTCTCTCTAGCCACAGATTGGCTATCACCAATCCAAGCACAGATGCCCCTTGCCTATCCTTTACCAAGCTGATTGATTGAAAAAAATTAATGCTATTGTCCTTGCATCTCAAAAATAACTACAGGCTTGGGCAAATAGAATTGTGCATGTCTGTGCATCTCTCCCGCACACACAAACACGAGTGTATGATTCTCTGAGATACCCCAAGGTTGTGACTGCAGGAAGATTTCAGCCAGAATCTTCACCTTTGTTGATCTTGCACGGCCGGATCTCCTCAGCATGAGTTTCCTAGATCTCGTCTTCTCTGCACCAGTGACTCTCCAAGGAATTAGTCCTATTTTCTTTCTGCTTTCTCTTCTGTTGGTACTTTAATCTAGTGACTCTATATATTTTTACAGATTTCTTCCTCAGTGGTAGCTCCCCGCAACTTTCTTTTATCCCACCCCCAAATCGCTCTCTTTGGTTCCCCAGTTACATGTGCTCAACTGGAAATATTCTCTCTTTTGCTGGCTCACCACAAAGGTTCGCAACCTTGGGTCCAATGGCCTAACCAGAGGCGCTTAGCGTGTGCGGGTTTGCAGAGGTATCCTAAAGGGGCTCGATTAGCAGGTTGGATTTCTGACATAACTCACTGCAGCTCTCGTGGAAAGAAAGGCAAAGAGCAAAATTTTTGCAATACACTTGTCTGGCCTATATCAGCTCAAAAAAATGCTCGTAGAAGAAGACATCTGACAAGCGACAAATATTTATCCAGATGAGTAGCGCAGTAATTCGAATGAACTCATTGCAGGGCTGGGATCAAATATAACTCCTGGGCCAAGGAAGATAATTCTTATCTTGAGCACTTGTGTCCTCCCCCTCCCCCCCCACTCTTTCTATTAAGCGAACAGTTATTGCTCTCACCAGCGATCAGCCTCCGTTGCCCGCTTGTTAAAATTTCCAACAAGCACCTTTGTGCTTTCTCCCACGCCATCCGACAGGCTCGGGGGGTGCAAACCGATTGTCTTCCTTCCAAACCCTCCTGAAAACTCTCCTGTTCCATGATGCCTACAAAAATCTTGACCGCGGTTAGGCTGCTGGTATGCTGTGACCACGGCTGCTCTTTCTGACCAACGTTGTCGCATTGTTTCCTTGTACCTCCCTTGTCTGTCTGTAGCCATCTGTTGTATCTTGCCTTATACTTAGATTGCGCACTCTGTGGGACAGGCCCATCTTTTTGTGCTGTGTTTGTACAGCGTCCAGCACAATGCGGGCCTGGGTCATAACTAGGGTTCCTAGGTGCAGTGGCAATACAGGAAAAATAACAACAAAATTAGGGTTTCCCCAAAATTTGAAAGTCCAAGCCCCATTTCAGAAAAATGAAATTAACTCTGTTTCCCTGTCTACCCTGCAATCCTGCTACTAAAAGCCTACACATCTTTGTAATGTATATATCTTCTGCGTGCCCCCTCCCCCCGCTATCCCTTTTGGGAAATGCTAGTACAGATCTCCATGATATGATACTTCCTCTCTCACATGCTTCGGTGAGCAGTGAGATAGGTAGCAATGCTGACATTTCAAATACGTTGTCACTGGCACTGGGTTAGCACCTGTTGAAATGAACCATTCGAACCTCAGAGGCATTGTTTCAGGCTCTCTGGAAACTCAAGCAGGCTCTCTGCATGGGTTGCGCTTTCTGCGTGGGTTACGTACTCTCACTTCATGCTTTGAAGGTTTTCTTCACAACCACACTAGCTAGAGACTTACTGTTCAAAACCGTGGGGGGGGGGGAAATGAAGTGAAGTGAAATGAAATGAAATGAAGTGAAAGCTGAGATCCTGAAGGACAATCGAGTTGTCTGTCTGTGCCCCAGGACTATTCTCTTGTGCCCCCTAGGGCACATGGCCTACACTTTAGGAAGCATTGGGTTAAACACAGAATTTAGAAACTTTGGTTATTCTGTAGCATCACCTGGTGAAGCTTGGAACGTGCTTTGTCATGTCTCGCTAATCTGTAAACTCTCCCAGGCAGGATCTTGCATTCTTATATAGTCTGTGAAATGCATAGTGTATTTTGCTTAATTAAAAAATAAGAATGCCAGAAAGAGAAATCACATATTAGTCCATAGGGCAAAGTGGAAGATATACAGAATTCTGGAGAAAAGGCATAAGGATTTAATAAAACTTACATGGGATTTTGTCCAAGCAGGGGAATAGGACATCAGGACTCCTGGGTTCAAGTCCCAGCAATGCCACTGACTTTGGGTGATATACACAAAGGCACACGTCTGTCTGTGCCTCAGTTTCCCTCTCTCTGAAGTGGCTATAATATAGTCTTATCTTTACAGAGTTGTTGACAACTTGAAATCTGCTCATATTATAAAAAGGAACAAGTTAAAAGTAGTTTCAGCTTCTATACCTGTCGGACTCGCCCGGCCAATGTTTGTGGCTTGACAACCACATTTTCCTATTTACAAAAATGTTGAAAATATTTTAATTTTTTTCTTAAAAATAAGTTAAGCGTGAGATTGTAAGCTCTGTGGGGAGGGAATTGTTGTCTTGTTCTGTTTGTACAGCGCCTAGCATAGTGGGTTCCTGCTCCATGACTGGAGTTCCTAAGTGCTATGGTAATACAAATAATAAAGTGTGTGTGTGTAGACTGGGCCACAGTTAAGTTTTGTAGCATTGACCTGGTCTGGAACTCTAAGACACTAGCAATGTACATATGTAGACCATGGTTCCCTTAACACAGTTTGACCTGATCTAAAACCAACTATGTGATAACCTAGGTCTAGGTAAACTTTCTCTTGCCTCAATGTGGAGGCAGGACTAGATCAGTGCTTCTCAAGCTGTGGTCCACAGACCCCTGGGGGTCCTCAGACTATGTCTAAGATTTCCAAAGGGGTCCGCATCTCCAGTCCAAATTTTGTAGGAGTCTGCAAATGAAAAAACGTTAAGAACCACTGTACTAGATGACCTCTCTCAGTCCCTTTCAGCCCTACATTTCTATGGTTCTATAACAACGTGACTTGGATGCAACTGTGTTGTAACTGGATTCCTTAACACAGTTGTAATTACAATGTAGACAAAGAACTAGATAAGTTCATGGAAGGTAGGTCAGTCAAAGGCTATTAATCAGAATGGGCAGGGATGGTGTCCCTAGCCTGTTTGCCAGAAGCTGGGAATGGACAACAGGGGATGGATCACTTGATGGTTACCTGGTCTGTTCATTCCTTCTGGGGCACCTGGCATTGGCCACTGTCGGAAGACGGGACACTGGGCTAGATGGACCTTTGGTCTGACCCAGTATGGCCGTTTTTGTGTTCTAAAAGCTCTGGCTGGCTTGCCCTATCCTCCTTCTCTTGTTCTCTTTCCCCCTCTCTGTTTCTCCAGCCCAGTTCTCTCCTCTCTATCTCCTTCCTCCTCTCCCTATCTCTCCCCACCCCCAAGCCTGCTCCACATTCCACCCCCTTTTCTCTCTTAGCTTCTTCCAGCTCATTCTGTATTTTCCACCTTTCCTCCTGACCAAGGATAGGAAGCAGGGTTTTAATGCAGTGGCTTGTGGCCCTATGGAGCGGTTTCTCAGCCTGGCCCTTCAGCTGCATGCTCATAAATACTTCCCAGGCTTCCGTCAGCGGAGGACAGTTCTGCTGGAGGTTGGGATTGCCGGGCAACAGCCGTGGATGATTGTGTGATCATTTGTGTGGCATGGACAGAGCTATCCCTCACATGGGACAGACGGTAGCACCTGTTATGCCCAAGGCTTCTTCCCAGGGTCAGCGGAACAGCTGATAAACTTAGAGGGGGCGAAGATGGTTGACATTGGAGTATCAAGGAGAAGTTTAAAGGCCTGATCCTGATACTTTTAAAGTCTACGGAAATTTTGCCTTTGACTTAAGTGGGAGTAGGAGCAGGGGCAGGCCTTATGAGCCAGATATTCGAAGGAGTCTGAAGCCAGATTCTCCCAAGGACTCAGCTCCCATGTAGGTGCCTAAACGCAAGCCAGAAGATCAGCACCTGGCAGCTTTTACTTTTTTTGTTTTTAAAAGAGCTCAGCCCCCCACACGCTGATCTCTCTCGAAAATCCAGCTGGTGCCTAAACAGAAACCCAAGTTCCCTGCAAAAATCTGACCCCATGTGTTCACTTCCTGCTTGTTCACCGAAGCTGTGGATGGAAGGTGCTAATTTACACCCCATAGGGCAAAATAAAAATCTCAAATTAATTCATAATTTGCTCTCCTAGCAGCTCCCATCCAAAGAGTTCAGAGCCCATTCCAAAGGGCGTGTAGTGTCTTATTGTCCCTGTCTTATAGACAGGAAGCTTCCAACAGCCATAGTGTACCCCCGCAAATGCCATGCGTCTCTTTGTCTCCCTCTAGAGGCTAGATTGACAGAGAGAGGTTTATGAGTCTGCTGTTGCCTCCAGGCTTATGGAGGTGGTACTTTAGCTCAAACAGGCTAGACAGACCTGCTTATATACCTAAAGGTCCTGGGTTCAATCCCTGCAGACAACCCCAGGCAAGGGGCGTCATTCCAGTTTCAGTGGTGGGAAAACGTTAAGAGCGGAATTGTCTAGTGTGGACAAGGTCTGAATCTTGCGTCCCTTCTACTGCCACAGAGAGGCTAGAGGAAAATAAAAGCGATTGCACCTTTCCCATGGCAAGCGTATGCCTGGCTTTCAGCTACAGCTGGCTTCTCTCTGAGCTCTGCCGAGTCTGGGCTCCCTGGTGGCACGTCACAGCTCCGCCCCCTTCAGTCCAGTTACATGCAGGCTGCATGCCAACTTCATGCTTTTTCCCATGCCTCCCCATAATTGGGAGGCGCTCCCTGTGAAAATTTGCAAAGCTCGACGTTATCCTCCTTTAAGTCGCTCTTTAGAACCCTGCTACCCCACCCTGTGCATTTGGCAGAGATTAGGCAGCTGGCATTCTTGGACCTCTCCTTATGAATAATACTTTGAGCATTTTTCATCGGTAGATCGCAAAGCAACTCAGTATCATGACAGATGGGGAAATGGAGGTACATTGAGGTGAAGTGGCTTGCACAGGGTCACCCAGCAGGAGCCAGAAACAGAACCTAGATCTCCTGGGTCCCCTGCCCCATGCTCTATCGACTAGGTCCCCGCTGCATAAGTCTCACTGTAAACTTCCTCTCCCACTGCCTCTGTTGTCACTAATCTTATAAGAGCTTTGGGGGAGAGACCTTGTTTTCTTTATATGTACAAACAGCCTCTAGCACAGTGGTTCTCAACCTGTGGGCCGCTTGCAGCCCAATCATCACACAGCTGCGGCCCATGTGACATCCTCAGGGCCACACAGGTAGTACAGGATGCGGCCCACAATGATAAATAGGTTGAGAACCACTGATCTCACACAATGCTGCCCCTGTCCTTGATTGTAGCCATTACTCTAATACAGGGGCTTTCCACCTTTTTCCTTTTGTGGACCCCTACAAAATTTTGAATGGAGGTGCAGGTCCCTTTGAAAATCTTAGACATAGTCTGCGGACCCCCGGGTGTCCACGGACCACCGGATGAAAGCCACTGTTCTATGGTAACAACAAACTTTCACAGACCCCTTAGACATAGTCTGCAGACCACTGGTTAAAAACCACTGCTGTAATACTATTAATAAGTAATAAAATGCCACCTCCGCCCCAGGTGCATCAGCCAAAACATTATCCAATTACTTTGTTAAATAGGCAGGAGGAGCCAGAGTAGGCCCCAGAGTGTCAATCAAGATCATTCAGTTCTATTTCCATCTGTGGCACCAACCTTGGGCAAGTCACTTCCCTGCTCTGTGCCTCGGTTTCCCCATTGGTCAGTTGGGGATGATGTCACTTTTGTGCAGCACTTTGAGACCTCTGGATGAAAAAGCTTAAAAGATTGTTGTTCTCTCACACATGATTTAATTCTAGCCTTTGTTTGCCAGAAGCTGGGAATGGGCGACGGGATGGATCATTTGACGATTCCCTGTTCTGTTCGTTCCCTCTGGGGCACCTGGCGTTGGTCACTGTCAGAAGACAGGACACTGGGCTGGATGGACCTTTGGTCTGACCCAGTTTGGGTCAGTGTCAGTGGGACTGTGGGGACATTGCGCCCATTATGCTCCTGGCAGAAAACCAGAAGACTTAGAAGATGACGACAAATGTATTGCTATGTTGATTCGTGTCAAGAGAAACTTCCCCCTCACCCCTTGTGGAAAGTTTCAGACTTCCGGAGGGCTGTGTTGAGGAAAGTGGGCTTGGTTTTCATTTAAATCAAATAAAGGAGCAAGTAAGGGATAGGTTTGGTCTGTCATTCATTTCTTGTGGGCTTGACTATCTCTGTAACCAGGTTTCGGATACTGACCCCCCGTAGTCCACATCACTGCACAGGATGGTCAGGACTTCATTCTGCTTCCAGCTTTGCCTTAGGCAAATCACGACTTTCTCTGCCTCTGTTTCTCCAGCTGCCATATGAGGCTGCTAACACCGTTGTAAAGTACATGGAGGTCTATGGATGAAAGTGTCTTGTGTCGGTGCATAAATATCCCTTAGCACTTATCACCCGTGCACCATCTAAATGCAAGATGCACCTTTGTATTCAGACCCAAGTTCTCTCAAAGGCTGAGGGGGCTGGGATCCGGGGTGTTGGTTTGGTCACCATCCTTAGTTGGTTTGTAGAACCAAAGTCCTCTAGGGAGTTCTACAAATCCACAGGCGCTCTCTTGCATGCTAGATCATAATACTAGAGTGTCACACCTTTGGTTTCTCTTGGAGGCCCAGTTCATTGCACACAAAAGGGGTGCTCCTTGCATCCCTCCACTCCTCCAAATGATTGATGCAATCCTGAAATCTTTATTCAGACAAGATTCCTATTGGCTAAAATGGGAGTGAGGCTTTCAGGTTTGGCCCCTGTGTGTACACAAGGATCACATCTGAAGTGCAAGCTGCCTTTCGGGCAGCTCAGATTGGCTGTTAACAGCACACAGTAATCCTGTGTGACATGCCAGGAGAGACTCTCTCGTATCCAGTTGAAACAGCAAGGAGGACTTTAGCTAACCAGGGTATCACGTGGGCCCCCCCATCTCTCATGAAAAGTGCCAGGGGATCTCTAATGATTACATGTGGCCAAGACCTGGGGTGAAAAGGGAGCACCTCACAGAAGCACAGCACCCCTTTAGCTTTTGCATTTGGATTTTGGAGCCTAGGGCTCCCAGGAGCACAAGTTACTTCTGCTACGGTTGGAACTGACTTAAGTTAAACCAAATCTTCCTGCAGGTTAGTGCCCAAAGAGAGAAGGCAAAATGGGAGCAACCCCTGCGGTATTGCAGTGCAATATTGACAGGGCTGCAGAGTCCGGGCGTAGAGGGAGGAGGTGGAAAAGCTGTCAACGGGGGATGGACTCCCATAATGCTGCAGCTCTGTGTCCTCTCCTTAGATCTGCCACTGACCCATTCTGTGACCATGGCCAAGTCACTTTCTGTTTCTGAGCCACTGTTTCCTCTCCTGTCTTTGATCTGTTTAGACTGTGAGCTTTTCAGGGCAGGGACTGTCTCTTTCCATATGTACACAGAGCACCCTGATCTCAGCTGGGGACTTCTAGGCAGGATTCTCATACAATTAGTCGTTCAGATGCGAGCTGGAGAGTGGAACCCAGGATGGGGGGAGGCAATGCAGAGGAGCTCCTCTGACTACGCAGAGCAGATCTGGGTTGGGGAGGAGATGGGAAAGCAGGAGACGGCAGCACACGTTGGAGCCGAGCCGTGACGCACACAGGAGAAGAGGGGTGCACGACAAAGCACTAGTGAGATGCTCAGCGCAGATCTGATCACACCCCCAAACGAAACTGCTTTTTCTTCTCTCCAGCTGCATTGCTTTTAAACCTCCATTCGACTCTCTTTCTCCGGCAAAGGGATTATCCCCATTCCCCCTCGCCCTGCTTTTGGTTCAGGAGAAGGGCAGGTTCCCCTGCACAACAGCGTGTGCCAAACTCCATGCCCTGCAAGTCCCCATCCTCCTGCTTCATGCTGAAGCTGGCACCTGGCCATCCCCACCCACTAAAACCAGGCCATGCCCCCTTTTTGGGGCCATGCCACCCCTGGCATGCCAGTCTGCTCCAGGGGAATTACCAGCAGAGTCTCAATTAAGTGGGAAGCTCTTGTCAGCCCCTCGAATGCATAAATAAAGGCAGTTTCTGGAGATCTGCCCTGGGGTCTGACAGCTGAACCTGGCCTCGTGTATTTCACAGTGATATTTAAAGGAAAAGAGTCCTGAACAGGGGGATCTCCTGGTGATCGTTGTGATGGAAGGCATGTAACATGCTGACATTAATATTGAATCTACTTAATCTAGACACCTCCTTGAGGACTCTTTCTCAAATGAGTCTAGACTTTGTTCCGAGAGCATTCGTGCTCTTGCTGGGAAACATTTAGGTTTTCCATGGGACGGTAATAGCTACGCTTCATCCTTTGTCGTTAACTAGCACCTCTCGTCCATCGATCTCCGAGTGCTCGTCAAAGAATAGTAAGTGTCATTCTGCCCATTGTACAGGTGGGGAAACTGAGGCTCCTAGTTCTGTGTTCAGACTGTGCCTTTACTATCTTAGATATTTATAAGGCACCTTGGAACCTAAAGATGGTATTAGTATAATATAATTAATATAAGATAAATGTATTTGTGGTGCAGTAGCACCTGGGATCTGCAGTCATGGACCAGACCCACATTGTGCTAGGTGCTGTAGAAACAGAGCAAAACCTCAGTTCCTGCCCCAAAGACCTTTCAGTCTATGTATAAGACACAAGGCAACAGGTGAATACAGACAGACCGATGGGGGAGCAGACGGAAACAATGAGACCATATTGGGTGAGGGTTAGGGTTGATTATATTTAGGCTTGGAAGGATTCGATTTTTATTGGTAAATGTTGGTAAACATTGATTTCACCCCACGCACGCGCACACGTTTCCGTCAATGAAAATCAAAATTTACAGATTGGCAAAGTAAGAAAAATGCAGCTTGATAACTTGGTATTTGCTCTGTGTGTTTGATGTGTGATGATAATTTTTTACCCGTTATAAAGCTTTAACTTTCTGAATCTCAGTGCCAACTATCATTAAATAATTATCATTTGATATCCTCTCTCGCCCCAATTTCTGGCCCCCAATAAATTTCCTACAATTGTGGAAATTTAAATCAATTATCAAATGCATGTCAAAGGCTCTCTACTGCTACCAGATAACAGAGATTCTCCATGGAGAAGACCTGTGCTGTTTGGAGAAAGAGGGTCTTGTTTCTACCCCCACAATGCAAAGCATGGTAAAAAGCATTAAGTTCTAACTGGTCACAGATTTGTTGCACTAACATAGTGCTTTCCCTTCATCTATGGATCTTTAAGCAATCTACAGGGTGGAAATTCCTTTTCTCCTCTCTCCCCATCTGTGGAAATTTGCAGAGAGCTGTGAAAGGAAGGTTGGTACGGTGGTTAGAACACTAGTCTCTGCCTTGGGGAACCTGGGTTCAAGTCCTTGCTCTGCTACTGACTTCCTGTGTGACCTTGGGCAAGTCACTTAGCCTGCCTGTACCTCAGTTCCCTGTAAAATGTGGGTAATATCACTTCCCTAACTCAAAGAGTTTGGGGAAAATGAAGAATACCTTAAAGATTGGGAGATGCTCTGGTAATAGGCCATAGAAGGACCTAAAATTGAAAGAAGTTTGCTTTTGGATTTCATAAATACATGGGGGTCAGTGAAGTGTCTGGAAGAGAATGAAGGAGGAAGGTGTTCGGGATACACTGCAGTCTGCTGCTGGCATTTTCTATTTAATACAAGTAGCAAAATTGAGAAGATACAGGAGTTTCCATTAGCATTGAGGCCTTTCTGGGAATAGTTTGGTTCCCCTCCCCCACCCCCCTGAATCGCCCCGCAGCTGCTCTTTTTTTTTAATTTATTTTAAAAAGCAGCAGCATGTGGACAGAATCCTGTGACAGAGACTCGAAGGGAGACACATTTTACCAGGTGGAATTGCTGCTTGCAATGTAAGGAAGGTTTTGAAGTGGGATCTTGCTGTCAGTGTAAGACAAATAGTAGTTTGTGCCGTTGGAAAACACCCCCTTCCTCGCTCTTAGCAGCCGGTAGCTTCTCAGGAAACAAGCAGCACCAGATTATTATTTGTATTATGTACGGGTTGCAATCGAGATCGGGGCCCTGGGGTGGCAGGCGCTGTACCAGACACATACTGAGAGGCAGCCCCTGCCTCCAAGAGAGTGAAATTGATCATGATACCTTAGCAAGGTTACTTCAGCCACGCAAAAGGGAAGAGGTCCCAGGAGTCTCTGGCTTTGGCACATCATGAGTTGAATGCCGGGGAACTGCCTTGTGGTGAGTTATTTATTTGGAGTAAAAGCTGTGCTCTGAGCGGAGGTCAGAGAGAGCAGGATCGGACCGTCCGTTTCAGTGTTGCAATGAATGGAGTTTCGCCATTGGACTTTCCCATGAGTAGGTGCCCCTCTGTGTTTTTTAAAAATAAGAGTGGTTTATTTATAAGTTTGTTCATTCATTACTTCACCCATCAGACACAGCTATTGCTGAGATTTCAGAAGGAGCCTGAATGTGAAAGGTTGTTAGTCTTTGACTGAAAGGTGAGTAGACAAGGTAGGTGAGGTAATATCTTCTATTGGACCAACTTCAGGTCCTGAAGAAGACTCTGTGTAAGCTCAAAAGCGTGTCTCTTTCATCAACAGAAGCTGGTCCAATAAAAGATATTCTCTCACCCACTTTGTCTCTCTAATATCCTGGGACAAACACGGCTACAACTGCATTGCAAACAACAACGGAAGGTGCGGGGCTGTCACTCACTGCTGGTGAACTTCATTTCAAGCTGTACCCCTTGTGCTAGAATGGCCTTTATTCTACTGCTGAATATGCATACCACTGCCCTCTACTGGGCAGAATTGAAACTACACAATTCTGTAATAAGCCCTATACTGCTATAACCTCCTTTGGGTTAAGTATTTAACAGCTCTGTTGTTCTCGGGCAGGAGGGGTCTTGTCCCTGTTGTTGCCATGGTTTGTTATAGTAGGTGGGTGTTACAGGTTTTTAGGAGCAATTTATGTTCAGCTATAGATGTAAAGAGAGACAACATGAAGAATGGAAAGGAGGCTGATAAAGAATGCCTAAGAATAATATGCAAAAAGAAAAGGAGGACTTGTGGCACCTTAGAGACTAACCAATTTATTTGAGCATGAGCTTTCGTGAGCTACAGCTCACTTCATCGGATGCATCCGATGGAGTGAGCTGTAGCTCACGAAAGCTCATGCTCAAATAAATTGGTTAGTCTCTAAGGTGCCACAAGTCCTCCTTTTCTTTTTGCGAATACAGACTAACACGGCTGCTACTCTGAAACCTAAGAATAATATGTAGCATCTTTGATTAGAAGATCTTAAAGTTAATTAACTCATATGAATTAAGCCTCAATAGCCCCTGTGAGAGGCAAGCAGATATCCTCTGCATTTTGCTGTGGGGAAACTGAGGCTGGTGAGCTAAGTGATTTCCAAAATGTCACCCAGCAAGACTGCGCAAGAGCTGAAAATAGAACCCTGAGGTCTCCATTCACCTAGAGTTAGGGATCGGACAGACATTTTCTCCCCCCCCCCCCCGCCTCTCCCCAATTCATTCTTGCTAATCTACAGAAGCTGCAATCAGAGGGGTTTTTTGTTTGTATGAAGAAAAATCAGATTCCACCTACAAACTCGTGGGAAGGGGGTGGGATATGAACAGTTCTTGCCTGCACAGTGAATACCTGGGAGGCTAGATTATGGTCATGTATGTTAGGAATACATTCTTTGAGCATGCGGATGCTTGTAGCTGTCGGAAGAAGTTTTAGGGGTAAGCAGTAGTCAAACACATGTTTTCTTCTATCAGTTTAAATCCTTTTGACCCTCTCTGAACTGTGACATTCCTTGCATTCTCAACTTCTTCAGCAATCACTCTTCCATTCATTTCAGGGCATGGCTTAGCTAGCATCCAAGCAAGGGATTTGATTTCATATCACAATTCCCCCAAAAGAAAATAGCAAATCAGACTGAAGTTTTTCTAACCCAACCCGTTGGCTTCTGTGGGAGCTGTGGCATTTTCCATGTCTGAACTTTCCTGTCTTCTGAATTGATTCGCACTTTTAAGGCCTTTTATGTCTCATTTTGACTGGAACTTCCAAAAGAAAAAAGCAAAGGTTTTAAAAGATTTTCTCCCTCTTGGGTCGCATGGAGTTGATTTGATATTTCCCCCAGTTCAGCTGAGAGACCTCAGTAAACAGAGTTTTCCAGCCATTTGGTTTCACTGAGCTGGAAGGAAGACGTAGGGTTGGATATGGGGCATTTTCAGATTAGTAATATGGATCATTCCAAGGTGAACAGTGAGTCAGATATTTTTCTTTTTCAGGTAAAACAACCCATGGGGGATCCTTTAATGTCATTGGTGATTTAGATTATTTCAGCCAGCGCCTTAGCTGGTGTAAATCAGTGTAGCTCCACCGACTTAAACTAGCTGAGGATCTGGCCCATTAAAGGTATAAATTTTGTTTATACCAACATGGCTCCATGTCAGATTTCATATCTTGGATGAAATCCTGGCCCCAGGAAGTCATTGACAGCTTTGCATTGAGTTTGATGGAGCCAGGATTTCATCCTTTGTTCATGGTGAAACCTACAAAAGATTTGTGATGTTGCAGCACCGGGGTTCTCAAACTGGGGATCGTGACCCCTCAGGGGGTCGTGAGGTGGTTACTTGGGGGGTCATGAGCTGTCAGCCTTCACCCCCAAGCTGTGCTTCACCTCCAGCATTTATAATAGTGTTCAATATAAAAAAGTGTTTTTCATTTATGGGCGGTGGTGGTTGCATTCAAAGGCTTGCTGTGTGAAAGAGGTCATCAATGCAAAGTGTTGTAGCAGAACATGGTGGTAGCCTTGTATGGGAAAAATACTGTAAATTGCTTTTGGCCTCTTTTTATTTAGGAACATTTCTTCTTCTCACTTAGAACTTAACTAAACCCCATTCTGAATGTTTATTAATTTACTGATTTAGCATGTAATTAGAGCAAACAGTTAATAATGACTAATAATAAGCATCCCCTCTTTCTGGTTGTGTAATCTCATCTTCTTGATTCTTCTTCTTTGACAATTTTGTGACTCTATAATTCTGGGGCAACTGTGAACAGATCTGAGCCTATTTAATAGTCTCTCTTCGAGCTGTCTTGATCAGCTGCAGTGAGTCAGAGGAGTCATGTGGCATTGGTTCTGCTCCCTGATTGGATGAACACACAAGCACGGCTCATTGCAAACTGGTTCCCATGAATCATGTGGGACTGAAAATTCTGAATGATCATGAAAAGCAAAGGCAAAAGGGAGAGGAACGTTGTTGAAGCAAATGCAGTTAAAATTATGAAGGAATTGTAGTGGACATTTTTTGCACTATTTAACCCAGTTCTATGTGTAATAAAGAAAGTAGATATTTATCCATGTAATATGCCAGCTAAGTGTGTTGTGTCAATAGAGGATAATAGCCTACTACTGCTACTAGCTTAACTAAATTAACTCACCTGGAATCATGTGGTAGAGGCCCATTTGTCTGAGCTGATAGTTCAAGGCTTTATCCCTGCTGATGACCTTCAGCTATGGGCTGATACAGGAATGCCTTAAAATAAGTCTAATTTATATGCCAACTCTTTGCTAGTAAAGTAAGATGTCTGAGATGCAAAAGCAAGGGAATTTGGAGGCAGAACCGCCCTATCAATTGCTTCTCAATACCCCCTCCCCCGGGTTTGGCTTCAGTGGGGTTACCCATTGTTGTATAGTTGTTAGGGTCCTGATTCTCCATCTCCACGCGCTTTGTGTCGTCGCTTGCAGCGAGGTGAATCAAACCCTTAGTCTTTGTGTAGATCCTGTCTACAATAACAGCCTCCTAAACAGAAGATGGGTGGTCCAGTGGTTAGGCTGCTAGCTTGTGATTTGGGAGACCTGGGATCAATTCCCTCCTTGGTTGTCTACTTCCTGCGTGACCTGGGGCAAACTGCTTAATCGTTCTGTGCCTTAATGTCCCCTCATAAATGGGATAATAGCACTGCCTTGCCTCACAGGAGTGCGTTGTGAGGCTAACTACATTAAAGCTTGTGAGGTGCTCAGATACCACAGCAATAGAAGTGCCGTAGCTATCTAATGCAGCTGCTGTGCCCTGGTGCACGGTGCTGCATAAAAGCAGGGTAGGGCCCCCATGTTCATAAAGTGGATTTCTTGTTACACTGCCACAGGTTTCCTGAACGCAGAACACGCCATTGTCTATGATAAGACAGATTTGTACAAATTCTGCACCCGGGCAGCCAGTGGATATTTGTCTGGTGGTGTGGAACGTGGGCCAGCGTGGGGGGAGGTTCAGTGAAGCTGCGATGTCTTAGAACACGCTGGCCGACTTGCTGGCTGGTTGACGCAGTGGTGTAAAATGGTCCCAGGATGGCACTACTTTCCAGGTCATTGCTGGATGCAATTCAGTAAGTGGACTGGTTGCTCTTGAGCGCTTGAGTCGTGTAGGGGATCAGCTACCTGGGAAATCAATCCTCTCTCCTTATACTGCCAAGACAGTTGATTAGCAGTGATGTGCAAGCTAACGGTTTCCTAGATCTGAACAATTGGATGCCAAGAGTTAGGGGTTTCTTAATCTTGAAGAATTCTGAGCTTTCAAAATCGTGCCTAGCTGGGTCTGAGTATTTGACCTTTTGGGCATGGTATAAAACTCACCCAAGCATAGAGCTTATTGGAGTGGTGGTTCTGTATGTTTCTATTTGAGCAGAACAAACAACTCATAGTGAAATAATTGGATGGCTGTCCATTTTGCCTTCCTTTTGGGGCAGGGTGGATTGATTTAAATCAAAAGTGATTGAAATTGGCAAGCAGGAAACCTTGATTTAAATATCCAATTTTAATCTTGTTTGGCATATGTACTTTTTAGCTATTTTCCTAAAGAAAGGTGATTCTCACTGGTTGATATCCATTAAAAACATGTTGATTTGCAACTAAACATTGCCTTTGCACTAAATATTGTACTATTTTTTGCTAGCTAGGAGGATGCACAAAATATATACACATTTATTTAAGCAATTATATAGCTTCACATATGTATGTTCTTAATTTTTAAGAATTTTACGTTAGAAAAAGGGTGAATATTACATTTCTTTACTAGATGATTCATTTTTTCCTTCATGAATTGTGTCAAGCTGAATTGGATGGAAATTGGAATTGAATTAAAAATATATAACAGCATTTTAAAATAGTTTTTGTTAGTTAAATAATCTACCTTTAATGTGCTGGATACATCAGAATATGTTTGTCAAAACCTGATTTGTATTTAAAACTAATTGCTATAGGAAACAAAGAGGATCTGTATTTAGTGAATTGAACTGATTGTTCTGGTCATCCTGTCCTTCAAGATTTTAGAATTAGTAGATCTCGTCCTCTTGAACCTCATTTTTATTTATAGATTGAAAAAGAAAAACAAGTTTTCCTGCTTTTTCAGCTTCCAATCAATTTCTCAACTTTGAATGAACTAGTCATTGAGTTGGAGAAGTTGAAGAAACCAAAATGAAGAGAATATTCTCTCTGCACCTGCAGAAGAAGCTACTGCTGTCAAAAGCTGGTTAAGCACTTCAGCAAACTCTCTAGTTCCAGGTGTTTAATGAGTGACTTCTACCAGTTCAGTGGTTTGGCTTTCTTTAAAACATCAGCAGTAAACATGCACCACTTGAATATTATTTTTATTTAATTTAAACGATTTTAATAAATTATAGTAAATTTAGACTCTAATATAGGTTGTCATAATTTCACATTGGATTTTAAATAGGTTTATTTTTTAAAAAGGAAAAATGTATTTAATTTAATGAAAAATTCAGATTAAAAAATGAAGCCCATGCGGTTTTTATTTATCCTGATTTGGGGGACGGTCTGCAAAACTCTCCAGCAAGTTTTTTGGAATTTATTAATAATTCAGAAAGAGCCAACCAGATATAACCAATTCCCTTTACTTTCTCATGCTCTCTGAGCTCTGTTGGTTGAAGAGCTCTCAAACACCCTGGTGAATACTTCGATAGATACAGTTACGATTGCAAGTCACACAGTAGGGTTTCTATTCCCTGGATATATGAACATAATCTATATCAGGCTTTCAGCACATTTGCATGGGCAAACCTAATATTTGCTCTCTGGGAGCATTTTGACTCGTATTTGGTTGGGTAATTTCAAATCAATGGCCAGGCCCCCAGGGCCGGTACACATGGCAGCTTTTTATTGTTCGACATCGAAAGAAAATAAAATCAAAAAGCTAAATGCATCCTTAACTACTCCTGGCGTGCGTCCTGCCTAAGGCATTCAGCACTGCATTTAGCTACATGCTATTCAGCAAAGCACCTGGGACCTGATCAAAGGCCACTGACATCAGTGGAAACGCGGCAGCTTACAGATGTGACGGACTGATATGGCCCCCATCGTGTGCTGTCAGAGCACCTCACAAGCTTTTGTTCTCATAACGCCCCGGTGAGAGAGAGAGAAGTGCTATTACCACCATTTCACAGCTGGGGAATAGAGGCACAGAGAACAGTAAGGCTGGGGTTGAAAACCGACCGCGCATTAGCCTGCTGCTCACTAGCTGCTCGTGTGGACCCTGCCGCCGCTTACTAGAGGTTCCCTTGCGTGCTTTGACCTACGTCCCTTTCAAATGGCAGTAGATCAAAGCACAGTAGGAAGCTTTTAGAGCGTGGCAGCAGGGTCCCAGACAGAGTGCACGGCACACTGCTTGGCACAGATTAATACCCCAGCTTGCCGAGCATTAACTGTCCATCTAGACAAGTGACTTGCCCAATGTCATAAAGGAAGTCTGTGGCACAGCAGGGGCTTGAACCAAGTCGTCGGCTAGCGCCATAACCAATGAACCATCCTTCCTCTTGCTGGATCAGCCCCTTAAAGCATGCGCTTAAATCCCATTGAAGCCTGAATTTGAGCATGAGTGTTAAGGTCTCTGCTGAATGCGGATGGACTCCCAAATTGGACCTGTGTGCTGGAGTTCAGACCACTCACTGAGCATGGGACAACTGTATCCCTTCACCTCCCTTCAGCCTGCGTCACGTCACGCAGGATTTGGTCCATTGTGAGCCATCTTACGATGGTAGGAGGTGATTTAAAAGGATTAAATCTAACCATGGGGGGGAAAAAAACCCCGTTCCTGAGAGTTTGACATTGGGTAACAATCTACGCAACAGTAGTTTTCTTAGGAGCTATGTCTACGCGTTTCACTGCAGTACCAGTGGCCCCAGCACTCTGCTCCCTTTTGAAGCAAACGCCGGGAAGCCCATTGAGCCCCTCGGTGCTGCGCTCATCTCAGCTGTTTGTGGCAGCTGCTGTGAACAGGTCAGAGTGGGAGTCAGTGAGGTAAATTTGGCTTTGAAATAAAAAAGATTCTTTTCTATTTTGGGAACTCGAGGTTAGGAGGAGCCAAGATGTGACTGGAGAAGTGGCCTGTTATCAACTTGAACGTGTAATTTAAATAAAAAAAATAACTTTTCTCTTCTAAACCATTAAAATTAGAGCATGTTTTATAGTCCCTCCCTCCGACCCCTCTGTAGAGATTCCCCTCAGTCTTGTATGACCTCCAGAGATTCCACCTCACTCACTTACAGTTCAGTTTTGCTCTTGGGATCAGCCTTAGGTGGATGAAATTTTAGTTTTCTGTAGAGATGGGTTCCAGCCAGAGTATTGGGAACCTAGGTCTAGATTCCAAACAACGCAAGCTTTGAGGTATTTGAAGCAGTAGGTTTAGTTTTGGGCCTGTCCTTCATTTCCTTCAAGATTTTCTATAAAATGTATATTGATGGATCATTTTTCCGCTAATTGTACCTTGGATCATATTTTAAAAAAAAAAGTGTTTAACAGAAATCCAATATTTCAGTGTGAACAGTCAGAAAAGGCAGAAGCGTTCAATAAATATTTCTGTTCTGTCTTTGTGGAAAAAGCCAGATGATGTACTCCTATTAAATGATGATGAAATACTTTCCAACAATAGCTCCAGAGGTTGCTAAACAGCAGTTGCTAAAGTTAGACATTTTTAAATCTGCCGGTTCGGATCACTTGATTTAAAGTGCTTTAAAAGAGCTGGCTGAGGAGCTTTCTGGACCGTTTGCTGATTTTCAATAAGTCTTAGAACCCCGGGGAAGTTCTAGAGGACTGGGAGAAAGCTAATGTTTTGCCACTGGTTAAAAACGGTAAAGGGATGACCCGGATAATTTTAGCCCTCTTAGCCTGACAGTGAATCTAGGCAAAATAATGGAATAGCTGATATTGGAGTTAATTAATAAAGAATTAAAGGAGAGTAATGTAAATTAGTGCCAATCCACATGGGTTTATGGAAAATAGATCTTGTCAAACCCACATAATATCTTTTTGATAAGATTACAAGTTTGGTTGATAAAGTAATTGTTAATGTAATAAACTTCAGTCAGGCATTTCACTTGGTACTGCATGTCATTTTGATTAAAAAAACAGAATTGTACAAAATTAACATGATGCACATGAAATGGATTAAAAACTCTCTGATAGGCCTCAAAATTTAATTGTAAATGGGGAATCGTCATCGAGTGGTTGTGTTTCTAGTGGAGTCCTGAAGGGATCAGTTCTTGGCCCTACGCTATTTAATATTTTTAATGACCTGGAAGAAAACAGAAAATCATTTAGTGATGAAGTTTGCGGATGACACAAAGATTGGGAGAGTGGTAAATAATAAGAGACGGGACACTGAAATAGCAATCTGGATTGCTTGGTAAACTGGGTGCAAGCAAAAAAATATGCATTTCAAAAAGGTCAAAAGAAAAGTCACGTGTCTAGGAACAAAGAATTCAGGCCATGCTTACAGGAGTGGGGAGATGCTATCCTGGAAGCAGCAACTCTGCAAAAGACATGGGGGTCCTGATGAATAATCTGCTGAACATGAGCTCCCAGTGCAACAGAGTGGCTGAATAGGGGAATGCAATCTTTGGATGTATGAACGGGAATATCCAGCAGGAGTAAAGGGATTATATTACCTCTGTATTTGGCACTGGTATGACTGCTGCTGGAATACTGTGTTCAGTTCTGGTATTCACAGCTGAAGAAGAGTGTTGGTAAATTGGAGAGGGTTCAGAGAAGAGCCACGAGAATGATCAAAGGACTGGAAAACATGCCTTATTTTGAGAGATTAAAGGAGCTCAATCTGTTTGTCTTATCAAAGAAAAGGTTAAGGGGTGATTTGATCACAGTCTGTAAGTACCTCTATGAGGAACAGAAATTTGATAATAGAGGGCTCTTCAATCTAGCAGACAAAGGTCTAGCAAGATCCAGTGGCTGGAAATTGAAACTAGACAAATTTAGACCAGGAATAAGAGAAGTTTCTAGCAGTGAGGGTAATTAACCACTGGAACAGTTAACCAAGGGTTGTGGTGGATTCTCCTTCACTAGAAGTTTTTAAAACAAGACCGTCCATTTTCCAAAAAGATCTGCTCTAGTTAAAGCAGGAATTAATTCAGGGAAAGACCCCTGGCTTGTGTTATGCAGGAGGTCAGAACAGATGACCAGAGTAGTCCCTTCTGGCCTTAGAATCTATGAATCCATAATGGCAAAAGCACTTCTGTGTCAGCATAACTGACTCTACCCTGAAGCTTTTTCTGGTACAGAAATGTCATAAAGAAATCATACCCCTCACCAACACTGCTGTACTGGCAAACGTTTCCAGTGTAGACCTGGTCTGCATGAGTGACTTTCACCTCTCTGCCCCTCAGTTCTCTGTCTGCAAAATGGCACCAAATGATACTTGTCTACCTTGCCAAAGATAATGGGGGGCTTGATTAACTGTTGCTCATAAAGTGCTTTGGGGCAAACATAAGTGTTAGCATTACTCAGTGAGCCGAAGTGAAATACTTTGAAATGCAAAGGACCTCATTTCAGGCAACAACCTGGGCTTGACATTGATTTTCTTTTTATTTCAGAAGCCGCAAAATTCAGATAAGAAATATCCCACCCCAGTTACGATGGGAGGTAAGTGAAACAACTGAGCAGCCACAGTCCTGACTTATGACATACAAACCTTTTAAATACCGACACTTGATCTTTAGAGCCCTGCAGATCTGCAGATATCGGCTTTATGTCTGCGGATCGCGGATGGATGCGGATCCAGATTTTGTATCTAGAGCCCTGAAAATCTGCGGATATCTGCGGACCGTGTTTGCTGATCGGATGCGGATATAAATTTTGTATCCGCGCAGGTTTCTATTGATCTTGTCTTCACTAGCCTTTTGTACCTCTCATTCATTGGCTGGAAATTAGTCTGATTTCTCGGGTGACGAACAGACATTTGTACCCTGAGACAAACTTGGGGAGTAGCCACACAAATCTTTTTAAATGTATTAAGCTCCTTCAGTTGGCAATGAATTAACTCAAGGTACAAAAATCTCCGAAAGACATACCCAAATTGTGCTTGGACCACCTTGACGGCTGCATCTTCCATCTCTGTGACCTCCCCAAGTTCTGTTTCTCCTGATCAAAGTGTTGGCTGCTTTTGATGCTTATGAGAAGCTTCACCATAGCATGACTCAGGTGTCAGGGTGCAGTTCCAAATTGAGTTCCTTGGTTTTTAAACCCTGTGGTGGACTCATCCCTTCTAGACCTGAGCCAGGGGGCTTCGAGAGCCATAAGTGATTATTTTGGTGCCCAGCTTTACATGCCTTAAAGGGGCCTGGTTTTCAGAAAGTGCTGAAAAGCGCCCTCTGAAAATCTGGCCCCTTTAAAGTGTCTCAAATTGGGCAGCAAGAAATGGAGGTACCCAAAATCACTGGCCATGTTTGGAAATGGTGGCTTTCATACTATAAGCTGGATGAACGAACCGACACCCACCCACCCCTTCTTTGTCTTACCTAGCACCCAGAAGCCCTAACTGAGGTTGGGCTACCATTGTGCTAGGGGCTGTACAAACAGTCCTTGCTTGCCATCTAGACAAACTCAGGGTTGGGGGGGGGAACTGACAAACAGAGAGGGGAAATGACTTGTCCAGGGTCACGCAGCAAGCCAGGGGTTGAGTAAGGAATAGAATCCAAGTCTTCTGACTCCCAGTCCAGTGCCTTCTCCACACGTGTTCTAGAATTGCCAAAGCTAGGCTGTCTGATCACTGGAAACAGGGTTGGACTGCAGATTTGTTTTATCTTCCAGGTCTGGTCAGATGCACCCATGTAATGTAGTTTCCCCTTCCTTTTCTAGGTTTTGGATGGTTTGCTAGCTCAGTATGGTACTGTAGAAAATTGTGAACAAGGTAAGTAAGTGTGTGGGAGTTCGGTTAGATTATTTTTAAAGTTAGACACTAACTGGTTTTGGAGTGAGTAGAATTCGGTTTAAAAGCTTTTGGGACATAAAGGCTTCTTTGCTCAGTCATTTCACAGAGGGTGAAATTCAACCCTGTGCAGAGGTCACATGTCCATAGGCCTTGTGTTGGCCCTCTGACCGGGGCCAAATTTAACTCTGTGCGTCTGACCAGTGGGTTGTCACTGTCTCCTCTGTACTCCTGTGTAACGCCCATTCACTTTCCCTATGATGGTGCACCAGGAAAGATTTTTGGGGCTGATCCAAAGTCTGGACTTGCCAGACTGGATCAGAACCGAGGTCCATCTAGTCTGGTATCTTGTCTGAAAGTGGCCAGCGCCAGATGCATCAGAAGAAGAGGTAAGAGCCCACAGTAGGCAGAAGTGGGATAATCTGCCCCCCTGTATTCGGTCTCTGCCTGTAGACCTAAAGCAGGAAGTTTAATATTCCCTCCGGGATGTCTGTTATAACTGTGGATATTCTTGTTACCCATATACACGACAAGTCGCTTTCTGAATCTTGTCATGTTCCTGGCAAATCCTCAACCTGTAACAGGACATGGTGGTGGTGGGGGAATGGTTCGGGTTAGAAGGGAGCCTTTCCCTTCTGGTTCAAATCTGGTAGTGACTAAAACTCCTTGGAGTAATGATGGCTCTTCGATGTCCTTTATGAAACAAGTTGGGTTGGGCATCTCTATTCCCAGTGGCCAGGTCCCCGGGGTGTAGGATGCATGAGCAAAGAACAAGTTTTTAGAGGCCATTCCAGCAGAGGTGTCAAGGATTAAATGGGCCACAGACGCCGATCTCTCCTCTAGCTTTATGCCTTGGTACAGGGGTGGCCAGCCTGAGAAGGAGCCAGAATTTACCAATGTACATTGTCAAAGAGCCACAGTAACACGTCAGCAGCCCCCCATCAGCTCCCGCGCCGCTCCCGTCCCAGTGCCTCCCACCCACTGGCAGCCCCGCCAATCAGCGCCTCCCCCTCTCCTCGCGCACCTCCCGATCAGCTGTTTCGTGGCATGCAGGAGGCTCTGGGGGCGGGGTGGAGCGAGGGCATAGCAGGCTCAGGGGAGGGGGCAGGAAGGGGTGGAGTGGGGGCAGGGCCTGTGGCAGAGCCAGGGGTGGAGCCATGAGCACCCCCTCGGGGCACATGGGAAGGTTGGCGCCTGTTGCTCCAGCCCCGGAATCGGTGCCTGTACGAGGAGCCGCATGTTAACATCTGAAGAGCCGCATGTGGCTCCGAGCCACAGGCTGGCCACCCCGGCCTTGGTATATTGCTGGATAATGTGGGTAACGCTCCCCTCTTTCCCATCCTCCCCCACCTGGGCCAGCGTGTCCCGAGCGACAGCAGTCCATGGGGGTTCAAATCCCTATTAGCAAGTTTGTATGATAAGCCCTCGATGGTGGGTCAGGGATTCAACCCAAGACTGCTAGAACTAAAATCGTGGGCCACTACTGCTTGACCGGAGCAGTCCAATGCCTTAGCTTGTTGGCAGTGTGGCCCAGATCCTCCCAGATATTTAGGCATTGAAGTCAATGGGACTTAGGTGACGATCAGGGCCAAACAGACTTACTTATTTACGTGGTGTAACTATGAGAAGGAAACAAACACCCTCGCTTGTTTTAATGCGAGTTATACTTGCTGCTTACGCTCTACCGTGTCTGGGGCTAGAGGACTTCAGGGCTGTCAGTCGGGCCCTGAAAGCTACTGGAGAAAGGATCTGGGGGGGTTCTTAATTTTAAAATGTAAGTCCTTTTATTTAAAAAGCGGCCCTCGAACCGATGGCTGAGACCAACCAGCCCTTCTGCGCCACTCCCACTAATTCATGTGTGTTTTGCTCGAAGTGAACACAGACAGCGAGACGGCCGTCGTCAATGTCACCTATTCAAACCGGGAGCAGACCAGACAGTAAGTGAAATTAATCTGCCCCTACGCCCCGTGCTCTTTTCAGGGTAACGAAGAAGGGAGTTGCTTTTGTCCAAACAGAAAGCCTTCCCCGTCCCGGCCCCGCCAGGATTTTGTAGAAAATGGAATGGCCAACCCCAAGCATTCAAAAATCAAGTGTTCGTCCCTCCCCCCACCCAAAATCATGAGTTTGGATTAAATATCATGAGCCTTTTTAAAACATTTGGGGTTCTTTTTCTTTGCCTTCTGGTCTCTGAGCCTTTAGGGGCACTCAGGTTAGGTTTTCAAGTTTTTCTATGCAATCACAATGGCTGAAAACTTACTTATTTGAAAGAAAGCTGAGATTCCTTACCTAATCACAGGACTCCAGGAGCTGGGGCTTTACAAATGTGCCAACGATTGTGAGAGTTAGCGCCTCTGAGAGAAAAATCTATGGTATGAATGAGTTTTAAATTGCCCCTGATGAAATGACAGCCAAACGCGACTTGATCATTTTGCACAAGGATGATTCCGATTCTGAATGGCTTGTTGATGTGATGTGAATTGGGATCTTGCAGCTGCACAGATTAAATTTCCCTTTTGCGACGGTACCACAAAGGTGTGTTCTGTCGAAAGCCCTAAAAGAGAGCGATTGATTCAGACCATTTTAAGTTTTGAGTTGAAACAGGAGGATTTCATAGATTTATAGTCCAGAAGGGATCTTTAGATCAGCCAGTCAGACCTCCTATATAACACAGGGCATAGAATGTCATCCGGTTACCCCTACGGTAAAGCCTACTAACTTGTGTCTGGCTAAAGGTCATCTTCCATAAATGCATCCAGTCGTGATCTGAAGACATCAAAAGATGGAGAATTGACCTCTTCCCTGGATAATTTGTTCCATTGGTTAATCTCCCTCCCTTTTCAAAATCTGTGCGTCATTTCTAAGTTGAATTTGCCTGGCTTTAACTTCCAGGTGCTAGTTCTTGTTACGCCGTTCTCCCCACTTTAGTACCTGATATTTTCTCCCCACAACGGTCCTTATAGGCTGTAATCGGGTCACTTCCTTATCTCCTTTTTGAGAATCCAAACAGTCTGAGCTCAGTAAATCTCCCGCTGTACAGCATTGAACATGTATAAGGAACCATACACATCTGGTACAGAGCCATTTATAGGGGACGTTTCACTAGGGTGAGCAGATAGTGAGTGTGAAAAATTGGGACACTTTTTTCGGGGTTTGGGGGGGGTGCATAGTTGCCTATATAAGACAAAGCCCCTAATATCGGGACGGTCCCAATAATATCAGGAAGTCTGATCATCCTACGTTTCACGGGGGTTGGAGTAGCAAAGACTTTTTGGATAAACTGGGGTTAAAATTAACTGGGTAAAGCGAGACACTTCCAGATGTTCCGATGTTTGAATGAGAGCTGGATAGACGGAGTTGTAGCATGGACGGTTCTTGCTTATGCTGGTAGTGCCATCTATTGGTAGCCTTGTGAACCTGCAGCCAGCTTTTAAAAAAAAAAAAAGAGAGAGAGAAAAATCGATTAAAAAGTAGGCCAGAATTCATCCTTGGGGCAGCTTTGGGGGGTGGGGGGGTTATACCAGGAATGAATCTGGCCCCTTTTTGTGTTTTCGTTCCATAACTTGGATTGATATAGTCCTCAAGCCAGAATGATCAATTTAAAGACCCCCCCACCCCCCATCCACTTACAAAGCCTGACTGCGCTGAGTTCTGGTGCCTTCTGTGGTGTTGGGGTCTGTGCCTTTCAGGGCTGAACTTTCCCAGACAGAGAGTCTGGGCAGGGGGCTATGAAGGTCGTATTGTTATGCCCAGACCATTGGAACCGGACGCTGGAATAAAGCGGCGCTTTTCCAAGCACCTTTTGCACTGAGTGATCTCTGAACATCACACCTGATGCAGCAGGGAATGAATGGCCAGGAGAGCCAGTGAAGAGACATAACCTGGGATATTCTCACTCTTTCTCTCTCTCTCTCTCTCTCTGCACCAGAGCGATCATGAAACTGAATGGGCACCAGCTGGAAAACCATGCACTGAAAGTCTCCTACATCCCCGACGAACAGTCCACGCAGGGGCCAGAGAATGGGCGGCGGGGTGGCTTTGGCACGCGGGGGGCCCCCAGGCAGGGCTCGCCCGTCGCTGCAGGAGCGCCCGTAAAGCAGCAGCCGGTGGACATCCCACTCCGACTCCTGGTGCCCACGCAGTACGTGGGGGCCATCATCGGCAAGGAGGGGGCCACCATCCGCAACATCACCAAGCAGACGCAGTCCAAGTGAGTCCTGCCTTCTCCTCCTGCCTGCCTGCTTCCCTGTCCATCCGTCTCCTGCCCCTAGTCTGAAAGGGCTGCTTTGCATGCTGTCGTGGGGGAGGAGTTCAGAGCACTGGCCGTGTGGGTGTAAGGGGTTGGATTTTTCATGGGGGGAGAAGAACTGGTATTATTAAGTTGTAAGAATTACCCCGGAGCCTCCAATCCTCCATTATCTCCACCCAGGCTGCATCTGTCTCATCCATCCCTTAGCAAATGGAGACAGAGACCAAACAGCTCTTCTCCTCCCTCTTCCCCCCCACTCCCACTCCCGCCACCCACCTACAGATGTGGGCTGTGCTGGCTTGAACCTTCCCATTTCTTTCCCCTCTCCTAGGACATCTGGTTGTAACTGGGGTCCCACCCTGCCCCTGCAGTGTTCTGAAACAGCCTGGGTCTCCCATTCAGAACCATAGATTTTTAAAGCCAGAAGGGCTCGTTAGATCATCGAGTCAGATCTCCTGTCTAGCGCGCGCTAAAGAATTTCACCAAGTTACTCCTGCACTGAGCGGGTTTGACTAAAGCATGTCTTCCATAAAGGCCTCCAGACTTGATCTGAAGACATCAAGAGATGGAGAATTTACCTCTTCCCTTGGTGGTTTTTTCCACCCTCCCTGGTTAAAAATCGGCGCCTTATATCTAAGTTGAATTTGCCTGGCTTTAACTTCCAGCCATTGGTTTCCATTATGCCTTTCTCCAAGACAGCTTTGGAGTCTAAGAATTCGAAGTCTAGATTCTGATCCGTACTGCCCCAAGCACTTGCTCCAGGTTAGCCTGTTATTGAGCGAACCCAGCACCATGCTGTTCTTGACCCAGTTCTGGGCCTCCCTCAAGAGAGGGCTCAGATTTGGAGAAAGATGAGCCTCGCTCGCAAACAGGGATTCAAGCCATTCGAAGGTCACAGAGCAGGATGCCCCGTGTGTGTGTGTGTTTCACTATTGTGTGTTTTGTGCCCATGCAGAATCGACGTGCACAGGAAGGAGAACGCGGGAGCAGCGGAGAAAGCCATCAGCATCCATTCCACCCCTGAGGGCTGCTCGGCGGCCTGCAAGATGATCTTGGAGATTATGCAGAAGGAGGCAAAAGACACCAAGACGTAAGGCTTTCAGCTTCCTCGCTGGGAAAGGCAGTTCCCAGCCTGATACCTCTCACACTTTAGATGTCAGTTTCTGTACGTTAGAAAACTAGCCCCGACAGGAGACCAAATGGGAGGTCTTGACTCCCCCCCACACGTGAAGTCCGTTCTGGACCTTGGAAACATGGGGCCTGATTGTGACTCCCTGATTCTGTGCTGGCAATGCAGCCAATGGGCTGCTCGAACATACCCAGCTGCTCCCTAAAGGATCTTACCCCATGGGCCTAGCAAGTCCCTACTTGGCCCCACCCACTCCCCACCTCTACCGTTAGGGGGGGGTTTCATTCCTTTTCCTCTTTCTCAAGAGCTGACGAGGTTCCCTTGAAGATCCTGGCCCATAATAACTTTGTGGGGCGGCTGATCGGCAAAGAGGGGCGGAACCTGAAGAAGGTGGAACAGGACACGGAGACGAAAATCACCATCTCGTCGTAAGTCTCTCTCTCTCTCCTCCTCCTGGAAACGTTCCCGAGCAGATCTTTTAGGCTGGGGGGTGGGTTAAAGGAGCCGAAGAGAGTTTGTCACCCAACTGTGACAGACTGCTGAGAACCAACCTCTGGTCCCTGGAACTCCAGTTAGTTTCCCTCGGAGATGGCCTGATTGAGGAAAGGAGGGGCTAATTACCAGATCAGCCTGGGCTGAGGAGAGCTAATTACCCCATTCACTGGGGCTGTGTCTAGACCCTTTCTGCAGCGTCCCGTCACTGTAGTGAATCCACGTCCTCGGGAGGTGGTGGCTCGGTCGATGGATGAATTCTTCCGGCGACCTAGTACTGCCTATGCCAGGAGTTAGGTCGGCTTCACTGTGTTGCTCAGGGGGATGGATTTTTCACACCCCTGGGCAATGTAGCTGGGTCGATCTAACTTTTAAGTGTAGACCTGGCCTGGCAGGGGAAGAGGAAACCAGGAAGGAACTGGGGGGGGGGAAGTGGGGGCTAGCAGGACCAGAGTAAGGGCAGTGTCCGGGTGGAGAGATCTCTCCCCTCTCTGGGGAGAAGGAGGTCGTGAAGCTGAATGACCCTGTCAGTAGAATTCTTGCATTCATATGGGAAGTGGGGTGAGCGCTATAAACAACGGCATGGCAATACCTACACACGGGAGCATCATTTGTGGGAGGGGGAACAGGAGTGGGGGCGCACACGCTGTTACACAGCTCTCATCGATTGGGACACCTGTTTGATTCAGGCCTCCTTAACTTCTCTTGAAGATCTGAGTCCCAAAGGGTTCATTTCTCTGCGCATGCAACTGTAGCCCACTGGTGCGCGTGTGTGTGTCACGCATCGCCCTCGGTACCGATCTGCAGAGGATGCGAGTCTGTGGCAGCCCCATCTGGGGAGCTGTGACTCTTAAGCTCATGCAGTAGCTGCTCCCGCTCTTAGCTTTGGAGGCCCCGGGTCAATCCCGGATGGCAGCTGCTGCATAAGGTGAGTCATGAAGCCCTGGCTGTTCAGATCTGCGCAGGGCCGCACAGGTATTGCTGTGCCGTGGCAGCAGCGAATCGGGGTTGCCGGTGGCACCCTCTCTCTCTCTGATGGCTCCCCCCGCTTCCAGTTTGCAGGATCTGACTCTCTACAACCCTGAAAGGACGATCACAGTGAAGGGCTCCATCGAGAACTGCTGCAAAGCCGAGCAGGAGATCATGAAGAAAGTGAGGGAAGCTTATGAAAATGACGTGGCTGCCATGAGCGTGAGTGTCAAAGAGGCCCCTTCCCGCCTTGGGACACCAAGGCTTGGTGTCTCTCTCCCCTGGCCGTGGAGCCGAGGAGCAGCCTGCCACTGGGGAGAAAACCGGGTGTGTGCACCGAGCAGTGCCGGCATGGGCCGCATGGGTGAGCCTGGCATGTCACCACCGTCTCTGCCAGCGGGGGTCTCCCAGGACGGCGGACAGTCTCCCAGCCGCCCCTGGCAGCTTGTTCCACTGCTGGACTGTCCCTACAGAGCGGGGCGGCCAAACGTACCGACCGCCCAAGCCGCACACAACAATTTGAGAGCCAGGGTGCGCCCGCAGGACTTGGAGCTTCAGCTGCACGGGGCACGCCTACATGGGCTCGGGGGGTCATGTGTCCCCTACCCAGATTTTTTCCGGGGTTTGCTGGCTCCACTCAGTCACATGGTGCAGCTGGGCGCCCTCCCTGCGTGGCTAAACAGCTGGGAGCTGCAGGGAGGGGACTGCTGCTCAAGCTGTTTAAATTTTTGTCCCCCCTCCCCCACACACACACTCTCAGCAGGCACCAGTTGTCTCTGGCAGTAGCCTCTAGCCCCACCACCCTGCTGCGGGGCAGAACCCCCGAGTGCCCCCCCACCCCCACCCCAGTCTAGTAGATAGAGAATGGGGGGGCTGCGGGAGCTGCACTTTATCTATAAAAGAGTCTGGCTACCCCTGCTATAGTGAGTCACCCAGCTGTGTTACCATCTGTTCCTGCTCTTTGGGGGTTGATGACCATTTAGTTCTCCAGAGTTCCCGGGTTCAGTCCCTGATGCCCACGACACCCCCTCCCCAGGGGCGCAGAGTAACACAGACAGCGTCTAGCCTGATGGGGCTCTGATCTCAGTTGGAGGCCACCGTAGTTGCTGCTGTGACCCCAATAACAATGTGCCTGTGTTTCCCTCCCCGTCTTATCCCTGTCTCTCCTTCTCTCAGCTACAGTCTCATCTGATCCCCGGCCTTAACCTGGCTGCTGTCGGACTCTTCCCGGCTTCTTCCAACGCGGTGCCACCTCCTCCAAGCAGCATCTCCGGGGCAGCTCCATATAACTCCTTCATGGTAGGCGGATGCCATGGTTGCTTGAATCAATCCCGCTTGTTTAGGGAGAGCGGCTCCTGGGCGGGGAACGGGGGAACGGGACTGGACGTACTCTGGCTTGCTGCTCAGATGATGATTCCTAAAGCCCTGTGTCTGTGATCCCGGCCTGGTTTTATTCTACACAGAGATGGGCTTGGGTTGTCTGGTTTTACATGCCCAGAATTTGGAGTGCTCCTATCTGAGACATGGGTTGAACTCCAGTCTCGTGGCTCTTGGGCATGCTGTAGCAGGCATGGACTCCCTTGTAGCTCGGGTGCCCGGTCTGGAGATCTCCTTCGAAAAGGGATGAAACTGGTATGTTTGGCCTCTGTGCTTTCCTTGTAACACGGCAAGTGGCTCCAGTTGGCTGCGGCACACCTGGGACGTGAGATGAAAGGCAGACCCCCCTCCCAAGAAGAGAACATGAAGGACTAGCAGCCACTGGTTCCCCGGGGCTCCCTGCAACCAGGGAAATGACTGTATGGATCCAGCTCTTACGAAGTGCAAATCGCGGGCTGAGTGTCTGTGATTGTGTCTCCCTCTAGTGGCGACTGACACAGACAAGAGCCCACTACCAATTCGTGGTTAGGTCTCCTCCCGGAAGGTGCTGTATGCTTTCAGCCCCTTGCAGGAGTAGACCCTCGCTGTTGAAGGTCCCAGGCTTGATCCCTGCTGTCACCTGGGGTGTCTGTCTGAAGTGAGCCCAAGCTGCAGACAGATGGTCCATGGATCCTGAGGACACGCACTGTCCATTTAGCAGCCCCGCTGGCTTTGTGCCCATTACGTTAGGCAGTTTGCTTTGTTTGGATCCGTCCAATTTAATTTGACCCTTAACGGTAATACTGAGCATTCTGCCCGCAGCCCCCAGAGCAAGAGACGGTGCACGTCTTCATCCCTGCTCAGGCAGTCGGCGCGATCATCGGCAAGAAAGGCCAGCACATTAAACAGCTCTCCCGATTTGCGAGCGCCTCCATCAAGGTAGCCTTCCCAAGGCGGCTTTGCGGTCGCCACATACGGTATTTCCCGTTAGTAAGTAAAATGCAACCGGCTGCAAGGAAGGCAGCCAGTGGTCCGGTGATCCTGATGAGCCCTTCTGACAGGTTAGCTCTGAGCAAACAACTGGACATACTTTCAGTGCTGGCGGGGGAAAAAAGCTGGCCCGGCAGCTCTGAAGGTTTCTCCCCGGACCAGATGCAGCACCACTATGTGCTTCCCCCAGCACACACGCTGCCTTCGTTTTCAGTCCCCACCGTCCATCCAGTCCTTGGCCTCGGCTGAGTCCCGCTGGCATGGTGGTGATTTCTGTGACGTGGACACTTTGTTGGCTGGGAGCTGGGCTGAGATCTGGCAAACTCGTTGCATGTAGATCTCTGGAGAGCCACTAGATGGCAATGGGTTGCCCTCTCTGTTCTTTGCCAGCCTATAGTAGCGGACCAAAGGCTTTGTGGCCAGAAGCAACCCAGTCCTGCCTGGCTTAAGTATAATTCCCAGCGATTTTTTTTTTCAGTTGACTGTCTCTGCTTGTCTCCCTTATGCCCCTTGAGCTGGATAACTCGGGAGGCGATTCAGTTTAGAACCCCACACCCCTCCCTCCCCAATCCTACTGTGATTTTATATCCGGGCGGAAATTCGCTAGCATGGCTCTCCCTGCGTGCTTGGTGTTCTCAAGACTGGGATCTCCCGCCATTTCATTTTGTTTAAAAGACTAGAATAACAATAGCAAGCTGGGCATGGGGCGGGGAGGAAACCACCTGCCCCCTAATGCTTTCCTCTCCTGTGTTAAAATTGTCTCCCTTCTCCCTTTCAGATCGCGCCACCCGAGACACCAGATTCCAAAGTGCGCATGGTTATAATCACTGGACCACCAGAAGCTCAGTTCAAGGTTCCTTCTTCCATTACTACGATCCCCATAGGCCTTGTCTGCATGAGAATTTTAGCCCAGGGGGTAGCTGCCTTGGTGCAGAACCTTAGTGCTCATGGGACTTTCACCAGTGCAGCTCTCCCCAGCTTGAAACACGTGTGCAAACCTGCACCCTAGGGGTGGGCAATAATACAGATTACTTAGACTAGAGTTTTCAAATAGGTTAAGGGCTTGTTACAATGAGGACTGTGATCAAGTGTTCTCCATGTCCACTGATGGTAAGACAAGAAGTAATGGGCTTAATCTGCAGCAAGGGAGATTTAGGTTAGATATTAAGAAAAACTTTCTCATGATAAGGGTGGTTAAGCACTGGAAGAGGTAACCTAGGGCGGCTGTGGAACCCCCATCACTGGAAGTTTCTAAGAACACGCTGGACAGACACCAGTCAGGGATGGTTTAGGTTCACTTGGTCCTGCCTCAGCTCAGGGGGCTGGACTAGATGACCGCTCAAGGTCCCTTCCAGCTACATTCCTATGACTATGTAAAAACAGGTAAGAAGTCTGGGTGGGCATGCATCCTGGGATTGGCATTCCTGAGTGTAGTGTTGCTCCCTCTCTTACATGGGCACCCATCACCATTGTATTTGGGCAGCTTAGTATTTTGTTTCTTAAGGCCTTTTTTTAAAATGCCCCTTAAAGCAGTGGTTTTCAGCCATTTCCTTACCGGGATCCCATTTTCTTTAGTGGGAGCCCCCTCCCATGGAAGCCCCTCAACACCTATTTGCCCACCCAGTTGAGAACCCCCAGCCTTAGAGAGCTGCATGACTGTATCAACAGGGCTAATCTCCCAGTTACTGTTCTAGCAATAGTGCAACCAGATCTCAGGTTGGTCTGGCCCCATCAATAACTTTGTGCCCCGAGACCAGAGGGAAAAAAATCCCCAGGAGAAGTACTACCTTGGATCCAGAGATCACAAGCAGAGTTTAACGACTTTCCCCAACCCCTCTCACAGGCACAAGGACGAATTTACGGCAAACTCAAGGAGGAAAACTTTTTTGGGCCTAAAGAAGAAGTAAAGCTGGAGACGCACATTAGGGTCCCTGCTTCAGCCGCAGGGCGCGTTATCGGCAAAGGAGGCAAAACTGTAAGTGAAAGCAAGGAGAAAGAGAGAATCAGGGAGACAGGGTTAGGAGCCTGGTTCATCCCCAGCTGTGGAAGCTTTTGAAGACTGGCTATCATGGCTAGGAAGCAGTCACTGCGGGAGGAGAGGAGGGGATGCTGTGAGGCAGATCTGGGTCAAGACTATTGCTTGGAGGGGTTTTTTTCTGGTGCTTCTGTTTCCCAGCTCCTCTGCTGACCTGGCAGGGGATTGCTCTCCTCCCTTGGCCCACATACCAGTGTGGAAGGGAGGAGGGTCAGGTCAGGAGCAAGGAAGAAACAGCTCGTAACCCACAGGACAGGATGGAGCAAGGGCCGGGCCACAGAGGAGACGGGGCTATCTCAAGATCCAAGGTTCAATTGCTGCTCCCCTGGACAAGTATCAAAGCAGAGAGGAGGCCGTCGGCGAAGGCAGCCTGTGAGCATCCTTGATTTCACAAGCTAGGCCTGGTTACTGTCCTCCTGTGAGGTGGGCAGCTCTCACACACTCTGAGCTCCATGCAAAGCCCAGCATGGTGGGTGGGAGTGATTTTTTAAAAATGATTATAATTTTTTTGCCAGCTGTAGAAATGCAAAATCTGGGGGGCAGGTTTTTGGTTTTTAAATTCTTCTTCCTGAAATGGTGCAGTAACCGGGTGGGCTCTGCCGCTTTCCTGTAGGTCAACGAACTGCAGAACCTGACGGCAGCAGAGGTGGTGGTGCCGCGGGACCAGACGCCTGATGAGAACGAGCAAGTCATTGTAAAAATCATTGGACACTTCTATGCCAGCCAGGTACGGAGACTGGAATCTCTCCCTGTGCAGGGCTTGTGCTGGGAGGGACGAGGGGAAGAGGAGAGAACATAGGAGGCAGATGGGAACTTGTAAACTTGCATCCACCATCACTGAGGGGAGAGGACAGGGTAGTCTGTGGTCCTACAATTGGAGAGACCTACCACCAGCAGAGAGAACCCCTGAGCCTCAAGAGAGGCTAAGCCCAGAAGAGACAAGTTCCTAAAGAAATGAATTGATATTAGTTATGAACTTTGCACGACCCCCGAGTTCTCATTTTTTCTCTGCCACTAACTCCCTGTGGGACCGTGAGCAGGTTGCGTCCCCACTCTGTGCCTCAGTTTCCCCATCTGTAAAACAGAGATAATGGAACCTAGCTCCAGAGTTTTTTGAGGCTTAGCTCAGTAATGGTTGTAAAGTGCTTTGGAGATCCTCCGCTAGAAGGCGCCAAAGAAAGGGCGAGAATTTTTACTAGACTTGTTTATTTAATATTGTATTAGGAGAGGCCCCAGAGGGTCCGATCACGATCGAGGCCCCCTTCTGCCGAGCACTGTGCAACCAATGGGCTGGACATGGTCTCAGCCCCAAAGAGCTAGCGCAGAGCCTGCACCCACTCCCGAACCCCAACCCCCTGTCCCAGCCCAGTGAAAGTGTGTTAGGGTGAGGGAGAGCGAGCGGTGGGGGGGTGGAGTGAGCGAGGCAGGGCCTCAGGGAAGGGGCAGGGTAGATCCTGGGTTGCCCTTAAATTCAAAAAGTGATCTTGGGCATACGGTTGGAGACCACTGGATTAAAGTATATTACGTTCCAAACTGCAACCACAACAAACACACACACACACACACTCTCTCTCTCTCTCTCTCTCTCTCTCTCCTGCTGTACAACTATAGCAGCCAGGATCACCGCCCCATTGTGCTAGGTGCTGTACAGACGTAGAGTGAGAGACAGTCCCTGCTCTGCCCCAGAACTTAGTCTAAATCAGGGGTTCTCAGACTTCATGGTACCAGGACCCCCTTCTGACAACAAAAATTACGACATGACCCCAGGCGGGGGGACTGACGCCTGAGCCCTGACACCCAGGGCTGAAGCCCTCGGGCTTCGGCCCCGGGCGGTGGGTTTTGGGCTTAGGCTTCAGCCCTGGGCCCCAGCAAGTCTAATGCCAACCCTGATGACTCCATTAAAATGGGGTCGTGACCCACTTTGGGGTCCTGACTCACAGTTTGAGAACCACTGGTCTAAATAGATAAAAGGTGGGGCGGAGAGCAATGTAGTGCACTGAGGCAGGTCTTCGAATGCCCAGTCCCGCCCTCTGAGCACTCGACCACACTGCCTATTGCTAACTCCGCCCCGGCTCCTCTTCTCCCAGATGGCGCAGCGCAAGATACGCGATATCCTGGCCCAGGTGAAACAGCAGCATCAGAAGGGACAGAGCGGCCAGACGCAAGCGCGGCGGAAATAAGAGCGGCTAGCGTGCAACGACTGTGACAAAAAGTGGAAAACGAATGAATCGATGCCGGGCTTAAGAGTGGCTGGGAATCAGTTACCGTAGACAGACGATGATTTTTCATGACCAGATTGAGATTAAAAGGCAGTTTGATTGGCTTCCAAGGCAGATGCCTACATTTAAAAAAAAAAGAAAAAGAAAAAAAAAAACTTGATCAATTAGCTAAACAATCTCTAGGCCGCAAAGGCTGCTTAAATGAGGCAACATGTGCTGTGGTGTGTCACCCCCCCAACACCCTCTTGCTGCTGTGATTGGCCAGCGCCTAGCAACGGAGGTTCCACCATCCCTTGCCACAGCGCTGCAGTGAATCTAGCGCGTAGCAATTAAAATTGGAAACAGTCCGTCCCCCTCCCGCCACCCTGCACTGCAGCAGATGCAACCTAGATGCTCATTTAAGTTGACTTTTGCGGGCCAGTCCAGGGTGCTGCTTTCTGGCCATCACGTTACACGTAGAAATCAGACTGATTTAAAAAAAAAAAAAAAAAAAGGAAAAAAAATAATCCTAGAGCAAAGTAACTTTTCTTAGTGCTGATTTTAGAAATTCCAGCAGATAGGATGGTTCCTACTCTCCTACTCCCATTCACAATAAAATCCAGTGTGGGTGAAGGTCTTAGAACAAAATGGACTTGGATAACACGGGAACCCTGCACTTAGAATATCTGAGAACGTGATGGAGGAGAGAAAACTCTTCCATTGTGTATCAAACTCAGTGCAATGACTTTGCAAAGCCTTATAAGACAGGAGAGCAGCTATTTTTTCCAGGATGTATGTTTGTTTGTTTGTTTGTTTTTGGTTTTTTTTTTTTAAATTAAGCCTATGAAATGATTGCAGAATTGGGGAGAAATGCCAAGGCTAACCTAGCACAGGCAAACCTAAACAGTAACCTTTCTGGGTGATCAGCACTGGAAAGAACCAGGCATGATGCCCCATCCTACCAAGCGACACTATTCACAAGAATGAAATCACCTGAGGTCCCTCCCTCTTTTAAACAATGAACCCCCGCCCCCCAAAAAAAATTGCTTTGTAGGAAATATGATTAAACCTTCCTCTATTTAATAATCATCTTATTTTTTTAAAAAAAGACTAAGGCCAGGATTTTTAACCAACCCTGAGAGTGTCAGGTGTTCAACTGAAGGCAGGGCTTCACACCTCAAGAGAGGCCAAAAACTGGAAGCTCCTACAGAAATGAATGGACAGGCTCACGCCTGGGAGGCAGTACTGTCTAGTGGATAGATCGCCGCACTAAGACAGGACACTTGTATTCTATTCCAGCAGTTCTCAACCAGGGGTCCGGGGCTCTCTAGGGGGCAGCAATCAGGTTTCAGGGGTCCGCCAAGCAGGTTTCAGGGGTCCGCCAAGCAGGGCCAGCGTTAGACTTGCTGGGGCCCAGGGTGGAAAGCCAAAGTCCCACCACATGGGGCAGAAGCCTGGTGCCCTGAGCCCCACCACTTGGGGCTGAAGCCGAAGCCTGAGCAACTTAGCTTCATGGGGCCCCCTGTGCCCTGCTTGCTACACCCTAACACGAGCCTTGGATTTCATATGCAGAAAACCAGTTGTTGTGGCACAGGTGGGCCATAGAGTTTTTATAGCATGTTGAGGGGGCCTAGAAAGAAAAAGGGTGAGAACCCCTGTTCTGTTCCCCACTCTGCCAGTAGCCTGGTGGGTGTTCTTGGGGAAGTGTTTGTGCCTCAGTTTCCCCATCTACAAATGGGGATAATGATGCTCACCTCCTCTTGTAAATGCTTTGACATCTACTGCTGATAAAATCTAGGTATTAGTATTATTATCATCAGGCACCTGCTCACCTCACTGCAGACAGCAGGCATCCCACGGGATTTGAGCACCCAGTTCCTACTGGCCTCTGAAAATTGCAGCCTAAACAGAAAAGGATAGAATCTTTGAAAACACCCAGGGAAGGTTTAGCAGCTAACTAGGAACAAGGATCCCAATTCAAATAAACTCTCCTGGGGTTATTTGTCTTTTACGTTTCCCTTTATTCTCTCTAGGTGGTGGGGGAATTCCTGAAATTCAGCACATTTAAACAAAAATAAAAATGTAAACCCGCAAGCAAAACTTTTCTGCAGTAAAAAATACCTTGTTTTCATGAGACAAAACCAAATATATACGTCAAAAGAATGTAATATGGTTACTGAATCCAGTCACTCTTATGTGGATTTTTATATTTTAAATATATTTTAATGATTTTTATATGAGTATTTGGAAGGGACAGTAACTGCTGTGATGGCATCTTAGACACAGGGCAAGGTCTCGTCTTCCCTAGGCATGGATCCCTCAAGCTGGCTTAGCTGAAGGCAGCCCCTGACGTGCTGCTTTACCCTTCACCCATACAGCATTGAACCAGCTGGGATAGGCAGCCTTCAGGCCCAATCCTGCACCATTGAGGTCAGGTGGAAGTGACTTCAAGAGAAGCAGGAGGATTTATAGGGGTCAGCTCCTGCTCTCCGTGACTCCAGGGTAAATCCAGAGAAGCTCCATGGAAGTCTGTTGTTTAACTCAAGGTCTACAACTCTGCGCTCCGTAATGCCGGTGTAAAAGCAGAGTTAATTCCACGGGAGTCAGCGGGCCTGGCATTCCGTTGCCTTAGGCCCTTGTGCAATCGCATCAATGCGGCCGCTCTGACCTGGTAGCGTTTTACACCGATTCTGCCCTGACGTAAGAGTCTTCATGAAGTGCAGGGCAGTGGAGAATTGGGAGAAGCGGAGTATAACTGAGAACACCCTCTGCCTGTGTAGCCAGAGGATGGGTGGGATATTGGAATTCAGTGATCTATCTAGGCTCTGAGAAGCGAGCCGGGAACCACCCTTGCGTTGATTTGTTTTTGTAGGGGAGACCAGACCTTTTGTTCTGCCGGTGCATTCCTTTGTACATCTTGCTTAGGTTACAGCCACACTGTAATCAGAGGTGTGACTGCAGCATGGGTTGGTGCGCCCACGCTAGCTTCAATCTAGCTAGCACAGCTAAAAATAGCAGTGAGATTCAGTGGCACAGGCTAGCAATGCAAGTACGTACCAAGGGTGACCACACTGAAGTCCACGGCCCCCTATCTTCATTGCTCTTTTTCATCATGCTAGCTAGATCGATGCTAGCCCAGGTCTGGCTACATAAGCTGCTATCGCATACGGTAGACGTAGCCTGAGTTATGACCGTCTTTGAATTTGGATTACGCAGCTGCAGGGATGCTTGCTAGCTTTGATAAAGGGAACATACAAGCAGTTACTGTCCTTTAAACATTGCAACAACAAGATGTGGGGAAAGTCAGGTATTGCTGTGTGTTTTAGCAACAAGGAGAAAAAAAAAAGGTAAGAAAAGAAAAGAAA